>NC_052090.1:12570603-13785603 GCF_015852505.1 Tachyglossus aculeatus | reverse complement strand
TAGTATTTCGACTGTTTTGTCAGTCCCACAGCATATATGTAGACTTCCGTAATTTATTTATTTATATTAATGTGTGTCTCCTCCTCTAGACTGTAAACTCCTTGTGAACACGGAACATGTCTACCAACTGTGTTATACTCTCCCAAGAGCCGAGTATAGCACTCTGTACAGAGTAAGCACTTAGTAAGTAATTGATTGAATATAGCTGTTACAGAAGCAAAAATCAACTATTGAAATTTTTCAACTATTTGAGATGGGTGTTTGGTTTCAGAAGACTTATCACTTCCTCTCACATATCCTAGGATATTTTCTGGTACTGCTAGGCCCTCGGTGGTGCTCTTAATTGGTTTCATGAAAATAAACTCGAGTGAAAAAAATGCTAGTTTCCCCATAGGAACCTAATGCACTTCCAAAACAAAAAACCCTCAAATGATATAAATATACACAATGAATACATAGAAAACAGTGTTTAAAACACGATGTATTTGAAATTATACTAGTAATGTGTAATAGGTATATGCACACAAAAAAAGAATTGGAATTTCTAGACTGTGAGCCCACTGTTGGGTAGGGACCATCTCTATATGTTGCCAACTTGTACTTCCCAAGCGCTTACTACAGTGCTCTGCACACAGTAAGTGCTCAATAAATACAATTGAATGAATGAATGAATGTGAACTACATAAATGCTGAATTTTCAAAATATTCTCTTTCACATCCTATTCAACCAAGGGGCACGTTGTACTAACAAACTAATAATACTAAATAAGTAATTCTGGCACTTAAGTGCTTACCGTGTGCCAAGCACTGTTCAAAGCCCTAGGGGTAGATATAAATTAATCAGGTTGGACAAAGTCCCTGTCCTACATGGGGCTCACACTCATACTCCCCGTTTTACAGATGAGGTAAATTATGTTACTTGCCCAAGGTCACACAGCAGACATGTGGAGGAGCCAGGATTAGAACCCAGGTCATTATGAAAGGGCAATAAAAGATGAAAGTTTTGACAGGGGATGCCCAAATTCCATTATCTCTTAGAGACACACACTTTCCAAGCAGTCACACTATAATAGTAATTATAATCGTGCTATTTGTTAAGAACTTTGTGATAGGTACTGGATGGACAAAGTGCTGGGGTAGATATGAGATAGGCTGGAGACAGTTCCTGACTCAACCAGGACTCACAGTCTACGTGCGGGGGGAAAACAGCTGCAGGGAATGTGTCTTTTTATTGTTATATTCTACACTCCCAAGCGCTCAGTACAGTACTCTGCACACTCCTAGTCCCACGCTTTTTCCAGGAGGTAATCAATGATTTGCCATTAACACAGGGCATGTAACATTGAAGACTGATGCTAGATTTTATCTACTCTGAACTAGTGACTAGAACGGGCCCATGATGTACTTACTGCAGTTCAATAATTAGTCACTCATCCATTATCCCAAAGAGAGAAACAGGTTAAAATGTTCTCCCTCCTAAACTGTGAGCTCCATGCAGGACAGGGATGGTGTCCAACCTAATTAACCTGTACCTACCCCAGTCCTCAGAACAGTGCTTGATAATAATAATAATGATGGTATTAGTTAAGCGCTTACTATGTGCTCTTCTAAGCACTTCTAACCGCTGGGTGGGATATAAGTTGATTAGGTTGTCCCATGTGGGGCTCACAGTTTTAATCCCCATTTTACAGATGAGGTAACTGGGGCACAGGGAAGCTAAGTGACTTGCCCAAAGTCACATAGCAGACAAATGGCGGAGCCAGGATTAGAGCCCATGACCTCTGACTCCCAAGCCCGTACTCTTTCCACTGAGCCACGCTGCTTCTCAAAGTGCCTAATAAGCACCATAAAAAATATAGAAAAGATCATTGCTTTTATTCATTCCCCTACCTACTGCCCACTGCTCTTCCCTCATTTATTCATTTCTCATTGCAGCTCCCTCAGTATCCTAGAATAATCAAAAGCCAATGGATCAACATGACCTTATCCTTGCCCCTTTCATACTCGTTGTCCCCTCTCTTTCAGGAGGATACCCAAGGCAACCTCGCTGCATTAAGCAAATCATCACCTCACAAACTACCCCAAAGTTTATAATCCCCAGCTAGCCTTCAATTATTGGAAGAGGATAGGTCAGTGTATTGAAAACCAAGTTGTGACCATCAAGTTGTGCACGAAACTTCAGTTTCTTGCTTTCCTAAGCACTATACTTTTGATACCGTCGGCTGGTTCTCTGATTGCACGTGGCAGCTTTTGCCTTTTGTAAAAATAGGCGATAGATGGAGCGGCCAAGTGCAGAGAAACAACACACAAAACACATCGGGGCTGATTAGATGTCTTGTTGGGAAGACTTTAAGCTGTGAAAAGTGGCAGCATTCTCAGACGCTTATTGCAAACCAGTGTTACTTCCTGGCAGCTGGCTAATTTTGGTCCCAATGATGCATATTTTGTCTTGGCTCCCATCTTTAAATTATATCATTTTCAGATACTTGGGTTTAAAGGCGAGAAACAGAGGATTCAGCTGCCAATTTTTTTTTTTAATTTCAAAGGGAAAAAGAAAACCAGACAAGGTTACTTCATGCAAACTGTCAGCCAAATAATTATTCTGTCCTTCTGGACAATCAAGCTTACATTCATCACCTACCTTGGTGATTTCATCTTATTTTAAGGATAATTCTGGACTCTTCTACATTCACAATCCCTTCCCCCTTTTGTTCCAATTTTAAATGCAGTCACAGATCACCGAATAGACCAATGTACCTTCTTACTGAGAATGTACTTCTGGGGCCACTATGCAAAGAGTAGAACAGCTACCTCAGTGCTTAGAACAGTGCCTGGCACATAGTAAAGTGCATAATGAGTACCATAATCAGTTTATATCATTTGAAATTAAACGTTCTAGCCAGAGCATTCACTTTGTATGCTTTCACGGTAGTATGTTTTATATAAATCAATATTACTTAGCCAATTTGAAGCTGAGCTCTGAGGGCACCTTGTTAGATCAATTCATTGAGATTTTGACTTTCCTACAAGCTTATCAGCAAAATACATATAAATAGTAATTTAAAAACCATTTTTATACTCCAGGTACCAGCCCAATTGCCAATAGCCATTCATCTTGGGCAGTAAATAAATCAGTCAAGGTTGAGTGCTAACTGTGAACACAGCACTGTACTAAGTGTTTGGGAGAGAAACTACAATCCTTGACACAAGTAACACATAAAAGTCTATATCAGGTGAGTGATATGGAATGCCAAATCATTTTCCTTTTGTGTACACACGTGTCCCACAAACCAGGAAAGTTAAGTACCCTGAAAATGTGGTTGCTTTGTAAATGGCTGTAACCTGAGGTGCATTTTCCTGCAGACTTATATGTTATATAGTATATGTTCCAGAACCTCTCAAAAAATATTTGCTGGGTTAATGGGTTAATCTTAGTTTAATAATTTTAAGCATAATATCCAACATTAATTAAATAAGAGTTGTAGTAGGACATGAATCACTGCAGAAGACTGCTAACGTAGAAACCTGGTCTATTGATTGTAGAAGTGATTTCTTTAACTTTACTGAATAATTTGTCCAAAATAAAATGAACAGCCTTCTTTTCTCTAAAAAGTACATTTTAGCAGTCCAGGTACCGAACACCTCTGCACACACTTTGAACACCTCTTTCTTTCAAGGCCTTCATTTTTAAATTGCATAGAAAAAATCCTGATAATTGACTCAAGATTTCTTAATCACTCATTTTTCTTGGTGTTTCTTCAACTACTTTGGCAACTTGTGATGATGCATTGTATTTCTGAAGTTTGATGAGGTCCTCATGGGATGATTTCTCCAAATGAAATGCAATTAACTTATCAATACCTGGATCATTCTATTTCAAAATTCAATATTCTTCCCAATTCAAGGACTTAGGTGACTTGCTCAGGGGTATCTTGTATGCTATGATAAAATGACAGGCTGTGAGCAGAGCTTCTTTCAAGATCTATTCATTTTTAATTGCTTAATCTCAGCCCAGGTGGAGAAGAGGTGGAGGAGAGTTAACGTCACTGGGAATGAGAGGAAGTTTGGACTTCTTTGGGCTAAGGCGTTCCCAGGGTGATTTATTCTTGGGGAGGGTATAGAACCAAGGGAAAAGTTTGAAGCAATACCAGCTACCTCTTAGACTTTAAACTTAACTTTAATAGTTCTGGATCACCTCACTCCTCCTCAACTGCTCAGTAGGAATTATGTACATATTTTTCATCTCTGCTGCTTCCCCTTTCTTGTCTTCAAATAAGGCAGATGGTGTCACCAAGGAGGTTAATTTGTAGGGATGGTATAAAACCTGGGGAAAAGCACCAGGCAAAACTGGCTACGTCTTTGATGATGATGACGGTATTTGTTAAGTGCTTACTATGTGCCAAGCACTGTTCTAAGATCTGGGGTAGATACAAGGTAATCTGGTTGTCCCACGTGGGGCTCACAGTCTTAATTCCCATTTTTACAGATGAGGTAACTGAGGCATAGAGAAGTTAAGTGACTTACTCAAAGTCACTCAGCTGATAAGTGGTGGTGCTGGGATTAGAACCCACACCCTCTGACTCCCAAACCCATGCTCTTTCCACTAAGCCACACTGCTTCTCAACTTTAAATTTAACTTAAATACTTCCAGATCACCTGAGCATTTGAGGACTCAATCCTCCTCAGCAGCTCAGTAGGAGTTATGTTTTATCTCTGCTGCTTCCTCATACTTGTAATTTAGTCTGTTTTCAATGCTATCCTGTAAATTGATTCAGGATAGGAATTTTACCTAAACTTTATTGTATTCTCTTCAGTGCTTAGTGACAGTGCTTTCAATAATAGAAATAACTGGTATTTGTTAGGTACTATGTGCCAAGCATTATATTAAGTGTAGTATAAGCATATTGGACAAAGTCCCTGTCCAACGTGGAGCTCATAGGCCTCCAGGGGAAGGAGAATGGGTAGCATCTTCATTTTTACAAAGGAGGAAACTGAGGCACAGGTAAGTTAAGTGACTTGCCGAAGGGCCTAGAGCAGGCAAGTGTGAAGAGTCCTGATTAGAACTCAGCCCTTTTCTCTTCCCACTTGGCCATGGTTCTTCTCTGAACAGATAAGTACCCAATAAATAACAATAATAATAATAATAATAATTGTGGTATTTGTTAAGTGCTTATTATATGCCAGGAACCATAATAAGCACCGTGGTGGATACAAGCAAATTGGGTTGGATGCAGTCCCAGTCCCATATGGGGCTCACAGTCTCAATCCCCATTTTTAAGAAGAGGTAACTGAGGAACAGAGAAGTGAAGTGACTTGCTCAAGGTCACACAGCGGACGACTGGCAGATCTGGGATTAAAACCCATGACTTTCTGACTCCTAATCATTCTATCATTCATTCATGCGATCGTATTTACTGAGCACTTGCTGTGTCCAGAGCACTGTACTAAGCGCTTGGGAAGTACAATTCAACAACAGAGACAATTCCTGCCCACAATGGGCTCACGGTCTAGTGAAGCACCATTACTCAAGCCTGTGGGTCTGAGGAAAAATAAGACCAACGATATCCACATTTCCATACAACCAAATAGAGAATCCTACAAGCTAGGGGCCATGTTTCATCAAAATCTATTCTAAAAGTTGAAAAAGGCAAAACCCATTTTTATTTTTCATATGGTCCATTTGCAATGGAGAGTGTGTGCGTATGTGTGTGTGTGCGCGCACGCATCCCTGCTTGAGAAAAGTCTGATTCTGGAGACTAGTTGACATTTTAACAACAGCCTGCCATGTCCCATGCATCATGGTTACTAATTAATTTGTACCCTTGAGAATAGCTGAAATAAACATGGCTTTCGTCTGCCCTGCAAAATCCCCCTTGCTCTGTTGTGTGCACGGTACATCCCTTTACCTGTCGATAGTTATTCTCCACTGTGAGAAAAACCTCTAAATGAGCTTTCTTTCCAAGTATCTCAGGAGCACTGTGATAACAAATAAATTCCTGCTTTACATTTTATTGGCCTTTTTTTTCCTGTTTCCTTGTTTATCTCACCCAACTAACTTCCCTGCAGATCAATTCAATTACAAATAAGCACTGAAGGGAATCTTACACATGCATATGTTTTACCTTAGACTGAACAGCTGTTTTGTAAGCTGCGCTGTTCTTTCCAAGGCTGTGTGTGTGCTCATGAGATATCAAAACTCATTGTCAGTCATTTCCTGTTAACTATAACAAAAATGTTGGAAAAGCTTAAAGACAAGTCTTTTTAAATGTAAAATCGAAATGTATTCCATACTGGATATGAAAACACATCTGGAATTGCCAGATGAAAATGCAAATAATGTCAATGAGAAAAGTTTTGTGCTTTAGGTTTTACCATTTCCCTTATTCCCTTTAAATCTTTTCTTCAGCAGTAGTAATAGTATTCATTATAGCCTTACTATATGCGAAGCACGGCACTAAGCACTGGGAAAGAATCCGCGGATGAAAATTAGACAAGATCCCTGGCCCCCAAAGGGCTTACTATCTAAGATTATACAACCAGATCCCCAAGGTGTTGGTGGGCAATTCTGGAGGGCAGTTCTTCAGTTAATGACAGGTGGCCTTCACAATTGGACTATCACAGTGGATGAAGAAAGGAATCCTCTGACCAGCTGGGCCGCCAAGTTAGCCCAGTTTCATATCTCCCAGGAGGGAGTGTCCTAAATAGATGCCTTTATCATCAAAATACCTGTGTGCACGAAAAGTAATGACATCAATGTGGTCAGAGAGAATTGGAGGGGGAAGAGTGAAGTGTGTCAACATTTTCCCCACCTCAGGTCAGAGGGTTGAGGGGATTCCAGGCAGAGGATGCCACCTGAGAAAGGGCTCTGAGGGCTGGAGTGATGATAATAATAATTCTGGTATTTGTTAAGCACTCACAATATGCCAGGCACTGTACTAAGTGCTGGGGTGAATACAAGCCAACTGGGTTGGACACAGTCCCTGTCCCACATGGGGCTCACAGACTCAACCCCATTTTACAGATGAGGTAACTGAGACACAGAGAAGTGACCTGCCCAGGGTACACAGCAGACAAGTAGTGGAGGTGGAATTAGAACCTATGACCTTCTGACTCCCAGCTCTATGCTCTATCCACTACGCAATGCTGCTTCCCATGATGATAAGGTGAACGATGCATAGCACACTTCTGCCTTACAGGAATGGAAAGGACTGTCCAAAGTGAGCAGGAGGAAACAAAGAAACTCAGAGAATCTGTAGCTGCCTAGTAACAACTATGAAGCAGAGGGTAGAAATCTCAGGTCTTACCTGTTGCAGGAGGGCAGCCGTCAGAAGGAGGAAGTAGTATTGTCCCAAGCCAACGAGGGGAGAGGGAGAAGAAGATACTTTTGGCAGCAGCACTGATGATATCCAGCAGGGACATTCTTCTGGAGAATAAAATCAAGGAATAAAGTGTTTCAGTGATGTAGGTAAGATATGATGGGTAGGGCCTTGGGAGACAGACTGGGAAGAGATCCAAAGGTGAGGAGTCCAGATTTTTTAGACAGAGAGTTTTACCAGTGTGAAGCATAAAGTTCCTTTGTGACTATGGTTGAATTTGAAGCAGATATCAGCTGGGTGTATAAGCATGTATAAAAGTTTACTAATTTTAATCTCCTAATCTAATCTACTAATTTTCTTAGTTTGACAGCCATCTTTATCCTAAATGCCCAGTCATCCATACATCTCCTGCCTTGTAAATCAGTTCACTCATCTCTTCTCAGAGAAAACCTAACTGCCCACCATCATTCATATAATGGCTTTGACCTTTAAACTAATGTAAACCCCTGTGATTACTTAGGGAAAATTCAGACAAAAGCAAATGAAAGGAAAGAGTCTTATATGGCATGACTTGCTTTCCAATCATTTCCTTCCTCATCAAATATCGTTATCCAATTATTTTAGTTAAGTTCCCGCCTTGGCTTACCCAAGCTTTGGACATGTGGCTTTTGCACCCTAGGAACTTGTGTTTGAAAACTGACATTTTCATTGCCAAAACGCTGAAGCATATATAGTGAATAATTTTGCCCAGATGGGTTTCTCATCATTTCATTTTCAACCCGAGTGATGAAAAATGGAATATAAAATATGACGCATACTCAATTTCCTTAAAAATCTAGGGCTGATTGGCCAAATAAAGTTGGCACATCAGTGGCAAATTGAGCATGTTCCTCTTGCATAACAAATACTCTATTCTAAAAAACTTGATCCCTCATGACTGAAAGAGTTGACAGAAATCAAATTTACACTGGCTTTCTTAAGTGTAAAACATTGTAATCACACATACTTCGGTTGGATTAATTTTTCATATAATGTCCCCCTGTTACTATGGAAACTGGGCAGCCAATAAGAGGACATGTACAAGTTGAGCATTTCTGTGGCCTACCTTTCATGGCTACATACATCAAGGACAGGCTGATTTGTTCCATCAAAAGCTAAACAAACTAAATCAATCTGTCAACAAAGTGCTCGGGTCTTTTGTTACAAAAGCAATTTAGAACAAAATAATGTTTCCATAATGATATAAAGGGCACACCTTTAGTTCAAAAACAAGTGTCAATATAGCCCCCGAGGACAGAGTTACAGAAACAAAGAGGAATACATTTCTATGGAGAAAGATGAAAATAAGAGAAAATCAAAAACCATGGTCAAGAAAAACTTCTGGGTTAGAAATGAACTAAAAAGTAGATCTAGTTGAATCAATCAATTGTATATATTGAGTGCTGACTGTGTGCACAGCACTGAACTAAGAGCTTGAGAGAGTACAATAAAACAGAGTTGGTAGACATAATAATAATAATGGTATTTGTTAAGTGCTTACTATGAGCAAAGCACTGTTCTAAGTGCTGGAGAGGCTACAAGGTGATCAGGTTGTCCCACGGGGGGGCTCACGGTTTTAATCCCTATTTTACATATAAGGTAACTGAGGCACAGAGAAGTTAAGTGACTTGCCCAAAGTCACACAGCTGACAGTTGGCGGAGCGGCGACTTGAACCCATGACCTCTGACTCCAAAGCCTGTGCTCTTTCCACTGAGCCACACATCTTCCCTTCCCACAATGGAAGTAGTTGTCCTTTGTATTAGAAGACGGCCCCACTAATAGTGAAATTTGCCTATGAACGTGCAGTGGGGTCTTAAGGGCCAAAGCCTCGATTATACTGTGAATGGGCAAAAAAGTATATGTTAATCTTTTATCTACACTGGAGCATTCAGTCCCAGAATAGTGGTGATGCCAAACCCTGTTCCAAATGTGCTAGGACACTGCAACTCTTCTTCACTTGAACATCTTCACATTACTACAGAGCAATGAGCATCGGAACATGCAAAGAGTCAGTGGCTCAAAGGGGCAAGATTATGTAACTGAAGTGGCTTCATTACAATCCTACCCTTAGACACGTGAAGAAACCCCAAGGGCAATTAAGCTCTCCACTTTCCTTAACTTCTATCTCCGGTTTGATTGACAATTCCCAATCTCATTTCTCTGCATGGGAACGTGCCAGTTCAAGATGTCTGGGACCCACAATTCTCAGGGCACAAAGGATTGTTAACCCCTACCATACTGGTTAGTAATCAGACAGCAAGGATGACTAATAGTCACTGTACTTGTTCACTAACAAAGACTCCCTGGCTAATTTTAACCATATAAGTTTAAAGCGATCTGATCAGATCAGACCTGGAAGTGGTAGGGGGGCAAATCACTTCACTTTTCTGTGCCTCGGTTCCCTCATATTGAAAATGGGGATTGAGATTGGGAGCCCAATATGCGACAGGAACTCTGTCCAACCTGTTTTCCTTGTATCCACCCCAGTGCTTAGTACGGTGCCTGGCACATAGTAAGCGCTTAGCAAAAACCATCATTATTATTATTATCACTCATAGTCGTTCAGTAAATGGCAAGATTCCTAGCAGGAGAGGAAATACGATAGAAACAATAAGGGAGTGAGAGATGTTTACAAGCAATTTTCCCTCTCTGCCCCATCAAACAACTGGTTAGAAGCAGGGTGGACGGGTCTGGCAAAATTCTGGAGACAGACTGACCCTATCCAGAAGCTCCAGACCCTATCTTTTGGCCCAGCATCATTGATGACTATTAATCCCCTCTTCCTAGGAGATGCCTCAAAGTTCCCACACTTTCGGTTTTGACAGAAATAAAGCACAGTCATTGGATTTTAGGCTGTGTCCCAGGCTTGATATTAACTGAACTGCCTGGGGCCAGTGATAAACTGAAAATTTAGTGAAGGCTTCTAACACAATTGTATTGGTTTACTTTCCAAACATATGCAATTTTATAATATTTATGATGCTAGCATATGCCTCCCAGGTATTTTTCTCCTGCTCGCACTTAAATAATAGCTTTGTTACATTAACCAAGATGGAGTTTACTTGAAACCACTTCTCTCACAAAATCTGAGCGATTCCTTGTACAATAAGATCTTCCCTATGTCATTTCAAAAAAGAAGCATGAATATGGCAATTAAAATGTTTGATATCCCCAAATTCTATAATGATTATCTGGGGTTTTTCATTACTTAGTTTCATTAAACACTGAAACAGAGAGGGAAAAAAAATCAAATTTTCCCCTTCATACAAGATTTGAAGATCATGTCTGTTCCACAGTCTCAAAAAACTCCCCTAGTTTAAAGCCTTACAAATCACATGTGTTGGCAATATGTTGTTGATAATGAAACTAAAAAACAAAAATAAAGGAAAATGAATTGCTTCTAAGAACTAGGTAGCATGAATTTCAGACAGACCAGCTGCATTTGTTTCCTACTTCATCAAAGGAAAGAAGCCAAAAATTGATCAATTTAATTTTCTCATCAGCTTCTCCTGGTAGGGACTTTTATAAACCCAATTTTTAAAATGTGATGCTCAGAAAATGCAGAAGAGATTTCAAATCTAAGAATGCCTAGCCAGAGTGTTTAAAAAATCTATCTCTAGTTGTCCTTCATATTTGAAGATGATGTCACTGATGGTGAAATTCACCTTACAAGCCCGTGTATAGCTGAGAAGGCCAAGATATGATCCTTAGTACAGGCCATTCTGTGCACACGAAGAGGCTGCTGTCCCTTGTTAGGTTACCATGTACAATGTCTGTGGCACCTGGCACGATTTGGCTTTTGCTTCCCTTTCTCTTGATCCTTATGAGACTTCTGTCCAAAATGAGCCACTGCTTTTTTGGTAGTAATTCCCCATGCTGGTTTATCCTTGGCATGTCTCCCAATTTTCATCTGGGATGCAACATTGCCTGAAGCTTTGTTTTACTTCATCCTTAAAATTATTTTCTCTGTCCTCCATGCTTTCAGTTTCCCAATTTCAGCATTCCATACAGCAGCTCTTTGGGTAGGCTGCTGAATTTTTCTCTGGTGTCCTAACTAGTAGAGCTTCAAGGCTAGGAGACTGATTTTCTTTCAGAACTTCGAATTGTTTGTGTACCTGTCTTGCAATTTGATGTTGGGTATAGCCAAATAGTAACGTTCTGAAAGAAAGTCATTCTCACTCCAACAGGATACAAGGCCACATTTAGTATAAAAAAAAAATTTGCACCCATAAACATCTTTTGAAAAATAATTATCTGTCCAGGATGAGTCCCGGTGTGAGTGTAAATCTCCTCTGAGAAATTCTTTGCTGGGTGACAGGAAAGGTGGCTGAGAGATGGGGGAGTGAATGGGGAAGGAAGGAGTAAATTGAGTAGAAAAGAGAAAAGGAAGTTAAGACCCTATAGAATTAATACTTGTTCTTTCTTACAACAGTTTCTACCATCCTTCTTCTTGTCTTGTAATTAATCAAACTGGTGACTTTTGGAATAATAATAATAATTATGGCATTTGTTAAGTGCTTACTATGTGCAAAGCACTGTTCTAAGTGCTGGGGAGGTTACAAGGTGATCAGTTTGTCCCACGGGGGGCTCACAGTTTTAATCCCCGTTTTACAGATGAGGTAACAGGCACAGAGAAGTTAAGTGATTTGCCCAAAGTCACACAGCTGACAGCAGAGCTGGGATTTGAACCCATGACCTCTAACTCCAAAGCCCATGCTCTTTCCACTGAGCCACACTGCTTCTCTAATCTGTAGAGAAGAGTTACTGTAGCTTTTATTATTAAATAAAAAAACAGATCTGCTTGCTTTATGCCCAAGAATTGGTGCAGAGCCACAGAGCCAATAGAACAAGTTTTGTTTTGATGGCTTCTGAATGTCAGGGTTCAATATTGCTGAGGGTTAAGAAAGCAAGGACCTAGTTGTTCTATTGATGTGGATGATTTGAGGCAGGCACCTAGAGGTCATTTTCCAAGGTTTCCCTTTGTGTGTCTTGGAGAGGCTGCTTTTCTGAAAGAGTAAAACAGCAGCCAATGTTTCTGAGACATTACTAAAGATCGTATGATCCTTCTTTAGTTCCACAATGTAGAGCCTCCAAACTAATGTGTGGGAGGAAACTCTTGGTTCCTTTACCAAGATGCCTCTTTGGTAAAGTTTTTTTTTAGTAAGCACTCAGTAAATACCACTGATTGACTGATTGATTGTACACCAGGTGGAACAGACTTTAAAAGGGCTTGAGGCAATGGGGGTAGACTGGAGGTGAATACAGGAAGATAGGTGGTAAATGCTGAAAGGCAAGTAAGGGTCCAACCACCCATCCATCAATCAATGGTATTTAATGAAAGCCCACATTTACAGCCCCTCTAGACTACGCTGACTGTGGGCAGGGACCATGTCTACCAAGCCTAGTATACTCTTTCCAGTGAATAAGCACTCAAATACTATTGATTGACTGACTAATACAGATGCCTAACACACAGTCTCTGCTCTCAATGAGTTCTGGATGAATTTGAGGAAACAATTCATAATTCATCACTAGAAGGGAATGGTATGTCTATCAAGTGGAAAGAGCATGGGCTTGGGAGTCAGAGGTCACGGGTTCTACTCCTGATCAGCTGTGTGACTCTGGGCAAGTCTCTTGACTTCTCTGTGCCTCAGTGACTTCATCCGTAAAACGGGGATGGAGACTGTGAGCCCCACGTGGCACAACCTGATTACCTTGTATCTACCCCAGCGCTTAGAACAGTGCTCACCACCTAGTGAGCACTTAACAAATGTCATCATTATTATTATAAGGTCAATCATCACCTCTTTCCTCCAAGCTTCCTTTGTCACCACTTTTGGAGACATAGTCCTGGGCTGAATGGATTGGTGGTCTAACTCGGCACAGCACAGTTTTAGGCAATGTGAGGCATATAAGAACAAGCACTGTTATCACTATTAAAGAGAAGAAAAAACTGAAGGCCAGAGAGTAACATGCCCCAGAATCCAGTCAGTGATACAGATGCAGCCTTTAACCCCCACCTATCTTAGCACTCTCTGCAAGAATGAATCCTTGAGATATCCGTTAGGAAAGACCAAGCTGTTTCAGGAAGAATTGCCATTTCTAGATGCAATTTGTGGAGGCTACCAAGAGAAACTGCTGGAGCAGAATGGAATTCCTTTCTTTACACGCCATCCACCACCTCTCCAAAACCCCCACCATGAGAGGCCTGCTGGACTGAGATCCCAAATCCGGCAAATCATTTACATCAGACAATTATGTGCTAATACACACTAACTCAGAACCCACTTTAGGGCCCCTTTATCCACCCCGAGAGCAGCTCGGCCTGCCAGCTCGGGGAGGGGCAACTGGAACGCTGCCATTCTAATCCCAACTTTCCCTGGGCCTTGTGCAGTTTCCGCGAGCCTCAATCCTCCAGCACTATCATTTCCTCATTTGTGAAGTGAGGATCATTATGTGCTACCCTCAGCATGGTGCAACGCTGATGAGGTAGGGCTCTTGTAATTGTAAAACACTTAAAACATAACTATGTACATTACAATTAATGGCTGTGGAACGGCTAATAAAGGCAACCTTTGTGGAGCCTGGAATCCTGCCTGAACATCTCACTGAAGGAACCCTAAAAGACAAGTTCAGGCCAGATGAGTCCCCAAGCTGAATGTTGAGGAAAATCATTCCAGGGAAACAACTGAGGGGAAAAACACATTGAGAAAGAATGAAGTTTCACGCTGGACCAAAATGGATTAAAGAAAAGCACCAACAGTTCATTTGCAAGTGTTCAAGTGCTTAGTATAGTGCTGTGCAAATGGTAAATGCTCAATAAATACCTTTGATTGAATGATTTTCAGAATGCAGCATCGGGAATAGCGAAGTAGGTGTATGAGGGCTGCTTCAGATTTCCCTACAACACACGGTACTATAATACAGAGCTCCAGGCCTATGGCTCACAATCCAGATCTGGCTCCTCATGATTCCAGAGGTGACACTCAAGCATTAATGTCCTCTCTGTGGGCAGACTTAGAACTGAGAGAAAAACCATTTATTCTCCTCCCTGGGCTTCTGGGTAGGAACTAGCTTTCCTGCCTAGTCCCTCTGTGCAGAAAGGGGCTGAGAGGCCAAGATGGTGTTCTGTTCCTTGACCTTTGTAGGCCGAATGCAGTCCCAAACAGAGGAAAGGAGGGGTCTCCACCATCCTCACCAGTTGGAAGCCGATTTGGCTCATCCTCATAACCTCTACCTGCAGGCTTGGTGCCAAGACTAGCCAGCCAAGCGGGGCAGGTAAGGGGAAGCTCAATGTCCCCATGAGTGCTGGTAATACGTACGAGGTGGGCCCAAGTGGCTAGCTGCATGCTGGGCAAAGGCGGGTGGGGGGCTGTTCCCCATTTTCACTGGAGAATATTCACTTCTCCACACAAGCCAGAGTAGAAGTGGCAGAGCAGAATGAGGAGAAATAACAGGAGGAGAAGGGTCGGGGGAGAAATGAGATGCAACTACAGAAGGTACAAATCTTAGCCAGTCTGCCACCTCCCTCCCCTGTCCCAGATCAATTGGGAATACGTGTGTTCTTTCTTTTTTTCTCTCTCTCTCTGCCTCTCTCTCTGTCTTGCTCCTTTTCTGACTCTTCTGTTTAAATTGTGTGACTGGGTTTTTGCACACCAACTTCTCAAAGGAGTAGAGAAAAGACAATCAGCGTGGCTCAGTGGAAAGAACACAGGATTTGGAGTCAGAGGTCATGGGTTCAAATTCCAGCTCTGCCAAATGTCAGCTGTGTGACTTTGGGCAAGTCACGTAACTTCTCTGTGCCTCAGTTACCTCATCTGTAAAATGGGGATTAAGACTGTGAGCCCCCACGGTGGGACAACCTGATCACCTTGTAACTTCCTCAGTGCTTAGAACAGTACTTGGCACATAGTAAGCACTTAATAAATGCCATAAAAAAGGTTTCATTTAATAGGGCTCTGCCATACAAAAGAGTTTCCTTCCCCAGCTACAGGAGAAGGAGCAGTAGCATGAGACACAAGCCAATCCCTCCCTGTAGCCCAAATCCCCTACCATCAAAACTCCTAAAAACCTCTCCTCCTAGTGGTCTTTTGAACCTTTAATGTGTTGGGCAGGTCATGCCTTCGGTTTCAGATGTTCTTGTTGGACTCTGCAACCTTATCTGAGCTGTGAGGAGTCTGGAATTGTCCCTCCGTCCATAATGCCCATTTGCTTTTATTGTATTTGCTACAGTCCTTGTCTTTCTTGTTCTTCTTTTTTTATGGTTTCAGCTATCCTTTTGTGTTTGTTGCCAACCTCTTTCCCCACCATTTAGTCTTAGATTTTAAGGCACTTGCACAATGAGAACTGTGTGTAAATCTGGATATTTTTTTCCAGCACCTTGTACAGTGCATTGCATACAGTAGGCAGTTAATACTGTTGAATAAATGAATGGAATGACCACCACGAGTGTCCAGTAGTTACTCCTTCAAAATAGTTCTACATTTTTTCATATGTAAGTCTCCTCACCTCTGCGAACAACTCAGTTTGTTCCCTTAGATCTTTCCTCCACATCATGATGAATGCCCAGAGATTGATTTCTTTCTTTTTTAATCAAAACCACAATTCAAAGTATCCTTTTCTTGCCTCCGGAACTGATCTTTCTGGGGCTTTTTAAATGGAAAGCCATCAAAATTGGACAACCCATTCCGGCCGAGTGCTCACCATTTCTGCCTAAAGTATTTTCATGAATTACTTAAGCTGCTTTATTCAGTCTTGGCTAAGCTTCTTCCCTGTTGTTTCTTACCTCTTTGTACCCTGAAGGCTCTCCAGTTTTACAGCCCATGAGAAATTTGAACTATGAGTTTGTTATTGCAGTGCTACATGAAAAACTAACTGTTACTTGGGTGTGCTGAAAGAGTTTGTGATTCGCCTTAGGACTTAACTTGTTCTTCCAAGGAGTGATTTGGCACCGAGAAGAGTCTAACTAGGAGTCAGAAGATCAGTCACCAGCAGTGCCATTTATAGTGTGGGGCAAATGCATTTATTTTCTTGTGCAACAGCTTTCAGTATACTCGGATATGAATTCTCTAGATGCCTGATAGAAAATGGCACCCGAAATAAATGTATTGGGAAGCTTAAAATATTTAATCATTGATTTAGTCCCTACCCGCCTAAGGCATGTGATTAGAGCTCAGTCTTAATTTGTGCATTCTACTTGTAGTGAAATGTACTACTTACAGGCTGGTGCTGCCAACATTTCCATTAAAAGGCTTGTTTCTGAGATGATTATGAATTAGCTGTAATATTGTCTCTGAGATAAAGCTTGGCACATAGAGTCATAGAGGGATTTTTGTTTCCTCAATTTCCTTCTTACCCTCCTCCACCCTGATCTCCCACACTAAATGTAACACTGAAAGAAACTTATTTTGGACAACTTTAGGTCAGTTCTTAGAGGAAGCACCTGTACTCCTGCCTCTCATTTGGATTACTATTAGAGAGGATGACGAGAACATTATATGCCACATAGGACGGGATTATTATGAGTTCTCACATAATTTACAAAACTAGGGAAAGTAGAGAGGAGTTGAATGGGTCATATTTTAATAATACTTTGAAATCCAGCGCTTACAACAGTTCTTGGCACATAGTGAGTACTTAACAAATACCATCATTATTATTATTATTGTGTATCACTTTATTTTCTTAAAGCGCTTTCATTTCTTGGGTATTTCAAAGCATCCCTGTGAGGTAGGAAGAGGTAGGTATCTCCAATTTGTAGATGAGGAATCAATTAATCAATCATATTTTTTGAGGACTTACTGTGTGCTGAACACTGTAATTAGCACTTGGGAGAGTAAAATATAACAAACAGGCACATTCCCTTCCCATAAGGAGTAGAATCTAAGGCACAGAGAGATTAACAACTTGTCCAGGGTCACAAAGCAGGTGAGTGGCAGAGCTGGGGTTAGACCTCAGATCTTTAGGCCCCCAGACCCCCTATATCACTTTGCTCCATTTTAGCTTTGTATGCAATGTCTGTTTTCATCAAATCCCAAGGGAAGTTGAAATGAAAGAGGGAATGAAAGCAGTGCCTGCTTGTCATGTCAATGACTTGAATGTGGAGTAATAGTCACTTCCCAGTGTATCTTTTTTATAGCAACTTGATAAAAGTTCACTTACTTCAATGGAATTGAAAAGGGAAGAATCAACCAACTCACCCCTCTTGTCAAGCCTTGATGATCAAAAGTTTCATTTGCCTCAGCATTCCAATATTTCGCAGCCGTGTCCATCCAATTCGTGGGAGAAATGTGGAAATGATATAGTCTCCATAGCCTTAAATTAAGGAAGAAGAGATTTTGGTCAGGCAGAAGAAAAATAATGATTCTTGAAGTTTCAAAAGCTCAGGCAATAAAGGGAGGATATGTGCTCCCCCCATTCTTGTCCCTGGAGAGCTACAGGGGAGAAAAATACAGTAGACATTGTTTGGTCAGTTTAGTTATTCAGCTACAGAAATGCAGGTAGCTGGATCAGATAATCATGTGATGTTCTGTATCTATTGATGGTATTTACTGAGCTCACACTGTGTGTAGAGCACTGTACTAAGCACTTGGGAGAATACAACAGAGTTAGTAGACACATTCCCCGCAGACAGGGAGTCTACAATCTAAAAGGGGAGGAAGATGTTAAAATAAATTACAAATATTTACATAAGTGCTATCGGACTAAGGTTGGGGTGAACATCAAGAGTTTAAAGGATATAGATCCAACTACATTGGAAGGCAGATAGAAGAGGGAGTAGGGAAAATGAGGGCTTAGTTGGGGAAGGCTTCTGGGGGGAAATGTGATCTTACCAAAACTTGGAAGGTGAGGTAAGTGGTGGTTTGTAGTACGTGAAAGGGGAGGGGAGTTTCAGAGAGAGGATGTGGGCAAGAAGTCAGAGGAAAGATGGACGAAACTGAGGTTTAAGTGATGGATTAAACTGAGGTTTAAGTGAGTAGATTGGAGTTGGAGCGAAGGGTGCGAGCTAGGTCATAATAGGAAATCAGTGAGGTGCGGTAAGAAGGGGATGAGCTGATTGACTGCTTTACAGCGGATGGAAAACATTTTTTGTTTGATGCAGATGTAGATGATCAACCACTGGAGGTTCTTCGGGAGTGGAGAGATGACAAACAATTTTTTTTTAAGGAAATTATCTGGTCAGCAGAGTGAAGTAAGGACTGGAGTAGAGAGAGTCAGGAGGCAGGGAAGTCAGCAAGGAGGCTATGAGTACTGGGATCAGTGTAGTAGCAGTTTGGATAAAGAGGAGAAGGCGGATTTTAGTGATGTCATGAGGGAAGAACTGACAGGATTTAGTAATAGATTGAATATGGGGTTTAATGAGAGAGATAACTTGAAGATAATGCTAGAGTTATAGGCAAGTGAGACAGGGAAGATACTGGTTTGGTCTATAGGATTTGGGTGGGAAGATGAACGCTTCTGTTTTGCAAATGTTATGTTTGAGACATTGGCAGCACATAATAATAATAATAATGGCATTTGTTAAGTACTTGCTATGTGCAAAGCACTGTTCTAAGCACTGGGGGGGATACAAGGTGATCAGGTTGTCCCACGTGGGGCTCACAGTCTTAATCCCCATTTTACAGATGAGGTAACAGGCACAGAGCAGTTAAGTGACTTGCCCAAAGTCACACAGCTGACAAGTGGTGGAGCCGGGGTTAGAACCCATGACCTCTGGCTCCCAAGCCCATGCTCTTTCCACTGAGCCATGTGCTTCATGCACATCCAAGCAGAGATGACTTAAAGGAAGGAGGCAATGTGAGATGACAGAGAAGAAACACAGACCTGCGTGTCAGAGGTGCCAGGTTCTAATCCCACCTCTGCCATTTGTCTGCTGTGTTACCTTGGGCAAATCACTTGACTTCTCTGGGCCTCGGGTCCCTCATCTGTAAAATGAAGATGTGATGCCTCTTTTCTCTCCTACTTACAATGTGAGCCCCATGTGGGACCTGATGATCTTATATCTACCCCAGCACTTAGTACAGTGCTTGGCACGTGATAAGTACTTAAGGAATACCACAATTATTATTATGATTGTAATTATTATTATTATTGGAGAGAGGTTCAGGCTGGAGAAGTAGATTTGGGAAACATCCACATAGAGATGGTAGTTGAAGCCAAGGAAGCAAATGGGAGTGGGTTTAGTAGCCTAGGAAGAGACCAGAATTGAGCCTTGAGTAGCACTATAATCCACATATACCTTATTGATCCCGTGTTGTTTTAACAACCTCCATGGATACATTCAATCCCATTCTCTTCTCTTTAGTATCCCAGTATCCCATCCCTGCATTTTCTACCACCACCATCATCCCTTTTTAATCCTGAACCAATTTCTTGCCTTGGGGTGACATTCCCCTAATTTGCCATCTTTTTGGATAGTGGCAGACTATGTGAGCTTTGATGACCTATTGCCAGAGGTGATATTAAATGCCATCTGATATGGCTAACACTCTTCATCTCCTGACTCTGCCTCCCACTGTCCCTGCAAATATAATTCTGACCTAGAAGACTGTGAGCTCGCTGTGGGCATGGAACGTGTCTACCAACTCTGTTATATTGTACTCTCCTAAGTACTTAGTTCAGGGCTCTGCATGCACTAAGTGCTCAACAAACACCGATGATGTTGATAACAATGAAATCAGTGTTTCAAAAGGGGAAATAAATGTCCACATTTTTAAAATATTGGGCAAAGTATGTCTATTTATCAATATTCATACTAGCACTTAAAGACTGTCATGAAAACAAATATAAATGACTCCCTTGACATGCACACTTTGTAGCTGATCCATGAAAAGTTTATTCATGAAATTCTTTAGCTAGCATAATCTTATCATATTATGTAACCACCGGCTATATCGTTACTAAATGGGTGTATAAATTTTAAAAATAACTAAGCCTTAAAACCCAACACAAGTATTTTTCAAACTGCAGAGAATGCCAAAATTCAGGATTGCAACAATCTTCTCTGAATCAGTCCTATGTATTAGTCCACTAGGAATATTGTGCTAAAGAAGCTATGCTTTTTATTAGCAGTTGAGACCATTAATAAATGTTTATTTTTAAAAAGCAACTCATTAGGTGGAAAGCTTGATGTGGTGGTATTTTTTAAGTCCTTACTATGTGCCAAGCACTGTATTAAGTGGTATGTACTAAGTGTACTAGTGAGTACTAAGTGTACTTACTGGTATAAGATTACCAGGTTGGATATTTTCTTAGTTCCATTGGGGCTCATAGGCAAAGTAAGAAGAACAGGTATTGAATTCCATTTTTGCAGATTAAGAAACTGAGGCACAGGGAAGTTAATTTTCTCCAGGGTCATTTAGCAGGCAAATGGCAGAATTGGGAAGAGAACCTAGACTCTTTGACTGCCATGTCAGTGCTCTTTCTAACAGGCTAACTGTTTCTCTGTGAGTGACACTACAGAATAGCTGGGTACCCAACTGATAATTATGTTAATTAAAATGCTGAGATGAAATTGTAAAAAACACTTAATATAAACCTCAGAATTTTCACTATTTGGACCAGAACAAATAAGGCAAGATTAAAGTTTACGGAAGTTGTCCCCAAGAGTTACTGCATCTCATCCACCAGTATGATCTCCTGGACTCCTTAAGATTGCTGCTGTTCCTAATCAAGTTGGATATTAAAAGTTGAAGGGGGACATTGCTTTAAATAGAGAAAAAAGCCACTGACCGCATTTTTCAATTAACTTCCTTAACTGAGCTGCTAATTTCTTTTTTAAAAGGGTAAACTAAACAAGTCATTATACTAGAAGCTTTTTCTGGGCTTAGTTCTTCCTGCTCAACAGTGATTTTTCATTCAGAGGAAATGGAATGGAGATGATATTACAGAGGCTGACTTTCCCATAACTGATGGCCTTTAGGACAAAGGCATTAAATAGACTAGAGGTCCCAATTATCAAAAGCCCTAGTCCTGGTCCCCTTTTTAGTTTCTGGGAGAGAACTGTATTACACAAGTATGAAAAGAGGTCCCCACTAGAATTGATATTACTGTCACTGGTATTCAAATATTACTCCATTGATTGTGGACAATTAAAAAAAAAATCTTGCTGAATCTTTTCTCAATACGTACCCAAACCACTTCAGGTAAAAACCGATCTGTCTGACATCCAAAGAATAACACTGAATTAGACACAAGGTTGACATGTAAATACCAGATGTTTGAAGTCAGTTTAGTCCGCAAGACTTCCGACCTCTCAATGCCATTATCATCCTCCCCCAAACAAACAGAATGTACAAAATAGAGACAAAATTTCCATGAACCCATGCTATGGAGTAAGGGATAGTGCTAATGCTATCCTATTTTGACGTAGTTTGAGAGTCTAAATAAATGAGGAGGAAGGTGTAAGCACACAGTGGGTATGCAATAATAGTCAACAGCAAAGATGATAAACAGAGAAGCAGTGCGGCTCAGTGGAAAGAGCCCAGGCTTGGGAGTCAGAGGGCATGGGTTCAAATCCCAGCTCTGCCACTTCTCAGCTGTGTGACTTTGGGCAAGTCACTTAACTTCTCTGTGCCTCAGTTACCTCATCTGTAAAATGGGGATTAAGACTGTGAGCCCCACATGGGACAACCTGATCACCTTGTATCCCCAACCAGCACTTAGAACAGTGCTTTGCACATAGTAAATACTTAACAAATGTCATTATTATTATGGTGAAGATGAGGAGGAGAAGGGTTATGATTCCCCTTTGGAGAAAATCTCCATTGAGTTTCGGAGAAGTCTGATTTATTCCATAATTAGGTGCTGCCACCATGGCTAGAACTTAATCCTTTAACTTTGTCACTGCAATGCTTTATGCTGTAAACCGCATGGACTCAGAAAAAACATTCATGCTGTGCTCCCTCCCCTGACGACGACCACAGACATACACTTCGACTCGTCAGCTCCTATTTCATTTCAATGTTCAGAAACGGATTTTAATTTGACAATAAAACTCTTTTGAGGATATATCTTTTAGATGATCATTTATTTCTCTACTACCTAATTTACAACATTCTGTCATTCACAAAAGCTTTCCCTGTCATTAGGGTGAATTAGTGAGAGCCCATTGAATTTCTAACAGCCTTGGAGTTTGTCTTTGCCATTTATACAGTGATTTCCATTTCTAATTTTCATGCTTTATTATATTTCTCATAAGGTGCAGTCATCACCTCTGTGTCCTTCCATGAAGTTGTCTTTAACCCTCTCAGGTCTCTGCAAGATTTTTCATTATTTTCCATTAGGGGCTTGCAGATCATCATAAAAGCCCAAACTCACTGACAACCGGTACTATAATATCTCTTTCCTGGAAAGGATAAACTAATTTCTTCAGGCTGAAACTGCTTTGCTGCCATGGATAAGAGGGGGAAACGAACAGAAGCTTCTAGAGCAGAGAAACTGCTCCCTCCTTGGGACCTCTCTAAGAGAAAAGCCAGCGTGGCTCAATGGAAAGAGCACAGGCTTTGGAGTCAGAGGTCATGGGTTCAAATCCCCGCTCCACCAATTGTCAGCTGTGTGACTTTGGGCAAGTCACTTAACTTCTCTGTGCCTCAGTTACCTCATCTGTAAAATGGGGATTAAGACTGTGAGCCCCCCGTGGGACAACCCGATCACCTTGTAACCTCCCCAGAGCTTAGAACAGTGCTTTGCACATAGTAAGCGCTTAATAAATGCCATCATTATTATGATTATTACCATGTGCAGAGCACTATGTGCTACGTGCTTGGGACAATACAGTTAATAGGCATGACATCTGCTCTCAAGGATCTTATAACCTACTGAGGGAGATTATTTTGTTTCGCCACTCCTCAAAAACCTCCAGTGGTTGTTCACCTACTTCTGCTTCAGACAGAAATTCCTTACCACAGGCTTTAAAATTCTCAATCACCTTGCTCCCTCCTACCTTACCTCCCTGATTTCCTACTACAACCCAGCCAACACCAGAGAAGCAGCATGGCTCAGTGGAAAGAGCCCGGGCTTTGGAGTCAGAGTCATGGGTTCAAATCCCGGCTCTGCCATTGTCAGCTGTGTGACTTTGGGCAAGTCACTTAACTTCTCTGTGCCTCAGTTCCCTCATCTGTAAAATGGGGATTAAGACTGTGAGCCCCCCGTGGGACAACCCAATCACCTTGTAACCTCCCCAGAACTTAGAACAGTGCTTTGCACATAGTAAGCACTTAATAAATGCCATTAAAACCAAAACAAAACAAAAAACACCCTTCACTCCTCTAATGCCAACCTACTCACTGTACCTTGATCTCATCTATTTTACCACAGACCTCTTACCCACGACCTGCCTCTGGTCTGGAACTCCCTCATATGCAAGAGATGATCACTCTCCTCACCTTCAAAGCCTTATTAAAAGCACATCTCCTTCCAGAGACCTTCTCTAATCCCTCATTCCTTCTTCGCCCACTCCCTTCTGTGGCACCCTTGCATTTAGATTTGTGCCATTTATTCACCCCACCCTTTGGCCTACAGCACTTATGTACTGTAATTTATTTATATTAATGTCTGTCTCCCTTTCTACACTGTAAATTCCTTATGGGCAGGGAATGTGTCTATCATCTCTCTAATACTGAATTCTGCCAGGTGCTTAGTAGAGTGCTCTGCACCTAACGCTCAATAAATATGACTGATTGGTTGACGTGTGATAGGGATTGTGTCTGAGCTGGTTAACTTGCATCTACCACAGTGTTCACAACAGTGCTTGACAAATACAACCACAACAACAATGATTATAATAATGACAGGCTATTGAAGAGACCAAGACAAAAGCCCAGCCTCCTTCAGGTGAGTTTTTAGCAATTATACAGAAGGAGACTGCTAGATGTTTTATAATTGAATCCAATTCAGCCTGATATGCTAGGTGTGCACATGTATATTTTTGTAAATTCCCTTAGGATTATTTTAATGAAATATCAATCATTCCTTTCAAAATATAATATCACTGTTAATATGTGCAATTCCTAGAGTACTTATAATTTCTATATTTATAAAAAATGATATCAAAATATTTTCATCAAAAGTAGCCTGCATGTACAAGTTATTGAGACATACAATTTTAACTTAGCCTCACAATTGATTCAGGGTAAGGTAGAATGCCTATAATAATAATGATGGTATTTGTTAAGCACTTACTATGCGCAAAGCACTGCTCTAAGTGCTGGGGTAGACACAAGGCAATCAGGTTGTCCCACTTGGGGCTCACAGTCTTAATCCCTATTTTATAGATGAGGTAACTGAGGCACAGAGAAGCCAAGTGACTTGTCCAAAGTCACACAGCTGATAAGTGGAGGAACTGGGATTAGAACCCATGACCTCTGACTCTCAAGCCCATGATCTTGCCACTAAGCCACACTGCTTCTCAGGAATTAAATTTATTTTGAAAAACAAGGCACTGTCCCTTTTCCTTATAGGACTCACACTTATTTATCAGGGAAAAAGAGCTCTTCAAGAGTATTTTCTTTCACTTAGCAAGGCTCGATGTAGTAGAAAAATAGCTATGTCTGAAAAATGCTTGGGGTCATTCCATCTGAGAGCTATTAAAACAAACTCAATAGGTCTTTAATAGGCATATTTTTACATACCCAAATTATGTTAACTTTCTCCATTTGGTAATCTGCCTTTTATTCATATTTGAATAATGAAATGGACAAATGTTATGAGGTTTTTATGCTGAGGCTGATTGAATATCAAGGTGACCAAAAAAGATTTAATTTATAGGTGACCAAGCTAATTAACTGTGCTAGAGGAGAAATAAAAGCTTGCACTTTTGCTAGGTACTTACATTTTTTTCATGACAATAAGTAGCAATAACATTTTGAATGGTCAGAAATTATTACAGGGCCCCTCATTCCTATTTGGAGTAATTAAGATACGAAATGAAGAAATTGAGTCATGCTTGGGTGGTGAAATTATTAGCAATTGAAGGATATACATTAAGCTGGGGTTGTTATTGATAAAACTAACAGCTGAGCAGAGAACAAACCAAAAATCTTAACTAATTCAGTCCCCAGTATCCTCGGATTCCTAATCGTTTCTACCACCACGCATCTCTTATGGCCTCTCTATCTTTTCTACTGCTGCCACAGGGAAACGGACTTTAATTTAGAGAATGAAGCTCTTGACTTATTTTGGGGTAAACGAAGCTACTCTCTCCCAGAACTACATAAATAAATGCTGAGGTAGTGAATGTCGGGGGAGAGAAAGAGACAGCGCTACCTCCTCTTATCCTACAAATAGATTTAATGAGAAAGACCGGTAGAGGCATGACAAAACATACATATTAATCCAGAGAACCACATCTATAGACACACAGAAATACATGTCTGCAATAAGACATTTTTTAATATAACTTCAATAATTTGGAGATGTATTGTGGCCTAGTTGAAAGAGCACAGACTTGGGAGTCAGAAGACTTGGGTTCTCGTCCCAGTTCTGCCACTTGCCTATTGTGTGACCTTGGGTAAGTCACTTAACTTCTCTGTGCTTCAGTTTCCTCATCTGTAAAATGGGGATTAAATCCTACTCACTCCTATTTAGACTGTGAGCCCAAATGGGACAGGGGCTGTACCTGGCCTTATTACCTTGTTACCCCAGCCCTTAGTACAGTGCTTGGCACACTGGAAGTGCTTAAATATGATAGCCATAACAGCAATAATAATAAGGATATTGATTTACACATTTTTGTTATTCAGACTGGACATCTCTCCCTGTAATTCAAATTAGTGTAGCTTTATGTAGGTTCAAACCAACATCTAGGAGGGGTTAGGGTCATCAAGAATGATTAACATTAAAGGGATTTACCTTTTACTCCGATATCTAAGAGGACATGTAAGTTAAAAACCTAGAGGTGGCTCAACTTCACAGACACATTTCTTAAATCAGATCTATAGAAGTCTAGGGTAGCCTAGTTCCTTGAGCAGTTCCACCAGCTTCACGTACAGACCATACTCACTATCACATGGCAAGATAAGATCACAAATGATGAAGTTCTGGAAAGTACTCTCTCCTAGCTCTGAATCTATGCTAACCTTAACACGACTATGATGGATGGGACACGTGAGAAGAATGAGCAATAGAAGGATACCCAAACAGTTGCTGATCAGAGAGCGGGAATTGGGAAAAAAAGAGCAAGGAGAGCCAAGAAAGCTTTTTAAGGACACAGTAAAACAAAGCCTCAGAAAAAACGGCAACCCAGCTGGAACCTGGAAGTCAACTGCTGAGAACACTGCCATTATTATCAAGAAAGCAGTGACTTTCTTTGAGCATAAGCTTCACCTGGAAAGAGAGACAAGGTGGCAAAGTAGAAAACAGCCCTGTGAAGTACAACCACACAAGGAACAACCTTTTTCAGTGCCAATGTGACTGGAACTGTTGTCCCACTTGCACAGTTGACCTTCAGTGACAGTGACACCTTCTTCCAATATGAACAATAATAACAATAATAACCATTGTAATTAAGAGCTTACTATGTGCCAGGCACTGTGCTAAGCACTGGGGTGCATACAAGCAAATCAGGTCATATACAATACCTGTCTCATTTGGGGCTCACAATCTCAATCTCCATTTTACAGTTGAGGTAACTGAGGCACAGAGGAGTGAAGCGATTTGCCCAAGGCCGCATGGCAGACAGTTGGTGGAGCTGGGATTTGAACCCATGACCTTCTGATCTATACAGTACTCTCTCTCTTTTATATATACATATATAAAATGTATATCTCTGGATTAGGTTGGGGCACTGAGATTAAAGATTAGCTTGACATTTTCACCAGGGAGCTCTTACAATAGCCAGGATTTAGGGCAGGGATTCTACTAGTTTCCACAAGGAACTGAAGGTGAAAAAGAGTAAGGAGAGAGAATAGAAAGAGTGACAGCAAGAGAGGGCAACCTAGGACACCAACAAGAAAAAGGCTGAGGAACTCAAGTCAAGCCTGACTCACTTGGGGAAGTTTTCCTCAGGACCCCAGCTCTCTCCTTACCCAGTTCTTTTTAGCCAGTCAAGCTTGAAAAATGAAAAAAAAAACTCAACTCTCTCTCTCCCTTCATCCTCTCTCAGCTTGCAGGGATTTATACTAGCTGACAGAGCAGCATAGGTCCAGCAGCCTTGGGCAATCCGTGAGTGAAAATAAGATACTAAATGGAAACCCTTTTGTAGGGGGTTCCATTTTTTTCACAGTAATTAGTAAAGGGATCAGCAAACAGCAGCCGAAAATCTTCCATTGATATGTAGGACAAACTAATTAGGCGATATGAACGTCTATTCAGCACAAAATAAGGGGGGAATAGTGGGAAAATATCAGGTTAATTCAGTCCCTGAGGCAACCAAATTGGATTATTTAATTTTTACCAAAATATGCATCAGGGACCAAATCATACAGCTAGCCTGACTATGGGGTTCAAAGGGAACAAATAATTGTCCTTCTTTCTCATTTGGGGACCAAGCTACCACACTATTAAAGAATCTGTGAAAAATCATTAGTACACTTCATAGTAGTAATTAAGCACTTACTATGTATCAAGCACAATGCTAAGTGTTGGGAAGGATGCAAGATAATCAGATAGAAGACAGTCCCTGTGCCACTTTGGGCTCACCAACTAAGAGGTAGGAAAAGAAGGTACAGATGAGGAAAATGAGGCAGAGAGGGGATCCCAATTGGAAGAGTTAGGTTGAACACATTCCCTGATTATTTTGGAAGCCTCCAGGAAACAGTGTAGCAGGAAAGATTTTGGGCTCCACACTTAGAAGGCACTTTTTACACTCTGGAATGGATTGTATTTTTTGAGATGATGTGAGAAATCTTCTTTGGGTCCCCAATATATTAGTGTTTGTATGGGAGAAGAGCAATGTGGCCGGGCATAAGTCACCACTTCTCCCTCCCCGAATCAGGTAAAATTTGAAATCTGGAGTCATCAGCCCTCTCTTCCCTACCTGCTTCAATTTAGGAAATGATAGCTGCCTCCACGGCTACTAAAATCCATCTAGGTTTTGGAACCCCATAAAATGTCTTCTCCCTTTCTATGGTTTTGCAACAATCAATTCACAATTCGGACTTTCATTCTAAGACTTTCACTCACCTTGAATCTTCTCTTCTGGAAAAAAATTACTTCTCAAATGAGGTAATAAACATTTGCCTAACAGCACTAAAAATCTTGAAAGGAGCACCAATGAAAGATTTATGAATCAACAATGAAGGAGATTAAATATTCAGTCCTTATATTCTGAAGGTAAAAGAAATTATGAGCAATGAGCTACATGAAGAGGAACTAATCATGCCAAAGTTGATAGATGTTTTGGATAAAATTACAAAATTTGAAAATGAAAGCACACACAGCATATGTTAAATACAGTACATTCCATAAGAAGTAGTGCATAATTATTAAATGCACATATTTACAGAAATGTTTTCACACATTGCAGATGGATTCTATTTTTTTAAATATGACATTTTGATTTTGTTTTTGAATGTCATTCCTTGAAAGAATAAAATAATTTGAACAGAAATGCAAGACGTACGTAGTTTCCCTTTCTAATGCTATTATAAATAGTACTGGAAAATATGAAACAAGGTCAAATGAGTTAAATGCAAGTATTTCAAAACAAGCACTACTGTCAGTCTGTCTACTTATGAAAAATGTATAGGTAATTCAGAGAAACAAAAGAACATTTTGACCTGAATTCTCTAGATAAGTTTGGGCTACTGAAACATCCAAGGAATTGAACACTAAATGAATCTGAGCCTCAGTGATCTGGATTTGCAGATGCCGACCCATGGACAAATCCATGTGCAAATCCTATTGTCTCCTTTGGACTTCAAGAATATCAAGGATACTTTTACAGAAGATGATGCCCAGCTGTCCTCTACCTCCATGACAATTTTGGACCGATTTAAGGAAAATATGTCCTCATAAAAAGTCTTGCAAAAAACTTGGAAAACTATTGCCCAGGGATATAAGGGAATGTTCTTCTCAAGACTTTTCTTTTTTCTTTATTCTTTTTTAAAGGATTTTATGGAATGACTTATGTGTGGAATGCCCCAAAGGGAAAAGATGGACTTAAGTATTTAAGGATCCTATACAGAAGACGATAGCCAACTGTTCTCTACTTCCATGACAACTATGGACTGACTTCAGGAAAAATGTCCTTGTAAGGAGTCTAGCAAAAATTTTGAAAAATATTTTCCAGGGATATAGGAGAATGTCCTTCTCTAGAGTTTTATTTTTCTTTATTCCTTTATCAAGGATTTTATGAGATGACTTACGTGTGGAATACCTCAAAGAGAAAAGATGGACTTATTTTCTCAAATTATTCTCCACACTGCCCGCCCCCCCCGGTTAATGTTCTGTGATTCCATTATGTTCCACAGTGACTTGTTTCAATGGAACACTGACTTGCTTAAAAGGGGCTTTGCAAGCATCAGCCTTGGGTTCCCCTATAAGGTTCTGAGAGCCAACCATTATCATTGCCACAGCATATTAAATAACTTTGTTGGAAAACCAAGGATGATTATTCATGTTAATGTCTGTCTCCCCCTCATTATAGACTGAAATTTACAATGGGCAGGGAATGTGACTGCTTATTCTCTTGTGCTGCATTCTCCCAAGTGCTTAGAGCAGTGCTCCGCATATAGTAAACACTCAATAAATTCCATTCATTGACTGACTGATTGGATGTATACTGGCCAGTTTTTCCGCCACATTATTTTCTGGATCCACACCATCTCTCCAAATAGCAACCACTCTGTTCCAGACACTCATCATATCCCTTCTGGACTACTTTTCATATTTTCAGAGTACTCTTTGTGTGTGCAGAGCACTGTACTAAATGCTTGGAAGAGGACAGTAGAATTGGCAAACACGATCTCTGCCCTCAAGGAGCTCATAATCCAGTTGGAGAGAGAGTGAATCAAGCTAATGGGGTAGAACCACCTCACTGGTTTTGCTATCTCCAGCTTCTCACCATTCTGGTCCATTCTTTAACACACACATACACCCCTATTCTTTTTTACATATATACAAATGTGTGCATGTATAAAACAGACATTTCTTTGCATACTCATAGGTTTTCTAAATGGAGCAAGAAAAAAGAGCTTAGGACAAGATGTACTTCGTGTATTCACAGCCTAAAACGGTATTTGAGCATTATAGCACATTTTAGTCTGTCTTCTGAAGAGCATTTAAATGTATTTTACTCCTATTCAGTTATTCCCTATTCAGACATTCTCCTATGATGCAGGGGTTACATTCTTAGAGGACCTCATGTAATGGAAAACCTACACCAAAATACCTTCATGTGAATGTGCTCACAACCGCTTCTTCTGAAATAGCCCTGTCTTTTATCCAGATAGGCACATATTGTCACCAGAATATTCCTTACTTCCTCAAAAGTGTTCTATTAAGCACAGAAGCAGCATGGCCAATAGAAAGAACAGTAAGGAGATGTCTCTGGGCAGGTAATGTGTCTATATATTGTTGTACTGTACTCTCCCAAATGCTTAGTACAGTGCTCTGCACACAGTGAGCACTCAATAAATGTGGTTGAATAGTCCCAGCTCCACTATTCCCCTGTCAAGTAACAAGGAGCAAATCACTTCTTTGTGCCTCAGTTTCCTCATCTGTAAAATCAAGATTAAATGTCATTTTCACAGCCCTTTAAACTGTTATTCCTATGTGGAACAGAGCTTGGCCCAGGGTAAGGGCTAACAAGTATGATTTCTTATTATCGTCATCATTATTATTAGGGAAAACACAACTTGAAATAGGACTGACTCAAACTGTTTTTTGTCTTCCTGAAAACAAGATTTAATGTATCCAGATACTTTAAGTTCCTTATAAAGGAAGAGATAAAAGGCTTTCTGCACACAGTAAGCGCTCAATAAATACAATTGAATGCATGAAAGCTTGAGTTTGAGCTGAAACACGTAGGGGTGCAGCTTCACCTCAGTCTGAAGGAAACTGCTCTTATCTGGCATCCGTGTGAAGGTCGACAATCAAATATTTGCTCTAGGCACTGTTGCTAATGCTAGTAATATTCGATGAGCTCTGACCATATCCTCAACCTTGAAATGCACAGTTCTGAGGTGTGCAAAATAAATGGCTAATGTTCCTAACAATGCATCCATCTTTCACCATTGCAAAGACATTTTAGCATTGATTATGCATTTTGCATTGCATAGGCTGTCAAAATCCCTCATAATAATAATAATAATAATAATAATAATAATAATGGCATTTGGTTAAGCACTTACTATGTGCCAAGCACTGTTCTAAGCGCTGGTGGGGCACAAGGTAATCAGGTTGTCCCATGTGGGGCGCACACTTTTAATCCCCATTTTACAGATGAGGTACATGAGGCCCAGAGAAGTTAACTGACTTGCCCAAAGTCACACAGCTGACAAGTGGCAGAGCCAGGATTAGAACCCATGACCTCTGACTCCCAAGCCTAGGCTCTTCTCACTGAGCCCTGCTTCTTCTCTATTATCATTATTAATTATTTCACGGCATTCAAACATGAAGCTATCTCTTGGCCAGTTCATTTCTTTATTCCCCCAAGTTGAAGCTCCAGTGCACAAGCCCATATATATTTTCTCTTTATCCACTTTTTTTAAAGGTATTTGTTAATAACAATAATGGCATTTGTTAAGTGCTTACTATTTGCAAAGCACAGTTCTAAGCACTGGGGGGGATACAAAGAGATCAGGTTGTCCCACGTGGGGCTCACAGTCTTAATCCCCATTTTACAGATGAGGTAACTGAGGCTCAGAGAAGGGAAGTGACTTGTCCAAGGTCACACAGCAGACAGCAGAGCTGGGATTAAAACCCAGGACCTCTGACTCCCAATCTGGGCTCTTTCCACTGAGCCACGCTGTGTTCACTATGTGCCAGCCACTGTTCTAAGTAGTGGGGTAGATACAAGGTAATCAGATTGGACACAGTCCATTTCCCAAGTAGGGCTCAAAGTCTTCACCCCCATTTTCTAGATGAGGTAATTGAGGCACAGAGAAGTTAAATGACTAGCACAAGGTCACACAGCAGACAAGTGGTAGAGCTGGGATTAGAACCCATGTCCTTATCATTATTAATTGTTATGGTATTTGTTAAATGCTTACTATGTGCCTTGGCCCTGTTCTAAGAGCTGGGGTTGATATAGGGTAATCAGGTTTTCCCACGTGGGGCTCACAGTTTTAATTCTCATTATACGGATGAGGTAACTGAGGCACAGAGATGTGACATGGCTTGCCCAAGGTCACACAGCAGCCAAGTGGTGGAGCCAGGATTAGAATCCATGTCCTCTGACTCCCAAACCTGTACTCTTGTCACTAAGCCACGCTGCTTCTCCTAACTTCTAACTCCTTCTAATTCCCAGGCCTGTGATCTAACCACTAGCCCATGCTGCTTCTCTAAAAGATGCTCTGAAAAATGAGTTAAGTATTAGCTCTTTTAAAAATACCTATTTGCTTTTAGGTGCATTATCAATTTTCAAATAGGCCCATTGTAGGAAACTTGAGGCTATCCTATCTACATGCTGAAATCACTTCTTTTCACAAGCTGTACATGACAGGTCAGATTTTCTCTTCTCCCCATTATAAGGTGAGCATTTACCCTACTTGCTCTTCCTTTTGCATTACCCTTGCACTTAGATCTGTACTCTTTATTTGCCCCATCCTCATCCCCACATCACTTACTTAAAATATCCAGCATTCATTTTAATGTCTGTCTCCCCCTCTACTCTGTAAACTACTGGTGGGCAGGGAACATGTCTTCCAAATCTGTTATACTGTACTCTCCCAAGCACTTAGTACAGCACTCTGTACACAGTAGGCACTCAATAAATACAACTGATTGATCCCTGGGATGACTGGAGTTGTATGAATTCAGGCTTCTTTTGAGCATGCCTAGTGTTGTATTTCCATGATGCCAAGTTTTTGTTGCCTGTTGCCACGCCTTTCACTGGTGCATGAAAAAACATTGAATGATAAAAAGTATAATTCAAGATTGTGAGCTTTGGGCAACAAAATTCTCTACTTGGTCAATATATTGGAAAATACAATTTTGCCTTTATGCCCCCATGGAATAGAAATCTCTAACCCTTGATGCCAAAGCAGAGAAGGGTGGTCGTGAAGAAAAACACCTCTACTGAGACAGTCAATCTGGGTTTAGTCATTCCCTGTCAGTTTCACTGGACAAGTTTCCAAAAATTCAAATAGAAAATAGATGGTAAAACTGGGATATGCTTTTAATTTATCACATTCTTTCTTTGGAATACTAAACCTTCTAAGCTTCTCATGTATAAATGGAGACAATTCCTTAGTAACACAGTAGTTACAAAAGTAATGGGAGAGTTCCCAGAGTGTTCTCCATCTATTACTGACTAAACCATAAAATGGACAGTTGCTGAACATAAAAATATCTTGCTGTCGAGAACTTTTTTTTATCTTCCAGACAAGTATCTCTATACTTTTAAGAACTTTCCTTTCACCTACTAAACTAGCACACTAAACTGATACCTCTGCTGGCCTTTGTGCCGGTTGATGCATCATTCTCTACCTAACAAAGATGCATGGGTGCATTATCCTCTGAAAGCCTCCAGGCTCATGGAGTTGTGCTGGGCTGTGTGTTTTAAGAATTGAGAATAAACAGAAAACCTATCTGGACAGAGCTCCGAATCAGTGGGTGAAGGATGCCTCAAAAAGAATAGATCAGTTTATCGCAAAGGGATTGTCACATTCCAGAGGTAACTGTCAGCAGTGATAGAGTGGGTCTTCCTGATTGTAACTGGGATATATCTTTCCTTCCCTTGGCCTGGGAACATTGTGGGTGCCCATCTGAGGGCAGAGAAGCAGTGTGCCCTGATGGATAGAGCATAGCCCTGGGCGTCAAAAGGATCTGGGTTCCAACCCCAGCTCCTCCACCTGTCTGCTATGTGGCCTTGGGCAAGTCACTTCACTTCTCTGTGCCTCAGTTGCCTCATCTGTAAAATGGGGAATTAAGACTTTGAGACTCATGCCGGACGTGGACTGTGTCCAACCTGATTAGCTTGTATCTACCCCAGCGCTTAGTACAGTGCCTGTCACATAAAACACTTAACAAATACCATAGAAAATACCATGCCCAACCTGATTAGTCTGCATCTATGCCTGCACTTGGTATGGTGCCTGTGCATAAACACTTAAATACGATTAAAAAATCAAGGTCAATCTACTCATTTGTCCCTTTTGTACAGTGAGCCTGGGATTTTTAGGCTCTTAACTTTCTCTTTTATGGGATTTGTTAGGTGCTTACTATGTGTCAAGTATTTTTCTAAGCACTGAATTTCAGAATCTCCTCTTCACCCTTTCTTCAGCTCAGGTGAAGGGCAAAGTCAGTTGGCCTTTTCATAGTGTCATCCCCTCTAGCTGTGAACTGTGGCCAATAAAAGTCTCTCTCTCTATTCCAGTAATAATAATCACTGTGCATTTTTTAAGTGTTTATTATCTCTCAAGCCAGGTACTAAACACTGGGGTAAATATAATACACGCAGTTTAGAAATATTACCGGTACCAAAGAGGGCTCATTCATTCAATCATATTTATTGAGTACTTACTGTGTGCAGAGCACTGTACTAAGCGCTTGACTTAAGTGGGAGGGAGAACAGCTATTTCATTTACATAATAATAATGATGGCATTTATTAAGTTCTTACTATGTTCAAAGAATAATAATAATAATAATAATAATGATGGCATTAAAGAAGTGTTCGAAGTGCTGGGGAGGTTACAAGGTGATCAGGCTGACCCACAGGGGGCTCACAGTCTTAATCCCCATTTTACAGATGAGGGAACTGAGGCATAGAGAAGTGAAGTGACTTGCCCAAAGTCAGACAGCTGACAATTGGCGGAGTTGGGATTTGAACCCGTGACCTCTGACACCAAAGCCCGTGCTCTTTCCACTAAGCCACGCTGCTTCTTAAACATTTACATGTTTAAGGATGAGGAAACAGGCCCAGGGAAGTTAATGGACCAGCCCAAGGTCACACAGCAGGCAGATGGCAGAGTCAGGATTGGAAGCCAAGTCCTCTGTCTCCAAGCCTGTGCTCTTTCCACGAGGCTTCTTTATTTTGAATGTGAAGGGAGGGGTATCTTCTGGAATCCAGAACCCACAGTCCACCAGGCTCCCCCCCTTAAAATTTTCCAAGGAGATCCTGTTCTCTTGCTACATGGTTGCGTAGCCTCCCTCCTTTGGTACCTCACCTGGAATGTCTACTAACTCTATTATACTCTTCTAATCACTTCATACAGTATGCCCCGCACAGAGTAAGCACTCCATAGAATGGGTTGACTGATAGCTGGGAGGAATATTCAGACCTCATACCCACATCATCATCATCAATCGTATTTATTGAGCGCTTACTGTGTGCAGAGCACTGTACTAACCCACATGCAGTACAGCAGCCCCTGGGTAGAGGAGGAAAACCAACTAGACACACTCTGGTAGTTGGCCTACATTCACAACATCTTGCTCTACCTTTCCCCTCCCAAAACCCTGCCCCAGATGGAGACTTGAACTTCCACTTGATTTGCTATTACTATCAATACTATGTAAGCTCTTTGTGGACAAAAGCCCTGGGGACAAATGGAAAAAGCAAGGGCTTAGGAATCAGAGGACACGGGTTCTAATTCCAGCTCCACCACCTTCATTCATTCACTCATTCAATAGTATTTATTGAGCACTTACTGTGTTCAGAGCACTATACTAAGCGCTTGGGAAGTACAAGTTGGCAACATATAGAGACAGTCCCTACCCAACAACGGGCTCACAGTCTAGAAGGGAGAGACAGACAACAAAACAAAATATATTAACAAAATAAAATAAATAGAATAGTAAATATGTACAAGTAAAATGAATAGAGTAATAAATCTGTACAAACATATATACAGGTGCTGTGGGGAAGGGAAGGAGGTAGGGTGGGGGGATGGAGAGAGGGAGAGGAAGGAGGGAGCTCAGTCTGGGAAGGCCTCCTGGAGGAGGTGAGCTCTCAGTAGGGCTTTGAAGGGAGGAAGAGAGCTAGCTTGGCGGATGTGCGGAGGGAGGGCATTCCGGGCCGGGGGGAGAATGTGGGCCGGGGGTCGATGGCAGGACAGGTGAGAACGAGGCACAGCGAGGAGGTTAGCAGCAGAGGAGCGGAGGGTGCGGGCTGGGCTGTAGAAGGAAAGAAGGGAGGTGAGGTAGGAGGGGGTGAGGTGATGGAGAGCCTTGAAGCCGAGAGTGAGGAGTTTTTGCCTGATGTGTAGGTTGACTGGTAGCTACTGGAGATTTTTGAGGAGGGGAGTAACATGCCCAGAGCGTTTCTGCACAAAGATGATCCGTGCAGCAACGTGAAGTATAGACTGAAGTGGGGAGAGACAGGAGGATGGGAGATCAGAGAGGAGGCTGATGCAGTAATCCAGTCAGGATAGGATGAGAGATTGAATGAGCAGGGTAGCAGTTTGGATGGAGAGGAAAGGGTGGATCTAGGCGATGTTGCGGAGGTGAGACCAGCAGGTTTTGGTGATGGATTGGATATGAGGGGTGAACGAGAGAGCGGAGTCGAGGATGACACCAAGGTTGCGGGCTTGTGAGACAGAAAGGATGGTGGTGCCGTCAACAGTGATGGGAAAGTCAGGGAGAGGGCATGGTTTGGGAGGAAAGATAAGGAGTTCAGTCTTGGACATACTGAGTTTTAGATGGTGGGCAGACATCCAGATGGAGATGTCTTGAAGGCAGGAGGAGATGCGAGCCTGGAGGGAGGGGGAGAGAGCAGGGGCAGAGATGTAGATTTGGGTGTCATCAGCGCAGAGATGATAGTTGAAGCCATGGGAGCGAATGAGTTCACCAAGGGAGTGAGTGTAGATAGAGAACAGAAGGGGACCAAGAACTGCCCCTTGAGGAACCCCTACAATAAGGGGATGGGAGGGGGAGGAGGAGCCCGCAAAAGAGACTGAGAATGAACGGCCGGAGAGATAAGAGGAGAATCAGGAGAGGACAGAGTCTGTGAAGCCAAGGTTGGATAGCGTGTTGAGGAGAAGGGGGTGGTCAATAGTGTCGAAGGCAGCTGAGAGGTCAAGCGGGATTAGGATAGAGTAGGCCTGCTGTGTGCCCTTGGGCAAGTCTCTTTACTTCTCTGTGCCTCAGTTTCCTCCTTCATAAAATCAGGATTTAATACCTGTTCTCCTTCTAACTTAGACTGTGAGTTCCATCTATGGCAGGGAATTGTATTTTTTTTAATTTATCTCATTGCTTAATAGTGTTCAGTGCATAGTAGAGAAGTAGCGTGGCTCAGTGGAAAGAGCACGGGCTTTGAAGTCAGAGGTCATGGGTTCAAACCCCGGCTCCGCCAATTGTCAGCTATGTGACTTTGGGCAAGTCACTTCACTTCTCTGTGCCTCAGTTCCCTCATCTGTAAAATGGGGATTAAGACTGTGAGCCCCCGGAGGGACAACCTGATCATCTTGTAACTTCCCCAGCGCTTAGAACAGTGCTTTGCAATAGTGAGTGCTTAAAATATGCCATCATTATTATTATTCTTAAAGTAAATGCTTAACAAATATCATTACTGTTATTATTATTATTATTATTGGGGAGGGATCACAACTTGCCCTTCCATTGTACTTCCTAAGGGCTTAGTACAATGTATTGCACTTATTAAATGCTCAACCAATTGGTCACATTTACTATGGGTTTACCCTGTGCCGCCTGGGAGCATTTTACTAAGCACTTGGAGAATCAGACACAGTTAACAGATAAGATCCCTGCCCTTGAGGAGTCTGCAGTTTAATGGGGAAGCTAACAATCTAGAGGCACAATAAGCATCATCGCTATTATTACAACTGTAAAGACAATGAGATTAACATTTCAAAAAGACCACTGACATTTTTTTTCCCCTTTTTTATGGTATTTGTTAAGTTTGTAGGCACAAGCCTTACAGGTTGGACAAAGTCCCTGGTCTCACACTGGCTCACAGTCTTACTCCCCAATTTACAGATGAGGTAACTGAGGTACAGGGAAGTTAAGTGACTTGCCCAAGGTCACACAGCAATCAATCAATCAATGGTTTTATTGGCAGATAATGAATGGCCGTCAAGTGGTGGAGCTAGAATTAGAACCCAGGTCCTTCTGATTCCCAGGCCCATGCTTTACCCACTAAAAACCATGCTACTTCATAGTAATAATAATAATAATAATAATGGCATTTTTAAGTGCTTACTATGTGCAAATCATATCTTTGATCAGATGGGTCATTGCTCATCCCTTGGTATTTCAATTCCACTCTGGTTCTGGTTCTGATTCTGGTTATGTGTGATCTACTCTAGTTTCTCTTTATAGCTCAGGTGATATGTTTGCATAAGCGCTGTGCTGCCAGGGCTGAATTCCTAATCATCATCATCATCAATCGTATTTATTGAGCGCTTACTGTGTGCAGAGCACTGTACTAAGCACTTGGGAAGTACAAATTGGCAACATATAGAGACAGTCCCTACCCAACAGTGGGCTCACAGTCTATAAGGGGGAGACAAAACCAAACATACTAACAAAATAAAATAAAGCATCATCATCAATCGTATTTATTGAGCGCTTACTGTGTGCAGAGCACTGTACTAAGCGCTTGGGAAGTACAAATTGGCAACATATAGAGACAGTCCCTACCCAACAGTGGGCTCACAGTCTAAACGGGGGAGACAAAACCAAAGGCAGGCGATCGAAGTATGTATCTGAATTAAATCTTCAATCACAGTTGAGACATTGCCAAACCTTATACTGAAACTTGAGTCGATTCTTTGGTGAGAGCCTCTTATATCTCTGAACTAGTTGCCAGATGGGGCATTAACGAATGTAATGAGCAGACGTACCGTCTCTTCTTTCCTGTGGCCATCGCTCATCTTAGTGAGTGTTTCCATATTTAGGTGCAGGTAAGATGAAACTCACTTAGCACAAATCCCCTTCCTTTGAAAAGTCTGTGCTGGAAATTTACCAGTGATATTTTTTTCCCCAATATATTAATGTCCCCTCACTTCTCTGTTAGCACACCTACACTAACTCTGTTTTTAGAACAGGTTAATCCCTGTCTGTGGGAGGGACACTCGCTGATTTGGCCGGGAACATTTCTTTATTCGGCTAACTGAAAAGTTAAATTTATCGAGGCAATTTCCTTGATAGTGTTCCACCACACCTACACTGGAAATGAAAAGGTATTTGGTATTATCTACAAAATAAATGATTCACTCAACTGGAGTAAACTTTAATAAAAAAAAGTAGGGATTCTATCAATGTCATACTGAGTATCTATTCCTAATTCCTCCCTTTCCCATCCATGTTCATCCCAACACTTATTCATTCATTCAATCGTATTCATTGAGTGTTTACTGTGTGCAGAGCACTGTACTAAGCGCTTATAATGATGGTATTTGTTAAGCGCTTACTCTGTGCCAAGCACTCTTCTAAGCACTTGAGGGGAGACAAGGTCATCAGGTTGTCCCACATGGGGCTCACAGTCTTCATCCCCATTTTGCAGATGAGGGAACTGAGGCAAAGAGAAATGAAGTGACTTGCCCCAAGTCACACAGCTGACAAGTGGCAGAGGCGGCATTAGAACCCACGACATCTGGCTAACAAGCCCAGGCTCTTGCCGCTAAGCCACGCTAGCCCACCTTGATAACTGCATGAGTCTCCTCACTGACCTCCCTGCCTCCTTTCTCTCTCCATTCCAGCCCATACTTCACTCTTTTTCCTGGAACATTTTTCCAAAAATATCGGTCCATGCTTCCCACTCCTTGGGAATCTTCAGTTGCCCTCTGCATTAACCTCTGCATTTTTTTTTACATTTGTTAAGTGCTCACTAAGGGCCAGCCACTGTACTAAGTGCTGGGGTAGACATAAACTTACGAGGTTGGACACAGCCCCTGTCCCACATGGGGCTCACAGTCTTATTCCCCACTTTACAGATGAGGAAACTGAGACACAGCAAAGTTAAGTGGTCAGCACAAGGTCACACAGCAGACAAGTGGCAGAGCCGGGATTAGAACCCAGGTCCTTCTGACTCCTAGGCCCGGGCTCTATCCACTAGGCCATGCTGCTTCAGATAGAAACTCCTTACCACTGGCTTTAGAGCATTCAATCACCTTGCTCCTTCCTACTTCACTTCGCTGCTCTCCTTCTACAACCCAGCCCGCACACTTCACTCCTCTAAGGCTAAACTTCTCACTGTACCTCAGTCTCCTCTATTTCCCCTCCAATTCTCACCCACATCCTGCCTCTGGCCTGGAACACTCTCCCTCCTCAAACCCTACTCTGCCCATCCGCCAAGCTCGCCCTCTTCCTCCCTTCAAGGCCCTACTGAGAGCTCACCTCCTCCAGGAGGCCTTCCCTGACTGAGCCCCTTCCTTCCTCTCCCCCTTGCCCCCCTCTCCATCCCCCCATCTTACCTCCTTCCCTTCCCAACAGCACCTGTATATTTGTATATATGTTTGTACATATTTATTACTCTATTTATTTATTTTACTTGTACATATCTATTCTATTTATTTTATTTTGCTAGTATGTTTGGTTTTGTTCTCTGTCTCCCCCTTCTAGACTGTGAGCCCACTGTTGGGTAGGGACTGTCTCTATGTGTTGCCAATTTGTACGTCCCAAGTGCTTAGTACAGAGCTCTGCACACAGTAAGCGCTCAATAAATATGATTGATTGATTGATTGATTATTCTCTCCTACTTCAAAACCGTATTGAAGATACTTCTCCTCCAAGAGGCCTTACTCATTTCCTCTTCGCCCACTCCCTTCTGCATGCCTTTGCCCATGGCTCTGCACCCTTTACTGACCCTTCCTTCAGTTAAACAGTACTTTACATATCTGTCCCTTCCTCTACACTCTACACTCATTGTGGGCTGGGAGGGTGCAGCATGGCTCCGTGGAAAGAGCCCGGGCTTAGGAATCAGAGGTTTCTAATCCTGGCTCTGCCGCTTGTCAGCTGTGTGACTTTGGGCAAGTCACTAAACTTCTCTGTGCCTCAGTTACCTCATCTGTAAAATGGGGATTAAGACTGCGAGCCCCCTGATTACCTTGTATCCTCCCCAGTGCTTAGAACAGTGCTTTGCATACAGTAAACACTTAACACCAAAATTATTATTATTACCAACTCTGCTAAATTATACTCTCCCCAACAATTATAGTGCTCTGCATTCAGTAAATGCTCAATAAATGCCACAGATTGGTGTGTTGGGTGGGAGAAGTCAGATAAATACAAATCAAAGTAAAAAACCGGAAATTGTAAAATAGACTATGAATCAGAATGAACTCTAGTCACACAAAAATGTCACCCAAATCTCCTCATAAGTGGAGAAGCAACATGGCCAAGCATTATATATACTAAGAGCTGGGTAGATACAAGCTAATCAGGTTGGGCACCGTCCCTGTTTCACATGGGGCTCAGTCTTAATCCCCATTTTACGGATGAGGCAACGAGGCACACAGAAGCTAAATTATTTGCTCAAGGTCACAGCGGACAAGTGGCAGAGCAGGGATTAGAATCCATGCCCTTTGACTTCAAGACCCATGGGCCATGCCACTTCTCTAGGTCAAACACTGTCCTAAATATTTGGGGTAGATACAAGATAATCAGGCTGGCACAGTCCCTGTCCCACATTGGGCTCATTAGCTGATGAAACTCAGTGAAATCTGATCAGTTTCTGGAAAGTGCATTTTAGTGGAATAATGAATTAAAATAAATGGTATTCTTGTTTGTTTTAACCTAATGGCTTCCCCTCCCAACACCCTTCCCCTTAAATAGTCAGGGACAAAACCAAGTCTCAGGATTCCATCAAAAGACAACTCTCTCCTTACCATTCACCCTTCTCTTGTAGAACTACACTTGACTTGGCCTGATTTATGATGCAGCTCTTTCATCTCCAATTAAAAGCACTCTATTAATCAAATGAAGCATGATTTGTATCACACCTCTTTGTCCCCTTTGGTCTTTCAGCCTTCAGAATTTACATCTATAAAAATCAATTGATTAACAATGTTTCAACTACTTTATCCCTCAAATCGAAGTTCATTATTTAGCAGTTTTCCCTCCTTGTCATTCATTGACTGTGATGTGCGCAGCCCTCTCACGCTGAGAACAAGCTCCTGCCACTGCCAGAATAGTGGCAACTTAATTCCTTTGTAGATAAACATAGATTCCCCTTCCTGAGCTCACTCCAGCTGTCGGCTTTTAAAAAAATTAACATATTATGGGGCTATTAAACTTATCAATGGTGTGCAATACTTGGCCTGTTAGTATTCAAGCTAGCAACTGTCTGCATTACGGAGGAACCTTTGTTTCTTTCTACATACCCAGAAGACATAAGAAAATATTCTGTTTGGCGTTTACCCAAAGAATAAATCTTCCATAAATTTGATTCCCTGTTCTCTGAAGCTCCTATACAGCCTCAGGAGGCAGTTTGTGTTTGGGACAACAGAAGTAACCAAATGCTTGCATGTTACATAGAAAAAACAGATAAACGAATGTACTTGAGTGAACCAGTGGTGTTTTTAGAAATCAATCAATGGTATTTATCGAGTACCTACTGTGTGCAGGGCACTGTGCTAAGTGCTTGGGATTGTGCAATACAATAGAGGTGGTAGACACGATCCCTGACCACAAGGAGCTTATAGTCTAGAAGGGGAGAGAGCCAATATTAATAGGAGGCATTCTCCCTAAGTGACCTGTCTATGATAAACATAAGGACTAGGTATATCGTTCCTGGAGAGTGTGAGTAATATTTTCTGGTAATCATCATTTTTCTGCTCTGAGTAGATAGTTTATGGATCATCATTTACACCTTGATTCATTTTTTGTTTTAGAAATTAAAATGAAAATGAGGGCAAAAAAGGAAAATCACTCTTAGGAATGTGATGCCAACATAATAATAGTAACAATAATAATAATAGCATTTATTAAGCGCTTACTATGTGCAAAGCACTGTTCTAAGCACTGGGGAGGTTACAAGGTGATCAGGTTGTCCCACGGGGGGCTCACAGTCTTAATCCCCATTTTACACATGAGGTAACTGAGGCACAGAGAAGTGACTTCCCCAAAGTCACACAGCTGACAATTGGCAGAGCTGGGATTTGAACCCATGGCCTCTGACTCCAAAGCCTGTGCTCTTTCCACTGAGCCACAGTGCTTCTGATTTCCTTGAGCAAGAAAATGCAGACAGCAGCGGGTAGCAGAGTTTTAATGGCTAAACTAGTTTGGACAACTCATTTTGCCGTGGAAGCTGGTCATCTCAGCCAGAAATGAAATCCAATACAAGTGGAAGGAGGTTAGTAAGGAAGAACGGTGGTGCTTTTCAGGATCAGTGCCCAGCTTCATTGTACACAAATTCGCCTTTGGACATGCCTGGCTCCAGCTGCTAGGACTAGAAATGTGCCAGTCCTCTGCAAGAGAGGGAGAAACGGTAGGAACTGGGGAGTTTTGGTAAACAGGCAAATGGGGTACTTGGAATTTTCAATCTCGGTGAATTTAACTATCCCCTTTCAAACCTATGTTTTTGTATTTATCAGTTGCTCTCCTTCCCGACTTGTACAAATGATTAAATCTTGAATACAGGGATTACTATCTTCGGCAGTTCTGTTTGCCCATGATTGTTGGGACTCTCCAGAGCTATCGACCAGATCTTGTGAGTCGGGGCCTGGGAATTTGATCGAGGGGAGACCATGGGGTGGCAGGGGCAGTAGCAGAGAAATGTTACATATCAGTTACTCATTTGAGAGGAAGCAGTGTTGCCTAGTGAAAAGGGAGGGGGCTGGAGAATCAGAGGACATCGGTTCTAATATCGGTTCTGCTACTTGTCTGTTTTGTGATCTTGGGCAAGTCACTTAGCTTCTCTGTGCCTCGTTTACCTCATCAGTAAAATGGGGATTAAGACAGTGAGTCCCTCTGGGTACGTGGACTGTGTCTAACTGATTAGTACAATGCCCGGCACATAGTAGGTGTTTAAATGCCATTTTAAAATAAAAATCAATTGATGGTATTTATTTAGTATTTACTGTGTGCAGAATACTGTACAAGTGGTTGGGAGAGACAATACAATAGACTTGGCAGACACATTCCTTGCCCATAAGGATCTTACCATCCGGAGGGGAGTTTACAGTCAGTCAATCATCTTTATTAATAATAATAATAGCAATGATGGTATTTGTTAAGCGCTTACTATGTGCAAAGCACTGTTCTAAGCGCTAGGGGAATACAAGGTGATCAGGTTGTCCCACCTGGGGCTCACAATCTTAATCCCCATTTTACAGATGAGGTAACTGCCGAAAGTCACACAGCCGATAAGTGGCAGAGCCGGGATTAGAACCCATGACCTCTGACTCCCAAGCCCGGGTTCTTTCCACTGAGCCATGCTGCTTCTCTATTCTTTATTGACTGCTTACTGTGTACAGAGCACTGTACTAAGCACTTGGGCGAGTACACTTTAACAATATAACAGATGCATTCCCTGCCCACAACAAATTTATAACCTAGATGGGGTTCCCGCCTTCAAGTGGTTGAGCAATGGGCTTTGGTGACTCTGATGCCAGGGGCACAGCTAATCACTCCTTAACCCAAGTTTAAGGTGAGATCAATCAATCAATCAATCATATTTATTGAGCGCTTACAGTGTGCAGAGCACTGTACTAAGCGCTTGGGAAGTACAAGTTGGCAACATATAGAGACAGTCCCTACCCAAGAGACTATCTTGGTGGAGGGGATTTCACCAACTACTCAAATGTAGCCTAGTTTGGATCTTCCCCTGCCTCAAAGAAAAAAAATCTGGTAGCTGAACAACACTGACTGCTCCCCTGCCCGAGAGAGGCAAGACCAATTCTATTTCATTATTCAATCCTTCGATTACTCCATCTTTGGATAAGCGGCTCCTCGCGAAGATAGCATTCATCAGAACGACAGCATTCGCTCTGTGGGTAAAAATATTTCTATTCCTGATACAATAAACCTTGTCTTTTTCAATTATTGGTGAATGCATTTTCACAGTTAATTGGCTATTTGATCATCACTGGTGTGAAAGCTGAATCGAGCTGACAAGAGCCATTCCCAGTTCTAATGAACCATTTAACCCAGTCACAAAAGAAACAACATAAGCAAATTTATGCACTCAGAAAAAAGAGAGACAGAGTGCAGGAGTCAAATCTTTTGTCGTACCTGCTCGCTTTAACGCTTTGCAAAGCGTGCGTTTTGGGGGGTTTTTTTGACTTCTGAGAAAGGCTCTATGAGAACTAATTAGAACACCTTGAAGAGACTCCATACTCCTACACCACACTGAAAATACAACAATGCTTTAGATGGATGGAATGAGATCAATCTAACCCCCATTTGCTGGCTGGAAAACCATTCAGAAGGAAACACAAAAAACCCTTTGAAGTGGCACAATGTGAGGGAAATAATAAAGGAGATGGAGGCAAAGAAGTCTTCATCTTAAATAGATTCATCACGTTCCCTATGCCCTGGCATAAAAAGTCAACATATCTGTTTTCTGGAATTTTTCCAGTAATTTTCTCTTGGGGTACAATGCTGAAGCAGATAGTTTCTTCATTTGTGGGGCTAAAAAAAGCCCCATTATGCTAGGTGGTTTCTATTAGAAGTACGGGATCCATTTAGGGAATCTGGGATATCCAAAACTTTCAGGACTTTTAAGTACATAAATTGCTCAGACACATAGTGAAAGGTGGATTTTCCTTTTGTGTCCACCCCCATTGTGAACCCTCTGAAGTCCAGGGACCATGCAATTTTTTATGGCATTTGTTAAACGCTTAATATGTGCCAGGTACTGCACTAAGTGATGGGATAGATACAAGCAAATCACATCCTAAGTCCCACATTCATTCAATTGTATTTGTTGAGCACTTATTGGGTATAGAGCACTGTGGGACTCAAAGTCTCAAAGTAGACTTTGGAGGACCTGAAGTAGAGAAGCAGCATGGCTTAGTGGAAAGTGCAAGGGCTTCGGAGCCACAGGTCATGGGTTCTAATCCTGACTCTGCCACTTGTCAGCTGTGTGACTTTGGGCAAGTCACTTAACTTCTCGGCACCCCAGCTGTAAAATGGGGGTGAAGACTGGGAGCCCCACGTGGGACAAGTTGATTACCTTGTGTCTACCCCAGTGCTTAGAACAGTGCTTGGCACACAGTAAGCGCTTAACAAATACCACGATTATTATTATTGTTAAAGTCTTACTCCCCATTTTTCAGATGAGGTAACTGAGGCACAAAGAAGTGAAGTGACTTGACCAAGATCACACAGCAGACAAGCGGCAGAAGCAGAATTAGAATCCAAGTCTTTTCACTCCACGGCCTGGGCTCTTTCCACTAGGACATGCTGCTCATTAGCTGCATAAGGGGCAACAATCATGCCTACCAACTAACCGTATTGTACTTTCCCAAGCATTTAGTTCAGTACTCTGTATACAGTAAGTGATCAATAAATACCACTGACTGATTGATAAGAATTGTCATTTAATCCCCATTTTAACTGATGAGGAGAGAAGTTAAAATCAATCAACGGTATTTATTGAGTGCTTATTTTGTGCAGAGCATTGTACTATGTCCTGGGATAGATACAATATAAATCAGGTTGAACAGAGTCCACCTCCCATATGGGATTCAGATTCTTAATGACCTTTTCATAGATGAGGTGACTGAGGCATAGAAAAGTGACTTGCCTAAAATCACACAGCAGACACGTTGCAGAGCCAGGATTAGAACCCAGATCCTCTAACTCCCAGGCCAGTGCTCTTTCCACTAGGTCACACTGCTTCTTGACATTAAATGATAGTAAGCATCTCTCTGTGATCCAGGAGATACTTCACTAGACCCGAAGGATTTACACTGAAAGAATCAGGCTCAATATGGTATTTTTATATACATGTTGAATATTTTTAAAATATACAAAATCCATCAACACCTGTCCTATAAATTTGAAAGAATAAGTTTGGGACCAGTTAGTGAAGCAGTATTTTTAGGGTATATTATCTCAAAAGACACATACCACAGCTCTTGATTCCTTGTCAATCCTTTTCACAGTTTTTGAGATTCTGAAGCTGTCATTCCTATTCTCCCTGCTCATTAGCTAGATGAATTAATATGCCTTTCCAACTTAATTTTTTTACACAGTTTGAGCCTACAAAATCTATTTCTCTACTCTGTGAATAACATCCTAAATTAGCCACTCTAAAGCCCATTCATGCCTTTATGTCGTAACAAATCTATGACAAATCCAGAGAAAAAGACGATCCAGAATATGACCTGAAACAGGGACATTAGCAAGGGCTTTGATAGTTTCACAATTATTTTTTTTGGGGGGTCATACTTTAGAGCAAAAAATCCTATTTATTTCTCATTGCTTTCACATAGGATAGGGAGCTTGATATGCATGTAGTGTATTAGTGTGGCAGAGGACGTTGTCATCTGGATATTTCCTTATGAGCACATGTTAAGAGGGCAGTACTGGGGACCAGGGACTGGGTTCTAATCCTAGATTCGCTTCTGATCTGTCATATGACCTTCTACAGGTCACAATCCCTTTGTGCCTTGGGTTTCCTGTTTGTCAAGTGGGAGAGATAACATCTCCCCTTTCCTGTGTCACATGGATTATTATTATTATCGCTATTAATAATAATGGTGTAATCTGTTAAAAACTTACTATAGCCAAGCATAATGTTAAACACTGGGGTAGATAAAAGATAATCCAGTCAGAAGCAGTCCCTCTCCCACACCAGGCTTAGAGCCTGATGGGGAGGGAGAGAACAGGTATTTAACTCCATTTTACAGATGAGAAAACTAAGGCAAAGAGAAGTTAAGTGGCTTGTCCAATGTCACACAGAAGGCGAGGCAGATCTGGCATTAGAAGCCAGTTTTTCTGGCTCCCGGCCCGTGCTCTTTCCACCAGGTCTTGGACTTCTGAGACGCCAGATAAGAGAGTCCTGTGGAATATAACAGTGCTCTAGGAATTCTAGATCCAGCTGATATAACTAAGCCCAATTATAAGAAGTCCAGAGAGAAAGGCCTCCTGTGTTAATGAGGGGAGGTAAGGTAGAATGTATCTTCCTTCACTGAAATCTCAGTTAAGCAGTTGAGAAGCAAACCACCATTTGGGGCATTCTCCTAAAGTGGGGAGATTGGCATACCCTGGCAGCAACTCTGTCATCAGGGCAGAAGCTACTGCTCTGCCTCCCTCTGACAGCTCCTTAACCGGGGTCAGATGGCCAGGAAGGGAGTGGATGGGATGGAAGAAAAAAGAGAAAGCAGGACCAATTTTTCCTCAATTGTATAAGATTTGATTGTACAAGATACAATATATTGTACATATAATTCGACCATACAGCCTAAAAGGAAGAAAGAACTCTCCCTCTGAAGCTCTTTTGGGGGTATTTCTTCCCCCTAAGGAGCCAGTGGCAGAAGAGTCAGACTCGTCCTCATTCTTCAGTGACCCAAAAGAGTTTAGAACAGACTGAAGAGAAAATATCCTAGTTGTGCTCTGCAACCGTGCTCTTGCTGAGCAGCAGTGAGGCTCAGGGAGCAAACTAATCCACATTTACAGCTCACTGGAGTCTCGTCGCAGAGGTGTCTGCATGAGGGGTGAGTTGGAAGCTACAGAACCCACTACTGAAACATTTCCTGCTATTTTGGCATCCAAGTTCCCTGCTCTCCACGGGTGGATGGAGCCAGAGCCTGCATATCACTCCTCCGATCCCAGAAGACTCAGCAACAGAATACACTCACTTATGAGTGCATATCCAGACAATGGACTCTGGAGTAAGAGGCAATCCTACCCCAACCCTAACTGTGAGCCCATTTTGGGGTAGGGATTGTCTCTATCTGCTGCCAAATTGTACTTTCCAAGTGCTTAGTACAGTGCTCTGCACACAGTAAGCACTCAATAAATACGACAATGAATGAACAAAGAATCTGAATTTCAAACAGAAATGGTTCATATGATGTGCATATGTATAAAACCCACAATCAGAAACAAAGAAAACATTCACATTTAGAGAACTTACACTTCGAATAATACCGCCTGGGCAAGGATATCACATCCCCTATTAGAAATTCAACCACAATGCTCTCTCAGAAGCAACTCAAAAGGGCCTACTTACAAGATAAGGAAACAATGAATTCAGACTGAACATCAAAGCTGTTGCTCCTTGTGAACTAAGTGGAAATTGCCCACGAGACTGATTGAAACGGAAGGATGTCTGTGCAAAAATGGGAAAACACGCTTGTTTTACAAGTCCGATCCTTTGTCTCCTGCCTCCTGTCATAAGTGTTGATTTCTCATAAATAAAACATTGGCCTTACTTTCTTTCCTATTTTGCCAGCAAATAAAACGTATATACAAAAGCGCATCTGCAGAGACCAAAGTCAAGGAAGAAATCAAGGAAGTTTTTGCTGCTATTGTTAAGTGCAATAAAGATAGATATTGCCTAGAGGATGACAAGGCCATTTTCTATACCTGCTGGGAAGGATAACCCCCCAACCCACTAGCATCCCATGACATCAGGGCTCCATCAACTCCTGCTCCAGCCAGGGAAAGGACTCAACCAGAGGCAGCAGGAAGCCACCTCAACTTTCAGGACGCTGAGGGGGTCACTGCTGCAACTGCAGCTGAAACATCTGTGACCGTTGGTCTGAGAATGAGTTGCCTGAAATCCTGCTATTCCTTTCGTGTTCATCATCATCTTTGTCTTTTGAATTTTTATTTGCCCGCCCTCCACCATCATCCTCATTCTCAGATTGCAAGCCCCTTGGGAGCCAAGGGACTATGTCTATACCTCACATATATATTTTTTTCCCTAACATTCAATATGGGGATTTGCATATAACAAATGTTAAATAAATACTATTATTAGCACGTGCTAAAAGTGCATTTTTGGAACCTACACTGTTCATCTAACATTTTGGTCTTGCGCCCACTTCTCTTGTAACATGGGGTTCGCGTTTCTTCCCAACCCAATATTTAGGATAATAATTCATGCAGTAAAGGGGAAGCAGCGTGGCTCAGTGGAAAGAGCACAGGCTTTGGAGTCAGAGGTCAAGGGTTCAAATCCCGGCTCCGCCACTTGTCAGCTGTGTGACTCTGGGCAAGTCACTTCACTTCTCTGGACCTCAGCTACCTCATCTGTAAAATGGGGATTAAGACTGTGAGCCTCCCGTGGGTCAATCTGATCACCTTGTAACCTCCCCAGTGCTTAGAACAGTGCTTTGCACATAGTAAGTGCTTAATAAATGCCATTATTATTATTATTATTATTATTAAAACTCACTCCTTCTGATGCTATACACTTTTTCGGGATGCTATATTGCCCTGTATCTAAACAGGCTTACAACCTGGCCGAATGTTCCAAAATTCCCTAACAACAGCCTACCCACAATGCACACTGAAATATTGACAGAACTGCTGTATATAACAAGGCCAAAAATGTAATATATCTGTAATAGCCAAGTGATCCAGTAGATGCCATATATTAGAAAACAATGCCTTGATTTATATAGCATTTTCATTTTTTCAAGCTATTTTGATATGCAATCTCATTTATGTTCATAAAATACTTGGGAAGTAGAGAAAGATTTGTAACGGATAAGAAGACTGAGACACAGAGAGGTTAAGAGACTTACTGGAGGTCACACAGTAGACTGGTTGATAGGTTTCCTTACTCCCAAACCTATTCTCTTTCCACTAGACCACGTTGCCTCCCAATTACTCCATGTGCTTTGAAAGAAACACAAGTAAGAAAGATTTTCTAGGGATTCTCAAGGATCAGAGGGGTAGTTACAGCTGTGTTTCATTGTTATTTTGAACACAATATTCCTTTCTAATTTTGAACCTGAAACGTTCTATCCATATCAATCTATAACCTTAAAAGGCTAGCATAAGGATATGCTTTACCTTAAGGTATACCCACTGGAGAAATTCTAATTTAGTAAGACATATACATATGCATTTTTTTAAAATACCAAGAAATAACTCTACACCTGTATTATTCTGGGTTCTGAAGAAAGATCAAAGCATCAAACCAAAATTAATTTGTTATCTTTTATGGCTGCTGATCAGAATGGTTAACTGAAACATTTTACTACTAATGTCATCTCTCTAACAGGCAAAACGTTTTTCAAGAGCAACGTTTCAAGGGTACAGAGCATTTAGGCACAAGACAGGAAAGGGAGTACTTCTCTCATGGCAGTTTCATTTTCTATTTTGAGAAAGTTTTCAGGAGTATAAAAATGGTCTCGCTGATCCTGACCTAGCTTGGAGTGAATGTCAAATTGAACATTCCACTTCATTGCACTTTTCACCCTCTGTCCTCCAGCCATTCCTTTCATCTCAAGTTCCTGGCAAGTTTTCTCTCTCCTGACTGCACCCTCCACATTCTTCTAAGATAATAATAATAATAATGATGGCATTTATTAAGCGCTTACTATGTGCAAAGCACTGTTCTAAGCACTGGGGAGGTAAAAGGTGATCAGGTTGTCCCATGAGGGGGGCTCACAGTCTTAATTAATCCCCATTTTACAGATGAGGTAACTGAGGCCCAGAGAAGTGAAGTGACTTGCCCAAAGTCACACAGCTGACAAGTGGCAGAGCTTGGATTTGAACCCATGACCTCTGACTCCAAAGCCCGAGCTCTTTCCACTGAGCTACGCTGCTTCTCACTGAGCCACGCTGCTTCTCCACACCAACAGTCGTGGAGAATAGAAGGATAGAAGGAACTTCTCTTCTGGTCCCAACTCTGGATGAACTGTTACTAGTGACGCAGACATGAAAATTGTAGGAAAACAAAGCTTTTAATTTTCATTGTAATTTGAGGATATAAATATTCTTTTCACCTGGACTGCAACCCAGTAACCTAACATGATTGTGACAAGACTTATTTCCATGTTAATACCTGTATTTAATTAAAATTTGAAGAGTTTTAATTGTTAATATTCAAACCATACAGAAAGCTTGCCAAATAGTTCAGAACATGTTTGAACTTAATTGCTGTGCATGGTTTAAATTCTGATATAAACACGGACACAACATTCATTTATCTGGACTGTCAAATTCCTTCTCTCCTAATTGCCCAATAGCCTATTTAAATAAAATCTATTGAGTTTCAAATATGTCAAATACAATTACAGAGTCTTCAAATATTAACTAAATCTTGCACTTATAGTAATAATAATAATAATAATAACGGTATTTGTTAAGTGCTTACTATGTGCAAAGCACTGCTCTAAGTGCTGGGGGGATACAAGGTGATCAGGTTGTCCCACATGGGGCTCACAATCTTAATCCCCATTTTACAGATGAGGTAACTGAGGCACAGAGAAGTTAAATGACTTGCCCAGAGTCACACAGCTGACAGGTGGCAGAGTCGGGATTAGAACCCATGACCTCTGACTCCCAAGCCCGTGCTCTTTCCACTGAGCCATTCTGCTCCTCTATGTTATGACCACCAGCGCTTAGAACAGTGCTTTGCACATAGCAAGTGCTTAACAATTGACATTATTATTATTACTAAGGACTAGCCTTTTTGAATTTGAAATCACCATTTTTAACTACTGAAAACTGGAACCATGGAAAATTTTCAATAAAACATGTCTTCATTTTATATCTACATCTCCAATAGTTCCTCTGGTCCAAACATAGCCATTTTGCAGCATTGCATCCATTCAGCCAAAATGGAGATGCTTGGTGAACATAAACATGAGGATAAAAACATCCCTTTCTTCTAGAGGACGAGCTATGGATGAGTAGAGGAAAAAAAACAAGCCAGAAAAAGAGACACAAGCATAAAGGATAATCAGTCAGGACCCTAAAGGTGAGGCGAGTAAACAGGGAACTGTTTAATTTGCCAAAGGTTGGTAAATGGTAATAATGGCTTGCTCTGGGCCATTTCTGGGTATAGAAAGAACGTATACCTGCAAGACACTGCCTTGAGAGTGAGCACTTGCACTCTAAAGGGGTTAAATCTTTGGTGAGCTATAGGCTCTGGTTTTGTTGTACTTAGAAGGGATATAAACTAATATTCTGAGGACAGTTCTACACGTTTTATTTGGTCTAAGAAGGAGAAAGCAAGCTGGAATGGGGTATCTATACTGTATGCTCCCTTTGGGCACCCATTCATTCATTCATCCATTCGACTGTATTTATTGAGCACTTACTGTGTGCAGAGCATTGTACTAAGCACTTGGGAGAGTCCACTATAACAATAAACCGACACATTCCCTGTCCACAATGAGCTTACAGTCTAGAGGGGGAGAGGGACATTAATATAAATGAATGAATTACAGGTATGTACTTAAGTGTGTGGGGCTGGGAGGGGAGATGAATAAAGGGAGTAAGTCAGGGCAATGCAGAAGGTTAGTGGGAGAAGAGGAAAAGAGGGCTTAGTCAGGGAAGGGCTCTTGGAGGAGATGTGCCTTCAATAAGGCTTTGAAGCCGGGGAGAGTACTTGTTGGATTTGAGGAAGGAGGGCGTAGAAGACCAGAAGTAGGATGTGGGCGAGGGATCAGCGGCGACTCAGACAACTATATGTGAGTGCTAAGTAGGATGCATACCTATTCTCTGTACCTCAATCTGAGATCATATCCTTTTCAAGAAGCCTTCCAGGATTAGACTCTAATCTCTCCACCTGATCTATCCCTAAAGCAACTTCAGCTCTTCTGCATTCCATAAGCACTCCCCACAACCCTCATTTCACTTCTGTACCTATTTTATATACTCAACAATTCCTCCTATCGGTAATTTCTTTAAGGGCCTTTCTCTCCTGCTGGACTGTAAACTATGTGAGGATCAGGATCTGGTCTTCTGACTCTTTTGTACTCTCCCGAGCGCAGTACAATACTGTTCTATAGTACTATTCTAGACAGTACTATTCTGTCTCCCCCTTTTAGACTGTGAGCCCACTGTTGGGTAGGGACTGTCTCTATATGTTGCCAACCTGTACTTTCCAAGCGCTTAGTACAGTGCTCTGCTCACAGTAAGCACTCAATAAATACGGTTGATTGATTGCTCTACAAATAGTAAGTGCTCAATAAATATCGTTGAATATTATATTCAATATATTCCATTATTCCTTATATTCTGTTGTTATCCCTATCTGCAATTTATTTTAATGTCTTTCTGCACTTGATTGTAAGCTCCTTGAGGGCAAGTGTCTTTACCTACTGTAGTGTTGTACGCTCTCAGAAACTTACAGTCCTCTGCACACAGAAAACACTCAATAAATACAAGTTATGGACTGAATCTTACTAAATATTTTCAATGCACAGATGGCGTAACTGTGTCAGAATATTTGGTCTGAAGACTCAGTAATCCAGGGATAAGAACTGTGAATTCAACCCCCTGTCAGAAGAGAATAACATGGGTTTCTAAAACAAGCAGCATATGAAAAGCTAAACTAAGTTAGCATATACAAACAGCCTGGTAATATAACATCATCAGCTGCAAGTTATTCATTAGCTATCTGCGTGATAAAAGCGCATTTCAGTTCAAATTGCCCATACATGAATTCTCTCTGAAAGCCATTAAATTTTTAGTCAATGTAGTGTAATTGATAGTAGGCAAAATAACATGTTTTCCCCCACTCTGCTTTTACTTTTCAGCATCAAAATGGTTTTGTTCCTCTTTTAACCAAATATTTTTAGCTAGTTTTTACAAAGAAAAGCATTGCTAAGTGACTCCCTTTGTTTCTTGTGATGTGACAAATTACAGGAGAGAGTATTCCGTGCATTTTACTCAAAGCTGTAGGTCCTTAAAAGAAGTATTTGTCTTTGATCCTCCCCTCCCAGTTCTGAAGCTATCATCTTTGAATTGTTATTTTGAAAGACAAAAAACTGGAGAAAGATTGTTGATGATTGTAGTGAATGTTTATCAAAGCGGTAAATTAATCTGCTTTGTTAAAATTTGAGATGTGAGTTGCCAAGTTTCAAAATCAACAACATGAACTTCATTGAAAATAAACTCGTCCTTGGATTAACTGTTTATAAACTCTACATTTGTGTGAAATTTAAGATTTGCTTTCTGTGCTACATATTGGGGAAGAATTTCCCCAATGGAGCTGCTATAGGACCAGGTATTAGCATGCTGCTGAACACTTATGTCCAGGGGTCTGCCATTTCCACTCTGTATGAAACTCCTGAGATTTTGCTTACCTGGGTATATTTAGAGAAAAATGACAGCCAATGCAGACAAAGTACTTATGTTAAAGTATTTGTCAGTCGCTCCAATTAACTACTTTTTAAAAATATTTTCTCTTTTTTATTCTAAAGCACTCAATCACCCTGCCCCCTCCTTCCTCACCTTGCTACTTACTCTCCTATTACAACCCAGTCTGTACACTTCGCTCCTCTGATGCCAACCTACTGATCTCACTTATTTTACCTCACCCAAGTCCTGCCTCTGGCTTGGAATACCATCCTTTTACATAGCTTAGAGACAACTGCTCTCCCCACTTTCAAAGCCTTATTGAAGACATATCTCCTCCAAGAGACCCTCATTTTCTCTTTTGCCACTCCCTTCTGTGCTGCTCTGACTTGCTCCCTTTATTCACTCCCACGCCCCAAGTCCCACAGCACTTATGTACATATCCACAATTTATTTATATTATGTCTCTCCATCTAGGTTGTAAGCTCACTGTGGGCGGGGAATGTGTTTATTATATTGTTAATAACAAAAATGATATTCATTAAGTGCTTACTATGTGCCAAGCATTGTTCTAAGCGCTGGGGTAGATACAAGGTAATCAGGTTGTCCCACGTGGGGCTCCCAGTCTTCATTCCCATTTTCCAGATGAGATAACCAAGGCACAGAGAAGTGAAGTGACTTGCCCTAGGTCACACAGCTGACAAGTGGCAGAGCTGGGATTAATTAGAACCCATGACCTCCGACTCCCAAGCCCATGTTCTTGGCACTAAGCCATGCTACTTCCCACGTACTGTGTTGTCCTCTCAAGTACTTAGTACAGTGCCCTGCACACTGTAAATGCTCAATAAGTATGACTGATTGGGTTTTTTTATTAGGATTTTCAGTCACCAATCCAGCCCAAAAAAACCCAAAACACTTTCATATAAATTCTTATTTGAAGCAGGCTTTATGTTTGTGAAATTTTCTTCTAAACTCAGTCAATAGACTTCTTCCACCAAATCAATGACATTTGCCCTGGATGCCACTTGACACCTGTCCACATGTTTTGTTTTGTTGCCTGTCTCCCCCTTCCAGACTGTGAGACTGTGTTGGGTAGGGACCGTCTCTATAAGTTGCCAACTTGTACTTCCCAAGCGCTTAGTACAGTGCTCTGCACACAGTAAGCGCTCAGTAAATACGATTGAATGAATGCCAGATGAGATTTATGAAATTGCTTTAACCCTTTCTGAACATTATAGTTCGATTCAATTAATCATTGCTTTTGTCACTGTCATATCAAAAGGTTTGTTGGTTTTCCGTTGCTTTTCTCAACCACATTCACAGACAATGATAAAAATCTCATAGTTGACATTGCCTTTGGGTCTGAAATATGGCTATGTATGCCTCTGGCACTAAATGGCATCCTAGGTTTTGAAATGGAGAGCTGACAACATTTATCTATATTTCTACCTATATATATATAGGTCCTGCATTTTTGTCCTGCATATATACATATACTGACATTCGAGGGTAAAACAGCAGATGATGAGATTCTCTTCATGTATGTGGGTGAGATTATTATTATTATTATCATTGTATTTGTTTAGAGCTTACCATGTGACTGGCACTGTACTGAGCATTAAGGTAGCCATAAGTGCATTAGGTCAGACACAGTCCCTGTCTCACTTGGGGCTCACAGTCTAAGTAGGAGGGGGAACATGCATGGAATCCCTTTTTATAGATGAGGAAACTGAGCCACAGAAAAGTTAAGTGACTTGCCCAAAGTAAGCCAGCAGACAGCTGGCAGAGGCAGAATTAGAACTTGGTTCCTCTGACTATGAGACCCATGCTCTGCCCACTAGGCCATGCTGTTCAAGAAAAAAAAATAATAATACATCACTGATAATCCATTCTACATTAAATGCAGAGTATATAATAATAATAATGGTATTTGTTAAGCACTTACTATGTGCAAAGCACTGTTCTAAGCGCTGGGGAGGTTACAAGGTGATCAGGTTGTCCCACGTAAGGCTCACAGTTTTAATCCCCATTTTACAGATGAGGGAATTGAGGCACTGAGAAGTTAAGTGACTTGCCCAAGGTCACACAGCAGACATGTGGCAGAGTAAGGATTTGAACCCATGACCGCTGACTCCAAAGCCCTGGCTCTTTCCACTGAGCCATGCTGCTTCTAATAATAATAATGATGGTATTTGTTAAGCACTTACTATGTGCAAAGCACTGTTCTAAGCGCTGGGGAGGTTACAGGGTGATCAGGTTGTCCCACGGGGGGCTCACAGTTTTAATCCCCATTTTACAGATGAGGTAACTGAGGCACAGAGAAGTGAAGTGACTTGCCCAAAGTCACACAGCTGACAGTTGGGGGAGGTGGGATTTGAACCCATGATCTCTGACTCCAAAGCCCGTGCTCTTTCCACTGAGCCACGCTGCTTCTCCTATTATCCTGCTATGCTTATGCTGTGGAGAGAGTTTTTTGCCAGGCTGATGTTTGGTGTTGGCACAACCTGCCTCCAGGTATCTTAATCTCCTTCAAGAAGAGCAAGCCCTCTACCAACTCTGGTGAGCGTCTCACAGTCCTGGCCCTCACTGTGAACAACCTTGTCCTGCATTTTATCTTGTCCCTGGATTTCCCTGGTGAAAGTGCTCAAAAACCAGGACACATCTTCTGTGGAAGGTTTGGGTCTCACAGCCATAGGGAAGACTGAAAAACATTCCAGCTTTATAAACTTTCCATTAGGGTGAAGCGTGAGCCCCAGTTGTCCTTACAAGCCTGCTGAACTGCCAAAGCCATGTTGGCTTTTTTAACTCTGTTTTTGACTTGTCTATGGGCTAGCACAATTCCTTGGGATCAAAATTTGGTTACAGAATCAAGTTGCTGAGTCAATGAAAACTATGCCATTCCCTCCCTAAGGTGATACTCATCAATATATTGCAATTTCTGGACTTTAAATGCTGCTGGAATCTTATTTGTATTGGAAGAGCTTCCAGGAGGGTTGGAAGCATAGTTTAATTCTAGCTTGCATAGGAACATAGAATAGATTAACCAGAACAGGTACTTCCCTCCTGGGCCAGTTTGAGAGTAACCCTAACCACTTCCAAAATGCAATTACAAAGTAGAAAATGTGACAGCAAATATTTGATCATCACCTCGAATATAAAATGCAATTCTTCTGTATTTATACTCTCATCCGTTATCTCTTCATCTAGAGCTCTATCAACCAACTAATCAATCATATTTACTGAGGGCTTACTGTGTACAGCTCACTGTACTATGCACTTGGGAAAGTAAAGTATAACCAAATTGGAAGACATGTACCCTGCCCAAACAAGCTTACGGTCTAGAGGGGGAGACAGACATTAATGTAAATAAATGAATAATGGACATGTATATAAGTGCTGTAGGATGGTGGGGGGCAGTGGCGGCGGTGAATCTAAATGAAAGAATGATGCAGAGGGATTGGGAGAAGAGGAAATAAGAGCTTAGATGGGGAAGACCTCGAAGGATGTGAAGACAGAGACTGATCATCTGTCAGATATGAAGAGGGAGAGCATTCTATGCCAGAGGCATTATGTAGGCAAGAGGTTGATGGCGAGATAGATGAGATCAAGGTAAAATGAGTAGGTTGGCATTAGAAGAGCTAAGTGCAGGCTGGGTTGTAGTAAGTAGGAAATCCAGGAGATAAAGGTAGAAGGAGGCAAGGTCATTTACTAAAAGCCAAAAATAAGAAGTTTCCATTAGATGTGGAAGTGGATGAGCAACGATTGGAGGTTCTTGAGAAATACAGAAATATGGACCCAATGTTTTTGAAGAAAAATGATCAAGGCACCAAAGTGAAGTATGTCCCGGAGTGGGGAGAGAAAGTAGGCAGAGAGGTCAGTAAGGAAGCTGATACAGTAATCAAGGCAGATTAGGCTAAATGCTGGATTAACATAGTAGCAGTTTGGATGGATAGGAAAGGGAGAATTCTAATGACCTTGTGAAGGATGAACTGACAGAATTTGGTGACAGATTGAATACGTGGATTAAATGAGAGATATACACTGAGGAGAACCCCAAGATTACAGGCTTGGGAGACAGGGAGGATGGTGGTGTTGTCTATTGTTATGGGAAAGTAATAATAGGGAGGACTAACAGTACTAATTATTGACAGTTTCCTCAGTCCTTTTTTGATCAAGCTTTTGTCTTCACAGAATTATCCTGGTGACAAATTCTTCTCTTCATGACTTAAGGGAAGCCTACCCATTGTGGTCATCTTGACTTGATGCCCTCATCAAAAGCTCTAGTATAGTGAATAAATCTCTTTCTTCTTTAACCTGTAATGGAGTTTAATTCCTTGGTATAATTCACAAATTCCATCCACTCCCTCTTCCAAATAAATTCAGGCAGCATTGTATACCTGCACATAATCTACAGGCTTGCTAGATTTATATTTTCCGTTCAATAAGCAGTTCTTTTAAAATCTAACAATTTAACCCATGGCCTAAAGTTAGTAAAATGGAGACAAATTTAGTTTGTAACCTTCTAATCTCTCTATTAACTTCTAAATATTCTACTAGATAATGACACCAAACCTTGGTCATATTATCATTGTTTACTGTTGGGTAACATTTCAATTAATTCACTTTTTGTTGTTGTTTTATTCATAACACATAAAACTATTTGATAAAAACAACATGGCACCGCTGAAATGTGCTTGGCTGCATTAGAAAACAATAAATGGCAATTACATGATGAATATTTAATATTGTATTTATCGTGTATTATCTCATTTATCAAAAAGCTATTATCTGTAATGAAATTCTATCTCCCAAAGTGTATCATTTAGATTTAGAAAGAGCCCTCACTAGCCAAATCTCCATTTACTTATTCATGATTGTTCCTATTCATATAATTGAGATTTTTTTTTCCAGGGAGATGCAAAGATAATATGAGATGCTTACACATATTTGTGTAGAAGTTAAGTAATTTCAAAGGTTTTTGAACAATTGAAAATATTTTTTTTTCAAATAACATTGATTTCTCTGGCCCAAAATAAATAGTGCAAACCTTGAGTAGTTATGAGACGAACTATCCCCAGAGCCATATCACCTAGGTCAGCTGATTTTCTGTTCTTTGGCATGTTTGACCAAAACACTAACCATTCACACTTGAAATTGTACCACTGAGAAACAAACTATGGTATTACCCACTAGAATTTACACCCATCAGGAGGAACTTAATGAACTTGATGGTTCCCAGTGATTTAGCTATTTCCCGGTTATAGCTATAGAAGTTCCCTTGCTCTACATGCCAGTAGGGTTCTATTCAGGCAGTCAATCAATCAGTGATATTTATTGAACATTTAATGTGTGCAGAGCACCGTACTAAGTGCTTGGGAGAGTACAACAGAGTTGGTAGACCCAACACAGTTGGTAGACACATTCCCTGAAAACAAGGAATGTACAGTCTAGAGGGGGAGACAGACATTAATATTCATGTCATGGATACGTACATAAGTGCTGTGGGGCTGAGAATGGGGTGAATATCAAGTGCACAAAAGGCAGAGATCCAAATGCAGGTCTAAGAGCACTGAAGAGGTATTAACTACATGTCAGACCTTTCCTTTCATCTACAGCACTCTGGGTGAAAATTACGAATTCAAGGACCATCAATTCTTTGGGACCACTTAGGGCCCCACTTCAAAATCCTTATGTCCTACATTAGTTATTTTCTACCCATTCTGCTCCATTGGTATTGCATGGTGTCCTCACATTGCAATCCATCAATTCATGGTATTTATTGAGTGCTTTATTGAGTTGATTTATATTCTTGTCTCTGGACTGTAAGCTTGTTATGGGCAGGGAATCAATATCAATGATTAGTCTTTTTCACTAGGTGAGGGTGAAAATGATGTCACTTTACATTGATGTAAATACAGGCTCTCTGTTGGTGACAAATGAACAGCTGATAACCTTTGTCAATCAACAGTATTATTGAGCACTTACTATGTGCCCTGCACTGTACTGTGCACTGTACTAAAGCATATGGGAAAGTTTAATACAACTGAGTTGGTAGACACATTCCCTGCCCACAAGGAGCTTAAAGTCTAGAGGGGTAGAGAGACCTTAAAATAAATTGAAGGGAATATACAGACATTTCAAAATGAGGAACTGAGATCTTTCAGCTGATAATTGGCCAGTGGCATCTTGGGGAACTCAGCTATAACTTTTAAGGACCTAAGAGTGTTTTGTTTGTTCATTTGTTTGCTTATTTGACAGAGGATTTCACCTTTGGGGAATAAAGAGGCCAAGTAAAGTTCATAAGGATAATTTTTAGACGTTACATAAAATACCATGCTTTTCAATTTACACAAGACATTTCCTCTCCCTGCTCATGTCAACAGTCAAGACAGGAAAGCAAAACCCAGACTAGGGACTGAAAATGGGATGAATATCAAATGTTTAGAAAAGTTCTGACGATTCTGACTCCTGTCTACATGTTTTGTTTTGTTGCCTGTCTCTCCCTTCTAGACTGTGAGCCCGTTGTTGGATAGCGACTGTCTCTGTATGTTGCCGACTTGTACTTCCCAAGTGCTTAGTACAGGGCTCTGCACACAGTAAGTGCTCAACAAATATGACTGAATGAATGAATGAAATACAGATCCAAGTGCATAGGTGCCAAAGAGGGGAGAGGGAGTAGGAAAGGTGTTGGATAGGACTGCTTTGCAAAGCAGCTGGTGGTTATTCAACAGTTTGAGCTGCCTTTTAAGAACTGGAGGGAGAGATGCAATGACCTCAGGACTTTCGACAAACTCTTCGGAAATGTATTCACCCAATCATTATTGAACTCTGTCCAGGAGATGCTCAAGATGGTGGGGTGCGGAAGGGTAGTGAGGAGGGGAAGAGAGGGTAGGGAAGAAGTAAAACTGCCCTTCTGAATAGGAACCAAAAAAATAGCATACACTTTTTAATCAGTTTTGCTATCACTGGTTAATTGAAAGTCTGTCAAAGGGAGCAGGAGAGAAAATGTCTTGTGTAAATTGAAAAGCATGGTATTTTATATAACATGTAAAAATTATCTCTATGAACTTTACTTGGCTTCTTTATTCCCCAAAGATTAAATCCTCTGGCAAAAGAAAAAACAAACAAACATTCTTAGGTTCTTAAAAGTTATTGCTGTGTTTCCCAAGATGCCACTGGCTAATTCTCAGCTGAATGATCTCAATTCCTCATTCTGAAGCATCTACCTCGTAGCTGTTTCAAGGTAATGAAGTCTCACTCCGGAAGTTCTCTTTGCTGTGTACTTAATCCAATAAAACATGCCTTTCTAATTTAAAATAAAATAGCAATAATGTGCTTCTAGAGACTTGAGATAAATATTGTAAAAACTAGTACCACTTCCTTTAAATGTCCCTTCATATCAGTTCAGTACTGAATCTTCCTACATTACAATTGTAATTTTAATCAGTGATGGCAGTTGCATTTTATCTGATTCATTTTGATCAGGAAATGGAAATTTCCTACTGGTAAAATGGAGTGAGAGAGTGAGTGAGTGTGTGTGTGTGCATGTAGAATAATAATTTTATGATTCCATCACGAATGCTAGATACAAGTTTAAATTTAGCTGTTGTGCCGACTAGGATATGAACACAGAGAAACATTCTGCATCATTTGTCTTTCACCTGAAAGAGGACAATCTCTGATCAGAGGGCAGAGACACTGCTCTGTACCAGCTGAGCATCTCTCTAGTCACAAAATATTTGCCCAGAGGGGAGAATCCTTGGCTGCTTTTACCCATCTACTGGCTTTTTGAGTCTGGAGATAGACTTGTTTTATTTATTTATTGTTCTATTTGGAAATTCAGGTAAACAGAGTAATATAGGATATGAGAAAACATGCAGTAGGTGCCTAGGTAAATGTCAACAGTCAAAACAGGAAAGCAAAACCCAGTCTAGGCAAGGCTAAATGGAGGTAGGCTTTTTAAAAAGATGCACCTCCCCTCATTTATGGCTGTCCAAAGCCTGACAATCTGCAATCTGGAATCAACCCCATTAGCCATGGGCTCTTGGAATTACAAAGGCAGCTTCACCCTACAGAGGGCTTAGGCATGGGTTCAAGGAGACAATACAGTCACAAAAGGGGACGGAGAAGAGCTCAAGAGGACTAGTTAAGAGTTTGCAAATGTGTTACACGTCAAACTTTATTTTTAGCTTTATTTTGCCACTCGTCTGTTGCGTGACCTTTTGAAAGTCACTTACCCTCTCTATGCACCAGTTTCCTCATCTGTAAAATGGGTGTTAAATCCTACTCCCTCTTACTTAGACTAGGAGCCCTACATGGGACAGGGACTATGTCAAATGAGAATATTTTATATCTAATCCAGCGCTTCATTCAATGCCTGGAAAATAGTAACTGCTTAATATCATAATAATAAAATGTAATTTTGGTTATTCCAGGAGAATGACAGATGTCATCTAGTGTAATGGTATTTGTTAAGTGATTTTATATACGTGTGTGTGTGTGTGTGTGTGTGTGTGTGTGTGTGTGACAAACACAGTATTAAATGTTAGGGTAGTTTTTTATGGTATTTATTAAACACTATGTGTCAAACACTGATTTTTGCAGCTGGTTAGACACAAGTTAATTAGGTTGGACACATTCCCAGTTGCACATAGGCTCACAGTCTAAGTAGGAAGAGTAGGAGTAAGTCTAAGTAGGAGGGAGAACAAGTATTTAATCTACCTTTTACAGTTCAGGAAAGGTTAGGTGACTTGCTGAAGGTCACACAGGAAACAATTGGCTGAGCTGGGATTAGAATCCTCGTCCGCTGACACCCAGGCCTGTGCTCTTTCCACTAGGCCATGTTCTTTCTCAAGATAGATACAAGACAATTAGGTGATACACAGTTCCTGTCCCACATGGAGCTCACAGTCGAATGTCATCATGAGAACAGTAATTAATTATGAAAGTTAGATTTTGACCAAAGCATTTCTCCTCTTGAGACAAAGGTCAGAAGTAGTTTAGGGGGAAAAGCCTGGGTTTGGGAATCGGAGGATCTAGGTTCTAATTCCAGGTATGCCACTGGTACGACTTCCATGGCTCAGTTTTATTGTCTTAAATGGGGATTGAATAGTTGTCCTTCCTTCTACTTAGACTGTGAGTCCCATGTGGGACAAGGACTGTGTCTGACCTGACTATCCTGTATCTACTCCAGCATTTAGTACAGTAACTGGGCACACAAAAGATGCTTAACAGACACTGCAATGCCCAGAGTGTTTCAATTCCACATCTTATTTCTACATTTCCTTCTATGGGAACTTAAATCATCCCTGAACAGGAATGCTGATGCCTGATTTTCGGAGCTGGGGGTTGGGGGTGGGGAGGTGGGGGCTGCATTCCAAGTCAGGACTTCTGAGAAAAGATGCTTTTCAGACAGGACAGGTAGCGATCATACTCACTGACCCAAGGAGCTTGGATGCTCTCTTCCCACTCCCCCACTGGATTTATTTACACTGCATGACTTCCTTCTACTTGAATTTAGTAGAAATCTTCTCTGATTGTAAGATCCTTAGGGGCAGGGATTACATTTACTAACTCTATTGAACACTCCAAGGGCTTAGTACAGTGCTCTGCACATTGTAAGCACTCAAGAAATACTACTATTGATGTGATGCAGAAACAGCTGCTGGTTTAGGAACAATGAGATGGGGAGATGCAGTTCTGTCAAGTTTCACCATGTTTCCAGGAAGGAAATTCTATATGTGCTTTTCCTGTAGTGCCACTGTAATTCCTGTAATAGCCAAATTTAGTTCACAATCTGAAGTGGCATGACTACTCCCTAGAAATCCAAAGGGGATTATGCTTTCAGAGATATTTTCACCACAAATAACTGTTTCTCCCCTTCATCAGGGGAGCCTCTGACACCTTGCCTGTATCCTCCCCACGGCTTGGACCTCCCTCCTTCATATCAGTACACCATAACTTTCCCCACCTTCAAAGCCCTACTAAAATCACATCTCCCTTCTGTCTTTCAGAAAAGGATGGATAAACCTCCTTCTTCCTCCTTCTAGATTCTCCCTTAGTGGGTACTGAGGAGAATCAAGAGACCAGCACACGATTTCCTTGCCTGTACTTGGGGAAGCAGCGTGGCTCGGTGGAAAGAGCACGGGCTTTGGAGTCAGAGGTCATGGGTTCAAATTCCGGCTCCACTGCTTGTCAGCTGTGTGACATTGGGCAAGTCACCTAACTTCTCTGGGCCTCAGTTACCTCATCTGTAAAATGGGGATTAAGACTGTGCGCCCCACGTAGGACAACCTGATCACCTTGTAAACTCCCCAGCACTTAGAACAGTGCTTTGCATGTAGTAAGCATTTAATAAATGCCATTAAAATAAACAAAACAAAAAAAGAACATTGCCCTCCGAATAGGGTACCTCTCTGCCATTACCCACCCCGGGCCATGTTTACTCTGGGATTGTGCAGTCTGGGGAAAGCAGGGCCAGGGTGACCACAAGAATAGCCAATCTGCCTATTCCTAGGTGAGGGAATGACCTGCTGTCCCCCCCAAGACAAAAATCCACATCCCCTCCACACTCTCTCCTGTCTCACACGGTGCTGTCTACCACAACATAGTGGAGATTTTCATCATTTCTTTAACTTTCTTTCCAGCCTTCACAGACTTGAGATGACACCATCAAGTCTCTCTATATCTTTCCATCTTCACACATTCTTTTCTCTTCATATTTGCTGAGCATCTACTGTGTGTAGAGCACTGTTCTAAGGGCTTGGGAGAGCATGATATACCAGCATATCAGAGTTGGAGGACACGATCCCTGCCCACAGTGAGCCAGCAGACTACAGTCTAGCTTACAGTCTTCTTCCAAACTTTTCCTATCTTCTTTTCCAGTTCTTCAAGCACTCGTCGGGACATGTCATTCCTCTTGGCCTCTTCCCCTCTGATAAACCTCATCTGAGAACTTCATGTTTGATTTTCTGTTCTTTAATTTATATCTTAATAAGGTTAGGTTATAGGGTTAATAAAGTCACAGATAATAACAATAAACCTAATGGACTCACAATAGCCTAATGAGTTCAATCAAACGAGCTGACTAAAGTCATTTAACTGACAGTAAATGACCACTCTACATCTCTATTGTAATACAGCCTAATGTTGCTTTAATGAATTAGTTTAAAGTTGCATGCTAGGAACTGTTACCCGTACTATTACTCTCCAAATTAGGACTTTGAAGATAAATTGGCCAATGTCTACAAAGTTCTTATGTGAATTTTACAGGGAATAATCTTAGGACAGTATCATTCGTAAGTGTCACTGATAGATTTGACAAGGTAAAAATGCCAAGACTGATTCATTCTTGGTGTTCATCAGTGTTATTTATCGAGTACTTACTGTGTGCAAAGCACTATACTAAGTGCTTGTGAAAGCATAATTTGATAGAGTTGGTAGATGTTATCCCTGCCCACACAAGTTACAGTCTAGAGGGGGAGACATTCATTAAAATCTCCCCATGCTCATTTAAAGTGATGGGCACCTGGAAAGCTCCTAAAGACAGGGATCATGTCTACATTACTCTGTTGTACTCTCCCAAGTGCTCTGAAACAATTCTGCCACTTCAGCAACATATTTCTTCTGGATCTTCTCTACTGTTCTATTGAATTCTGCACAGAATAAGCATTCAAATGCTATGAATTGATGTGTAGGTTGTCACGAGTCTGTATGACTGCTCTCATGCAATCAATCCTCATCACCTCCCCTTGCCGTGAACACCTGATTACCCCACTTTTAATCCAGTGGTAAAATGTTTCGAGATGAGTCATTTTTATTCAGATTGTTTGCAACATATTCCTAGTGCGTTTTTTTTTTAATGGTATGTGTGAAGCCCTTATGTGTCTAGCACTATTCTAAGCTCTGAGTACATACAAGTTAATCAGATTAGAAACACTCCTTTTCCCACATGGGGCTCACAGTCAAAATAGATGGGAGAAGAGCAAGGATTCAACTAGGCCGCTGGTAGAACGACTTGACGGAGAAGAAATAGACTGGCCCTGGTAGAAATTGAAAACCATCACAGAAAGATGGAATGCTTCTGTTACCAAATAGCAGGGCTAAACTGGAGTTACAGGAGGCCAGAAAGGACTTCTCCTTTCCTCCACTTAAAACAAGGGGTCCTTTCTGTAGAGTAATTCATTGTTTTTCTGTCAGGAGCCTTTCGGTTCAAATTTGACCATGACAAAGTCACAAGAAGACACAGGCTCTTACCTATATATTATCTCAGCACTCCAGGGCCATGGTGGTTGGCTCCCATTGCACATTTGAAAAGGAATAACAGCACAAGGGTTTCACATTTTCTGCCCAGAGATATGAGAGTTCTTACAATGATGAACATGTACTCCCTGGCAAATTATTGTTATGATTTTTAATTGTATTTGTTAAAAATAAAAGAAGTTCTCACATCGATGATCACATACTCCCTGTTAAATTAAATCAGCAACCCCAAAAAGAATTCTCTTTAGAAGCAAAATATATTTTTAGGGCTAAGATGACTTAACAAAAGATTCCATTATTAAAAAGAAAGTTACAGGTACATTTTCTTGTTACTGTGCCCATGAACCTGACATTGCTAGAAATTAAATGTGAATATCCAGAAAAGAATAGGCTCATAAAACTATTCTCCAATAATCACTTTTAAAATAGCCTAAGGTCCCCCACACATACCTAAAGAAAAAAGAAAACAGTGTAGTGTTGGAGTAGCAATACTTTGCTCATATAATGTTAATAATAATCTTGGTATTCATTAATGTCTTGCATGTCAAACACTGTGCTAAGCACTGGGATATATAGAATACAATCAGATCAGACACAGTTCCTGACTCACAGTTTAAGTAGGAGGGAGAACAGATATTGAATCTCCATTTTACAGATGAAGAAACTGATGTACAGAGAAGTCAAATTTCTTCCCCAGGTCATACAATAGTCAAACTGAAGAGCCAGGATTAGAACCCAGGTCCTCTGACTCCCTGTCCTGTGCAACTTCCACAAGGCCAATCTGCTTCTCATATTATGAAGTGAAATTGATTTCCCGTTGAAAGTTTTTTTTTCAAAAATCAAATGAAAGATTATGAGAATTTGTATGTCTTTCATAAGGCAAAAAACTCAGCTTTGTAATTATCAAACCCCATCCTTCTAAAAGACTCCCCCACCTCCCTGCAAACCAGGAAAGTAAAAAGTCAACCAATTAGGTAATATTAATCTGAGTTCCTTTCTGAATGTTCCTCCTTAAATATCTTCAAGGGAGAAAAGCAATTCTACTATTTTAGTACATGACTGGTATCATCACATCCTATCCAGCCTAGAACATTCTTTTAAAAAGATGACCTAATTGTAATGAAATATTTCCTCAATCTGAAATTAAAGTAAAAGGTTTTCTGCAAATGTGTAATATGGTATAATAGTGGACAATCCATTCCTGTGAAATTATGCAGAAATTCCCCATGAATACAAAAAGATTCTTCCCAACAGATCACTTGAACGAATATTAAAAGCTAAGAAAAAGAATGATATGCAGTTTAGGGGTGCCAGTGAAACTTACACGATGGAACAATCAATCAAAACTTCATTCCTTTTCTATTGAATAATACTCATGTCCAGACCTATGATATTTTAGTAACTAGTTAACCTCAGTTTTTCCCATCAAAATGGAAAACTAAAACTATTTCACATTAAAATTCATTATTTCAAGACATCTCATTAAAGCGAGCCAGCCAGAAATCTAAGACTAAAAAATCCCTACATTTCACAGTAATTAAAAGGACATTTTGTCATTAAATTGTGAAAAAGCAGCTTCAAATAATCACCACTCCATATACTCAGATTTCTCTTTTATCTTTATCCTTAAAACTGCTTTGTTTTCAACAGAATTACTTTTAATAGTCACACTCCTTTATTTTGACAGCAGCATTTTAGCTGAAAGTTTTGATCAAATTTACAGTAGGGTCAAATCTCAATCATTTCAATAAAATAATCCCTCTCTTGTTAGGAGAAATCTCATCATGTGTTTAATCTTGATAGCTTAACAAAGAATTAATTCTGAATCTGGAGAAGGGTCATTTAGAGATGGATATACATAACGGTGAATAAAAAACAGAAAATATATTTTCATTCAAAATGATGGGAAAGAAAAAGAATTTGAGAGTTCCATATGGGAAATCTCTCTAAAGGAATGAACACAGTGAAAGGAAATTATTACATCATGCATGCCAAAAAAAAACCCTGAAAACTGAAAATATCTGTGGGGCTAAGTGCTAAGCATTAAGCAAATAAGACTGATTGATCAATTGTCTGCTGGCCCCCTTCTGTTCCTGATGATAAAAGGGTGTAACTGGATTAATACTGCTCATAGATAGGGTGACACAATTTAAAAACAAAATACAAAAACAGGAGTTTTTCCCCCTGCCATGACTCAAACACACCAGGCACCAGAACATACACTAAGGACATCACACCATCACGAATCCTCTGCTCTGGATGATACAGTGGGTATTTAGGTTTCCATTTTTTCTCCACCCCATTTCATTATGACAAATCAAGGGAATTTCCCTAGCAGAGGGATTCATGGAGGAGGATACACTGAAATAAACTAACTCTTCGCTGAATCCTATAGTTCCACAGTCTGACGGGTAGAGAAGCAGCATGGCATAATGCATAGAAGTTCATGGATTCTAATCCTGGCTCCACTATATGTTTGCTGTGTGACCTTGGACAAGTCACTTTACTTCTCTGTGCCTCAGTTACCTCATGTGTATAATGGAACTGAGACTGTAAGACCCAGAAGGGACAGGGACTATGTCCAACCAGATTTGCTTGTGTCCACCACAGTGCCTGGCACATAGTAAGCACTTAAATACCATAATTATTATTATAATTATTATAGAATGTCCATTTTGTATCTTTATCTGGCAAGATATAGAATGTGGAGAAAGAAACACTCACAGCACCTGTATATATGTATATATGTTTGTACATATTTTTTACTCTATTTATTTTATTTGTACATATCTATTCTATTTATTTTATTTTGTTAGTATGTTTGGTTTTGTTCTCTGTCTCCCCCTTTTAGACTGTGAGCCCACTGTTGGGTAGGGACTGTCTCTATATGTTGCCAATTTGTACTTCCCAAGCGCTTAGTACAGTGCTCTGCACATAGTAAGAGCTCAATAAATACGATTGATGATGATGATGATGATGATGATGATATATGTCTGCACCCTTATTTTTCACATGCAAGCTCCTTGAAAAGAGGGGCATCTAGCAAATATTCAGGTCACTTAACGCCTGCAAATGGATAGGAATCTTCATTGCTTCAGTTCAGAATGATACTGTCAAAATGATCTCAAGAGGTAGGCGAAACTATCCCCTTGACTTGAGGTTGACTATCACAAGGCTTTTCCAGATAGGACTCTATCCTACTTTTAAAAAAAAAAAACTTTAGGGAATATGATTCTTTTATCTCCAGGAGTATGTTCTTTTTAGCGAGAATGCTTTAATTCCAGAAGTTCTTCTTTAAATCTGACCTAAATCCCTTCTGTTGAAATTTAAGCCCTTTTGCTTGTGTTCTACTGTCAGTGGATTTGGATAAGAGCTGGTTAACCATTCCTTCCCACATTTGAAAAAAATCATTGTCACCCTTTCAGCCTTCATCTCATACGAAGAATTCTAATTCTCTCAAGATATTCTCACAGAGCCTAGTTTTCAATTCTTTGATCACCTCCCTTGCTCTACTCTGAATGCTTTCAAAGTTTACCATTCCCCTTTTAATTTGTCATCTTGAAATTCAACTGAACAGTAAGAGAGAAAACTAGCCAAAATTCTAGTGTGCTTAACTAATGGAGTACACAGTAAGTGCTCAATAAATATGATTGAATGAATGAATGAATTGATGGATTGTGAGAGAGAGAGAGCGAGCATGTGCAGTGGAGGTTTTTTTTGTGTGTGTGTGTGTGTGTGTGTGTGTGTGTGTGTTTGTGAGGATATAGGTGTGGGTATGGGCCAGAACTCTAAAACACACCCAACAAATATTTTTTCAGACTTGAAGTAGGTCAAACTACATCTCCCATCTTAAATATGGTGCTAAATATTACACTAGAAGTAGTATCAATATTTATGCAATTCCAAGAAAGAGTTTGAGTGTATGTATGATAATTTTCCACTCCAGAATTTTTTGAATGCACAGAACTGCATGAGTTTTAGATTACCAAATGATCTATTCATTTCAACTGGATAGCATTGATCCAGCTCAGCAGAATTCATTCTTATGGGGTTGAACTCAGCTGAGGTTGTGTGAGGCATGGCTGCCAGACATTTTTTAGCACAGGTGTTGGCTGTGGCACCTGGAGGCTAAAACAGTAGGGTGACCCTAGCCAGAACCCCAATCTGGAACAATTGCTTTTCCAAAAACTATTTGCTCAGTTTTTTTTTCCAAACAGAAGGGAACCTTGCTTGTTTCTGGCTCCAACCTCCTTGCACTAACAGTTACTCTCTATAGTTTTCCCATCCAGGTAGATGCACTATATTTGCCAATGAGAAAGTCTTAGGGGGAAAAAAATTCATATGGTGACTGCTCCCTGTCTTTGGACTCCATAAATATCTCCATGTTCAAACCAAAAATCCTGATTTATAAGTAAAAGACTTTTGAGAAAAGGAAGAAATAGTGAGGATTACACTATTTGGGGGAATGAAGAATTTTAGAATTAAAGAACCTTCTGAATGCAAAGTGATTAAATTCCCTGATGTTAGCCTTGCAACTAGGTTACAGATACTTACTAGTCAGCATGTAACTTTACCTAGCCTCACAGGCAGCAAAAACAAAGCAACAAAGGAAAGATTAATTTCCTCCTTTTTGGCCTTAGGAAGTCTGAGACAACAGAGAGTAAGGATGGAAGTGATAGGGATTATTGTAGAGGCCTGTGGCAGTAAAATTACATAACTGGGTCCGCCTGGAATAATGAAGATGATAGGGGCTCATCCACCTTGAATGACGGGTAAACCTTGGTCCTGGGATGTCAGAACAAATAACTTGAATGAAATAACTAATAATCATGAGACTGGTTTGCATAGACATTTTTTTAGTAGTATTTGTTGAGTGCTTACTATGTGTCTGGCACTGTACTAAGCACTAAGGTAGATATGGGATAATCAGATTGGACATGATACAGTCCACGTTCCACATGGGGCTCACAGTCTTAATCCCCATTATACAGATGAGGTAACTGAGGCACAGTGAAGTGACTTGCTCAAGGTCACCCAGCAGACAATTAATTCATAGCAATGTGTGTCTCCTCCTCTAGATTGTTAGCTCATTATGGGCAAGAAAGATGTTTGCTAATTCTATTGTATTGTGCTCTCCCAAGCACTTAGGACAGTGCTCTACACATAGTAAGCTCTCAGTAAATACCAATGAATGATTGATAAGTGGTGATGGATTAGATCCCAGGTCCTTCTGACTCATAGGACCATGATCTTTCCTCTAAGCCATGATGCTTCTCTTGCACTCATCATCCTTATTGGACATGCTCCCATTTGGACTCAGAGTGCACAGACAGTAGGAGTTATGACCCACTTGTCAGCATTAATAATATCTTACAAATTAAACAGGGTGCTTCTGTAAGGCTCTCACCCAGGTTACTGCAATGAGAGTATGCAAGATACGTTGACTGACTTTCAAACAGTTCCCCTTTGAGAGCGTGACCCTCTGCCACTATTTTTAATTACCCCTTGCTTTCTTTGCCATCCTCATGTTTTTGACACAGTGGTCAGTAGTTTGATGAGAGAAGTTTGGAGGTTTGCAGCTGTTTATCAGAAGGTCTAATCCATGACTTGAGGAAGATACACAGAAGTTAATCACAGAAAATGTCAGTAGATACATTCTACCCCAGGATCAGAAAGCCACAGATAGAAAATTCTCACAGATGTCTCAATTTTTAAAGAAACCTACTCATACCTGCAAACGAAAAAATAAAGTCAAAATCCCTGCATGGTGATTAACAGGAATCACCAAAAATGCATAGAAAGCAGTACACTGGGAACACATTTCATTATCATTTAAGAGACAATGTGAAATGTAAGTAGAGTGTTAAGGAAGGAGCTCAGTTTGCAGTTGAATTTGATGAAGTATCTTGAAATTCACAAGCATCTGTATTAGCCCCAGACATACTAGGAGCATTAACACAGAGGTCAAGATGAGAAGGAGCTTTGCCTAATGGATAGAGCATAAGCCTGGGAGTCAGAAGGATCGAGGTACAACAGAAATTATTATAAATAACACAAAAAATTGAAGCTTTAGGAAATGTAAATGATCAAGCATTCTGGATTTTTGATTCACAGAGTATCATATGTTCTCATATTCAGCGACTTAATAAAATCACTCTCTGAGACTGAAAGAAAATGAATAGCCCACCCTTGTCTTTATGCTGATTTTAGATCAATTTTCCAGGAAATTTGTTTTTATGGGTGCATATGGGGGCTGCAGGAATAGGTGTGATTAATCTTATTATGATGATGATGATGATTAGCAATCATCATCATCATAATGGCATTATTTAAGTTCCTACTAAGTGCCAAGCACTGTACTAAGTGCTGTGGTATATACAAGATAATTAGGTAGGACACAACCCCTGTCCTAAAAAGGGCTCACACTTTAAGTAGGAGGGACTAAGACTTAATCCCCATTTTACAGATGAGAAAACTTAGACTCAGAGAAGTTAAATAACTTGCTGGTAAGTCACTTCACTTCTCTATGCCTCATTTACCTCATCTATAAAATGGGGATTGAGACTGAGGTCCATGTGGGACAGGGATTGTGTCCAACCCAATTTGTTTGAATCCACCCCAGCACTTAGTACAGTGTCTGGCGTATAGTAAGCTTTTAAAACTATTACTATTATTATTACCATTATTATTATTATTATTTGACCAATATCACACAGCAGGAAAGTGGCAGAGCTGGGATTAGAATCCAGATCCTCTGACTCTCAGATCTGTGCTCTTTTCACTTCATCACACCTCTTTTATCTTCAAAATGAAGAGAGGAGGAGGAAGAGGTGTGGGGGCCATTGCTATATTTCGATTTGAACCCTGCAAGTCTCTGTGGGCAAGTGAAACATTTTACAAGTCAATATATTCCTGCAAATATCTACAAAGCCACCATGTTGCTCAGGTCTACTGAAAACTACGCTTTGAATTATGGAAGCTCTACTCTGTTAAATCGCCAGCTTCATCATACAATGCTTAACTGAATGCTGTCCTTCCTTAAACAGACTTTGCTGGCTGGAGAGATACTTGAAGGGGAAAAACGTTTTCTAGGCTACAAGTAGCTCACATATGACTAAGGGTGGAAAGGAACGGGTGAAACAAGAATTGGTGGAGGAAGAAGAAACTGAAGGATCTGCCATCAGGTTTGGGGTGGGAGAATGATGGAAAGAGATCTGAATCTGGGGCAGAGGCAAGGTATTCTGCGGAGAGATGAGCAATTTGGTCTTCTTGTTCAGCTTGAGAGGGTGGCAAATATGCAGTGGTGTTCTATTCAGTTGTCCACCACAAAAAGATGGTTCACCTTGTTAACTTGCTGCAAGAAGTTGCTGTGAGGAAGAATTGAAGAAATGCTAAAACATTCTGCAAAATGGAAAGTGCTTAATGCTAATATTTTGGGGAATTAAGATAACCATCACTGAAGACAGATAGTCAAGCTGTAATTTTCAAAACACACAGATCATGGGATAATATGATTGTGCAAATAAAGATCAGCACATTTTCTGTAATGACAAAATAGCTGAGCTGGTAATTAATGGTGACAATCATAACTAAAACTGCAAAATTGATTTCAAGTGCTCCTACCTTTATGTCAATACAATTGGATGAATGTTCTATTAAGCCTTGTGGGGAGATGTTCAACATCATTAGATGTCTGCAAATATATAATACCATGAAATCCCTCATTCTGCTATATCAGCGCCTATAACTTCAATTCTAGCCAGACCAAAAAGTGAAATCAAAATGAATGAAAAAGAGTCCTAGTCCTTGCAGGCTAGGGGATTTTCTTATAACCTGAGAAAACATATCTGAGGTAACATTTCATTTTAAGATATTTACTTTTTTTTTCCTTTCTGAAACACTGAATTTCCACAGACTTTTTTACAAATGGGTACCTCTTCGTTGTTGTTGCTGCAGTTTTTTCAACTTTCTAGTGAGTTTGTATATTCATTTCATATGGATCACGAGTTCATATTTGTAATTCACTTTTCTAGAAATTAACAAGTCCCAGGGCTTCCTTATTCCAAGATTACATAAAACCTCCAAGCCTGAGCAAGGTTATAATGTTCACTTCCTTGTGTTTAAGAACCATCCCATTTAGTAATAAGAAAAGTCTTCTCTGTCAACATTATAGCTAAATGAAGAAATTTGGATAAAGGGTTAACATTTTCAAAACTGATTGCTGAGGAGAAACCTGGACAGATTAAAAAAAGATCTTTCAACACAGATAATTCAAAACCACAAAGCCAAATGGCCTTCCACATCCATTTTCTCTAAATGACTGTAAATGCAGTGGGATGATTCACTCTCTGACAGCCTTTTTAGCACTTGCAGGATAAATTCATGGGTAGGCTAGAAATATGTGAAGACCATACATGGTTTGCCTATAAATCCTTTATTCAAATAGTGGGGCTGGACTCCCACACTAGTAGGCTTCGAAAGTTGGGAGGCTCAATCTCTCCAAAAGAAAATGGATATTGCCATTCTTGTTTAAACGGTCTCTAAAATTAATACCAGTGTGATTTACAAGCAGCGTGGCTCAGTGGAAAAAGCATGGGCTTGGGAGTCAGGGGACATGGGTTCTAATCCTGGCTCTGCCACTTGTCAGCTGTGTGACTTTGGGCAAGTCACTTAACTTCTCTGTGCCTCAGTTACCTCATCTGTTTAATGGGGATTAAGACTGTGAGCCCCAAGTGGGACAACTTGATCACCTTCTATCCCTCCCAGCGCTTATAACAGTGCTTTGCACATAGCAAGTGCATAACAAATACCGTTATGATTATTATTATTAGGCTATGCTGCTTTAATAGATATTGGACTGTAATAGTAGTCATAATCTTGGTATTTGTTAAGCCTTACTATGTGCCAGGCACTGTTCTAAGTGCTGGGTTAGATACAAGGTAATTGGGTTGGACACAATCCCTGTCCCACATAGGGCTCACAATCTTAATCCCCATTTTACAGAGGCACAGAGAAGTTGAGTGATTTCCTCAAGGTCACACAGCACAGTGCCTGGCACATAGTAAGCGATTAACAAATACAATAATAACAAGCTCACTTTGATGGCAGGTCCAACCCACACCACTTACGAGGAACATCTTAAGGTCAAGAGGCAAGACAGGCTCACCACGGCACTGGGGAAAGCAGTCCAAACACCAGATTGAGGCAGCACTCATCCAACTGCACCCTCACCAGATGGGAGGTTTGAGAAGAATGGGTAATAGGTGACGCTTAAATAATTGCTTTACAAAGAGGACAGAGGAAATGCTTTTACAGCACAGAGCAACAAAATCATACTGTGGCGTAACAGAGGAGAGATGGTAGACAGCCACAGAACACAGACGAGGTCGGCCATATGGCAATCAAAAATGGGTGGACTGTCTTGGAGCACAGGTTTTGGGAAACTGGGACACCAGAGGAAGAAATGAAAATGGCATCATGTCCTGTGGATAAACTGCCCTCCATCACCTCCCTCCCTCCACCAACTCCCATCCTCACCGCCCTCCATCCCTCTCTTTTACTTATTCACTCCCTTCTCCCATTATACCCCAATTCACACCCTTCATTCCTCTCAAACTCACCTTCTCACTGTGCCTCATTTTTGACTCTTGCCCTCTAACCCCTTGCTTACAACTTTCCTTCTGCCTGGCATTCTCTTCCCTTTCAGAAGTGTCAGATCACAACTCCCCATTACACTGACTTCCCTGAAATATCACCCCCTCCAGCAAACCATCTCCAATTATTTTTTTCCTCTAGTCAAGTCACACCCTCTCAACTATCTCCACGACACTTTTGTGCCACATCAGCAGTTATGCACAACATAGTTTCTCTATACATATAAACTATCGTATATACAATTTAAGGATTTGTTCATCCACATACCATTTTCTATTCTCCCTCATATGGCATTTGTTGAGCACTTACTATATGCCAGGCACTGTACTAAGCACTCAGGTGGATACACCAAATTGGGTTGGACCCAGTCCCTGTCCCACGTGGAGGTCACAGTTTCAATCCCCATTTTTCAGATGAGGGAACTGAGGCCCAGCGAAGTGAAGCGACTTGCCCCGAGTCACACAGCACAAAAGTAGAGGAACTGGGATTAGAACTCATGACCTTCTGACCCCCAGGCCCGCGCTCTGTCCACTAAGCCATGCTGCTTCTCATATCTGTAATTACGTCGGGCCTGTCCCCCCTGCTAGACTGTAATTTGCATGAGGGCAGGGATCATGTCCTCAAATTATTTTGTACTCTAAAGGTTTAATAAAGTGCACAGCACGCAGGCTGATATTAATTGTAGAGGACAAAAGTAATAGGTGAATTTAATATAGATTGCCACTCCAGCATTCATATATTTTAGTTTGCTACAATACCTGACAGCCTTAGAAAGATATTCAATACCCTCCCTATTATTGCACATTTATGCCTCTGTTGTTGCTGGATGATTCTACCCGTAATGTGGGCCATAAACTCACCACAGGATTATTGTTGGCAAGCTCATTGGAACACAACCTCCAGGACCCAGTGATATCCAGATAACTGACACTGTGTGAACAATTTCACAGCATTTCCTAGGGGAAATGATTTCCATTTCCATCACCTTCAGCCAATGATTAGAAGCTGAGCGAATTCAGATCTGCAGGATGACTCAGGTTGTAGCTTAGGACATATTTACTCTGCCCCAACTTGAATAGTTGAGTTTACACACTCTTCAAAGGAGTAGAATTAATTTGACAAATGAAACGTGTATTCACTATAACAATTTAGGTATATATTCACTATTTCCCAAGGAGATCAAAGCACTCCTTCATAACCACTGTCTAGTTTTTCCATCTTTCCTGTGAGTTTGTACATGTGCCTCATATGGATCACAAGCTCATATCTGTCGTTCACTTTCCTGGAATTTAACTCATCAATAGTGCCATCATCAGGATCACATGAAACCTCCATGCCTGAGCGATGTTCTAATGTTCACTAAAAAAAATGAATTTCTGGGTTATTATTCCATTTGGCTTCAACCTGAGTTATTTCACCCAATTCACTCACTGCTCAAACTAGGACACCTCCTTTTCTTCTCTAACTCCTTGAGACAGACTCCCAGGAATTACTTGGCATGAAAATCTGGCTCTGAGAGCATAATTATGACATCCAGTAATAGAATCGAGCTCCACCAGTACACAAACTTGCATATCTCATGGCAGAGGATGCTAAAGCCCGTAGTTACCTGTCTTTGCAATGCTACGTCTGGCTGTACATAGAGCCTTCGACCCACTTTTCAGAATTCCACAGAAAATACAAACTTGGCTAAAGATCCTCATCATTGCTTAAAACCAACCTGGGATGCTGTGTGATTATTTGTAGCTCCCCCCCACCCCCCACCTGCCTTTTTAATGTCATTTGTAAAGCGCTTACTATGGCATCAGCCACCATATTAAGCATTGGGTAGGTACAGGCTAATATGGTTGGACATAGTCCATATCCCACATGGGGCTCCCAGTCTTGATCGCCATTTTACAGATGAGGTAACACAGGCACAGAGAAGTGAAGTGAATTGCCCAAAGTCACACAGCAGACAAGTGATGGGGTTGGGATCACAACCCAGGTCCTTCTGACTCCAAGGTCAATGCTCTATTCACTGGGCCCCAAAGCTTCTCTAAACTAGCCTGAAATTGCGTGCAGGAAATATCTGAAATGTGTTTTCTCCAGTGGATCCTGATGCATTCATTGCAATTCTTCTGCACTACACTACAGAGGTGCTGCCTCATCGTAGAGCATGAAATGGGCCAATTCCTAGCTCCGTTGCTATAGGGATGACTCAATAGACTTAGGAGAGAAGGGGAGAGAAAGAAAAGGAGTTTCCCTTCCCAATCCCCTTGAATGGGTGCGCAGGGTGACTGGAGCACTCTTGCAGTGATTCAGTCAATGGCTATGGCTCTCCTTTACATCACCTCACTGGTCCAAAAAGCATAAGCCATCAATTGGAAAAATCAGGGAGGGGATGGAGGGTTAAGGTTAGTCTTCTTCATGGACTCTTGTGGAGATAGTCACCAAAGCGATCACTCAGCCATCTTGTTACCTGATAACCAGAGGAACTGACTCCAAATGATACCGCACACTAGATTTCCCATCCTAGAATGACAATTTGGTTAACTGCTACTAATCAAAATAATTCCACTAGGGTGCTGAAGTATGGTGTTGGGGTAGAGTGGGAAGGATGAAGCAGAGAAAATTAAAGGCACTTAACCCAGATGAGATAAAAATGCTTGACTCACATTTATTCCCTTCTTGACAATCCTAGACAATCTTCCTTGGACTCCACTGCACCATTCCCAGCTACTGCCCTAGCTTTCTCTTCTGACTAACTCAATAAATAACATTTATTGAGCAATTAGTGTGAGCATAGCACTACCTAAGATCTTGGCAGGGTATTACAGAATTAGCAGATATGATCCTTGCCCTCGAGGGGCTTGCAATCTAGTTGGGGGAGACGGACACTAAACCCAATCTCAGGTAGAACATTTACTTAAGAGCTATGGAGGTGGTGAATGGCCTCTGTCTGGGTAATGTGAATGTGCTGACAGAGCAGGTAACAGGGACTGAGACTGAGGAGATGAGATTAATCAGGGAAGGCCATCTGGAAGAGATGTGATTTCAGAAGGGCCATGAAGTTGGGGGAGAGCAGTGGTCCGCTGGACGCGATGGGGAGGGAAATCCATGCAGAGTGGAGGATATGATAATAACTGTGGGGTTTTTTTTACAGCTCTTAAGTGAGAAATGTAGAGTATATGATTTTTCACCACTTCTCTTTCATAGCCTAGACCAAATGATTTTTCCTTGAATATTAAGATTTACATCACATAACTGACTCACAAGCGCATGCCCAGATTTGCTCTCTCATATCTCTTCTCTGTTAGAATTGTAAAGGTCAGCTTTGGGGATGTAAAACTCACTGAGGCTAATGATAATGATGGAGCAAAATGACTTGTCAGTGTTTTATAGGCCTCATTAAAAATAATATTTAAGTGATCATTACATGCCAATCACTGTGCTAAGCATAGAATAGATATAAAATAATCATTGAATATGGCCCCTGTTCCACAAAGGGCTCACCGTCCCAGTGGGAGGGAGGTCAGTGTTTGATCCCCAACTTATGATGAGAAAACAGAGACCAAAATAAAATTAAGCAACTTGCTCAGTCATGCAGCAGGCAAATGTCTAAATATATAAATCCTCAAAACACCTCTGGGAAGAATATCAGATCTATCCATTTGGTTCTGTAGGAGAAAATCTGATGTCATGTAATTCAATGGCTTGCTTCGTGTCATATGTGCAAAACAGATGAGGAATATCCAAGAAAGCTGGAGAACTCAAATCTTACACTTGTTTCTTCTTCCTTTCTTTCCTCTCCCCTTTGCCATTCCCCACTGCCCATTAATCACTTTCACAGTCACTGAAAGTGGCCCAGGAAGGCACATAAATTTGAGAGTACCTCCATTTCCTTAGGGTTAACAAAAGATGGTTAGCCTACGTAAAATGCTCGCTCTCCAGTCTAAATTCCATAAAGTGCTTTAAACCTTTTATTGCTAAGTGACATTACCTAAATTGGCATCAAAACTGTTACTTTTTTTGACAAAATCACGTGCCATCCAAGTGCCCCTGAATGATTTATGACAGACCATATACTTGTGACCTTAAAAGACCCAAAGGGATCAAAACATGGGATAGTCACATAGTTGACATACATTTTGTGCTTTAAAAATTCACCCATACTTATATAAAAGCCTATCTAGAATCATATATTTCTAAGGAGCATTTGTTCCGTGTTTTTGATTATATCCTACTTTTGATTATAAACACTTTGAGGGCAGGGATTATATATTAATATAAAATCTACTGTCCTTAGTACTGTGTTCTGCACATAATGGCCCTTTAACATTTTTCATGATGGGGTTGAGATAGAATTTCCAGAAATAATTACGTCTAAGTAAACATTAGGTGGTAGACTATTATATACAAAATACCTAACTTGCTGGTTTTGCATTTTTCCCTTAACTGTCTATAGCTCTTGAAGGCATAAAGACTGGCTATTGCTAATCAAAATGCATATTCTGCGAATATCTAATTTTAGCCAACAGCAATCTTTTTTGCCTCCAAAGCTTTTACCTATGAAGCAGTTATGAAGCCTGTCTCCTGCTCTAGATTATAAATTTGTTGTGGGCAAGGATGTGTCTGCTTATTGTTATACTGTACTCTCTCAAGTGCTTAGTACAGTGCTCTGCACATGGTAAGTGCTCAATAAATATGACTGACTGTTTCACTTTTTTCTTGTCCCTATCCTCGGATCATGGAAAGAGCCCAAGCCTGGGACTCAGAGGACCTGGATTCAAATCCTGACTGTGTGAAGTTGGGCAAGTCACTTCACTTCTCTGTGCCTCAGTTACCTCATCTGTAAAATGGGAATTAAGAGTGTAAGCCCTATGTGGGACATAGACCCTGCTCAACCTTGTATCAACATCAGAGCTTAATATAATGCCTGACATATAGTAAGGGCTTAACAAATATCTTGTCAGCTGTGTGACTTTGGGCAAGTCACTTAACTTCTCTGTGCCTTAGTTCCCTCATCTGTAAAATGAGGATTAAAACTATGAGCCCTATGTGGGACAACCTGATTACCTTGTATCCCCTGGACACCTAGAACAGTGCTTGACACATAGTAAGTGCTTAACAAACAAATACCATCCTCAAATATCATTAATAAATACTCTAGAGGGGGAGACAAGAGTAACCAGCTGGAGAGAAAAAAAAGCAAGGAAGAGAAACAGACTAGATAATCCACAATCAACCCCTGAATGTTTAAGAAAAAGCAGAATTAATTTATGCAAAACAAATACTGAGTACTGAGTATCACTGGAATTGTTTCTTTTGTTTGTTTTGTTTTAAATGGTATTAGTTAAGATTTTGCTATGTGCCAGGCACTGTATTAAGCACTGGGGTAGATATAAGCTAATCAGGTTGGACACGGTACCTGTCCCACATGGGGCTCACAGCCTTAGTCCCCGTTTTACAGCTGAGGTAACAGAGGCACAGAGAAGTCAAGTGACTTTCTCAAGATCACACAGCAGAAGACAAGAGGCTTAACCAGGATTGGAACCCAGCTTCTTCTGATTCCCAGGCCTATGCTCTATCTACCAGGCCATGCTGCTAAATTGCTTTCTGAGTTAGTATGAATTGCCCTTCAACAGGACTGGTTTCCTCACAAGGAGGTTCTGCTATGTTAACAGACCAGGGCCGCACAACGGAAATTTTAGAGTAGGTCACAAGGGACAAAATGATTTTCAGAAGTATCTTTTCCAGACAATTAAGTGCTTTTTAACCTTTCAGTCTCCTGTGATATAGAGTTACGACGCTAGTGACGCTAGGAGGAGTGACTGCAGTCATCAGCCTTGATATCTGCTCACAAAAATCGATGAAGGTCAAATAATACAATGCTCAGAACCTGGCCAAAGAGGAAGAGACATTCCTTGAGCAGTAAAGATCAGCATGTGATATGATCAAAAAGGAAATAAAGAAGAGGACACTAATCTGCTAATCAGACCAGGTTCATTCTGACAACCCATTGTTGTCAGCCTGTAATATAACTTTCTTTAAAAAAAGACACGTGATTATTCCTCATGTGTATAACTTCTTTGGCAAGAATGGTTTTCTCCTTAAACCCTAAAAATGTGATGGAGATAGGATTAACAGAAGCAGAAGAGTGCATTTATTGGCCACAGAGATAACGGAGTTGAAAAAGCACACCTCAGCCTTCTGTCATCATTGTTTTAGTCTACCTGTAAACTCTTTAACATATTATTAAGACACTCATCAGCTCTGATTCATATGAAGTGATTTAACAGCTACATGACAGTGCTAATTAGGATTGGGCCACAAAACGAAGATTAAGGTCTGCAAATTGTTTGTTTACTTTCAAGGGTGTGGATTTTCACCTTTTGTTTCACACAGCACCTGAGGAAAACGTGATTGATGGTTGGTCTAGCAAACAGATAGTCTGCTTTCAAATTCATACCCATTGAAAAATCTATTAGTACTTGGGATAAATTTGAATCACCCAGATGTTCGACTCCAGGGCTTAGAAAGGATGTAATATACTGAAAGGAGATGGCATAAAAGGAAAATATCTAATTGAAATTTCTCACAGCATGAAAATAATGAGAAATCTGTATATAACCACTGAGAGGATTCTACTTTTGTTGAAATTTGTCACACTTCGATTCAAGTTAGGTCAAACTTAAATAGGAAACAATACCCAGCAGTGAAACTTCAAAGGTGAAAACAGAGGCATGGTATTTCTGATGGAATTTTTTGGACTGTTAGTTGATGTTACGCTGATATTATAAGGACAGTACTTATAACAAAATACTTTTAATCACTTTATTCCCCCAGGAGTTAAAATGCTATTGAATAAGATTAGTAGAGTTAGTGAGTATAGTATCACTATTCATTAGGTTTTCTGCTGTAGTTTATGAAAGAAAACCCTCCTAGCATTGAAACACTATTCTTATGAAACTGAGCACATAGGTATTAGAAATTCATCTTAATCAGTGGTAACTACTGACTGCTTATTGTAGTGAAGCTTAGGGAAGTACAACAGAGTTAAGCATTGCAATGCTTTCATTTTTAGTATTTCTACCATTATTCATCACTTTTATATTACTAAGGAAAGTTAAAATTGGTCTCTCACTCACACACACACACACACACACACTCTTTTGCTCTGCTCCTTCTCCCCTCCCCATCACCCCTACTTGCTCTCTTTGCTCTACCCCGCTCCCCACAGTACTTGTGTATGTATGTACATATTCATTATTCTATTCATTTTATTAATGATGTGTATTTATCTATAATTCTATTTATTTACTTTGATGCTACTGATGCCTGTTTACTTGTTTTGATGTCTGTCTCCCCCCTTGTAGACTGTGAGCCCGTTGTTGGACAGTGATTGTCTCTGTTGCTGAACTGTACTTTCCAAGCGCTTAGGATAGTGCTCTACACACAGTAAGTGCTCAATAAATACAATTGAATGAATGAACGAAAACACACACACACACACACACACACACACACACACACACAACCCCCCCCCCCCCCCCCCCCCATCATGAAAACTTTGGTAAAGGCTTTTTTCCTTTCTCTTCAAGAGTGATTTTTCTAAAGTTATAAAAATGCACATTTAGCATAGTTTTCACAGTGCAAACAAATGTTTGAAGCAATCAATCAATTAATGGCATTCACTGAGCACTTACTATGTGTAGACACCTGTCTACTTGTTCTGTTTCGCTGTCTGTCTCCCCTTTCTAGACTGTGAGCCCGTTGTTGGGTAGGGACCATCTCCATATGTTGTTGAATTGTACTTTCCAAGTGCTTAGTACAGTGCTCTGCACACAGTAACTGCTCAATAAATATGACTGAATGAATGAATGTAGAGCACTGTGCTAAGCACTTGGGAGAGTACAACAGAATTAGTAGACACATTCCAAGCCCATAACAAATTACAGACTAGAGGGGAATTAGCGTTCTAGAGAGGATCTTATACTCCAGCACAAAGGCATCACCCGTCTTGATGATGATAATAATAATAATAATAATGGCATTTATTAAGCGCTTACTATGTGCAAAGCACTGTTCTAAGCGCTGGGGAGGTTACAAGGTGATCAGATTGTCCCACGGGGGGCTCACAGTCTTAATCCCCATTTTACAGATGAGGGAACCGAGGCCCAGAGAAGTTAAGTGACCTGCCCAAAGTCACACAGCTGATAGTGGCAGAGCCAGGATTTGAACTCGTGACCTCTGACTCCAAAGCCCAGACTCTTTCCACTGAGCCACGCTGCTTCTCTAGATAGAGAGAAGCCTTGATAGAAGCCATGAAAGCAACGAGGCTTTCAGACAGGTATATAGACTTACGTTCAATATTTGAGACTGGAGGCAAAAGACAGTATTACTAAGGAATACTGGAGGGTCCTCCGTAATATATGGTTTGGGAGCAGAAGGTTAGGAATTTTGATCCCTTTAATATATAAACAGTTAGCGAGTCATTGGGCGACATTACCATGAGATCATACATCACCATAAACTCTTTTAGGGAAACAGTTAATCAATTTTACTTATTGAATGCTTATTGCGTGCAGAGCACTGTACTAAGTGCTTCGGAGAGTACAATATAACCAGGTTGGTAGACACATTCCCTGCCTACAACTGACATTCATTCATTCAATCGTATTTATTGAGCGCTTACTGTGTGCAGAGCACTGTACTATGCACTTGGAAAGTACAAGTCGGCAACATATAGAGGTGGTCCCTACCCAACAACAGGCTCACAATCTAGAAGGATCACTGCCAGAGAAGTAGCATGGCCTAGTGGAAAGAGCACAGGCCTGAGAGTCAGAGGATCTGGGTTCTAATCCAGGCTCTGCAGCGTGCTTGCTGTGTGACCATCGGTAAATCACTTAACTTCTCTGTACCTCAGTTTGCTTAACTGTAAAATGGGGATTTTTCTCCCTATTCTCCCTCCTACTTAGACTGGGAGCCCCATGCAGGATAGGGACTGTTTCCAACTTAATTTAACTTGTACCTACCCCAGCGCTTACAGCAGTGTTTGGCATATCCTAAGCATTCAACAAATGCCATTAAAAAAAATTAAAAAATGGGCAATACAGTATATCAAAACCCCTGGTGCAGTAAAAGAATTTTAACATTCTGACAGAAAGGTCATATGCCTCAACGCCTGCAGAATCCACACAGTCAATCTGTATGCCTTGAAAATTCACCCTTGGCAAAACAGCAAATTCATAGGCTTTGCCTCCTTTGAGAGGGTTCACAGGAGTTCCTTCTCAAGGTTCCCGAAACCCTCTTCCGTCTCCCCTAAAGCCCATATCTTTCCATCCCCAAATTTACCCACTGAATTCCCCATAAAGACTGCTGTTAATGACTGGTAGAATTGTGAGAAGCAAGAGTTTAGGAAGGGGGAAGACAGGAAGGAATTTGCTTCTAAACGGTTTCATCTTTATCTTCCCCATTAGAGTACACGTTCCATGTGGAAAGGAGATCCGTCATCTTTGTTCTGTACTTCTCAAGGCCTCGTCGTACAGTATTATTGCACACCTAGCGCTGCTCAATAAATACTATTTTGATTGCTACAATCAACACTACAATTCCTAAACTGCAGAGACTGCATGCTTGCAAACTCCTGCCTTAAGAAAACTCGCATTGCAGTACTCATCTGTTTCTGACACTGCAAACGGGCACTCCTCGCTTTCTTCCAACACTGCATCGCACTGAATCCAGATGGGCTTGCGCTGTCAGAAGCACATTCCCTAATTTCCCAAGTGTTCTGGCCAAAGGCTTACTGACAATGAGTGTTAAGACAGAATTGAGTGTACCTTCTTTTGTACTGCCTCCTTCAATCTGTTCTGATGCTCTGACTCTTGTCTGTACCACTGGGTCAAAAATAGGAAAAGTTTTGGAATCAGAAAAGATCTCAGAAAAGGCCTTGCAAATGAGGAATTTATAGCATTCAATTCCTTTTAGCATACTGATTCCCCCCTTGGAATCCCTGCAGATGATTTATTAGGAGGACAATTTGGAAGAACAATGGGGCATGAATTAGTGATAATATGGGTCTCACCCTTTAATTTTCAATTTAGCAAAACACAGTAAGAAGAAATGTGATTCAAACTTTCCATAAATACGTGTGTAACTACCTTTTTATAATACAAGCTCACACTATATAGTTGAATCATATAATGAATACAGTTTTGTGTGATTTAATGTTTGCTCAGAATGGTCAATTGTGAATGGGTTGCTATTTTTATATTATTTTTCTGATGTCACACATTTTCAGTTTGACATTTCCACTTGAATTTTGTTGTTTACAGATGAAAAAACCTGATTATATACTATAGTTTGACACTGTTCTTTGGGAAGAAATGCACTTTGAGAAGAGTGCTGGGCAAAATGAATGCTGAAAAAGTGTTAATGAAATAAAGCAGCATGTAACAGTTCAGAATATCAGCTGACAGTATAGCTGGGGAAACACATCTGAAGGTTGTTTTCAGCTTGCAGAAAAATGACTCAAATTCATAGCCACAATTCTTCCTACAAATCTGCTGACAAACTTGCCACAAAAAATTACAACTTATCCCTAAATCCCATAAGCATCGGGGCAGTATTATACACACATACCACACTGCTGTTTCTCATAGATCCAGGTTATAAATGAAAGAGTAAAAATCCTGTTTAGTTGGTTAAGTCATCACCCCATATTTGCTACAATGGCTAAGGCCTGAAGGGACAAATGTCTCTGAGATGCTGGAAGGTTTAATTTTTGACCCAAACCTGAACAGATTTAAACTCTCAAAGCTAAACCAGAGTTTGGAAAGAAAGTATTATGTTGACAAAGGGTTGTTTGTTGGAGCCATTTACCACTAATCCAGCCTCAGTGACTGTTTTGGTAGCTATGATTCAAATCTGGACAAATATTATTTTTTTTTCATCCCTTTGTTCTCTCTCCCACATAATGCAAAGCTGTGTTCAGCTTCTTTCCTGGAACCTCAGGTCCTGGCCATTCCAGAATCGAGGACTTTTGGATACCAATCAATGATATTTATTGAGCGCTTATTGTGTGCAGAGTACTGTCCTAAGCACTTGGGAGAGAGAGTACAACAGAGGTGGTAGTCAGGTTCCCTGTCCATAAGGCACTTATATAGGGATTTCTGCTGCTCATATAATCCCCCAAAACCATAAAGGAAGCACTCAAAACAAACGATTGATAGGTTGATTGATGAAATGAAATCAAAGCCTGCAGCTACCAATGGAAATGAGTCCCAAGCTAGTCGGGAAAACCCCAGAAGTAGAGCATCTCATGGCCCAAAACCCACTTAACCCCCAGGCTCAAGCGACTCCCGGCCAATACTGAAAAACAAAATGAGCCAAGAGGAAACAAAGCCACTTTCAGTTGCAACCAACCTCAGTAATAATAATAATAATAATAATGGCATTTATTAAGCACTTACTATGTGCAAAGCACTGTCCTAAGCACTGGGAAGGTTACAAGGTGATCAGGTTGTCCCATGGGGGGCTCACAGTCTTAATCCCCATTTTACAGATGAGGTAACTGAGGCCTAGAGAAGTAAAGTGACTTGCCCAAAGTCACACAGCTGACAAGTGGTGGAGCCCGGATTTGAACCCATGACCTCTGACTCCAAAGCCCGGTCTCTTTCCACTGAGCCATGAGAGAGAATACTATCCCTAACTCGTAAATCCCTTTCAAAATTTACATTCAGTCTATAGCTCAATCCTCTCAATTTTTCCCAGGGGCTTATTATATTCTACTTTGACTACTGCAATCAGCCTCCTCACTCAACTCCCTGCATTCAGTCTCTCCCCTCTCCAGTCCATACTTCGCTTTGCTGCCCAGGTCATTTTTCTGAAACAACTCCCCTCTTCTCAAAATCCTCCAGGGGTTACACCTCCCTTGCCACATGAAGCAGAAAATACTGGTCATTGACATTAAGGTTCTAAATCAGCTTGCTCTCTCATATTTAACTATTCTCTTACTGCACTTCACCCAGGCTTGGACTCATAGTTCCTCTCAAGTTCACCTCTCCGTGCTTTCTTCTCTACTTTTCCACCTCTGACCCTTTGCCTCCCACTTCAATGCACCATACCAGAGTTCTCCCCATTTTCAAAACCCTTTGGAAATCTCGTCTCCATGAAAAGACTTTCTCCCTAATTTTTTCTTCCCAGAATACATATCCTCTCAATTACAACCAAAACTAGGATGCCTCCCCAATTAAACACTCCTATCCACTCATAACATCTCTTTGCATATAAATCTGCATGCCATATTATTTAAGCACTTACTTATCCATGAAGCAATCCTTCCATTCTTTTCTTGTCGTATCTGTAATTATTTTGGGTCTGTAGCTATTGCTACACTGCGAGCTTCTTGAGGACATTTGGAGGAGAAACCTCTAACTACTGCACTCTCCCAACTTCCCAGTACAAAGCTCTGATAAAATAGGTGCTCAATAAATACTAGTGATTGGTTAACATACTGATCGAGATTTGTTTCTTAAACTCTCATTTCTCAGATACAAATACTGAGACTTGTTTAAATAATCCGTGACAGAACAAAGCCTCAATTTAGATAACATACAGCTTAAGATTGTTTCGCTGCTTCTTCCATAAACTCTCAAATTTCAGGTTTTATTACTCTACTATAAAAGTAGCAATAACTTGGCATATGAACTTGAAGTCTAAAAATAAATGTGTTCTATGAAATAGACTTAGAAATTGGCTGGGCCATTTCTAGCCAGGTTTGTAAAAACAACAGCAAAAATTGCTAACTTCATTAGCAGTTGGTACTTTTGAACTATTTGCTGCCCCAATCTGAATGTCCACTATGTTGTAAAAAAAAAAAGTATAGTAGAGGAAATGATGTTCCATTTCTTACTTTCCTTTACTGCTCCTCATACCTTCCCTGCCCCCTCACAACATCACGTTTCTCCTGAAAATGTTTGTGGTTAAGAGCTTCATTCAGCTTGTGGAAGAATTGAAGGCTGCTCTAACTGCGAGATCACAGGAGACGCCAACTCCGTGGATCCTGCACCTTGAATCATGAAATTATCCAATATTTTAAAAATTGCTTTTAAATAGTCATATCTCAAGAGTTCCCCCTCTCCTGCCAACACAATGCCACTGAGAAAGTGTGCCAGCACAACACTGTAAGCTCACTGTGGGCAGGTAATGTGTCTGCTTATTGTTGTACTGCCAAGCACTTAATACAGTGCTCTGCACAGTAGGTGCTCAATAAACATGACTGAATGAACTTGACCCTTTCATGAGACTTAGAACATCTGTAGAGGAGCTAGTGTAGTTTAGAGGAAAGAACATGGGACGAGGAGTAAATAGACTTGGGTTCTAGCCCCAGCTCTGCTATGTTTGTGATCTTGGGTAAGTCATTTAACTTCTCTGGGTCTCCATTTAATCATCTTTAAAATGGGGATAGAATTCCTGTTTTCCCTTTTTAATAGACTGTGAGACCAATGTCAGATAAGGACTGGGCCTGATATGATTATTTTGATTCTAGCCCAATATTAAGCACAGTGACTTACCTCATAAGTGTTTTAATAATTCCTATCACTACCATGGTACTCACTGGATAGGATATGGTAAATTGACTTCCCTGTACTAGTTGAGATAAATAAGACAGAAAATGAGAAGGAGCTTATACTTATGTAACTAACTAGAACCAAAGTCTTTCCTGGGTCGTTAGACATTATTTGATATACCAGTTTTATTAATCAATTTCCTGAACCAATTTTTCTTTCAGAAAATTATTTCATTTTGCATGTTTCCATTTACATTTAGCCCTTTGGGCTTTCCACTGTGGCAAATTTTGACTGCAATATTATGATTTCATTATTAGTGGATCATGAATAAATTTATCTACCTTTGTAGCCTATTCAGTCCTGCAGACATTTGGAAAGATTATACAAATAAAACCAAAATCAGAATTGACTCTCAATATCTATACAAAGTGAACTGGAGAGAAGAGACACATGATTAGAATAATTTAGTTATTCTCTCCCCAACCTATAAAACCTGTGCATATAGAGGTCAAATTCATGGGATAATGTCTCAATTTACCCCAACTACATTATCAGTGTAAACATAGTTTAAGAATAGAAAACGTCCTGGATTTCTTTTCCCATCCCTATGCCAGCTCAAATTGTGTTTTCCAGCTACCTAATCTGTGACCCTTCAGCAATGATATATGATATAATAATAATAATAATGATGGCATTTATTAAGCACTTACTATGTGCAAAGCACTGTTCTAAGTGCTGGGGAGGTTACAAGGTGATCAGGTTGCCCCACGGGGGGCTCACAGTCTTAATCCCCATTTTACAGATGAGGTAACTGAGGCACAGAGAAGTTAAGTAACTTGCCCCAAGTCGCACATCTGGCAATTGGCAGAGCCGGGATTTGAACGCATGATTTCAGACTCCAAATCCCATGCTCCTTCCACTGAGCCATGCTGCTTCTCTGAGACTATGTATGAAAATCTCTTGAAACACAGTTTAGAATAGCATGTACAAAAGCACAACTAGCCTTAACTCGCCTTGATTATAATTCATGAATTGATTGTAACTATCCTTAATCAATGGAAATAATTATAGCATTTGTTAAGTGCTTGCTATGTGCCAAGCATTGTACTAAGCACTAGGGTAGTTACAAGATCATCACTGTAATTACTTACAATTAGTAAAGCACTCTAGTGACTAATTCCCCCAAATACTGGTGGGGCAGTCCAATGCTCAGAGACTATTTGAGACTTCACAACTCAGAAAGGTTTTCTCTCCCCAATAGTGCCATGTGGAATTGGAGTTTTGTGTCCAGACTGGACGATTGGTGGAGGTGAAGCTCTCTTTATTCTTCCAACTGGGGTGCTCAAGCCAAAGAAAATTTAATCCTAGAGTTGTAGGAACTTGAGTATAGCTTCTCTCTTTTTCTTTTTCTTTTCTTATATAAGAATTCCTTGTAGCTTCTGTATGGGGTTTGAATCGGTCTGGAATATCTATACATCCTTTCACAGGCTCTCAATGACACACAGTGGTTAACCTCTTTTCACAAAGAACCCTAACAGGTTAGTAGCCATTATCCTCTGGTGCAATACTTTGAGGCATTAAATCCTGAAGAATATAGAATCCCACTGTGGGACTCTCTCCTAGTGAATTTGAGAGTGGGTGACCTCTAAGATATTAGAACCAATCACTACTGAGGTTTTCTTAAAACATCTTCCCCTGTCTATATGCATGTCCACATGGGAGACTCATGGTCAACATGCAGGGAGACAGATAGAATTGCATTCATTCATTCAATTGTATATATTGAGCACTTACTGTGTGCAAAGTACTGCACTAAGTGCTTGGGAGAGTACAATATAACAACAGACACATTCCCTGCCCACAGTGAGCTCATTTCATCATTGATAAGCCAATGATTCAATGCTCATTCTTGACATGACATTTTCTATTATCATGGAAGACTTTGGTCACCTTGAGGGAGAGCGCTGTTAACTCTCTGTTGAGCTGGGTGAATGGTATTTATAGAGAACAGCTCACTCTGCGCTTGGAAGAGGACAATACAACAGTTACTAGATCTATTCCTTGCATTGGGTTTTATTCTGTTCATTTCTGATCACTTTTCTGGGGTACCAAATCTGATTTCTACTCTTATGTGATTGGCCACCGCAATCTAATTTAAAATCACCTCTAAGCATGAAAGCTCACTCTCTATTAATAAGGCAGGTCTTTCAGGAATATGTTGAATATCACAGAATTTAGAACAAATCCTTTTACAACACCAAAGGATAAATGACAAAAAATAAACCCTGCTGCCAATGACCTATTTGGTAATGAATTCATTTTTCCTTTTCCAGTTGTTAACTCTAACTGGTACTTCCTACAACATAGAAAAGGCACCTTTTTCTCAGAATTTCCAAATTCAGTTAAGAACCATACTAACTTGCCAAGCGTAAAAACTCAGCAGTAGAAGAGTTAGATTTCAGAAAAATCAGAATTTTTTTTCTTTTCACTTCATCTATGACCAGGGTTTCCAATAAAACGTCTTTCAAAATACAAGTGTTTTCTGAAGTGATTTTTAAGAAAAAGTCAATGTCTGATTGAAGAGAAACTTAAGAGTAAGCACAGAGATCAGAAGAGAAGTGAGACAAAAGAAGAAAGGAAATAGGGAAGACAAAGATGTACCTGCGAAAGAAAAGTAAATTAGGGAAGAGACAGAAGCAGCCATCAACTGATGAGAAGTAAAGAGGAGTGGACTAGCTAAGACAGCAGAAGACAACAGACTGAGGACAAAAGTGTTCTTTCAAAGGATTGGCAGTGATGCTCTCTGGAGAGCAAGAAGTGTACAGGAATATTTTGAACAGGCCTGGGAATGGAGAAATGGCATTTCTGGACTGTTCAAAATGTTCTCACAACTCAGTGTGATGGCTACTGACTGTAAAACAATTTGATAATTTATGAGTGTGAATGGCTATAAGAGCTTCCATTTCAGGAAGGATGACTTTTAAAGCTAAGTAGCAAGAAAAAGTCATAGGTTCCATAGATAACAGTTGTGGACTAAAATGGAAAAATAAAAGTGATAATCCACAGGAAATCCATGGACTCCTGTGCAAATGAGGTTGTATTTTGTAAATCCCAACATATTTTGAATATTAGTGCTTAGAATGGTGCTTAACACATAGTAAGAGCTTAACAAATGCTATCATTATTATTAGTAGTAGTAGTATAATTGAGGCTATGAAATGAAGCAAGTATTGGAAGAAAAAAGTCTGAGATAGAACAAGTAAAAGAATTGGTATTAAAATGGTTACAAAATAATCTTTGAATTTTAAAGGAAACTGAGGAGATTTAATAATGGTGGTATTGGTTAAACACTTACTGTGTGTTAGGCACTGTATTAAGCACTGGGATCGATACAAGCAAATCAGGTTGGACACAGTCCCCGTCCCAGATGGGGTTCGCAGACTTAGAGTTGAACCACTGACAGACTTTCTAGACCTACAGTCCAATTCCTGATGAGGTCAATTTACCTCCTTATCTCACAGTAGAAGATATATTGAGGCCTAAACTCTCCACTTGGCATTTCTGGATAATCCACATAGTTGATTCCTAGACTGTAAACCCAGTGTGGGCAGGGATTGTCTCTATTGCTGAATTGTACTTTCCAAGCTCTTAGTACAGTGCTCTGCACACCATAGGTGCTCAATAAATACATTTGAATGAATGAACAAAAGAGCCTGTAGCTCTTTCCTGAGTTTGAGTTTGCCTTGCCACCCATGGTTAAATTTCTGAAAGTAGAGATGAAAACCTTGAATAACTGAATGTGTTTTATGCCTCAAGAACATTAGCCCTCTATAAAAGTCAAATTCATTTATTTTTATACGCATATGCTCTCTACAGTGCATTTATAGCCTCAAAGACCACCTGTTTCCAGAGAAATACAGAGGTTGTTACAGATTTTTAAAAAACCCTGCAAGTTTAGCCACCATCATCTTTACCTATTGACAATTTCTGTTTATCCTGACCCTAAACAGCATCATTCATTTCAAATAGATATATTTTCTTTCAAGGTCAGAATTCAATAACTTACATGAGCAAACATTTTTTTTAATTTCCTGGAGACAGAAGATTCCTTTAGTGTTTTCCTTGATCTCTCTGCTAGATGTTGTATTTTAATTTAAGATCTGTTCCTATTTCCAATAAAAAACTTCATCTTTTCAGGGGGTCCAACCTCCTCAATAATGTAAGCTTCAGATCTTCTCACAGTAGAAGATATATTGAGGCCTAAACTCTCCATTTGGCATTTCTGGATAATCCACATAGTTGATTCCTAGACTGTAAGCTCAGTGTGGAAAGGGATTGTCTCTCTTTATTGCTGAATTGTACTTTCCAAGCTCTTAATAGAGTGCTCTGCACACAGTAAGCACTCAATAAGTTTTCCAATAAAAAACTTCATCTTTTCAAGGGGTCAGTCATATGCAGCCTGAAGCCTATGCATTTCTGTTTTCACTTGAATTAAGCAGATGGGAAATAAAGTTTGCATCTCTTGGGAAGTTGTTCAAAAGATAATCGGTCAGATAAACAATACATTCACATTAAGTTCAAGGGGAATATAATGCATGAAATTGTACATATTGGATTGCCACAGGTTAGTTTTCCTGTAGTTTCGTTGAAGATTCTTCGGGAGTTGTTTAACCATATACAGTCACTTGTACCCTGACATTAAGTATAATGCTACCTAACTTTTCGATGTCACAATGTTATTTGTATGCAGGACCCAGACCCCTGATTCACCTCAATAGGGAGGATGAGGACAATCTATCTGTTTTAAAGAAAGGTTGGGCCTCTTCCTCATAAAGCAGTGGCTTAACTACAAGGTTAGCTGCTTGTAACATTCATTCTCCATTTGAAACTCATCACCTCTTTTCTTTTGGGAATGGTTTCCATGTTTTAGGATGGGGTCCAAGTGAAAAAAGGAAACCACTTTCTTAAAAAAAAGAAAACAAAGAAAAATATAAAAAGCATTGGCTTTTTGTGATTCTTATAAGTTGTTAAGATCACTGAGCTCCACGTTTTTTACCAGGGATGAAAGTTATATACAGCAGTTAACTAATGTACAACTCTGATGGCCTAGAGCGCCGGACCCAGACAATGTCATCAAGGTGCCCCTGTGGGAGGACCACATTATTATTTTAAGTGACCTCAACGCCATCTTTTGTGGCAATTTCAAGGCCTAGCCCAACCCAACATCTTAGGTTGGCTTCCGGTAGGTAAAGCAAGCACAAACGGCATTCTCCTTCTCTGGGTCTGGGCAAGCCACCAGATGGTATCTCAAACACTGTGTTTCAGCTGGCAGCTAAACGCAAATGACAGGTGGACTGAGCACTGGTGTAAGCCCTGCTACACCAGACGAAGGAGAAGTTCTGGATGGGGGAAGCTGAGGAGCTGCAAATAAACATCTGAATGCAGAGGTGGGTGTTAATTTTAATCCCATCCCTCTCTCTTCAATCCAATGGACTCCCAAGGCATTGTTACCAAGAAATGGTCACCAAAAAATGAAAAGTTCATTGCCCAGTAGATTGCAAATTCCTTAAAGGCAGGGCTCACCACTCCTACCTCTTTGACATTCCCCAACACCAGGTAAAATAATCTGCATCTAGATGATGCTCAGCAAATAGTATGGATGCTGACCTAATAATGATGATGATGGTTAAGTGCTTACTATGTGACATATACTGTGCTAACTGCTGAGAAAGATAGAAATTAATCCCATTGAATGCAATACCTGTGTAACATGAGGTTCAGAGACTAAGAGGAAGAGCAAGGGATCTTATCCCCACTTGACAGATGAGGAAACTAGGATTCAGAGAGGTTAAGTTTCTTACCCTAGGTGACATAGTGGGTCAGTAGTGGAGCTGGGACTAGAATCCGGGTCTACTTGAGTCCTAATCCTATGCTCTTCCCAACTAGACTTCATTTGTCTCTGGGATGTAATGGAGGCAACACTGCATAATATTTATAGTACACTCTTGAGGAAGAACCAACATAAATAGCCAACCACATATTCTTAAGAAATCAAAGACCTTTGTGTTTCTAAGATATAGGCAAGCACATGTGTATTCAAGGTAATCTATCTCTCTGGCTCTTGCCTTCTGGACTTTTCACCTGCCTTCTCACTAAGAGCAGCAGAAGCAGTATCCTGGATGGGCCAAGCCACTTCTTGTAGAGACTTTCCTTCAGCCACCACAGTGCCTGCTGTACCTTCATCCTGGGCTCTGAACATGGAACTCTCTGAACATCCCTTTCCACCCTATTTGTTTATGGCATTCCCCTTCCTAAGCTGTATCCCTGGGAAAATCAATCTTCCCTCAGGGAGTATTGACGAATGCCCGTAAGATTGCTGGGGCACTTCAATTTATTTAGATAAATATTCAGAATAGATATAGAGAGGAACTTGGCAATATTAATAATGAATCCGCAATCTTCAGGTTGATTCATTGCGACTCTGTGCAATGGATCAAAGTAGCCTTGATTCTTGATTTCATGACCACCTCCCAGTTCATGCCTCATAATGAGATTGTGTTTAAAAACAGGTTTACCTGATGGAATATTTTAGGATTTGATCAAACAAACGGTATATCTCGAGGTTCATTAAAACTCCAGGGATTTATCTGGAGCTTTCCATGTAAGATGAAAAGGAAACATCTTTTTCCCCCACATTCAGAAGCATCAAAGCCAACATGTGTTTAAATTCTCCGGTTCTCTTCAATCAATCAATCATTCAACCGTGTTTACTGAACGCTTACTCTATGCAGATCACTGTACTAAGCTCTTCAGAGAGTACAATACAACAGAATGATGGCCCATAGCTAATTGGAAAGCCATTCAACAATCACCATACCAACTGTAATATTAACAATTACCTACTATTAACTATACCCCTTAGCAACAATTACCCAAACCACTTGTATGATGGAGAAAGCAATAACCTTACTGTAAACATCAAATGATTGCTAGCAATGGCTAAATTAGTAAGAATATTATCTGCAATCTGAAGGTCCATTATTGCTAGCTGAAATGGGCTCCATCTGGGGGAAGGCTGTTTTGTCTCCGACTGCTATGCAGTTGATAATGAAGTTATCATTTTCTACATCTGCAGTTTTCTCCCTTTATGAATTTCAATGCAGTTCTACATCTGGAAGTAGTGATAATAATAATAATAATAGTGATAATAATAATAGCATCAGCTTACATGATCTTAAGGAAATGTGTTGGCTCTTTCGCTCAATATCCCCCCAAATGACACACCCAATGTACTAGGAGTCGAGAGGTGGCAAGGTAGGCCTGGGTGTTCAAGATGCAGAACGGGCAATATGTGGGTGAGTACGACTACAGGTTAGTAAAACAGTAGTAAGAACCATTCTACCACCCCGTAACCCTTTCTGTACCAAACACTCTATCCACACCGATGCTCAGTACACTGCCTGGCACATATTAGCACTTAACAAATACCACCATTATTTACAGGAGGTCATTTTCTCTGTGCCATTTCCTCTTCCCTTCCATTTAATCGCATAAGGTATACATAGTCTAAGTTACTGATACTCTACATACCACAACTTTATAAGCAGATAGTAGTAATACTTTATATTAAGAGTATATGTGAAAAGCACTGTAATAATAATAATTATGACATTTGCTAAGTGCTTACTGTGCACCAGGCATTGAACTAAGCGCTGGGGTGAATACAAGCAACTGTACTACACATGAGGAAAATACATGGGTGAGAATTAGACATGGTCCCTATTCCACAAGGAGTTCTGATCTAAGCATAATAGGGAAAGGAGGGGTGGCAATGGACACATTTGGAATGGCAAAACAATTTTAAAAGGACCCAAGAGATGACAAGGATAACAGACAAGAGGACAAGAGAGCAGGATGTGGGCGACAAGATAGATCAGATCAAGGTATATTGATTTTCATTAATATGTTCTGTTTTGTTGTCTGTCTCCCCCTTCTAGACTGTGAGCCCACTGTTGGGTAGGGAATCGTTTCTATGTGTTGCCAACCTGTACTTCCCAAGCGCTTAGTACAGTGCTCTGCACACAGTAAGCTCTCAATAAATACGATTGAATGAATGAATGAATGAATAGGTTGGTGTTAGAGGCCCGAAGTGACTGTGCTGGGTTGTAGAAGGAAATCAACGAGGTAAGAGAGGAGAGAGCAAGATGACTGAGTGCTTTTAAGTCACTGGTAATGGGATTCTGTTTGAAGCAAAGGTGGATCTGTACCCACTGGAGAGTCTTGAAGAGAGGGAAAGCATGTATTCCACATTTTTTAGGAAAATGATCTGGGCAGCAGAGTGAAGTATGGATTGGAGTGGGGAGAGATGGGAGACAGCGAGGTCAGCAAGGAGGCTGATACAGTAATCAAAGAAGGATAGAAGAAATGCTTGGATCTGCATAGCAGCGGCATAGAGGAATGGGCACGTTTTGCCATTGTTGTGAAGGTTGAGAAGCAGTATAGCCTAGTGGATAAAGCACGGGTCTGGGAAGTCTGGTTCTAATCACAACTCTGCCACTTGCCTAATTGATGACCTTGGACAGCTCCTAACTTCTCAGTGCCTCGGTTCTCTCCAGCATTAGATGGGGATTCAATATCTATTCTCCCTCCTACTTGACTGTGAACCACATGTGGGATAGGAACTGTGTCTCCCCTGATTGACTTGAATCTACCCAGGGCTTAGAATGGCGTTTGACACATAGTAAGCACTTAAGAAAAGCAGCGCGGCTTAGTGGAAAGAGCACGGGGGTTCTAATCCTGGCTCCGCCACTTGTCTGCTGTGTGACCTTGGGCAAGCCACTTAACTTCTCTGTGCCTCAGTTACCTCACCTGTAAAATGTGGATTAAGGCTGAGTGCCCCACGTGGGACAACCTGAATACCTTGTATCTACGCCAGCACTTAGAACAGAGCTTGGCACATAGTAAGCGCTTAACAAATACCATAATTATTAACATTATTTATTTTTAAGAAATCCCAAAACCCAATAAAAACTTTGTGATAAACTGAATATGTGGGTTGAATACACCCTTTAAAGACTTTGATATCTACTCCATATCACTTATGTACATATCCATGATTTCTTTTAACGTCCATCTCTCTCCAGCACCCCTGTGGGCAGAAAACATGTTTTCCAACTCTGTTGTACTGTACTCTGCCAAGTACTTAGTATGGTGCTCTGCACACAAAAAGTGTGAAATAAATACCATTCATTGATTGATGTTGGTTCACAGTATTATTATTGTATTCGTAACAGAGAAGTAGCATGGCCTACTGGAAAAGAGCACAGGTTTAGGAGTCAGGCGACCCGGGTTTTAATCCTGCCTCTGCGGCATACCTGCTGTGTGACCTTGGGTAACTCACCTAACTTCCCTGTATCTTAACTTCTCTGCATCTTAGCTCCCTCATTTGCAAAATGGGGATTCAATACCTGTTATCCCTCCTACTCAGACTGTGAACCCCATGTGGGACCTGATTATCCTGAATCTACTCCACGGCTTAGTACCGTGCTTGACACATAGTAAGCACTAAATACCAGAGCTTTTTTTCATGGTATTGGCTAAGTGCTTATTATATGCAAGGCACTGTTCGAAGCGCTGGGGTAGATAAAAGCAAATCAGGTTGGACACAATCTCTGTTCCACACTGGGCTCACAATCTTAATCCCGATTTTACAGATGAGGTAATTGAGGCCCAGAGAAGTTAAGTGAGTTGTCCGAAGTCACTCAGCAGACAAATGACGGACCACATTAGAACCCAGGTCCCGCTGATTCCCAGGCCCATACTCAATCCACTAGACCATGCTGCTTGTGCCTGTGGGCCTGAAAATTTGCCACTGAGGACAACATTTGGCCCACCGTATGCAGTTCAGTAGATCTTGCTACTGTTTGTGATGTATAATAGGGAAATGTACACTGAATGAACTCCTCGAAAAACCTGTCCAGCCACAGCCTTCTCCAAGTGTCTCCAGGGTCCAACCTTTGATTCTCTGGTAACCCAGAAGTCTCAGTTTTGATGACAGGTAATGTAATTTAATAAGGTTGCTTAGTTCCTAACTCTATTAGTAGGATTCTTCCCATTTTTTTTTGGTATTCTGTTCTTCCTATGATAGTCAAACAACTTTCTGGTGCCTCATTCACTGAATATTTGTTGCAGTCAGCAAACACCCTGTTTAAATCTTTAATAATGATAATAACAATAATAGTATTTGAACATGTCAAGCACTGTTCAAAGTGATGGAGTAGATACAAGTTCATCAGGTTGAGGACAGTCCCTGTTCTACATGAGAAATCAATCATTTTGACCCCTCCTGTCTTAGCTCCCTGACTTTCTACTACAACCCAGGCCGCACACTTTGCTCCTCTAATGTCATCTTACTCACTGTGCCTCAATCTCTGACTCCCAGTGCTGTGCTTTTTTCACTAGGCCACACAGTTTCTATCTCCTTTTCATTGCAGGCAGAAGACAAAATGGTTGCTTTTGTTTAAAAAGTTGACTGTTCACTCTTCTAAAGCATAAATTATCTCTAGGAAAGTTAGATCAGAGATAGCTAGCTTGTATTTACCAGATATGCATCACTGCAAATGCACGTTAGACACATCATTATGTGTAACTGGCTCTCACAGCTTTGCACTAACCCTGAGATGATTGATCTTGCAAACTTTCTCACTCCTCACAATCGATGCATCATCTACAGTTCTCCTTTATGAAGTTGTAGCGGTTGAGCAAGTCAAATAGAAGACGAGCAAGGTTTCATGTTATTTATTACAGTCTACTCAAATGTGTTCTGGCTAACTGCTACCCTGTGTTGCAAGCATCCTGAAATTCTCTGCCCAGCACACATCCCATATCGAAAGCAATTTAGAGGATCTATACTCTGGTAGTATCTACAGACTCTTTACCATATAACTAAAACTATTAAAAAGAAGGACAAACCTCTGTCAAAGGTGAAATGATCCTCCTAAAAGCTATTCATCAAAAGTCATCGAGACTCTTTACCATATAACTAAAACTATGAAAAAGAAGGACAAACCTCTGTCAAAGGTGAAATGATCCTCCTAAAAGCTATTCATCAAAAGTCATCAGGTCTCGTGAAGACAGCCCAAACCAATTACGCTGGGCTATGATTATTTGGGAGAAGGGTCTGATTCCTGGGAAGTGGCTACAGAGGTTAGTCTAACTGGCATCTATTTATTTTCAGTGTTTCTAAGTAATAGAGGAAAGTGATGGAAAGACAGATCGACAAAGTCCCTCAGAAGATGGCCCTTTGCCCGATTTCTTCCAGATTCTCTTCCCTTAAGGCCAGTTCTGGAAAATGACAATAAATAACATACCACAGCTAAGTACCATAGATGATGAAAAGCGTGGTGATGATGATGACATTAATAATAAGAAGAAGAACAACAACAATAATAACTGTGGTATTTTATGTGCTCACTAACTGCTAAGTCTTGTATTAAGTGCTGGGGTAGATTCAAGATAATCAGGTCGGACACAGTCCCTGTCCCACACAGTCTAAAATAGGATGGAAACATTGTGGCCTAGTGGAAAGAACACAGGCCTGGGAGTCAGAAGACCTGGGTTCTAATCCTGGCTCTATCACTTATCGATAGTGTGACTTTGGGCAGGTCCCTTCACTTCTCTATGCCTCTGGTATCACATCTGTAAAATGGAGAGTAATTCATTAAATCCTCCTCTGATGGTGAGCTTCTGTAGGACAGGGACTGTGTCCAACCTGATTAAGTTCTAAATACGCCATTGTTTAATACAGTGCCTGGCACTAGTAAGTGCTTTCCAAGTACCACTTTAAAAAGAAAAAAGCGAACAGGCATTGAATCCACATTTTACAGCTGTGGAAACTTAGGAAAGAGAAGTTAAATGACTTGCCCAAAGTCCTACTGTAGGCAAGTGGCAGATCAGGAATTAGGACCATGCTTTTTCTATTACATCCACAGATATATACAAGTATCCATAATTTTATGTATTTATACTGTCTCTGCACCATAAGCTCATTGTGGCCAAGGAACTTGTTTACCAAATCTGTGTATTGTACTCTCACAAGCTTTCAGTACAGTGCTCTGCACATAGTAAGTGCTCAATAAATACCACTGATTATTGATTGATTCCACAAGGCCTTGCTGCCTCCTCATAGCTAGATTTCAACTTTCCGAGGGATTGCAAAATGGAATGATGCAGATAAGATGAGAACTTGCTAACATCAGATGGTACTTTCCCACATCTTCAGACACTTCCTAAATATATAGCAATAAAACAATCTCCAATACCCCCATTTAACATTCACAAGCAATAAATCACCTGGACCATCCTGTCTGAAAACCTTACTAAGGTGGGGATCGATACCTCTCTAAAAGGGTGTTATCTTTTGACCATTTAGGGAGGACGGGCAGGTAGTCTGAGTTTCTGTGCAGATACACAGGGTGGAGGAACATGTTGGACTGGACGTGGCTTCAGAGAGCCATTCCTCTGAGGAGTGTTTAGTCAGGAACATGTGAAAGTGAAATGATTGGGCTCTGCACTCTACATCACCCACAGAAGCTATGAATTTGCTTGAATGGTTCCATCGTGAACTGGTTATCTATCTTGAATGGGAATGGAAAATACATTTTGGACCAAATAATCCAGTAAGGTTGCCTTGTGTAGAAATGGCCTGTGGGTAGCCTTTGTAAAACAACATCTGTCAGTACATAACATCAGCAGTTACTTTTGCGTTATTGCATTGTGTCTGGCCCTAGAGGAAGAAAGAAAGGAAACTGCCACCGATTTATGGAACAAACTCATCCTTTACCCAGGTTTCCCAGTTGCTTTGTTTCTTGAGAGAAGAACCATTCTCCTTTTGGTTTCAGTATATTTCTGGTTCTGTGTTTTCACAACAAATCCTTTCAAAAATGTTCTTGTTATTGCAATTTGAACAATATACCATAACATGATTACAGGAAAGGAAAGGAACTTTGTAAAAAAAAAACCCAACAACACTAGAGGAAAGGTCTGAATGTACGTCAAGCCAGAGGTGTCAAACTATTTTCTATTTTATTTTCCCATAGAAAACCACTTTAGAGAATTCTTCTCCCTAGGCAGCCTCCAAGAGACTGGAGAATATAGCACTCATTTCTCTTGGATATAAAGATTTAAAGGGTGATCAAACGGTCTCGACTAGGCAGTGGCAGGATTAGTCAAAGCATTTAGAGCTTCATTTTGATGGACAGTTCAAAGTTCACAGACTGAACTCATGACAACTTTTTGGTGAATTGATTTTTGGTAATCTTTTAACTGTTACCATAGCCTTACGGGTGATGGGTGGCATAAAATCATCATTTAAAATGGTGCCTCCAAAAAGGACGAAATTAAATATGGCAAGTTACATGTTAGTTGAGGGAAATAAACTAGAGAGTCAATTTATCTGGATATTTCAGACCTCAAAACTTTTTCCAGATAGTAGAGGGCCAATGGGTTTGGGGATTTTTGCTTTAATTCCCTTGATTTTGTCAATTCTCCACTCCACTTGGACAAGATCTCTGAAGGGATCCATCAGCTGACCAGGAATTCAGGTCTCTGGAAGTTCAGGTGTACCTAGAGGTCTTTCTTTTTGATCCCTGGTCCTTTTCCTTTTTTATATCCCTCAGTCATCTTTTTCATTATAAAAAGCAGACTGTCCATGAGATTATAATGTGATAAATCAGTTTTTCCCATGTACTACCTGTGACTTGGCATTCAGAACATTTCTTTACTCTCTTTGAGAAGTGAGTTCTATCTTATCTGGGAGTCTGATTCCAGACCTACATATCATATAGAGAAGCAGGCAATTATCTGATGAATCAGGGCAGTATTGGATCATTTAGGCCAACGACCTGTTTTTTCCTCAATTATCAGGATGATTTAATCAAAAGCATTTTTGGAATGATGGCTGTATCAATCTGACTTTGATCTGATTTAAAAATAAGAGATAAATTACACCTCCCACTCTCCTCCTCCTTCTGTACTTGGCCAAATGACAAGCAAGAGAAAAAGTTTTTTACTAGAAATAGAAGATTGAAAGGATCTAGGAAGTCCAGGAAAGAAAGGAGTTTTGGTTAGAATCGTATTTTTGAAATATTATCCTGAAAATGTCAGTTGTAATTACAATTATGCAATTTTGTTGAATCCAGTTCTTCCACTGCATAAGAAGAAAACAGGATGTACTACCTACTGAGAAGTCAGCCCCACTGGAGAGTTACAGAAGAGAATTCTTGTCCCCCTGGCTTGTGCACACTGATGTTACTCATTAACTGGGCCCTCAACATGACGCTTACAGCCTGCTGGGACAGTGCAGGGAGCGAGGGGCGAGTTGAGAGACAGGTCAATCAATCAATCAATTGTATTTATTGAGCGATTACTGTGTGCAGAGCACTGTACTAAGCGCTTGGGAAGTACAAGTTGACAACATATAGAGACGGTCCCTACCCAACAGTGGGCTCACAGTCTAAAAGGGGGAGACAGAGAACAAAACCAAACATACTAACAAAATTAAATAAATAGAATAGATATGTACAAGTAAAATAAATAGAGTAATAAATATGTACAAACATATATACATATATACAGGATATACATATATACAGGTCAGACATGGGGCAATTGAGCCCGCCCCCCGATGCCTTGGGCTTACTTTCCTATGAGACCCAAATGGCCCTACATAATTTTTATCCAGGTTGAAGGGTCAACAAGCTTAAATACACCTCTCTGCTGAGTTTGGGAGCTTAGATATTCATTTATTCAGTCGTATTTATTGAGCACTTACTGTATGAAGAGCACTGTACTAAGCTCTTGGAAAGTAGAATTCAAAAATAGAGACAATCCCTACCCACACCAGACTTACAGTCTAGAAGGGGGGAGACAGACATCAAAACAAGGAAACAGGCATCACTATAAATAGAATTATAGATATATACACATCAAAACAAGTAAACAGGCATCAATATACATATAGTTTTAAGAATTTTCTAAACAAAAATACTGAACAGATGACTTTTGATTGGGGCAAATGGGGATGGGGAAAAAGATCACCCACTTTAAACGTTAAACTATAACAATAGCTACATATCTTTAAATTATATATCATATATAATTTATTCTATATTAATATGTATTATACATTTATTTAGAGTCATGTCTGTCCCCCTCTAGGAAGCAAGCTCATTGCGGGCAGGGAATATGTCTGCCAGCTGTTGTATTATACCCTCCAAATCCCGATACAGTGCTCTACAAGTAGTAAACACATAGTAAACAGGTAGCATGGTGTAGTGGATAGAGCACTAGCTTGGAAGTCAGACCCTCATAAGTTCTAATCCTGGCTCTGCCACCTGTCTGCTGCAGGACTTTCACTTCTCTGTGCCTCAGTTATCTCATCTGTAAAATGGGGATTAAGACTGTGAGCCCCACGTGGTCAGGGACGGTGTCCAACCTGATTATACTGTATCTATCCCAGCGCTTAGTACAGTGCCTTGCACATAGTAAGTGCTTAACAAGACCATTAAAAAAAAAAAGAAAGAACACTCCAGTGGACAATCCAAACTGGAGTCCTTTGCAGAATACAAACTCTGTGGCTACTCTTAATTTGAATAGATAAAACAGTTACTTTGGCATTTCTTTATATTGTCATTGACCACCTATGTTTAGAACATATGAGAGACATAGGAGACACGGTCCTTGCCCTCAAGAAGCTTATGAAATATGTCATAACTATTATTTTGGATTAGGTGAAATTTGGAATTTATATGTGCTGGTCCCCAGTTGGTTCATTATATCGCAAATGTGGTGACTGAAAAAATCTCAGATACTGGTCCACTGCCTAGGTAACAACATTCCTATCGAAAATTTTCCATCTATTTCAAAGAGGAGAACAGATGACCTACAAAGTACATTAGTTACAAAGGAGAAGCAGAATGACTTAGGGGATAGAGCATGGACCTAAGTGTCAGAAGGACCTGGGTTCTAATCCCAGTTCTTCCACTTGTCTGCTCTGTGGCCCTGGGCGAGTCACTTAATTTCTGTGGGCCTCAGTGAACTCATCTATAAATTGGGGATTACTATTGTAAGCCCCATGTGGGCCATGGCATGAGTCCAACTGATTAGGATGTATCTATTTCAGTATTGTGCAGTACCTAGCGCATAAGAGCTTAGCAAGTACCATTAGAAAAAAAATGGCCTAAAACTTTCACTGCACTCACCCCCAGAAGATTTGCAGCTTGTTTATCATTAGAAAACTGTGTGGATAACTAAGATCCTGTGGGACTCCTATTTTTTTCCTCCACCCTTCGAGTTCTAAATCACATCTGTTCCAGTTCCAAATTGAAAGTTGCTCTTTATAGCTGTCAGACCATCAAGCACAAGCAGAAATCGGAATATTAAGCTGATGATCTTCTTCATCTCATCATTTAACATTATTTACTCTGAAATTACAACTTCGTTGTCAATCGTGTTTATTATGGGAAATGCAAAAGAGGATTCCAGAGACTGAAGCAGCTGCAGGAATTGGCTCAGCTGTACTGCTGACAGCATAAGAAAAGCTTGTTTTTATTATTTATCTAAACAGGAGGCTCAGAGAGCACATGGGAGGATGATATGTGCAATTATAAGATGCCATTTTTAGAATTTAGTTTTCAAACACTTTTAATCTGAAGCTTTGAAATAGAAAATGTCTTATGATTTTCTTTTCCAAGGAATAACCAAAACAGAACTCTGAAATGTGTTTATGTGCTTCACAGAGTTAAGAAAGGAACTATGCTTCATTTCAAAGTCAACAATTTTTTGTACAAAAATGATTAAATATGTTCTGACAATAGAGTCCAAAAAATCACATGATCCAGAAAACATCTAAGCCATAACTAACTGGTTTTGTCCACAACCACATTTCCTATCACCCCCTTCCCCTCTTCATTCTACTGATCCCTGTTTCACTAGTTTCCAAAATCACAATCATTTGTCTCGTTCACAATCTCATAATCTCTCTATATGGAGGTCAACCTGGATTTTTTTTTCACCCTAAGCACTCTACTGCTATCAGGATATCAAGACTGGATTCATGTCAGAATGTTACCAAACTGCTCTGGTATAAAGCTCACTTTGCATTCCCTTTCTGAGTCAGGAGATACCACACACTTGAGTCACTGCCAACACAACTTCCAATAAATAATACTAATAGATCAACTTGATGGATCAACTAATAGATCAACTTGATGGACATGTGGCTAGTTTCTAGAGAGGGAAATGAATGTTTTCAGAGGGGTGATGAAAAGGAGGCAAATAAGTAAATTCAGAACCAGTCTCCTACCCATTTACAAAGTTTGAGAGAGTAAGAATAAAATCATACTTTTCAAAACACATGATAATGCTGCATGACGGCAGAAATGCCACAGAACCTAAGCTATTTGATTTCAAAATTAAAATTGATTTAACAGGGTCAGTCATGGCCAATTTCCCCCCAAAATTCCTGTGCTAATTAAAGCAGTCTTACTAAAGTTTGGAAATACACAGGCAGACAGAGAAAATATCCTACTAAAGGCCCTTTTACAATGTCACTATTAAAATTAAAATGCTGGGGGGATTTTATAGCACTCTCTCGCTTCCAGATAATGCTGCAAAGTTTACTTTGGCTTAAACACCTCACTTCCCCTCTTTAAAGTTTGAAAAAATTGTGATTGAAGTCAATTAACCTCATTTCAATTTAAAAACTAGACAATGTGTAGCTCTGCTTAGCATAGATAATGAAAAATATGCGAAAGATTAACTTCAGAAAATATTTTCCTTATGTATATTTTAAAAACTCATTCAAAACATACATATTCCCATTGCTATTCAATCATGCGATCATGTTTATTATGTTTTTTACTCACCAAGTCAAATATCTTTTGATTGGTTTAATCATTTAGATATTGGAAAAACATCAATGCATCTTTACACAGCTTCTATGGGAAACTATACTTAGTATAGCACTCTTTTGTTTAACACTGTTTTCCTGGAATCAGTCTATCGAGTTTTAGTGGTCCTTATAACACTGTGCTTTCACATAAAGTGCTATGCTGGACAGCCTTACCATTCTCATGCTAACACTGATCTTAAACAATGGTATATTCATATACTAATGAAGGAATATCTTTTATAAACGGCTACTAAAAATGAGAAGTTTTAGAACATACAATGACTTTTTTCCCCTTACTAAAAATGACTTTGGTGGCAGGAAGAGACATATCTGGGACCCCATGGCTTAAATTATCCAGACAACCGTGGAACACCATGGTATGGAATTGTGTCCCTGATGTGAAGCACAGCAGCCCGAGGGAGAACAGAATTTACTTTCTGGCAGGTGCAGTTGTAGCCTTGACTAGAAGAGGAGTTGCAATGGCTAGGCGGATTTCAATTTCAGTTTTGAATTTACTGGATGCATTTCCCGGTAATCTGCCCTGTTGGAGGCATCAGTATTTCCTCGCAGTCCTATCCTAACTACCTCACAAGCTTTCCAACAGGGAAGGAGATGCAGTGTAGTGTGCATTTTGTGGAATTCTATCCTTGAACCAGAAAAGCTGTATCAAGGGATGCACTGGAGAGAGAGAACTGCAGAAACAGTAGAGTAACTGACTCCACCGAAGCAGATACTCTCCTAGCAAGGTGGTTTCCTCATTACTCTTTCTTAATTGCATTTTCCTTTTCTATTTGATACCGTTTGCTAGCAGAATGACTCTCATCACTGTTTAGCAACTTGGTTCAGAGATCTCTCTTTAAAAGGAAATACATTTTTTAAACAAAATGCTGGCCACACTTGGGCTATTCTACACACTTTCTTTGTAGGTTTGGCAATCTTGTGTGTCCCAAGAAATAGCAAGAACATTACCTGGAAAAGGTAAACCAGTTCCTCTGTTTGAAATGATGCTGCACCTTAACGATAAATTGAACCTAGTATGTGCATGCAGAATATCGTGGATTTAAGATTTCCATGGGCAGCTTTTCAGTTTTGAAAGCAAAAGTAGATCAAAGCTTTGTCATCAGAAACAAAAGTGTCATTATAAAACTTCTGAACCCCAAGAAGAATTCACAAGTTAGTAATTCTTCAGCTCCCTCACTTTGCATAGTTCTGGTTATCCAGGTTCAGAAGGATTTGGCTTCAGAACGTTTCTTCTTCAAACTCAAAACTCTGGCCTTCTAATAGACATTTTCTTGACTTCCAAAAATAATACTTGGTGCTTTTTCTGTCTAGATCTGTTTCAGGGGATTAGAGCGGCTTGAGCCCAGTTGATGAGGAGAGAATGACATATCTCAACTGGGTCAGCCTTCCCAAGAGCAATGCATCAACACTCATTTCAGAGGGAGTTTTAATCCCAGGCGAAGGATTCAGTTCAAGAGCAACAGTTAGAATCGTATCTAAATGAAAAAGCTCTATTTCCAGAACAGAGAGACTTTTAAAATGACACAAATCACGTCTACCACCCCACAGATAAAGGGGCTGATTCTATATTTTAACAAAAAAAAAGCATAACCAAAGAAAGCAGACCTACTTTCATCTGGCTAATTATGTCAGGGTCTTTGACATGGAATATAATCAAATTGTGAAACTTTTTGATCATGAACCATGAAACAGCAGCTGAAAAGATACTGAATTTGCAGCTAAACATCCCTTAACGTTTTCCCTGAAAAAAGGGCATAAGTTCAATTCTTGTCCTATGTGTTGAAAACACATTTGGGCAGGCCCACATCAAGCTTCATTTTCAAAGATGATTATGAGACCATATCCATGTGAGTGAGGTAGGAGTGAAAAAAAGACGGATGTCTAGGTTACCTTTTTAAGTGAAAGCACATTGCAGTAGTGCTTGCTATGCATCGGGGAATAAAAATCATGGGTGAGAATGTTTGTGGCAGCCAACAGGCTCACAATTGATGAAAAGGGAGGGAGAGGGGGAAATGACACAAAAGGATGAAACAAATGTGCTCAAAAAATAAAGACAAGGAGGAAAGCAACACAGGATACCTGCTACTTTTTCTTTATATAGGTACCATTTAGATTGGAAGAGGAGTATGATAATGGTATTTCATGCTTACTCTGTGCCGAGCACTGTATTCCATGCCAGGGTAGAAACAAGATAATCAGGTTGGATACCATCTCTGTCCGGGATGGGGTTCATGCTCTCTAGGGTGAGATTTAAATTGATCCGACTGAGCCAGTGGGGCCAGTTTGTGACCGATAATTCCTCCACGGCCTATGCAGATAGAAACCTTATCCTCTGATTCATAGTTGCATGTATTGCTCACGGTGCCTGAAGCTGTTTTCATTTTTTCTTAGCGTCATGATGTTCACAAAGCCGGAACGTCAAGACAGCTACCCCGTTGCTGATTGCTGACCTGCCTTCTGTGGCTCTCTCCAAATTACCCATGGCTATGACCAAATTGCCAATGGCTGTGCCACAATGCTTGAAGGTTTATTTCAGTGTGACTTTAAAAAGCCATTTCACGCTTCAGATCCTCGATTTTAGCTCAACGTAGATCACAGATGGGAAAGTGCACTTTGACCTGGTAGAAAATGCACGGGCCTTGGAGACAGAGGACGTGGGTTCTAATCCTCGCTCTGCCACTTGCCTGCTTTGTGACACTGGGCAAGTCCATTCACTTCTCTGTGCCTCAGTTTCTTCATCTGCAAAATGGGGATTCACACCTGTTCTCCCTCTTACTTAGACTGTGAATGAGAGACTGCAACCAACCTACTGGACTTGTATCTACCACAGCACTTTGGACAGTGCTTGACATATAAGACATATAGAGAAGCACCGTGGCTCAATGGAAAGAGCCTGGACTTGGGAGTCAGAGGGCAGGGGTTCAAATCCCAGCTCCACCGCTTGTCAGCTGTGTGACTTCAGGCAAGTCATTTAACTTCTCTGTGCCTCAGTTACCTCATCTGGAAAATGGGGATTAAGACTGCGAGCCCCTCATAGGACAACCCGATCACCTTGTATCACTCCATTCCCCCTTTCTAGCTATCAGAAGGTGAGAACTGCAAAATGCTGTTGATTCAAACAGGAACTATTTGAGGAAAGAGCTGATTCTCGGAGAAACACCAGGAAAGGTGGGCTGAAAAGTTCTCCTGGAGAAAGGGGACCTCTCTCTTCCCTACAGAACAATAGGAGCCAAGAGAACCAAGATGCAGCCAGGTAACCCAGATTATTGACTAGTCATTCATTCAATAGTATTGATTGAGCACTTACTGTATGCAGAGCACTGTACTAAGCACTTGGAAAGTAGTTCTAGTGGATAGAGCATGGGCCTGGAATCAGGAGGACCTGAGTTTTAATCCCAGTTCTGCTATTTGCTGTGTGACCTTAGGTCAGTTAATTTCTCTGTGACTCAGTTACCTCATCTATAAAATGGGGATTAAGACTGTGAGCCCCATGTGGGTCAGGCACTGGGTCCAACCTGATTTGCTTGCATCTACCCCAGCACTTGCAACAGTGCTTGACACATAGTAGACACTTAACAAATGCCATTATTGTTATTATTACCCATGATTTCCATTTTGAAAAGACTATTCGATGGGGGTCCCAGTGGACCATTTTAGAATGAGGTACCAATGAGATTCTTTTAAGGGTACTAGACCAGAAATGCTAAACTAAACATTTCTTCACTTAATGCTTAAATATCTGCCTTTGAAGAGTTGGCCTTTATTTCGGATTGATAACAACATATTTACTTCTTTTCTTGAAAGGAACTATGGGCAGGTGATCTCTGGCCCACTACATCACATCCATTTTCCTTATTTCCTCCTCCTAGCCACATAGGGTTCCTGTTCACCAGAGCTTAATAGGCTTTGATTCATAACTTAGCTTTCCCTCTCTTTTTCACAATTGCCCCTACATTTCTTCCTTCCTGCAGCTGTACCCCCCATCTTTGTATCTCCCCATCATCCTCTGAGTCTGCTTTTCTCTCACACCTCCTTGCCTTGTTTTAGCTTAACTTCCTCTACAAGTGGCATTTAATATCCATAATACTTTTACATATTTTAAGTCCCTGCTCTGCTTTCCAATTAATGATGGGGATTATTATAGAAAATGAAACATCAAATTATATGTACAATTGACAAATTTTCTCCTTGAGCAGGGCAAGATGACATATTCCACCAAGAGGAACAGAACGAAGGTGTCATCATAGTCGCCAAAAAGACCCACCTGCCATGGTGGTTGCTATTTTCTTAAATTACGCATTTGCTGGGACTGGATCTGGCATCCCTGGCTGTGGGCTGCAGTAGGGGTTCTTTTATTCTTGAAATGTTCACTGATGCCCTCAATCTGCTAGGGCAATTCTGATTCTCAAGACTCAATCCTTGTTTGCAGGGAGAGCCTTAGGCAGAAAGGGGCTTATGTCTGTGCCACCATAAACCACTAGATTGGTCTCAGAGTCTACCCTGGAAGCTCTTCCTTGAGGAGGATGCTTGCTATTCCTTACGGTCAAGTACCTGAAGGCCTTAGGGCAGGCACCAAAGTCCAATTAGGCTGGCAGCAAGTTAGGAAAGCTGAACCAAGGCCCAAGTGTTCCAGGGAAGCAGCTGCCAACTGGACAACCCCCCCCAGAACCACCTGAACCTCCAATCACACTGGCAATAATCCATCACGGCCCAAGGCGCAACAAATGTCACCCGGCCAATCCCAAACAATGAGAACAATACAACCTGATTGCTTTGGTTTGATTGAAAACAAAGTTGGAAACGTTTGCAATATTAAGAAACGTGGGTTGGTGGTAACATTGACCACACCACTGGTTTTGCTTTGGGCAAGCTCAACCAATGGGAGAAGGTAATGAAATTGGATTGGGTTCATCAGCACTTTTCCAAATGGATTCTAAATGCTCACCCCCATGGCAAATCCATATTTTTCGGAGGAAAAAAAGGCAAATAAGGTATCGGGTAGTGCAGAGAGAAAGCATCCTGTCAGTTGCCAAAATATCTATTTAGTTTTAATGCTGAACATATGGCTGGTGAGATAAAGTGGTTTCCATTTTCCAGTGGAAGTGGATATTTCATGTGCCAGAGGCACATACGTAATCCTTTAAAAACTCAAAATAAAATACCAATTGTATTCATTCTGTATAAAAGTCTTGCAGGGGGAGAGAAGCAAAGATAGGGAAAGAGATAGGGTGGAGAAGGGAAAGAAGCACAGGGGAGATTTGCAAAAACCTCCCCATGCATACTGTCAATTGGGCTAAACTTGAGACAAGTTGAGGCGAGTTGCTCTTGAAATGACAGTTTTCAAAAATCAATTTTAGATTTAGGGACAGTTGGAAATGCTCTTTGAAATAGGATAAAAAAGGACTCATCTGATTTAATTTTAACAAAACTAATTCTCCGGCAGCCCTAGTGATATATTCCCAAAAGAAAAAGAAAGGAAGATGAGCCAAGCTGAAAGTTGGGCAATATGGAAAAAACAGGGAATATTATGATCGGCCTAACTTTCTTTGACCTACTGAGATGAAGTCCAAATAGTCACCTAACTGTCGTAATCTGTATATTTCAAGCAGAATGGCACATTTGGCTGAAATATTAATTTACTTTATTTCTCAGAAATGAGTTCCTGAAAAGTGGAATGACAGACTGGCAGGGAGGAGCGTTCTGGGTAAAGGGAGGGAAGAATTTTCTGAAAGCAAGAAAGGGGTGTGTTGTGACTAGGTTGTCCCTGTGGGACAACCTGCTCACCTTGTAGCCTCCCCAGTGCTTAGAACAGTGCTTTGCACATAGTAAGCGCTTAATAAATACCATCATTATTATTATTATTTTATTATTATTATTCTTGTGTCTCTTTAAAGAAGATCTCAATAAGAGGAACTTCGGCATTTTCAGAGCCAGTGAGGGAGAGAAGGGGAGAGGAGGTGGAAGAGAGGAGGGGAGGCCAACCATATCACATTACAAAATTTCAAGACAAGATTACCATCAATGAAGACCTGGAATCTCTGAGCTCACTACCACTAAAGCAATGCTCACAGCAACGGGCTGGGCAGAATATGTGAGAAGGATGGATGAAAGCAGGGTAGTTAGGCAGCTGCTATACAGTGCACTGTTAAAGGATACCTGCAATCCAGGAGAGCAGAATAAATGATAAAAGACACACTGAAGCTAGCCCTCAAACAATGGACATTCGGGAGGCCACACAGTAGACACATCTGCCTAGTGTGCAGCAATCAGGATTAAGTCTGCTCTTCCTGAACAAAGGTTGCACAAAGATCATGATGCCAAAAAGCAGGCTCAAAATCAGAGATAGGTTCTGTTGGGCACAAACCCATTAGTGCGGCAAGAAACAATCCTTAAGTGTAAACAGTGAGGCAGTGTATGTTGGTTACACATTAGTCTTTTCAGCTAAAGTCATGCAAATAAATGCTACCCTACCCTCAGGAGAGTCTTCCTCAAAAATAAATATAAATGCATATACACACATTCATAGTTATATAAACTCATATTTATAACATATATGATATTCAAATATGAATTCAGGAATTCTAAAATAAATGATGTTGGATTATCCACATGCCTTCTTCCCCTCCTCCTAACCCATATTGTGTGTGTGTGTATAATATATATATACAAATATATATATATAATTAAGCAAATTAAGTGATGAATATATATTTTTGTATATGTTATATACAATAGATACAATATTTTTATATATTCATTGCTTGATTTTGGGAATTAGAGGGTATTTTACTTGTGTGGAGAAAAATATATACAAAATTTTAAATCAAATAATGCTAAGGTGCTTCTGAGTGAAAAGAAGGAACCCATTTGTAAACACAATTAAGATTTATTAGCACATGGAACATTTCATCCAGGCTACATCCCTCAATTCAATAAAATTAAAGCATACCAGGAAACACTACTGCATCTTTTAGCCAGTATTAATTTTCATGGTATTATTCCACCTGAACACTTCCTAGAATTCATGAAGCCATAACTAATTCACAGAATCGTGTTATCATGATTCGCTAAAATTGCACTGAGTCATCCAGTTTGTTAGATTATTTGACATATTTTAAATTCACACAATGTGCTAACCGTCTCCTTTGGAAAGTTTTGAAAGAAGTGTAGACAGTTGGGAAAGCATGGGGTCTTCATGACAGAGATTCGAGAGCGACAGAGACAAGTTCTCTTTTTTAAAAGTTTCGAGTGAAATTTATTCTTAAAAGGAAACATGATTCCTCTTCATCACTTTCCTTTTTCAAATGTATACAAAGCCATCTTTGCAGAGGAAGGTCTCCACAGTATTTCAAATGTTTAATCTGCAGTGTCAGGAAAGACAAGCCAGAGTTTTACAGTGCACATATTTTTGCTGAAGCATTATGCCTGCAAAAACTAATCTCATGAACATTGTTCGGGACAAAAGAGTCATCCAATTGTTGTCATTGAAATTTGTGTATCTGGCCACATTCCTGGTCTAACACTAAAAGCATCAGTATGAGAATAGTAATGTTTTAGGCAACCATATTATTATGCTAAATCTCCCGAAACAATGTACTCATTTTCAGACAATGTAATATCATATTTATCTTTTAAATTCTGAATTGGCCGAAAATTGGTGTTAATTTTCTTGTCGGCCATTTTGAGTAACTATCTTAAATGCTGCTGATATAAAACTTCAACAGTAGGTTATGAGTTGCAATACGGTATGGTCAGTAATTAGCAGAGCTGAGTACTATCCCATCATGATTTTTCTTTTCTATGGTGTTTGTATTTTTCTTTCTATGGTACTGGCTGAGTGCTTACTATGAGCCAGTCATCTTACTAAGTGCTGGGCTAGATAAAAGCTAATCAAGTTGAACACAGTCCCTGTTCGACATAGTTGTAATTCCCATTTTACAGGTGAGGTAATTGAGGCACTGAGAAGTTAAATGACTTGCCCAGGTCACATAGCAGAGAAGTGGCAAAACTGGGATTAGAACCTACGTCTTCTTCCCCGTGGTCTTCCCACTAGGCCACGCTGCTTCTTCTATAATGATTATTTTTCTTCTTTCCCTATCATTTTCCAACCTCACTCCTTTCCTTTCACATTAGGTTCTCTCTGTCTACATTTAATAACATTTCTATTTATTTCTTATTTAGCATCGTTACTGCATTTCCTAATTGTTTGTTTTCCCCACCTCCCTCTTAGATTTTTTTTTTTTTTAATTCTACTCTGAAAGAAATGAGAACACAAGGGGATTTGAAAATAGGACGCTTGGCAGAGTGGACCAAACTTTAAGATGACTCATTTAGTCTGGCTCTTGACATAACCAGGCTAAATTTTAACGGAATAAGTGTCAGTCCCTGCCACTAAACAAGGTCATGCAATAGAAAATAAACTAAAAAAAAAAAAACTCAGTTGCACTAGGCTAGAAGATTCTCAGTTCTTCCTAATTGTCATTACAATGTTGCTTTGAAGGTAGAATTGGGTACATTTTCAACTCCCTGTGGATAACGTTTTTAGAATGGCATTCATCAACTGCAGAATACAAATTTAAAAGAACAATATTTTTATAATGATGGCATTTATTAAGCGCTTACTATGTGCAAAGCACTGTTCTACTGTTACATTAGCCAGTTGCTTCTGAGGATTCCTCCTGGGCCAAGGTTCACTGTGGGCAGGGAATGTGTCTGTTTACTGTATTGTACTCTCCCAACCACTTAGTACAGTGCTGTGCACACAGTAAGTGCTCAATAAATATGACTGAATGAAAACCCTTCATCACTGCCTGGTCAGAAACCATCATCGCACAATCAATACTATTATCACCAACACAGTCACCCAGAGAGCTAATCCCTTTTCTTTCCACATTGAATCAGTAGAATGGGATGACATCGGGGGGAGAGGATTTTTGTTTAAATCTTGGTATTCCTTCAAGTGCTAAATAAAACAATGTTATTTCACTTCAGTAAGGGAGAGTCACAAATGTTTACTTCTGGCCGGACTACTACACAGTCTGTATAGGAGCAGAAATTCAGACACTAATCTCTGCTATTTGAATTCCTTAGCCACTTGCTGATTGGTCAGAGTCTTCCAGAGTTAATTTCCATACCCTATAGTAGTAGCAATAATCACATTTATTAAGTGCTCACTGTGTGCAAAGCACTGTACTAAGTGCTGGGAAAGGATATATGGTGATAGTGCATGAACATATTATATATATGTATGTATATGTGTGTGTATATACACACACAAACACACACACACACACACACACATATATATGTTTCAGTAATCAGTCAATTATATTTTTTGAGTGCTTACTACCTACAGGACACTATACTAACTATTTGGGAAAAAACGATATAACAGAATTGGCAGACACATTCCCCACTCTCAACAAGCTTACAGTCTAGAAAATAAGAAGAAACCAGATTCAGGCCTCCTATATATGGAAGGTGAGTATATAAATAGCCGCTTAGTTGGTTGACACGTTTCTGCAAATCCAAAAAGCTGTGCCATTTCCCCGCCCCCTTTCAGCCACGAGCATGTGCGTCTGTCTTTAAATATGTTCTCTCTCATCCTCAAGCTACAGACATCATTTTTATCAATTATTATGTTTCTGAATTGTGTTCTGAGCTACGTGAACAGGCTGCAACAGAGAACTAAGATGATCTGAGTCTATAAACGGCAGGAATAGTTTTAGGTAGGATTTTGAACTGAATTTTCATGAGACGACCTTCCCGCTAGTTGCCAGTTTAGGATGATCAGGAATCAATCCCTTGTAGATGGGAATAATTATTTGGAGGCTCAGTCATTAGCCTCCCCTCTCAGAACAACATGACATCACCCCAACCCCCGACTGACTGAGGTTCCCGGACACTCAGGTCCGTGCTCTTTCCAGTACGCCACGCTGCTTCCTTGTACCTAGAGAAGGCTTGAACAGGATTGTGGAATCCTGGGCCAAGGGACAGATGCCATTCCACCCTCTTCCGAGCGTGTCACCTGATTACAGTACTTCCACCCTGGCTCCAAAGGTCAGACTATACAGGGGGAAAAAATGTTTACAGGGAAACTGTGGGGAGGGAACATGTCTACTAACTGAGAAAGAGCATCGGAATGGCCTAGTGGAAAGAGCTCAGCCCTGGGAGTCGGAGGACCTGGGTTCTAATCACAGCTAAAGACAGGGAAAGGAGTGGTCCGTTTGACATGAAGGGGGAAGGAGTTCTGGGGCAGGAGGGAAGACCCGACGAAGAGGTCATTGGTGGTAAAGATCAGAAGAAGGTTAGCTAGAAAGAAACAAAGTGAAAGTTGGTGGGAGGTGGGAGAAGAGGGTGGATAAGTATAAAGGAGAGAGCTGATTGAATGTTTTATGATAGTAACAGCATTTATTGAGCACCGAATTGCTGCAGTGTGCTGAATAGGCACCTAGGAAATAATGAATAACACACATTTTGTGCTGGTCAGGAGCTTACACTCTGACTGTGGGAAACACATAAAAATATTTACAACAAGAGTGCTCGTAATAATTAAATTGAGTAGACCTATGCATGAGTGCTAAGGAGGATGAACATAAGTTCTTATACGCTACAATTGACGGAAGGGAGCATCTCCTTGATGGGAAGAGAAATGCGCAACCATTTGAGATTTCTGAGGAGTGTAGAGGTCTGCGCAGAGCCGTGCTTTCTGTTCATCTTCAACATGAAGGACAACTATAATACTGTTCAAGAAGTGTGAAGTGGGCTTAAATTTGTAAATTTGCTGGGGCACTGAAGCCTCCAAAAGACTGGAGAGTGAGATGAATTTTCAGCCACTTCCTGTCCTTATATTAAAAAGAGAGAACATGTGCAGACTTCAGTGCTGAAACCAAGCCCATCTATAAGGCAAATGTGAAATGGAAATGATGGAATACAATAAATAACTCTCAGAATTCAAAGACATTACTACTCATGGTGAGATCCTATCCACATTGGTGGGTGGGTGGGCCGAAAAATGCCCGGGTCACACTGACCTTCTATTACACATTGTGTGCCAAAATAACTGGTCTTTACCATGCTAATCAAGTACAGGGAACCACTTCCTAATAATTCATGCTTATAAATATTTATGCCTTCACAGACACAAATATTGTGATAACACAATGTGCAAAGACCTGTCATCTTTTTCTTTGTGGGTGCAATTCTGGAAAAATATAAACATTATATTAATAAGATGATTCTTATTCAAATCTCTACTTTACTTCTTCAATGATCTCAGTAGCCTCTTAAACCTACCAAATGTGCCTTCACAAGCTCATGAAATATTGAGCTCAGGAGTCATATTACCATATGTAAGTATTATGGAATGAAGGTTGAAATCACGTTCATCATTAGTTTTATAAGAAAAATGCCAAAGACATTTGCCACTTCATTTTATACCACGCAAACTCCCTCCCATTCCTCTGACAAACTCCCTCTCCGTTCCTCTAATTAGCCTTAAAAAAATGTTGTAGGATTTTCAGTGGCAGTTCTTTATCTCCTTACACGTGTCCACTGAGTGAATGAATGAATGATTGAATGAATGAACTGTTTACTAGGCCACAATGTTTTTCAAGGAAAGAAAGGCCTCTTGCGAATCCAGGAAGGAGTACAGCAGGTGAAACCAGAGCAGGGAAGAACAGAGAGCAACCTCTGGGACCACCACATTGGCTGCCCCCAATTTCCCAGGGCTCGTGTCCCTGCGAGGACCCCTGGAAGAACAGGAGGAAGAATGAGCCATCCCCCAGCTTTCAACTGGTTTCCGAACTCCTGTAACTATTCTGATCATCGGCTAGACTCCCTTTGATATATCTGTTCACACATACACAACTGGGTATGAATTTATATCTATTACAAGTGCCAGTAGTAGATATAGAGGCTCAGTGACAGGGTCAGTGGAATATTAGCAAGCACAAGACAATTCCCACCCCCATTAGCTTAGAACCTAGTATAAGTCTGGCCTGTGAAACCTGGGTGAAAAAAATAATTTTTTCACTGAAAATGTATCTTCCCAAAGTGAACTTTTCTCTGTCAGTCCTGAACTAAATCTATTTTCTCTCAAGGTCAAAGGAAGCGATGAAGACATTATTTAGCAAAGAGGAGCAAAAAGCACTGAAGGGAATGTATTAAATACAAAAGCCACAGTAATATACAATTGAAAAGACAGAGATGGAGGTAGATTTGATCTCCTCTTCATTAGAGGAGCAGCGTGGCTCAGTGGAAAGATCCCGGGCTTGGGAGTCAGAGGTCATGGGTTCTAATTTTGGCACTGCCATTTATCAGCTGTGTAACTTTGGGCCAGTCACTTTACTTCTCTTTGCCTCGGTTTCTTCATCTGTAAAAAGGGGTTTTAGAATGTCAGCCCCACGTGGGACAACCTGATTACCTTGTATCTACCTCAGCACTTAGAACAGTGTTTGGCATATAGTAAGTGCTTAACAAATACCATTATTATTATTATTATAAAATAAAGTGAGAGGGAAGGAAGTACCTATAGGGAAAAATGATACGTTGGGTGGCATTACAAGACAAGCCATTACTGTCCAGTTGCGAAATGATAAGTCCAAATTGGTGTCACAAGAAGGAAGAAGCGAGAAAATCCCCAAGGATATGTCTCTAATGCTTCCAAAGGACTGTAGTGGTGTACCTAGAAGGCCACCAGAGAAAGATATCTGTGAGCTAGAGGTGAAAAAGGTGGGGTGGTAGGGGTTTGGAAAATTACTTGAAGATAAAGTCCATATTCCCACTCATGCTTTTGTTTTGGGTGAATTAATAAGCTTTTTGCAAGTAGTTAACCTTCACATAGGGAGAATATTGCTAATGAGAAAGGAAACGGGAAAGTAGAAAGTCAATAGAGAGTCCTTCCAAACTGAAATGTTTATGAACCAATATTCTGGTTTTTTTTTAACCTCATTTTCTACTGAAGAATGTACTGACTCATGAATGGAGATTAGCTTCTTCCTGAGTAGGGTGCCCTCCCTGCGTTTTCACAGTACACAGGGATTCAGCTCAAGGGCACCCAGTGGGTATGCTGGCTCTGTGGCTGGAAGACGGCACTTAAACACAGAATCACCAAAGATCAGAGGAAGCACAAGCAGGAAGAGAAGGTACCTGGGGGCTTCTAAAAGCTGGACATTTTCTTTGAACCAAATGTTGTCCAGGTGATGGGAGAAGATTCTCTTTTGGGTAATGGGTTTACAGTTTGGACAGGTTTCACAGTAACTTAATCTTTCTACCTTTTGTCCTCCAAAGCAACTTCTGCTTTCGTTATAACCATCTTCTCCTTGCTCTCTTCCCACAGAGCTTGATTTTGGCTTGCACCTTCCATGTTCTAGTTAAAATGTAGGCAATTGGGCATAAAACTTTAATCTTTAAGAGACTAGAATAGGGCTTCTGTGCACTGTGACCAGCCATTAAATGTGGTAAACTGACTGAATAAAACATCATGAATTTTTACCACTCTAGCTTAAAATAATTTATTCTTTTTCTTTACCCACATAACTACATAGTCTAATGTTCTAAAATCACTTTCTTCTCACTTTTATTCTCCTCCCTACACAGCTTAACTAAGCCTTCTTTGCCCAAGATTAATGCCATAGATGCAATCAATGGCCAAAAGAAAAAAAAAAGCTTAACTGATTCCATAATATATTCTCCGAATGAGCACAGTTGATGAACACTTATGAATAAACTATAAGGATTAAAAATGTCACAATCATTACCTTTGAAGGGTGAAAAGACATTACTACACATAATAAAAGCTGAATTTGGATAGAATGATAGCACCTATCTGCACAGCGAATTATGAGAAAAGATTCTGAGAGAGATAGGTACCAAAGTCATGGAGGAGCTGGGAGGCGACTGACCCTAAAGATCCTTGACCTGGACTCCTAACCTCACTTAACGTGCATTCCTGACAAGGCCTGAGAATTCCCCATCAGTGCTGAAAAGACCCAAATTGGTGGCATTCTGGCCCATTAACTCAGTGAAATTTCTCTCTTTCCAATCCCCATCTCTCCCTTAGTCCCCACCCTCATGGTACGTATAAAATCACAGTTCAGAAAACAACCTGTGGGAGGAAGATAAGAGCCCAAAGTGAAATTAAATAGCCCAATTCAAATCACAGGTTGAGAGAAAGATTCCTTTAAAAAAAAATAAACCAAGTTAGCTATTTAAGGAATGAAGACACAATTCAGGACCTCTCTCCTGCCCTACAGTCTCACACTGCCTCTTGCCTCCATGCTATCACTACATGCATGTTCTGCTGACAAATTATGTTGCTAATAACAAATCTAATGTTGACATCATTTATCCTTTGGCACTCACTCCTCTTTATTTCTTACCACAGTTGACAATCACCATCCCCTCAGTGACAGAAGCTCACCAACTTGATATTATCTTCAACTCCTCGCTGTCTTTTAACTCTTACATTCAGTCTATCACTAAATCCTGCCAGGGTTTCCTCTACAATATTTCATAGTTCACTCCTTTCTCTCCATCCAGTGGCCATCACCCTGGTCCAAGCTCTTGTCATGTCCCTGCTAGACTGCACCATCTTCACTGGTCTCCCTAACTCCGATCTCTCAGTTCTCCAGTCCATACTACACATAGTAATAATAATAATGGTAGTTGCTAAGTGCTTCTATGTGCCAAGCACTGTTCTAAGCACTGGAGTGGATTCAAGGTAATCAGGTTGTTCCACATGGGGCTCACATTCTTCATACCCATTTTACAGATGAGGTAACTGAGGCACAGAGAAGTTAAGTGGCTTGCTGAAGTTAATAATAATAATGATAGCATTTATTAAGCGCTTACTATGTGCAAAGCACTGTTCTAAGCGCTGGGGAAGTTACAAGGTGATCATGTTGTCCCACAGAGGGCTCACAGTCTTAATCCCCATTTTACAGATGAGGGAACTGATGCATAGAGAAGTTAAGTGGCTTGCCCAAAGTCACACAGCTGGCAATTGGTGGAACTGGGATTTGAACCCATGACCTTAATTGGAATGATTGGAAGAAGATCAGCTAGTTTCAACTGACCTCAAGAAGGTGGTGTGGTTTAAGCAGACATCTGAAGGAGTGAGAGAGACCTGGCCTGCATAGACTGAATCCAAAAACATTTTTCTATGTGCAGTTGGGAGGGAAGAGAAGGTTGAACTGGATAAGCTTCCTGTGTACAGGGATCATGCCTTTCAACTCTTACAGTATTGTACTTTCCCGATGCTTAGTGCGGTTCTCTGCACATAGTATGCACCCAAAAAATTCATTGACAGATTGATTCAATATCTTGCAGGTAAGCTATGAATATGAATATCAATTATCAATGTTCTCTCTGTCCCCTCATTTGCCTGGATAACTGAAAGCTGCTATCAAGCACTAAATGGTGCATGGTTACAGTTACAAGGTGAGGATGTTAAATCACTTCAATAAAGTTAATCTTGTATAAAGGTAGAGTAATTCACAGGCCTTAAACTTAAATCCACAACAAAGTTCACAGTGAAATGAATAGATGTGTTGCTGCTTTCCTGTGAGAGAGTGTGATTGTCATAAAGCTACTTCCCCCTATCTGTAATTTATTTTAGCTTCTGTCTTCTCCACCAGATTGTAAACTCCTTGAGGGCAGGGCTCTCTGCTACTAATTCTATTGTACATTCCTACACACTTAGTGTGATGCTCAATAACTACAACTGATTGATAGATCTTTAGAAAGCAGAAAGTCTGAGGAAAACCATGCTCCACTGATCCTACCTTTAAGTCTTCCTCGCAGGGGTGTGTGGCATAATGGAAAGAGTATGGGCTTGGGAGTCAGAGGTCATGGGTTCTAATTCCGGTTCTGCCACTTTAATTCATTCATTCAGTCGTATTTATTGAGCACTTACTGTGTGCAGAGCACTGACTAAGTGCTTGGGAAGTACAAATTGGCAACATATAGAGATGGTCCCTACCCACCAACGGGCTCACAATGTGACTTTGGGCCAGTCACTTAACTACTCTGTGCCTCAGTTACCTCATCTATAAAATGGGGATTAAAACTGTCAGCCCCACGTTGGACAACCTGATCACCTTGTATCTACCTCAGCGCTTAGAACAGTGCTTGACACATAGTAAGCATTTAACAAATACCATCATTATATCACACTGATGATGTCCACTGACACATCTAATAGACAGCAGACATTTCCACTCCTATTTTAACACATTCAGGGGACCCTAGGCTTCTGTTTGTTATTCTGAATCTTAGTGCAGGAATATTCAAGCAAAAACCTTTCTAGTAGCAGCATGGCTCAGTGGAAAGAGCTCAGGCTTGGGAGTCAGAGGTCATGGGTTCTAATCCTGGCTCCACCACATGTCTGCTATGTGACCTTGGGCCAGTCACTTAACTTCTCTGAACCTCAGTTACCTCATCTGTAAAATGGGGATTAAGACTGTGATCCCCACGTGGGACAACCTGATCACCTTGGATCCACCCCAGCACTTAGAACAGTGCTTCGCAAATGCCATCATTATTATTAGTTGCTCTGAGGGATGAGTTAAAAGGAGAGCTGACTGATAGTCACTTAACATTTCAGTCTCCGTGCACTAAAGCTATTATGCTCTGAAGATAGAAAGCACAAAACAAATTATATGGCTTTCACCACTCCAGTTTTTAAAGAGGGAAGAGGCAAAGACAAAATGATATAAACCCCCTGAAGTTGTACTGGTTTGCACAATCTCAGTCTTCTCCCTTTTCACACCTGCCAGTTGAACAACAACAAAAGTATTGAAATCAAATTCTCTAACATTAGCTGGCTTAGTGCTGCAGATCTTGATAGATCTGGAAGCAGATGCATTCTGCAAAAGTGATATAAGGCTATTATTAGTTTTGCCAGACTCACATATGGCCACTGAGCGTATACTTCCTATTGTTTATGTACTTGGCCCCAAGGGTCCCTTAGAAAAGCAAGTCTCTTTATTGCTGTTTAGTCATGGTCTTCCTCAACTATTTCCTACGGCTAGCCATGCCCAATATCCTAATTGAGGGTCATGATTCTACAAGAAGAAGATGATGGCTGGGGTTGAATCCTCTTCGTGAAAATCCTGACGCCTGGTTAATCTGAAGAACTCCAGTAGACTGACAGGTGAAGACTGTTTTCTGGGAGCATATTTTATAGCTCCCTGTCACCATATTACAGAAGAGGAAATTGGAGGGTGATAAAATGTAGGCAACACTCGATGTCTCTGGGCAGTAGCATCATCTTTTATATCCTTACATTGTTGCCATCTGGATACATCCCCCTCAATCTTAACACTTCTTTAAACCCTGGAGGATGACAGGAAGATAATTCAAACTAAAACTACAGATGAAAATAAATGATTGATCACTGTTGCAAAGTCATGCGTGACTTAGTTCCCACAGCTCCTACTGGGCCCCCATTGGCCTGTGTAAGCCCACCCTGCAGACCAGAATCCCACAGAGAGAATGAGCAGTAGCTCACCCCAGAGGCTGGCCCATCCCTGCCTTTAGATCCAGTGTAAAACTGCCCCAGTTCCAGCAAAAAGATAGAAAAATGCACTGGCCCACTATAGGCCACAAATTATAGGCCACATATATATAAAGCGGGGGCAGGGGAAAAAGAGAGAGGAAGGAGAGAAAGAGAGAGAGAGACAGAGAGAGAAAACAACACAAACCCTCACAGAAATGTACCCCAGAGACAAGAAGCATACAGTTCACCTACAGAACAACTCCAAAGACACAGATCTTTTTTCTCTCTTTCCTCCTCCAATCTCACCTTGACCTCCTCCTTAAAGCCTCTTTCCTGATTCCTTGACACCATCCCAACCCCAGTGATTTCCCTAAGGCCTAGAGGGATGGCTTATCTGAGAAGTGACCTATGACTTTGAGGCAGACTCTGGGGCTGCTGGTTGGAGAGAAAGCAGGGTCAAGGGAGTTGAAATCGGAGCACAGCTTACTGTAGCGGGCCGGAATGGGAGGACATTACTGGTTGGGAAGATGAGGGTTGTGGGGCCCACCCCAGGGGTCCAGAGGGGCTGATTCAAGTCTATGCCTGGTGGCTATGCGTATGGAATGGACTAATGTAATAATAACAATAATGGCATTTATTAAGTGCTTACTATGTGCAAAGCACTGTTCTAAGCGCTGGGGAGGTTACACGGTGATCAGGTTGTCCCACAGGAGGCTCACAGTCTTAATCCCCATTTTACAGATGAGGTAACTGAGGCCCAGAGAAGTTAAGTGACTTGCCCAAAGTCACACAGCTGGCAAGTGGCAGAACCGGGATTTGAACCCATGACCTCTGACTCCAAAGCCCGGGCTCTTTCCACTGAGCCCCGCTGCTTCTCTAATGTAGGCACGGCAGCCCCCTGTGGGAGAGATACGGGTCAGGATCTAAAACCACACCTTTTGGAGACACTCTTCCTGTGGCTCCCTCAGCCCAAAGTGGCCTGGAGTCTCCCTTCTCCAGCACCGCAAAGCCCAGTTCTGCTACTATTAGTGAGAGGGAGAGGAGAGGTGTGCAACTGATGATTTTGAGGGTGAAACAATAGAAAGGCAGGTTGGAAGCAACTCACAAACCACCTTCCTGGCAACCTTATCATTTGCTAATAATTCTGGGAAAAAATGGAGGCACAACAAGAGTAGATTACAGAAAGGGCTAAAGAAGAAAGATTGAAGACTTAAAGAACCTGATATCTCATTAGTAGTCATGACATTTAAGTTAGATGCAGTAACTTCCGTAGTTCCCAAACATCATGATATCAACGGAAGGCATGAAATATAATTCTGTTTAGCAGGGCTGCAAATTTCTACTTAATAGTAGCAATAATAGTCTTTTCTGAACACCCACTGAGTGGAATATACTATATTAAGTGCTTGAAAAATATAAAACAAATGACATGCATTTACAAAGACCTTGCTTGCTAATGCAGAAGTCAGACATGAAACTATTTACAAGCAATGAAGCAGCATGGCTTAGTGGAAAAGATGTAGGCATCGGAGTCAGAGGACCTGGATTTTAATCCCAGCTCCCAAGTTGCCTAATGTGTGGCCTTGGGCTAGTCACTTGACTTCTCTGTGCCTCAGTTTCCTCATCTGTAAAATGGGGAATATTTATTCTCTCCCCTACTCAAACTGTGAGCCTCACATGGGACAGGGACTGTGTCAATTCAATTACCTTGTATCTATCCCAGAGATCAATAAAGTGCTTGGCACATAGTAAGCACTTAATACTGCATTTAACGCAACCAAAGGAAGTAGTTCAATGCACAACTGAACAACATATATACCCAAGTTCTCAGGACGGGTATAAGGACACATAAATGCTGGAGATTGTAGGCAGTTTTGCACCACTTGGGGTGTTGGGAAGAGGGACAGGTGCCTTACCCATATAGCCACCTCTGGTCAATGAGAATCTGCCTTATTTTTAAAGAAAGAATGCAACTCTCCAAGCCCCCTCAATAATCAATTCCAATTTAAAAACCTTTCTTTGTCAGAAATTCTTCATTACGGCTGGCCTAAATCCCTCATCTCTATGATAGGGATTAGAAGCTTTATTCCAGTTTTCATCAGCGAGAGAGGGCTTTGGGCAAATTCTAGGTGCTGACATGACGTTATGCCATAGCATCCTAAGTTTTAGTAAGAATGTGGAGGTGAGTTCTGTCAGTAGCACCATGTGAGTCTCTCAGGCAATACCCGGCTGATGTTGACATTCCCTTCCAACTCTCTCATTAGTGATTAGCTCTTCACTGTTCAACTCCCACAGAAACTACAACCAAGAAGTAAATATGACTGGGGACAGTTATGAACTTCTCACCTAAGAGGCAGCGGAGCCCTGCCTAGTCAATAAAGCAACAGTCTGCCATTCAGAACAATGTTTACTTCCCAACTCCCAAATCCTCTGAGAGTTTTATCATGCAAAGCTCCTTTCGCAGAACAATACATGGTATCCTAGTAGAAAGTTGAGGAGCATCGCCAGATAATTTAGGAAACCAGTGAACAGTAATGTACAGTAGGAGTAGAAATAGGCAGCTGGCTAAAAGGACAATATTCCAATTTCTTTTGGTTTTACTTTTCCTGAAAAGCCAGTCTATTTGCTGCAGGCAGATAGTAGTTGGTTACTGCATTTAAGTGCTTACTAAGTGCTAAGATAAAAAACTGGGGTAAATACAAGATAATCAGATTGCATACAGACCCTTCTCCACCTGGGGCTCTCTGTCTAGGAGGGGGAATAAGACATTCTCTTTGAGACATGGAGAGCTGCAGAAGGAGACAGATGATAGAAGAGCTTTGTTACAGAGAGGCCGACTACTATGCTATGTTGGGATAGAGGTTTAGCAGTCTGGAAATGGTGGCTCCACTTGAAATTGAAAGTCTTAAGAACATTTCTTTACTTATCTCCTAATATCTTTTGTTTTCCACTTGTTATATTTTCTCTGTTCTTATGCTTTGTGCTTATCCCTCTGTGATCTATGACCATACTCTTGGCAAATTCCCATAAACCAAAAAGAATAAATGTCGTTTATCCTACACCATCTGCTATTTTGTTTCAAATGGAGGAACTATCGGGAAAAGTTCAACAGAAATTGCAAGGCAGATGGCCTTTGGATAAAATGATGGCACGGCACGTTTGCAGGGGTGGTTTAGAACTAACACAGAGTCAGTCTCCCTCCAGCATCTAAGTCCCCTAACTGGGGGTGCCAGAATTGCCTAGGAGGCTGCCCAGAGCTCAAGAATTAGCTCTTCAGTGCTCAACTCCCACAGAAACTACAATCAAGAAATAAATGTGACTGGGGATAGTTATGAACTTCTCCTCACTTAAGAGGAAGGAGAGCCCTGCCTAGTCAATAAAGCAACAGTCTGCTATTCAGAACAATGTTTAATTCCCAGCTCCCAAATCCCCTGAGAGTTTTATCATGTAAGGCTCCTTTCACAGACCAAAAAAGGTACCCTGGTAGAGAATTAAAGAGCATCACCAGATAAAGTGCCAAATATGCCCAGTGGCTCCACACTGACTAGTGCTGAGAGAAAGGGGACAGGGGAATCCATCCGCTCCCCTGCTTCCCATTTAGCAGCTCTCAGCTCCAAGCAGGCATAAGCCCGGGCATTGAAAGAAGTCAGGAAGGGTGAGGAAAGTGAAGGCCCTTTTTAGTTTCCAGAGGCGAGCAGTGTTTACGGAAGCTGAGGGTATTTGACCGTAAAAAGCTATGTGACTATCTCCCGGGGAGATAAATCAGCCAGTGTGATCCGCTTTATTGAAAAGGTACAGAGAGAATGTTCGCCAACTATTCTCTGGGAGCAAATGCTTTCCAAAACCCTTTCTATTGGGGTTGGCATTGCAGAGGGAGCTGGGGGCTGAATGCTCAAGGTCAGAAGATATGTCACATCACAGGAAACCATTAGTCCCACACAAGCAGCAGCTACTGGCCCAAAGGTCAAATGGAAAATATCATCCAATAAACACCTCACCGGTCACACAGACAAGAGACCCCATTAGAGACAACAGGGTGACTATGATGATTTACACACTAAATAAACATTTTTAGAATATGAGGCTATTATATTCGAGCAGGAAATAAACACAGTGGATAACAATAATAAAATTGAATTTATTAAGCACCTACTCTGTGCCAAATGCTGAGGCAGATACAGAATATTCAGATAAGATTCAAGTCCAAAAAGGTAGTATTAGGAAAATGGTATTTTATGGCCACCTGAAAAAAAATACCCGCACCCACGTATGAAAGATACCTTTGGAACAAGATGATAGTGGGCCAGAATTCTGGTAATCATTTGGATTGATAAATTATGACTAGACTATGTATGGTTCAGGACTGAGTTAGGTCAAAGCCCAACTGTCTTTTCCCTAAAAAAGAATACATTCTGAAACAGAGCAGGGATGGCCGTCTTAATCAATGGAGTTTACTGAGTGCCTGCTGAGTGCAGAGACCTAAGCACTTGGGAGAGTACACCAGTGCTTCTGAGTACAATGCTCTGCACAAGAGATGCTCAATTAATACTGATGATGAATTTTTACAATGTTTTCTTCCAAAATGTTTGGAATGTTTGGTAAGCTAGAGATCTCCTGATAATTTTCTGGCTGTATATTCCCCAAAAACCCATCTTCAAATAGACCAGATAAGGTGCAATGAATTCTCCAGAGACATTTTTCAACATGCAGAGAATTTACGGTAGCTACAATATTGCCCTGAATTTGCAGAGCGCTTTTAATTTTTCAAAGGGCATTCACATTACTTCTCTCATTTGGCCCTCAAGGTATTCTTTGTGAGGGAGGGTGAGGTGTGTAATATTCCCATTTTTATCAATGAGGAAATTGAGACACAAAGGGTTAAGCTTCTGGCCTGAGATCCCACAGCTGGGATGGATTAGAACCCAGAGCTCAGAGCCTGGAGAAACTGCCCAAAAACCATCACCCCTTGAATAGCTTTATCTTGTGCAGTCAAGAGAGTGATTATGGCATATAAAGAGGAGTCTCAGTTTTGGAATAGAAAACCCTTTCAAATTCACCAGACTACAGCTTTTCCGGGTCCATTAAGAAAAAGGGTGGTTTCACTGCTGGACTGTGGGAACAACAATAGACCATGACACTTTGTAAGTGGGATCTAGCAGCTTGAGGAGAAAATATTAAAATTTTAATCCAGAAGGTTCTTTGAAGTGAAAAGATGCATATGGAAAATTTACCGTACACAGGCACTATGGCTGGAAACATTAACCACCTTTTGCAATGAAGAAATTTAAAATGACCTCTTGTGTATAGCAACTGTAGGAGAATACAGTTTCTTAGTCAGGAGGTAAACTTCTTAAGGGAAAATGATTTACATTTATTAAACCCTGCCTTTTGAGCCATGGGAACAGTCCCTTTGGAATCAGACCGGATTTCTTTGTAGCACTGGAAAAAAAAAACAGGTAAGGAACTAAAGGAAGCCTTTTCTTGGAGTCACAGAAATAGTAAAGCCATCTTCAGGAGAAAGATGAATAGCACGACCAAAGACAAGAGTGAGGTGCTAATCTCTAGGGAAAATGTTAGAATACTGAGTCAGAAAGGTAGGAATTGGAAGGTTTCTGTCCTATTTTACATGAAGGTGTTATACGAAGTGCTAATTTAAGGCAAAAGGAGCCCTTTGAATCATAGAAATGGACTTGGTTATAAAGGAAAATTTCAAAGTAGAATTTAATTGTGGGTGAGAGGAACTGAACTGGGCCAGAGTTAATAAATAGCATTGATTATTATTAACAATGACAATAATAATAATGATGGTATTTGTTAAGCATTTAGTATGTGCCAAGCACTGTTCTAAGCACTGGGGGAGTTACAAGGCTATCAGGTCGTCCTAGTTGGGACTCACAGTCTTAATCCCCATTTTACAGATGAGGTAACTGAGGAACAAAGAAGTTAAGTGACTTGCCCAAAGTCACACAGCTGACAAGTGGCGGAGCCGACACTAGAACACACGACCTCCCAAGCCAGTGTTCTCTCCACTAAGCCAGGTATCATCATTATTATTAATGTTTAATAATTACTGTTGCATTTGTTAAGCACTTACTATGTTAAGCACTCTACTAAGCAGCAGGTAGATAAAAGATAGGTCCCATATGAGGTTCACAGCCTACTAGGAGGGAGAACAGGTATTGAATTCCCATTTTGCAGAAGAGGGAACTGAGACACAGAGAAGTTGTGAATTGCCCAAGGTGAAACAGCAGGTATGTGGTGGAGCCAGAGTTAGAACCCAGGTCCCCTGACTCCTACGCCCATGCTATTTCCACTAAGCCACGCTGCTCCGCAGTTAATAAAGGAGGTCTAGATACACAGAGTGCCATGGAAGGGAAGCAAGAACAGTAGAAATATGGAAATAATGACAAAAGAATGAATTAAACATTAAATCCAAATAATCCCAGTATTGTAAATGACTAGCAACATCGAATCACAGAAACTGATGATAGAATTTCACTATTAAAATAATGCTCTGACTTTCCACTTCTTTAGCCTATGCCCATTAATAAAAATCATGATGGTTAAAAAGAATCTTCCTATCCACTAGATCCTTTTGAACCCGTTTACATCCCTACAGTAGGATACATGATCTTGACGGTACTTCATTCTAATTCAGTCTCCGAAACAACCTATTAAAATCTGGAAAAAAATACAATGGGACACTAGGTCTCCCTTAGCATCTCAGCCATGATTTTCAAGAAATGCATTCAGTATGGGTATGAAATAGTGTGTAGTAAAGTACCGTATTTCTCAATACACTGGTCTGGAAAAATGATTCTTGAGTAAAACGGTGACTGACAGAACCAACAGATCACATGTGACCTTGGATTTACTCTGGGCTTTTATTTTATTGGCTCAAATACTTTTTTCTGGGGGGAGGGGGGATTATTAATAGAATTGTTCTCCATTCAACGGGGATGTTGCCAGCAGTGAGTCCCGTATCCATGACGGTGCCTGTCAATCTACAATTTGTGCATGAAAATGCAGTAGTAGCCATTTCTGGGACCTTGCCACTAAGGAGATTGATCCACTAAGGAAGCACTGATATTGGGCAGGGGAGGAAGGGGAGTGTCTTGCATCTGTTCGGTTGGACAGCTCGACTGGAAAGTCACAAGTCTCCAATAAATACCCATATACTGCTGGAGTCAGTTAAGAATATGGCCATTAAGAACTGGAAGGCAAGAGGTGAAGGCAGTAAAACATTTAAACAAATCTGACAGGACCACTTTAGCATTACCAGAGAGAAAGACATAGTGTGTAGAGACGTATAAGAAAAGGATATAGTCTGAAATAAACATGTAAGCTTTGTCATGATGTAATCTGTTACACACCACCCGCATTTGTGAAGAAAGATCCAATGCCATGAGCATGGTACACTTCTGGAACGACTTAATTGTCAAAAAACATTGTTTCAAGCATGGAACTCTCTAATTAGCTTGAATCACTGGCCAATTGCCCACCAAAAACGCCTTCACACAAGTAGCCACTATCACCTTGTATTCCCCTGCAGCACTTAGAACAGTGCAAGGCTCATAGTAATTGATTAACAAATACCATCATCAGTATTATCACCTTCCTTCAACCTCACCCCATCTTACTAGCCTGAGAGAATGTAAAATCACAGCAAACACACTATGGATTTAATCCCCGCTGTTCCTTCTGCTTCTTACATTCTCCCTTCCCTTTGCCTCCAGATTCAAAATCAATTAATCATTGCATTGAGCCCTTGGGATGGTAAAATAGGAGTAAAAGGCACAAGGATTTGCTTCTCTTTCCTAGAAACTGAAAATGGCACATTAAGCTTTTCACTAGGCCCACTGCTTGATTTTTCTCTGAGCTTGCCATGATTTCTATGAGTCCCTTGGTGCTAAAACTAAGCCTTATTTTTATGCCTATACGTATACGGTCTCACTTTTCCTCAAAATAGCCATATGAGACTCATAGGTACAAGCGCTGTTATCTCCACCGAGCAGAAACAGGCACGCCAAAGTTAAAAGAGAAGCAGCGTGGCTCAGTGGAAAGAGTACGGGCTTTGGAGTCAGGTGTCATGGGTTCAAATTCCAGCTCCGCCAATTGTCAGCTGTGTGACTTTGGGCAAGCCACTTAACTTCTCTGTGCCTCAGTTCCCTCATCTGTAAAATAGGGATTAAGACTGTGAGCCCCACGTGGGACAACCTGATCACCTTGTATCCCCCCAGCGCTTAGGACAGTGCTTGGCACATAGTAAGCGCTTAAATACTATTATTGTGTGACTTTGGGCAAGTCACTTCACTTCTCTGGGCCTCAGTAATCCCCATCTGTAAAATGGGGATTAAGACTGTGAGCCCTCCCCCCTCGACCCATGGGACAACCTGATCACCTTGTAACCTCCCCAGTGCTTAGTACAGTGCTTTGCACATAGTAAGTGCTTAATAAATGCCATCGTATTAAAGGATTTGCATAATGCAGCCCAGTAGCAGACCTAGGAATAGCACCCACTGCTCCTGGACGTGGATTCAGGGAAATTTTGATCAGATTCTGCTCCTTCTCCTTTTTACCAAAGTTTGTGATGCAGGCATTTCAGTAAGTGATATTTTGACTGTATTTAAAGGAACGTATTTTTTTTCTAATTTAATACAAATTTAGGTTTTTACATTCATTTGATCACTACAGATCCTGAAACTATTCTTAGAACTAAATGAAGCAAAATGTGTATGTGGGCTATGTGCCAGCAGCGCAACCTGAATGTGTATTTCAGTTCTTAAACATAAAATGAAACCATGATTTCCAGGCAAACAATACTGTACAAACCGTTCGGGTGAGTACAACAGATGTCATTCAGACTATCGTAGAAGTCAAATTTCAGGGTCAAATTTTCCAGTTTTTCAAACTCTAGTTTTTCTCGCTCCTTACAATAGTATTTTTGAAAAACGTGCATTCTTGCCTGTTGAATATCATTCGAAGATTTGTTTCTGTGATTCTTTTTTTTGCGGGAAGGGGACATGTCTACAAACTCGTTTATATTATACTCTCCCAAGCACTGAGTCCAGGGTTCTTGCACACATTAAGCACTTAATAAATATGACTGATCAATTTATTTTTTTCATATGCTAGAAATAGAACTCCAAGGGATCTATAAGAGCACCCTCAGGGCGACTCTAAGAAATATGAAGCTCAGGCCGAGTGTCTGCTCCATGCTGGGAGTTTTGAAATGAGGATTTTAAGGGGCTTTTTTGACATAGGCGAAGGTTACTAAGAAAGTCTAACGATAGGAAAAAAGTCAAAGTCAGGAAGAGGGAAAGAGGGACGATGGAAGTCATGTTATCGGGAGGTAGCAGGAAGGGCAATTGGATCCTGTGACTGGACTCTAATTTCTAACAACTATGACAGTTATTAAGTGCTTTCAATGGGCTAAATGGTGGTGTAGATACATGGTTATGAGAACAGAAAAAGCCCATGACCAACGTGGGGCAATTTCATCCCCACTTAGATGGTGTGCACTCTCCCAAGCGCTCTTCACATAGTAAGTGCCCAATAAATATCATTAATTGATTTAAAAAATGAGGCTCAGAGAGGTTGCTTGGCCCCCAACCACAGGGGCAGTGGTAGGGATGGAATCTGAACTTTGGTCTCCTCACTCGCTTGCCATTAAGGACGCATTTTTACCCTTGAAATCCTGAATTTGTACCAGGAGTGAAATCTTCCTGCAAATGCACCACAACAGTTTACGGTAACAGATTTTCTTATTTTGGCATCGAGAATGAACTTATATGGAACTGAGGATTGGTGAAGAGATAAATTTAACAATAGATCAGAGCCGCGTGATGTCTCCGGGCCGCGCCCCTGATCACTGCGTGACCGCCGCAGATGTGACCACCACGGGCAGCACACGTGTTGGCCTCATGACTGCCCACTTGATCTCCGTATGCCGCACACATGATCACCAGGTGCCATGCATGTGACCACCACTTGATCGCCGTGTGCCCGTGATCACTGTGTGATGGCTGCGTGCGGCGCCTGTGACCTCCTGGGGCCCTCTCGGCAGTGCCCCCGGTCGAGCCCGCCCTCAGCCTCGTTCTCCCCTCTTATTGGCATGTATGAGGAGCCATTCCAGCTCTTTAGATTATTGATGCCCGGCTACTGCTTTGGTCTTGCCGTCCATCTGTCTCCCCCTTCTAGACTGGGAGCCTGTTGGTGGGGAGGGACCAGCTCTGTCTGTTGATGATTTGTATCTCCCAAGCACTTAGTGCAGCGCTTTGTACACAGGCAGCGCTCAATCAATATGATTGAATGAATGACTGAATGTTGCTTTGGCTCAGCTCCGTGCTGACGGGGAAACTTGTGTGTGACAGTCCACTATGACCTGGGCTGCTGTAGCCAGGGCAGGGAACAGGGCCAGAAAGGGGGAAAAGAGGGGAAGACAGAGAGATGGTGTGGTCCGCCAGCGGACTTGGCATGACTGACTCCATCTTGTGCATACTGACAGTAACCCTCTGTTTTGTGCAGGCAGAGAGCAACCCCATTTTGTATTTTAGGCAAAGCTCAACAACAGAATGCGTTCAAGGCCGGGGTTAAGTAACACCCGTCTGTACAGGAAGGTTGTGAGGCCGATAACAAATAACTCCCACCTGTACAAGAAGCAGAAGCAGCGGAGAAGCAGCGTGGCTCAGTGGAAAGAGCCCGGGCTTGGGAGTCAGAGGTAATGGGTTCAAATACCGGCTCTGCTGCTTGGCTGGGTGACTTTGGGCAAGTCACTTAACTTCTCTGTGCCTCGGTTACCTCATCTGTAAAATGGCAATAAAGACTGCGAGCCCCATGTGGGACAACCTGATCACTTTGCAACCTCTCCAGCACTTAGAACAGTGTTTTGCACATGGTAAGTGCTTAATAAACACCACCATCATCATCATTATTATTATTACAAGGTTGCGATAACAGAGACCAATGAAAATTCAACAACCATCTTATTGGTCCTCATTGGTTCCCTGAAGTTTCTCACCACTCCCTCCCTCATCTCTGTAACTCAATAAAGGACACAGTGGGAGTGGAAGTCAGGGCTGCTTGTCACTCATACCTCTCTCGGGAGGTGAACGGGCAACCAAAAACTCCTCACTCAACTTCAAGGCTGTCCATTACCTCACCCCCTCCTAACTCACCTCCCTTCTCTCCTTCTCCAGCCCAGCCCACACCCTCCATTCCTCCGCCGCTAACCTCCTCACTGGGCCTCATCCTCTGCCCCTACTCTCTTTCCCTCCCTCCAGGCTCGTATCTCCTCCTGCCTTCAGGACATCTCCATCTGGATGTATGTCCGCCATCTAAAACTCAATATGTCCAAGACTGAACTCCTTATCTTCCCTCCCAAACCCTGCCCTCTCCCTGACTTTCCCGTCACTGTAGATGGCACTACCATCCTTCCCATCTCACAAGCCCGCAACCTTGGTGTCATTCTCGACTCCACTCTCTCATTCACCCCACACATCCAATCCGAAACCAAAACCTGCCGGTCTCACCTCCACAACATCACCAAGATCCACCCTTTCCTCTCCATCCAAACCACTACCTTGCTGGTTCAATCTCTCATCCTATCCCGACTGGATTACTGCATCAGCCTCCTCTCTGATCGCCCATCCTCCTGTCTCTCCCCACTTCAGTCTATACTTCACTCTGTTGCCCAGATCATCTTTGTGCAGAAATGGTCTGGGTATGTTACTCCCCTCTTCAAAAATCTCCAGTGGCTGCCTGTCAACCTACAAATCAAGGAAAAACTCCTCACTCTCGGCTTCAAGGCTCTCCATCCCTTCGCTCCCTCCTAACTCACCTCCCTTCCCTCTTTCTACAGCCCAGCCCGCACCCTCCGCTTCTCTGCCGCTGCTCACCTCCTCACTGTGCCTCGTTCTCGCCTGTCCCGCCGTCGATCCCTGGCACACGTCCTTCCCCTGGCCTGGAATGCCCTCCCTCCGAAACATCCGCCAAACTAGCTCTCTTCCTCCCTTCAAAGCCCTACTGAGAGCTCACCTCCTCCAGGAGGCCTTCCCAGACTGAGCCCCCTTTCTCCTCTCCTCCTCCCCATTGCCCCCACCCACACCCTACCTTCTTCCCCTCCCCACAGCACTTGTATATATTGGTACAGAGTTATTACTCTATTTTACTTGTACATATTTACTACTCTTTTTTATTAATGATGTGCATATAGCTATAATTCTTTTTATTCTGACAGTTTTGATGCCTGTCTACATTTTTTGTTTTGTTGTCTGTCTTGCCCTTCTAGACTGTGAGCCTGTTGTTGGGTAGAGCCCGTCTCTATATGTTCCCAACTTGTACTTCTGAAGCACTTATCACAGTGCTCTGCACACAGTGAGCACTCAATAAATACGATTGAATGAATGAATCACCACCCTATCCTATCTGAGGCTATTCTGACAGGCTCCAAATCTACTCCAAATGGACTCTTCCAGGGCACCGATAGGACTTTCTGCATATCCAGGTGGCTTCTGATGATGTCAGAAACTCCCATAAATGGAGTTGAAAGGCCAGTACAACCAATCACTGGTATTTATTGAGTGTTTACTATGTGCAGGGCTCTGTACTAAACACTTGGAAGAGTACAATACAACAGAACTGGTGGATTTGTTTCCTGCCCATAATGAGCTTACAGTCTAGAGACAAGTTTACAGCCTAGAGAAGATAATTGAGTTGGACATACTCCCCATCGTTCATTCAATGGTATTTATTGAGCGCTCACTGTGTGTGGAGCACTGTACTAAGTACTTGGGAGAGTACATTGCAACAATTAAACAGACATATTCCCTGCCCTTAATGAGCTTATGATCTAGAGGAGCTCAAGTCACATAAGGCTCAGAGTCTTAACCTCCATTTTACAGATGAGGGAACTGAGGCACAGAGAAGTTAAGTGACTTGCCCAAGGTCAGGTAGCAGACAAATGATGGAGCCAGGATTCGAACCCAGGTCCTTCTGACTCCCAGGCCTGGACTCTATTCACTAGGCTACACTGCTCCTCAGACTTTGGAGCTGAAGACTGCTAGTCCACCATCCCGCCTCTACCACATGTCTGCTGTGTGACCTTGGGCAAGTCACTTAACTTCTCAGAGCCTCAGTGACCTCATCTGTAAAATGGGGATGATGACTGTGAGCCCTGCGTGGGACAGCCGGATCACCTTGTATTCCTCCCAGTGCTTAGAACAGTGCTTTGCACAGAGTAAGCGCTTAATAAATGCCAACATTATTATTATTATTATGACCACTGCAGGGGAGGGGTTGCTCTCACACCTCCCTGGCCTAAAGTGGGACCCTAGTGAACCCCATCTTGGAGCCTCTCAGGAAGCAGTTTACAAGTCCAAGAAGACTGGCCATTCCTCCCATTGGGAAACATCAACTCACTCTATTTTTGAGTGTGAGTCTGTGTCTATCTCCCTCCCTTTGCGTGTCTACATTCCCTGCCTGCGGATGCAATTGCCACCCCTGGATGAGTGTCTGCTCCTCCGATGGTCATTGCCTTTCTCTCAGACTCTATCTTTGGGTCTCAAAATTCTCTCTCACTCTATCACTGTGTTAATGATGTGTATATAGCATATAGTATAGTATATACTATATATATACTGGATATATATATATATATATATATATATATATATTCTGATGGTATTGACACCTGTCTACATGTTTTGTTATGTTGTCCGTCTCCCCCTTCTAGACTGTGATCCCGTTGATGGGTAGGGACCATCTCTGTTGCCGATTTGTACTTCCCAAGCACTTAGTACAGTGCTCTGCACACAGTAAGCACTCAGTAAATACGACTGAATGAATGAATAATAGTGGCATCATGTTTTCCCACGTTAATTTTGACCAGCCCTCTACCGAACGTCATTATTCAATTTTCAATGGCAAATTTGTATGTGATTGTTTTTTAAAAAAATGAAGCACAAATCTGTTTCCCACACTGTTGTTTTTTCACTGTTTTCAAATAGACTTTACTGAGCTTTCCTAATAAATTCACACCTTCCATCTTTTTTCTCAATTTTAATTTAAGAGGAATGTATGTGATTATTTGAGATATTAACAGTTCAAACTCCCTGGTAATTGGATGATATTTTAATCAAATATTTCCATCTTCATATGTGCATAATGAGATAATAAATCTAAAATACATATGGGCCAGGGGATTTGGGGACAGCTTTTTAAAGAGTTGATGTTCCAATTTCCATGATTTACTCTTCTCTCATTTCTCAAAAACTCAAAGTTTAATTTTACTATACCTATTTAATACAGTATTTAATTTTCATGTGAGTTAAAATGGTTTACCTCTCCTATTTAAATTTACATCTTCATTTATATAAATCTCTCTAGCTTCTTCTTGTCTTTCATGTGGTTTCCAGAATTTCTTTCTGAAATTACTTTCACAGCCTTATGAAAAAGCATGTTTAATTTCTTTCATAAATAACTACACTGAATTCTCCCATAGTCTAGTTCCCCTAAACAAGCCCAGTCTTTGCTTTAATTTCTTGGAAGACATTATTTCAGTGGCTCGGGTCTACTTGTTTAGTTATGAAAACAGTGGATTCTGGACATTTAGTGGAGTTGAAGGGCAGCCAGGATGAATTTACCAACTGAGTTGAGCCTGACAACTAGAAATATTCTTTTGTTTCCATCAATAGGCTACATGTATTTCATTTAAGAGAAGCAGTGCGGTCTAGTAGATAGAGCATGGGCCTGGGACTCAGAAGGTCATGGGTTCTAATCCCAGTTCTACCACTTGTCTGCTGTGTGACCTTGGACAATTCATTTCACTTCTCTGTGCCTCAGTTACCTCATCTATAAAATGAGGATTGAGACCGTAAGCCCCACATGGAACAGGGACTGTGCCCAACCTGATTTGCTTGCATTCACCCCAGCGCTTAGTACAGTGCCTTGCACATAAGAAGTGCTTAACAAACACCATCATTATTATTACCATTATTATTTAACGCAAGGGACCCTACTTCCCCTTTAGCAGTTTATATTCTGATGTTGAAAAATGTTCATCTACACACCTAGAAGAAATACACATAATTCATGCATATGTACACACTTACTGATCTAGACCAGATAATGGCATCTGAGCACTTACTGCATGCAGAGCACTGTACTAAGAATTTAGTATATATTCATAAAACAGTATATTCTCCAAGGTATTCTCCTTGTGGTGAAATCTTACCCAAGAATGTGGGTGAGGATGACAAGACAGAGGGGTGGGGGGTGGGGGGGGATTGGTGGTCCATTTTACTCTCTGTACAAATGATAGTTCTTTGCCCGACGTCTCCCTGTGGGCACCCTAATCTTCCTGAAATCTCTGCTCTAGAACACCCCTATCCTAATTTCTGAACTCCAGACTGGCCTGTCCATCAATTGATCGCATTTACTGAGCACTTATTGTGTGCAGAGCACTGTAGTACATGCTTGGCAGAGTACAATACAACCAAGTTGGTAGAAATGTTCTCTGCCCACAAAGGCCTAACAGTCTCAGATGCTCTTATCTCCCACCTGTCTGCTCTTATATTGCGTTGAGACTGTGCAATGCAAAGTGTTTGAAACACCTGTCGCGCCATCTCTGCTTGTGTGTGCCCCATCTCAGTTCATCTCATGGCAGCTGCCTGGGTAACTTGCATAATCCAAGCTCCACACACATCCTGCCCAGCAGAATTATACTGCAACGGACTGCTTCAATGGTGGCTAACGGGAGTTCCGGCCTCCCATGTCATGATACCGATTGTCAATGGATGCTTGTAGGTGGCATCAATTAAGTTGCTCGAGAAGCTCAATGTATCTTCTGTGGTTGGTCCATGCCCAACAAGCATTTATCTTTGTGATTTCAAAGACCGTGGAACCTGTCATCACTTCTACAGTTTATCCACCGACTACTGAATTTCAATAGTGCTTCTGACCACTGCCCCTACTAAAAATTCCATTTCTCCTTCTGCTGGATGAGTTGCATTTTTCCTTCCCTTTTTAATTAGCCTTGTAATTGAATGTTTCAGTTCTTCACTTAATGTTTTTTCGACACGATCTTCTATAATTCGTTCCTTATAGAGCCCCCTTCACTTTTCAGTTTCAATTATGAGAAGCACTTTGGGATACAAAGTGTTTGAGAATAAAGGACTATTGCATTTCTAAAGAAGATAAGGGAAGAGAGGGAGGGACCAAGAGAGAGCACCTGCCTTTCCAAATTAGCTTGGGAGCAATTTTTTCTTCCTCTATTTTAAAAAAACCTTCAAAATGCATTTCACGTGATAATTTGTTTACATTCAAATCACAATATGAATTTTTCAGATACAGGTGAATAGCTGGAATCAATCAATAGTATTTGTTGAGCCCCTGTGTGGAAAATGCCCTAACAGTCAATCGTATTCATTAAGTGCTTGGAAGAGTACAATATAACAGAGTTGGTTGACACGTTCCCTGCCCACAATGAGCTGACAGTTTAGAGGGGGAGGCAGACGTTACTATAAATAAATTAAGGATATATACACAAGTGCTGTAGGGCTAAGGGAGGGGGTAAATAAAGGGTGCAAAGTATAAGGGTGCCACAGAAGAGAGTGGGATAAGAAGGAATGAGGGTTTAGTCATGGTAGACCTCTTGGAGGAGATGCGGTTTCAAGGAGATCAAGATGGGAAGAGTGATCGACTGTCAGATATGAAGAGGGAGGGCATCCAAGCTACAAGCAGGATGTGGGTGAGGGGTTGGCTGTGAAATACACAAGATCAAGTCCAGGGAGTAGGTTGGCATTACAGAAGCAAAATCTGCTGGCTGGTTTTAGCAGAAAAGCAGCAAGATAAGCTGGGAGGAGGACAAAGTGCTTGAGTGCTTTAAAGCCAAAAGTGAGGAGTTTCTCTTTGATGTGGAGTTGGATGGGCAACCACTGGAGGTTCTTAAAGAGCGATGAAACGAACTGAACAGTTCTGCAGAAAAATGATCTGGGCAGGAGGGAAGTATGACAGGAGGCAGGGAGGTCAGCAAGGAGGTTCATGCAGTAGTCAAGGAGGTTAGGATAAGGGCTTGTATTAACATGATAGCAGTTTATTTGGAGAGGAAAGGGCAGATTTTAGCAATGTTGTGAAGATTGAGCTGACAGGAGTTGGTGACAGATTGAACATATGGGTTGAATGAGAAAAATAAGTCAAGGGTAACACCAAGGTTAGAGGCTTGTTAGACAGGGAGGATGGTGGTGAGGAGAACGTCAGGGGGAGAGCGAGGTTTGGGTGGGGAGATAAATAGTTCTGTTTTGGACAATGCACCGTACTAAGCACCTGGGAGAATACAACGGATGTATGAAACACACCTTAGACTTTAAGCTTACACTTTAATAGAGGAACTTCCCAAGAACAAGAACCTTCTCTTACACTTCCTTTAGAGCTTATTCATGTGTTCCACAAAATAAGCCACACATCAATGCTGGTGATGATGAAGAGGAAAAGAAGGAAGAGGACAGAGACTAGCACTGTTCCCTAACCTTTCACATTATTATGCGACTCTGGATTGGCACCGTGAGGTCTTGGGAGCAGCAGGAGAAAAGCTTTCCAGGACTGAGAACATAAACAGGTTTTCCAGTAATTGGTAGACATCAAAGGTCTGGGAAAAAGGCCCTGGGCAGAAATTCTGAGGAACTGGGTCATTTAGCCAAGTGGCTGAGAGCCTTCACATTCACGATGGAATATTCTATGGATGACAGTAGGGAGGTATTTCTCTTCTGAGAGGCGATTAAGAGGACAGGCATAAGGTTGAGCTGGTGAGGACAGGGAAATGCAGACATTCATGGAGGGAGCAACCAGAGATCCTGACTTCAACTCTGATGATAATAATATTAGTGGTATTTTTAACCAATGACGATCATTGTATTAAGGATTGGGGTAGGTATTAGGCGAGCGGTTCAGTCGCAGTACCTGCCCCAAATGGGGCTCACAGCCTAAGGGGGAGGGAGAACACATACGGAATCCCCATTTTACAAATGAGGAAACAGAGGAACAAAGCAGTTACTTGACTTGCCCAAGATCACACAGCGGTCAAGGGGCAGAGTCAGGATTAGAACCTGGGCCCTCTGATTCCTGGGCTCTTTCCACTGAGCCACGTTGCTTCCTTCTCTACCTGTGGAATCCTGGCTGCAAGCCATCGTTTCCCCCTCAGGCCCACCCAATAGTCTGTTCTTCCCCACACTGCATGGCTCTGCAGTCTCTGGAACTGTCTACTTGTTTTTTTTTTTGTCGTCTGTCTTCCCCTTCTAGACTGTGAGCCTGTTGTTGGGTAGGGACCGTCTCTATGTTCCCGACTTGTACTTCCCAAGTGCTTAGTACAGTGCTCTGAACACAGTAAGCGCTCAATAAACAAGATTGAATAGTTGAATGAATGAGGGGAGGCTGCGGGGCTGCAGGGGAAAGGGAGCCACTGAAGTCCCAGGTGCAGCCTTGATGCCAGCCGACCCTGAGGTCAGAGGGGAGAGAGGAGCAGGTGTTCCCCTCACAACCAAAACCCAAGGCTGCAAGCTCTGGGCCAGTCCCCAAATATTACAACCGTAAGAGTTAGTTGCAAATGCAGGTTTTTCATATGTATCACTAGAGCCATCATTGATTTCTGCCTAAAAATAATTATGGTGCTTGTTAAGTGCTTACTATGTTCCAAGTAATGTTCTAAGCGCTGGAGTGGATAAAAGTCAATCAGGTGGAGCGCTTATACTCTTAATCCTGATTTTTACAGATGAGGTAACTGAGGCCCAGAGAAGTTAAATTCATTCATTCATTCAATCGCATTTACTGGGCACTTACTGCGTGCAGAGCACTGTACTAAGCATTTGAAAAGTACAATTCAGCAACAGTGAGACAATCCCTGTCCATGACTTGCCCAAGGTCACACAGCAGACCTGTCGCAGAGCTGGGATTAGAACCCAGGACCTTCTGACTCCAGGCCCACACTCTGTCCAATAAGCCATGCTCCTTTGTGCAAACCCTGTCAATTGAGACTCCATAAGTATTGTGGAATGACTCAATCAATAAAAGTATCTATTAAGCACCTGCTGGGAGAAAACAACTGAGATAGTAGACATGATTCCATCCCTCAAGGAACAACAATCTAACTAAGGAGATGGACCCAAAAGAGTTTTACAGATAGGAGGAAGTATCGGGAAATAGCAGTAAAGGAGGAGAGTTACACAGCCTCTAGACTATAAGCTTGACGTGGGCAGGGAATGTGTCTCCCAATTCTGTTGCGCTGCCCTCTCCCAAGCACTTAGTACAGTGCTTTCCAAGTGCTTACTTAGTACAGTGCTCTGCACACAGTAAGCGCTCAATAAATACGATTGAATGAATGAATGCTTTACACACAGTATGCTCTCAGTAAGCACCACTGATGATGATAGTTATGACGGAGGAATGACTGCACTAATTGAACTGTGATAGTTAAGCTACTGTTGACTGAGAGCAGGATTTGCCTGTCCAGATTCTGCAATTAAGTAAATCACCTCAGAAGTTATTTAAATTAGACATTGGGAAGCCTGAACTGCTGTTAGGGATGTGAGACTTTCACATATATTACTAAAAGAAGTACGGGACTTTTTTTGTCACTAAAGATTTGGAAGGAAACCATTGATCACTCTCTTTGGGGCCGCCCTGCCTCAGAGGTCTCCAGTTCTTTTCTAGGATTAATCAACCAATCAATCAACAGTATTCATTGAGTACTGCACTAAGCACTTGGTATAGTACAATACAGTGGAATTAGCAGACACGTTTCCCTGCCCATAACGTGGGCAGTCTACAGTCTAGGATTAGGATTTGGAAATCATAAATTTTCCTTACTGGCAGAATGGAAAAAGTATCCAGCCCCCAAAAAAGTTTTCACGTATCCTACCACTTCGTTTGGACCATGGAAATTATCCCTGATTTTCACTTTGAGCCCTGTGAGTTTGGGATGTCAGACTATGGCATATCAAACACAAAAATGCTCCATCTGAGCAGGATAAACTATTAAAGTATTGGTGGGCTTATTTGCTTCATCATCCTCGGGCTAAAGAGTTATTGTTTGGCAATAACCAGAGGGGTATTAATGGCTACAAGTCTTAATTAGGATGATCACTGTGAAAATCATTTATCTTGATGCCCCATCTCCCTACAGCAGCACTTTATTGGGCCTGCCCATCATGGAGGGCATTTTATCAATTCCTTCTAGCATTCAAGAAAAGTTGGAATTTACCAGTTACTTAAATAGAAAGGACGAGAAATGGTTTCAGCCTCCAGAGCCCAGCTTCTCTCCAGTCAGACCTCGGAGCTAGGGAGAACTCAGCATAACTGCTCATCACAGGTAGTCAGTAGTAGCTTTCCAGCTTGCATGGAATGCACATCTTGACAAGGCCCCCTCTACGACACTCAAATAGAAATATGCTGAGAATCATAATGGCCTAATGGAAAGAGCCCAAGTCTGGGAGTCAGAGGACCTAGGTGCCAATTTGGCATCCAGGTAATCTAGCGTTAGTTCTCCACCCCTACCCCTGATTGAGAGAATTGGACTTGCCACCGATGATACAGCTCAGACCTGGCTCCAATTTTGCCCAGATCACAGGGCCAAAAATGCCCAAGTTTCATTCTGGACATGGCGGGGGAAAGTAATGGAACTTTCAGGAGTCAGGCCTTAAGGGGTGGATTTTCCTGACATTGTATCAATATTAAGAGACAGTTAATAATAGAAGAGCAAATTAGACAATCACAGGGTTGGAAAGATAACCCCTTTCAGCATCAAGAAACCAGAATCAAAATAGACTAGCACCCAGTGCCTCAACAGTCCTCAGAACTCAACAAGATCCAAAAAAGGGCAGCAATTTCCAACTAAATATCTAATTTCCTCATTTCTCATCTGACGGAACTTATGAAAGGTCTAGATGCCCTCTGCACCAGAGGAATTGGTAGCCAAGTTTGAAGCGTCACCCATGAATAACCCAAATACTTGTAACACTTCTCCAAGGATGAATCTATTTTTACCCTGGTGATGCAAGTTGAACCAGGGTTAGCTTCAAACCATACTTCGTTATGATAATACAAAGGTAAGAATAGATGGTATACTCGCTTCTTGTACGTTTAATCCTAGACAAGTATTAAAAATGACACTGTATTTCCCCCTCCTTGTAATTGCAGTAACTGATGTATTTTCTGGCTGCAAGGACACACCCAGAGGAAAAAAAAAATTAGGAATCCAATTAATTCCAGGAGTTAAATTGTTCCACAATAAAGGACTCTGCCTATTCGATCTTGACTATTAACTCTTGTTTTAGGTGAAATAAACTGTTGATATTAAGTTACTTCTTAAGATTCCAACCCTGGACTCCAAAGCATAAATAGCTTTGAAAACTGTATGAATAATTGTTGTAGAAAGTACTCAGACTTTGAAAAGAGATCTTGTCATTGTAGAATGTCATTGAAGTTGACATTTGAGATGTCTCAATGAATAATTATTGTGGAAAAAACACATTTGGCTCATCTTTGGATAGTACATTTGGGGATGAACAAGCAAAATGAAGAAAGGGACTATCGAATGAACCTGCTGTTCCCTCACCTATGATATCATTTAAGATATAAATTAAGCATTCCGGCAATCTTTATGGTGGCTCCATTCCTGCCTATTCTCCGTGGACCTCTAACTTGCAAATGCCACAAAGTTTTCTATATTTCTAGAACATTCCAGGCTTTGATTCACACATAGCGTTATCATTTTTGAAGAAGACACCACTGTCATAGGCCAGGTTCCCCTTAAAGGATTGAGTTTCACAGCTTTGGGAACCTCTGTGGTTTCATCTTCAAATCCTTTCCATTGGAATTAGAAAGTAGCAACATCCCTCTTAACCTGGACATGCCTGGTGTGCCCTGACCCCCAACTCCTCCCAGGTGGCTAATGGTTTTCTACACCCAAACACGCTTTGACCCTCCCTCCAAGTATAAAACACTGCTGTTCTCTTGCTTATGATGCTCTGTATGCTGAATTAGCTTTGAGTTGGCAAAACTGTATTTTAAGTCATTGTTTCTGATGAGTCCGTTCTAAATCTAATGAGTAGAAAATTCACAAGAGACATGGGGCCAGGAACAAATAGTGCATTCTTAACTCAACCTGCAAAGTATTTATATTTCATACTTCAAGAAGCTCTGAATGTCTAAAAAAAGTTTTTAAGATAGCAGAGCTTGACCTACTGAGCCTACAAGCTGTGATATTTTCCATACCACAAAGTTGCTCTGGCTTTTTAGTTCCCATTGATTTAAAATTATAAAGCAAAAATTCTAAGATTGTTGGCCGACTAAGGAAGTAGGTGTTTAAAAGGAGACTACCTGGGAATGTTTAGATTTTAGGAAGGGTTTCCTGGACAATGAGAACAGGAAACATGAAGATGGTTTACAGAGAAAAAGGATTGTGTATTCTCTTGGGGTGGGGGATGTCTTCAAAAACGAGAATCATTCTCGTTGCTCCGGGTTGGCAGTAGTTTGAATGTTTTCACTTCTGAAGGCTGAGGAATGGATTGAATGACCTCTCAACCTCCCCTTCAGCTTTAGGATATGATCCCCAATAATTATCTAGCCATTTGCGCTTCGTAATCCACATTTAGCAAATTATGATTCAGATAGTTTGGTTGACTTCAAGGTGGTGTACCAACAGACTTCCTGGTACAGTCCCAATGACACTTTAAAAGAAAGCCTTAACTACACACTTCATGTATGGGATACCTAAGATGTTAGGCTTAAAATAACTTATTTTCAGCAACTATTATTTTTAAGGGAATAATGAGGGTAACACATCAGCAGGAGGCTCGATGATAATCAAAGCTTTAAAAAGTCCCTGTCAGATGTCTCTAAAGCCTCCAAGCTATCCTCTGGATGCATTTGTCATCCTGTTGGAAACATTTCAGACTGTTTCATGTTATTGCTCATCAAGAAATGGGGAAAAAATACTGCAATAGAGACTTTGCCATCTTTTCCTCAAAAGTCCTCTAAAAATAGATTAATATCATGAAGAAAATAGATAGGATTAGAGACTGCTTGAAATTACTTACACTGAGGTTCAAATGGAGACCCAAGCTTGATTTGCATGGTGTGATCTAGCTTCCAACAGAATTTGCTTCACTCTTCTCCAGCTTTTTTTTCAGGATTTCCAACTGGGCTTTGAGTCTGAAATAAGATAAGTGCAGTATACTGAATTTATACATTGAATTTCTTCAAACCTGGGATAAATGTCAATGTAAATGATAAATGTAAACTCAGTTGAAGAATTCTATTTTTGTTATACCAACTGTAGCCCCATCATAGCCCCATGAGAGGTAGTATAGTGTAGTGGAAAGAACAAGAGCCTGGGAATCAGAGGACCTGGGTTCTAATCCCAGCTCTGCCACCTGCTTGCTGAGTGACATTTGGCAGGCCACCTAACTTCTCTGTTCCTCAGTTTCCTCAGCTGTAAAGTGTTCTTTCTCCTCTCTATACTGATTAACTTACATCTACCCCAGTGTTTAGAACAGTATTTGACTCTTACTAAGCACTTAATACCATAATAAGGATAATAATAATACAAATAATACAGCTAAAAGGTACTTTGGGCTAAAAGTGGCAAATAGAATGTGTGAGAGAGTGTATTATGTGCCATGGCATATAATACTCCGAGTAGTCCAAAGATACAGCAATACCCTTAAAATTGAAAATTTATAGCATGAGAACAAAAGATTTACAAAAAGCCAATTACCTTTCATTCATGTAGATCGTATCCACCTTCCCTTTCCAAATTGGTATGCTTGAATCTTATTTGGTTTCTTACTTTTTAATGTTTTATTTAACTACAGACCCTGGAAGGGACCAGTTTTCCCTCTATGTTGGTAGCACACTGTTGGTACTCAATGATCAGAACCACTCAGAGTAATAAAAATGGAGTCTAATGTCCCATATGATTCAATTATGATGTTGACTTGGATATATTTGCCTCATAAGTTAAATATTTATGTCATTCAGCTCAACCCCTACTCATCTCATCCATTAATGGAAAAAATACATAGTTGCTTCTCAGAGATTCTTTCCTGTGCAACTGAATTCTTCTCTGATTGGCTCAGGATTCTGTGTGATTGACAACTACTGCTCAGGTGGGTTGGGTATCCTTGGTATTTTCTCTACCCCATTGCCAGTCTACTTGGACTCCGATGCTTGACCTGAGACTCTCTCTAGGATGATGAGAAGTTATGGGGTACAGCTGATGATAAGAAACATTCCAGGCACGGTCTGTCCCATGCCATGGATTGCTCATGCAAGGGTTCCTGAGATGGCCTCTATGTGGAAAGCACTGGTTCCATTGTCTTCAAGACCTGATCCCTGCTAATTCTAGGCTGACATCAAAGCTGGTCCTGTGGAAATGTGGGTCCTGACATGGAGAAGGAACACATAATTGCTCCCATGGCCTTTCAACTCAAGCTTAATATGGAATGACTTTGTCCAGCCAGGGTGCATTCTGCAGGGACTTTAATTTTTTATTTCAACCTACCCAGGGCCATTTTGGGTCTCAGACTAGGAATAGACCCAGAGGAAGGAAAAAGTTTAATCCATATGTGGCTAGGCTCTTATTATTTCTAAAAACCCAACACAGGTCAGCCTTCACATGCAATTAGTTAGCATTTGTGTCTTGATTAACTTCCATTTTCATTTACATAGCTGTTCTAAATTGTTTTGCAGTGTAAATGAGACGAAATACTAAGAGAATAGCATATTTTAATTGGCAATATCAATCATCCTTCCGATCAAGGGGACTGGACCACAAAGTCAGCCAAATACAGTATTTAGGACTTTCAGAAGCTAACTTTTCATCAGAGCTAATTGATTTTTCAGTTGGTGTTTTGAAGGCCAAAATGATATGAACCTCCAAAACAGTTTAACTTTCAAGATGATCTCTTCAGGCAACACAGAACTTGATGGAAAATGCAATCAGATACACAAGGGCATATATTTGTAAACTTGAACACACTTTATACTTTGGTACATATTTCTCCCACCCACCTCACCATATCAGAAAGGATCTTTGAAATATCAATGATATAACTGAAGGAGACCTATACAGTACTGGGAAGGAGGTCTCTGGAAAGTGAGCAATTCCTTTGGCATGATTCTAAACCCTCTGTTAAATATGCTAGAAATTATATTCTTCGGATTATAACCTGCCTGTCCTTGGCTATCAAAGAACACTCATTTTTAAATTTCTTGAAAGGTTGAAAGATGGGAATATTCTCTTCAAATCATCTGAGAAAAATTGATTGCAGACATTTCAAAGATGTTACAGAAAACAGCTACAAAACCTTCCCTTAAAATTCCTCCTCATCCATCATTAAATTTTAAATTCCCTAAATATAAGCACCCATTGAACTTTACCCTAGTTTACAGCTTTTCCTGCAACTTTGATTCTTGAGAGGGCATTTATTCTACAGGGCCAAGTCGGCTTTGGGCAGGATATTATTTAAAAGAAATTTTTCAGTGGATTACGCTCAGTCATGTCCAACAAACCCTGCTGTAAGGAAAACTTGCCCAATAGAATTTTTGTGCCTTGGTCCATGTCGCTCTGCATACTGACAGCAGCAACTTTCTACATCTCCTTGTAGCCAGAAAGACTTGCATTATTAGAAGGATGTTCCTCAATGCCTTACCAATGTTCTAATCCAAAATGCAAAATAAAAATATGAGTCATGGAAAGACCGAGGGTACCCAATTTTAAGTTCCAAGCCAATGGAGCAGGACTTGTTCCATTAGATGGGAATAATGCCGTCAGAGCCACAGACCCCTCGCCCTGTCTCCAAGATCATCTGGGGAACCTGTACATTAAAACACCCATTCAAGGGCTGATTTCAATTAAGGTTTGTGCATCCCCCACCTCTGTCCCCCACTTCCTGCTGCTTAGCTCCATGGCCTCAGTGTAGTCCTGGAACTCCCCCTGATTACCTGACAGTACAGAACCTCTAAATGCCAAACTAGTCATTGTCCCTCAATCTCATCTATTTCACCGCCATCCCCTTGCCCACATCCTGCCTCTGAAATGTGACAGACCATCATTCTCCCCACCATCAAAGGCCTCCTAAAAACACACCTACAAGAGTCCTTCCCTGACTAAGCCATCATTTCCCTACTCCCTGACCCTTCTATGTCACCCTTTAACTTGGATTTGCATCATTTAAAGATTTGATATTCAACCTATATTCACCCCACCATACTTATTTATATAGCTGTAATTTATTTTAATAACTGTCTCCTCCTCTAGACTATAGGTTCCTTGTGGGCAGGGAACATGTCTATCAACTCTGCTATATTGTACTCTCCCAAGAGCTTGGTACAGTGCTTGCACACAGTAAGCACTCACTAAATACCATTGATGGATTAACTGACTGATGGAGGAGAATGCAGAGTCATCAGAGACTCTATAAAGTAACTGCCACTGGGGCAGAGTCTGAGCCCATTTCAGAGGCATTGAAGGGGTATGTGTGTTTTACGAAAAAAAGATTCTGTCTATATGACCCGCCCCAACCACACACACACACACACACACACCCAATGCTTTCTAGTCCTTTCAGGCTATTCTCAACACCTTTGAGATCAGATTGATGACCTCAGTATGGATGGCTAAGAAAAGTGAGTTTCTGAAAAAGTTAAATTGGGTACAATTGTTCCAAGCTGATGTAATTGTGGCCTATTGGCAGCAAACATTGCCATCCCTCCATACCATCCTAATCTTTTCACATTTTGCTTAGGAGTCAGAATCTGAGGAGGGGCTTATTCAGTTCCAACCTGCCTATGGATCTCCACCCAACACAGAATGCCGAAAAACTGGGCATGGGTGGCCAGTGTCTCTGGATCTCTTCAATGAGAATACCTGTAATAGATAAGTGCTGACTAGGTGCCAAACCATGAACTAAGGACTGGGGTATGTACAACATGAGCAGATCATACAGAGTCCCGGTCCCATGTGGAGATTACAGTATAAACCTGAGGGGGATCAGGTATTGAAATATCCATTTTTACAGATGAGGAAAATGAACGACAGACATGGTTTTGATGCTATTGATGCCTGTCTACTTGTTTCCTTGTCTGTCTCCCCCTTCTAGACTGTGAGCCCATTGTTGGGTAGGGATTGTCTCTACCAGTTGCCAAATTGTACTTTCCAAACAGTACAGTGCTCTGCATGCAGTAAGTGCTCAATAAATATGATTGAATGAACGAATGCCCAAGGTCACACAGCAAGCATGTGGCGATGTTGAGATATGAACCCAGATCTCCTGGTCTTTCCACCAGGCCATGGAAACAAGGTGTGACCTCTGCAAGTCCCATACTTGGACAACTGCACCTAGATGGTATTGTATGCTTTTGCCAATTCACCCCCTTCCTTCAAAGCCCTCCTAAAAGGTCATATCCTCCAGGAATCATTCCTTAAAATTATCACCCTCAATCAACAAATATGAAATAATTACCTTAACTAGACCTATGCCTCATCTTGCTCTACACCCTCATTTCAAAAACACATCTGCTTAGCTCAATACACAAGGAGTCTGGAAGAGGAAAAGCAACTAGTTTAAAGAACAGAACTAAAATGATCATATGGAGTAGTAATCAGAGTGGGGCTGATCATCAGGGAGGAAGCAGGTGAAGCCATAATTTCAAACTTCACCATTTCCCTTTTCTTCATGTGCCCCTTCACATCCTTTGTCAGAATAGAGACAGTACAAGAACACAAAGACCATTTCCCCAATTATAATTATGATCTATAAAACAGCTCTGATATTCTTTCCCTTTTCCCAAACACTAAGCTATCAATCTCCAGAACAGAGTAGTCAATGTTCTTGCATGAGCTCTGTGTTCCTGTGTTCATGAAATATGATTGTAAAATGAGATGATATAAGATTATCCCTAAAAGCAAAGTAAATAAAATGGGACTGCTTTGCAACAAAAGACTGAAATCAGATGTCTGCATATATTTTAGTTGTATGCCCTACACCATGGAAGTCTATCCATCTATCTATCTATATGCATATATACTTGTCCAAGTACAGCCATGGTCCACCTATGCACTTGCTAAAGGTCAAATACAAACAGATCAAATTCTAACATTGGTTTCCAGAAGTAAGCAGGTTACTTGGAAGCCATTCAAGATCCCATCTAACCTGAAACCTTTATACTGTCTATTCTATTTCTAGAAGTTATTGATTCTATGTGAAATGACCTTTCATTTCAACACTTGAATTGTGACTCATGGACATCATTCTATTATTTTTACCATCTATCCATGGTATTTACTAGTTTGCTTACAGCCCTGTTTTTCTCCTTCCTTCTTTAGGGGTTTCCATGGCTATTATTTTGGTCACTTCTTTCTCTAAATCATGCTACTCTTCAACATTTGGGGGAAAAAATAACACCACCACAAATTGCTGAAAATGTTAACGCTCAGAGACTTTGAGGGAATAATCACAGTTCCAATCCAAGACAAGTGTACACAGAAGACTGTATATTGGGGTACCAATGCCCACTTCATGAAGACCAGATAGCAAGTCAACTGTCCAATCCACACTCCAGTGACTGAATTTTCCAAACTTGCTTTTAATCAGTAAACAGGGTCAATGCAGCCTTCTGGCATCACCCAAAATGAAGAACACAAGGGGCTGAGAGAGGGAAAAAGAGGCTGTTAGAATGTGGTCCCATAAACACAGGTATTGATTCACCGACAGGGAGGATGGTGGTGCCGTCTACAGTAATGGGAAAGTCAGTGGGTAGACAAGGTTGGGTGGAATATGAGTTCTACTTCCCAAATTTCCTGGGTTGCTGGTGAGTTCTGATGGAAATAAAAAATTGCTGCAAGTGTATCATGCCAGTGTTCACAAGAAATAAATGGATTCACTATTTTCTAATTAAGATTATTTTTGCCCCATGCAAACAGAACCAGGTCAAGGTCCTTTATATTCAGTCCTAAAGATATACATTTTTATGGTATTTATTAAGCATTTATTATGTGCCAGGCACTATACTAATCACTGGGGTAGAGAGAAGCTAATTAGGTTGGACACAGTCTATTTTTTTAATGGTATTTGTTAAGCACTATGTGCAAAGCACTGTTCTAAGCACTAGCGGGGATACAAGGTGATCAGGTAGTCCCACGTGGGGCTCAGTCTTAATCCCCATTTTACAGATGAGGGAACTGAGGCCCAGGGAAGTGAAGTGACTTGTCCAAAGTCACACAGCTGACAAGCAGCTGAGCTGGGATTTTCCTATATTCGGACCACAGTCTTAATCCCCATTTTACATGAGAGGGAATTGAGGCATAGAGAGGTTAAATGACATGCCCAAGGTCACACAGCAGACATGTGGTAGAGCTGGCCTTCTGACTCCCCATCCTTTGCTCTCTGCCCTAGCCACAAGATGAAAGTGTTACGCTTTTGCTGAGGGCAATATTTATTTTGCAGCTCCACCGAGCAGACATGTGAAGTTTTCACTGATTAGCAAACAAATCTCCCCAGCTGGGCCACTAAAAATCTAGTCATTGGATGGTTCTGGTGGTTGGGGGTGGTGGGGTGTTCAGGGGCAGCAGGTGCAAACCACTGGAAGTATCCTGAGAGCAGTAACACGCACACTGGGAGGAGAAAAAAAACCTATATTTTTCACCTCAAAATCTACTTAATCCCATTCCTAATAGCTGAAGCCATGTCCCTGATTAGGGACGAAGAGACGTGGGCTCAGTCAGAAACCACCGGTCTATGGACACCTTCACAATGACCCTGTTTAAAGGAATGTGCAATATATTCTAGGAAAATTAAGAGACAGATGTTTTTAGAGACCCATAAAAACTGTTTATGACCCATTACCATGCTGGGTAAAAATGTCCTTATATAATACTTGATTCACTAATTTCAAGGTTAAATGACCAACCAATTTGTGACTTTTGTATATCAATTTACACTCCTGGTTTATTTGTTAGAATTTGTTCATTCCTACTTCAGTCTTCTAACCCCCAATCCACACATTTCCCATCAGAGAAGTTGGGTGAGTGTCCTGACTTTAGTATCAAACTATTTTAAATGGCTTAGAAAAATGTGCAACCAGACAATCACATTTTAAACCAGGAGTTATAGAGAAACTGATGAGGATACTTAGTTACTTAGAGCACTGTATTTGGATTTCTTTATAAGAACTGGCAGGCTTATAATAGTAAGTGACCTACATCCTTAGTGCTCACTGATTTCGATCCATTTTCTAGGGTGAGTGAAGAGATGGATAGGAAGTGGGGAGGTAGACAGCAAGGTAAGGGGTTGGGAGGTGAAAAAAGAAAAATATCCATCACTCAAAAATATGAAATGTAAGTTTCCATGCAAATGAGCTAGTCTGAAGAGACCTATGCAGTACTAACTGTTAATCCATACGGACAGCCATTTTTATTTTATTTCTAATAATAATAATAATAATGATGGTATTTGTTAAGTGCTTACTATGTGCCAAGTACTGTTCTAAGTACTAGGGCAGATATGAGGCATTCAGTTTCCCACGTGGGGCTCACAGTCTTAATCCCCATTTTACAGATGTGGTAACTGAGGCACAGAGAAGTTAAGTGACTTGCCCAAAGTCACACAGCTGACAAGTAGTGGAGCCAGGATTAGAACCCATGACCTGTGACTCCCAAGCCCCACTAAACCACTCTGCTTCTCTGATACATGAAGAAATTGCACCGGCATTGACTGAAAAAGCATTGTGCTGTCTAGCTTTTGAATAGTCACAAATTGGATCTGAGAGAGTAGCTAGTATAAATTCCAAGCAATTTCCTGTGAAAAGATCAAAGTATCTTAGCAAGCTGATCAAAGCAATAACATTAGGTCTCTTTTCGGCCTCTAATTTGCTCTATCTACTGAAATTTTTCAAGAATCTAAGAGAAAATCAAACAGTCACCATATTGCAGTATCGACACCAAATTACAGTTAAAGGGCCATATTTAAATGTCACAACTCAGAGTGGTCGTTTGCTTGCAACTAGAACATTTTCAATACTTTTCAAAGAATGATTCGATGCTTGTGTTTATCACTCTACTGTATTCTCCCAAGTGCTTAAATCAGTGCTCTGCACTGAATGTTCAACATCATTGACAAATTGAGAGGGTAAGTCCCCTTCTAGACTGTGAGTCCGTTGTTGGGTAGGGACCGTCTCTATATGTTGCCAACTTGTACTTCCCAAGCGCTTAGTACAGTGCTCTGCACACAGTAAGTGCTCAATAAATACGATTGAATGAATGAATGACTCAGTTTTGTTGAACAACATGTCCTCTACTCAGTCATCTGAAACTGAAAGCAATAAGGAGGGGTTAGTTTGGGAACTTGTTTGGGAACTAAAGTGATAATCTATGGCCAGGTCCAAACCTGGCAGCCCTAAAAATCTTGTCTGCTGTGTGACCTTCGGCATCACCTTGCTTCTCTGGGCCTCAGTTACCTCATCTGTAAAATGGGGATTGAGACTGTGAGCCCCATGTGGGACATGGACTGTGTCCCACACTGCTTGTATCCACGCCAGTGCTTAGTACCGTGCCTGACACATAGTAAGTGCTTAATACCAGTATTATTATTATTATTATTATTATTATTATTATTATTAAAAGACCGGCCAGCTGAGGGCACATTGGTACCTTACACAATAGGCCAGTCTTCTTAGTTCCGTTTTTCACTTAGTATTTAGAACAAAAACAGTTCTTGTCCTTTGTACACAACTAAATTACTACCGGGAAGGAACTTAAGACTGGGTGAGGGCACAGCTATATATGTTCCCATGAGCTGTTATGAAAAATATAATTCACGGCAACCACAAAAGGCAGCTTACCTATGTGCGTGTGGAATTAATGGAGAGAAGAAATGCTGTAAGTCAAATCAAAGTTAATGCCTAAGGCCTCTGTGATGTTTGCAGCCTGCTTTGAAGAAACTGCTGACTAGAGATAATATGGGCAGACTGAGCACAAAATTACTCTGGGGACTACATTTAAAAATAGCAATTTGAATATGAAAGTGGAACAAAAATAACCAGCTTCAAAGTAACCTGGGGAAAAGAATTCTGCAAACATATTTTAACAGCAGATCATGCTTGAATACTTTCTTGTCACCTTTCGCATTTAGCTATTCACCAAAATGTCCTCCCTGCATGGTTTGTATTCTGCATATTTGATCCCTGCAATATACCTCACCATAACTAGGATAAGCGCATGGATAACTAGGATAAGTATTCAGAATATGGCTCTAACTTCAGAAGTTTAAGGTTCAAACATTCCCTGTGGAGAATTTTCAGGAAGAATCTGGTTGAAGAAAAGCAGTGTCTTGGACCAGGATTATGTTCCTGAAATTGAAAGAGCCCTTAGTGCAGTGCTCTGCACACCGGAATTCCTCAATGAATGCCATTAATTGATTGACTGAAAGGCTGGGCAAATCTGCAGAGCACTTGGAAAAGCCTAGGTGACGTTTTGTAGCTATGTCCACTTTTGCCTGAATGATCCAGATCTGCTATCAGGGCCTTCCCAGACTCACCAACCATCTTGTTTGAGAGGTCATGGGATGATATTGCTATCTATTCCTTCCCACGTGGAGAGGTTCAAGGGATAAAAGCAAAAAGCCCAAATATAATCACACCATCGATCACCAAGAAATTAAGCTATCTAGTGGGGCTCAACTGCACTGCGCTTCTTTTGTATGGCTCATTTGGAGACCTGAGGCCAACCATGAATTTCAGTTATCTAACAACAATATTCTGCCCAAGAGCTTTTATGTGAAAACAAGACATTGACAAAGCTTCATAAACTGTATAATGCTTGAAAACCCATTTTCTCTTCCGGGTATTTATTCAAATGATGTAATGATGCTGCTCATTTTATTTTGGTGCACCCAATTAAAAAAACAAAGGAGGCACTAAAATGCTTTTTCCCCTCAAACAAGAGGAGAGGGTCATAAAGAGACAAACTGTTAGGTAGGCTGTCCCGTAAGTCGCCTTGAGTGACTCAGTGAAAACGTCTGTCAATTTGGAGTAGTATATAACAGAATGAATAGTTTCTGGAATGTGAGTATTCCCCAAATCCACACAAATTTTCCGTTGATTGGGCCTGAGTTCTGTTCCCATTTAATTGTGAAATTTCACAATATGGGTTAGTTCGGAGATGGGTCCAAGTTAAATTATTGTAAGTTGGATGTCAGGTGGATTAAAATGGAAAGGGTGCAGGCAACTGAAACAGTATAAAGTCTCCCCTTTTTTTACAGCAATGAAATCAGAAAAATACTGGCAAGAGATTGAGACATTTCAGCACCACTTGTTCATCAATCTGATTGAAGGGTGTTTCAAGAAACAGCATTAAATGTTTCTGAGGAACCGTTGAACGGTGAGAGAAAAACAAAATGGCAATCAATATCAGAGAAAAAAATGCAAAAAAATAAAATCAAGAAAATGAAGCTTGAAATTCTGTTGTATCCTGTACAGAAGAGTGGAAAATAATCCAACAAAGGACATGAATAAGCATAGACAACCTAAAAGCACGTACCAAAAATAGTCTACTGGTCACTTGGACAAATTACTTTCAAGTTGAGGAACAGGCAAAACAAAAGATTACTGAATTTTACAATAATGAATAAACTCTCTTATGAAGGGTACAGCTCAATTGCTCCTTCAAGATAGAAGCAACTTACGGTCACGTAGAAAGAAAGAGCACAAGACAGGTAGTCAGGAGATCTGGTTTCTAATAGCAATGTCACCACTTGCCTGCTGTGGGAACTTGGGCATGTTCACAACTTCCCCGTACCTTAATTTCCCTACCCTTTATTTGTGGATAAATTACCTGTTCTCCCTATGCCTTACAGTCAGGCCCATGTTGGACAACAACAGTGTCTGTTCTGATTGAACTGTATCTTCCCCAGAATTTAGTACAGATGGCCACATAGTTGAGTGCCTAACGAATATCAAAATTATTACTATTGAATTATCCTGTGCTTTACTTGCATGTTTAACTGAATTCCCTGATGCTGATACAATAAAATTGGTCATTTTTTCCTCAGACGGATAGCAGAAGAGTCCAGGAGTCAAAGGACCTTGGTTCTAATCCCAGCTCGACCATTTATCTATGTGATCTTGGGCAACTCACTTGACTTCTCTGTCCCTTAGTTTTCTCGTCTGCAAAATGGGTATTTGATACCAGTTCTCCCCGCTACTTAAAATGTGAACCTCATGAGGGACATGATTATCTTGCATCTACCCCCCCCGCCAACCCCCATCCCCGAGTTAAGGATAATAATTTCATATAATATTTATCTTGGTAGGTGAAATAAAGGAGAAAAAGATCAAAAGGACTGCTGAAGGTAATTATTTTAGTCAATCATGCATCCACTGACACATTTTATGAGGGAGTAGGCTGCAGAGGAAACTGAAAATATCAACAGATTGCATTTGAATCATAGTAAATTATAATTTTAAAAGTGTTTTACAACAGCAAATATGATCTAAAAAATTAGAATGTGTTGATTTTATTTCATGGCATTCAGGAAATAACAGTAGTAATAAGGCAGAATTGAAATGTACTGGTTGCAATACCCACCGTAATCGGCAAAACAGCCCACTCAACTGATAATTCTTCGAAGTTATTTGCAAGTCACACAGTCCACTTTTATGGGCCAAACTACAAAATACATCCCATTACAGGCTGCACTTTGTACACATACATGAGTCATATGCAATTACCATTTATAAATAGGATTAAAAAGGGATGGGGGGAAAAAGAATCCCCTTAAACACAGAGCTTCCTAATTCTAGGTGGGATGAGTGTCATACCATTAGACACTGTAGGGCTTCACTATTGTTAGATCTCAGAAATGGCTCGTGTTTGTGATGTGCGCTGGGAAATCGGTTTCAATGCTATGAACAGCACACAGGCGTTGTAATGGGAGGGAAGAAATTCAAACAATTCATGTCTAGGTGCCCCAAAGAAAGGTCATTTCAGAACTCTAGGCCATACACTGAAAGTTAGAGCCACCGGATCGAAGTCAAAGCCCATTTAAACAATCCAAACAAAGCCAGATGTCCCACTAGACAAAAGCAAATATTTATTTCTGCCTTAAAAATATAGGCATTTTTATACCAGAACACCTCCACAAAGTCTCATAAGCAAAGGTAGATCAGGGTTTGGAACAGAACTGGCTCTGTTCAAAATCTTTACTGCCCAACTAAGCAAAAGAATTAGGATCATCAGTCAGTTTTGTAGTTGGACCCAAATTAGATAAGTTACTAACAATTTGGGTGGTAAGAATAAAACTCAAAGTTTCCTAGAATATCAGAAAGAGTAGTCTCACAAACAGGAAGAAATAGGTCCAAGTTAAAGGTTAATTAAAAAAATAAAGAGTACAAACCATGAACAACTGAATGACTAAATAATCAAGTGTTGATTACAAAGGTAAACTTGCATTGACAGGTGCACACAGGTGGAAACTGCACTTTGAATCAGATCTTTATTGGAACAATGTGTCTGATCAAAGCTTTTTAATAGGGTGCAGAGAAACTAGATGAGCTCCAGACTGGTGATAAAGCAGTCAGCAATGTTTTCTGCAACTTGAGTGGGGAGCAAAAGGGACCCTTTTTTCTCCTCTAAACTCAGGCGTAGAAGGAAGAATTAGTTTCACTTTAAACTATTTCCAACTCAATGAACCAGAGTTCATCTATGCAAATGGTTAGTCGTATGGATACATTAATCTCTGCTGGCTCTTCTTTCAGTTCAGGTCTTCTTGAGCAATATGTGAAGCAAAGGGAGCACTGGCTGTTGGAGAAGTATCACATCTCCATCGGCAAAGCTCCAATTCTTTCTATCACATTTATTGAGCTCTTTACTGTGTGCAGAGCACTGTACTAAGTGTTTGGGAGAGAACAATATAATAATAATAGACATATTTGCTGCCCACAATGAGCTTACAGTCTAAAGGGGGAGAGACAGACACATATAAATCAAGCTATCACTTGTATATCTATTATCTAGGACACTGCTGAGCAAACTGAGGGCCATGGTTAATTCTCAGTTGGCTTGAGCTAGGTCATAACCTGACTTTTCCTGCAAGTATAGGCCAGCTAATAATTGCTGAGAGTCTTTTCTGAAATACACACATTAGTGCCAAGGAGCATAAATGAATGAATTTCCCTATTGGAGGTCATCTAGCAGGGACATGCTGAGCATGTGCATGATGAAGACATTAAGTGAGTACACAAACTAATGTGATGAGTGCTGAATAAAGATCTGCAAATGACACTTTGATACTTTTCCTTGAAAAGTTGATGTGGGGATGTTCTCTCACCTGTTTTTCCTTTTTTTTTCGCTATTGGTAAGTAGCGTCTACCACAGAATATGGGCTTAATAAATACCACTCTCTCAGGTAACACAATTCACACAATAATAACAACAATTATGGTACTTGCTAAGCACTTACTATGTGTCAAGGACTGGGGCTGATACAAGTTAATCAGGTTGGACACAGTCCCTGTCCCACTTGGGACTCACACTCCTCTCCCCATTTTACAGATGAGGTAACTGAGGCACAGAGAAGTGAAGTGACTTGCCCAAGGTCACATAGCAATCACATGACAGAGCCGGGATTAGAACTCAGGTACTTCTGACTCCCAAAAGGATCCATCCATCCATGGAAGTGTCCTAACCACTAGCCATGCTGCTTCTCTCAAAAGGTTCCCCATTATCTGATTAATTTGACAATCAATTCACTCTCCTTTCTCCTTTAATTTGCAGTTTGGGGGCTAAAGAATCTTCATTGCAATCAATTTAATTTATTGATTAAATTAAATTACTGCTTGCAGAGCACTGTACTAAGAGCTTGGGAGAATTCAATACAATAGATTTGGTAGACATGTTCCTGCCCCCAAGGAGCTTACAGTATAAAGAGGACCTTACGGTCTATCAAAATTCTTGCTTTCCCTCTTCCTTTTTCATCCCGTTTTTCCACTGTAACTTGAGCTATTGTTTATAGGCATCAAAAGGCATATATTGACCAATTCAGTATTTCACATACCCTGTCAATACTGCCAGGATGATTAAGGACTGGTACAGCTCTTCTCTTCATTCATTCAATCATATTTATTGAGCGCTTACTGTGTGCAGAGCACTGTACTAAGCGCTTGGGAAGTACAAGTTGGCATGGCAACGTATAGAGACGGTCCCTACCCAACAGTGGGCTCACAGTCTTATCCAAACAATTCCATCAACATGGTGGGAATCATTTCAATACGAAGATCCTACCCCAGGCTTACCCCAGTGACTTGGATGGTTGGGCCTGGGTAATTACAGCAATGTACTCAATTAAAACAGTTAATTTAGACCCCATATTTACCAAGTAATTACAAACAACAGTATTCACATACCCTCCACGTTGACATATCAAGGAAATTCAAATAAATAAAAAATGGTTTGAGGCCAGATCTGGTAGGGAATGCAATAGAAAAAAATATAGGCTTCAACCCAAAATAATAAATTCAGAATATGAATTCGGAGTAAATTAAAACTGGGGGCAGAATTTAATCATAAAGGACTTTTTAGCATTTTAATATACTCTACTATGATACATAGAAAACAACATGTTCCATTGTGTAGATTTGTGTTCCTTTCATAAACCAGGTTTAACAAAATCACAGTATGTTTCATTATTCAATTCAATGGTGGAGGAAGAGAATTCACTTAAAAAAATGTTTTCTTAAAAAAGAAATTGTTGGGGAAGATCATCTTGAAACATTTCCAAACCAGCTCTATTAAGACAGCAAGAGTAGTTATTGGCAGTAACTGGAATCTCAGATGCGAATTTTCTTTTCCGTATGCTATTCTGTTTTCCCCTTAGGAGAAGAATTAAAAGCAGTTCTGGGAACAGCGTGGGAAAAAAACACAATCAAGATTTTTTGACACGTTCTCTGTCAGTCTGGAAGCCAAATGCTTTACTTTATAGTCTTGTCACACAGCATATTTTAAGTCAGTCCCCTTGGATGTTCTATAAGGACAGCCCCTGAAGAAAGGTAACTGAAGGAAAGACAGTTGAGACACCTGTAAGGACCAGAAAGAAATATGGGAAAGGATTGAAAAAATTCAATTTCAGAAGGGACTGTTTCTTTATCATAATTCACGGGCTGGATATTACATGTGGCATTAAAAAATGAACAAACAAAAAAAACAACCTCCCTGTGTCCGTTCCCTATGAGTCAAAAGGCTTATATCCAAAGAGGTTTATCCTGTTACAGGTATTTCATTTTTTCCCATTGGCAAATCACATTCAGACTAAGAAAAGGGTCAAAGAATAGTTAACAGAATCTGGGAGAGCGAGAGAGAGAGGGAAAGAGGGAGAGCGGGAGAGGGAGAGGGAGAGGGAGAGCGGGAGAGGGAGAGCGGGAGAGCGGGAGAGGGAGAGGGAGAGGGAGAGGGAGAGGGAGAGGGAGAGGGAGAGGGAGAGGGAGAGGGAGAGGGAGAGGGAGAGGGAGAGAGAGAGAGAGAAATTGGAAGAAATCCAGGACCCCTAAGAAAATCATTCTATCTTTTGGCAGCATATTTTGCTCCCACCCAGAGATGAGAAGGGGATTCATGGCTTCTACAACTCTTTGGTAGGCTATTCAGAGTTTTTTTAAATCATTTTAACAGTAATAGGGCTTAGCCTTAGAATTTGGAGGAAATTAAAACTACAACACTCTGCACACAGTAAACACTCAATTCACACAATGTGTTCATTGTTCACATGTGTTCACACAACGTGTGTTCACTCAAAACACACAATGGATCAATAGTGCCTTGCACTGATAAAGATGTTTTTCCCAGGAGATCAAGTTGGATTTTGTCTGTCAGACCTTTCCTCAGTCATCCTACTGCATATCGCTGGGAAATGGGAGATTCAGTATCCTCTGTCATGGAGAAACTGAGGTACTGAGGGAAAGAGTTCCAGAGAGCCCCTCTGCACTAGGGCTGCAAGAGAAAATCTCAATGCTTAGCAACATAAGCCACTTGGACGAAAGGTTACAATTAATAAATGAAACTCTAGTTCTTTTTGGCACAATTCAAAACAAATTACTTAAGATTTTTAATTAGCTCCTCACAAATTTAAAGAGCCTCATTGGGAAGCTGTATGCTACCACTGTACATTTTGTCCCTTTTGATATGTATTGGGTTTTAAAAGCAAGATTATGTAGTCATAAAAGATGCAATTGTGTAACATGCAATAACCTTCTAACCCTCTAACTTCATTAGTAATACAGTAATTTCTGCTCTAATACAGAATCTCATGCTAGGGGATGAATTTACATTATGGAAACTACTGATTCAAAGGGAATTGATGGGTTGGAGGTTAGAGAGTTTGAAGATACTACCATGTTATTTTTACAAAAGATATTACTGTTCTATCCACCACGACCACAATTCTCCATACCCTCTTCAAGCATCATTTAACTGTATGAAATGCTGTAGGCATGCAAAAATATGAAGTCCTGTATTGTACAGTCCAGTAAGGCTGAGGCAGAGTCGGTGAAGCATAGCAGAGTTACACTTTGCCTAATGCCATCTGCATAAGCACGATAGCTTCTTCCTACAAATACAAATGTATTTGCAACGCAGTAGGCACTAAATTGACTAACTTATATACCACGTTTTACCCAATGCGATACAGGGAGGAAAGAATGGAGGGAGCAAGTATTTTAATAGGGTGCTGCTCTCAGAAGCATGTTGCTCCCTAACACACTCAGCAATATGACAACAAGATTCAGGGAGTTCCCTGGGGATACCAAGAGTTTAGGCTGGTCCACTGGGTAGGGGAAGGGCAATTGGACTTGCTTCTTTGGGACCAGAGAAGAATGTTGGAGTAATGATTATGGCTGGGCTAGACCCCAAGTAGCCCTGGGAAGGGTGGAAAACGGACCAATCCCATCTGTGGGAATGTCTGAACAAGGAACCATGTGACAACCAGTGTCTCAGAGAAAGTCTCCAAAACTACCCAGAAGGGTTACTCAGCACCCGGCTAGGAAGTCTGAAGGTTCCTCCATGCTGCCTTTGGGTGCAGGCATGCTGGTGGGGTGGATTTAGGAAATGCTAACCCCATAGACCAGCCATGCTAAATATCCAAATGGAGGGCTAGAGTTGTTCTTGTTATCCAAATTAATTCAATTGCTAAGCAGTGATAATAGAGCAGCTTGGCTGCTGGGACTGGCTGGCCAAAAAATCAGCACCTAGAATGTCAATCCACCAACCTCAGCACCTGGAGAAATTCAGTAAGGCAAGTTGAAATTGGAGCACACTCAAACCTTATTTTTCTAAGAAAGTCAGACCACAAGAAATGACATTATAGTCCATCCAGCACAGTCCTACCAAGGTGTTTTTGGAAAAACAGTACTTTGGCATTCTTAATAATAATAACAATAATAATTTTGGTATTTGTTAAGTGCTCACTATGCTCAAAGTACTGTTCTAAGCGCTGGGGAGGATACAAGGTGATCAGGTTGCCCTATGTGGGGCTCACAATCTTAATTCCCATTTTACAGATGAGGTAACTGAGGCCCAGAGAAGTGAAGCGACTTGCCCAAAGTCCACAGCTGACAAGCAGCAGAGCCGGGATTTGAACCCATGACCTCTGACTCCAAAGCCTGGGCTCTTTCCACTGAGCCACACTGCTTCCCCTGTATTCTTGTATTCATCTCCTGGCTAGGAACAATCTCCTTACCATCAGTTTTAAGGCACCCACCAGTTCTTCCCCTCCTATCTTACCTGACCTGATCTACTATAACCCAAACCACTTATTTCACTCCTCTAATGCCAGCCTATTCCATTGTACCCCAATCTTGTTCGGTTCAACTTCAAATCCTTGCCTACATACCTCCTCTAGCTTGGGACACTCTCCCCCTTCATATCCAGCAGACCACCTCTTGCTCCACTTTCAAAGACATACTAAAATCACACCTTCTCCAGAAAGCTTTCCCTAAGGCCTCATTTCCCCTATTTGCCTGAGCAGTTTGATCCGTACCCCTTAAGCATTTAATACTTACCCAGTCCCATAGAACTTTTGTACACATTCATTTCCTCTGTCTGTAATTTATGTCAATGCCTGCCTCCCTCTCTTGATTGTAGCTCCTTGTAGGCAGGGATTGTGTCTACCAACTCTATTAAATGGAATTCTCCCAAGCATCTGTACAGTGCTTGGCGTGCAGTAAAGTGCACAATAAATATCACTGATTGATAAGCAGAAAATGGGAGGGGTTTGCCAGAGGAGAGATTTGATACAAATTCCTTTTTAATGCAAAAATTTTGAGAAGTATGTTACAATGATAAGCGGTTCTTGTTCAATTGCAGGAAGATTTCAGAACATTTGTCTGCTAGAAATCTAGTATTCCACAGATTAAAATGATAATGGGAAGCAGCATGACCCAGTGGAAAGAAAACAAGAGACCTGGGATCAAGTCCTGACTCCACCACCTGCCTGCTGTGTGATCTTGGGCAGATCACTTTTTTCTGGTATTTGTTAAGCACTTACTATGTACCAGGCACTGTACTAAGTGCTGGGGTAGATAAACTTATCAGGTTGGACACCTTCCATGTCTTCTACAGGGCTCACAATCTTAATCCCCATTTTACAGATGAGGTAACAGAGACACAGAGAAGTGAAGTGATTTATGCAAGGTCAAACAGTAAGTACGTGGTGGAGGAGGGATTAGAACCCAGGTCCTTGGACTCCCAGACTCATGCTCTTTCCACTAGGCCATTCTGCTTCAAATCACTCAAGTGACTTAAGACACTTAAACTTTTCTGTGCCTCAGTTTCCTCATTCTTAAAATGGAAATAAAAGGCTTGCTCTCCCACCCTAGATCGGGAGCCCCTTGTGTGATAGGGACTATGTCCTGATTATCCTGTTTCTCTCCAGTATTTAGTACAGAACTTGGCACATTACAAGTGCTAAATAAATACCAAAACTAGCAAAGAACTGCAATAATTACAAGAAATTCAATTAAGTTTTGCTTTGCTGACCACCAAATTCCCCACAGAAATTGGGATCAAGACACAAACACCTAGAATAAAAGATTGTTCTACAAACCAAAATACATAGTTGGCCTGGAAGTGTGCTTAACACCTGCCAGAGGTACTGATGAAGTTAACACCTCTTCTAGACTCCTCTCCCCTTGAAAAGCTTATTTTTTATGGTGTTTTTTAAGTGCTTACTCTATGCCAGGCACTGCTTAAGTGCTGGGGGTAGAGACGAGATAATCAGGTTGGACAGAGTCCCTGGCCCACATAGGACTCAAATTCTGAATCTCCATTTTACAGATGAGGTCACTGAGGCATAGAGAAGTGAAATGACTTGCCCAAGGTCACAGTACAGACAAGTTGTGGAGTCGGGATTAGAACCCAGGTCCTCTGAACCCAGGCCCAAGCTTCAAACATTTGTTTTGTTCTTCAGAATATTAGCATATCATTTTGTTGTTCCGGATGTCTATGATCAAAATCCCCTACAAAAAGGCTACTAAACTGGGCTATTAAGATTTAATAGAGAGTCAGTGAGGTCCCTTGTGTTCCATTTTCTTTTGTGTTCCATTTGTGTTCCATTTTAGGGAAGCAGCATGGCTCAGTGGAAAGAGCACAGGCTTTGGAGTCAGAAGTCATGGGTTCAAATCCTGTCTCTGCCACTTGTCAGCTGGCTGACTTTGGGCAAGTCACTTCACTTCTCTGGGCCTCAGTTACCTCATCTGTAAAATGGAGATTAAGACTGTGAGCCCCCCCGTGGGACAATCTGATCACCTTGTAACCTCCCCAGCGCTTAGAACAGTGCTTTGCATACAGTAAGCACTTAATAAATGCCAAAATTATTATTTTCTACTCTTTCAAATCTGAGGTATTCGGGCACCTACACATTCCCAGGGGCAATACTCTGATTCATGTGTTATTTTGGTACAGTAGTCAGGGGGCAACAAGTGCCAGAAACACCATGGACTTGCCAGACTTAAAAAAAAAAAACACCCAAAAGTGAGCACAGAAAGTAATTCTGATTTAATACAGGAGAATGACTACATTCAGTTTCTTATAATGTACAGTGCTCTAGGCAACCTGAATTCCAGAACCCAGCATGCTAAATAAATCAAGATTGTGGATCTAGACCTCTAAGTATACTGGGGACAAGGAGCATGTCTACCACTCAGCCAAGTACTCTTCCAAGCACTTAGTACAGTGCTCTGCACACAATAAATTCTCAATAAATATGACAGTGGAAGAGAGGAGAAAGGGTGGGGGGGAAGAGAGAGAGAAAGACAGACACAGCCCTAGACACCCTCTAGCATTTCTGGGTATTTTTTAAATACCTTCCCTCTTCTGCAACTTGAAATATTGAAAGAGTTGTTGTTATGTATGGATACCATCAAATTCAGCAATGTAGCTCCAGCCTGTTAGTATTATCATCATTATGAAAAGATTGAGTGCCTACTTGTACTGTTTGGCAAATCTGAAATGCCTTTGCATTCCCCTTGAGAGAAATAGCCCAACTCAAAATATTATAGCTATCAAAACGACCCCATATGGATGTGTTCAATACAGGAAATGTGCCTGTATTTTAACCATGGTTACACATTTAATATAAAATTGGAGGTATGCCATTTTCTACAAACTGTGGTGTTCAAACTCTACAGTGCCTCTTTCTGTTGGAGAGAACTCTCAGCTTCCTCGGTCAATAAAACGTCCAAGATGCAAAAAAAAAGAACAATCTGAAATTGCGTGTGAGCAAGAAGTGTTAAAACAAAATGAGTGTAATATAAGAGCAACAGTAAGGCTTGGCATTCTCAGAGAAAGATTTTCCTCTCCAGAGTGAAAAGCTAAACTCTGTAGCTAGGGGAAATTATTGGGAGGATGATACCAGGGTACATACGGCTATAATAACAGAGTGGAACATTTCAGTGTCAATGATACGGATCCCGTGTGTCACTCCTCAAGGTCCAGAGCACTGACCTTTGCCTTCTGATTTACTGCCCAGCAAGGCCAGTCCTAGATGAAATGGACCCCAGAGGAGCAACAGAAGGTGACTAGGGAGGGAACCACAGCAAACAAAAATGGAACCATCACCATTTGGGGAGATGAGAGATTCTATAAGGGCCGTTTTGAGAAATAGCAAAGACTTAAATTTCTTCAAAATGAATCACTGAACCTAAGAATGCTACCCAGGAGAAAAGAGGAGCAAGAATCCCATTTCAAGCCCCAAAAGAAATTGGTGAGAAATAATAGTAAAAAAGAGAGATTGCATTAATGGCGACTGCTGGAAAAGGGAGGCACGATGACTCAGCCTCCCGTCAGTTCAGGGTCCTCTGCTAAATAAAGTCTTACCATCAGCAGGCCAACGCGGTCACTCATCCAGAGCCCAGTGATAAATAGCCGAAGAAACCGACATAATAGATGACATCCAATCTTACTTGTGGGCCATTTTCAGTTTAATAGATTCAGTGATTTCCATGGGCTGAGTTAATGCCAAGCATCTGGCCTGCCTTGGCTCAAATTCAACTGGAAAAATCACCCGTTGCATTGTGTTCCCATCCAAGGTGGAAAAGATAAACTGTCAGAGTTCAAAGTCAATATAGCAGATTGAGAAATTTAAGTTGGAGAGAAATACGAAAATGCCAAGGTTATTTATGAAGTAAAATTCTTATCTTTAAAGGAAACAGGTGCATTAAAGTAAATCTGACCACCTGTGCAATTATTGGGACAGGCCTTAAATTCTTCTTCTGCAGACTCAAGCTTTTGATGGATCATAATCATTTTCCTATATACATCCAGCCAAGAGACTCAAGACATAAAAATTAAATTTGACAAGTGAACGCTTAATTTGTGTAATTGACTAGTGGCCATTTTCCTCAGGGTCAATTCTTCATTCCTCCCTCAGCGCCCATGGATGCTCAACCTCCATTTTAAGGCTCTTTATCAGTTCCTCCCAGCTACATGGACTCTGTCCTCTCCTCTTTTTCCTTGTTCTTGCTCTTCATTCTAATGTAACTCTTTGAACCACTTTCCTTTCCCTCTCCTGCTTCCACCCCTTCTTCCCTTAGGTCAAGAATGGTCACCCACTTGGCCTGCTTTCAATCACTCCATTCTCCTCATTTAGAGCACCCCTGCAGACTCACCGTTTATGGGAAACTTACCATGGTTCACTTCCAAAAGGGCAATGTCATTTGAAAGCAGCCATCCTGGGATCATTTTTCGCAGGGGACCAAGCCCCCAGGGAGAGGATCCCTAAGAATTATTCCATGAGGAAAGCCAACCTGTAACCCCCTGGATCAAGCTGGTGATGGGGCCACTAGGGAGTTATGGAACATGGTGGGGGCTTTTCGAAAGGTCGAAATGCCAGTAAAGGGATTTTTCTACATGGAACCGGGGACTTCTACGTGGAGAGGGTGGTTTAAAAAAATCACTGAGAAGCATTTTTCTAAGAGGACCACAGATTAACAATAATAACTGTGGTATCTGTTAAGCACTTAAAATGTACCAGGCACTGTACTAAGCGTTGAAGGATGCCCCCTCACCTGGGTTAATGGGATGGAGACAGGTTGCGGCTCCTTAGCTGGCAAGTTGTCAGGGAAGGTACCAGGGTACATAGGGCTATGTTAACCAACTGGAACATTTCAGTGTCAGTGATCGATCCTGTGTGTCATTACTCAAGGTCCAGAGGCACTGACCTGTGCCTTCTGATTTACTGCCCTGCAAGGACAGTCCTAGATGAAATGGAAGCCTGGGCGAAGAGCCTGTTCAATGCCACCTCCAACCCAACCAAGTGAGACCATGCTCCTTTCCCTTCTCACCCCTCTGCTCCCTGGGTGGGTCCCCATCTTACTGCTAAAAATGTAATCTCCCAAGTGCTTAATACAGTGCTCTGTACATAGTAAACACTCAATGTATGTAATTAATTGATTGAAAAAAAACTTTGAAAGAAATCACTTTCTCTCCTCTTGGACTCCTGTCTAATATTGCCTTCTCAGCACTTCTGTATCCCAACAGTTAAGTATACACCATCTCCAATCTCCCTCATGCATTTATCTGACTAACCGTATTACTTAAAAGCATTAACTTCTTACCCCTATGTGCAATTTTAGTGTCCATCTCCCCCACTCAATTCTTACGTCCTTTATTAATCATAGTGATATTTGTATTTTAACAATCACTGTACTAAGCGCTGGGACAGACACAAGGAGATCAGATCAACACAATGCCTCTCCCACAGTCTAAAAGAGAAGAAAACCAGATATTTGATTCCCATGCTACAGTGAGGAAACTCAAGCACAGAGAAGTGACCTGCCCAAGATAACACAGCAGCTAAGTGGCGGAACTGGGATTAGAACCCAGGTCCTCTGATTCCCAACATGGTGCTCTTTCCTAGACTAGAACACGCTGCTTAAGTGCTGGGATCTTGCCTACCAATTCTGTTGTACTGCTTAGTACAGTGGTCGGAACACACTAAGTGCCCAGTAAATACCACTGACTGAATAACAAACATGCAACCCATTCCTTGCACCGCATGCCTGAGTTTCCGCCCCCTTATCTCTCAAACACTCCAGATGATGAAGTTCCCTCGTAAAGCCATAACGTGTCACAGTAGTACAATACAAAAAGGAAAGGATCGATGCACAATGCATTACAAATGTGTGTAAAGTAGCTAATAAAACACAATCACTTAGGTAAATCAGTCTTCTGTTGTGAATAAATTATAGTAAAATTAGGTGTTTACAGCAGAGTTTTTTCTGATTTGCTTTGGTTTCAGGAAGACCATTAATTTAATTTTACAAAAAAATCCATTAAACAGCAGTCATTTGACAAGCAGTCGGATTATCCCATAGAAGTAGCCTCTCATCATTCTTGATGCGGTCATTAACCAGTTAATCAGTGGTATTAGTTGAACACTTACTGTGTGTAGAACACTATACTAAGTGCTAGATGGAGTACAATAAATAGAATAGAGTTTTGCCCAGAAAGAGATTACAGTCTAGAAGGGAAGACAGATTTAAAATAAATTACAAATACATACAGATACAAATACAATGTGTACATAAGTGTTGTAGGGCAGATATCAAGGGTTTAAAGGCTACAGATGAAAGTGCTTATTTCTTGAAGAAGCATGCCGCTTCACAAAGAGCTTTCAAAATTTCTCTTTAGTAGTGTAAGTGTTACTTTTGCCATTGCAGGAAAGAATACCTTCTGCTTTGGAAATATTTATCAAGAAAATTTTAACAGCCCTAAAAACCACACTTATTTTCAGGGTAAAATATCTTCATGGCAAACCCTGTTCTAGTTGAAAATTTAAAGCCCTGTCTGATCTTACAAATTCGATATTCACCCCACCCCACCAGTCCTATAGCACTGATGTACATACCCCTATATAGTAACACTTCAATGTCTACCTCCCCATCTAGACTGAAAGCACCTTGCAGGCAAGGAACGTACCTACCAACTCTACTGGATTGTACTCTACCAAGCCCAAACCAGCCCAATGAGCAAGGACCCTGATTCCTTCTTTAATAATGCCCAACCGGGCCCAATCTGACTTCCAAAATGGTGACTATCCAGTGAATTTGGATAGTCAATTCAATCCCCCCCCCTGCCTTTTTCCCCAGAAGGGTGTCTGCTGGCCTGAATTATTCCTATAACTGTCCCTTCTGCAGTTTATTTTGTCTTGTATGGCCAGATTATTTTTCCTGACACGACTTTGTTGGTAATAGATTTTTCTATGTTTGTTTACTAGTCTTCTCACCACAGAATTCAGATTTTCCCAGCCTGAAAGAGTAATTCAAATTAGATTCTAATAAGGAAAAATTGGCAGCACTTAATAAAATGCATATTCCATCTTGAAAGCCACAGCAAACCAGTATCGGAGCCTCACAATGGTCAAATATTTATGAATAGTAAAAAGGGAAGTCTGTGATGCATCACAATATTGACTCTGAGTCCACTCATATGTTCTCATAGCTGGATATAATCATTTCTTCTATGACCATGTTTAAGCCATCATGTGATCTCTACACAAGGAATCGTGCCTGTTTCCCAGCATGGTCCCACGTGGCCAATCTGCACTATTCTGAACCATGTTTCAAGCTTATTAATAATTGCTATATTTTGCTGTAATTTCCTGTGGGCAGGACATATTTGCAAAAAAATAAATGTACCTAACCCTGTCCCATAAAATAACTACTACGGCACTCCTGATGAATGTCCCCACCTCCCTAAATACTCACAGCACTTTGCAGGTTCTGCCCTTTGCTGTGTTTTTATGGTAAACCTTGGTTTTTCAAATGCACCTCAGAGAATTGCAAATATACAATCTCAAGGCAGAAGTTAGAGAAGTAAGATTATTATATTTTCCATTATTTGCACTAAGGAAGGCTTCTCTCAGAAAACATTCACCTGGATTTGCCATGCCAACAGTGGTGTTTGAAAGAGCAGAAATGAACCAAATGCTACTCTTGCCTGTTCCTTCTTTTCAATTCAGGGTTTGTCTTGGTCTCCTCCTTACACATCCAAGAGCAAACAAGGGCCAGTTCTGAGAGCTCTCTGAACTTAGCAGACTGTTATTCTGATCGTGGCTTGTGGAAACCTTCTGCTGAGGGCTCTCATCAATCCATCAATCAGTGGTATTTATTTAGTGCTATATGTTTGCAGAGCAGTGTACCAAGCAGTTGGAAAAACACAATACAACAGAGTTGGCAGGCACATTCACACTTTTTTTTCCTGATGGAATGTAAACGAATGATCCTCTCCTATCAATTACAGATGCCCTAAACTCCAAGGATATGCTCACTAACCAAAGAAAGGACAGAAAGAAACCACTTCTGAGGAGGGAGGAGGAAGGTAGAGCACGGGTCTCAGAGTCAGAAGGTCATGGGTTCTAATCCTGCCTCTGCCACTTGTCTCCTTGGGCATGTCACTTCACTGTGCCTCAGTGACCTCATGTGTAAAATGCAGATCGAGACTGAAAGCCCCACGTGGGACCGGCCAGGACTGCGTCCAACCCGATTTGCTCAAATCCACCCCAGCGCTTAGTACAGGGCCTAGAACACAGTAAGCACTTAACAAATACCACCATTAATGTTATTATTATTTACCTGTTCAGTTTTCATACCCACCTCCCTCCCGCCACCCTCCCCCAAACTATTTCAGGCCTCTGAAACCAACATTGTCCAGAAATCCTCCCCAGTTATTTTTGAACTTCCAAACCAAAGCTGACAATTTTGATAAGGTGATCCCGTTCATTCACAATGGTGTTAGTAATGAGATCTAATATTGCTAATCTTAAGACTGTCTCTTCCAGAAAAGGGAGGATATAAGGGTAACATAAAATCACGTGGCTCACATCTGAAGTTTTAAGTAGCCTGAAGGTGAGGAGCAGGTGCCCTTTTCTCCTGATCTGTAGCCTCCGGGTTTGGGATTTAGATTAGGTGGACTCTGCACAATCCCAAAAAAGTATCACACCAATTCGGGGCTGGGCCCACCCACATGTTTTCCTGGAACACTGAGTTGTGCTAAGCTGGATCCAGATGCAATGAAAGGGCCATGGGGAACGGCAGGGGCCCAAGCCCTCCGCAGGGCCTCTCTTTTGTTCCCACCAAGATTCCAGCCCTCAAATGCATTTTGAAACTTCCCCAAATCCTAGAAATTCTGGTGGGGCTTCTCAAATCTCTGGCATCCTCACTGGGGGGTGTATAGCTCTCTGGCTCGTCTGCCAATTCTGCCACTGAGGCAGGCTGGCACTAGGCATAAGTCTGCTCCATTGGGAACTATCAAGAGGGTGGCGGGGTTTGCACGGGACTATAGCTGTGACCTAATTGCACTGAGCAACAGACAGATTCAGGAGACTTGGGGTCTAGTCCCAGATCCTCCATCTGCCTGCTGTTTGACCTTGAGCAAGTCTGTTAATTTTTTCTGTGCCTCAGTTTCCTCACCTGTAAAACGGTGATTAAATGTCTGTTCTCCCTCTCTATCAGTTTGGGACATGGACTGTGCCTGTCATGAACAGCTTATACCTATCCTGGCTCTTGGAACAAAGTAACCATGCAATCAAAACCCTCATTAGAATTATCTGTTCCCCCTGAATCTCAATACGACAACAGGATTCAACTCTTTCGTCAAAGGATTCCAAAAGCCCTTTACAAACTGAAATAGTGAAAAATGTTCACATATTTATGAGTCAAGATACTGACATTAAAATTACATTAAAAATATTAAAATACACCCTAGAAGACCTTTTGTTTTTCAGTTAAATATTTTTGACCCTAAAACTTGTAACTGCTCATATTTTGTATTTATTCTCCAGTTTTGAAACTCATCCACTGTCCTCTGCAATATGATATTTTAGATCCCACTGTTTTCCTAGTCAGATCTTTGTTTTTATGAATCATGTGACCAGAGTCACCATGGTTAACTTAATATAGACAAATGGTCATTTCTGTGTACTCGTATATTTTATCAAAGTGCCACTGCCCGATGCTACTATAATATTGCAAGTGGCTTTACTGTTTGCAATGATAGTATTCTGTTCATCTCCTGCTCTGGGACTATAATTCAACAAATAATTCCATGAGGTAAGCAGGGTGTAAATGATTGGTGTGAAATAGACTGCTTGACCAGTACTATTCACCAAACCATGTGATACCAAAAGGGAGGAAAGAAAAAAACTCAGGCAAGGATTTAGCTTCAGATGCTAGTCAAGCTTTTTTTTTTTAAATGATAATACTAAACAGTATACAATCCAGGTCTAGAAACAACAATGTCCCTAGCTATATCTGAGGAATGATTTCTAGATCTATATTCAGATAGAAAACATTTTACAGGACTCCCTCTAACAGGCATGAATCATTGATTCAATAGTATTTACTGAGGATCTACTGAGTGCAAACCACTGAACTTGGAAAAGTGCAATAACAGTAAATGTAACAGTCCCTGCTTTTGAGGAGTTTTCTACTTCCAGAGGAAGGCAGGCAGACAAAAATCAAAAACTGGGAGCAGGAAAAATACGCATTTTCCCTATCGGCCCTCCCCTCTGCATTGACCAAGTACCCCTTAAGCACTCTGATACTCACCGCAGCCCCTCAGCACCTATGTAAATATCCTCATACTCTATATACCCTAACTATAATTTATGCAAAAGTTTGTCTCTCGCTGTAGACTATGAGTTCTTTATGAGCAGGGATTTTGGTCTATTGTAACTGTACTTTCTCAAGTGCTTAGTGCAGTGTTCAACACACAGTAAGCATTCATACTATTGATTAATTGAGGACAGCTGGAGTATGGAAAAAATTGATAAATGAATTAAATGGAGCATTCACTTCAATATACAGCCCACAAAAATGCTAATCGTGGGTGATATGATGACATGATAAAGGGGATGGAGATTAGGTGGGGAATGCCTTAAGCAGAGTGGGGTTTTCAGTACGGATTTGAATATAAAAAAGGTTCATGATCTTGTGGACTGTAGAGGGGAGAGAGATCCCGGATGGCAGTGGGAATGGGGTAAGCAATGGGTTGGAGATGGGAGAATCAAGTGCAGGATACAATGAGACACATTCTAAAAAATGCTCCGAGGTCTTAATTTAGGTTCCGTGAAAGTCGCTCCACTTACTGGATCTTCAGAACAGATTCTCTTTGCAGGAGAGGCAGGTGTTATTGACAATGGGGAAAGAGAAGCAAACAATCGCTATTTCTCTTCTGGGAATGCCAGCCATTAATTTGCTGTATGGATAGTAGTGCCTCTGGCACAGCTACAACGTCAGTGTGTTGACAGCCAGAACGCCAAGTCTATAGTTCTAAACAACAATTCCAGGAAGCAAAGTAGAAGAATGCTTTCATTTTATTTTTTTGTCCTTGACTCAAAAGCCACCTACTCACCTCACCCAAGAACTGGCTTCAAAGCCTTTGATCACTGGTCAATTGGGAGATGATATAATCAGTGCAACTGAGACATGGCAGGCCTGCTATATAAGGGAATGTTTATAAGCTTGTAGTGACGGGTGTGTGTGTATTTTTAAATCCTTCTTTTACATGATATATATTTAGTAGAAGAGTATGGGTCTGGGAATCAAAGGACCTAGCTTCCAATACCAGCTCTGTTACTTGCCTGCTCTGTGATCTTGGGCAAGTCACTTACCTGCTCTATGCCTCAGTTCCCTCATCTGTGGAATAGAGATTAAATACCCATTATCTTTTCTCATTAGACTGTGAGACCCACGTGGGACAGGTACTGTGTTCTACTTGATTATCTCGGTTCTCCTGCTGCATTTAATATATTGCTTGACTCATGGTTAGCACATAACAAATACCATAACTATTATTATTATACCCTACCTTGAATCAATGGAAAAAGTCAAAAAGCCAAATCAAAATATATGGCCATATAATCTTTCTCCTCTATTAGCAGATGTGTGATGATGAAAGACTTCCTCTAACTCACTAAGAAATAAATCTTGAACAATGCAAATTACATTGGAGGCTTCTTCTTCTACTAATCATTTGGTCTTGATCATGCCAATGTCCCATCCATCAAGAAAAAGGCCCCCAACCTAACCCCCGGCCTCTTAACCTCTCTCCATATTGGGGTCTACATCCTTGCATTAAGATTAAATGGAGGGCTGCAGCTTCACTGAAAATAGGGCATTCATTTATGGGAGTCTTTCCTATTCCTTGCTGAGGGGAGAACCATGGTTCTTTCTTTTTAAAATGTCTAGAAGCCTAGAGTAAAAGGTTCCCAGAGAGTTCCATTTGCCTACAGTAGAAACTAAAATTGTGAATTTAAGTCTGAACACACCTTGGTTGTAGAAGAGTAGTGTAAAATTATTGAGTCACTTTACAGTACCACCAAGACTACTTGTACTTAAGCATTATGGAATCCCTGGCTTAAAAAAGCTATTTATCATTGGAATGTTACCCTGATATATTCCAGTGGTAATGAGAATGAGGCATAGAAATCAAACTGCAAATGAGGGGACACCAATTTTGTCTTGATCAGCTCTTCAAGTTGGGAGGCCATTACTTTGAGAATGTCTAATTAAGCATATTACTCTTGGTCTAGTAGCCAAATATAAAATATCTTAACAAATCTTCCAGAACTCTCCTCAGAAAAAACAGCCTCAAAAATGATAGTTCTAATCACCTGAATAAATCTCATTAATGTGTACCTACCCCAGGGCTTAGAACAGTGCTTGATACATAGTAAGCGCTTAACAAATAGCATTATTATTATTATAAACTACCATAATAATAATAATAATAATAATAATGGCATGTATTAAGTGCTTACTATGTGCAAAGCACATAAAGAGGAAGGATACATGGTGGAACGAATTGATTGAGGAGCAGACATAATTCATACCAGCAAGAAAATCTGTTTGAGCCATTTGCCAACTAAATAACAATTGGAGAAAGAGATTACCATTACAAAACCATTTCCACCAGGTGGTTCACCAGCTTCTGTTCAGTTGGAAACCTCCAAAAACACAGCAATCAGGAGGCTCACTAATTTGGAAGAAAGGCATTTTATAACACAAATCACAACAGATCAATTTGTGCCAGAATTAATCACTTGGAGAGTGAAAATGCTGGCTATATAGAACAGAAAAAGAACTTCAGTCCCACAATCAATTATGTGCATAAATCGTGTAACAATAGCTACTGAAAACAAAAGAGTGCTTCAAAAACCTAAATAACTTCAGAATACAAAACCTAAGCCACCTTGATATACTCCCTAAACCTTTGGACTGTCATCCTGATACATTTATTTATAAAGGTATTTACTATCTATTAAGCACTGTTCTAAGCACTGGGGTAGATATGGGCGAATCAGGTTGGATACAGTCCCTGTCCCACATGGGGATCACAGTTTAAGTATGAGGGATGAACAATACAATGTGGAACTTAAAAATCTTAGCAGTTAATGTGTAGTGTATCTTATAGGAGCCTTTGATTTTTCGTCTTTCTTTCCGTTGGCCTCATGCAGGACTAGGGAAAGTGAGCATACCAAAAAAGAAAATACATCCAACTTCCAAATTTGTGTGCCAAGTTTCAATTCTTAACTGTAATCTTTTCAACCCCTGAAACCAGTCTTTAAAATCAACCCAGCAAATGTCTTGAGTTACAGCAACTGTGTTGCTACAATTCTTCTCTCAGCATGCAGTGCAAAATATTGGTGGCTAAAGACAGTGAATTGTAAATTAGAGCAAGCCATATTTATGCTCAAAGTAAGCATGATGCCTATACATCGTTTCAAAAGATGCATTTTTCAAAGCTGAACAACATGTATTACTCTAAGCAGAGCTACCCTTGTTGCATATGCAGATTATATAGTGCCACACATTATGGAAAAATATTAGCAAAGGCTGAGCTCAGTGGGTATCCTCATATATTTGCTAGGTTTTATTCCTCACCAGGAATGAAAATCCTTTTATTACCATCAGCAGTTCTCATCACAACAGTGCCTCAAAACCTTAGATATTATACGCCACGTACATTCATTTTTGGAAAATAATTCCATTGAGTGACTAGTGTTTTGAATTTTATTCAATATTTTATTATCAGTAAAGAACTGTATGCCCCTAAAAGACTTATGGCCATCTAGCAAGATTGGATTTAAAAAAAAGCCAGTGGCATTTATTTCTAGTTTTGAATTCTGATACATAGACCACTTGCTGGGAGGAGCAATTACAATGAATAAATATTATCAGGATAAAGTATTCAGAAGAAAGGCATATTAAAAACACCTATAAATATAATGAAATGCATAACAGCCATGCTAGCATTGCTGAAGGTATTTGTTAAAACAGAAGGCCAAAATGATCCATTTCCCACCGAAACCCATCTTATATTACCATACTTTGAAACAGGCTCTCAAATTATAAAATGGAGAAAATTCCAGAGCTGAGGCCATTCTAAGGCAAAGACAGGGACCTATTTTTTCTATAGCAATTTAGGAGAACCAAGCCCAGCTTTCCCTGCTAATGGTGAGGAGTAATAAAACGCAAAAGGGATCCTCAATAAGCGTCAACCTGGAGCCACCAGAGAGTAAACTTCCAAGCAGACAGAGATAAAGGGAAGGAGAATTTTTCAAGAAGTACCCTGTCCCTGCCGGTAAACATTTGTTCATCTGAGGCCCTTGATTCAGCCTCCAAGATCAACATTTGTGCAAAACCCTACTGCTCATTTTCTTAAGACACTTGGACCCAATATCTGCTGTCTTTAGATTATAGTCCTAGATGGTGACCCCTTTGAGGGGCAGGTCCATGTCTAATTCCTACCTGTGTACTCTATCGCAGTACTTAGTACAGTGCTCTGCAGACAGTACCTAATAAACACAATTACTACATGTGCACATGGATTTTCAGCATTGAAACAGTGTTTCTAAGAATATAAAAATGATTTATGTGTTAAAGGCTAGTTTTGGGGTTTTTTTTCCACCAGCACCAAGAGAGAAAGCTAGAAAGACAAACAGCTTTGAAGGCTCTGATTCAAGTTACAGGAAAAGGGATTGATGGGCAGGCAGAGTATGAAAGAACTTCAAGATGGAATGCCTATGATTCTGTTTCCAAGTTATTTTATTTCATTTTTTGAAAAGTCCGTTCACTCATTCAATCATATTTACTGAGCACTTACTGTGTGCAGAGCACTATATTAAGCACTTGGGATGCTCTGGGTTCCCAGGGCGGCTCCAGCTTCCAGGGACTCCAGTGCCCTGAGGCTCTAGGTTCCTAAGGTGGCTCCAGCGCCCCGAGGGTTCCAAGTTCCCAAGGCGACTCCAGCATCTGGGGACTTAACACGAATGAATGATTGAATGAAAATCATCAAGGATGGGTGGTGAGTTTGGAGGCTAAGTGGGGCATGATGAGTTGAGAAAATTAGATGGGGTCCAGGGATCGGAGGTCTCTGTGGGGAATAGTACAGATTTATGGGGAGGAGGAGTGTGGGAGAGGAGGCAAGTGGTCAGGTAGAGGGATTTCAGAGCTGGATTCTGACCCAAAAGTCAAGTTTGGGGTCCATGGAGACCCTTCACACTCTCAATGGTAAGGCAGGGAAGGAAGGTGGGAAAGTCATTGGAACCACAGGACCGGGCTCATCAAATCATTTCCTTAACACTGATCCCATTGTCTGGCGGTTACTATTCATCACAGTTCAGTGGGCTCATTCATCACAGCTCAATCACTTCCACCTCCATGCAACTGGCCGTCACAGAGCTTTGCTGACATCTCATTACTGTAATGTCTCATACATGCCTGTGGTGTTCTATTAAAAATGTTCGCTGCTCAAACTTAATTCTCCTCCAGTATTATCCAGATCTTTTTTTCCCCCTGATTTTCTGTCTCAGGATAGAGATTTTGAAACCAGTTCAAAGAAATATTCCTTTCCCATTTGTCCATGGAAACCCCACCATACCCACCTTTGAGACCAGAGTGAGAACAAGATTGCTTTTACTGTCCTTAACTTTTTTTTGGTGTGTGTGTGGGGGGGGGGGGTTCCAGTTTTGATCAACTCTTGCTAAATATGAGGGCTGCTGAGTCCCCCTTTTAGACTGTGAGCCCACTGTTGGGTAGGGACTGTCTCTATATGTTGCCAACTTGTACTTCCCAAGCGCTTAGTACAGTGTTCTGCACACAGTAAGCGCTCAATAAATAAGATTGATTGATTGATTGATTGCTCCCTTTGACCACCCATCACCCAGTAACAACAGCAGATCAAAAGAATGCAGGAAGCCTGCTCAAGACAGGTCTTCAGTGCTCCAGAATCAATACCAAAAGCTCCCCAGAACAACTAAGTATTATTAACCCCAGCTCCTTGGAATTCCTTTGATAAATTGGGGCTTAAATAAATAAGCCACAATATTCTTCTCCAGTGACCTCCTTTTTTCTTACCATTATGTAGTTTCTGACCTGTTCATGCTAGCTATTTTGTAGATAATGGCATGAGTCAGCTGATCCAACTGCAGGTCTTGTAGAGATGGCATGTTCTCTGGGGGCAAGTAAGGGACATGTTATTTTCAACTCCCTAGATTTCAATCCTCGCCTTTGATCATGGGGCCAGTATTTTTGTCTTTTCAGTCCACTAACTTCTGCTTCTAGCGATTTTTTTTAATACTTCCCGAAACAGAGACTTTTCACCGGGCTAACAACAGCCCTGTCCCTGCCAACACAGTAAGCAATACAATAAGCAATCAGAATCTGGAAAAATCAAACCATTTTACACTGAAGCTTGCCACTGCTTTCTGCCAAAGGGTTTATTAGAGGTCAGAAAAACATATTTCTCAAATCATCACACAGCTGTTTTCCCAGAAACACATTATAAATTTGAAATTGTCAGCAAGATGTATTTCTCTCATTATGCATCAAATAAATAAGGTCCAGCATGGCAAGTATATGTTTCAAAATACCTGGAGAATTCCCCCGACTTCATAACAGACCCAGCGGTCTGTTTATGATAATGTCAAAAATAAAGCCACCAGGAATATCATTTTACTTTTATGATTATCACCACAGGTAGCAGATATAAAATTGCTGTACACAAGTCAGATGCCTCAAATTTATTATGATTAAGAATATCTGTGAGTTTTTTGTGCTTTTTTCCCCCAAATAAATGTGTTAGCTAATGATAGATTATGTGCCCCAAAATGCAGGGGAAGGGATAGGAGAAAGAAGATTTCCTGTGACACTCTCCCCTAAAATCCAATTCCTTGAGTCCGGCACAGAGAAAATTCCAGGTAGTGCCTGTTATAGTCTGCATGGACCCAAAATACAAAGCTTGATCTTCTTGAGCCAGGAAGACTAAGCAGAATCTCAGAGGTGTGGGTCTAATAACTGATCTGACATCTTAGCGGCATGTTCTTTGCAATATGGCTATATCTCTCAGTTCCTGAGACATTTTGACTTGGTACATGCCCAAGGAATGAAGCATTAAGCACAAAAGGGGTGACAACACTACCTTGCTTCTTCTCAGAGACTACAGTTGCCCCAGAGACCAAGAAGATGTTCCATAGATGATCTAATCAGTCCAGGAGAGAATAAAACCCTCATCCTAAAACCAGCCCAGTATTCTTTTTCTCATGGGCCTACAGATGCTATTATTATCCAGTGGTCAGACCAAAAAAAAAAATGATAGTTTATTTGCCTCCAAGCCAGAACAACAGATATTTCTCTGGGGAGGAAACATCATAAGTTCCTTTCACTCATTCATTCATTCATTCAATCATATTTATTGAGTGCTTACTGTGTGCACAGCACTGTACTAAGCACTTGGGAAAGTAAAATACAACAATAAACAGTGACATTCCCTGCCCACAATGAGCATGCAGTCTGGAATTGGCGGGGTGGAGGGTGGGGGATAAGGGGAGGGGGAAAATGAGAGAGGGGATACAGACATCAATACAAATAAATTTACAGATACATACATAAGTGCTCACTGGAGCCACACCCAAGGATGTTTGATCTACTAAGCCATAGGATTCAGGAGTAAGGTGACCAATTATCAATTTCAGGGTCCATCCCCTCTAGACTGTAAGCTCATTGTAGGCAGGGTACTTTTCTACTGACTCTGTTTCACTGTACTCTCCCAAGAGCTTAGTATAGTGTTCTGTACACAGTATGCACTCAATAAATACCACTGATTGACTGATCCTACCTCCTGCTTTAGGTCCTTTGAGATGTGAAGAAAACAACCACATCCAGTGATTCCACCATTCCAAAAGTGAGGCGAAAGAAAGGGTATCACTCTAAGAGTTCCCCAGAGCTTGTGCCCTTCCCTTGTCTTGCAGGGATGAAAAACAGGCTCAGAGAATAATGAAATTGAATGGAGTCCTGAAAGTCCTTATCCATTTTCCGAGCATCTAGATCTGACTGCAGTTATGTCCATAAGGATAGATTAAAGAACTTTCTACTTTCTTCATGCCAAGTAGTGCCTCGTAAAATAAGTGAGAGGCTTGGAAATTGGAATTTGTATAGGAACCTTAAATTTCAATGACTTGATGGGCACTGAAATTTTAAAAATTATAAATGCTTGACAGCTTCTATGTAGGGCCAACAGCTGGAGAAAAATTGTTAATGAAGAAAGTGAACTGCTGCCTTCCTAGAACTAGGTTAGATACCAGGTTCAAATATTTTTATCCTAAGGTGCTGCAGGCAGCAAGTCTTTGGCAGATTATGAAATATACACCCTCTAATCAGAAGCACACATATGCAGAATTTCATTAAATGGAAATTTATTACAAACTGTGTTACCTGGGCTCAATATCATACCTCCAAACAATAATGTTGCTAAATTAGATTTTTTTCAATAGGATTTTCAAGATCATGTTCCTCATGACTGTCTGATACTCTGTTGAATGATCTCACACATTTTTTCCTCCATTTTTCCCCCTCTATCTGTGATTTAATTCTACCATTTCCCAAGGTACCCTTCTCTCTTCCAAGAAATGGTCAACTTTCCTTTGGCTTTCCATAAAATATTCCAAGTTTGGTTTTATTCATACTCCCATCATTTCCCCTTACTTTTATCACTTTTTTCAATATTTCCATCTTTCAACTCTCCAGAAAATATAGGTCAGGGATACCAACGATCACCGAAATGAACCTATAGTAGACCTAAAGATTCCACTCTTTCCCACAAAATGTTACATCCAGGTTGTCAACAAAGAATAAGATGTAGTAGTGTAAGGTTTGGAATTTTTCATCTCCTAGGACCCATATCAGGTGATCATGCAAATAAAAGGTGAAATCCACTATTTTGGGATAACTAAAATAATGTGAATTGGTCATACCTTTTCTCCCCCACCACATTTTCCCTTTCCTTTCCTAAAATATATATGATGAAGGGAACTGATTTGAAGGTAGCATTGAGGAAAAGAATGATTGGCAGACTCGCTTCTTATTTTCAATCAAAGTCTGAGCACTTTTCTACATTAATGTTAAAGCTTTAAAATGCCAACCCAAAGAGAGTGCTAAATTCAATTTAAACTCATTATAGAGATTCAAAATTAAAGCCCACTCTTACTACAGACCAGGAACACAATTGCAATGTTAGGACTATCCCCTGGGGGATTCTATTATGGTGATCTTACCCATTTACAATAAAGCACTGTAAATTAAGATTCAGGTTTAGAGAACTTTAAATACAGCACTTACCATTTAGTCTGCATTTGTGTCAGGAGCAAGGGATGCATTTAACATTTTTTATTAATACCAGCCTTCAATTCAGCAATTGAATTACAGGAGCTAAGTTATTTAGCTAATCAAGACTTGGTTCTCAGGGACTTTATGGTATTTGCTAAGTGCTTACTGTGAGCTGACACTGTACTAAGCACTTGGGTAGAGGGAATTTAATGAGGTTGGACACAGTCCCTATCCCTCATAGGGCTCACAGTCAGGTCCTCTGACTCTGGGGCCATACACATATTTACATCACATATATTTGATAAATGTTTGGGGGTTGGACTTTTATAAACCATTGTTTTAGCTGGATTTTCACCCAGTTTTCCTTAAGTTCTTTTTCAGAGGCATTTTTTTTCATTTTAGAGTCTCACCCCCACCCTTGTTCTTTAGCTTGTAGAATCTATTGGTTGAAGCTTCTTTTTCAATGTGCACACAGATAATTGGAATCGGTGTCCATTAATAAAAACAGGAGTAAATTTTCCTGAAAGGGCTTATCCCTACTAACCAAGAGACTCAGTTGACAAAAGTACTTAAGAATACCTTTGTCCTTCACTAAAGGAGGTAGGCCTTTCCCATTGTTTGCTATGTGTTGCCGACTTGTACTTCCCAAGCGCTTAGTACAGTGCTCTGCACACAGTAAGCGCTCAATAAATACGATTGATTGATTGATTGACTTTCCAGTTCTCAGATCACCTTTGCACCTGGGAGCACTGAATAATTCCCAAGGGGCCACAGAACAGCAGGGACCTTACTGACAAACACAGACTTTCTGCAGCTCTCTTTCCCCACACCATCAGAGAGAGCTTCTCTGCACTGTCTTACCTTAAGGGGTCTCATAGTTATTTCTTTCACATCTTTGTTCTATGTTTTTACATAAATCCTGTCCTTTTCCACTCTGCAGAACAAGGGCTTGGGCGTCAGGACCTGGGTTCTAATCCCAGCTCCGCCACTTGTCTGCTGTATGACTTTAGGCAAGTCACTTCACCTCTCTGTACCTCAGTTACCTCATCTGTAAAATGGGGTGAAGACTGAAAACCCCATGTGTGACATGGACTGTGTTCTAAGTGATTACCTTGTATCTACTCCAGTGCTTAGAACAGTGCCTGGCACATAGCAAGTGCCTAATAAATACCATAAAAAATAAAATTAGCCCCAAAAGGAACCTGAATGTCTTGAATTTGAATTAAGTCTAAAATCCCCACAGGTAGCATTAAATGCTCTTTTTCCCTCCTTAGCTCCTTGTGATAATCAATCATTTCCTGAACAGCACCAATTCTTTCACCCATTTCCTATGTTCATAACAAAATTGCATATATTCATTCAATCATATTTATTGGGCGCTTACTGTGTGCAGAGCACTTTACTAAGCGCTTGGAAAGTACAAGTTGGCAACATATAGAGATGGTCCCTACCCAACAGCAGGCTCACAGTCTAGAAGGGGGAAGACAGAGAACAAAACAAAACATATTAACAAAATAAAATAAATAGAATAAATATGTACAAATAAAATAGAGTAATAAATATGTACAAACATATATACATATATACAGGTGCTGTGAGGAGGGGAAGCAGGTAAGGGGGGGATAGGGAGCGGGAGGAATCAATATAGCAGAATCAATTGTGAGTTTCACTAATGTTCTTCATATACACAAGATAAATGTACAAAGATTTGACTCTGATTTGAGGACAATTTATTCAATGTATTTACTGAGTGCTTACTGTGTGCAGACTGCTTAAGTACTAAATGCTTAATTATCAACACATCTTAAACATGCTACTCAACTCTTAAATAATCTTATCTTCCAAGCAGAAGGAGCTGTCTTCCAAGATAACTTTTCCTTTTTTTTTGTATTAAAGTGCTTGTCATGCATTGAGAACTATTTTTTTTTCTTAGTTCAATGGAATTTGTTAATGACCTATGGGAATGGCACTGTACTTAGAACAGTGCTTTGCAGATAGTAAGTGCTTAATAAATGCCATTATTATTATTATTATTATTATTATTATTATTATTATTATTATTACTAAGCAATGAGATAGATACAGTATAAATGGGATGGACACAGTCCCTGTCCCACATAGGGCTCACAGTTTTAATTCCTTTTTGTAGATGAGGTAACAGGCACAGAAAAGTTTAGTAACTTGCCCAAGGTCACAGAGCACATTCAAGTAGCACAGCCAGGATTAAAACCCAGGTCCTCTCACTTCCAGGCCCATGTTCTATCCACTATGTCATGCTGCTTCCCAGTGCCACTGTTCTAAGCACTGGAGTAGATACAAGTTAATCATGTGGGACACAGCCTTTGTCCCACGTGGGGCTCACAGTCAAGTGGCAGGGAGAACAGGAATTGAATCCCCATTTTGCAGTTGAGGAAATTAAGGCACAGGGAAGTTAAGTGATATGCCCAAAGTCACACAGAAAACAACTGGCAGGGCCAGGATTAAAAGTTCCTCTGGCTTCCCGGCCAATCCTTTATCAACTAGGCCACACTGCTCTCTCCAAACTAAGCTACATTTGTAGGTCCTGGGGGACTAGGGGGATTATTAACTGAATCAATCAATCAATCAATCGTATTTATTGAGCGCTTACTATGTGCAGAGCACTGTACTAAGCGCTTGGGAAGTACAAATTGGCAACATATAGAGACAGTCCCTACCCAACAGTGGGCTCAGAGTCTAAAAGGGGAGACAGAGAACAAAACCAAACATACTAACAAAATAAAATAAATAGAATAGATATGTACAAGTAAAATAAATAAATAAATAATAATGAAGAAAGGAGACAAGAGGGTAACTAAGGTAGAACACTGAACTAAGCCTTTGAGAGACGGCAACTGATCCTGACCTTGTCCTCAAAGGAATTTACAGTCTAAAAAAGCACTCCTGAAGTCTCTCAATCAATCAATCACTGGTCATTATGGAGCACACTTTGTGCAGAGCACTATACTAGGCTCTTGGGAGACTACAATATAGCAATTGCTAGATCCTTTCCCTGCCCACATAATCTTACATTCATTCATTCAATTGTATTTATTGAGCGCTTACTGTGTGCGGAGCACTGTACTAAGTGCAAGTGTAGAGGGGCTACATTATTGTCCTTTATTAGATGTGGAGATCTTGTAACTGTTGCACAGCAACTGTACCACATTCACAGTCCAACTCACAAACCTATATGGAACAAATCAACATTCTAACATGCAACTTAGCCCATTTAGAAGATAAGCTAGTAGGGCTAAAATAAAAACTTTTGAAAACTGTGTAATGTAAACATATAGCTCCTCTGTGTTGCTAGATGACAGATTGATAAGAGTTTATCCAAGCATGATAATGTGGCTCAAAAAATAATTGATGCTAGATGACCTTATCCGCATTATACACAGTTAAATTTAAGGTGGCTAATTATGGTTTGTATGGCAATAGGACACTAAGAAGAATGTAATGATATATGCGTTATATTAGGCATGCAGAGTAACATAATTGTGTCATGCACACTAAACTCCATCAGAATACACCCAAACCTAAATTATTTCTTCCCTTGCTCCAGAGACATTGGGTTCCATTCCCTTAAGGTGCTGCTTACAATCCATGGATCGGTGTATTCTTTCTCAGTGTTTATTATAGTGTTGTGCACACAGTAAGCATTTAAAAAATTCTGCTACTACTCAGTGACAGGATGCTCATAACCTGCTGATTTAGAAATTTCCTGGAAGGCTGGAAACTTCAGGATTTTTGTTTCATCTTCGAGGGTAGATATGCAGAATAGCCAGAAGAAGACTGAAATTATCACACAATATTACTGTACAACATTGGTATCGAGCAGAGAGTTAGAAAGGCCTTTTCATATGAATGACCATATGACAGATTAGCTTTAGGATGAAGAAAAAATCCTCAGGACAAGCAAATTTGTTTTAGCAGTCAGAGTCCAAGTTGGTGATGGTGACAAACACCACTAATGCAATAAAGAGATTTTGCTGTTATCCTTTTCTGGAATCTGACATGCAGCAAAGATCAGGTCTACTGGCTCATGCTGGGCATTCAAACCCCACTGTCACTTTTTTATGATAATTGTTAAGTGCTTACAGTGTGTCAAGTGCTGGGCTAGATACAAATTAATTATGTTGGACACAGTCCCTGTCTTGCACAGGGCTCACAGTTTAAATTGGAGAGATAAGAGACATTTAATTTCCATTTTACAGTTGAGGAAACTGAGGCACAGAAAAGTTAAGTAATTTTTCCAAAGTCACACAACAAGCAATTGGCAGAGCTGGGATTAGAACCCGGGTCCTCCAACTCCCAGGCCTGTGCTCTCTGCACTAGGCAAAGCCACTTCCCAAGAGGGTCTGATGTACTTCAGAAGTTGGAGCAAAACAAATCTAGTTAGGATTTTGCTAGCAAAGGCGAGAGGTAAGATGTCACCACAGGAGTGGCATTGAACATTCTCGGCTTGCTTTTTGAAGGCAATGATGACGTTGTCATCTATGAAACCCTGTGGCTTGGCATTCTAAATATTGAGGAAGAGTCTGTGATGTATTAGTAAATTGGCCCCTCTTTTCTGGAAGACCTCAGCAGTTGACCCTCCCATCTGGGAGTGTGCCATTCTTCATAACTCTGAGTCAGTGTTTGTCATATATTGGAACAAAGCATGCTTCCCAACAAATGGATTTCACCACAGTCTAAAAGAATGATACTTTAGTCCCATGCCCTTACTGTTAGGAGTGTGTTAAAATGGAGAAATGGCTTCTGAATGAGAGCCAAACTGAAGAAAGTGAAATGCCCTAATTACAAATGCCGAAGGACAGTTTCTTTTCAAGCTGAGGACAAACATGAGGTCTTTCTGCAGGGTTCTATTGAAATGCTCTACTCTTCCATTTAAAAATACTTCAAATCCTCCCAAAATTGTGGCTAAATCACAAATCTATCAAGTGCTTTGCCACTGACATGACATTCAAAGTCCTTATTTTTTAATATCTCTTTCGCCCTTAAGGCCTTCTGTACTTTGGCTGCTGCTCTTCTCTGATCTATATTACTGATGATGATAGTGCCAGGTAAAGACACAGGAAAGTATGCCTTATTATGAAGAACAAAGTCTCCTGGGCATAACAAAAGGCATAGGCAATTTCACTACCCATGTGCTGGCATATTTAAAATGAGGTCTGTCTAAACTTAGATGAAATTTCATCGAATAACAGAACTGGAAGAGATCTCGAGAGATCATCTGGGCAACACCCCTGGGAAATATGTAAATCACCCATTACTGATGGGTGACGTCTTACATATCCTCAGAGATAGACTCCACAAGTTCTCTTGATTTTTCCAGTTTTTTTTAAATCATATTCCTAGTCATGAATTTATGTCTCCTGGAGAACAATCTTCCTTTACTTTAAGTACTTACATCTTTTACCATCCTCAGTGGATCCTGAGAACTGGATTATGCGTTGCATTATGCAATCATTCAGTTATTAAGTCACTTCTTAGCCTTCACTTCTCCTGTTCAGCAAAAGACTTTTGGAATGCTTGGACATAGGAATTGAAGGATGCAGAGATGGATGGGGATTTCAACCCCCCAAGTAAAAAAAAAAAACAGGATGCCTTTAAAATCAGGAACTGCGAATTGCAGTCAACACTTGCTCCGGGAATCAGTATTTGATAGATGAGCAGATGTTTTTAGAAACAGGCCCATGTATGGATACCAAGAATGCACTGACAAATGGCAAGTGGGTAAGAAGACGGGAATACTAAAAGGTGTACAGTTCAGGCTTTTAAGAGATTTTAACAGCCAGTGAGCTGTTTTAATGTGATAATTTTGTAAATCCAAATTAAAAAAAAACTTTTCTCCAAGCCAAATAATACCATTTCCCTTTCCTCGGATCAACTATTTTCTCCCCTTCAATCATTTCCATTTCCTTTCAAAGCCTGGAGCAAAACTGGAAAAGATTAATGTACATATAAATCCAAGACAGCACTTACAGATACACTCCAGTGATTCACTCCATGTTTTTCTGTGCATTTGGTTTTGTGTGTACATATGACTAAATGACTCCCTCTATGTGTGAATAAACTAATCTCTGGGTATGAGACACTCGGATGTACTTTTTTGTTGACTTCTGGGCTATAATCCCAATTTCGTGCTCCTGTTTGTTTCTCAGGGACTTGGGGAGCTAGAGGTGGAAAGGGGAAGGAGAATAAGAAGTTGAAATCTTCCAGGATTCAGAAAGCTTTGACATGACATGACACCTAAACTAATCAAACACTGGTCATGCTCCAGCCAAGTCCTGGTGGCTCAAGAAATCAAAGTGAGCAAAGAAAATTTAGGGAATGTTTATATATATCTATTTATATATGTGTGCATTTTATATATACACATATATACATACACATGTGTGTGTTTTAATGTAAGATCATTTCAATACTAGCATGCTTGTAATTTCCTCTACAAAAATCCAGAATGATCAGGCAACCAGAAAATCTGAGTAAACTACACGAAAAGGCCATTCCAGTCAATCAATCAGTGATATTTTCTGAGCCGGTACTGTGTGCAGAGCACTCTACTAAGCACTTGGGAGAGTACAAAACAACAGAGTGGATTGATATGTTCCTTGCCTACTACAAGCTTACCATCTAGAGTTTCAAGTTGGCTGTCTCTTCAAGAGGTACATGATTGCAACCTGCCACCTGACTTTTCCATCTCACCCAACCTCCCTCTTTGTCCTTTCCTCGATGCAAGCCACTCCATTGAGCATCCTGCTGCCATTTGCCATTTGGAAGCTGAGTCTACAGCGACTGTTGGTAATATGCCGAGTACGGTGCCTGAGTGCTTACTATCCAGAGGTTCTCCAATGCTGTCCTATCATACTCTACTGTGGAATTCCAGGTGCCTTTTCCTTCATGGTTTCCTCAGGGGTGGGAAAGGGGGATTTGGGACAGAATCCCTGTAAAAGACCACGTTGACAGTCACAATTCAAGGTCAAAAAGAATGCTTTTTTTCTGCCTTCGGGTGTCAACCGTTCAGTTGAAAGGTGACAAAATACCATAAACAGGTAACAGTATTGGATTCAGGGAGAGCATTCAAGGCAATTCCAGGGAGGTGTCCAATAGAAATAAATGAACATTTTTAAACTTTTATGAGGTACTTATATAGGCTTGTGTGCTCAATTACTCAGACCATTTACGTATTAAGACAAGCATGTGTGTTTTCCTGGAACAAATTTTCCTGTGTGAAAGGATGTTCAAGAACACAGCTAATAAATTGTACCTTTCAAGTTACAGTGTTATTACGAGTACAGTATATTCCTTCTAAATAAATTGGATGGAGGAATCAAATAGCATGTTCAAAGATAGGAAACAATACTGGTAGATTGCTTGTTAAAGTAGTCTTAACCACCTCTTAAATCATATCAGAGTGTTTCATTTATAAGGTTATCTGATCCCAGAACTATTTCAATTACCGTATATTCTAGCACATCTTCATCCTTATTAGCTTTTATTATTACATCAGAATGACAAGAAGAGCATCTAATTTGAGCATTCAAAAGGATTTTGGCAATAACCACTATGAAAAAATTTCTAATATATTCATCCTTTTCCCATTCTACAAGGAGCGTGCCCTTCACTTTTTAGAGGTGAATGAATACTTCAAAGATTGTTTTGCTATTTAATATCTAAAAGCAGAATATTTGAAAGAGTTCATGCATCTCCAAATGGCAAGCCCTTTATAGGCACTCTGATTTTCATGATAAGCCTTAATTATCCAGCTACAGCCTTTTTTTTATATGTGATTACTATACCTCACTGTCACCCACGTTCAAGGAGGGAATTATATAGGCCTTTTTGCTGTTCATCAATTCTGATTTAGTTCTCCAGGTAAACAACTCACAACAGAATTAACAGATGGCTACAACTCCACAATTCTCCGAGAAATTGCAGAATTCTTGAGAGAGTCCCAGTGTTCTAGCCATGGAGGGAGACAGCAGTTTGATTGTCATATGAAAAAATGTTACTGGTGCCTTAAGCAAAGAATGCCAATCCTATGTAACGGTTTAGTAATTTGGTTTAGCTTATAAAAGAACTGACTGACAACTAAATTTATCTTCATTTAGTCCATATGAATGCAGGAATTTGACTCAAGAATCCCCAACTAAAACAAAGTGTTTGCAGGAAAGCCATAAGGAACTTTACACTCACTGGTGTGCAGGACAATCTAGTAGATATTATTTTAAAAAAATTATAGAATCCTCATGGTTCACATAGAATTAATGAACCCCGTCCAACTTTAGACACTTAAGAATGAAAGCCTGAAAAGCATTATGCTGTGGTTAAACAGTCAAAACTTCATCTGTAAGAAGATGTTTTCTGACAGGATGCCTTCCTGATTGACTGGAAGCATATCTAACCGAAACCAGCGGTCCAAGCTGGTTGAATGTTGTTCAATTCTCTCCTCACCGCTCTACTCTGCCTAAAATTTCCCAAGGAGGAAGAGGTCAGAATTAGAGGCTGGGAAAACTCCAAAGACTACTGGACAATTGAGTAGGAATGCTCACATCAAGAGTCTCAGAGTGGGCTTTGATACAGGCTCATTGGAAAGATCATATTCATTCATTCATTCCAATATATTTATTGAGCGCTTACTGTGTGCAGAGCACTGTACTAAGCACTTGGGAAGTACAAGTCGGCAACATATAGAGATGGTCCTTTTTTATTCCTAACATCATAACTTTGTGCTTAAAGGTAGATTTCCTGCTCTAGGTTTTAAGGCCAAAAAGGAGTTTTCTATTAAAAAAAAACACACCTGGCTGTGTGTAAGCATAACAAGTATTTCATTAGTTTTCATTTTTGCCAATGAAAATATTTTCCTGGGGTAAACCTCAATGTGCCCGTGACATTTACCCAACTCACGTCTCAGAGGGAACTGGAGACAGAGATAACTGGATTCTACAAATAGTCCCAACACCTCTCTTAATTCTTTAATTTCAACCTGGTAGTAGTAGTAGTAGTAGCAGCGGTATTTTTCCTGCATGTACTGTGTACACCTGTGTAAACTCCTTGAGGGCAAGAAGCATGTCTGCCTACTATAGTGTACATTTCCAAGCACTTAATACAATAAGTGCTCAATAAATTCTATCAATTGATTGACACTCCATCCAGGCTACGTGGACAATATGGCTAGTCAAATTGTGTAAGCTCTGGTTAGTGGAAGAAGATTCCAACATGTGGTGATTTTCCACAAATTTCCACAGTTTTTCCATGTAACATCTTATTTTAAGATTACTACTGATTTTGATCGAAGGATTTGTTAATGTCTGGTCTTTCTTCTTTCAACTCTGAAGCCTCATTGCCTGTAGATATGCAGTAAATATTACTCTTGTTTTCCAAATGGAGCAAATGGAGGTATATAAGTTAAGGGAACTCAACCCACCTTTGTATCCCTGCCTAATCTCTCAACACACTCTGAGTGAAGTGGAAAGAGGCCCGACAGGGAGAGAATGGTCCTGCGCAAACCACCAGAAATATAATCCGTTCCTTGGCCCAGGTCAGTCAGTCAGACAATTGTATATACTGAGTGCTTACTGTGTGCAAAGCACTGTACTAAGCATTTGGGAGAGTACAATAAAACAGACACATTCTCTGCCTACAGCAAGCTTACAGTCTAGAAGGGGAGACAGACATAAATATACATAAATAACCGATATGTACATAAGCCGATATGTACATAAGTGCTGTGGAGTTGGGAGTGGGAATGACTAAAGGGAACACTTCAGGGTGATGCAGAACAAAGTTGAAGAAAAGGAAAAGAGGGCTTAGTTAGGGAAGGCTTCTTGGAGGAGATGTGCTTTTGATAACACTTGGAAGAAGGGGAGAGCAATTGTCTGTCAGGTATGAGGAAGGAGGGGGTTCCAGGCCAAAGTCAGGAGGTGGATGAGAGGTCAGTGAGGAGATAATAATAATAATGGCATTTATTAAGCACTTATTATGTGCAAAGCTCTGTTCTAAGCACTGGGGAGGTTACAAGGTGATCAAGTTGTCCCATGGGGGAGTGCACAGTCTTAATCCCCATTTTACAGATGAGGTAACAGGCACAGAGAAGTCAAGTGACTTGCCCAAAGTCACACAGCTGACAATTGGCAGAGGCGGGATTTGAACCCATGATCTCTGACTCCAAAGCCCACGCTCTTTCCACTGTGCCAAGATGAGATCAAGGGCACAGTGATAAGGTTAGCACTAAAGGAGTGAAGTGTGTGGGGTGGATCATAATAATAATAATGATATTTGGTAAGCGTTTACTATGTCCCAGGCACTGAACTACACACTGGGGCGGATACAAGCAAATCGGGTTGGACACAGTCCCTGTCCCACATGGGGCTCACAGTTTCAATCCTCATTTTACAGATGAGGTAACTGAGGCATGAAGAATTGAAGTGACTTGCCCAAGGTCACACAGAGACAGGTGGCAGAACCGGGATTAGAACCCATGACCTTCTGATTCCCAGGCCTATGCTCTATCCACTACACCACACTACTGCTGTTGTAGTAGTGGAGTAGTTGGAGAAGCGGCGTGGATCAGTGAAAAGAGCCCAGGCTTTGGAGTCAGAGGTCATGGGTTCAAATCCCTGCTCCGCCAACTGTCAGCTGTGTGATTTTGGGCAAGTCACTTAACTTCTCTGTGCCTCAGTTACCTCATCTGTAAAATGGGGATTAAAATTGTGAGCCCCCTATGGGACAACCTGATCACCTTGTAACCTCCCCAGCGCTTAGAACAGTGCTTTGCACATAGTAAGTGCATAACAAATATGATCATTATCAGTAGTTGAAAAGTAGGAGGGTGAGATCTTGGTCTCAATCACTGACTGCATCATCACCAACATGCCAGTCCCAAAGTTCCGGAATAGGTGGGAATTCCCCCCAGAATGGGTAAAACAGGCAGAGATCCACAATATTAATAATAATAATTATGGTATTTGTTAAGCGCTTATTATGTACCAAGCACTGTTCTAAGTGAGGGTGTAGATACAAGCCTATTGTGGGCAGGGATTGTCTCTCTTTATTCCTGTATTGTACTTTTCAAGCACTTAGTACAGTGCTCTGCACATAGTAAGCGCTCAATAAATACGATTGAATGAATGAATATAAGGTAATCAGGTTGTCCCATGTGGTGCTCACAGTCTTAATCCTCATTTTACAGACGAGGTAACTGAGGCACAGAGAAGTGAAGTGACTCACCCAGGGTCACATAGCAGCCAAGTGGTGGAGCCGGGATTAGAACCCATGTCTTTCTGATTCCCACGCTGGGGCTCTATCCACCAGACCATGCTGCTTCCCAGAATGTGTTTAAACCAGGCCTCCTGGGGAGGCGAGTAAGGCTTTATTGTCTCTTTGGAATTGACAAACTCAGCAAGGCCACAGGCAAAGCAAGCATGAAGGTTATCGTAGCCATAGCAATTTAACAAGAATGTTATGCCAATTTGGGAGGAATGTCTGCCTTCTCGTGTTACACATCCAAACATGCTGTGGAATTATGTGATTAATTTAAATGATGTAGCATCATTATTACTTAAGCTTAGCACAACCACCCTCAAAGTCTCTCCCATTTCCACTTTTCCTGTAGCAGGCATCCGAAACAATGATCAAGCCTACCCAGTAAAGGCATATTCTCTTTAAATATTTCTAATAATAATAACGATGATGGTATTTAAGCGCTTACCATGTGTGAAACACTGTTCTAAGCGCTGGGAGGGATACAAGGTGATCAGGTTGTCCCAGGTGGGGCTCACAGTCTTAATCCCCATTCTACAGATGAGGGAACTGAGGCACAGAGAAGTTAAGTGGCTTGCCCAAGTCACACAGCTGACAAGTGGCTGAGCCAGGATTCGAACCCATGACCTCTGGAAGCCCGCGCTCTTTCCACTGAGCCAGGCTGCGAGAAAATTCCTCTTTGGACTTGCAATGCAGAGGTCAAATTTTAATTTGGGACCATGGCAATGTGAGCAGGTAGTGCCCTGAGCAGATAAGGATCATGCTTTTGAAGCCATCAACCTCAAAACCACCTTTTGGACCTGAGGAGGCTGGGAAGCAGCCTCCAGGGCACAGGACAGACAATGGATGCACTATTGTCATCATTCCTATCTCCTCCCTGACAAGGCCTCTCTAGGCAAGGGAACAAGAGCAATCATTATTATTATTATTAGCCTATTTCCAACTTCCTCCAGCCCCATGAGCCGATCATCTCTATACCCAATCTGTGGACCATCACAGATGGCTGCTTCTCTTCCTTTCTCCACCAGCTACGCAGCTCCTCACCAGAGAAGGGCCAAGAATCAATCAATCAATCAATCGTATTTATTGAGCGCTTACTGTGTGCAGAGCACTGTACTAAGCACTTGGGAAGTACAAGCTGGCAACATATAGAGACAGTCCCTACCCAACAGTGGGCTCACAGTCTAGAAGGGGGAGACAGAGAACAAAACCAAACATACCAACAAAATAAAATAAATAGAATAGATAGGTACAAGTAAAATAAATAAATAAATAAATAAATGGAGTAATAAATATGTACAAACATATATACATATATACAGGTGCTGTGGGGAAGGGAAGGAGGTAAGATGGGGGATGGAGAGGGGGACGAGGGGGAAGAAGTGGAAAGAAGATGAGGGAGAAGTGGAAAGAAGCATAAAAAAACTGAAGAAACTCAATTCCATCCAGCTGGTTTACAGCTGTGCCTGAGAGGCAGAAAGTTTGAGATTTTTGCCTAAACATAGATTCTGAATTTTCCAGAAATTGTATGTTTTTGTGGTAGCCCCTTACTCAATCACCACAAATACTTGAGAGGTTGCTAGACTACCACTAATATGTCTTGCCAGGTTTATTCCACACAGGTTAGGAAAATTCTACGAAGCAGAAATTTAACTTTCATTCTTACAGGCTCTTGCAACGGAATGATGGGTGGGAATTCCCTCCAAATTGGGTAAAATATGCAAAGACGTCCAGAATACATTTACGTCAAACCTCCTGGAGAGTGCAGTGAGGCTTTAGTGTCTCTTTGGAATGGCAGGCTCAAAACAACTGTGAGCCTATCAACACAATTTTAGTGTCAACACAATAATAGTTTGCTTTATAGACTGATAATTAATGGTAGCATCTGTTAAGCATTTACTATGTGCCAAGCATGGTGGTAGACACAAAATAGTCAGATCAGACACAATCATCTCTGTCCCATGTGGGGCTCACAGTCTAAGAAGGAGGGAGAACAGGTAACTAATCCCTATTTTACACAGATGAGGAAACTGAGGCACAGAGAAATGACTCCCCAAGGTCACAGAGTAGGCAAGTGATGGAGCCAAGATTAGAACCCAGGTTTCCTCACTCCAGGGCCCAGGCTCTTTCAACCAGGCTATGCTGTTCTTATTTTCCTCTTGAGATGAGCGATATGAGGGAATCCAGGAAGCACATTTTACAAAACCAAGACAAGGAGTGGAAAAAGGGCCAAAGGAGCTAAAGAGGCAGGAGAAAAAAAGGGATGTGGAAGTGCTCTTGGAGGATGAGGAGATGGGATCTCTTCCCACACTAAGCATATCACAGATTTCTCAGTACTGATGTTAGACCTGTGGAGGTTAAGCCCATGCTTTCTACTAGGCAGAGAAATAAGGCTCTCTTGCAAGTCTCTCAGCCTGAGATCGCATCTCAAATTCCCCAGCATTTCTATCTCCATGCTCCCACCACTGTTCCCTCAGCCTGGAATAGGGCAGGCAGCTCCTTGCCTTCAGAAAGTCATTCAAGTCATTTGGATGCAGAAATTCAACTTCACCTTCTTTCCTGGCAATTGATTTTGGCTGAGTTTTGCAGCTTAAGACATATTGACTGAAAAGGTTGCAATGATTCATAAAGGCATCCTTATTAGTTTTCTACCAGATTCAGGGGTAATACTGATATTTTGATTTGTGCCAAGTCAATAGATGAACATACTTGGTATGCTACAAATATGTCAATTTAGTATAACTGTCTGCTGTTTTTCCACAGCATTTCACTAGATATTGATCATCAATTTAATAGAAAGTGCTAGATATGCATTATTTTCTTTCAGGGCCAACACATTTTTACTGATCTCCAGAGACAATACAGCTCAGGAGCAAATGTGACTCAAGACATCAGTACATTTTCCATATGAATCCCATCCCCTTTCTTCGGTCATTCTCATTAGCTCATCCTGCTCTTCCTGTCCTAAGAATACTCCTTGGACACTCATGTGAAAGCCAAACTTTTAGAAATACCACGGATCAATTTGTTATAAATTGCTTCATATTTCTCTGAGCTGAATATGGTGATAAAATCTGATGTGGAAACAAAGTAGATAGAGTTCAGGATTTCAATTTTCTGATTTAATACTGGTCAGTATATTTTTAAGTGTTCACATAATTGCTATATTCAGAAATCAAGACAACAGGCTTAAATCCCTTTTGAATTGGATCTACGAGTTAATTTGCTAAAGAATATGTTTACTTCTGGGGAAGCTTCTGGCTTGACTGTTCCTGTGAAAGAAGTGTGATGTGGAAGATACAATTTAATCAATGACCTGAAATATGGAAAATATAATTTATTGAGAATTTTGCTTTCTTCCAGGGGAGGGAGTTCATTAGCATGCCATAGGAAGGGGACTACATTTGTGGTTTGGGAAAAATGGACCAAAAAACCTGCCAGCTTAAAATTGCTCTTGTCCGTGTCAAAATCCACTGGTAGAAAACTTCAGTGTAAGAGAGTTGATTTTTACCTTCTACGTAGTGGTGTAGGGAAGTACCTCATCTTTTCTGAGACTGCTCAGTAAGGGATCGCATTCCATCTCTCCCATGGATCAGTAACCACAAACATTCACTCATCAAATCAAATTAGATTTCACTTCCTAAGTCCCTAAACTTTGCTATAAAATCAGGTCTGTTCAGTGTGTGTCTGTTAGTCTGAGTTTCTCTGTCTTGTGTAGTTTTCAGCTTTCTTAATAAGAGCTGTGTATCCTAGTGGAAAGAGCATATGCCCGGGAGTCCGAGGATCTGGGTTCTAAACTTCACTCCACCACTTGTCTACTGTGTGACTTTGGGCAAGTCACTGAAATTACCTGTGTCTCAGTTTCCTCATCTGTAAAATAGGGATTCAGTGCCTGTTCTTCCTCCGACTTAGAATGTGAGCCCCATGTGGGACAGGGACTGTTTCCAACTTGTTTAACTTGTATCTAACCCCAAACTTAGAAGACTGCCTCGCACATAGCAAGGTGCTAAACAAAAACTATAATAATAAGAAGAAAAACTCCCACTCCCAAGTGCATTGTTGAAAACCTCAAAATAAATTATATTGGATGAATAAGCCATCGGCAGTCCTCTACCACCAATCAAAAGCTGGCCTTAAGGTTTTGGATGGGAGTCAGAAAGAGCAAACCTTACACAATGGTAGTTTGATGATACTTCTCATTACCCCTCCTCACCCTCAAGCACTTTTGCCAATACGTGGTGCAGAGAGAAACATTTTCCCCAATGCAATTTCCCCAATTTCCCTCACACCTTTAAGACACCATCATTTTAAAGTCCTTTGTGACTTGCATCCATAAGTAGATGGCTATTATTTTGCAATAGTTTCTTTCAGAATTGGCTTCACTTTTGGATTTCAAAAACTTTGGAAATCTGCGTGGTAATTTAATTTATCTTTCCTTATGACCCCAAGACTACCAGAAGTAACCAGAATATTTCCTTTTTGAGTTAGCAGTATCAGGATTTGGCACATTCTCGGTGATTTAATATTTCAGACTTATAGTTGCTCTGTTTTTTATAGTCATATTAATATGGCACCATGCACTTTGGTGTGAGATTCTGACATATACATATATTTTATCCACCAGTTTTCACAGATTTATAAGCAATTGTATATTAGTACAGCTTGAATGATTAAACTTCTAGGGATGGACATCCAGCTGAGGTTTATGTTCCATGGCTGGATCCCTGGTCACTGGCTCCTCCCAGATTACCATTCATCCCCAGGAAATGACAGATATAGAGGTCACTAAGGCTCTCACAAGGAGTTTGAGGTTTTTTTAAGTGACTGAATTGGCCCTCTGTGGGGGTTGTATTTCCTCAACATGATTTGGGCTTAATCTCTTTGCTTTTTTTAAAATAGTATTTTTTAAGCCCTTACTGTATGTCAGGCACTTTATACTAAGTCCTATCAATCAATCAATCATATTTATTGAGCGCTTACTGTGTGCAGAGCACTGTACTAAGCACTTGGGAAGTCCAAGTTGGCAACATATAGAGACAGTCCCTACCCAACAGTGGGCTCACAGTCTAAAAGGGAGACAGAGAACAAAACCAAACATACTAACAAAATAAAATAGAATAGATATGTACAAGTAAAATAAAGTAATAAACATGTACAAACATATATACATATATACAGGTATATATATATATATCAATCAATTGTATTTATTGAGCACTTACTGTGTGCAGAGCACTGTACTAAGCGCTTGGGAAGTCCAAGCTGGCAACATATAGAGACAGTCCCTACCCAACAGTGGGCTCACAGTCTAAAAGGGGGAGACAGAGAACAAAACCAAACATACTAACAAAATAAAATAGAATAGATATGTACAAGCAAAATAAAGTAATAAATATGCACAAACATATATATATATATATATATATATATATATATATATATATATATATACAGGTATATACATATATACATAATACCACTGACAGATGGATTGATGGATGGACATCATCAGTCCTAATCAGTCCTAATCAAATTGGAAACAGTCTTAATTCCCATTTTACAGAGACAAAGAGAAATGAAGTGACCTGCCCAAGGTCACTCAGCAGACAACTGGTGGAGTCAGGATTAGAACACAGGTCCTCTGACTCCCAGGTTTGTGCACTAGTCACTAGGCCATGCTGCTTCTCTTGGCATAAGAAGACTGAAAGGATAAAGAACCATGGCTTGACTCCTTCAAGGACAGATTTGCCACTGGGGTATCACATTAAAGGACTTTCGGGGAGGGTACAGGAACCTCAAGAAACTGGAATATCTTCCTTCTCCCAAAGCAATCCCAACACCTTTGCAGGAGAGGCCAATGGTTAGCCAGCCTATCTGCCATGAGTTATCCCCATCTCCAAGAAAGGCAGAAATAAAGGCAGCTGATCTACTCAACACCCTCCTTCGTTCCTCTTCAAACCTTCCCCTCTCACATCAACAACAGATCTGAGAACTAATGACTTAGATGCTGTAACTTCAATTGGTTGAGTCATGACATTGGGTAGTATGAATTAGGCGAAAACAACTGAGAAACTATTCCTCTTGAGCTTTTAAAAAGAAATAAATTATTTCCGAGGACATTTCCTATGTCCCCAGCCTAGTAAACTGTGAGGTGATTATTTTTAAAGTTTGGTTTTAGCAATAATCTTTCATCTCCCATTGCAGGGTAAACCACACAATAGACTTATAGGAAAATCATATTAATAAGCTGTTCCAACAGGCTCTAGTGCAGTTCATAAATGACACAGTTAGCTTTAATGCAGCCTCTGGATTTTCTTAAGTGCTAACAACGTTTTTCTGATCAGCTGGACTAGCAAGGCCGAGATGTATTTTCAAGTTGGGTCATTATTAAAGGGTTGACATTTATTCTGAAGCAAATCACACATGCCGAGAAATAACAATAGAGGCTGATAAGACACGGGGTTAATGGTGTGAAAGTACAGTCCATCAGCAGAGTAGGTTTAAATGGTGTGCTGGATAGTAAAAGCTGTGGATCATTTTTATGCCCAAGATTTTGTGAGGTATTTTGTAGGTCTTTATTTCATTGTTGTAAAGTCACTTCACACTTACAGATTGACTATTTTTTATAAAGTAATACTGTCAGGAAAAACAAAAACATGTTTCTCAGCTCAGGACAACCAAAATGAAATATGTACATCACAATGCTCATGTCACTTGTGAGTACATTGCCCGAACTCCATTATCTCACCCGAGGGTTTGGGAAAGTTGTGCTGAATTTGTGCTTCAATCAATCAAGTGAGCAGTAATACTACAGAGCAAATTACTGTGTACTTAGAAAGTTACAGTAGAAGCAAAAGGCATGAATCCCTGCCCTCAAAGACCTTGCAATATAATAAGGAAACAAGATGCAATAGTCTTTGTTAGTTTGGAGGAAAAAGAGAATGGAAAGATGGATCAACAAATAAAGAGTACTTAGTAGTGGTAGCATTCATTGGGTGCACCAAATATAACATGAATATAAATAGGTTAAAAAGTGCTACGAGTGGTTGTGAAGATATAAATATCAAGGAAAAATATAAATAGGGGGAAACTTCCTGGAAGCAGTGGTATTCTTGGAGGACTTTGAAAATGAGGAGAGCTGTGCCTGGTGAATTTCAATGATTGCCCTTCAGGATTCATCAGTGTGACAAAAGCCAATCTTTATGTTTACTTTCCTACAGAAGTGAATCGATTGTCAGTTGTGCAATGGTCTTTTAAGTCACACTCGCATATTTAAAAGATTTTGCTAACTCTCCCATAGCTATGAATGTGGAGAATAGTTATAAAAATGAGGGTGCATGTGTGCATAAAAATAAATACAAAATACCAATTTTGTTAGAAGCAAAATTAAATGCAAAACATGGATCCTAGATTTTTCCATTTAGGTAAGCAACTCATCAAAATGCAATCAGGGTTAATGCGCTATTCAATGACTTTTCCTTAAGATGTTTGCCCTTGCCCCTTTGAGTGGAACTAATTTCGATATTACTGGTCATAGCAAGTCACAGTCATTGAGATTAATGCACTCCCTAAGCTTATAAGTGTTTTCAGGGTATTCAGTGATGTAAATGATTGTAACATATACTTCAGGACAAAAGTCTCATGGAATTCAAGATGTTCTTTCAGGGTGTGTGTCACTGCTGTCAGTGTGAAGAGTGATGATGTATCAGTGCTGTCAGTGTGATGTATCCTTGTCTGGGAAGACCAATCTATTTTCATCGTGGTCCCTGATCGGTGCTAGACAGAACTCACTATCCACGGTTGACCAAAATGAGACCTTTCTCATCCTATGCAAACCTCATTTTACCCACTGACTGAACCTTTCTGTTCAACAACTTCTCCAAACTTTCCTTTCAATCAACCAATCATCCTACCTATTGAAAACAGTGTTAAGAGCACTATACTAAGCACTTGAGAGTATAAGTGGAAAAGATCCTTGCCCTCAAGGAGCTTATAACCCATTTTCACCATTTGCTCCCTTCCATCCTTTAATTTTGGTTTATAGGGAAAAACTCTTGGTTTTTGGCTCTTGGCCTTTTGTGGTTCTGTCTTTACATCACACATCTATAAAATCCCTGGAGAAATTAAAACAAAAACTCTCCGCTTCACCTGCCATCAAAGAACTCAGAAACCACATGTTGACTGCATCTATACCCATTCTGCGTCAGCCCTAATGGAGCAGGTGCACGAAAGCCTTGATTTCCCCTCACTTAGTGTTTCCATTTCTGTCTACAAAGAGAGTCAAGTACTTCAGAAATGGAGGCATCTGTGAGAATTGGGCTTTCTTCACTCTATTCCTCTGAGGCTTACTACTCTTACCTATAAGCACACAAAATCATAAATAGTAAGACAACACCACATACAATCAGTGACACTTCCTGAGTGCTTAGTGTGTGCAGAACACACAGTACTAAGTGCCAGGGAGAGTACAACAGAATTGGCAGTAGGAATAGTAACTATGAAGTGCTTATTTGTGTGCCAAGCACTGTTTAAGTGCTGGAAAATCCACAATTGGGAATTCGACACATTAAACCGCAAACTAGACCCTGTCCAGGTCAACACTTTCAATATATCATGGTTAAAATTTTTAGGTTAGCTAGACTTTGTTGCATCTCACCCCTAAGGTTAGGCTATGTGTTTGTTTCCAAAAATCATATTCAATGCATGTGCTGATGGTTATTGATGTTAAATTTTCAGTACATTCATCTTTCACCCTAATGAAAAAAAAGGTCTTCTCAAATGCTGCTGGTCCACTAATAGTTTTCTTTTTCAAAATGACTAAATTAGTTGTTTTCTTCCAACCCATTCTCTTGACTTAATGATAATAATTATGGGGTTTTTAAGTGCTTACTTTGTGCCAGGCGCTATACTAAGTGCTGGGGTGAATACAAGCAAATCAGGTTGGACCCTGTCCCTATCGCACATGGGCTCACAGTCTCAATCCCCATTTTACAGATGAGGCAACTGAGGAAGAGAGAAGTGAAGTGACTTGGCCAAGGTCACATAGCAGACAAGCAGTGGAGCAGTGATTAGAACCCACACCCTTCAGACCTCCAGGCCCATGCTCTATCCACTCCGTCATGCTGTTGCTCCCAAGAATTGAGGACAGAAATGTAATTAAGCAGAAACCTGAAGGAAATGTATCTAGGATCAAGATAAATATGGTAGATAAACCTTTTTGTCCATCAGGAAATAAAGTATCTTTCTTTCTCCCTTCCTCTATTCATTCACTTTGCTGCCACAGTCTCAGAGTCCAAGTCACTGAGGAACTTCATATCATTACCCTGCAGTGAGCTTACATGAATTAAAGTTGTGCTTTCCATTCCATTCTGTTTCCAGGGTGTTTTAGTAATTTGGCTTGAAAATGCAATTTGAGTAAGGATTATACAGAAGGGCAGCCAGAGAGTAAGTCCAAAATTTGACCAATTTTTTTTTTAATAAAGACAGAAAAGCTGCTGTCATTTATCCCACTGCAAAGGCATTGGGAAATTGACCCACTCACAACCAGGGATGGATAAATGTGACAGCTCAAGGGGCTGAAACACAGAGATCCTGGGGCATTATGGGCAGCACCAAACAACCCACAGTGTGGACTTCTGTCGTGTGGGCTGCCAGCACTACTGAAGTCCACCAAAAAAACTTCCTTGAAGAATGGTAAGATGCTACATCACCTATGTATTTGGATCTGTACACCCTAAAACACTTGATATTCACCCCATCTTCAGACCCACAGCACTTGTATACCCATCCATACACTCTCCTATTTCCCCTACCTGCACTTTATTTTCATGTCTGTTTCCCCCTGAATAGACCCTGGTGCTCATAGCTTTAGCTTGGTAATACACTGCATGTGGACCAGCAGGCTTTATATATCTAGGAATCAAGCTTGTTATCATTTACTTAGTACACCTTTCTTTAGTTTACTGATTTTTACCCAACAGGTAAAGGAGGAAAACAAAAAGGCCATCCAGAGAAAAGCTATTCCTAGTGCCTTTAAAGACTAATTTCTCATTTTCTGCTCTGTGGAAACCAGTAGCCAGCCCACATCTCCTGAGGGTTGAGAATTAATGTTATCAAAGATTTAACATCATCCAACCTACCCTTAGATCCCTCAATGCCAGCATTAGCTCGATAAATGTACAAAATGTTGTTAGGGGTAAGAGGAAAAGGGTGATAAGCAGCTGTCAAGTTCTTACCTTGGAAAAAATCACACATTCTTCATGATGTTTATTAATCAATGTTCAAGAAGAGATTGTCTCATCTACAAAGTTTGGTTTTTAGATTTCTCCACAATTCCTAAATTTTTCTCCAAGGCAGTGCAAGTGGTATAATGAAATGTAAAACATTTTGAACTTTTGCATTAAGGTGATCCCAAATCTTCCTCAATTTTCGTTGGTATATTTTTCTGTGGTGTACCAGCTGATTAAATAACCTGCCTAGGCTTGGGAGAATGGAGGTTTAGTCCCAGCTCCAAATAGTATCTCTGGGTGATCTTGAGGAAATCATTCACCCTCTTTGGGGTCCTATTGGATTGACAATACAACAAAAACAGTAATAGGGTTGGCTCTCTAGACCAGTTCTGTTGCCAGGATGAAGAAACAATCAATCACATACAACAATGGGACTGAGAAGCGAGGAGATCAATCTTGGAAATAATAGGGTGAGTAGAAAACTCTTCTGGCTTGGTAAAATTCTAGGTGATGGATAGGCTGAAATATTTTCTTGATTGCTCAGTGTTGGTGTCACAGTAGCACTTCCTAAAGTTTAAATGTTGTCAGGACACTGTTCTCCTTTGCTTTCTGTAGCCAACAGGGGCCAAAGAGTTATCAAAGTAACAGCAGCGGAGATGCCAATTTTGAGTTGACTACAAGTTTCCTAAGAACCACCGTGTCCCAAAAGAGATATCCAAGAGGCCTTTGGGATGCCTTGACTCCTTCCCCCTGCTTCTACTGTACTTTTCCTGGGGAATTTGAGAGTTTGTTCTGAAATATCTGCTGGGGTTCACGGAGAAAACTGAATTTCTTTACATCACTGTGTCCTTTCTAATTGAAGAAGCACCGAGATGTGGTAGACTGATGAAAATTACAGATGTGAATATTTTTGTAGCTAGAAGCTTTTCTGAAACTATTCAAATACTGAGGCCATGGATATCTGGCTGACACCTCACAGGTAATATGTCCAAAGCAGAATTCTTGTTTGTCTTTTTTTACGGTATTTGTTAAGCACTTATTATGAGCTAGGCACTGTACTAAACCCTGAGGTAGATACAAGATGATCAGGTTGAACACAGTTCTTGTCCCACATGGGGCTCACAGTCTTGACCCCTGTTTACAGATAATAATAATAGTAATGATGGCATTTGTTAAGCGCTTATTATGTGCAAAGCACTGTTCTAAGCGCTGGTGAGGTTACCGGCACAGAGAAGTAAAGCAATTTGCCCAAGGTCACACAGCAGACAAGTGGCAGAGCCACCATTAGAACCCAGGTCCTTCTAGTTCCCAGGCTTGTGGTCTACCTACTAGGCCATGCTGCTTCTCATCTTCCACCAAAATCTTGTCCTCCCTATGACAATCCCATCAATCAATAATATTTATTGATCATTTACTACATGCATAACATTGTACTAAGCCCTTGGAATAGTACAAGCAGCATAGCTTAGCGGCAAGAGAACTGGCTTGAGAGTCAGAGGTCATAGGTTCTATCCGGGATCTGCCACTTGTCTGCTGTGTGACCTTGGGCAAGGCACTTAACTTCTCTGTGCCTCAGTTCCCCCATCTGTAAAATAGGGATTACCTGATTACCTTGTATCTACCCCAGTGCTTAGTACAGTGCTTGGCACATAGTAAGCACTTGATAAATGCCATTATCATTATTATTATTACTATGCAAGAGAGTTAGCAGTCACGTTCCCTGCCCACAAGCCATTACCGTAGATGCTACTATCCTCTCTGTCTCACAAGCCCTTAACCTTGGCATTACTCTCAACTCATCTCTCTTACTCAACTCACATATTAAGTCTGTCACCTAATCCTGTCAGTTTTTACCTTCACATTTCATAGAATCTGCATTTTCCTCTCCATCCAGTCTGCTATCAGACTGATCCAGGCATTTGTCATATCTCTCCCCACTCCAGACCATACTTCATTCTGCTGTCCATATATTTTTTATGGTATTTTAAGCATGTATTATGTGCTAGGCACTGCACTAAGCTCCAGGGTAGATGCAAGATAATTAGGTTGGACACAGTTCCTGTCCCACACAGGGTTCATAGTTGTCATTTCCATTTTACAGAAGAGATAACTAAGGCCCTGAGAAGTTAAGTGACTTACCCAAGGTCACACAGCAGACACGTGGTAGAGCTGGGAGTAGAACCTAGGTCCTCTGATTCCCAGGCCTATGCCTTTCTACTAGACCACATTGCTTCTTTTTCTAAATTAATGTTCAAGTCCACATCTCAGGGCTCAAAACCTCCAATGGTTGTCTATCCATCTCCACAGAAAGAAACTCCTTATCGTGGTCTTAAAGGTACTCAATCAGGTATCCTCCTCCTACCTAAACTGCTGATCTACTATAATCCATTTCACTCCTCGAACACCAATCACTGTACCCTATTATTGTTTGTCTAACTGCCAGCCTTGAGCCCTAATCTTTCCTATGGCCTGGATCTTCCTACCTGTTCATATCCAACTGTTCACCACTTTCCCCACCTTCGAAGCCCTAGTAAAATCACATCTCCTCCTAAAGCCCTTCCATAAACCCTCATTTCCCCTATTCGCCTATTTTGATCAGTACCTTTTAGGCACTTAATGTTCACCCCATCCCAGTTTCACAGGACTTCTCTACATATTCATTTCTTTTGTCAGCTATGTATTTGAATATCTATCTCCCCCAGATCCCTCCATAACCCCCAACCCCGCCACCACTCTGGGATTTTAACCTCCTTTTTTACTCTAATGTACATTAATATACTGTACTTTCCCAAGTTTCTCAGAGCTCAGCGTACAGTAAACACTCAATAAATACCATTGATTGTTTCATTCAAGTAGCCTACATTTTTTTTTTCCACCTAGGAAGACATTTTCCTCTGGCTTTGATTCTACTAGCCTAAAAGGAGCAGCTGGACTAACACTATACCAAGTATTCAAAGACTGAGCTACATTTTGATTTCATACATGTTGACACTCAATAAAAGTTCTAATGACAACTGGAGAACATAGCTCCCAACACATCATATTCTCCGCTAACCAGAATCTCCAAAACTGGCTCAGAATACACACTTTTTAGGAGACCAGGTGACAACCCATGTGAGTAGTGCATGCCCCCCAGCTGGGTAGTAATTTTTTTTACTCTAATCAACTATATAAGTTTATCCCCTGAGAGCTCAAAAGTAATATCCATCAGCCTGGGACTCCTTTCTCCAACAAGAATTCCAAGCATTCTTCCTCTTCCTCTTTTTAAAACCATTTCATGTTCTGCCTCCTTCCAGTAGCTATTCTTTTCCTTCACTTTATATCCTGACTTCAGTAACAACTAGGGCAGAATACACCATCTACAAAAACAATTCATTTAGAATGAAACAAATATATTCCATTCCTCTGTAGTACTGTCTTGGCTTCATTAGGCTAATTTATACTCCTAGTGGCATACAGCCATATAGTTATAACTATAAATAGCCGGTCCTGAGCTGTTTATTCTGTTTAAGCTTTTTTTGGTCCTTTCATTATTTATCTTCTTTCAACTAGTGATTGGACAGGACTGGATCACGGGGAAGAGAAAATCAAATGTTTGGCCGACACCAAATGTAAACTCTCTTCAGTTTGGAGAAGTAGGGGGAGAATTAAAGCTCAAATCACCTGAGTTGGTCTCTTTAATACAAAAACAAAGTGTGTGTTATACTTTGAAAAGAAAGATTCTCAAGAAATGAGTTTTTCACAATATATGCTAACAGTATGAACTCAAAGAAAGCTACTTTATGCCCTTTAGAAACAGGCTACATTGCAATAAATCACATTTTACGGGTCCATAAAAAAATTTCCAGTCCTGCTGAAATGGAAGCTGGGTTAGGCAGTAATTTTAGCAAATGCTAATAGAATGAGCACAAAAAAAGAAATAGGGTTACTGAAGTTCTAAAATCATTAGATTTCAATATAGATGAAAGATTTGCATAAATTCCAATTGGTGCCAAGTAAGCAACTGTGTTTTGGTGCTGTTCTCTAGGGGATGAAAAGACACAAATAAATTTCATTCGGCATAGGAAACCATCAGGAGAACAATTTTGCAATGGTTAAATTCAACTTTAAAAATGGTCTAATACAACACTCATGAGACTGCAGAACTCAGTACTTTAGACTTGAGGGATTTACAAATATAAAATCGGTTCTATTGTTCATTGTCCGTCATTATCAAGCTAATAAAATCAAGGCCATTTCAAGTGAAAAGCAAGACCCTAAGTTTATGCAATCACTACTCTAGGGAGTGGTGCAGATACATGATCTAATAGGCAAAAGTTAATTTACAAAATGCTTTTTCCCCAACTGATGCTTATTTAACTCTGCATCAAAGGACATGATTTAATGTGGCGCTTCAACAGGTTTTTGTGAAAGTCTAGGAATACAGGCTGTTCTAGAAGTCTAGGGAGAGCACCTATCCTCTATGGATGTGAACAGTTGACTTTCTACACCACCTTCTTCTATCTTTCGAATAACTTTACCTCCTTACACATCAGGCTATAGAACTAAGCAATACTTCTGGCCATACCTTACCTAAATCCATCAGTGACATTTATTAAGCACATACTGACCTCTTTGTACAGTACTAAAACTTGGGAGAGTACAAGAGTAGCAAGGCATGTTCTCTGCCCTTGAGGAGCTCATAAATTTAATAGGGGTAACAGGCAAAAATTATTTACAGACTGAAAGTCAGAGGATGAACTACTACTATTACACTGTACTAAGCACTTAAGTACCATTAAAATTTATTTTCTCCTTTTGAGGGATATCTTGGTGATAACTAAGTTGACCTGCTCTCTATTTTGAATCCTAGTCTGCTTCTGACAAGGGCTTTTTAATGTGACACTTAACAATAAACCTTTCTCCTTCATAGGTCTGCTCCAATTTCCACAAATCTCAATAGTTCATCCTTTCAAAAAGGAAAGTTGCTCTGGTCAGCAATTGGACTTTAGCTAAACTGCCCAAAGAGAGGCTAAGTTTACTGGAATTTCTGAAGTCTTTAGAAAACTACAAAGATACCCTAAATACCCGAGTACTATAAAGGGAGTTCTGGAGGTGACAGAGGTTTGTCAGGAATAACCATGATATGTATTTTTTGTTCCAAGTCCCAGACTGATAACAATTGGTGGGGAAGAGGGAGACACAATTCAGTGCTATAGCCAGTAATGGAACACACACGTTAGCACAACATCTGGGAGCTTTATAGTCACCATGCTTGACTGTTGTGACATAAGAAAACACAGATTCTTTCATCCTGTAAATAAAATAAAAAAAATCTTCTAGGGGAAAAAAAAAGGTGGTGAATGGAGCAATTCTGGTCTGGCTCCCAGATGCCTGTTTATATTGAAGATAGTCTCATAACGATTACAACAGATGGCTTCAAATATCTATCTTGTGTCAAGCTCTTATGAAAACATGTGCTAAGACTGGGAACAGCTGAGAGCACATGAGGGTTTTATTGTCATTATGATGGTTCAGCTGTGTAGCACTGGCTTTTTCTTCAGGTGGAGGGAAAGCACATTTGGGGGTACATAAAGCGAAAGTTGGCATGCCAGAGGCAGTGTGGAATTGATATGCTCTGCTTCCTTCTAGAGGTGCTTTTAGAGCTGAAATTTATTTGGACTATTCCAGCTACCACCCGGTGGAATGGCCCACAATAAATGGTTTGCAGCCTATGGTTGAAGATGCCTTATATAGTCTTCACACAGCACAGTCACATTATCATCAATCAGTAATCCTCATCTCAATCCTGCTGTTGATGGGAAGAGCACTGCTCTCGGAACCATAAGACTCGAGCTGAAGTTCAGATTCTGCCTGCTGCTGCCTTGCATCGTCAAAGATTGTAGATATACTACCGCAGCACTTATGTATGCCTATATAAATGATGTACTATAAATTATTTATTTACATTGATGCATCTCCCCTGCTAGACTGTAAGATCACTGTGAGCAGTGAACATGTCTATCAAGCAGTGTGGCTCAGTGGAAAGAGCATGGGCTTTGGAGTCAGAGGTCATGGGTTCAAACCCCGGCTCTGCTAATTGTCAGCTGTGTGACTTTGGGAAAGTCACTTCACTTCTCTGGGCCTCAGTTACCTCATCTGTAAAATGGGGATTAAGACTGTGAGCCCCGAGGGACAACCTGATCACCTTGTAACCTCCTCAGCGCTTATAAATGCCATTATTATTATTATTATTATTATTATCAACTCTGTTGCAATGTATTTCCCCAAGCTTTTAGTACAATGCTCTGCACACTGTAAGCACTCAATAAATACCACTGGTGATGATGATGATGATACACTACACAATGGACTACACCACTGTTCACCTACTTTCTCCGGGAACTCCAAGTTCCAGGCAGGGGTGACAGAGTGTGAGTGGAACTGCTCAAGCTGCCAGCTCTGAAATCAGTTCCTCTATACAGATTCTTGATCAAGAATCTGATCAATCTCAAGACTGGGGTTCAGATGCCACTTTTGATGAGGGACTCCATCATTGATCCTCATGTGGAATATTCTAGTCGCTTTGGCTCCAGAATCCACCCAGTTCTTGGGAAAAATGAACCCATCAAGAGATCAATAGAGGGCTAGAGTAATGGGCAGACTCACTGCACCAGAACTCTGTTTTTCACTGAATTTTCTTACATCTTTCTAGTCACTTATATCCTCCCGTTCTGGCTTGAATGCTCCCCTTTTCAGTTCCCCACACAAAAGCTTCTTAGGTGTCTTGCTATTGTCCATTATCCTCACAGGTTCTACTTGGCAATGCTCACAAGCAGCCCACCTCTGCTTGGGTGCCAGTGAGCTCTTTCAGGATCTCATTACTGGTTGTCTTGCCCTGCCATTTGAAGTGGAGTATGGTAATAATAATAATATTGATATTTGTTAAGCATTTACCATGTGCTAATCACTGTACTAAGTGCTGGGGTAGGATACAAGATAATCAAGTCCTACATGGAGCCCACAGTCTAAGTAGGAGGGAGAACAGGTACTGAATCCCCATTTTGCAGATATGGCAACTGAGGCACAGAGAAGTTAAGTGACTCGCCCAAGGCCACACACCAGGTAAGTGGCAGAGACGGAATTAGAACGCAGGTCCTCTGACTCATGCTCTTACCATTAGGCCACGTTTCTTCCCATGGTGTGTAGACAGTGCTAGTGAAAGTGGAATAAAATTCCTGGGTAGTATATTAAGTAGATAATTCTTTGTACAGATTTATTACTCTATTTTACTTGTACATATTTACTATTCTATTCATTTTATTTTGTTAACGATATGCATCTAGCTTTACTTCTATTTATTCTGATGACTTGACACCTGTCCACATGTTTTGTTTTGTTGTCTGTCTCCCCCCTTCTAGACTGTGAGCCCGTTGTTGAGTAGGGACCGTCTCTATATGTTGCCAACTTGTACTTCCCAAGAGCTTAGTACAGTGCTCTGCATACAGTAAGCGCTCAATAAATACGATTGAATGAATGAATAATTCATCTCTGAAAAGTCAGGGAGTAGCTACCATTTCAACTTCATTAATGAGATGTTTCAACAACTACTCAGATAATTTTAAAAGAAAAGCAAGTTTTGAAAGAGGGAGAATCAAATATGATATTGAAAGTTCACACCGTCTTCAAGGCCACTGCCTGAATCTTTACATCAAACCATGGAGAAGATCATATCAGAATCTCTGAAATCAATACGTTAAAGTAATAATAATTCTCATGAATTTTAAAGAGTAAATAACCCAACACAATAGCTTAATTTACAGTGGTATTCCCTGATCAACTATACTCCTTCCCTAACTGGCTTCCAAATGATGTAAAGCCCATAAATGCAACATAGACTTGCTACCATAACGTCACCTATCGATTTTGTGAGAGGAAATAAATAACCAATGAGTGAAAGGAGTTACTGGTAATCTCCTTTCCTAAAACAGGCAGAGGATAAACTCAGTTCTGCTAAAGGGAAAAACAGACCACCTAGAAAGGCAATACCCAAATTGAACATCACTCCAACAAGGTCAAATTTCATTATTGAAAATTACTAAACGCAGCCAAAATGAATCCCAGAATATCACTGGGTGCCAGTCGTTTAGAATGTATTTTCTCTTCATGGATTAGTTTTACTCTAATTAGCAATACATTTTAATAGGGTAAATGAAATGTTTGTGTTTTGGAACCATGGCCCAAATGGCTTTGAGATGAAGAAATACTTGTAATTCACCTTTGCATATTCAAATATTAAGTCCTGCTTTGACCTATTCAGGAATCATATTTAATCAATATGCAGAGAAATTTATTATCTTAAAAAAGCCAAAGGAACAGGTTCTGCTTCTTGATAATCTCTAACGAGCTGAGCTGAGAGTGCTGGTCCCACGTGGATTCTTGGTTTTAGTTTTATAAAGCTCTATTACTTATTAAAATTAATAAAAGAACATTAAAATTGGAGGCTTATGTCTTTGTATGAGATCCTGAAAGTTGAATAGAAGGATTATAAAGAAAAAGCCTGCTCCTGACTAACAATGTATTTATGAAATCCTTATTGCCTGCTTTGGAGCGGCTCTCTACTCTGAGTGACTGAAGTTGGGTCAAAAGAGCCACATTCATATTCATGTCTGAAAGTTAGGATTTCCACAGAATCCCAAGCAGTTCTCCAAGTTTCTTCTTTATATACAAAAGCTTATATAGGGTTGATGGAAATTAATGTAAACTACTCAGTTATGTTTCTATCAAAGAAGTTGACATGAGTAAAAGTCGTACCACACTTTCCCTCGACACCCACCACTACCGGCAAGGATCACTACTTGGCTCTCTTATTGTAGGATCCGGGATCTGGCTGCAACTAACTCAAGAGCAAAGGTGAGTACCAAGAGTAATAATAATAATAATGATGGTATTTGTTAAGTGCTTACTATGTGCCAAGCACTGTTCTAAGAGCTAGGGTACATACAGGGTAATCAGGTTGTCCCACGTGGGGCTCACAGTTTTAATCCCCATTTTACAGATGAGGTAACTGAGGCACAGAGAAATTAAGTGACTTGCCCAAAGTCACACAGCTGATAAGTGGCGGAGTTGGGATTAGAACCTCTGATTCCCAAACCCGTGCTCTTTCCACTAATAGTATAGTTTGTCCCCTCCTCTGTCCCTTATTCCTTGTCTCCAAAACATAGAAGTTTTGAATTCCAGTGCCCAGATACATTACGATACTTAAAAAAAAAATGGTATTTGTACAGTACTTACTATGTACCAGGCACAGTACTAAGCACTGGGGTAGATTCAAGCTAATCAGGTTGGACACAGACCATGTCCCACATCGGGCTCACAGTCAATCCCCATTTTGCAAAGAGGGAACTAGGGCACAGAGAAGTTAAGAAATTGCCCAAGGTCACACAGTAGTGGAACCTAATTCATTCATTCAATCATATTTATTGAGCGCTTACTGTGTGCAGAGCACTGTACTAAGCGCTTGGGAAGTACAAGTTGGCAACATGTAGAGACGGTCCCTACCCAACAGCGGGCTCACAGTCTAGAAGACTGATTAGAAGCCAGGTCCTAAAGATTTCCAGGCCTGTGCTCTATCAGTTTACACATAAATATTATATGAGTGTTTTATAAAAGGCATAGAAATTAACAAAGATCATGTTGGGGGGTTTCTCTATAGAATTACTGATTTCCCTGCAGGTATTTTTAGTATTTGGCTTCTGAGTAAACAGCAAATAAGTGCTATACTGGTGCTCAAATTTAAATTGTGGATCACGTATGAACTGTGCTAAATGCAATATGCTTCTGTCTATACATTAAGATCCAACCTTTAGATTGTGTGGACTGGAAATACGTCTTCCAACTCTGTTATATTGTACTCTCCCAAGTGCTTGAGAAGCAGTGTGGCCTCGTTGATAGAGCCCGGGCGTCAGAAGGAACTGGGTTCTAATCCCCACTCAGCCACTTGTCTGCTGTGTGACCTCGAGCAAGTCACTTAACTTCTCTGTGCCTCAATTACCTCATCTGTAAAATGGGAATCAGGAAAAAATGTGCTCAAACAAAAAAAGTCACAAGGACTATTTGTGTGTAATTAAAGCATTCCCTTGCTACTCTAAGATGTTTCTAACAAAGATGACTTAAGCCCCTTAAAATCAGATCGTTAGAGAGGCAGTTAATAACAATAATGATGGCATTTGTTAAGCGCTTACTATGTGCGAAGCACTGTTCTAAGCGTTGGGGAGGTTACAAGGTGATCAGGTTGTCCCACGGGGGGCTCACAGTGGTAATCCCCATTTTACAGATGAGGTAACTGAGGCCCAGAGAAGTTAAGTGGCTTGCCCAAAGTCACACAGCTGACAGTTGGCGGAGTCAGGATTTGAACCCATGACCTCTGACTCCAAAGCCCGGGCTCTTTCCACTGAGCCACGCTGGTTCAGCTGCTACTGGTCACATAGTGGTCACTTGAAGAGGCCACTGGTCTCACTCTCTGCTACACTGATCACCTCAGTACCAAGGCTACTAGGGATGGGGAAGAGACCATGACAGTTAATATGAACTAGAGTGCAAGCTCCTTGTAGGTAGGGAACATGCCTAGTAACTCTATCGTATTTGTGCTCTCCTAAATGGTTAGGACAGTGCTCTTTACACAGGAAAGGATTAATATCATTAATTATTTACTCCACTTGAGGAATCCCCAGTAACACTCACCGCCGTGGGAAGCCTAAAATACCAAAAAGAGGACTGCATTCCAAACTTCTCCCTCACTTGAACTGAATTGTGCTGCCAGCCTAAGTTAATTATTTTACTTAGGGTAATGTTAATTTTACAGGCCTCAAGGGTCCTCTTTTCCTGACTTCACTTTCCCTCTCCGCACCAATGCACAGATCTTCAGGGACCTTTTTTATTAAAAAGTGTAGAGGGGAAAAAGGAAGAGCAGGAAAGAGATAATTAACAACTTAATATGAATGAAAATAGGGATTCTTTCTTTGATGGTTTTTGTTAAAAATTTAAGATTTGTAAAGTGTGTATTTATGTTTATGAAACTGGGGTTTGCTTTTCCCAGCAAAACTGAAAAGATTCAGATTGGAGGATGAAAGTTTAAGGTGAATCAGATAGATTCCTAGCTACCTGGCTTCAAGATTCACCTATGTGTGGTATTTAGAATGTACACTGCATCATTTTATACAGGGATTACTTAGCTCAATCCTTGTCTTTGAATATTTCAGTTGGTGAGAATTTTTGTTGGAGTGTGCATTATGTGGAACTCAGACAAATACGAGACTGACAATTCCTTCCATAATGTGTGTATGTGAAAGTTGCCTGTTGTTGGACTTTGGTATTTGTTACCTGTAGTAACCACATTTGTTCCCTAATAGCGGGGTGTGGGGTGGGTGAAAAGGGAGGTAGGGAGAATTGCAATCTTCTCAAAGCTTTGACTTTGAGATAATAATCACACTTCTGATTGGTGACCTGTTTTCCGCTCCTGCCTTTCCTCTCGGACACACTGCTTAATGCTTTGCAGCTTTGTGTCTTTAAACCTTACCTACTCATGTTTTCATGGCTACCCCAAATGCTAGTAACCAGGGACCAGGTGATTAGGAGAAGCAGAGTAGCTTGGGGGAGGAAGCATGGGACCGATAGAGGACTCGGGTTCGAATCCCAGCTCTGCCATCCGCTTGCTGTGTGACCCTGGGCAAATCACAACTTCTCTGGGTCTCGGTTTCCTCATCTGTAAAATGGGGATTCTGTAGTGGTTTCCCCCTCCTACTAAGACTGAGTACCCCATATTGGGAAGGGTCTGCCTCTTCCTAATTATAGTGCATCAAACCAGTGCTTAATTCAATGGTTGGCACATAGTCAGCCCCTAAATATAATAATAATAATAATAATAATAATAATAATAATAATAATAGCATTTGTTAAGCACTTACTATGTGCAAAGCACTGTACTAAGCGCTGGGGGGGATACAATGTTTAAGTATCTATTGTCCTCACATGTCTTTCCCAACAAGGATGTAATGCAACAGGCCTTGTTCTGATGTCGCCGCTCTGATGGTGTTTCAGAATCATCTTGCTTATTCATTCATTCAATCGTATTTATTGAACGCTTACTGTGTGCAGAGCACTGTACTAAGCACAATGTTGCTCTGCCATTAGGTGGCATTGTGTGTGATTGTGTGCATACATTTGCCCACAATGGCATTTCAGTCATCTTCAGAGACTAAAGGTGTGATCATAACCATGCCCAAGAGTGCGGCTGACTGACAATGTGTACGTGTCAAACCGGGTCCTTGTTGTGCTGTTGCATTCATTCCGCTGTGCATGTGGTTGTGTGACAGTGTGCACGTGTAGAACTAGGTTCTTGTGGTACGACTGTGTTCATCCTGTTGATGTTTGTTGGCTTTCAAAACTGTCTCCTGGTGGTGAGCTGATGCTGTTCCCAGGGCCTCATTGTTGGAAATCATGTCTTACCATTTGACAATGAGTGTCAGTCATGCGCAACACCAGTCAAACCGCTCAAGAAGCTGGATGTGTCTTCCATAATGGGGGCAGCCCTCTCAGTTGTAGACAGAGATGAAACAGTGACATTTTAAGCCTTCATCTTACATTTGTTGACAACATTAAGCTCTGTGTTGCTGAGTAAAATCTTAGGGATGCATTGCTTAGCAATGTCATTGCTATTGACTCTGCTGAAACGTGGCTTAAAACCACCAGGTAGTCATGGAGACAATTAGATTTTTAGGTTATTAAAAGGAATATTAGGTTACTATTGGACTACGGAATTGTGGATATTGAGTTACAAATCAAGGGCATATCAAAATCTCTGTAATATCCTTACTGAAAGTTGGATAAATATTTCCTACTTTGAGCATGAAATGTGGATTGTATGTTGCTGATATCTGGAGCTGAGAGTTAGGACTCCCTTAATGATTTACAGCATTTTACTATATACCAAGGTGATAAAAAGGAAAATAAATAGCTCGGGCATGGAATTGTTCTTACTGGGAAAAAAAGTACCAAAAATATCAGGGTGGTCCACGTCACACACACTTGGCTCCAACACTCCTGAATTCTGATCTTACAAATGCCCGGCTGAAGCACCGGGATGATTGAAGTTCTTCACACCTTTCTCACTTGATTCAGTGAGACTTTTCCTCTACTGACAAGAAGCAATAAACAGTTTGTTACCTGTGCTTCTTTCATTCTAAGCCACATGATTTTAACAGCCTCAAAAGCAAATGACTGTGTCAGGAAATCCTCCTGAAGATTTAGCTATACTACCTCCCCAGTCAATAAACTGAAAACTTTGCAAAATTTGGGGGTGCAATAAAAGATTGAGGCTGTGGATATTTTGCGATATAATAGCTCAGGTGCCACTGGATTCAGTTTCAGCCACACTAGGGCCTAAGCTGAGAATTGCTCATCTCCAGTAGGTGAAATATTCAGTAGAAAGTTTGGTTATGTCACCTGGAGGGAGAGCGGGGCACTACCCCCCATATCACAAGGTAATGACCACGATCAAGTGCGAAGGCATAGAAAATTTCTCTCTTCATTGCCTCTCTGCACTACACATGGAAACGGCTGAACTGAAATAGCAGAGCCCTCAGAATCACTGGACCTGAGTTCTAATCCCAGCTTCTAATCCCAGATTTGATATCAATAATAATGTGATGATGTATTATAATAGTTCTATAATAATACTAAGCACTGGGGTAGATACCAGGTAATCAGGTTGGACGCAATCCATGTCCCACATGAGGCTCACAGTCTTAATTCCCCATTTTACAGATGAGGTAACTGAGGCACAGGCAAGCTAAGTGACTTGCCCAAGGTCACATAGCAAACAAGCAGGGGAGTGGGGATTAGAACCCAGGTCTTTTCTGACTCTCAGGCCCATAGTCTTTCCATTAGGCCATGCTACTTCCCTATTTGCTGACTGTGTGACCTAGGGCTAGTCACTTAACTTCTCTGTACCTCGTTTCCCTCATCTATAAAAGGGGGGTCCGATCCCTGTTCTCCCTCCTTAGACTACGAGTCTTATGTGGAACAGGGATTATGTTCAATCTGAATGCAGTGTACCTACCCCAGTGTTTAGTTCCGTGCTTGGCAAATGGTGAGCACTTAAAAACCACAACTAGTTTTATATTAAATTAACTCTAAACATTATGAAGCAGCCACCTAAATGAATGCTACTTGAAGGTCAATTTTAAGTCACGGGCAATTCCTATTTGAGGAAAAATAGGTGCTAGCGAGTTGGAGGGGTCATTCTTGACTTAGTACTTGAACTCGATTGCGTTAACCACCCAATGGAGAAATACTTCTAGGGTACCAACAGGGTCAGGAAACTGGGATTGCTTTCCTTCAGCCAGGGAGCAGGCATTTGTTCTTTCAGTGTTAAGGGATCTATAGGTGTTCCTCATTCCTCATAGAACAGTGCTTTGCACATAGTAAGCACTTAATAAATACCATTATTATTATTATTATTATTCTCTCAAAGCCAATGCTAGGCCCGCCACTGTGGAGTGTACAGATGGCTGCTTGGAGAGATACGGGAACCAATGAATCCCTGCTGACCCCTCAGTAATCAAGTGCAGGATTGCAATTCAGCCCACTCAGCCTTGTACCGTGGTGGGAAATGATAATAATGATAGCATTTGTTAAGCACTTACTATGTGCCAAGTACTGTTCTAAGCACTAGGATGTGCATCTAGCTTTACTTCTATTTATTCTGATGACTTGACACCTGTCCACATGTTTTGTTTTGTTGTCTGTCTCCCCCTTCTAGACTGTGAGCCCGCTCTTGGGTAGGGACCATCTCTATATGTTGCCAACTTGTACTTCCCAAGCTCTTAGTATAGTGCTCTGCACACAGTAAGCGCTCAATAAATATGATTGAATGAATGAATGAGTGAATACAAGGTAATCAGGTTGTCCCAAGTGGGGCTCACAGTCTTAACCCCCATTTTACAGATGAGGTAACTGAGGCACAGAGAAGTTAAGTGACTTGCCTAAAGTCACACAGCTGACAAGTAGCAGAGTCAGGATTAGAACCCATGACCTCTGACTCCCAAGCCCGGGCTCCTTCCACTGAGCTAATAATGGTGGCATTTGTTAAGTGCTTACTATGTGTCAAGCACTGTCCTAAGCACTAAGACAGAGGCATGGTGATTGGATACAGTCCCTGACCTCCTCGGAATTCCCGGTCTAGGCAGAAGGGAGAATCCCCATTTTACAGATGAGAAAACTGAGGCACAGAAAATTGAAATGACCTGTCCAAGGTCATTCAGCGGGCACAAGGAAGACTTGGGATTAGAACCCAGATCTTCTGATTTCCAACCAGACTGGTTCAGGGAAGAGACAGAAAGGCAATATCCACCCAGGGGTAAAAAGCATCAACAATCACTTACACTGAACATGTATATATGTTTGTACATATTTATTACTCTATTTATTTATTTTATTTGTACATATCTATTCTGTTTATTTTATTTTGTTAGTATGTTTGGTTTTGTTCTCTGTCTCCCCCTTTCAGACTGTGAACCCACTGTTGGGTAGGGACTGTCTCTGTATGTTGCCAATTTGTACTTCCCAAGTGCTTAGTACAGTGCTCTGCACATAGTAAGCGCTCAATAAATACGATTGATGGTGATGATGATGAACCCTTAGGGGAACACACATGCCATGACATCCCTCACAGTTGTGACTTTTGTCCGAGAAAAGAAAATTAACCAGCATCTGTCAGGGTCTCCACATCACTAAACCTCTGCTCTAGAGGAGCCTACGCCTTGTTCCCTAAATCTCTATCAAATGAGGGACAGTTCTGTCTTGAAGACTCCCATAAATTCTACCTATGCAATCATGTTATTATTTTTGAATCATCTCTGTCCATTTCTTCCCATACTGAAGCTGTTAATCCTTGGATTTTCAAAACTACAAAGGTAATACCGTTGTCTACTACAGATGCTTGTTGCCAACACCCTCCACTGGTTTTCACTGGTGTAAAAATATCAAACCAATATTCAGCAGGCCACACTCAATCACATATATAGGTTTAAATAAAGAGGATAGGAAGCCCCACACTCCTTAATTTTCCAACATATCAATTAATTTACTTCCTTAATTTCTTGAAAATTGTCATCCACTGGGGAGGTACAAGGTGATCAGGTAGTCCTACGGGGGGCTCACAGTCGTAATCCCCATTTTACAGATGAGGTAACAGGCACAGAGAAGTTAAGTGACTTGCCCAAAGTCACACAGCTGACAATTGGTGGAGCCGGGATTTGAACCCATGACCTCTGACTCCAAAGCCCGGGCTCTTTCCACTGAGCCACGCTGCTTCTGTTCTGTCCCCCACTTGTCTGCTGTATGACTTCTCTGTACCTCAGTTACCTCACCTGTAAAATGGGGATTAAGACTGTGAGTCCCATGCAGGACAGGGACTGTGTCAAACCTAATTTGTTTATATCTACCCCAGGGCTTAGAACAGTGTTTGACATATAGTAAACGCTTAACAAATACCAACATCATCAGTGCCACAGCTAGTCAAAACGGAAGTTGATTACTGACAGAGGCAATGGTCCTTGGCCTCCTCACCACTTATGACAGGGCCAGCCTGAGTCAATCATAGCCTCTGAGATGTTGGGGAGGCCCCACCATCACAAATTCCAGAGCCCCAGTGAAGGGGATACCTCAAGCCCTGAGGCTCAAGAATCCACCTGCCCCACTCCAATATGACCCTGCTATTGTGGGTACCCCGAACAATGCTCTACATATGGTAGGCACTCAAAAAATAACGATTAACGATCGTTAATGATCTCTCGAACACCTAAAAAAATAAAATCAGCACTGTGCTATGAACTAAACACTAGTATAGGTCTCCACTGTTCCAGCAACCCATGAGTTGAAATCACATACCTATAATTAAACATTTTGACACGAAGAAGTAAAATAGAGTGAGGGCTCTCCATTTAGTCTACGAATGACTGCAAGAAGAGAGGTCAACTAAGGCCACTAGCTCAGTCACTATAAGAAAAGAAACACAGTCTGGTCTCCTGGCTAGCTCTATAGCTGAGCTAGCTTTATTTATTTCACTGAAGTAGAATCTTTCACACTCTCACTTCCTAGCGCGAACATAAACAATGTCATTCTGGATCCAAACAATGATCTACCCAGCCTGATTTTCAGTCTCCAAAGACAGCATCAAAGGAAAAATGACGAAAGAATTTGTTTCTCTCCTTTGATTTCCCCAGTCACTGTTAGAATGGTACCTTTAATACCTCTAATTTCTCCTTATAATTTGAATTGTTTTGGTTTTTATTACGTAACGTACTCAACAAGGTGTTCTCTGGCTTATGGGAGAAACAGAGAATCACAGATGCAAGGACAGACTGAATTACTGGATAATTCAAACCTTTATAACTGCCCACTTGTGACATGAAAAGAAACTGACTAGTAAACCTTGAGTAAACCACGAGAAGAAGCGTGGCTCAGTGGAAAAAAGCCCGGGCTTTGGAGTCAGAGGTCATGGGTTCAAATCCCGGCTCCACCACTTGTCAGCTGTGTGACTTTGGGCAAGTCACTTGACTTCTCTGTGCCTCAGTTTCCTCATCTGTAAAATGGGAATGAAGACTGTGAGCCCCCCGTGGGGCAACCTGATCACCTTGTAGCCTCCCCAGCGCTTAGAACAGTGCTTTGCACATAGTAAGCGCTTAATAAATGCTATTATTATTATTATTATTATTATTATTATTATTATTATTATATATGCAACATAAAATTTTTTCACTGTATCAGACCCATTGTCCTTCCACTCCAGAATTCTAACAGAGGCAGAAAGAGGCTTGGATATCCTTCTGACCAACTGGAAAATGAGAGAGGATAGGAGGTTATTCCTAACTTATCTGAAGCCATTTCCATACAGAAATACCATTATGTTCAATTTGGAAGGGCTGGTAGAGGAGAATCCTTTATTGTCTACTTTAAACAGTCTTGAGAAGTTACAGGTAAAGGGCTCCAGCTCTATAAATGACATCTGGTTACCCTATTTCTAAACTGTAACACAGAAACTATGGAATAAAATAGTCTGGATAAACAGTTCTCTTCATCTCTAGCACTACATTAGTATACAATAATGACCAGAAAGTTCATTGTGTGGAAGGCATTGGGAAAAGAGGCAGTTAGTCAAACAGCGCTTAGAACAGTGCTCAGCGCTTAGAACAGTGCTTTGCACATAATAAGCGCTTAATAAATGCCATTAAAGAAAAATATGATTGCTCCGTACTACAAAAGCACCAAAGTTACTATAAATCAAAAGACTTAAGGACAAGGTGTAATATGGTTAAGTAATGCTCCAAATATCCCTGGGAGTAACGTGGATGATTTCTCTCCTTTTCTCACCCTGTCTCTCCCTTTTCCACTGTGCAGCTGGAATTGACTTAAAGGAGAGACTATTAGGTGATGCGTATTCCAATCTGTCAATATCATTTTAGACAAACCTTCTAGGTGAAATACTTGGTTTTTTTAATGAAGATTTTTAGGCAAGTTCAAATGAATCAACCCATCCAATTGGCAAGTTCTAAAGGAAAGAAAATACCAGCCTCTGTTAGCAAAAGCCAAGAAGAAAAACGCTTTTTACTACATCAAAGAATTCATGGCAAAAATAAGAGATCAAACCATTAATAACTGTGAAAATAAAATCACCGTACAAAACCATGTCATGTTACCCCAAAGTTTCTTCTAGGATTTTCATTAGTCGATCCCCAACAGGAGGATTAAGTAAATATAAAGATGTAAAGATCCTTAGTGACAAACATTCCATTTACTATGCTGGCTTAGTTAGTCCTCTCAAACCTTCAAGAGCACCTGTAGTTATACTTAGTCTTAAAAATTATTTTTAAAAATAAAAGTAAAATGTACCTCAAAAAGTATCTTCTTATTGAAGGGTCTGGATGAGATGGAAGAGTCACCTGAGGTTGACGAATGAAGAATGGGAGTGGGATTGCTAATTCAATTCATGTTTTGTGTCCCAGTGCTTCCCCTGTTACAAAACAAGATTTTTCCACTAAATCGTTGTTTACATTTCCCCCGATTACAATCCGTAGGTGGCAGAAATTTCTCAAATACTGCTCACCGGGGTGCTAAGATGATGAGAGGAATTCTTGTACCAGAAATATTTAAAAAAAGGATGCTGTAAACATCGGGGTTCAGAATCCCATCCATGATAACCATCAATAGGAGATATAAACCACCCCAGGGGGAATGCAATGCTAAACAACCAGATCGTTTTTCTCCAGTAAACCCAGAGATCCCATTATATTTTCTCAAATTCCAATATTCCTACTCCTGCCCATCTCCTCCAACCCATTCCAATCATATCCAGGTGATGCTTACTCCCCAGAAGGCCCCTCTCTGTAAGCAAGGACCTGCAGAGAGTACTCAACAGGTGTCAAATGTTGGAGTAATTAAAAGCAAGCCCCACTACATGCTCATGCTGGCCTTTTCCAATATGCTTTAATTTTTGCTCTGTGAGGGACAATGCAGTTTGTTGGGCAGATATTGGAATAGGGATCAGAACCAGCTTTGAGCCTGACTCAGTGGAAGGTCTCACACCAGCCAATGCGGAGTGGCATCACTAATGCAATTAGCATGGCACGCCACCAGGTACTATGAATTGATATGGCAATAATTCATTTTTATGTTTTTACTTAAAAAGTCATGGGGAGATGCCTCTTTAGGCAAGAAATAATGCCAGCATGCAGTCTATCATTTTAAAAAAGAAAGCATTATTCGTTCATTCAATCATATTTATTGAGCGCTTACTGTGTGCTGAGCACTGTACTAACCTCTTGGAAAGTACAATTCAGTAATAAAGAGAGACAATCCCTGTCCACAATGGGCTTGCAGTCTAGAGGATCAGGGTATACCTACACTGCAAGGTGATTCTTAGGAAATATGGGGGCAGCCTATGGTATCAGAACAGAAAACCTCAGATTCAGCAGCTAGAAGCAGAACATGATTGAGAGCAGACAGCAAACCATAACAAACAGATAAGCCAAAGCTAGCACACACCAACAGCAGTACAGAGTATCTAATGAACGATACAGTTGACTGGGGGAACTAAACCAGTGCTCAATGAATCCTCGACACAGGTAAGGGCTGAAGTCCATCATTAAAAAAAAAAAAAAACAACTCGAAAGAGAATGTCCTTAAGAGCAAAGAGGAAAGCAAAAGCAAGTGCTGGATTAAATGATGAATTTCAGCAATGCAACTGACTCATTTTGAGTAAGCAACTGAGAATTAATCATTTCTGACAAAAGACTGCACTCCTCGAAGCCCTGAGAAGATGGAAGGTGAGAAAACAGTTGATTTTCCGGACAGGGACTGTGCTCAAAACATTTGAACAGTGTTGAAATCTCACATCATTTCTCAAATCTTAGCACACAAATGCAAGCTGATTCCCCATTTGGAGTCTAGACACCTCTTCCAAGAAAGTGCTACAGCCTTTCTTTATATTTTTTTTTGACAGTTTATCCCGGAGGACAAATAGCTCTTAGGTGCTAAAAATGACTTCTGTGGAGAGACTGAAAAAAATCAATTGCTGTGGTATCATCTTCTTAAAAGGGAGTCACTAAGAAATAATCCGAAGGGCAAGGCTTGAGAAGTCTGATTTGGGAGGCTGAAGAATTCTAATCCTCTCCTTATTTTCCACACAAAACACCCTGGGAGCCAAACAGCTGAATTGTGATTTAGAATCTCCTATTGTATGTCATTCTTGTTAGACTTCCAGGTTGCCTGTATAACTAGCAGATGGACAGGGCCATTCAAAGGTACCACAAGAATGGAAAAATTGCCTCCAAAAGTGACAGAAAGGACAGGACAGAAGTGCAGTGTGTGCTCTTAGGAGGGTAAACTTCAATAAACACTGCCTTCTAGGCCTTTAAATTGGATCTGCTTAACTTGTAGAACATTTACCTCAAAAACAGAATGAGTGATCATGAAAATACATTTGGTGGGAGACAATCCAGTCAAATGTCAAAGTGGTAAATGTCAATTAAATGATCACATCAGTGCTGCAAGTCCCATGAATGCTCCATTTGGAACTCTTGGCTACAAGGATTAATAAATTTCATAAATTTCTCCATAGCTGCTGGTTTGTATCTCCCCAAATTTTACACCAGTTGCAAAGTCCCATCATCTCCAGAGCCAGCCCACTCATAATAATGGTGATAACAATAACAATAATATTGTTAGACAAAGTGGTGGAGTGCTTTAAAGTCAATGTTGAGGAGTTTTTGTTTGATGCGGAGGTGAATGGGCAACCACTGGAGTTTTTTGAGGAGCAGGGTGACATGTTATGAACAATTTTGTAGAAAAATGATTCGGGCAGCAGAGTGAAGTATGGACTGGAGTAGGGAGAGACAGGAGGCTGGGAGTTCAGCAAGGAGGCTGACGCAGTAATCCAGTAGGATGTGTTATTGTATTAACGTGTGACTGACTGATTATGAAACTTTTTGGGAGGCTACAAAAATTAAAATTTGTTCTCCTATGGTAGTGATTTTTCACCTTTACTGAAGAATCTGTCCAATTTACATTGACCAACAACCTTCTTGTCCTCATAAAGTACCTTGTAGCAGGTCAACTCCTAAATGCCTCTTCCCTCCTTAAGAGACTGCTCTGATGGAGAGAGTTTAGTCAGTTTTGTATGTGCATCTTCCTTTAAAATAGATGCAAAACTTCTGAATCCAAAAACCTGAACTAGTGGTGGAAAGAACATAACCATCTGGTTAGGTACCTTACAATGATACAATGGATTGCTGAGGAATCAAATGCTCATGGCTGTATCCTAGAGTTATAAATACATGTACCTAGGGTCAGGTATTATAACAATGGCTGTATCACTGGCTTGTAGGCACCATGCCAGTGTCGGAACCTGAAGTATACCCATATTTAGAATACTGCTGCACCTATATACAGTGTCTTATAATAATAATAATTGTGTTTTTTATTGAGTGCTTACCATGTGACAAGCTCTGTACTAAGTGCTGGGGTATATTCAAACAAATCGGGTTGGACGCAGTCCCTGCCCCATGTGGGCCTCATAGTTTCGATCCCTATATTACAGATAAGGCAACTGAGGCATAGAGAAGTGAAATGGCTTTCCCAAGGTCCCAGAGCACACAAGTGGCGGAGGCAGAATTAGAACCCATGACCTTCTGGCTCCCAGGCCTGAGGTCTATCCACTAGATAAAGTCCAAATAACCACTTTGATTTGTGATACTGTTTCTGTTTTCAGGATTGGTTTTCCACCTTCAATTAAGTATCTCTAAAATGGAACCTATTTAAAAAACTTTGCCCTGCTTCTAGTTAGATTAACATCTCGAGGTGGACAGTCCCACTAAAATAAGATAGCGCATTCCTTATTTTGCTAGTAAAACTGATATGTTTCCCCAAAGTCCAGGATTGAGAACATAAACATTTCTAGTCCACATTAAATTTATGTTCCACATACTGTCACAAGGTAACATTGATTCTTTAACAGAGAGAATCTCTAAAATCCCCTCTTACAATATCAATTTGCTATATGAGGTTATAAAAACCCAAGGAACATAGAAGGGTAATAATGCAAAAGATAATATGTTCAAGAAAGAAATCAACAATATCGACCCTTTTTATTTCATTTTCCCCCCTTTGTGTCATTTTGTTGTTATTTGTGTCATAGTAATTCAGAGTTTCTTAACTCCTTTCAGCCCACCTGAACTATGCTTACTAGTTCATGCTGTCACTTAGCATCAAATAATAAAGCTAAACTATGGATGCTTCACACTAAGGGACGGGGATACTCCCCTTTCATTTGCATCAGTTTCAGTTTAATGAACTAAATATCTCGAGTGTCTTTTTAGACAATAAAGATGTGCTAGTTGTAGAAGAGATGACAGTGACAGTCACTCTGCTCAGCTGATTGAGGGAGAAATTTGTAGTCCTATTTAGCAGAACATTTTCAGGCTGATATATGTGTGGGTGCTGCTGTTTGGGAGAAAGCTTTATGGGTAAGGATATTTTTAATAACCACTGTCATCCCAAAGCTGTGAAGACGTCTCCCAGGGAATGGAGCAGACCCCTAAATATTCTGTTTATCTGGGTCAACATCAGACAGAGAGAAAGCAGACTACAGTACCTGAATGATGGTTCTGCCAACTTTCAGGTTTCCCTTTTTCGGTTAAGAGTTGCTGATTTCATCAGTTTCAGCACCTGAAATGTAACATTACTCTCTTAACCCTATAGGCCATCTTGATCCATTTACTACTGACAGAAGAAGTAGTCTTGTTAGACTGTGAGCCCCAAAAAGGACAGGGACTGTGTCTGGCCTGATTATCTTGAACCTACGCCACTGCTTAGAACAGTGCCTGGCACATAGTGAGTCCTTAACAAACACATTTGTTATTATTATAAGGTGTAGAACTACAAAAGGTGAAAGTCACTCATGATTCTAGTCCTGGGTTAAAGCAGATTTGTTTTGGAAAGGTTGGTTGTGAGAAAGAAAGGAATTTACTCCCGACATCCAAGCTGCAGAAAACGAAAAAAGCCTCACAAGTAGGGGATTCTTGGATAAGTTTACCTCTCAATGCCTCTATCTTGAGGCTCTCAGCTCCCGCCCCTTGTGTGAAGAGGGAGGGAGCTGCCAAATATGAAGAGGGATGGAGTTCCCAGCAGGATGGAGGGTGGAAGCAATTAATTTGGGCCATTCTAGTTGTAAATAGTATTACATTTACTCCCTTTTAGACTGTAAATTCCTTGTGGGCAGAGAATATACCCTTTTTTCTGTCCCTTCCAAGTATCTAGTATAGGGTACTGCACAAAGGGAGTGCTCCATAAATGCTGCTACTACTACCACCCTTTCCTCTTCCCATGACTCCCTCCCCCATCAATAATAATAATAATAATTTTGGTATTTGTTGAGTGCTTACTATGTGCCAAGCACTGTTCTAAGCACTGGGGGAGATACAAGGTAATCAGGTTGTCCCACATGGGGCTCACAGTCTTAATCTCCGTTTTGCAGATGAGGTAACAAGCACAGAGAAGTTAAATGACTTGCCCAAAGTCACACAGCTGATAAGTGGCAGAGCTGGGATTAGAACCCATGACCTCTGATTGATTCCCAAGCCTGTGCTCTTTCCACTGAGCCACGCCACCAGACCACACCTCTTCTCATCTTCAAATTCCGTCTGAAAACTTATCTCTTCCAAAAGGCGTTCCCCAATTTATTTTTCTTCTTTTTCCAAATGCCACCTCACTGGACATCCAACCAAAGCACTTTTGTATGTATTGATTCAAATAGTCTAAGCACTTGCTTTCCCACATATCAAAATTTTCCAGTTTCTTAATCCTTCCAGTAAATTTTGTGTGTGTCTGTCTCCTCACTTAGGTTTGAAGCTCAAGGAGGGCAGGAATTTTGTCTTCTACTTCTACTGTACTCTCTCAAGCTCTAGTACTAGTCATTGATTGATAAAAAATGGAGGATGGAAAGAATCAAAGGGACATCATGGAAACAATCTTTAATACAGATGTCCCTGAGCATCATACATGGATAAATGTTGTGCCAATCTTATGGGGAGTGGCGATGATCATAACTATCAGTAAAACATGTCTCCCCATATGTGCGAAGCTACTGAAATATCGATCATATTTATTGAGTGCTTACTGCGTGTAGAGCACTGTACTAAGCACTTGGGAGAGTACAATACAACAGAGTTGGTAGACATGTTCGCTGCCCACAACAAGCTGACAATCTAGAGGGGGACAGAGACATTAATATAAATAAATTACAGACAGATCATAAATGCTTTGGGGCTGAGGGAGGGGTGAATACCAAGAGACCAAAGGGTACAGATCCAAGTTCATACACAGTGCAGACGGGAGAGGGGGTTGGGGAAAAAATATATTTTTATAGATCTGTTTTGGCTAAAGTAGTTCAGAAGTCTAGATCCATCACTTGTCTGAGGCTGTAATGTACAACGGCAATTAACTTCAATAGTAACTTTAAGCCTAAAATGAGTGGTGAATTAGGCCAGAGAGGAGAAGTATCCTTTCTTTAGGCTGATGGGTGTATCATTCTGGGGCTGAAGGGTTGACCATTCCATGCTAGCCAACATGCAGCAAACCCCACCAACAAAATCCACTCTGGGGAAAAGAGCCTCCATGGAGATGCAATGGCTTTTTCTTTTCTTAGCATGATATTTATATTATAGATAGCTCAGCCAAATGGGTTGAAAGGTATTTCTTCTTTCGGAACCCTCTCCATTTCTGTCTTGTTACATCAAAGAACAGTCCCCTCTGAGTCTATCTCCCCCTCTAGACTGTAAGCTCGTTATGAGCAGTGAAACTGTGTACCGACTCTGCTACATCATACTCTCCCAAGTCTTTAGTACAATGCTCTGCACATGGTAAGTGCTTAATAAATATATTTTGGGGTTTTTTCTGTATTTGTTAAGCTCTTACTTTGTACCAGGCACTGTACTGGTGCCACGGTGGATACAAGATAATCAAGTTGGACGCAGTCCCTGTCTCACATAGGCCTCACAATCTTCTTCCCTACTTTATAGATGAGGTAAACTGAAGCAGGAAAACGTATCCAAGGCCACACAGCAGACAAGTAGTGGGTCTGGGATTATAACCTAGGTCCTCCAACTCCCAGGCCTCACTCTTTTCAGTAGGCCATGCTGAACTGATTGATTATTGAGGGTTGTATGCACAGCACTACACCAAATGCTTGAGGAACTTCGATACAATAGTTTGTAGACAAGATCCATGGCCACAAGGAGCTTATAAGGATATTACAAGAGTGGACAAGGCAAAGAGCCAAGGTTACAGTCTTGAGAGACAAAGAGGATGGCATGGTTATCAACTCTGACTGGAAATGTTGGTTGAGGAGGGAGTTTGGAAGGGAAAATGAGGACTTCAGATGGGACATATTGGGCTTGAGGTGCTGACTGGGCATTTAGCTAGAGATGTCTTGGAGAGGTTGCAGAATGGGAGAGAGTTGCATCAGAAAAAAACAAGAGTTCCTTCAAAAATATCTCTAGTCCATAAGCCTCCAATGCCACATTCAACCAAATAAAGACCTTGAAAGACAGGTGAACCTGCCCAATTAAGCCCCTTTTCCCTTCGCTCGCTCTCCCTTCTGCATTGTCTATGCAAACTGGATCTTTGACCTTTGGAAATTTGATATTGGCCCAACTTCCAACCCCACAACACTTACGTATGTATTTTTAAATTATATATTATAAATGTATTTATAGTATTGTCTGTCTCCCCCTCTAGACTGTAAGCTTATTATATATAGGCAGGGAACAGGTTCACTAATTCTGCTGTATTGTATTCTCTCAAGTGCTTAGGACAGTGCTCTGTACATAGTAAATGCTCAATAAATACAACTGATTGATCCTAACTGATCCATTCTCAGACTTACTTTGTCCTCTCCACATCCCTCTTCCATTAGAAAGGACCAGACAAAAAAAAACAGAGAAGGAGGAAGGTCTTTACATGACTGTGCTTCACCACAGAGTTTTCTCAAGATGTGAGCCATGATGATGGGAAGGCTATGCTACTGTGGGATCAATAAAAACATAATTTAAAACATTCTATGTAGTTCACTTTTTCAAAAAAGTCTCCACAGGGAGATCTGGCTTTATTCAATGTCTTCACAACCTCAAAGCCCAACAGATTACCTTAAATTACAGGCCATATCTCCACCACGTATCTCAAAAATTCTGTCACCACTCTACAGCCCCAGGACCACTTCAAATGACTTCCCCAGAGTGTGGAGATTAAATGGTTGATGGAGTTTACCTCCTGCTGGGTAAACTTATAAAATATCAAGAGCAGGGAGCTGCTCAGAAAATCAAGACCAACTCTCTTAGCCTAATGGGTTCCTAGTTGAAAATTAAAGTAAAAATACTTGTTATCTCCCCCTAAGGAATCCTGGGGGTGAACAAATAGCCATAGGTGAGTTTCTTGGAACAAGGTAGCAGCCTGGAACCACTTGGGCTAGGTGAGATTATCCTGGTACCCAGAATGGGGAGCTTTCTGGTGGTATATCCTAGGGCATGGGGCACTGTCCAAGGCAATAGGAGGCAAATTGCTTCTGGAGTCATCTGGGCAGATGGAGTGAACCAAGCTGGACTCTTGCTTCTGCTTCAGAGCACCAACCTGGGATCCCACAGGCTCTGTCACTTGATCCAGGGTTTGACCAAGCCTCCTGCAGCTCTTCTGGGCCACAGCAGAACTATAATCTCATCTCAGTGTGGATCCACACCCCTGGGGTTGGGTTAGACCTAGACCATAAGCCCAAAATAGAGGCGATCCTGTTTGACTGAGTTTATACCACAGTGAAGTGCATTTACCTCTGCCTTACTGGTGGATGATCCAACCATACAACCAGAAAATCCACTGTGAAGTAAATGAAGTGTGCACTTTCATTCGTACCACTGTATCTCAAATATAAGAGCTAGAAGACTATATTGAGGTGCAGTGGGAAGTTCTAATTAATAAGAATAGAATTGGGATACATCAGGCTACTACAGAACTACAAGTTTGTACATAGAAGAAATATGTAAGGTTGCTAGTTGAAATTACAAGACGATGACTGAAGTTCTAAACAAAATGTGGAAGCATTAGAACTTAACCTAGAGCCATTTCATCTTTTTTGTGTCACTGGGTCTCAAATGAGGCACTCTTGGAATAAACTACAAAAGACAAAATCCATGAACAGTGTATTAGAATTCAATTTCAACCACTGACAAATCTCTACTCAAGTAATTTTCATGCAGTAGCAGCAGTACTGAGCAGCCTCACATCACAGGATGTTACAAAGATCTTCACAGTAAAAGTTCTCAATTTCAGTTAGCATAATTTTGTTCCACTGAAGAATATAGTTAAACCTAAGAGAGGGAGCAGACCTATTACTTCACTTTGAGAGCCTTAAACTAGCACAATGCCTGGTACACAGTAAGTGCTTAAAACAGTATTTTCAAAAAAAACTCCCCTTTTTCCAAATCCACATAATGGAATAGTATTATTCTCAACCTAGTAATTATAAACTGTTCTTTGAACAACTTTCCAAGGCATCTTTCCTCACACCATCACTCTGAAGCCTTTCTACATTCAAACAGTTCCTAGATGATCTCTAACTTCTCTTTCTAGGTGATGGGGAACAATGATTCTGCAAAATAAAGTCTAGTCGGTTATCGACAAATGCCGGTTATATACATCAAAAAAAAATTCAACAAAAATCTCAGCACTCAAGCAAGAGATGGAGTTTGGCTCATTTTGCTAACAATTGAAATGACAATGACTGAGCAGTAAGCAAGTGATTCAACAAAGATTTGCCCTGTGAAAATTTGTTTTTGACAATTCATTTCAGAGCTATTTAAATATACTAAGAATTGTTCCATGAATGGAATGACAAAAAAATGGGCAGGAAGAAGGGATTGAGATGGATCAGAATAAAACTGATGCCAGGAGATATGACAAGAAAAAAAAATTTTAAGGCTGGAAGATTTTTAAATAACTATCAACTAAAGAGACTCTTCAAATCTATATCACCATGATAACACCCTCTGTTTAGCATAATAGCATGTTTTTCATCCCCAGATGTAAACCCAGTAGAAACAAACGGCTGTTTAATGTGTGCTCGAGCATTTAGAATGAATCATCCTCCAAGATCATTATAAGAACCTCAGTATTGATTCAGACAAAATGAAATACGTGCTACCTTCTGCTGTGGCACATAAGATAGGCCAAGGTCTGAAGAATCCCATGATCAAATCCCACCAACAAAAACCTTCAGCACTCCTGTATACAACAGCTCATGTTGCACCTGGTAAAATGCTGCAACCACTGGACACACTATTTCACCAATTCGCTGAACAAGATAGAGGTAGGCCCTCTGGCTCCATTTTCTACTGGCCAGCCAAAACCTATCAATAGAGTCTGTTTGAGATGATTCCACCTACAACACAGTAGAAAGCATTTTCCCTTTCTCTCAAGGGGTTGTACTGTATCTAAACTAGGCACTGCATCGTCACATCATAAGGGGGACGTTCTGAGGAGCATTTAATTATGGGAATTGCACAGTGATTTATGGCACTTGATAAACCTATTTTTCTTCTTAGAGTTTACAAGATAATTATAAGGCTGCTGCTGGGGAGTACCCTTTTGTCAAATGGAAATACTGTGCGGTTGACATTTACAGATCAGTTAAGGAGTTAAGCGGATCCACTCTTGCAATATTCCATTATTTATTTTATGGAGGCATTTAATCAGATAATCCTAATGATGCCAGTGAAGGTCTAATTCCCCAGAAATGAACTTTTAGTCCAACTTTATTAATCTGCAGGCTGCAAAGTGCTTTCTAAAATTAGACCATTGTTTCTTGCTTGGGGAATCCTATACTGGATAGATTCATTAAAATGATTAAAACCAGAAAGGCTTTCATTATATACATGTTCTATTTTCCCTTGGTCAGAAGCAATCTAAAGAGACTCGACCGATCAATATCTTAGCTCCTTTAAGGGCTAAATTCTAATTCAGTAACGGCGGGCACAACTACCAGGTATACAAATCTCACATGTTTGTAATTGGTCACCAGAAGAGACTAGACCCATAAACCATTAGCAGAGTGCCTAAAGGGCACAGGCATTTAGGCTTAGATGGAAGATCCCTGGCCCAGGAGACCTTGCCCAAGTCATTTTATACCTGGGTTGAGATGCTGACTGTGGGCAAGATCATCAGAGGAATGGGAATGCAGATGACAGCAAGGACTTGCATCTCCCTTTATCAAATATATCCTCCCTCTCCTAAGAAGACACCCCACATCTAAAGTGCTTGGAATACTTCATGAGAAAGATGCTATATATATAAAATCATTAACAACAGATTTCAAGTGAGGGAAGCATCTTAAAAACTTAACTGAAATTATACTATTCAAATACAAAAATATCCTGACAACTTTAATATTCACCTGAGACTGGTTAACATTCAAAATCTTCTATTTTGAAGCTCAATTTACATACATGTTTAATTCCACTCTTCTTCAGGAATTAGATATTGATTTTACCCAAACATTCCCATGTTGTCTGGGGCAGATTTTATGATATACGTGACAGCTTCTCTAAGCATTGTCTATTTCAAGTGAGAAGTTCAAAGGTGAAAATGTATGAGATTGAGGTGAAGAAAATTTGCATTTTTATAATGGAAAAATGCAAACGAGAAGCAAATGAAACGAATTCAATACAAATATCTATATGTATGAATCTGAGGGAAGCATTTCATAGCAATAAAATAATAAAATAATAATAAAATCCCAACGCACCTCAAAATAGTATTGCCTCTTGTACTAAAAATGCCTTTAAGACAAACTCTCAAATTCATGAAGGAATTCACAGTAGGTATCCACTTAGCAACAATAGTCTTGTGGGCTGCAATATTGTAGTCTATTTTTTTTTAATTTAGAATATGGGTGAGAAGATTAAAGATGCTGTCAGCATGTGTTTTAGTAATAAAATGGAGGAAAAAGTCACATGCAAATCAAAATGTCAATCTCACACAGCTGAAAATAATATATATCAGGATATTTGTTGGCAATTTAAAGTTACCATATTATTGCTATTAGCAAAATAGCTACTTTAATACAAAAGTGAGTCTTTAGGGCCAGTCTATTTTTAATAAATCAATTCCTGCCAAAACAGCATGGCTCAGTGGAAAGAGCATGGGCTTTGGAGTCAGAGGTCATGGGTTCAAATCCCGGTTCCACCAATTGTCTGCTGTGTGACTTTGGGCAAGTCACTTAACTTCTCTGTGCCTCAGTTCCCTCATCTGTAAAATGGGGATGAAGACTGTGAGCCCCCCATGGGACAACCTGATCACCTTGTATCCCCCCAGCGCTTAGAACAGTGCTTTGCACATAGTAAGTGCTTAACAAATGCCATTATTATGATGATGATGATTATTAAATCCACTTTAATTGCTGAACTCACTTTCCACGTGCTAATGTGCTAGTCCTCAAAATTTCCCTTCAGAGAAAATTAAGTATTGTCCATCCAGCTGGGGTGCGAACTAGTAAAACATTTCTAATTCTAAATAATAAATGCAACAGTCGAAGCCTCTGCACTGCTATTGTGTCTCCTCTCCGGATCGGGTCACTGCTCTGGACTACCATTAATGGTCAGGGCAGTCGACTTGGAAGTTTCCCATTAGTTAGTTCATTCACACAACTGTCCAGAGATAGAATCAAGCAGCGGGCTCAACTGGAGCTCTCCATTCCAGCCCAGTCGTTAACTACAGCCAGGAGCCATGCTCCAAACCTGGGGAGAGGCGGCAATACTGAACATTGCAGCTGTAGCCTGGCTGGGGTGAAAGGCCTCCTATGTGTTTATAATCAAAATCACATCAAGGTCTGTCCAGGACATGGAAGTAGAAAGACTATATTTACATGGAGTCAAACATTCCTTTTCTTGTTTTTAATCCTCCTTTGAATGCTTCAGTAAAATATGCATTAAGATATAGACTTGCACTTAGAGAGAAAGAATTTCAACAACTTCCAGGTCAAACTCCTTACCATTGGCTTTAAAGCACTCAATCACCTTGCTGTCTCCTATCTTACCAAGCTGTTTTCCTACTCTGAACCAGCACCTTCACTTCACTCTTCTAACACCAACATACTCACTGTACCCTGACACGTCTGTCTCGTCTCCGATCCCTTGCCCATGTCTTGCTTCTGGCCTGGAACTCCCACCCCTTCATAACCAATGTGACCACTCTTGCCACCTTCAAAGCCTTATTAAAGTCACATTTCTTCCAATAGGCCTTCCCTAAGCTCTCATTTCCCCTACTCCTCCCTTCTTGTCACCCTTGAATATGTATTTGTACCCTTTCTTCAACACACCCTGAGCCCCACAGATGTATGTTCATATATGTAATTTGTTTCAATGACTGTCCCCCTATTTAGACTGCAAGCTCCTCATGGATAAGAAATGTATCCACCAACTCTGTACTGATTGATGCAGGCAGTGATCACCATCCAGACAAGATAAAGCTGAGCACTGACTTATTTACACCTCTTCAGCTGTTGAACCCTGCTTCGCTTCTGCATCAAAAACTCATTCCTCAGAATTAAAGGGGATTCACTCTACAAAATGTTTTTACAATACAATGTAGCATAAATATATCTTAGACTTATGCCTCAGCCTGCTCAAAATTTGTAGTTTAGAACAAAGACATTGGGCCAAAGCAATTTAGAAAAATCAAAGGCATCTTAGAGAAACGTGATTGATTTCTTTAGCACTACCATAGGAAGCAGTGCTTCATAGCTTGCATGAATTTGAATCGATAAGCGTAGGTGGAGGGAAAGCCTTAAAGAGCAGAGAAACACTCAACAAAAAGCCATAAAGCACTTATAGTCATTGTGTTCCAATGTCGCTAATTCATGTTAAAGTCTGTTGATCATTTTGGAAAACACCTTAGGTCATTAATCCTCTGGGAAAATATTAACATTTTTTCTTGAAGAAATCAGTTAACTGAGAACGAACAATTATAGTGGTTAAAAATAATCAATCCTCCCTACTCTCAGTTAATCTCCCCCAAACAGCATCCCTTCAGACACCTTAGGCACTTGAGTACTCATCAGCTTATTTCTGAGTTACTGATTTATCCCTCTTCTGTCCTCTCACTCAAATTGATGGCTAAAATAGTTATATCTCCTTGGCTTCCCTACTACATTATAAGATTCTCCAGGGCAGGAATTATGGTTTTAACTTCTTCTGACCTTGGGCAAGTCACTTCACTTCTCCATGCCTCAGTTACCTCATCTGTAAAATGGGAATTGGGACTGAGCACCCCACATGGGACAGGGATTGGGGTCCAACTTAATTTGCTTGTATCCACCCCTGAGCTTAGTAAGCACTTAAATACCATCATTCTTCCTGCTATGATTATTACAACACAATAAAATTGGGAGACATCACTCCTGCCCACGAGAACCTTACAACCTAGACAGGGAGACAGATGTTAAGATAAACAGGGGAAATAGCAAAGTGTAAGGCTATATGTACAGGAGTGCTATGGGGCTGAGGGTAGGATACACATTCAAGTGTGGAAGCGTGCAAAAGCGAGACGGAATAGGGCTTAGGGTACAAGGGCTTAGTTGAGGAAGGCTCTTGGAAGAGATGCAATTTTAACAAAATTTTTAAGGAGGGGAGAGTGGTGGTGTGCTGGATATGAAGGAAAGGAATTCCAGGCCAGAGGGAGGATGTGGGCAAGGGGTAGTGGTAATAAAGAAACAATTGAGGTACGGTAAATAGACTGGGTTAGAGGAGCAAAGTATGTGGACCGGATCGTAGTAGAAAATTAGTGAGGTGAGGTAGGAAGCGTAGAGCCTTCAAGAAGATGGTTAAGAGTTTCTCTTGGATGCCAAAGTGGATGGGCAGCCTTTGGAGTGTTTCTAAACACTGGGATAGCTACCATATGAGCCAGACATATTCCCTGGTCCACATGGGGCCCACAGTCTTAGCAGGAGGGAGAGCATGTTTTTAATTCTCATTTTACAGATGAGGGAATTGAGGTACAGAACTTAAATGACTGGCTCAAGGCCACACGGCAGGCAAGTAGCAGAGCTGGAATTAGAACCCAGGCCTCTTGACTCCTATTCCTGTGATCTTTCCACTAGGGCACTGCCATAACTGAGGATAATTTTATTGCTTCAAGTCTTTGAAAAGCACATTAATCTTCTAAATGCAGTATTTTATCATGCCAATTAAGTCTGAATTTCAGACAACAGACTATTCACGGAAACTACCTTATATCTTCCTACTCTATTCAGTGGAAAATTAAGTTATTGAAAATTGAAAAGGGATCTTCAATTCATCATTCAACTGCCATAAATGTACCAACGCTTGCCATTTTCTTCTTCAAACTCAATACACAAACAAAATCTGTAGACCCAATTTCCTAAATCTTTGTTTGGAAGTAGTTATGTGCACACAGGTTACTAACTCAACTCACCAGAGAGGAAAATAAACACAGTGATCACTATTGTCCCCAAAATAATAATAATTGTGGTAGTTGTTAAGTGCTTACTATGTGTCAAGCACTGTTCTGAACACCAGGGTAGATACTAGATAATCAGGTTGGACACAGTCCCTGTCCCACATGGGGCTCACAGTCTTAATCCCATTTTACAGATGAGGTAACTGAGGCACAGAGAAGTTGTGACTTGCCCAAGGTCACACAGCAGACATGTGGCAGAGCCAGGATTAAAACCCACATTTTCTGATTTTCAGGACTGTACTCTTTTCCGCTAGGCTATGCTGCTCTTATACAATAGACTTTGGAAGCAGCGTGGCTCAATGGAGAGAGCACAGGCTTGGGAGTCAGAGGTCATGGGTTCAAATCCCAGCTCCGCCAATGGTCAGCTGTGTGACTTTGGGCACTTAACTTATCTGTGCCTCAGTTACCTCATCTGTAAAATGGGGATGAAGACTGTTAGCCCTGCTTGGGACAATCTGATCACCTTGTATCCACCCCATTGCTTAGAACAGTGCTTTGCACATAGTAAGCGTTTAACAAATGCCATTATTATTATTATTATTTCCTTTTGGAATGACGAAATGTTTTAATTTTATGGCACAGGGAAAAAAAATACACAACACACTAAACACCCTCTCAACATTAAAAAAATTAAAACTTTAAAATTTAATTTAAAATTTAGGCTTGCAAATACACACATGCATGTGTTTACTGGAAATCATCTTCTCCTGTTCTTATTTTAAATCTTACCTAGCTACATTCCACTGTCCACTAGATAAATTTAGAAAATGTACCAGCACTTTCCTTAACTTAATTCATTCTTGAAACACTTCCAGCCCTTCTCTGATGAACTTTACCACTTTCACGGTGGATAACTAGGCTGTAAGCTCCTGTGGGCAACCAACTACCAACTCTGCTGCATTGTATTGTCCCCCAGCATTTAATATAGTGTCTGCACACAGTAAGCACTCAATAAATACCACTGATAGACTGATCTAAAACAAGGAAGAAATTCCAGAACTATCTAAGTGTGCAGGACACACATACATTTTCAACTTCTCTGGCCAAGGTGTGTTTACTTGAGTCCCCTTCAAAATTCATCTTTTCCAGCCACCTCTTCTTTTACTTTATAAAACTTTAGAAATTGAGTCTGTCTGATGAAATTTGTTTCCTGCTTAAAACTAGAGAATTTGATTTACACTAGCTGATTTTATCACCCCTCCTAGTGATTGGTGTAAATTACTTGTAGTTCAATGCATGTTTCCTCTCTCAAGTCTATCTCACCTTTCTGCTTTGTTCACTATTAAATCTGCCCTATGTTGTCCAACTCCTGCAGGCACTCCCTCTGTCTATCCCAATCATCACAGCTCCAGTAACTCTCTTCTCTCAGGGACTCCAATTTAAAAATCTACTCACTTAATTAGATTATATCAGCTTTAACCTCTAGAAATTGCTTACAGCAGTTTCAGTTAATTCTTTACAGTGTTCCAGTCAATGGCTTGAAAGCCAATTTGCTCCCTGGCATCTCCTAGACCTGATCTGGAGCTCCACTTTCTAAAATAAGGTGGAGATTTGAAGCAATTTCCTTGGTACTTCAGGCCAAAAAAAAAAAAAAAAATTCTAAAGAACATGGTCGGGTAAATGAGTGTCTTTTTTCCTAAATGATTAGGATACTCTCTCAGATTTCCCAGTTTGCTATACTAGGGATAATTTAGCCAGTCTTTACACAGGTCTTCCTGCAACTCATTCACCTGTCTTTGTTATTCAAGCTATAGCTTTTTCCCTGAGGAAAATTTATCATTTTCCCACATATTAAAAATAAATAAGTACTGAAGCTTCCTGAACAGGAGAACTTCACTAATTAACAAGCTGAAACCATTCCTTAACTCCCTTCTGGAGTTAATGCCACTGTGATAAAGGTGTTCTTGTTCACACATGCTGAAATGCTTCTGGTGAGACTGGATTTCAAGAAAATGCTTAACTTCCTCACCATTTTGCACATCTCCCTGCTAACCAGATCTCCTGTTTTCTGTGATACTTCATTAGAAACATCTGCATTTCCCACATTAACAGAAAAATCCTCAGTGTAATTGTTTAAAAAATGTCATGCCTAAATATAAAACTCCTACCTGTATAATGGTTGTTAGGATACTGCGTTATGACTGTAAGCTCAATGCGGGCAGGGGATATTTCTGTTTGTTATATTGTACTCTCCCATGTGCTTAGTACAGTATTCTACACACACACACTAAGTGGGAGACTACAATAAATATGACTGACTGAAATGAACACTTTTTTTTGGTTATTCCGCATGGCATACCATTTTTCCTAAGGTGCTCTGAAGAAAGCCAAGATAATGTAGACATTCTTAAAGGAAAGAATTTCTAGGTATAAAGACATTTAATGAATGCTTGAATCAAGCATAAAAGAGGAGAAATTCAGAGTTCTTAGAATTTTGCTGGAAAATTTGAAGGTTGCATTAAAAGAAAAAACCTTGGATTTGCATTCTTATTCAATGTGGTGTAATGAAAAATCCCAACAGATGGCTAAGAGACATAAATATCCCCATCTTACCTTTATCGAAAAAGTTATTCAAATTTCTGCTTCAAAGGAAGAAGAGCAATTTAGAGGGGAAAACATGAAGGGGCCAAAGTCATTGTAACACAGGACTTGTGTAAAATGTCAGAAGTTGAACAAATTAACTGTCCATGAATGCCTGGTGGCCCATGCTTTACCACTATTTGATAGAGATGGCAATGAGGAATCTTGGTATGTGTATGTTTCTGGTTCTTGGCGAACTTGACTTAAATCATCATAAGTCCTAGAGACAATCACTAAGGAGTTGCTAATATGGATGCCTGTGACCTTGAAACACATTCATATCAACTCACATCATTTTGCCTTATATCTCATAATCATCAAATGGTAATGTGGCATCAACTGGCAAACTCTCAGTTTTTGATTACCTCACAAAGGCAGGGCTGAGGAAACATTTTAATAACACCACGAAGTACAATTCTAGACAATGCAATGGGACAGGTGAACTTTGGGAGCCAACTGTAGTGGACAGGCCAAAAGAAGCTCAAGTGATGTAACAAAAAGGACAAAACTAAAAAAATAAAATAAAAAGAAAGAAAGATAAAAGATCAGACATTGCTAAAATGTCGGCAGAGCAGGTATGGTAATGATTGTATTCTCAGTCAGATTCATGTTTTCAGTTACAAGGTAAAATTTACCAGCAGTTGCACTGAGTTTAAATGAAGGACAACTAAATATATGTTCAGGCAATTCTTTGGATATGAACCTTTATTCTTGAAAACATTACAGCCTAGTGGAAAAGACCCAGGCTTGGGAAGCAGAGGATCTGGGTTCTAATTCCAGCTCTACCACTAGTCTGCTGTGTGATCTTGAGCAGGTCACTCAACTTCTCTTACCTGTTTCCTCAACTGTAAAATGGAGATTTAATATCTGTTCTCTTTCCTACTTAGTCTGTGCGTCCTGTGTGGAACAGGGACTATGTCCGATCTGACTGAACTGTATCCATCCCAGCGCTTGACACATGGTAGGTGCAAAAAAATACCCCAAAAGGGACATTTGATAATCCAGAATTGGAAGAAAAGAGCAAAATCATATAGACCAAAGAATATCGGTAGGTTCAAGAGGAGTTAAATGCATGGACAAGGGTCCCATGATGGACTATCCAGATGGAGAGTGAGGAGGAATAGAAGGGAAAGGGAGGGGTTGTTGGATGGTACATCCATAGTCATGAAGATAAGTGTCTGTAAGGGGGTACCCTTTGCCTGGTTCCTCCAAGCCCCCTATGGCCCCTGTTAGAGATAGAAACCTAGGCTGTAAGGACCACTGGAGGGACCTAACAATGACCTAGTTTGGGCACCCAGGATCCATGCCTTACAGAGTGGACTGTATGTCTGTAGGGCACAATGAATTACTCTGCAGATGAATGCTAATTTTACTTTCTCCCAAACTGATTGCCTTTTGTTCTACATGTCCCGTACACTGAGCAACTGCTGTTGTCTATCCTGAGACAACTTGAAATCTTCCAGGTCAGCGCAGTAATTACTAGGCCAGGTTGTTTGTTTTACTAGATCTGCTGAGGCCAGTTAGAGTATAAGCAGCGTGTCATTTCTGTTTTGTACTGGAAACTCATTGATAATAATCGTGGTATTTGTTAATCGCTTACTTTGTGCCAAGCACTTTACTAAGCACCAGGGTGGACACAAGCAAATCGGGTTGGACACAGTCCCTGTCCCACATGGGGCTCACAGTATCAATCTTCATTTTACAGATGAGAAAACCAAGGCCCAGAGAAGTGAAGTGACTTGCCCCGGGTTACATAGCAGACAAGTAGTAGAGTCAGGATTAGAACCCATGACCTCCTGAGTCCCAAGACTCTATCCACTACACCATGCTGCTTGATGGTAGGAATCATGTTTATCAACTGTATTGTACTCCCTCAAGTGCTTAATAAAGTGCTTGGTATACCATAAGTACTCAATAAATACCACTGATTGAATTGCACACAGCGGGCACTAAAATACTATCACTCAGTGCCCACAACTTGAATACATCAAAGGTTTTTATTGAGCACTTACTATGTGCAGGACACTGTACTAAGTGCTTGGGAAAGTGCTAGGGATGTGAATGTATCTACTGTAGTATTGTACTCTCCACCCAAGCACTTAGTACAGTGCTCTGAACACAGTAAGTGCTCAGTAAATATGACTGAATGAATGATTGATTGAGTCTCGTTTTTTGGTCCCAGGTCTGCTACTGGTCTGCCGGGCAACCTCAAACAAGGCATTTACCCTCTTTGTAAAAAGTGATTACCTGCTGTTACTCTTCTCATAGTGACATATGTGAGGTTAAAATGAGCTAATTGATTCCAGGGCTTTGGAAAAGTAAAAGTGCTACCAGATTTAGAGTTTTAGCACTCAATCTCATTTTGAGAACCTGACCCCCTGTTCCTAATTGTCTCAGTGACTTAGAAGAAGTGATTTCATAAGACCTACTGTTTTCCAATAAGACATCTACTCTCTCGTTCACCCCTCACATCCAATCCATCACCATAACCTGCCGGGCTCACCACCGCAACATCACCAAGATCCGCCATCCAAACCGCTACCTTACTGGTTCAATCTTTCCTCCTATCCCGACTGGATTACTGCATCAGCCTCCTCTCTGATCTCCCATCCTCCTGTCTCTCCCCACTTCAGTCTATACTTCATGCTGCTGCCCAGATCATCGTTGTGCAGAAATGCTCTGGGCATGTTACTCCCCTCCTCAAAAATCCCCAGTGGTTACCAGTCAACCTACACATCAAGCAAAACTCCTCACTCTTGGCTTCAAGGCTGTCCATCACCTCGCCCCCTTCTACCTCACATACCTTATCTCCTTCTACAGCCCAGCCTGCACCCTCTTCTCCTCTATCGCTAACCTCCTCACTGTGCCTCGTTCTCACCTGTCCCGCCGTCGACCCCCGGCCCACGTCCTCCCCCTGGCCTGGAATGTCCTCCCCCCGCACATCCGCCAAGCTAGCTCTCTTCCTCCCTTCAAAGCCCTACTGAGAGCTCAGCTCCTCCAGGAGGCCTTCCCAGACTGAGCCCCCTTTTTTTCTCCTCCTCCCCATCCCCCAACCCTACCTCCCTCCCCTCCCCACAGCACCTGTATATATGTTTGTACAGATTTGTTACTCTATTTTACTTGTACATATTTACTATTCTATTTATTTTGTTACTGATGTGCATCTAGCTTTACTTCTATTTATTCTGATGACTTGACACCTATCCACATGTTTTGTTTTGTTGTCCACCTCCCCCTTCTAGACTGTGAGCCCGTTGTTGGGTAGGGACCATCTCTATATGTTGCCAACTTGTACTTCCCAAGCGCTTAGTACAGTGCTCTGCACACAGTAAGCACTCAATAAATACGATTGATGAATGAATGAATCTACTGTGCTGTGAAGGGATTTTACTGTGTTAACTTCTGAATACTTACAGAGGGAAGTACGGACATATATTTACACATTTTATGGGCAGTCATACTCTTTATGCTAATTATCTTTCGTCTATTCATTCAAAGAAATAGCAGTGTAAAGACGATCAGGAATTCGATGATTGCCAGGTAAGAGCTTCAAGAGCCTAATTTGAGGCGATAATGGCATTCTGCTTTATGAGAAAAATAAGTGGACGGTTGCCAATCACAGGATGTTCGTGCTGCACAGAATGTGTTTGAAATTTTGGTCCTGGTCCTGTGAAGTTATCTACATTGACATATAAATAAAGCTACCACTACGTAGTTCTTTATGAAAACTAATGGTGGGGTTTAGAGCACCTCATGAACCTAATAAATCCTCAAGTGAAATGTGTGGGTTGTTAAGAAGAATGAAGGGCCACATGCTTGTTTGATACTTGCTACATTAGTTTGGCTGTAGATGGCCAGCAATGCTAAGTCTCTGGCAGGCAAATATTTGAACGAATTATATCAATGCATTGCTCGGTCCTCAGCAAGTGCTCAGTAAATACCACTGATGATGATGAAGCCCAATAGTGTGTTGGAAAAGGACAATCTGTGGGGTTAATGGACAGGACACTTATTCATCCCCTACTCACCCAAATTTTGAAGACACAGGAATCATATCTATAATAATAATAATTGTGGTATCTGTGCCAAGCACTGTCCCAAGCCCCAGGGTAGATACAAAATAATCAGGCAATGCAGTCCCTGTTCCACATTGATTGCACAGTCTAAATAGGCAACAGACCATCTAAATATCCTTTTTTGAGATTCTCTAAACCCCATCAACCCGGGCTCCTTTCTTCCCAGCCAACATCTGCTCTTACTATCTTTCTTCCTTTTTCCACACCACGGAATACCTGACCCTTTCTCAGTTCTTGTGGAGGGCAATGTCGACTACAATGTGTTTCAGAAGCACTGAGGAAGGATCAATCTAGGAAAATTAAATGCATAGAAATACATTTCACCCAGTCTTTTGGGGCCATTGCTAATCAAGGATTAGGATACAGTTGGTCATTATTTATAGTTCTCCATCTGTGTAGTTCTATTGGTACTTTGGTTTTTACAGTCTCGTCACGTTCTCTTAAAGAAAAGAGGTAAACTACGCAGCTTCGGGAGGCTCACTGAATTTCTAACGTTGCCATGGATTAAACAATATCACAGCTCTGGGTATACACAAATTATTTTCAGTGTGCTTTGAAAGTGAAAACCCAGCGGTCTGATGAAGAAGGGTAATCTGTGCAAAAAGTGTGTCTCTTGGATTCAACTTCAATAATACCCTGATTTTTTTAGATAGTTTAGATGGAAAAGGCATTTCAAGGAGTACAGACCAGTATCTTAAGAATGTTGTTCAATATTTTTTAAAGTATAGTTAACAGTGAAGAAAACCACTTACTGTTTAAGACCTGAGAAAGGTTGTTTCCCTCCTATCACCAACCAATTTCCAATGGCCCTCAAGTCATTTTCAGAAGTGCATGGGGGCAATTTGTGATTTTTCAGAAGTTTGGACACATTTTATGATTATTCTCTACTAATTTCTGTTCCATGAATATGCCCTCCTCCCATTGCCTCTTATAACTCACTCAGAGACCTGTAATTTGACGTTCCTGGTGAAAAATGTTAGTCCTTGACCCTCAGACTCTCACGTCTGCATCTACACTAAATTGTACCCACACTATAAAGAAGCTAACAAAATGAAAAAAAGGGATTATACAATAATCTCAACCACATTTTTAAGGATTTTCTGGCCCAAATTTCTAGACCCTATCCCATGAGAAAATAAGATGTTAATAGAAAATAACTCCACTTGCAGTCTGTACATTGCAGGAAATACTCTTACTGTTCGTGATTTCTCTGTGGGGAAAAGTATTTGCAATGAATTCTGCTTTTCTACAGCGGATTTGCTGGTGAAACACTGATTTCATTTTAAGTAACAAAAACCGCCACAGTAACATTTTAAATAGATAGATTCACCCCCCCATTCACTAATATAGTGGACAATATATCACTCCCAGACTCCTCAAGGAAAGAAACATTGAGGTGTTCCCAAGCGTTTCCATTAATCTAGACTTTCTACATATCATCTTTCAGGTTCCAAAATGACACTTCTGTTGAAACTGCTATACTTACTTAATTCAGAGGGTCGGAACAGGTTTCTAGGGATTTGAAAGAATTACTTCTGAACTCTTCATCCTGGGGTTCTGCATCTTTAGACTCTTTCTTTGGATCAAACTTGAAGGGAAATGTTTGCAAAATCTCATTATTCCTGTGATTTATTTTAGTGCCTGCCTTCCCCACTAGATTGAACCTCCTCGAGGAGTGGGATCATACCATGTCTACTACTACTACAAATCATAATTGTGCTATTTCGTAAGTGCTTTCAATGTGCCAAGCACTGTACTAAGCACTGGGGTAGATACAAGATTATAAGGTCCACCATGGGGCTTATAGTCCAAGTAGGAGGAAGAACAGGTAGTGAATTCCCATTTTACAGATTAGGGAACGGAGGCACAGAGAAGATAAGTGACTTGCCTAAGGTCACCCAGCAGGTAAATGGTGGAATCCGGAATTTGAACCAAGGTCCTCTGACTCCTAGGCTTGTGTGCTTTCCACTAAGCCACTCTGCTTCTCTACTAGCTTTTCTGCACTTCTCCAAGCTTTCAGTATAGTGCTCTGTACGAAGTAAGGGCTCAGTATAGACAGCGACAGACTCAGAGACCTAATTAGTAGTAAGAGCATTTATTAAAAGTTTACTGTGTGTAGAGAACTTAACTGAGCTGAGAAAGAACACATAGGTGGGAACTGGAAATGGCCCCCATCCCTCAGGGGATCCCCAGGCAAAAATAAAAATAAGAAAGGGGACACAGACACATGCAGGGGAACTGAAAGAAATGCAACTTCCCCTTCACCCCAGGAGCGTCACCAAATTCTTCAAAGAAACTCCTAAGAGCCATTTGGTAGCCATTTGTGAGTAGCAGCAAAGCCTAGTGGATATAGCACAACGGGCCCGGGAGTCAGAAGATCATGGGTTCTAATCTCGGCTCCGCCACTTACCAGCTGAGTGACCTTGGGCAAGTTACTTCACTTCTCCATGCCTCAGTCACCTTACCTGTAAAATGGGGATTAATGCTGGGGGCCCCATGTGGAATATGGACTGTGCCCAATCTGATTAGCTCATACATATCCCAGCACTTAGAACAGTGACTGGCACATAGTAAGCGCTTAACAAATGCCATCATCACTGTAGCCTCTAAGTTCAGGTTTGTAATGCAATTCAAGTCATTTAAGACTGACAATCTTTAGAACCTGCAGGAAAAATTTTTAATTTGATGTCTGAAAAGCTATGACACTGGTTCAACTGAATCATTCAGTCATTCTTGCAATTAGAATCAGCCACTAATTAAGATCTCATAATTATGCCAACTTATCACTAAACTACTAGGTATTCTCAATGGTACGTGCTATTTGATGAAAAACAAACAAAAAAATCCTAACCAAAGTGACAACAGAATGGATTACAACCCCAATCCTCATGACCAGATTTCAGCAACCCAAACACCTCTAAAGCTGGATTAAATTGGTTACAGATATTACCTTTTTGTCTTTGCTAATGTGACTTTCGGTGTCAGCCTATTTAAGTGGGTCTTTTACTATTTATGCCCAACCTAAACCATACTGCAGTTCAAGGGACTCCATTTTCTATGAAGTTGCATTAGCATGATACCTGGAGTGTGCTGGAGACAGTCTCTCAAAACATAAAAGTTACAATTTACCTCTCTGCTTATTAATACTGCTATTTATCAAGAGCTTACTGGGTGCCAAGCATTGTACTAAGCACTTGGGGAGATTCATGATAATGAGGTCTGACAGTCCATGCCCAATATAAGGTTCATAGTTTAAAGTGGTACTATTGAGAATCCTCGTGGCTGTAGGAAATTGCCAAGATTTCCTTCGCAGCCACAGCCTCACTCTGTAACTGAAAAATTCAAGGGAAGTGGGAGGGGAGCATTTCTGGAGAAATCCTAATTCCACACCATACTGTTGGAGGACAGTAATTGAGAGAGAAGTGACAGGAGGACCAATGTAGAAGGGTGGCTCAAATCTTAGCAGCAAAACCTGAAAATGATAATGAAAATTCTGAGGGTCCAAGATGGAACATATTATCAGTCAATCAATGATATTTACTGAGTGCTTACTGCATGCAAGCCACAGTACTAAGGGCTTGGGAAAGTTTAGCACTTAGAATGTGAGTCCCCCGTAGGCCAGAGACTGTTTCCAATCTGCTTACAGTGTTTCTGCCCCAGTGATCAGCACATAGTAAGCACTTAAATACCATAATTATTATTATTGTATCACTCCTGAAAAGCCCTTAACATATCCTTTTCTGAAGCATAAATAACCCCAAACAGAGCAAAATTGTGAAATTTGTTAAGTGCCTACTTCGTGCCAGGCGCTATTTTAAGTGCTGGGGTGGATACAAGCCAATTGGGTTAGGTACAGTTCCTGTCCCACATAGGGCTCACAGTCTTAATCCCCATTTTACAGATGAGCTAACTAAGGCACAAAGAAGTGAAGCGACTTGCAGATAAGTCACAGCAGACAAGTGGTGGAGCCAGAATCAGAGCCCAGGCCCATGCTCTATAATAATAATAACAATAATGATGGTATTTGTTAAGCACTTACTATGTGCAAAGCACTGTTCTAAGCACTGGGGAGGTTATACGGTGATCAGGTTGTCCCACGGGGGGCTCACAGTTTTAATCCCCATTTTACAGATGAGGTAACTGAGGCCCAGAGAAGTTAAGTGACTTGCCCAAAGTCACACAGCTGACAGTTGGTGGAGTCAGGATTTGAACCCATGACCTCTGACTCCAAAGCCCGTGCTCTTTCCACTGAGCCACGCTGCTTACTCATATCCACTAGGCCATGTTGCTTAAAGACAATATTCCTCTTTAGAGCCATGCCTTCTCAATTCATGAACGAATAAACTTTACAACTAAAATTTTTGTTGGATGCAGAGACTGTGCCAACACTCTTCAGTTTCAAAAGCAATATGGAGTAGCTGACATTTTCATAGTTAAACAGTTTATTGTGCTGGCTCACAAACTTGGTCTATTTTCAAATCATTTTAAAGCATTTTGGTAAGGGGACAGCATTGAGCCCAGTTACTATATCACAGCTTTTATACCACATTTCTTAAACAGGTATAAATAATACTAATAATTAAGATTCTTTTAAGGGCTTACTATGTGTCAAGCACTGTTCTAAGTGCTGGGATAGATACAAGGTAATCAGGTTGGTCACAGTCCCTGCCCGACATGGGGTTCACAGTCTTAAACCCCATTTTATAGATGAGGTAACAGAGGTACAGAGAAGTGAAGTGACTTGCCTAAGGTCACACAGCAGACAAGTGGCAAAGCTGGATTAGAAGCCACATTCTCTGACCCAAGTCTGTGCTCCTGTCACTAGGTGTGAGTTGGAAAACTTTCCTGGAAATGAATTCATCCAAATTGTATCAGAGGCTCAGCAAGTATTAAACTCAACGCTGGCACTGCTGGGGCAGCTTTATCAGGGCAGCAACGGTTCACATATTTCCAACTTCTCTAGCAATGGACTGAACAGAATAAGGCCTTCTGGGGTCAGGAGGCTTCTGGAAGCAACTTCTGAATTGAACAAAATGATGACTTTCACATATCAAATGGACCAATTCTCATTTAGGTCCAGAAAGGTCTGAAATTACAGTATAAAGTGACAGCTTTCCCAGGGCAGACTTTCACAATTAAATTCACAATTAAAGTTAGTCACCTCAGAAAGTCTAGCTCCTGCTTTTATTCAGAATTGTATGAATCCAGAAAGCTCTCCTTCCAAAACAATTGTAAGTGCCAAATATAAATTGCCATCTTGCAATACTTCGCCTTCAATTTGCCTTACAAACAAGAAGACTCAGACACAAGATTGGGGAAATTAATTGATAACTTGAGGTCTCCCATTCAAGTGGTTTGCTCCAACAGATGCTGCCTTCATCTGGCTCAGAAAGATAACCCTCTACATTATTCTTAAAAACAAGCAGAGTAAAAAATCATTGTGGCTTAGTGGAAAGAGCACAGGCTTGGGAGTCAGAGGATGTGGGTTCTAATCCCGACTCGCCACTTGTCTACTGTGTGACTCTGGGCAAGCCACTTAATTTCTCCATGCCCCAGTTACCTCATCTGGAAAATGGGGATTAAGACTGTGAGCCCCATGTGGGACAAACTGCTTGGCACATAGTAAGTGCTTAACAAATACCATGATTATTATTATTAGATCCTATCTCCACTCTTCAGAGTGGAAGAGTACCTGATTTTGCTTTCCAGTTTCATTTGAGTCTAAGCAGTTGGAGGGGCTGGGGAAATTATAACTGCCAGAAAAAAACTTCTTCCATCCTCTTTCTCACTAAGAATTCTCCAAGTCTTATATTACTATCACCGGATCTATTGAATAGTGAATCCGTTGACAGCACTTTATCAGGCTCTTGGGGAACATATAGGAGTAAAAAAAGATCACTGCCTTAAACTCAAGGGGCTTATAATCAAATTGGGGGAGATAGAAAATCAAATAGCCTCTGTAACTAGATGATGAATATTCCACAGTTAAAAGAATCGATACAAAAAAGACAAATCAGAAACAATTCATTAAAAAAATATGAGTGGTGTAGGCTCAGGACGGTGGTAAGACTAAATAAGGAATGCCTCATCCACACCACCAGTATTTGTGCATCAACTGAGTATGGACTATACGTAAAAGAAAGATATGGTCCCTACCCTTGAGAAGCTTATGGTCTCCTGGCAAACAGGTCCAGGTTGCTCCCTCTAGACAGTAAACTCCCTGCAGGCAGGGAACATATCTACCAACTCTGTTGCACTGTACTCTCCCGAGTGCTCAGTATAGTGCTCTGCACATAAGGGATCAATAAATATCATTGATTGATTGAAACTGAGGTTGGGGATTGAGACTTGACCAGATTCAGACCCTCCGAAAATCCACCTTGATCCCCGCAGTCACAGATTTATGAACAACACTGCAGGCTGCTGAAAACTACCATGTAGGTTTCTTCAACATAATTAACACTTCAAAAGACAAAAGCTTTTTCAAGGCTGTTTACATATCATATGAAAACCATAGAAAGCTCTTTTCTGCCTGATATACTGCTGTTTACTGAAAGGGCATCATCTTTTATCAATCCCCAAATCACTGAAAATGCATCAGCAATGCAGTGCAATCAATTTCCTCCTTCTGAGACCGCAAAGAGCCTCTGAATGGTAAGCAGCTGGAAGTTCACAAATGGTACACCAAAGGGCTCTTAAATTACACACAAAAAACCCCTCTCTCCTGATAGGAGGTGGAGGGGAGAGGGTAAGAGAGTAGCAGTGGGGGTTGGGAGAGAGGGTTGACAGCATGAACCAACAAAGACACTTAGTGACTGTACAGAATGGGAATTAACAATCCAGAGCCTCACAATTAAGCCAAAGGGTTCATCTGACTTGCCAGTCTCCCAGTGAGGCAGAGAGTTCCTAAAATGTAGGACATTTAGAACTCTTTCATTCAATCATATTTATTGAGTGCTTACTGTGTGTAAAGCACTGTACAAAGTGCTTGACTTCATTTCCTAGTAATTATAATCCCCCTGGAACTTTGTAAGTCATCTGTTACTGGTCACAAGTAGTAGCTCTTTGATCCTAGGAAGGTGGCCAAATACGTTTCCAAGATGGCTATCCAACCCAGGGGCCCTGACTAACTTTCTGTCTCATTTTAGTTTACCCCATTGTCAGTACTCATTAGCTTTGGTCTGTGGTCCTTTTTCAGGGATTCCAGTGGAAGACAGTCAAAGCACTCTGGCTTTTCGGAAAGAGGGGGCAGACTGTATTGTTGCTTCTACAGCTGCCTCAGGGTGGCTCACTTTTTAATGATCCGAAATGTAATTACTTCAGCAATTAAAACATACAAACCTAAACAAAGCAATAAGTACCTTGTCCAAAGACTCCAACAGAGCTAACTGAACGATTCTGCCTTAACCTAACATGACCTCTCTCATGAAAATTGCATTCCACTCCTTCGAGTCCATTGGGAGATAGGCACTTTCTGACTGATTCAGACCTTATGTACATTACTGGGAAGTAACCCTTTTTTGTGGTTTCTTCTGTAATACCACAGGCTACCACCTACAAGGCAATATTCAGGACCCAAGACCTTCTTTTAGGTCAGGAAAAATAATTTCGAACACTGAAAAATTAGTGCCACCCCATCTAAGAGTGATGCCCTCACTATAATATGGTCAGTGTACATGGCAGTGTTTTTTTCAAAACCACATTGCAAAACCATGTTTTTTTGTCATTCAGACCTTTGAATGTTTTGGAGAAAAAAAACAAAACAACCCTGTCTACATTCTTGAGTCACCTGACAATTAGTTAGGCCCTCAAATTGGGTCTACAACTTCTGACTACCTAGAAAAAAAAAAATCAGAACTAAGCTACGCTCTGTTGCTTTAAGTCAGGTTTAACTGCGTCCCATTCAACTTGGCCCGGTGAGTCACATCTCATAAGTTAAACCTCAGCACTGTTTCTTGTAATGCGAACATCCCTTTTACTAGGTTTACAATGATTTTGTCTTTCGTTCAAGCAGTTCACAATTGACATGCTTTACAACATGAGACAATTATGTTTCCTTGAAGGTTTTATTTGTTATAAAAAAAAGTGACTTTTCATAGTAGGGAAGATTCATTCACATCCTAAAACGGGGGAAAACAGGCTATATTCTATCCAACGTATAAATGACAGGGTAGCTCTGTACTAATGGAAAAGAAGACAACTTAGATTAGAACACAAAGACCTCTTTGTGTCTGGATTCTGATAACAGTCTGCACAGTAGGGACAAAGAAACTATTTGTTATTAATGATACAAAGTCAGTGTCAATCATTTCAGCCCTGGCAAAAACACAAGACCTGCTTGAAAGCCATCAGAATAACAACTCCAGCTAAACAGTCCCCATTCACCACTAGAAACATGAATCCCTAAGTTGGGAGACCTCTTCAGAGGGAATCTGGCCATTCCTGGAGGTCCAGAGAGGATCTAGAAAATCATCCAAGTGATGCATTTCTGCCAATAAAGCTTAAAGTCTGTTGTTTAGCAGATTTTCCTGTAGCCATGGAGGGAAAGTGACTGACTGTCCTGGGACACTGATGCTTTAGTACTGCTAAGCACCATTATTCTTAGCTAATGAGGTTTGGATAATATAATATTACATCATCTTTGCAAGGGTTTGCAATGACTGGCCATCCTCTTTCTCATCCTTATATACTGAAATCTATTTTAACCTGTTCTCATAGTTCCTTTTTCCAAACATAAAGGCAGTCTCACTGTTCTCCAGACTTTCGGCAGGCTTTTTTTATTCCTCTCCCCCTGGATCTTTTCTGGTTTTGGAGCCAGAATACCAGCTTCTGGAAAACTTTTATCATTGTTCAAGTGCTGGATGGATGTCCCACTCATACATAAGTCAGGGTTCTGTTTATCTCAGGTTTCCCCAAGTAATCAAACTACCTGAAACTCTTGTAAATTTCCTATCCAGTACCATTTAAAAACTCAAGCAACCAATCTTAGACTCTCATAAATGCTAAGGTGTTCCAGACCCACTTTTCCAGTTTTAGGATTTAAGAGTGACTTAACCAAGCCTACACAGTCACTGAAGGGACTTTTTGAAAATTATATTAGCTAAAAAACTTATAGAAATCATCTGCCGTGACTTCATGAAGATGACAAATGTACTTTTACAGTCTCTATCCTTTATCTGACCTGAAATCATCAATGGTATTTGTTGAGTGCTTACTCTTTGCAGAGCAGGGTAATAATAATAATTATGGTATTTGTTAAGTGCTTACTATGTGCTAACCACTGTTCTAAGCACTAAGTGCATGGGAAAGTACAGTATAAAAAGAATTGGTAGAAAAATCCCACAATTCCTCAGGCCTCAAGGGCATCTAAGCTTGGATGACACCAACATCTAACATAGCTTCTCATTTTCCCAGCTCTGTTGAAAATATGTTTGCCAGCTTTCACGTTCACTGAACTGGTAAATTCTGCCAGGTCTTCCACCATATTTCCCCTCCATTCTTTCCTCTCCAAACTGTCATGACCCTGACTCATAGTTCTTAGACTATTCTGTCAGCCTTCAGCCTCCATTTCCTCCAGTCTATACTACCCACTGCTGCAAGAGCCATCTTTCTGAAGCACCACATAACATATCATCCCTCAAACACCTCTAGTGGTTGTTCTCCCTTTACATCAAGCAGAAACTCCTTTCTGCAGGTTTTAAGATTTTCCACCAGCTTTCCTCATCTTATATCAGCTCTTGTTGGTTGCCACTCCCTATTTTGCTACCTTCATTTGTCCCAACTCACCTAACTTTATTTGCTCGCAACTCTCCCACCTCTGACTTCTCACTCATGCTGTTTCAATCAATCATATGTACTGACTGCAGAGAGCCAACCTAAGCACTTGGGAGAATACAATACAACAGAGTTGGTAAGCGTGTTTCCTGCTCACAACAAATTTACAGTCTAAACGGGGAGACAGATATTAATATAAATAGATTATGGATATGTACATAAGTTCTGTGGAGCTGGGAGCAGGAATGAATAAAGAGAGCAAATTATGGTGATGTAGAAGGGAGTGGGAGAAGAGGAAAGGAGGGCTTAGGGAAGGAGTCTTGGAAGAGACGTGCCTTCAATGAGGCTTTGAATGAGGAGAGAGTAATTGTCTGTCTGATATGAGTAGGGAGGAGCTACAGTCTCAGCACTGTTAACTAAGAAGAAAAAAAGAAAGCCCATGCAATTTCACACCAAAGCTCCCAAGGGAGAAAACTCTCCTGCTTATGTGATGGCTGCTCTAGAAATCTGCAATATGTGTCCCCTATGGGCCTAAACTCCCCAGTAAATTCAGTCAGTCCTAGAAAACAGCAGTCCCCATAGTTTCAGTGTAACACTCCAAGGATGTTTGATGATGACACACTAATGGTATTTTCCCAGTTAAATTGATTTCCTTTACAGCTTTTTTTAAAATGGCATTTGTTAAGCCCTTACTCTATGCCAGGCCAGCCTTTTCCAAATCTTTACAGAAGAATTTCACTTTAATGAATCCCACAGAAAATACGATTCTCTACTGCAAAAGGACTCACTGCACACCAGTTCTCCCAAATGAATTATAACACTTTTTTTTTTTATTCTCAGTGAATTCTTGTGCCTGCTGGATTACATGCAACTGGAAAAAGTGGAATGAGAAAGCACTCTTCCTCTTTATAGGTCAAAACTTCATATTAATTTTTCTAGTCTTTGCATAAAGTATTACAATACACAGATATAATTAAAATTGAAGTTAACATAAGACCTGCAAAAGTAACAATAAAAAGACACATCAGGACTCCTAGTGGAATAGAAGCAGCAGGGAGCAGTGGCTAGAACATGAGTCTGGGTCATGGGTTCTAATCCTGCCTCCACCATTTGTCTGCTATGTGCCCCTGGACAAGTCACTTAACTTCTCTTTGCCTCAGTTACCTCATCTGTGAAAAATGGGGATTAAGAGTGTGAGCCCAATGTGAGACAAGAACTGTGCCCAACCTGATTAACTTGTATCTACCCCAGTGCTTACAACAGTGCATGGCACATAGTAAGCATTTAACAAGTACCATACTGCTATTATAACTATTAGGACTCTTCATTTCAACTATTCAAAGTTTTTTGGCACAGTTCTCACTTTGAGATATTTGGTTGTTTTAATGACCTACACTTTGCACTCAACATGCAGTTTTACGTACTGTTTGACTTCCATTGTTTGTCCTTTAATTAATAGCTTTTGCTAAGTTGGTCACTGAATGACTAAAATGAATATTTCCTTTTGGAACAGGGACACTAGTAGAATATTTAGGCTCCAGAAGTACAATTTGGCTTTAGAAAGGTTTTAATTTTTGCCAAGGATCAATTTCTCTAAACTTTCCAAAGTCACCTTTTTAGTTATGAATAAATCCTGCAGAATTGTTCTTGGTCAAGGACTAGTTTTGTGACAGAATTCATTAGACCATGAGAATGTCATTACTGGGTCAAGCCAACATCCCAATCTAGTATTAGGTCTCTTGACAGTAGCAACTAAGATTTTTGGAGGAAATGTGATATGGTTGCCTTTCTTAACCTCCATTTTGATGCTTAGGGATAGACCATCTAACATTGATAACTTTCTCTCCATTCTTAATTTTCTTTCTAGAAACCAATTATGGATTGCTCATCTATGAATTGATCCAAGCCCTTCTTGAATCTCAGGTTTTCTGCCTGTGACTAATTCTCTATAAACATATATTTTATATTTGAAGAGGATGCCAGTAACCGCCGGTAAGCGGGGGGGGGGGGGGGGGGGGGGATTCACTTAACTTCTCTTTTGGGAGAGCTTGATAGCTAATAGTCAAGATCCCTGCCCTCAGGAGGCTTACAATCTAGTGGGGGAGACATGATTCTGGTCCTAAAGGAGTTTACAGTCTGTTGGGGGTGGGATACAGGCATTACAATAAATTACAGTTAGGGGCAGCAACATAAAATGCCACCAGGGAGAGGGCAGAAGGGTTGATTATCCAAGTTCTTCGGGGATGAGGACTCAAGTAAAAAGGTGACTCAGAAATTAAATTGGCAGTAGAGGAGGAAATAAGATGGAGAGATAAGCGATTAATCGGGGCAGGTCTCTTTAGCAGTAGAGGTAAGAGGCATGCTCTCTGTCTCCATAGAACTTTCAGTCTAGTGGGGGAGACAGACACGGAATTAGTGATAGGAAGAAAGCGAATGGAAATATGGCTAGGTGAATAAGGTGCAAATCGATGCATATGTAAGTGTGCTAAGGCTTGCCGAGTGCCCATGTTTGAAGGTGGTAGTTGGGAGGATGTGATCTGAGGAGATCAACTTCCTGTGTGAAGAAGAGTTTCCTTTTATTTGCTTTGAACCTGCTACCTTCAAATTTTAGTTAACATAAGCCTCATAGTGTCTGGTGAGTTTGAACAACTCTATGTTTGGACTTTGCACACCTTGCAATTTATCAGCTTCATTAGAGTCTCTTAGCCTCTGTCTTTTAATCCATGATATTTATTGAACGCTTACTATGGCAGAGCACTGTACGAGCACATGGAAGAATCCTAATCTGTCCAGATAATCATCATTTAGAGGGAATCTAGCCAACTGGTCCCCAGCCACCTATTATGTCCTTCCTATGGTGTGGTAACCAGAACTTCAGATCAGGTTTATTCCAGGCACTGAGTGAAGGAAGTCCAGGAGAAGCATTTTGGTATTTTGAATTTCACTGGGTGAAATCTGAAACTCCTAGAACCTGGATTTAAAGGATTTAGAGGCCCCGGGTGGAAGAGGGAAGTGAGCTAATTTGGGGCCAGAGTTCCTGCTCTGGGACAAGCCAAGCACAGCACCCCAAAGTGGGTGGGGATGGAATAAGAGAACTGCCTTGGGGGTCATAAATTGAGCCTTCCACTTAAAGGTGGGGAAGGCCCCAAGGATTATCAACCCCACCTGTAAATATGCCTAAAGCAAGGAGTGGAGTTGGTAGAGAGAAGCAAGGTGGCCTAGTGAAAAGAGCACAGGCCTGTTTGTCAGAGGACGTGGTTTCCAATCCCAGCTGCCACATATCTGCTGTGTGACCTTAGATAAGTCACTTTCCTGGGCCCCAGTTACCTCATCTGTAAAGTGGGTATTATGACTGTGGGCCCCATGTAGGACCAGGCCTGTGTCCAACCTGATTTCCTTGTATCTACCACAGTGCGTAGAACAGTGCTTGGCACATAGTAAACACTTAACACCACAATTATTGTTATTAGAGAACTTCCCTTGCTGATTGTGCAGCAAGAATTTTACACTGTTCCAGTTAATCCAGGGCTGACACCCTGGTGTCACACAATGGCTAATTCACCACAACAAGGATGTCACTGTGACCGGCATGGACTCCCTTGCCAATGCTTTATAAAACAACCAGTCTCCAGAAAGAACAGTTACATTTCCTAAAGCAGTCATAACTGATAATCTAATAGCCACAGGTGATTCCCATCCCAAGAAATTCTACGAAATAAGTTGGACTAGCCCTGGACATTATGAAAGCCAGTGTGGGATGCTGCTTTTCAGGTCCCCCAACACCTCCCATCCCTACACATGGGGAAGTAAGATCAGTGAAGTTTCAGTTAGTAATGAATATAGGTAATGAACAGAATTAAATGATTGATAGATTAAAGCATCAATACCCTGATTGTAATAACTGGTCCAAATCAATGCCATTTTGGTAGCATTTGTCAAGCACTTATTTTGTACCAAACATTGTACTATGCACTGAGGTGGATACAGGCTAATTTGGATGGACACAGTTCTTGTTCCACATATCTTAATCCCCCTTTTACAGATGAGGTAACAGGCACAGAGAAGTTAAGTGTCTGGCCCAAAGCCACCCAGTAGACAGATGGAGGAGTTGGAATTAGAACCCAGGACCTTCTGACTTCTAGGCCCAAGCTGATTACCCCACACTATTTCTCTGCATTCTTGTTCTTTTGGAATCTTACTCTTTCAAACCACCCCAAAGATTCCCTATCACTTCTGAAATCACAAGGAAATTTTCAATGACTGGCTTGGGTCCTTTTCATCAGTCTGAATAAAATCCCTTTAGCAGTTTCTGAAACTTCACATGCTATGCTCTGTCTTGTGAACCCCAGCACCTTGACCAGATTCTTAATTAAGCCTTTAGACCACTGAGTTTCACTAAAAGACATTTATCCTGTTGAGAACAGGTTCACACATGACAAAATGCCTCTTGCAAGGTGATCCATGGGTCAAGGGGAACCACTCATCCAAATTCACTGCTCTAACTGCCTGCATTCTTGCCTGAATTGTACAAGTTAATCCTTTAAAACTCCTTTTTTTATATCATGCAGGATGATTATGCCTCACAAATTCACCACCTAGTTGAGTCCTGTATTTCAAATATGGTCTGACAAAAAAGTTTGTAATAGAGTAAAACTTCCTACCTATAATGGAGCATTGTTTGAAGAGAAGTTCATTGCTGTGTGGTAATTTAAAGCCAGTCACGTAAGCATCAATTGTAGAGCACTTTACTAAGCAATTGGGACAGAACTGTAATTATAATACTATTTGTGAAGTGCCTACTATATGTCAAGCACTTTACTAAGTGCTAGGGTAGAGGCATGATAGTCAACTGGACGCAATTCCTGTCCCAAATGGGGCTCACGTCTAAGGGGAAGGGAGAACAGGTATTTTCTCCACCTTTACAGATGATGGAACTGAGGTGCAAAGAAGTTAAGTGACTTGCCCAAGGTCACATATCAGACAAGTTTCAGAGCTGGGATTAGAGCCCTGGACCTAGGCCATGCTGCTTTTTGGAATTAGAAAACATGATTTTTAACTTCAAGAGATGTATCTGCAATGGGGGCCCTATGTTTAACAAGTAATTTGTGATTGATAATTACTGAACAAATTATTTTGATGGAGGATTTTCCTGTTTCAAGATTAATTTATATTTTTAAAAACTTTCTGTGTAGTATGGTCACAGTCACAAAATGAATAAAAATAATCTGAAAAATGAATCTCCGTTACCTATTAGCGGAAACCTCTAAAGCGTCATTTACAATAGGTTATTTGATCGGCTAATTTCTTTGTTAACAGATGTGTTAACTCTGAACCCTTCCAAAAACATGCAAAGCAAATTATTTCAACCTACTAAACGATAGCAGAAAGGGAAGGAAAGGACAAGAATAACAGTCTGGAATCATCATCATCAATCGTATTTATTGAGCGCTTACTATGTGCAGAGCACTGTACTAAGCGCTTGGGAAGTACAAATTGGCAACATATAGAGACAGTCCCTACCCAACAGTGGGCTCACAGTCTAAAAGGGCGGGGGGGGAATCTGGAATCTGGTTAAATTTGCCTTTTCAATTGATAGTCAAATAGGCAATTCCTTGCACTTTATATTTTATTCTTTTTCAGGCACCTTTAAAAATGCTCAACTTTTTGAACCATAGTTTCAGAGAAAGAGCACCTCTTTTTAGTTAAATGCAACAGTGGATCATAAAAAAAAAAGAATGACCAGAAGGTGGACAGTGGAGATCTGATAAGAAGCCACTGATCTGGTTCTCATACGTTTCTTCTTCCCCTTTTAACCGTGGGTTTGTACACCATTTGCTTCCCCATGTACTAAAAACACAGTATTCATCAGTGTTCTTCTTAACTAGACTTCTTTGCACTGCTTCTAATAATAATAATGATGGTATTTGTTAAGTGCTTACTAGCTGCCAGAACACATCCACACCCATTGCTTGCACTCATCTTTGTGAACCAGTCACACTCTAAGAGGAAGGACTGACAAATCAACGTACTGACTCTGACCACCACAGTATTATTCCAATAAATTTACTGCATTTGATGCTCTTTTGGAGGATGAAAAATGTACATTTAACCTAGCAGCAAAGAGTGTATCAGTTGTAAACTCAGTAGCTAGGGCCCGAATTAGCACCTGACAGAAAAAAAAAATAGAATGAGCAGTGAGACAGTCATAAGTAGTAACTGTGAAACAAAATGGCTGAGGGGAGGCAGAAAGGGGGAGAGGGGAAAAAAGTCAGAATGTCCACAAAGATGCTTCAGAAAACAGTTATTTCGTTATTTATAGAACAGCTTTAAACCAAAACTTGATTTCTCACCTCATTTCTTTAGGAAAAAAACACTTCTTGAAGAGAAAGTCCATGAAATGTGGCATAATTTTATAGAGAAATAAGCATTTTAAAAAAGAGAACATATGCTTGAGTTTAGACAAGTCACCTTGCCGGTGGCTTCTTGATAAACAGGGTTCATTCTGGTAACAAAATCACAACATTCCATCAAATACAGTGCTGGGTTTAATGAAAAACTGAATTATTCACAAGGTGTGATTTACCATTCATTTTGGCATTCCACTTTTGAAGACAGGATTTTACAGAGACACAACACAATCGGGAAGCTCATTATCTTTTTTTTTAAAGTCTTTCAGTTACAATTTAACTAAGCTTTTGTTTGGTAAATTGCTATTAAATCAAATCTAAATATCTCCAAACTTGTTAAATGGATTCTACTCCCTGTTGTCTTTTAAAAATATGCTTTGAGGGAATATAAATCTTACCTATTTTAGACATTTAATTAAATCCCACTGCCCAAGACTGGATCTGCCTTTGATATGAAACCTTCTGTTTAAAGTGACAAGATTAATTTTTGTTTTGTGAATTTTGTGCATGACCTTACATCTCTGAAATGAAATTACATCAACACTAGTCCTCAGAACACTGTGATCTTTAGGATTGTACTTGTTAATTGAGGGGGGAAAATGGTATGGAGTATATCAGAAAAGGAAGGCAATTTAAACCTTCTGTCTCTTTCCATACATGTAGCTGACGGTATTAACATAGTCACATGTGTGCTACTGCCAGACAATTGCTTCCACACAATGAAAAATCCTGAGCACATTCTTTGTACCCTCACCACTGAGGAAGCATTGCATCCCATCCTAATAATGACAGTTAAGTGTTTACTCTGTGCCAATCACTATACTAAACACTATGGAAAATACAAGGGTATGAACACCTAAATTCTATGTGAAGTACTTCCTTAGTCACCAGTTTTATTGGTGAGAAATCTGTGGCACAGGGCATGCAAATGTTTTGCCCAGGGTCACAGAGTAAGCAGGTAGGACAGAGATTATAACCCAAGTCTTCACACTCAGGCTGGCATGATATCTGGATATAAGGCTGACCTCGTCCACGTCAAATTCATCCTTGCATGCTTTAACTCTGCCCTCTGCTCTGCCTGGTAAAATTATGTCTGCCTCCTTATCAGAGCCAGGATTTGAACCCATGACCTCTGACTCCGAAGCCCGTACTCTTTCCACTGATCCACGCTGCCTCTCTAACCATCACAACGACTGAAAAAAGCCTCAAGGACATAACCTGCTGGTGTTAGAACATACTGTCCCCTCAGACACTAGGGTGTGAGCAACACTCAGCCTCCCTTTTCCTCAGCTCCCCTTCCCTTCCGTGTCATCTCGACTCCCTCCCTTTGCTCTTCCTCCCCTCTCCAGGCCCCACGGAACTTATGTATGTATATATCTATAATTCTATTTATTTATATTGATGCCTGTTTACTTGTTTTGATGTCTGTCTCCCCATCACAGACGGTAAATCTGGTGTGGACAGGAACTGTCTCTATTGCTGAAATGTACTTCCCAAGCATTTAGTACAGTGCTCTGCACACGTAATTCTCAATAAATATGACTGAATGAATGAATGAAATGAAAAGGGACCAGAAAAAATGCACGTGTTTTCACAGATTCTCAAATAGGAGACACACCCATGGCTACGATCTCACCTTCATCAGCACCAACTTCATATCAAAAGTCAGTTTGCCCTTTATAGCTATATAGAACCTAGGGTGAAAGGGGGTGTGATTCATTCAATCGTATTTATTGAGCGCTTACTGTGTGCAGAGCACTGTACTAAGTGCTTGGAGAGTACAATTCGGCAACAGATAGAGACAATCCCTACCCAACAACGGACTCAAAGTCTTTGTACTTACAGATGTTAGAAGGAAAGAAAGATATAATAAAAGATGGAGAAGGTCACTGCAAGCCTACAGTGCTCTGTACACAGTAAGCACTCAAATACGATTGAATGAATGAATGAACCCTAAATTTTCTTTCATTCTGCTACAGAAGAGTCTCATCTACTGAACTCTCTACATGGCTTTTGCACTGGACTGTTGGGATTTGTTTTTCATTCTTGCATAGTAAAGATGAAACAATACGCAGTCTTTCCTCAAACCCAAATTACCCATCTCCCTCGCTGATGGCTCTTAAGCGGCTGACAGACACCGTCCCTAGAGCTTGTCTGACATCGGTAATTATCCTGGTATGTAAACAAGGGCATTATCACTGAGAGACTGCCAAAGATGCTGCAGTTGTTGGGTCTGAACATAACACCTTCACAAAAAGCACCTCAGGGTAGGGAAATCAATGCACAGCTAATAAAAATCACACAAAAAGAAAGAAGCAATTTCCAAAGTAATGCCAACAGGAAAGATGACAGAAAAAACTTGGTGCTATCCTCTCAAATTTTTAAGGTGGGTTTTGAAAGCACAAGTTAGTTGGATACAGTGTAGTCCCACTATGATTTCTGCTCTGACTGAAAAAATGCAATTTAACTCATTTGCAAGAGATAGTGGTTCCCTTTCCAAAAAGACTTGGAATTGTTAACTCTCTAGGAGACATAGGAATGAATACATCATAGCTAGCCAACTAAGTCTTCTCATGGGACTGATTCAGTTGTGATTCAATTCTGTGACTATCCCCAACCTGGAGAACAGGTGAGTTTTCTAATTCCTTCACCCTTCAACAATAAGTAAGAAATATACAGCAGCTCTGGGTTTGCGACCAAAACTGTCCCCATTTCCGGAACACTCGCAGCTATCACATGCAAGCCAGAAAATGAGTGGCTTCTCTAGTTTCATGGACATCAAAAAAGCACAACGACCACTGCATACTACCCCAGAGGTGAATCTGGACAAGTTAGGGCAACCCAGGGCCAGGAGGCAGCCCTAATTTTGCAAAGGTAAGGAAGCAGTGACAACAGCCATCTCTATGGGAGAAACCCCACACTCATCTTGCAAAGGGAGTCCTGACAGAAAGGGGCCACCCAGAAAATTGCCCCCACTCCCTTTTTCACCATCTGGGCCCCATAAATCTCTAAATGTGGGGAAGGAGGGAAAAAAAGAAGAATATGGAAGTCTGTTAACCACCAATCCCCACCACACACAGTCCTGCAGGAAACATTGTCACCTTTCAGGTTAAATGAATGGTTCTACTTGGTCCTGGCCCCACCTAACCTGCCCACTCTGTTCTCCCACTCTACCATCTACATTCTTCATTCCTCCCAGGCCAGCCACTTTACAGCCCTCCTTTTCCATTGAGCTTTTTCTCTAGCTGCTCCCTGATCACACTTCAAAAAAACCTCATCCCCTGTTTTCAAATTCAGTTGTCAGCCCTCCCCTTCCAGGAAGCTTTCCCAGATTAACCAAACTGCCAACTCAGTCCCTGACATTCCACTCAAGGCCCATCAGCTCTCACGATACTCAATTTCCATATCTCTAGCTGCGAGCTCATGTTGTTCGTATGTGGTACAGTGTTTGAGGGCATATCTTTTCTTTAAAACACTCAACTGTAGATACCAAATATTCAAAAACATTCTTCTTAACATGAAACATTATTATATCAAATTTAAAAAGGCTCGGACCCACAAGAAGCAGATATATTTCCAGAACAACTTTCACACTGTCTCTTAGGACTCGGTGGAAGTTATTCATTTTCCAAGAAGTTGTTCCTGTCTCGGACATGAATTGTCTGCTAAAACTGAGACTTTCCCTAAAAGGTCACCCCTCTCTTTAGAGGCATATCTCATTACTGAGCAGGCTCAGTAATGCAATGATTGCTTATAGAGATCTGTAAATAGTTTCCACCAATGCCTTGGTCCCAGAGTCGTGGTCAGACTGAGATGGATGTGGGATCAGTCGGCGGGACACCATGCTGGGGGGCCTGAGAATCCGTCACCAGCTCAGCCTGCCCAGCCTCCCGTCCCATCCCCATCCCTCCTGGAGACAATATGTGACTATTCACACTAAGGCTGCCCATTTCCTGTTGTGAAAAATTAGATGTCTGTAGGCAAAGAGAGTTGGCGGTGAATTCCAGAAAACCCAATAGCAATGGACTGCCACATCAGTAATTAAAGCGGCTTTTGGATTCAGCCTGACGTGCAAACAATTCCAGGTGAAGGAAGGGCAGAAAAGCTCTGACATAGGGTCCTGTTTAATTGAAATTCCACTAATTAACATTAGTACTTACTGTTCATAATGTTGTTATGAACAGTTACTTTAAAGGTAAAGTACTGTCATTTCCATCTTCCTTCAAATCAAATTAATGCACTGCCTCATTTTGTGAGCCTGTTGTTGTATTGTTCTTTCCCAAGCGCTTAGTACAGTGCTCTGCACACAGTAAGTGCTTAATATGACTGAAGAGCATCCTACAAACCCATAGCAAAAATACTAGATTAAGTAAATGTAAAAATGAAAAGAAATTGACAATTTTCCTCCACTGATATTAAACTTTTTTTTTAACAGCGCAACTAAAATAATCCAACTTTGTCCACAATGCACTCTAAAGCCACTGAAATTGCAAGGTAGATAGGAGAGAATGGATCTAATTTGAAACAACAATAACAGTTCCCCAAATGTACAATAAATGCCCTGCTTGTGTTGTTGCTAGAATGAAAAATATATCAACAGCTCCATTATGAAGCCTCGAGAATACCCAGGTTGAATCCTGTGTGCTGCACAGCCTTTTTGAAACAAACACGAGGAGAAAAAGACAAGTCTGAGGTTCCCCATTCACCTTTGAGAGAACCGAAGCAATGCTCACAGTAACCCAGCGCCTCCAGTTGGGGCATAAATGGTGAATGGAGGACAGCAGGACACCCAAACAGCTGCTGTACGGTCAACGGAAGGATGCAAACATAAGTCAAGAGGGCAGAATAAATGTCTTGAGTCCTTGAGAAGCACAGTCTCAAACAACGGGACTTAGGGTTGACTACTGGGAGGCCACACGGGCACACACACTGAACTAGTGGACAGCTAGAGGACGAGAAGTTGCGTTGCTTGAAAAAAGAAAAAAGGGACTATATGAATTTCTGTCTCCCCTTTCAAGCTGTAAGCTCGTTATGGCCAGGGAATGTGTCTAATTTTGTTGTATTGTACTCTAATAGGTACTTAAGTGCTCAGTGCTTAGAACAGTGCTGGATACATAGTAAGTGCTTAACAAATACCATAATTATTATTAGTAGTAAGTGCCCAATAAACACCACTGGTTGATCCATACAAGATGGAGTTCGAAGAGGAAGGCTTGAAAACTGAGATAAGTTCTCAAATGGACAAACCCAAAAAGGAGGCAATATCAGTACATACAATCAATACTACTAATTTTTTTATGGTAACTAACGGCTTACTATGTATCAAGCACTGTTCTAAGCCCTGGGGTGGGTACAAGGTAATTCTTACCTGAGTCTAAATCGGAGGGAGAAGGATCGATTCCCCATTTTACGGATGAGCCACAGGGAAGTGACTTTCCAAAGGTCACACAGTAGATTGGTGGTGAAGCTGGGATTAGAACCCAGGTCATCTGACCCCCCAGGCCTGTGGTCTTTCCACTCAAAAAAAGTGGAAAGACCACTTTCCACTTTTTATTTTCCCCACAAAAAAAGTACTTTTTATTCCTGGCTTTTTACTTCTCCCTGACCACCCAACCCTCACTCCGTTTCCCCTCACCCCCAAACCCTGCCTGTTTGTTTTACCGCCCCTGCCACCACTTTCTTTGTTTTCACCCCCTTTCTCCCTGGCTCTTTAACTTCTCCTCCGGGCTGAGAGCGTGTAAAGAGGAAATTAAATCTAAAGAGGAAATCTAACTTCTCCCTCCAGCCCCACCCTCTGCCTTCCACCAGAGCCTTAAAGGCAGAAGGCCTTTGTTAAAGAGATTATGGCCTCATAAAAGGGCAAATGAGGATGGTCAACAAATAAACACGTTGTTTAGTTAAAAGATAGCTCAGCCCTCAAACCATCTGTCCTTTAAAAAGGAACCAGTTTTACAGAGTAATTGAGACCCTTTCTTACCTGCAGCCCGCGTTTCTAACCACGGCAGCTTGCAGGCCTGAGCAGCTGTGTGGAGGGAATGAATCCACGTGCGTCCCATTCACGAGCCAACTGGGCTAGGGCACGTGAAAATTCCCTTTTTTTCTAAGGTCACCTGACTGAAAGGAAGCGTGACAGGGGGCAAGGAAAAAAATGATTCAGTAGGGGCAGAGAGCTTGAAGAAAATTTGGGTAGGAGAGTCCAAGGGGCAGGAACATTTTACTCATTCAGTGAGTAAAAGTCACCAACGTGGACCCGATCTGCTGAGGGGCCTCTGAATCATCATCATCAATCGTATTTATTGAGCGCTTACTATGTGCAGAGCACTGAACTGTAAGCTCATTGTGGGCATTCATCCGATCCTATTTATTGAGCACTTACTGTGTGCAGAATGCTGTACTAAGCGCTTGGAAAGTACAATTTAGCAACAGAGACAATCCCTGCCCACAATGAGCTCACAGTCTAGAAGGGGGAGACAGACATCAAAACAAGTGAACGGCATCAACAGCATCAATATAAATAAAGGGAATTATAGATATACAGTCACATCGTTAATAAAAATAAATATAATTATGAAAATGTGCATATATACACAAGTGCTGAGTGGTAGAGAGGGGGTACAGCAAAGGGAGTGAGTTGGGGTGGAGGGGAGGGGGAGCAGAGGAAAAGGGGGGCTTAGTTTGGGAGTCTGGGCAGGGAGTGTGTCTGTACTCTCTCAAGAGCTTAATAAGAGCTTAATAAGAAGAAGAATAGAGAGCACTAAGCAGTATGTCTTAGTGGAAAGAGCAAGGGCTTGGAAGTCAGAGGACATGGGTTCTAATCCCCACTCTGCCACTTGTCTGCTGTGTGACCTTAGGCAAGTCACTTCACTTCTCTGTACCTCAGTTACCTCATCTGTAAAATGGCGATTAAGACTGTGAGCCCCACGTGGGGCAACCTGATTACCTTGTATCTATCCCAGCACTTAGAACAGTGCTTGGCACATAGTAAGTGCTTAATGAATATTCATTCATTCATTCATTCATTCATTCATTCAATCGTATTTATTGAGCACTTACTGCATGCAGAGCACTGTACTAAGCACTTGGGAAGTACAAGTCGGCAACGTATAGAGACGGTCCCTACCCAACAATGGGCTCCCATCATTATTATTATTACTACTGTTGTTATTAAGCACTTGCTATTTGGCAGGCACTGTACTGAGCACTGGGGTGGATATAAGCAAATTGGGTTGGACAGAACCCCGTCCTACAGGGGGCTCATGGTCCCAATCCCCATTTTGTAGATGAGGTAACTGTGGCACAGAGAAGCTAAGTGACTTGCCAAGGTCTCGCAGCAGACAAGTGGCTAAACAGGATTAGAACCCATGACCTTCTGATTCCTAGACCTGTGGTCTATCCACTAAGCCATTAGTACAGTGCTCTGTACACAGTAAGTGCTCAATAAATATAATTAAATAAATGAATGATTTTTAATGGTATTTCTTAAGCTCTTAATATGTACCAGGCACTGTTTAAGACCTGAGATAGCTACAAGCTAATCAGGCTGGGCACAGTCTATGTACCACATGGGACTCATAATCTTAATCCCCATTTTACAGATGAGGGAATTGAGGCATACAGAAGTGAAATGACTTGTCCAAGATCACAGAGCGGACAAGTGGTGGAGGTAAGGTTAGAACCCAGCTCCTCTGATTCCCAGGACTGGGCTCTTTCCACTAGTTCAAACTGCTTCTTGGATTATCAATCTTATTGAAATATACAATTAATACAATTTGCATCTGGGCTGCAGCTACAGTTGGCTCTGCCATTTTATGACTTCATACAAAGTTAAAAAAAAAAAACTTGTCCCTATAACTTTAGGAACACCCTCCTCCCCCTCACCACAGTACGCTGAATAACTTCTTAAAAAATACTTACGTAGCCCTCCCCACAAATCCATCCACCTGTTGGTTGCCCCAGTTCCAGGCAGGGATTGCCTCTCTTTATTGCCGTATTGTACTTTCCAAGCTCTTAGTACAGTGCTCTGCACAATGTAAGTGCACAATAAATACAATTGAATGAATGAATGGGGAGGATTAGTAGAGGAATAGACTGTAAACTCATTATGGGCAGGGAATGTGTCTGCTAATTCTGTTGTACGGTATTCTCCCATGTGCTTAGTACAGTGTTTGGCACATAGTAAGTGCTTAACAAATAGACTAATTAACAGATCAAATAAAGAAAAAAAAATCCTATCAACCATTGCCACTCTGGTGCATAACATCTACTAATTATACTAAAAATGTATGCTCTGGTCATTCCTCAGAGAGGAATTGAGAAGCAGGATGGCTTAGTGGGAAGAGCACAGGCCTAGAAGTCAGAGGATCTGGGTTCTAATCCTGACTCCACCACCTGTCTGCTGTGTGACTCTGGGCAAGTCATTTAACTTCTCTGTGCCTCAGCTTCCGCCACTCTAAAATGGAAGTTCAATATCTGTTCTCCCACCTATTTAGACAATAAACTCCATATTGGGCAGGGACTGTGCCCAACCTGATTAATCTGTATCTTCCCCAGCACTTAGAACACTGTTTAACACATAGTAAGGGTTTAACAATAATGAAAATAAAAATAATATCATATTAATAATAATAATAACAATGATAATAGAGTTTCCACCCTTGGCTCATGTCCTCCCTCCTGCCTGGAATTCTCTCCCCCTTCATATCTGACAGACCACCCTTCTAAATCACATCTCCTCCAAGAAGCCTTACTTGACTAACCTCTCATTTTTCCACCTTATTCGCCCTTCTTTCCGTGTCATTTATGCACTTGGGTCTGTAACCCTTAAGCACTTGAATACTCACGCCACCGCTAGCCCTTCGGCCCTTGTGCCTATTTCTTTATACTCTGCTGCTTCCCCTATTTGTAATTTCTTTTAATGTGTGTCTCCCCCACTTGAGTCCATGGATCATGTCTACCAGCCATATTGTATTGTACTTTTCCAAGCGCTTAGGAGAGTATCCTCCACACAGTGAGCGCTCAATAAATACCTCTGATTGATTTACTGAGACTGAGGGGCTTTCTAGGCTTTGAGGAAACCAAAGTGGCTTCTCTCATGGTAGAAGGAAGAAACATGAAAGAGTGGAACTGAATTCTTACCAATGAGGGGAGCAAAGGTTTAAGAAAAGAAAACTTTGCATTGTCTGAGAGGAAAACTAAACATCCTACATCCTCCCCTCTCTCCACGTGGACCATAATGTTTGAATGAGGATCTGGGGTGGAACTGAGGGATACAGTTGAGGCAGGGAAAAGGAGGTGGGGCAAGACCAAATAAACTAAGCATTTTCCACTGCCCTCACCGTGGCCATTACTGTGTCCAAGAGGGAGAATTTTGGCCTGGTTAGTTTGGGATAAGATGACTGATTTATAGGACAGTTTTCTGAATTTCATTTGTTATCCACAAGGCAGATCACAGAATCACAAGAGGATAAATCCATTATTCAATCATCGGTATAACAGATATTCTTCCTGGCAGGGCTGCATAGGGATAAATCAAGAAAGTAGATATGATTGTCCATTAGATTACAATTATCTACAATATAGTTCATCAAGGAGTTCAGAATTAAGAAATGAGAGAGTGAGGTGCACTTTAAATTAAAACTAGCTGCATTCTATAAACAATTATAGATAAGGATTCAGAATGAGCTATTCTAGTTTGGCTTCTCCGGCCCCTCCAACTCCACCTCACTGACTCCCAGTGGGCTCCTCTCCAGTGCCCCTTCCCTTATGAGCCTCAGTCACAGAGGAAGACAAACCACTTAGAGCTCCCTAAGGGTTCGATCAACCTAAAGCTGAACTCAGTTAAACTCTTTATCTTATTAAAAATATTTCTTTGCCGCATGATTAGGTCAAAAGGAAACTGAAAATGCCCAATTTTAAATCAAAATTAAACCTTTAATAGACCCCACATGATTTTCTTGCCCTGAACCCAACTATACTACAGCACCATGGGTCAGTTTACCAATCCCAACTTATCTTCTGGATCTTCACATTTCTGTAACTACTTTGAACCAAGGTGTTAAACTAAGGCACGGCTATCCTTCATGTCCAAGATTCTGGAGGCTGAAGTTCTAGCAAACTGAATTCTTGTTTAGGTGCCTCTCATTTGAGAGGAATGAATGAACTGAGGAAATGAATATGGGCAGTTTCAAATTCACTGAATGATTGTAAGTCTCTTTGTTTTATTTTGTTTCCAGAACCACGATCCCTTGTCCAGCTTCTGACCCAAGTTGCCCTCTTAATCCCACTCACCAGATCTCTATTTCTTTTATTTCATTTCATTTTTGATTAACATCCCCCACAACACTCTAAATAAAACCCTGCTCTTCTCTTCTTGGAGAAGCAGTGTGGCCTACTGGAATGAGCACAGGTCTGAGAGTCAAAGGACCTGGCATGTAATCCCAGCTCTGCAAGATGTTTGCTGTATAATCCTTAATAATATTAATAATTATTATTATTATTATTATGGTATTTGTTAAGCACTTACTACGTGTGTGAGGCACTGTATGAAGCTCCAGGGTAGATACAAGCAAATCAAGTTGAACACAGTCCCTGTCCCACATGGGGCTCACAGTCTCAGTCCCCATTTTACAGATGAGGTAACTGAGGTACAGAGAAGTTAAGTGACTCATCCAAGGTCACACAGCAGGTAAGTGGTGAAGTCAGGATTAGAACCCATGACCTTCTGATTCCCAGGCCAGTGCTCTATCCATGTCACTTTGGTAAGTCACTTCACTGCTCTGTGCCTCGTTTCCCTCATCTGCAAAATGGGAATTCAACATCTGTTCTCCTTTCTCCTTAGACTGTGAGTTCCAAGTGGTACTTTCCCACCTAGATTCTCCTCACAGCTGACATTGCTTCTTATCTAATACTCCCCTTCTTCCTTGGAAATACTTTCACCCCTCATCTCAGAACATTCGAGGGCTGCCATTGGGGAAAAAAAGGAACTGAAGACACAAGGTTCACCTTTGGCTCAAGTGATGTAATCAGCTTTGGTGTAGGTGATAACCAATTTGTAGAACTGGAACTAAAATTTGTTACCCAAAATGTTCAAATCTATTTTCCAGACCAAACACAGAGTCTCACAGATTCTTAAGAATAAGAGTCAATAGCTTCAAGGTGCATGCCAAACTACATTGGTCAACACAGATAAGATTAAGTCAATTCTATGGGGTTGAACACAGTCACATTCTCTTTGGCATACCCTTATACCTTGCAAATGTCCATTTTTTACACATCTAAGCTTAAAACTCATTAAAAATCTTCTGAATCACATTCCTAAAAGCGATGCTCTGAAATAGTATATCACTCTAATCCATGGAGACAAATACTACAACCTAAGTAGTATCTATGGCTCTCCCTAGTCTAGGGAATCTTGAAAAGGGGGCTTTTGAGTGTTGTGCAAAAAAATCTTTCAAACGCGATTTGCAGGAATGTGCACTGTGGAATTAAACCAATATTTAAGTGCCTCATCTGTGAATTTTGCAAGACTACTGATGAGAGTTGGGACCTGTCTGAGCCTACTGTTCATTTGCCAGCACACAGAGCTGCTCACTTTATCGTTAATGAGCCGACTTAGCTCCCATGGAGTCTTGAGGTAGAAGTCACTGAATAAAATAGACATTCTCTTCCAAACCAACTCAGATTTACTTCCCACTGAGAGGGTAGAAGTAAATGGTAGCACAATGGGAGGAGAGTAAATTGGAAGCTTCTTGCATAAAAAAAAGAAAATAAAAAACTCCTTACCAAGGATACTAAATGGGAGCAAGGACAGAAAAATATTGACAAAAAAATAGCATCTTGAATTGAAATAATGAAGATCAAAGCAATGATGAGTTTTCTTCAGGTGGTTCATTTTTCTTCTTGTTGCTGGTGAAATTCAGTGTGCATCATGAAAAACACAGGAGCTGTTCCTGGAAAAATGAACTTTTTGAAAAGTAGCCTCATGCAGAAAAGGCTTTTCAAAAATAGATGGTATACATGGGTAGCTATTTTATTTTAAAAGTACACAAAATGGCTGATGAGAATGAATTACACTTAATTCTGCCTCACCTATGCAAAACTCTGACTGCTAACTGGGTTGAGAGCATAGACACAATATCATATATCAGAAATGGTAAACAGAAGTGAAAACTAGAAATGGATCAAATTGAATTGAGACTGTTCCCTTGCAAATTTGTCCAAAATAATTTTCCACTGGAAAACTCCTTTGCTAAAATGTGCCTTTTGTCTGGGTGAACTGTTCAAATGACTACTTTCCCCATTGATTAATGAGAACTTATTGATATCCTTAGGATAGTGAGCAGGAATTCCCTCTTCCAAAACAGAGATGGGAAAAAACATCTACCATGAAAGTAGGATCCAATGCTGAAGAAAATAATATTTTCAATGGGCTAGAGCTAAATATTTTATTATTCAAAGAATAAATCCATCTTTCTCATAAATGGATAAAAGACTAAAGAAATTTGAATGAGTGACTAAAATGCAATTTGTTCAATATTTGGAGACTTCTATTTTAAAATCCCATTTCTTCCTTGTTGTGTCTTTATTACCTTGTATTAACTACTTCAACTTATTTGCAGTAAGCTCATATTCAATTTCAAAATGTTCTTATATGAAAATATAAAAATTTCAGAAGGGATAAGTTATAAAAATGCCAATACAAAATGATTCAACAGCATTACAAATCCATAACTTTTAATATAAAATGTTGTATAAAATCTTTAATCACCCTGCCTTTATACACTGGCCATGAAGACATCTCTAAGTTCAAACTATTTCACAAATCTACATGAGATTTTAAAAATAAGAGCTGCAAAAACAAGACAAAGGTATTTGTTATAAATGCCAACCTTTCTTCTGAGTGAGGCACTTTACTTTCTAAACAAAAGGGAAAAACATTACGAATCATTTCATTTTTTAACAATATGCAAGGACAGGACTCCAAATGGTCTCAGAAGATCTGGAAGCTTTAAATGGTGTCCCTGAGCTCCTTCTCATTTCTAGGGAGGGACATAGGAATGAGGGAGAATTGCAGTTGATATTATTTGTACCTGGGATAATGAAAACACCAAAGATCTAGAAGCCTATTTTTATTTTTAGCCTATCAGAAGCTTAAGAAGGATTGTCTCCCCCTCTAGAATGAAAGCTCGCTAAAGGCAGGGAACGTATCGGCTAATTCTGTTGCGTGACACTCTCCCAAGTGCTTAGTACAGTGCTCTGCACATAGTAAGTGCTCAATAAATACCATGGTTGATTACCTGTGGTTAGCTGAAGGCCAGCAATGTGTTGGCCATTATGATTATTCAAGAGTTCTTTGTTGAATGCAATATTATACAAACAAGGTGACTTGCACATCATTTCCCATACTACACCACCATACCTGAACCACCATACCTGAACCTCACAAAACCCTGTTTTAGAGGAGGAGTCAGGAGTCAGTTAACAATGAGGCCTGGATGTGCCCTGAAAAGATAAACTAAGCTAGTGAAAACCTGATTATTTATTTCAATGCCATTATAAACATCATACATGTTTTAAACCACAGCAGCAGTTTACCCAGTTATACGACTAGTGAAATTTAAGACAATAAATAAATAATAATTTGGAAAAATTCCAAGGCCCTTTCATCCCTTACCTTCCACTTGCAATCATTCCCAACAGATACATCACGGCTACACTCTTTCAAAAAGCACCTTTCGCCATGCAGCCTACGTGACAATATCAGCACTGAATGAAACAGCTTAAATCATTGGCATATCTTCGCTAAGCCTTGATCTTCTCTCAGAAATTAGGCTTCACGCAGGTTATTGTCTTCATACAGCAGACAAAGACCATCTGGAAGAGCCCCACACTTAGGGATATGAGTTTATATATGCAATACCACAGCAGGTAGACTCAGTTTGCTTGCCAGAATCAGCTATTAATGCTGTAAAAAATATTTTAAAGGATCACAAAGGTGTTGAATAGACATAGAAAATGAGTAACATGAAAAAGAGGCCATTCTAAAACATATAATTCTGTATCTTAGACCTTCTCTACAGGAAAAGTGAACTGGAAAGTTGTCAGTTCATTAAGATGATAAACAATGCCATTAATGGGTCAGACCATCCAGCATAGGATTCTCTCTCCAATAGTGACAATAGGATGTTTTCAGGAATCACATTCTAGCTGTATTCCTGACACCCATCCTAATGTGTAGAGATGTACTACCTAACAACCCTAACATCCCTTCTAGTAATCCCCCGGGCTATTTTTTCATGAGTACCTAGAAAAAAATCTGCTGATATTTTCAGCCTGCACCACTGCTTGTGAGAACAATCAGTAAATTACCACTCACTGTGTTTCTGGGTGATCTAAACCATATCTGGTCATTGACGCCCAAAGGCGTCCCACTATAACTCCTACTGAATTAAACTTGCTCCACTGCATTGTGATTCAAAGTTAGGAGCATGCCACAAGAACTGGGAAGCCAGGGCGAAGAGATCACCGGCTAGTCCTCTGGGGAGCTGAACAGTTCTCAGCCACAGTCCTGGGGAGCTGGAAAATTTTGGTACTGTTCACTTCATGGTTTGATCCAACAGAAGCAGCTCCCCTCTGTGGCACTTCTATGCAATATATATATATATATATATATATATATATATATATAGTCCAGGCGACAACACAAAAGTGAAACCCTCAGGCCACAGTCTGAAGGATCTGTTTGTTGAGGTACCCTGAAGTCCCCAGGGCTCTGTGAGGCTCCAGGTTTGGAGCCAAATCCATTTCTGGATTCATTACATCTGGAGGTAGATTCTGCAACTCACACAATATGTCCGTGATTCTGACCTGGGGTTGGCTCTCAAACCTTAAAATGAATAACTGTCCTAGCCCTTAGTACAGTACTCTGCACAAAGTATGCACTCAATAAATACCACTAACTGAGAATCAGTATGGCCTAGTGGATACAGCATGGGTTTGGGAGTCAGAAGGACCTGGATCCTGACTCCACCACTTGTCTGCTGTATGACCTTGGACAAGTCACAACTTCTCTGTGCCTGTTACCTCTTCTGTAAATGGAGATTAAGACTGTAAGCCCCATGTGGGACATGGACTGTGTCCAACCTGATTAGCTCCTATCTACCCCAAGCACTTAGTACAGTGCCTGGCACTTAGTAACATATACCATACAAAAGACTGATTAGTTAATCAGTAAAATGTGACCAATCCACACTGCCTCCTTATTTGTAATCACCAGATAACTGTGTGCACTTGTCTGTGAGGTAAATTTTCATTTTACAAATAAGAAATTTGTGAGAATCATTCAGCAAGATGGTGACTACTCTCACTGTTAACAAATTTAATTGCATATAGTAACTTCAGATCAACAGACGGTTCAGTGACCTCAGTCAAGTACTTTCTATTTTAACAAGACTCGCACTTGTGTGCTGGACTGGGTTCCTGCAAAAGATAGATTTTTTTACCAGATTGGTACAAAACCTCTTTCTTCACCTATGTAGACAGTCTCACCTTCCAGAGGTCAGATCTTTTCTTCTGATATTTGGGAGAACAGGTTCGGAGTAGAAAAAGCTTTTGATCCACCAGGATGTCTCAGAGATATCAGGCAGCCCTGAAAAAGGACCCACAGTGCTGCCCGTGAGTGAAGTTAAGAGGCTAAGAGGAAAAGAAAATGATTTTCTAATGCAGTCCAGTACCTGAATGGACTTTTTCCTGGTCAGTGAAGTTTATTGTGTCGGTGCCACAGGAAGAACTGAATGAGGAAATACTGGATTCTGGTGGAGGGAGAAACAAATAACAGATCAAATCAGCTTGCTTGGTACTGGTCAATCCTACCCCCACATTAGGCCAGTTATCTAGCCCAGAAACACCCAAAATGCCCCCTAAAAATAGTGCCACCAACAAAAGGCAAATTGCAGTACCTACTGCTGTGCCTTGTTTTAAGAATCTGTCCATGCTAAAAAAACTGCAGAAATAAGACCCTCCTCCTCAACCTGGCTGACTGCCAATAGTAAGTATGAAATGAATTTAGATCTTTCTGTAAAACGGGAAAAGGAAAATCTTGCATTGCTCTGTATACAGACTGTAAGCTTGTTATGGGCAAGTCTACCATCTCTGTTTCTTCGAAGTACTTAGTACAGTGCTCTGCACACAGTAAGCGTTCAATAAATACCATTGATTGATTGAGCGATTGACCCAGGCACATCCCTACTCCCAACCCTTTCCTTCACAGAAGCACACAGTTCATAGACAGACACCACTCTAACCTCAAACTAGAACACCCAGAGAAAACAAAGAACTGAAGACAGAGAAACTGAAGATTAAACTATTGGTGATGGGTAAATATGATGCCAGAGTGAGAAAATGCATCTGCTTCTGATTCTTATTCACTGACAGACGAAGCAATTCTGGTTCTCTTCAGTTGTTTTCAGAGTGACTGAGGTGTCAAAAACTAAGCAGCAGAGAGGAAATCTAATCTTTCCTAGGTCATTAATATCAGTGAGCATAGAAGATGTAGGGAAAGAAGATTAGAATTTAGTCATGAGTATGGAATAAGCAGCAGAAGTAGATGAGTTCATAATAAACAAAGACCTTGCTTGCATTATTCACACTTACACAAGTAACCTTTGGTTGAAAAAAGGTCAAAAGAAAAACCTCATAAAGCATTCATTTCATCGGTAAAACATATCTCCAGATTTTCAAAGGTGTCAGACTGAGATGAACAATCTTTAAAATTCTTGCTTCAGCAATTAGCCAGAAATAAGTTATAAGCTTTGCAAAGTTTTCTATTTTCTATTTTGCTCAAAAGTTTTAGAAACCAACTGTTTCTCTGCAGTAATTAAAATGATCTTCCCAGGTGCAAGGTGTACACGGCTAGGTGGTTGTGTATGAGTGTTTAAGTGTTAGGCATTTATACAAAGACCAGCTTTAGCTTCTGTAGCAAACTTCTTCCAAAGTAGATATAGTGCTTACTTCGATAGTACTGATTTTTAGCCAGCAGGCAACCCGCAGAAGGTACAGAAGCCATTGCTCTTCAGATGAGACAGGGCCCACGCTGATGGAAGATGTCTCTAAACCTGAAACTGAAACAAAGAATGGTGTTACCCCCCGCCCCCCCCCCCCCCCCCCCCCCCCCCCCCCCCCCCCCACACACACACACTTAGAAAATATCCATCTTTCGAACCCTGCTCTCTGGGACAGTATCATGACATTCCCAAAGCAACCCCATTAAAAATTTGGGGAAAATCCCTAGAGGTTCTTAGCAAAAGCGAATTGATCTAGTGGATTGATAATAGGCTAAAAAAGGCAGGTGTCTTCTCCCTAAACAAGATGCACAGCAACATTACACACTCAAAACAAACCTGTTGAGGGTGTCTGTAGGTTGTCTACCAAGCCCTACCTATTGCAGTCTCTCAGTTATTTCCACCAACTTCCTTTAAAAATGAAAGTGGCTTGGGAGTCTGTCTCCCACAATGCCAGGGCTCCGAAAGGACGAAAGTTGCTCTGTGATCCACAGGGAAAGTCCTCGGCAATCGTGCGACCAAAGAGCAGCTCTCCTATGCTAGCTGGGTGTGCACTGGGGGCCCCGAGCTCCTTTTATATTGGGAAGCTCCATCCTCTGGGAAACCTGAACTTAGGGCAGGCGAAGGACACGTGGGTGGTCACTGAGGGGAGGGGACAGAGCCACCCACAACTCCTCCACATGACTGACCTCCTTAACACTAGGCTGATCAAGGGAATGTATCACCTCACAGTAGCCAAACTGAAGTTGGCAGAGGAGAAAGGGCCCCAGATCCATTTTCAGAATTCTCCCCTGGGAAGGTCACAGCCCTCAGGCAGCTCTGAGACCGGAGGTGAGTACAAACAAGAGGGAGAGGCTGCTGAGCAGGAGGGGTCACAAGTTAAGGATCTAAGCATGCACACCTCCAGCTTTTCCAAAATCATGCCCAGGGGAGGATTCAGGGAGCCCCTGCCATCTCCCCTCACCCTTCCCATCCATGGGTTGTGCAGGACACTGGGGTCTAAGAGAAAGGTGGGTGGGAAGGAATACAGAGAAGATGAGGAATATCAGCTTTTAAAGAGGTATTTATATAGATATATGCATCACCTGTGTGAATTATAATCAAAATTGCATTGCAAACACAGTAAAGCCTCATGCATCCAGATGGATGGAACTTGTGCATTTAGCTTTAATTCTACTAATTCTATCTATTCTGACGACTTGACACCCATCCACATGTTTTGTTTTGTTGCCTCTCTCCCCCTTCTAGACTATTAGCCCGTTGTTGGGTAGGGACCATCTCTATATGTCGCCAACTTGTACTTCCCAAGCACTTAGTACAGTGCTCTGCACACAGTAAGCGCTCAATAAATACAATTGAATGAATGAATGAATGAATTGGCTGCCAACCAGGCTTACCAAAATCCAAAGGGACAGGCAGGCATTTAAGTAAGAAGAGGGGAGCAGGAGTCTAACATAGCGGGAAGGAGAGTAGGACATTACCTGGCAGACAAGCAGTTAGGCATGATGCCCAAGACGTCAGGGTTCAGCACTTTTTCCATCAGATGACAACAGGAGAGAGACCAAAAACAGTCCAAATCAAGCAGAGTTCTGGAGAGGCGGGGAATAGATAAATGAGGTTGCAGTTTACTCATGTGCTCCTCCTGACTGTTTTATATCTGTGAAGACGCCACAGCTGCAATGGCACTAGCACAGCTTGTGCTGGAAGGAATAGCAGTCTGGTTAGTGACCTGGACTCACTGAGCCAAAATCTTGGACTTGATTTGGGAGCAAATTTCTGGCCACTCCTCTAGCCACTCCAACTGGTGGTCCTACCTCTGCCCAAGGTAGGCGGGGCAGGCCGGAATCATTTGGGGAAATTCTATTTGAGGACACAAATGAACCGTGAGAGTTCAGTGAGGTGATTCCTTACTAGGAGCTGAGCAACATAACCTGCTGTTGGCACAGCCACCAAAATGGAGCAAGAGGTAAGTGGATCGCTGCGATGTGGAGTGCAGCAGGCCTTCCTTCAATAAAAGCTGGCAGGTGGTCACTCTCTCATTTAGACCGCAAAACTATTCTCAGTCATTAGGTTGCTAAATCATGTTTGGGAATTTGGGAGCTTTTAGGCTTAGGCCGGTAAGGATCAGACTGCAATTCCAAGGAAAAGTGATTAAAATTAGTGATTCATTATTGTAATTATCAATGAGACAAAATTAGACTCACAAAATACACCCACCACTATCGGTAGTGATGCTAATAGCTAATTTGTGGCTGATGGGGGATATGGACACAGTCCCGGTCCAGTGATCTCAAAAAGGTAAAACAGGAGGAAAATAAAGAGACTTCGCTGGCTAAAATCCTGGGTCAGGTCAAGCCAGAGCCCAGAGAGAAGTCAGTCCCAGGATCCTGGGCCTGAAAGACTCTTGGCCTCACTGCTGGGTGGCGGAAATCAATCAATCAATGGTATTTACTGAGTGCTTACTATGTGCACGGTACTGCACTGAGTGCTTGGGAGAGCACAATACAACAGAATTAAGTGCTCAGTAAATATGTCAATGAATGAATTAGCAAACAGATTCCCTGCCCACAACGAGCTTACAGTCTAGAGGAAGTGAATCAAGAGTCGGGTGTGAGCCAGGCTCAGTCAGGGAGTCATACCAGTCCTAGACCCGAAGGGATCAGCCCATGCTGTCCATAATAATAATTACGGTGGTATTTGTTAAGCACCATTTTTTAGATACCATGGATTGACTGATTAATAATAATAACTCTGGTATTTGTTAAGCACTTACTATGTGCCAGGCACTGTACTAAGCAGTGGGCTAGATACAAGATAATCAGGTTGGACACATTTCCTGTCCCACAAAGGGCTCACAGTCTTCATGCCCAGTTTACATTCACATATGGCATTTCTTGTGGCTTTATGTGGTATTTTTTAAGTGCTTTACTATGTGCTAGGCACTGTACTGAGCACTAAAGTGGATACAAGCAAATTGGGTTGGACACAGTTCCTGTCCCATGTGGGGCTCACAATCTCAATCCCCATTTTACAGATGAGGGAACTGAGGCACAGAGAAGTAAGGAGACTTCCCCCAGGTCGCAGACCAGACAAGTGGCAGAGACAGGATTATTCATTCACTTAATCATATTTATTGAGTGCTTACTGTGTGCAGAGCACTGTACTAAGGGCTTGGGAAAGTAAAATACAACAATAAGCGGACATATTTCCTGTCCACAATGTTTACAGTCTAGAGAAGGGAGGATTACAGGATTAGAACACAGGACCTTCTGACTCCCAAGTCATGCTCTATCAACTAGGCTACTTATGCGCCTTCTCTGTTGCTCTCCTGACCCCAGGCTATGATATTAGAGAATAGTAAAGACAAAATTTACATAAATTTACCTAGAGAAGCAGCTTGGCTTAGTGAATAGAGCACAACCCTGGGAGTCAGAAGGTCATGGGTTCTTACCCCAGTTCCACCACTTGTCTGCTGTGTGACCTTGGGCAAGTCACTTCTCTGTGCCTCAGTTCCCCCATCAGCAAAATGGGCATTGAGACTGTGAGCCCCACGTGGGACAGGGATTGTGTCCCACCTGATTTGCTTGTATCCTTCCCAGTGCTTAGCCCAATGCCTGGCACACAGTAAAGCACTTAAAAAATACGACATAAAGCCACAGGAAGTGCCATAATTGACTCAATGCAGTGTTCCACCCAGTTCAGCAACCTATCTCCAATAGCAGCAACAATATGCTTGGAGGACTGAATAAGGTTTGTTCTCCTTGACGTCCGTCCTAATGTTTAGTGGACTTTCTCTCTAATAACCCATTGGGATGACTAACCTCGGTATTGATACAAGTCCCCTTTAAACCTACTGGCATTTTCACCTTTTTATGGGTTATTTTCTTAGTGCTTACTGTATGCCAGGCGTTGGGCTAAGTGCTGGGGTAGAAGCAAGATAATTAGACTGGACACAGTCCATGTCCCACATGGGGCTCACAGACTCAATTCACATTTTACAGATGAGGTAAGTGAAGCACAGAAAAGTTTTGTGACTTGCCCAAGTTCACCCAGCAGAAAAGAGGCAAAGCCGGCCTTCAAATCCAGATCCTCTGACTCCCAGACTGATGCTCTTTCCACTAGGCCATACTGCTTCTCCTGCCTGAACTTCAATTCTATTAGTGCACCAACTGATGTATGAAGAAATATTTCCTTTAGTTTTTTTTTTTTCTTTTTTTCTGAATCTCCCACCTCCTTGCCATGAATGGGGCCATGGCGATATGTAGAACCACACTACGGGAGTTCAAAGGGTCTGGACTCTGAAACTTCAGTCCCAATTTGGGCTGGACTAAAATTTGTGGAGGGTAATGGCTGGGTCAGGTTAGGTCCTGAAATGTGAAAATCTGTCCCATGCAATATTCTGACATGGCTGCTCCTGTGTGGCTATCTTGGAGACCTGCTGGGACCCTTTTTTAATATTGTGTCATTAATGCTAATTGTCTTAGATGTGGTGCCTCGGCTATGGGAGAGAGAGTCAAGCAGATGCATACCCATTCCAATCCTAGTTCGAGCAGTGGCTAGCGAGTTGAAGGCAATCTGCTACAAGTCAAAACTCACCTGTGCTGGGCAGTAGCAGCATGGGAGAGAATTGAGGGTGGAGACTCAAGTTTACCGTGTGGAAGAAGGCAATGGTATATCACGTCTGTATTTTTACCAAGAAAACTCTATGGATATACTTTCGGAAAGATTTCACATGGAGGTGGGGCCTTCTGGGAGAACTGTGTCCACGGAGTCACTATGGGTCAGAGACGACTCAATAGCATAAAATAAGATAAGACAATGTATGAATATTCAAGGAGGAGCTGGGAGATGATGCAATTATACAGCTATTTCCTGAGGAAAATCCTACTGAAGGAAAATTGTCCTTTAGGGTCAGAATGAACTGGATGATGATCAATTCTCTAATTGCTCAACGTGAAACCAATCTCAGTCTTTCCGATAGCTTGGATCCAATATCCCTCTGTTCATACTTCTATGCTGACATGTCTTTCAAAATTTTCACACTTCCACCATATTTTATTTCTGTAACAGTTTTCATCAAATCCCACTGCAAACATGCATTTCAGCCTTCAAAAACAACACTAGTTCAATTGCTCTTTGTTAACACACATAGGATGTGTCTTGAGTGTCCTGGATAATTGCCTACTCGATATGATAGATGTGCATAGGATTAGGAGAAATCATATTTCTGAGGTGAAAAACCTTTTATCTAATAACACAGACTAAGAAATAGGCCCTGAGGAATCAACGGTATTAGTAGTGATGACAATTGGTTAATTTTTCACAGCACTGATACCTACTGGGATGTATTCTTTCCCCATTTTTGACAAACCGGTTTCCCCTTTGCTTTCTTGTTCTCATAAAATAAGTACGGCTGATCTTCTGGGTAAGCTATTAACTTATATCAGGTGACCCATAGCTCACATTAGCCTTTGAACCTCAGCCAGGGATCTGCAATTTAACTTGACGGATTTCATTACCAGAAGGAAAATATCTTCAGCCTAAGAATCTATGCAAGTTGTTGCCAAAAATCCTGAAAAATTCTCCTACATTGCAGATCCTTCTGGAAACTCCACAGATAATTTGGTGGAACAGGACCAGCTGTGAGAAAGGTCATTCATAAATATCTACATGCCCTACTCTTGAGGAATTAGTCCATGGCACTTGCAATACATTCAGCTCTCAAAACACTCTTCTTAAGATATACGATTTCAGCTTGGCAAAACAGGCTCAGAGAGTATTGGAATCTACATTTTAGGAAAGAGAATACTTCCAGAAGTTTACAGGATGTGATTTTCAATGGACCACACAACAAGCTGGTTGACAAAGCAGCAAAGAAAGCCTAAGTCTTCATTCCCAGATCCCTTACCAACTATGAGACTGCCTAGATTTTCTATGTTCAAGTTCTGTGTAGCCCAATACTAGTCTTGTGCAAACTGTGGCATGCCCCATCTCAGAAAACCAAGCACTCCATACATGTCATATCAGCATTCAGATTGCATTTAAGCAGTAATTAAAGCACATTTTTCTTTGGCTGCACATTTAATATGCTCAGCAAGATTGATTAAATACCTCCAGCAAGCTGAATCCTTCACTTTGTTGACTTCCAAGACAGCATATGTACCGATTCCTGATTTCACTCTGGATTCTTTCACTATCTTCGTCTCTCAAGTATTCCAAATGAGAATCCTTACGCGAGAGACAAGATGTCTAAATAAGAAATTGGGATCATAAATCATGGTATCACCAAGTGGAATACGTGATGTATAATATAAGAATTAATTACAATCCCAGTTAATATTTCCCTGTGGATCTATCCGTACACAAGATTTCATAGAGATTGGAAGACATGTAATCTTTTGCTAGACCTCTAAATTAGATTCAAGAATCCACGGTGTTACAGCTTTAGCATTGGTTCACTATACGAACAGGGATAAATCTCTTATGTTTTCCTTGCCATGGGACAGATATATCACCTGGTTCACAAGTAGAAACCCTCACTGGGAATTAGGAGCTTTCCATTTAGTTTTGAATCTAGCATTTAGTTACTGTGAAAAAGAAACTTCTCTGGGCCTTATATTCTTCTTTTGAGAAAAAAGAGGTTGAAGAATTCATTGGAAATAATGGTTAAGCATTTTGCAATAAAGTTTCATTATAAATAATATTTGTAGATACTTATTAATTTTCTTATTGTAAGAAATGAGCTGGAATCTCCTATTTTCCAAAGCATCTTGTTTGTTGCTTAATTTGTTTCCTGTAAACTAGGAGTCATTTGAATAAAGTCCCCCAAGTGCCCAGAAAGAGATTATGTAGTTTTCAAAACATTTTCAGTGATCAGAGGTAGAGTAATGAAGTCTTCCCATTGGATCTCCCACAGTTCCCTGAGTAGAGGGTGTTGGAGCCCAGGGGTTGTGGTTAGAGAGGGAGGAGATCAACTCCAGCTTGGGAAGGTTCTGCAATGGGAAATCAGAGCAGCTTTGTGTGTGTCTCTCCCCTCCTTTCCTGAATTTTCTGGTTGGATCTCTGAGGTTAATGGTGAACCAGTTTGCACCCATGAGAACTCCCCAACACGATCAAAAGCCTCAGGGAGGAGAGCAGAGAACCAAAACCACCCTGCCAGACCCAGAAGCCCTGAGGAAAATGTTCCAGCCAAGAGCGGGACCCTCTGGACAGCAGGTCCAGACCAACTCTGAGTTTCCAAAGAGGTTATAAAATCCCTCCAAAGTCATCTCAAGACTCGGGGCACAGAGGAATCTGTCTGGCATGAAAGCCTTGCCATTGGGTACACAACACCTATAGGCACAAAAAGTCAGAAAAGACTCATGGCTGTGCACCTGCCTTATTTTCAGCATGGACACTTGAGGAACCTTATTGGGAAGTACTAGAGATTGTTTGGTCCAGCAAGGCTTGCACCTTTTGTGAGCATCCATTCCAGTTAAGAAAGAAACTAACTCTTCTTGCAAGTGCTAGTGATTTTCCAAGCCTACTCTTAAAACACACAATCCATAATTCAAAACAAAACCTAGGATCTTTGCATAAATGTTTATATGCAAATGGTAGAAATTCAGCAGTTAACAGAGCATTGCAGGGAAAATAAAAATGCATTCAAAGTGAACAATTGTCAAATTCTATTTCATCTGGGCTTGATTTTTTTTAAATCCTCAACAAATGAAAATAGAAATATAAAATTTGAACTAAAATTCCCAATTTGGCTTGCTTAATATCCTTTGCTGAGCACTTCAATGACTGTAAGTCAATCAATAAACTGCATTCATTGAACATATTGTATCAAGCACTTGAGAGAGTACAATATAATTGAGTTGGTAGGCATGTTCCCGGCCCACAAGAAGCTTACAGTCTAGAGGGAACAACAGGAAGTCCAACAATGAAATAAACTAAAAAGTAACAAGATAAAACTTGCATATAAAAGCTCTTCTCTGAGACATTACTTCAAAACGGCTATAACACTCATAAGAAGTAAACACTTCAAATCATCTTAATTTGATTTCACTGCCTATGAATTACTAGAACATATTAACTTTTTGAATAGATACTTTATTAATTTCTATTCTCTCCAAATCATTTACACCCAGCATAGGTGTCGGTTGGAAAGTATTTTTTGCCCTTAAATGCTAGAAGATACAGTTTTTAACTTAGAAGGATCTTGCAGTTGCACAGGATGGGGTCTAATCTTTGAACATTCTGGTCCAGGGTGCCGTGACACTTTACACTTCCTGTGAAATTGTGCTATTTGGCTTGCCAGGGAAACTGCAGTTTGAGAAGAAGAATATGTTTCAACATCAAGCAGTTTGTCTGCACCCAGAAGGGAAAATGGGATTGTTGTCTGGCCTGGAGTTGTGAGAGGGATGCCAGCAGTTTGGTGGTGGGAGAAGGTCAGGGGTAGAAACAAGGCAGAAGAGAGAGGTGAGGGCTGGAGTGGTTGATTTGGGAATCATTTGCATAGAGATCCCTAGTTGGGCCCTTCTACAGAGCACAAGCCTGAGATTCAGAAAGTCATGGGTTCAAGTCCCGGCTCCACCGCTTGTCTGGTGTGTGACTTTGGGCAAGTCACTTCACTTCTCTGTGCCTCAGTTCCCTCATCTGTAAATGGGGATTGAGACTGTGAGCCCCTCCTGAGATAGGGATCGTGTTCAACCTGATTTGCTTGTATCTACCCCAGCGCTGGCACATAGTAAGCACTTAATAAATACTGCAATTATTATATGCGTCACTCTTAAGGCTCAAAGTGATGGCATCTCCTGTTGGGAACTACAGATGAGCCACAGTCCTGAGATTTGAGGGTTGAGAACCTTGCAAAGGAGTTGGTTATAATGCTAGTGGCTTGCAGAGTGCCACTTTGCACTCTTTCATCCCTACTAGTTATTAAAAGGAAAGAGAATCCCCATTTTACAGATAAGGAAACTGAGGCACAGAGAGGTAAAGTGGCTTGCCAAACATTACACAGCAGGCAAGTGGCAGAGCCATCAATAAAACCCAGAACTCCTGAATCGCAGTCCAGTTTTCTTTCCACTTGGCCACAACTTCGGGCAGAATAAAAGTTCTTTTTGATATGAAGGTCCTTCTTTCATAATTTTGGTAAAGATTGGTTGTACGGGAATATTGTAGAAAATGCAAAATATAGCTGAACAAGTTTTAAGAGAGACATTTATTTTCCCCTGTGGAAAATTTTCTGACAAAGAAATTCTCAGCGGACATTTAAATTCATCCTAGTACGAAGAACATTGTCTAGTTAAAGGGAATATTTTAAAAAATATGGAAAAGGAGTAGGGACATGAAGTCTCCCCCTCCCTTAGAAACACTGCTGTGTTTGAACCATATGGCATAAGTGTCAATTCTGGTAGAGACAGAGAAAAAGAACTCTAACTTAAAAAAGTCAGCTTTTCCTTTGAGAGATTGACGTACTGGATTAGTAATGCAAGGGATTGAACTTTGTACCAAGTTAAAGGTAAATCTCCTATATAGGTACAAGACTTGATCCTATCGCAGAAAATACATCTAGCCTCTTGAGCAGATTTAACAGCGTGATCAAAGAGTCATCTTTCATGACAAATGGCAATGTAGAATCAACAATACTGAGCTCCCGGAAGAGTCACTGAGAAGCAGCTAGGTGATATTCATAGCATTTCATTTCACTGGGGGAGGCATTAGAGGAAAATCAGTGATGATGATGATAATAATAATAACAATAAGAGAAATTGTGGCATTTGTTAAGTGCTTATTATGTGCCAAGCAATTTACTAAGCCCTGGATAGGTACAAGATAAACAGGTTGAATACAGTGTGTGGACAAGGCTCATAGTCTAAGGGGAATGTTGTTAGGTAGGGACTGTCTCTATGCGTTCCCGAATTGTACTTTCCAAGTGCTTAGTACAGTGCTCTGCACACAGTAAGTGCTCAATAAATATGATTGAATGAATGAATGAAGGGAGAAGAGGCATTAAGCCCCCATTTTTACAAATGAGGAAACAAGCACAGAGAAACTGATTTGCCCCAAGTCACTCAATAGGCAAATGGTGGAGCCGGATTAGAACCCAGGTACTCTGACACTTAAACCCATGCTCTCTCCACTAGGCCATGCAGCTTCTCTGACAACATGAAGCTCAGACGGCTGCTGTAGAGTGAATGACAGGGGCCAGGCCCAAGCAAGAAAGGCAGGACAAACCTCTCAAAGGCCAGTGGAGAACAATGTCGAGCAGCATGACACAGCTGCCGTTTGTTGGGAGACAACCGGGGAAGGGCTGTTTCTCTTGACCAGAGCCTTCTGTTAGACCATGAAGCCCCGAGGCAGGTTAAAAGCAGCAGAGATGTCGCAAATGGCAAACACCTCAGGGGCATCCGAATGGCGAGGGGCACATGTCCACTACTGATCCTTCTGTTTGGAATCTTCTGATGGGCAGGGAGATAGCATTCAGGCAACATGATATGTTGTCCTAAATGAAAGCTTGGGCTTGCCCAGCTCAGCTTGCATTAAAGCACTCAATCATCTTGTCCCTTTCTACCTTACTTTGCTGCTCTTCTACTATGACCCACTCCTAGACTCCTGTAGTGTCAGCCTACTCACTGTAACTCCATCTTGTCTATCTCACTGCTGACCTCTCACCCATATCCTGCCTCTTGCCTGGAATGTCCTCCCTCTTCATATCCAACAGACAATTACTGTCCCCACCTTCAAACCCTTATTAAAGGCACATCTCCAAGAAGCCTTCCCTAAGCACTCATTACCTCTTCTCTCACCGTCTTTTGCATGGCCCATGCACTTGGATTTGCTCCCATGACTTACCCTCCCTCAGCCTCACGGTGCTTAGGTACAGATCCGTAATTTATTTGTTTATATTAATGTCTGTCTCCCCCCTAGACTCTGAGCTCTTTAATAATAATAATAATGGCATTTATTAAGTGCTTACTAAGTGCAAAGCACTGTTCTAAGCACTGGGGAGGTTCAAGGTGATCAGGTTGTCCCACGGCAGGCTCACAGGCTTAATCCCCATTTTACAGATGAGGTCACTGAGGCTCAGAAAAGTGATGTGACTTCCCCAAAGTCACACAGCTGACAATTTGTGGAGCCGGGATTTGAACCCATGACCTCTGACTCCAGAGCCCCTGCTCTTTCCACTGAGCCATATGGGCAGGGGATGTGTTTACCAACACTGTTATATTATACTCTCCCAAGTGCTTAGTACAGTGCCCTGAACACATTAAGCACCCAATAAATATGACTGACTGACTAGTTGCTCAGGTTCTCAGGCCTACAGGAAGCATGAGATATTTGCATACCAGTGCTTGCACGCTGACAGTGTGCAACAGTTCTCTTCCGAAAATGGTGCTGTTTCTCTGGCAGATAATTGCTATGGTTGGCATCCTCCCTTAGATACTACCTGATGGAGAAACCAAGGTGGATGCAGCTGTTTTCCGCAGCTGCTGAGGAAGGAGATTCCCTCACTAAGAACTTGCCACTGAAGATACTGCAGATATCTGCCTGTCCCAACACCTCTGTCAGGTGATTTAAATCAGCTGGCCTGGACACATCAACTACTTTTTCAATGCTCCCTGAGAAGCACAGGTATTTCTGTTACTGCCATTCAATGGCTAAATCTACTGCAAGCAAAACTAAAAACATGCTGGATACTTAAGACAAGCTCTGAGGTAGAACTGATATTGGAAGTTCCAGAAAAATTAGTCCTCAGACCTGGAAAGTTAGAACTTCACAAAGTAGATGCAGAAATGAAATGGGGGTTTTCCTAATCTTTTTCATGATTAGGCTGTAAGCTCATTATGGCAGGGAACATGACTGTTAATTCTGTTGTATTGTATTCCCCCAAGTGCTTAGTACAGTGCTCTGCACATAGCAAACACTCAGTAAACAGCATTGATTGATTGATTAGGCATAGACTGCTTCATACAGATCTCCCCAATGCATCCACACCTTGGTTATTGTGACTGTCTGACATGGAACATAATACTCTTCTAGGCTCCTGACAGAACTTCTACTAATAAGCGTAATGTGTGCATGGTGTATAACTATAAGAGGTTGATAGTGTTACTGACATTTTTAAGAGACTTTTATTCCCCTTCAGTTATTTTACTGAATCCGTTTTAAAGGTCCAAATGTTGCAATTTCCACTTTAAGACTTTTGAAAGACCCTTAGTCTTCAGAACTGTAAAACATAAATTGACCTAACAAGAAGCCTCAGATTTTGAAAACAAAATTTTAAAAAATATAAAAAATTTTAAAAATTGGAGAGTTTATATTAACCTTCATGAGGAGGAAATGACATTCCATCTATGTCATTCTAGACTGTGAGCCCACTGTTGGGTAGGGACTGTCTCTATATGTTGCCAACTTGTACTTCCCAAGCGCTCAGTACAGTGCTCTGCACACAGTGAGCGCTCAATAAATACGATTGATTGATTATTACACTATAATGAATGTTGACATTTACTGTTAATTAAAATAAGAAAATGAGTAACTTGATTATCAAGACAATGGTCATTTTGCCTTATCCACTTGAAATTGTATGTGGGAAATGAACCAAATACTTGCATCATTCCTGTTTTCAGTTTCTAAAATAAAAAAAACTACTATATTGAATTCACCATGCCAGCATTCACTAAATGCTGCTTGAACAATGATTCCTGACTGTTGGGCTCCTGATTTGTATGAATATTGTACTTTGGGTTTATAATGCCAATAAAACTCCATGCCATTAGCTCATAAGCTCTTTGACGGCAGAGTCTAGTACAGTGCTCTGCAATCACTCTTTTCTGAGAATTTACTGAGTACTTATTGGGTACAAAGCACTGAACTAGGCACTTAGCAAAGAACAACATAAACACAGCTCCTAATGTCAAGGCCTTTAAACTCCAAATCAGAAACAGTCTGACACAAAATATTTACAAACAATGGAGGCAAACTACAGAAAAAGTTTACAAATGTTGATATATGTTTATCCTGTTATAGCCCCACTAGAAAATAAACACACATAAGCATATACTAAATCCGTAACATTTGGACTATCATAAGCATTTAATAATAAAACAAGTATATAATAAATGTAATTGCTGAGGAGAGATGTGTAAACATAAGGGATAAGGTCAACTGTTGAATTGACACAACCGGGGAATGTGGAAATTAATTGGTGACTATGGCCGGGTGGATTTGAAGGATGAGGGGGGTTCAGACAGTAGGAAGGGCATGATTAAGTGGTCAGAGAAAGATTGCTGAGGGTAAAGCACAGTAAGCAAGGTGCAGAAGAGTTTGAGCTGGGGTGTAGCAGGTGAAGAGAGCTGACATACGAGAGAGAGAGAACTGGAATAATACCTTGAAGACCCATAGCCTCAGAGTAGCCAACATCATCTAGAAAATGTATGAGTTAATCTGCTTTCCCTCCATGGACCTGGCTCCAAGAATGTATTGTACCAACTATTTAGAAGCCAATTTTCCCCTCTGCTACTGTTCCTTGAGAACCAGTGACAGAGAAGTCATTCACAAGAGAGGGTGAGTTCTGCTCTACTTACCTGGCCCAGGCCCACTAAAACCCAAATGACCCTGCAAGGTTCACATTCAGGAAAGCAGGCACAAGCCAGCTCAAACAAAACCAGCTTACTATCGGTATATGTGGGGCTACAGACTAAATTTCTGCTCATGAAATGTAAACGTTACCAACTAAAAATATAAGCACAATCACCCACTGATACAAATGGTGAGGTGGCTTCAGGAAAGCTGTCTCTGATGTGTACATTCAGAGCTTGGTATTTTAGGAATTTGTTTAAAAGGCTAGAATATTGACAATATGAGGGTGAGGTCAGCATTTTAGCTTTTCCTTGAAATTTCTGCAGGAACCATTTGCTAACCGGCTTGTGATTTTTATCGTAGCTCTGACTAAGTGCTAAACATAGCTTGAAATACTGTGGCCAAGCAGATTTTTAATTAGCTCTCCTTGAGTAGCGTCAGACCATTCAATTCTCAGTAGAGCAAAGGTAACTTGTGGGGGATCCAGTGAAAAGCGACAGAAGGAAGGGTTTGCAGTTACTGCTCAGATTCATATTATTACACAGAACATCCATGATCATGAGCCCTATAGACTGCAAGCTAATTGAGGGCAGAGAACATTTTTACTAACTCTGTTGTAGGATACTCTCCCAAGCGCTTAGTAGAGTGCTCTGCAGTCTCAATAAAGTTTGAGTGCTCAATAAATACCATGGATAATAATAATAATGATTATGGTATTTGTTAAGGGCTTACTATGTGCCAAGCACGGTTCTAAGCACTGGGGTAGATATAGGGTAATTAGGTTGGTTCCATGTGGGGCTCACAGTCTTAATCCCCATTTTACAGATAAGGTAAGTGAGGCACAGTTAAGTGGTTTGCCCAAGGTCATATAGCAGACCAGTGGTGGAGCCAGGATTAGAACCCACATCCTCTGACTTCCAAGCCTGAGCTTTTTCTGATACAATAATTTGGAAAAGAGGATTTGGGGGGTTCAGTTCCATTTATGTGATTTCCAACTGGAGATCTGTTCCAAGGGCAGCTTTCAAAATACCAAGTGGGCACATGTATGCTAAACACTTAGTACAGTGCTCTGCACTTAGTAAGCACTCAGTAAATACGGTTGATTGATGCTTTTAAATCATATTCACAGGGGACCAGAATATGCATTATCCATGGATCCACAGTTTCTCATCAGACAGTTGCATTTCCCCTTTGCTGCCATATGCACAGTCAGTGAGCTTGCCAGAGCCAATCTATCGGTTCTAGCTGAGGTCGCCCGGGAGCAGCCCCTGACTTCCACAGACCAGTTCTGCCTTAACACCTAGAATGTAAGCTCCTTGTAGCCAGGAACCATGGGATTTTGTTGTTCGTTACTTCCCAAGCCCCTACAGTTTCCCCCTGCGAGTCAGGGGACTAGGGTTCTAATCCTAGCTTTGCCACTTGCCTGTAGTGTGATCTTGGGCAAGCCACTTTACTTCTCTGTGCCTCAGTTTCCTCATCCATAAAATGGGAATTCAGTACCCGTTCTCCTTCTTATTTAGACTGTGATCCCCATGTGGGCAAGGACCATGTCTGATCTGATTTCTTGTATCCACCTCTGCATTTAGACACAGAGTAAGTGCTTAGCAAATACCACAGTTATTATTATTATTACTATTATTGTGCAGGGCATCGCACCAAATGGGTGCTCAAAAAATACTACTGCTATTAGTGTGCTCTGAGCTTGCAGTAGTTTGTAACTACGGTCTGTTGCCTGGAGTGTTAGGAGTCTTAGCACTGCTCCCTGCAAGGGCTGTTTTTTCCTTATTCTATCTTTACTTTGAACAACTGAGTTTGTAATGTACTGTTGTTGAGAATTCATTCTTATTCTAGACATCCTAGCACTTCATCAACCTCATCACCCTTGTCCTTAACAGATTTCATCGAGTGTCTTCTGTGGGCAGAACACTACACCCGGGGAAATATGCTGATGTTTAAGATCTGATCTTTGCCTTTGACAAGTTTACATTCTTGTTTCTGTTATACCTCTTTAAGTTATAGGTGTCCCTATAATTGGGGTGCTAAGCACTTACTATGTGCTGAGCACTGTGGTATGCATTGGGGTAGCTACAGGATAATCAAGTTGGACACAGTCCCTGTCCCACATGGGGCTCAAAGTCTAAGTAGGAGGGCAATCAGGTATAGAATTCCCATATCACAGAAGAGTTAAGTACTGGAATAATATTTATTTAGTATTTGCTATGTGCAGAGCCTTGTCCTAAGCAGTGGGAAAGAGTAGAAAGGTGGTAATTAGACATGGACCCTATCCCTCAAGGGGCTCACAATCGAATAATAATAATAATAATAATAATAATAATGATAATAATAATAATAATAAATCAATCAATTGTATTTATTGAGTGCTTACTGTGTGCAGAGCACTGTACTAAGCACTTGGGAAGCACAAGTTGGCAACATATAGAGACAGTTCCTACCCAACAGTGGGCTCACAGTCTAGAATGGCATTTGTTAAGCGCTTGCTACGTGCCAAGCACTGTTCTAAGCACTGGGGGAGATACAAGGTAATCAGGTTGTCCCACTTGGGGCTCACATTCTTAATCCCCATTTTACAGATGAGGTAACTGAGGCCCAGTGATTCTAAATGACTTGCCCAAACTTACACAGCAAGCAAGTGGCAGAGCCAGGGTTAGAACCCAAGTCCTCTGACTCCCAGGCTCTTTCCACTAGGCCCACTTTTTTTTTCTTTTAAAAAAAGGTATTTCTTAAGTGCCTACTATGTGCCAAGTACTGCACTAAACATTGGAGTTGAGACAAGGTAATGAGGTTGGACACGGTCCCTGACCCACATAGGTTCTCGGAGGCTTAATCCCCATTTTACAGATGAAGGAACTAAGGCACAGAGAAGCTAAGTGACTTGCTCAAGATCACATAGCAGGTAAGTGGCAAAGCCACGATTAAAACCCAGGCCCATGCTCTCTCCACTAGGCCACACTGCTTCTCTATATGCATTGCATGTATGTATTTAAATATAATTCAAATGTGCTAATATTTATTCTTTTTGGTGCAGTTTACATTTGGTGTCCCTGGTATGTGTGCTTTTCACAAATTTTGCACTTTGTGACTCTTCCACTATTCTGAAAGTGACTCTAGGGCCAGGACTGGGTCTTCTTTCCCCTTCATAACTCCCCACAGCACCTACTACAAAACTCTTGCGACAGTGGATACTAAATAGAGAAGCAGCGTGGCTCAGTGGAAAAAGCCCGGGCTTGGGAGTCAGAGGTCGTGGGTTCTAATTCCGGCTCCGCCACTTGTCAGCTGTGTGACTTTGGGCAAGTCACTGAACTTCTTCTAGACTGTGAGCCCACTGTTGGGTAGGGACTGTCTCTATATGTTGCCAACTTGTACTTCCCAAGCACTTAGTACAGTGCTCTGCACACAGCAAGCACTCAATAAATACAATTGATTGATTGATTCTCTAGGCCTCAGTTACCTCATCTGTAAAATGGGGATTAAGACTGTGAGCCTCATGTGGGACAACGTGATTACCTTGTATCCCCGCAGCGCTTAGATCAGTGCTTGGCACATAGTAAGTGATTAACAAAAGCCATCATTATTATTATTATTAAATATGGCAATGGCAATAGATTAACATGCTGAGGATAGATGATAGTGAATGATAACAACAAATGGGGTCCACGTACCTTAAAACCACTGCATTTTTAGGCCTTAATTCTCAGATAACTTGACTGCATGGACTCATACGTGGAGGCCAGTGCCTGGAGGCTCTGCTTGGGACTAATTCTAGTGCACATATCAAACTATTGCCTCTGCTGCCAGCATTTGGGCTGTATCTGAAAACAATCACCCCTCAAGCAGGCTAGCTGTGCCCTATCCAGGTGGTCGACCCTCACCCACAGGACTCTGAGTTGTTTAGACACGCATCTAACAGTGAGTGGCTTCCTTTGAAAGCACCTATCATAAATTGACTACAGGGAGATCAATGCCTGCTCTGGGATGGGAGCAGGCCAACCCTACCCATCTGAGAACTTGGGCTTGAAGCAGGAATTGCCTTTTCTGCCCACTTCTGCGTGTTATATCTATTTAGCGGGTTAGTTGAAGATGACAACCACCACATCCATACTAGATAACGATCTCTCCCCTAGAGGAGCCTTCTCATTAGAATAATAGATGCCCAACATCAAAATGATAAACTTCTAACATGGCCGTCTTATCATACATTTCAAAATCTCTCCTTCCATTTTATTTTAGCACATAGAAGAAAGAATGGGAAGACAAGTAGGCTTGAGGTTAGAGTACTGACATATTTTTTTTGTGCAGTCTTTCCAGATCAATTACATTTCAAGACTGAAATTGCTAATCTTGCCATAGAAATGGTGAATGTGGTATATTCATTTACAGCATTGACCATTTCTAATATGTATATACTTATATTAGAACACAGTAGTTTCACATTATCAAAAAGCGAAGGAAGAAAATTGTTTTCTACATTTATCAATGCCACTAAAGGTCAAACAGAGCATGGGTCTGGGATTCAGAAGGTCAGGGGTTCTAATACAGACTCCACCACTTATCTGCTGTGTGTGAGTTTGGACAAGTCACTTCTCTGGGCCTCAGTTACCTCATCTGTAAAATGGGGATTGAGACTGTGAGCCCCATGTGGGACAGGGATTATGTCCAATCTGATTTGTTTGTAACCACCCCAGTGCCCAGTACATAGTAAGTGCTGAGAAACCATTACTACCTTGTGTCTACCCCAGTGCTTAGAACAGTGCTTGGCACATAGTAAGCGCTTAACAAATACCATCATTATTATCATCATCATTATTGATGATAATTCTTCCTCACGGTCATGTCTGTTCCTAGGGAGTGAGATATATGTTGATGAAGCTTATTAACTCTCTCATGCCACTAGCAAGAGGATACTAACGGGCCTGAGGATATTAAGCACCCATCTTACCCCCAAATACAATAAAAGAGTCGGTAAAATAAAAAATAAAAGAGAGTACAATAATAGAGAGTCAGTAGACACAATCCCTGTCGACAAGGAGCTTACAGTCTAGAGGAGGAGCTAAGTTTCAGTTATGCAACCTGAAATTCCCAGCAAATGCTGAAGCCGCTGCCATGGCTAGTCACTTTCCCAGCTATTCCGGGAGTGAATCTGAATCTGTACCATGCTAGGGAAGTTCCTCCCTCTGGAGGTCCCTGTTCAGACTCATTTGGAAGGCAAAGTTTTCACTAAGTATATTTAAAATTAGTGCTCTGCACACAGTAAGCACTCATTGAATATGATTGAATGAATAATGAATGAATGGATAAAAAACAAAACCCGACTTGGGAAAGCATTGAGGTAGCCCACTACACCAGCCTTATGGCCACCAATTCATTGTAGACTGTAAGCCCATTTTGGGCAGGGATTGTCTCTATTTGTTGCTGAATTGTACTTCCCAAGTGATTAGTACAGTGCTCTGCTCAAAGTAAGCACTCGATTGAGTACAATTATCTTCAAGGGACTCGCCTAAGCTCCTTGTAGGCAGAGGTTGCGTCTCCCAACTCTTCATACTATATTCTTCCAAACACTTAGTACAGTGCTCTGCCCACAATAAGTGCTCCCTAAGCACCATTGATTGATTGACTGCTGTCCATAAAGATGCTATTCCTTCATGGACTCCTGAAGAACTATCAGCTCATTCTGAAAAGGTAACATCTATATTATCCGTAATAAAAATCATATATCTTTATTAACAGAAATTTAGGAGATTTACTTGAACATTTGTTTGTTTTCAACTGCTGGAGACTGAGAAGCTAATGGTCAAATAATTATTATTATAATAATAATTATGGTACTTGTTAAGCCCTTATTATATTCCAGGCACTGTACTGAGCGCTGGGGTGTTTACAAGCAAATTGGGTTGGGCATAGTCCCTGTCCCACTTGGAGCTCACAGTCTCGATCCCCATTTTACAGATGAGGGAATGGAAGCACAGAGAAATTCAGTGACTTGCCCAAGGTCACACAGCAGACAAGTGGCAGAGCTGGTAGTAGAACCCATGACCGTCTGATTCCCAGGCTCATGCTCTTTCCACTACGCCATGCTCCTTCTCCAACAGGGATAGGTAGTCATACCATCGTCACTATTAGGTGTATATGGGGAGGCAGAACCTGTCCTGAGAGCTTTGAGACCCAGCTGGGTTATTTGGTGCTTTCCTGAATAGGAAGGTGCAGCTTCTGTTCCTCAATCCCAGACAAAGGGTGTAGGGGGCATCAATTCTGGGGCATCCTGCAAGTTCAGTTTCATTCCGGTCCTTCCTGGGGCAGGCTTGGGAACGTGGGGGTGAACTTAACCCCATAATTTTACATAAGGTTCACCTGGGCTCTCGGGGCATCTTCAACAGCACCCAGCCTTTCAGCAGCCTTTCCAATGGTAAGAGACCCAAGGTTGGATTGCCTGGGGCCAGTCATTCATTAATTCAATTGTATTTATTGAGAGCACTGTACTAAGCGCTTGGGAAGTACAAGTTGGCAATATATAGAGACGGTCCCTACCCAGTAGTGGGCTCACAGTCTAGAAGGGGGAGACAGAGAACGAAACAGAACATATTAACAAAATGAAATAAGTAGAATAAAAATGTACAAGTAAAATAAATAAATAAATTGAGTAATAAATACGTACAAACATATATACATATATACAGGTGCTGTGGGGAAGGGAAGGAGGTAAGGTGGGGGGGATAGAGAGGGAGAGGAGGGGGAGAGGAAGGAGGGGGCTCAGTATGGGAAGGCCTCCTGGAGGAGGTGAGCTACTCCAATCTACATCAATGTCCCTGAGCTTGGGCTCAGCCCAGTCTAGACTTCCACGTTCTTGGCTCTAGCAGGCAGAACCCAGGAAACAATTCATGGGCTTTTGTGCTACCTTCTTCCCCTAGACTGAAATCCTTCCACTACAGATCAGCAGCCCCTGTCACCATCCACATCCTTGAGGCCGAGGAAACTGACAGATCCTTGGGAAGCGATAGTAACTGCTCAACCAGCTGACTGGAGGGGAAAAAAAAAACAGCGCACCCTCATCATGTCTGTAGCTCAGCCAGCCTGCTATTATTAACTGACTCATCAAGGGAAGTTGGCCTGTCAAAGTAACAACAGTGATGCGATGCCACTAGTGAATAAAGAACTGCGTAGGTGTCATTAGAAAGCAAATAGGGATCTTGTTAAAATACAGAACTTATTCAGGGAATAAATATGGCCGTCACAAGAGAGTTCAAACTCTGAATATTGCTGACAGGTGAATCGATAGTCTGGGATCTGTCTGATTTCAGCCTGGCTTTATATGTGAGGGGAGGGACAGCCGTGTGGTCTGCGTCTCTCGGAAAGCTCCAGAAATGTTAATGCAATACCCATGTTTGTCTCCGCCTAAATATTTGGAGAATTGGTGTGGTCAAGTGAAAAGAGCACAGATTTGGAAGTTAGAGGACCAAGGTTCTAATTTCGGCTCTGCCACTTGCCTGCAGTGTGACCTAGAGCAAGTCACTTTACTTTTGTGTGTCTCTGTTTCCTCACCTATAAAATGAGGATTTAATACTGGTTCTCTCTCCCTTTTAGACTGTGAATGCTATGTGGGACAGGGACTGTCTGGATGTATTGTATCTACCCCAGCATTTATTACAGTCCTTGGAACATAATAAGGACCTGCATACACCATTACTGTTTTCATTACTATCATCACCATCATCTCCCTGTAAGGTTAACAGCCTCTTTCCTAGTCTGTCATTCCTGATATTTAACAGTGGATTACCTAGCTGTTTAATAGTACTCTTTGCTTCCCTAATTTTACATTTCCTTTCCTTGCTTTTATGTGACATCCCTAAAGTTCCAAAAACCTAGTTGCTGTTTTAGACATACTACCAGTACCTAGAGACAGGAAAGGATATTATTTACTCTGAAAGAAAGCGCTGAATACAAATATAAACAACTCTGCCTCTACCTTCAATCTGCATGAAAGTATGACTCTAAGTATTAAAATGAAGCAACATGGCCTAGTGAGAAACATCAGGGCCAGATGGAAAGAGTATAGATCTGAGAGTCAGAGGACCTAGATTCTAATCCTGGATCTGCCCTTAACTTATGTGTACCTCAGTTTCTTCAACTGTAAATTGGATATTGAATACCAGTTCTCCCTCCTACTCAGACTGTGAGCCCCATGTGGGATAGGGACTGTGTCCAATCTGATTAACTTGTATCTACCCAGTGCTTAGAACAGTGCTTGATACATAGTGCAGTCTTAAGGTGGAAATTTGAGGGGAGAAATGGTGTGTTTCAGTCATTGTTCTGGACTCTGCAAGATGCACACACAGTCAGAGCTGAATAGTTGGAGCAAAAACACAAGGTGTTCCAAGAGGTCGATTTTCTCTGAGTTTCTTTTAGGAATCTGAAAGTGTCATTGTTTTGTCTTATACTGTCAAGTCGTCTCCAACTCATAGAGACTCCATGGACACATCTCTCCCAGAACACCCAACCTCCATCTGCATTCATTCTGGTAGTATATCCATAGAGCTTTCTTGGTAAAAATATGGAAGAGGTTTGCCCTTGCCTTTTTCCACACAGTAAGCTTGAGTCCCCACCCTCAACTCTCTCCCTTGATACTGTTGCCCAGCACAACTGAGTTTTGACTCATAGCAGATTGCCTTCCACTTGCTAGCCATTGCCCAGGCTAGGAATGGAATGGGTATGTGTCTGCTTGACTCTCCCTACCATAGCCGAGACTGGTAGAGCGCTAAAAACTCTCCAGGTGCGACCCTGAGAGGGGGAAAGTGTCATCCAGCACTTAGAAAAGTGCTTGGCACATAGTAAGCGCTTAACAAATACCATTATTATTATTAGACCCTTGCAAATCAAGCCATCAGAAGAGCTCCGATCAGGGTAGCCTCCCTCCTCAACCCCAACAATGTGAGGTAAGCTCACCTTTCTTGGTTCCACACTTGAGGAGGGACAGAGGGCCTTAAAATGTAGAATTATGTGATGTTCCAGTATTTCACTCCTTAATCTGCTCTTTGGCCAGTCAGAACCTGGGGTGGTTTCGGACCCCAGAACCAATGTTTCCTGGAGGGTATGGTTTAAGGAACGAAGCTGCAGAAGTGATGGGGGAAGCAAAGTGGCCTAGTGGAAAGAGCTTGGGCCTGGCAGTCAAGGGACCTGGATTTTAATTCTGGCTCTACTACTCGCCTGCTGGGTATCCTTGGACGAGTCACTTCACTTCTCCGTGCCACAGTTCCCTCACCTATAAAATGGGGATTCAGACTGTGAGCCCTATTTGGCATGAAGACTGTGTCTAATCTGATTATCTTGTATCTACTCCTGCACTTAGTACAGTACCTGGAACACTTAATAAATTCTAAAAAGAAGCGATAGGTAGTCCTGCAGTTTTAACTGACTCCTACCTCGATTTTTTGGGATCAGAATGATGGCTTTTTTAGGGTCACCTATCTGTTGGCACAGTCATGATGTGCCATGCCATGCCAGGATGCCATTCTTTCCACATGATGTACTTTCAAAACTTTTCCATGCCTCTGCAAATGCTAACAACGCATCATGTTTTGGCAACTCTCCTATGAATGGAAGCAAAGGCTGCATACAAATCCTCTGAAGCCAACTCCTTTCAAAATGGCAGAGGTTAAACATCGAGTCAGATAACAAATACCAGTCAGGATAAGCAATTTGTATTTTTTCACTGTGTGTGAAGGTGGTACAATAGGAGTAATGGTTGAATGAAGGAGCATAGAATAAATTATCACACTGCTGTGTAATGAAAATATAAAGCCCAAATTTGTCTCATGCAATCAATTTTCATTGCCTGGTATGTGTTTTATGTTTGCTATTCTTTGTTGTCATTGGGTGGTGGAGAATTTTTATGCAATTGGAAGAGAAAAACTCAAGTCATGTGACATAACTGGTCAACTGTCTGCTGTATGACCCTGGGCAAGTCACTTAACTTCTCTGCGCCTCAATTTCCTCACCTGCAAAATGGAAATTAAGGCTGTGAGCCTCATGTGGGACAACTGTGTCCAACCTCATTGTCTTTTACCTACCCCAGCACTCAGTACAATGACAAGCACATAGTACATGCTTAACAAACACCATTATCATTATTATCAAAATTATATCTGCAGTCCTATTTCAAAATACTGTAATCACAGTCTCTGGATTTATATTTCCCCAAACTCAAAGCATTTCTCAACATATTGTGATTATGTAAAGCCTGCTAAGCCTCATGGAATATAAAATGTCTCCAAATCAATTAGAAAAAGCACTTTATGGTTTTCAGATTACTTCTAGTCTTGTTTAGCTTATCACCCACCAAGTTACTTTTTCATTTTTACTTTGAAAGAAATCAATCCAGCTTTCCTAGACAGGAAACAGAGACATCACTTTGCACCTCTTGCGTTTAGCGGAAGGCCTTGATGTGATTTGCCTGTAGATTTCCTTCTGGTTCTGGAGCGACTGCAATTACTAATTCAGATCCAGAAACCCATGCAAGCACAAGAGTTCTCCCTCAGGAGATATTCTTCATTAGAAAGAATTATTATATCACTCTGTCATCCTTCTGCATTGCTAGCAGGTTTAATGCAGAACCAAAAAATATTACCTGATTCTTTCACATGCTCATTAGGCAGATCAGCTCACGATATCAAGAGCTTCCTATTATGCTAGTGGCAAATTCCTTCCTGACTTTCATATGGTGTTAGGTTAGTAGCTATGAGGTTAGCTAGTGATTTGGGGCATAATCTCAGACACACCAATCATCCATGCAGCAACCTTTTTCCCCATACTAATTTTAGTTTAATATATCGAGATAAAATACCCCCAGGTTTCCTGTGGACAGCTAACCTACCTTCTGCCTTGGCTTCTACAGAACCTCTTCTTCCTATCACTCTGACTTCCCAGAGGATCATTTGATCTTCCGTGTGTGAGAGGATGAGGTGGATGACTACCATTGCACCCCAGGGTGCTGTTGGCCAGGAGAGAGCAAGATCCTGTAATGCACTTGTCACTTAGTCTCCATCTCCCTCTCGTTTCATTCATTCAACTCAGTTGTATTTATTGAGCACTTAATGCGTACAAAGCACTGTGCTAAGTGCTTGGGAGAGTACAATAGAACAAACAGACACAATCCTGCCCACACTGCAGGGACAGCACTTGTATATATTCTTACAGATTTATTACTCTATTTATTTTACTTGTACATGTTTACTATTCTATTTATTTTGTTAATGATGTGCATAGAGCTGTAATTCTATTTGTTCTGACGATTTTGACCACTGTCTACGTGTTTTGTTTTGTTATCTGTCTCCCCATTCTGGACTGTGAGCCTGTTGTTGGATAGGGACCATCTTTATATGTTGCCAACTTGTACTTCCCAAGTGCTTAATACAGTGCTCTGCACAGAGTAAGTGCTCAATAAATACGATTGAATGAATGAATATGGGTGAACCAACTTGCTTACAACCCTTGCGCTCAAATATCTCACCTCCAGTATTTCGTATGTCTTTTCCAGGGCTGAAATATTCCCTTCTTTCGGTCAAACTAAACTCCTCACCTCCTTCAAAGCCTGACTGAAAAATCATTTCATTTATGAAGTGTTCCCAGAGCATCTGTCTAGAATCCCTCCAACCAGGCCATTAAATCGCTTAGCTCTCGAGTCCTTCACCATAAATGCTAATGTGCTTTGGTTGTATTTCTTGGATTCTTTATGCTTTCATATTTCTGTCAGGTGCTTTGTGTCAGCATTTTGGGGTTTGCTCTGGCTTCCCCACTGTTCTTCCTTTATAACTCCCAACAGAACCTAGTGGTTTGGTCGCCATACAAGGGTGGTCAATAGACGCTGATGACTGATGGTTGAAATGTTTGACTGATCACCTTTTACCTTCAGGCTCTGAAGGAGTACAGCACAAGGTAAAGCTGATGGGCAGAACTTTCACTACTTCATTGTAGCTATCTCCAAAGACATGATGATTAACAGTCTCTAAAAGTGCATAGATGACAACATCTATCAACAGCCTTGCCTTCATAGCTACCTAATTGATCCTCCACTTCATGTGGGAGTAGCTAGGGGATGAAGGATTGTGTCTACTATCTCTATTGTACCCTCTGAAGCACTCAGTAGAGTGCTCTGCACAGAGTAGACACTCATTAAATACTATTAAACGAGAAGAAAGAGGATGGGGCCAAAGGAAGAGGTCCTTCTGTCATGGGGAGCTGAGTCCTTCCTGGGTTAATCAGGAGAACTGACCTCATTAGTTCTGCATTTGCCAAGACTGGACTCCATCCAGGCAAACAGAACACTCTAGGTCAGAAAGGAACATCCATCAGAGACCTATTTAGTATTCACCAAAGAAGAGCTGATAAACTGGCCTTTAGCCTATGTGGAGGGGAGTGGGAACCAGTATCATTTTGTCTGAGAATGGCTGAAATGCCCACATTCCAAAGTCTTTTCCTGACCGATCATAAGTATAACAAGTCAGGTAGTTGGCGCTTTCACTTAATCCCATGTATTTGGTTCCACCTTGTCTCCAACCAAGGCTCCTGGATAATTCCACACCAGGTTGGTCTGCCTATTGCTGTTACTACTGTGTGGACAACAGTTATGCAGTACTGCATGACACTGGCTTGGATGTGTCCTTGCCCATCTGCTCTCACATTGTTGGAAAGGTATAGATTGTTGGAGTTGAAAAGGGAGAGAAAATCAATCTGTAATTCAAGTTTTGTGCCACTGAGTAGCTTTTATATACTCATCTATGAGCAACCAATGGACAAAATACAGATAAAATAATCCTGCTGCTTATCGCTCTTTCCCATTAAAATTGAAACTGGACGCAGAAAATAGGTTTTCTAGTCGACAGGAAGCAGCTAGAATGGAAGCTGCAGAATAGAGCAAATTCTATATCCTTGTAGACCTTTCAAAGAGTTGTAAAAATCAATTTTCTACATTTGAAGATTCCCAAGACTTGATAATGTATTTTTAAACCACTCTTTTACATTACGGATATGATACCCGACCTTCTGAAAGATACGAATCTCCCGTTGATGTGAGTGACAGTTTCAATTTGACAGGCAGTTTTCATTCCTCATGGAACAGTTCCACCAGTAGACATGTCCACCTGTTGCCCCTCCTAATCCAGTGTTGGCTTGATTCACAGCCAAATCAAAATCTTTTACAGACTTCCTCCACTATCTCTATGGTCTTACAACTGATTTTAGGAAACAGAGGCAAATAAAGTCCCTTTCTCCTTCCCAATCTCCTCCTCGGGGCTTTGAAAACAATAACAATAATAATAGTGATGATAATAACAATGATATTTGTTAGTACAGTGCCTGGCACATAATAAGCACTTAACAAATACCATTTCAAAAAATTAACTTCCAGCTGAGCCTCTGAAAGTTCATAAAACAAAACAAAACAAAAGGCTTGGGATCCATATTCAATCTATCAAGTGAAAAAGCTTCATTAATTCTGACACATTTCTCCCCCATCAACTCCTTCCACAAATCAGGGAACCAACTCCAAGTGTGCTCCGGCCGAGGAAAAAAGTGGGTTTATTTTAATGACTGTCGGGCTCAGCATGAACACTTAAATCTTTGATTTCTGTGCTAATTCCCTAGGAACATTGTAGGAAGGCATCAATGGAGGACTTTCAGTAAGGAGAGATGATATCGCAGTTTTGGCTAGATCTTCTTTGAATACAGTCCAGCTAATGATGCAGAGCCCTTTGGGCCCAAAGGAGAACTGCTTTTTACCATACTGTCTTGGTGATTATCAAGTTGGATTTGGTACTTTGCCCAGCACCTAAATCTGATTGACCTTCCTCCAGTGATGCCAGCTTGTAGACATGGGAAGAAAGCAGTGAACAGCAAATGGAGGGGGGGTGACATAGAACAGTGACTCCTTCCCTAATGATGGTTGATGATGGGTTACGGTGATGATTCAACTGATCTCTGCTCCGCCCATTGAAAACTCTGCTTTTTGCTTCATTTTCACTTCCCTTTACACATTACTTTACACTTAGATTTTGAATTCCCTAACAGTCTCAAGAAACACCCACAGAGAAGCTAAACAGATGTCTTCTTTTAGCCAAGATCCAATTTTGATGGAGAAGGTGTGATTTGCAGAAGATTCCTTGAAAGTCATTACTCCTCAGTTCAAAGGCCTGTGAGGTATTTAGCATTCAGCCGGCATATGAAGGCCTGACTAATGCAGTGCAGCACTAAGTCTTCCAATTGATTTAGCATTGACTGAGCACCCACAGAACAAACAGAAAACAATGTCACTGCCCCTCCAGGAGTTTATCATCTTGATGTATTTTAGGGAAAATTTTTCCTTTATGAATTTTCCCTCCATTAAAATGCTGCAGAAACAGAAGCAAGAATGCTCCTTTTGGGAACAGACAGACCAGACCATTAGCTTTACAGTTTCTATGGCCTACCTCCTGACTGGCAGAAACCCTATTGCTACCAGGGTGATCTGACCAACATCACCGAGCATGCTCCAGGCATTCCAGCGTGGCTCAGTGGAAAGAGCCCGGGCTTTGGAGTCAGAGGTCATGGGTTCAAATCCCGGCTCCACCACTTGTCAGCTGTGTGACTTTAGGCAAGTCACTTAACTTCTCTGTGCCTCAGTTACCTCATCCGTAAAATGGGGATTAAAACTGTGAGCCCCCCATGGGACAACCTGATCACCTCCCCAGAGCTTAGAACGGTGCTTTGTACATAGTAAGCGCTTAACAGATACCATCATTATCATTATTATCATTATTATCCCCCCTTTCTGAGCTAGACCAGGAATTAGGAAGCAGATCAACCTAGTGGAAAGAAAGCAGGTCTGAAAGTCAGGGAACCTGAATTCTAATCCCAGAATGCCACTTGCCAGCTTTGTGATCTTGGGCAAATTATTTATGTTTTCTGTGAATCAGTTTTCTCTATTCTAAAAAGGAGAGTGAATACCCTTTTTTCCCTTCCCCTTAAACCGTGAGCACAACGAGGGTCAGGGACTATGTCCCACCAGATTTTCTTGTATCTACCCCAGTAGAGTGCTCAGTACAAAGTAAACCCTTCAAGCACCATGATTATTACTATTATTATGGATAAGGGACCGATGTCACCGAGAGGCAAAGAGAAAAGACAGCATCATCTGGACAGGGAGATCTCTGGCATTAAAGAGTGAGTCTCCAACTTGCAAGTTGCATTTTTTTCTAATCAGCCTCAATTTGAGGCTAGAGGATGGGAATGGAGAGAGAGCCTTTTCTTCTTCAAAGCTCTTGGAGCTAAATAGGATCGTCAAGGTTCACAGTGCCTTTGCCAGTCAACTATAGGAGAAAACCAAACAAAGTAGGCTAGAAGCCACCCAGAGGTGAGGTGTACGCTAAATGTAAAAATGTAATTTTCTTCTTTCTTCTCTTCCTCCTCCACTTCTTCTACCTCAGACTTCTGCCTGAATACTACCTTGGGATTACATGTTGTTGCTGCAAACTTTCACTCTTCCCCAAGTCTAGCACATCTCCTATGTGTACAATAATCAATCAATCATATTTATTGAGCATTTACTGTGAGCAAGGCACTGTACTAAGCTCTTGGGAGTACAATACAACAATATAACAGCACATTCGCCACCTACAATATTTATAATTTCATTGTCTGATTTTCTTCCTCCATCAGTAAAAACACTTTCCCACACTTTCTTCCCAGCTCATTTTTCACTCATTTAATGCTCCTTTCCCTCTGCCCCAAAGTCAAATAATAAACCTGAGTTTTGTTTGGTGAGAAAAAGTGTGTGGCAAACACAGTGATGACTTTGGTACCACACTGCAAAACCTCTGGAAGGCCAGATTAAAGTAAATCTACCGGAGATGCAGATCACAAGTGGTACTGGCTGCCTGCTTTCTGTGACTATGATCCTTACTTTCTCTCCTGGCACGAAAATCGTCAATGTGGGTAATAAATTATGATCTTTGATGCACCTGTCATAAAAGGTAAATAATGTGACATCACTTATTCCTAATAAATTTAATAATAATTCGCTTTTGAGCTTTAATCTGTTAAACTATGGATTATTACATTAGGGTTGAAGCAATAAATTTAGAGCCGTTCCGGGCAACCTGCATAAATCACATTCATTGTAAATCTCCATTGCCCTCTGGTGGTCCATTTGTCACTATTGCTCTTATTATCTCCTGCACCAAAAAGCCATGAGATTTTCTAAGAACACGAGCGGTTTCCTTCGGCTTCAGCCACATTTTTGAAAGGTCCTAATCCCGGAAGAATCAGCCATTATGGATAACCGTTCTTGGCCTTTGGTGTTTCACCAGCATGTCAAAAAGATTTAGGAAACGATGACTGAACAAAAAACCAAGAATAATTTCCACTGTTTGTTTCATTCCCTGAAGTTTGTAGGCTGGGTATATAGCTGAAATCAGCATTTCTGAAAGAAGCTAATACTCTAATGCCTGTGTCTGCATCAGATCTCTCTTCCACACCTAATTATCCTTCCTTAGCTCCCACTACAATCCAACCCGCCCACTTCACTGCTGTAACACCAAAGAACTCACTGTGGCTCTCTCTTGTCTCTTCCAGCCAAAACTTTGCTACTCCCTCCTTTCTGCCTGGAATTCCCTCCCCTTTCATACCTGGCAGACCGTTATTCTCCACATCTTTAAAGACCTACTAAAACCATGTCTCCTCCAGGAAGCTTTCCTTGCCTAACTTCTTATTTCCCAAACCCCAATTCTCTCCTTACTGTGTCACCTATGTACTTGAGTCCTTACTCTGTAAGAACGCCCAAAGAGTGTATGCACATATCTTTGTACTCAATAATTTATTTTATTTTTTATTTACTTTAATGTCTATCTCCCCCACTAGATTGTAAAATCCTTGAGGGTAAGGATCATGCCTAGTTACTCTGTTGCACTCTCCCAAGAAGTTACTTCAGTGCTCTGCATGAAATATGGGCTCAATAAAGTACCATTAGTTTATTGATTGAAATGACCAGGTCAAAATTTCATTTACACAGGAACAGTCTTCACTGGGAGGAATCTATCAGGAGATTTTGAGACACTACACCAGAATAAGTGTCAACCATTTTCTAGCCTGAACCATTGGGGAGAGTTGCTTCCCCTGTCAGGGATTAGTGGGCCTTACCAAACCTTACAGGAATAGAGGAAGGATGCCTAGGGCTTCTTGTATTTTTTTAAAGTCTCTTCTCAGGCAACAAATAGTAAATGTTAAAGTTTATGAATTTTCCAGAACTATCAAAAAAAATCAGAACATTGTCCTACTAATCTCCAAATTGCTCTCAATGACAAGTGACCAAATCCATGGCTTTCTTTACATTCCTTTTAGCCATCTTGTTTTCTCTTCTGGGGACATACTTCATGATACATATTATTTAGTGTTTATAAACTATGAGTGAGCTGGGCCCTACACATGCTACAGATGTAGTCTCTGTCCTTGTCTGTCAGGGCCTTTTTGCACCTTGGGGGCTTGCGTGTATAATGACGGACCTCAGTGATTCTCTGAATGGTTACTGCATGGTTCCTCTGAGAATTTCAAGGACCTAAAACCGGCATAAACAAATCCCTCTGTTAGTTGATAACATCAGGTCTGACAAGGGAAATCTGAGTGACTTGGATAGCAGCTTCACCTCGAGGCTGGTTAACTGATAATTGTGGTATTTGTTAGATGTTTACTATACACAAATCACTACACTAAACTCTAGGATAGATACAAGATAATCAGGTCCCTTATGGGGCTCACAGTCCAAGAAGGAGAGAGAACAGATATTCATTCATTCAATCATATTTATTGAACACTTTCTGTATGCAGAGCACTGTACTAAGCACTTGGAGAGTACAATTGATTCCTCATTTACCAGATGAAGGAACTGAGGCACTGAGAAGTTAAGTGACTTGTCCAAGGTCACACAGCAGGTATGTGGCAGAGCAGAAATTAGAACCCAGGTCCGTGCTCTTTCCATTAGGCCATGCTGCTTCTCCATTGAGCCCGTTGTTGAGTAGGGACTGTCTCTATATGTTGCCAACTTGTACTTCCCCAGCGATTAGTACAGTGCTCTGCACACAGTAAGCGCTCAATAAATATGATTTAATAAATGAATGAATTAGGCCCCAAAGCTTAGGGATTCAATTGAACCGGCTAATGCCCAGGGCTTCCATTGGTGGAAGGGTGTTCCAGTTGTTGGCTGAATCTCAGGCCTCACCCAAGGTGTCTGCTTGCAGGCACCTAGGTGTGCTCTGAGATCCCTGGATTATCCTCTGGCCTGTAGAAAAATTACCAGAATACCTGAAGGGCTCACACCTTCCCTTAACTCCCTAGGAATTCTGCCCAAGGCCTTGATCGGCCTTATTTTACCATCCGGTCATCAGGCTGCATTGGCTGTCCCTGAAAACCAAATGTTCAGTCAGAAGTAGGCATCTCCCAGGACCCCAAAGAAGGGAACTCACCCTTCAGGGCTCCCTAATGGGCAATGTGCCACTTCTGGTTTCTCTGCTTGTTAACTCAAGTCTATAAACTAACATCATCCCTGAGAGGCTTAATTAATCAGATCTGCTATTTCTGGTTCCTACAAAAATGGACCAACTTTTAAGTACCTAAATATAGGAAACACCGCTCTTTGTAGCTTTAAATAAAATGATGAAGCCGAGGGTAAAGTCAATCCAAGTACAGGGGAGTGGAAGGGTTTTAAACTTGATAACTTTGGCAGATAATCCTTTAATGAAACAAAGGACAGGTTGATTAAAAAAAACACCATTACTACCTAGATAACTTGGTTTCACTGATTATATTTATATGTGAAAGTGACTAGTTGAGATTTCTTGCACTTCAAAAGGGAAAGAAAAGTAAATCAATAAACTTGGAGAGGTGAGCTGTATAACAGCTGTTGTGGAAGAACAATGCCTTTCAGATAAAACAGATTGCCCTAGCTTTTATTCAAGAGTAAATGGAACTAGTGCTGAAATCCCACTTGGTAATTTACTTAATTATCCAGTTAGAAGCAGCAAGATAGCATCTACTGATGATAATTTGTTTAAACTCCATCATGCATTCAACAGATCAGCTACAAAGAAATTGGGCAGAGGTTTGGGGACCCAAAATTTTTCCCTACAAAACGTTCCTCGGTGCCAAAGGGATATCTGTTCAAGGCCTGAATGATTCCCTGTATCTCCCCTCCACTCTCCCAAGGCAGAGAGCAAAATCAGAGCTGCAGCATATGTTAATAGAGGACTAGAACTAGAAATACACATTGGTGATCGAATGAATGGCTGGAGATCATTCAACCAGAAAAGAATTGCGAGTCCAGAGCCGAGGGAGAGCCCGGACTGGGGAAGCTAGAACTGCTGTCCTCGCAGCCAGGGTTTCCGAGAGGATACAGAGGGCAGCAGCTGCAACCAGGAGTCAACAGGAGGAAGTCAGGGGAGAGATTTAGTTAGTGAGCTCGATTCTGGCTGTTTCTGCTGCCATAGTCTCCTTGGGCCTTTCACAGGGAGTGGGCCACTCAGGAGGACCTGTGGTCTCAGTCCCTGCCCCTCAAAACCATCACCACTTTGTCGGCTCAGCGAGGGCAAAACTCCCTCTAGACTGTCAGCTCATTGTGGGCAGGGAATGTGTCTGTTTATTGTTGTATCCTACTCTCCCAAGCCTTTAGAATGGTGCTCTGCACACAGTAAGCGCTCAATAAAGATGATTGATTGAATAAATGACAAGGTGGAAGCACAAGTCCCCAGCTCCTTAGACCAGGCTGTTCGCCTTGGGGCAGCCCCCGACTGTGAGTAATAGTAACAATAACAATAATGATAATAGTGGTGTTTGCTAAGCACTTACTATGTACCAGGCACTGTACTGAGCTCTGGGGTAGATACAGGATAATCAGGTTGGACACAGTCCCTGTCCCACATCGGGTTCACAGTCTTAATCCCCATTTTACAGATGAGGTAACTGAGGCCCCGAGAAGTGAAATGACTTGCCCAAGGTCACACAGCAGACAAATGGAGGCAGGATTAGAATGCAGGTCTTCTGACTCCCAAGCCTGTGTTCTTTCCACTAGGCCATGCTGCTCCTCCTACTGCCTTAGTGGCATGGAGACTACCTTCCCAACAGGTAGACAGAGGTGACAGCCCTGCCTGGAGAAGTGAGAAACCAGAGGATTATTCACTCCTGGCCTGTGAGGCACTGCTATCTTGAATCCTTGTTTTTGTTTACTTTTACCCTTTGATGTTTCCTCTTGGTATCTGCCTTTCCCACTATGAGTTCCCTATGGGCCCATGATCATGTCTGAATCAGCTTTTGGTTACTTCTCTTCAGCCTCAGTCCAATACCCCGCCCATTGTTTAGCACAGTACTCCAGCCCTTAGAGATGACGTGTAATGAGATTGACTAAGTGAAATTTAAAAAAAATTAAAACTCCACGGCCAATGTGAGCTGCTACACACACACACACACACACACACACACACACACACACACACACACACACGCCCCAATATTCATACGTGCACATGTGGGTGCTCCCAACTCACAAACATACACAAACTCACAAACACACACAACATCATACATACATATCATAAGATCCTCCCCAAATGTACATTGGAACCCCAAGAACAACCACTTTCTGACACAAAGACCCAGTTCCATAAACCCACGGGGAACAAAACAACCAGAGAAAGCCAGTCATACACACAGATAAACATACTTAGGCACATACAGACCTATGTCTGTAAACATATGAAAAAAGCAAACATATACATGAGATCACATGAAGGTATCTATCCACAAACACTCAAATGATTTTACACAATTATGCAAATACAACTAGGGACACACACACATACACACACAGACACAGTCACAGATGGACCCGCACCCAAACAAATATCTATAAAACACTCACACATATACAAACAGGAAACCCAGGGTCACAGACCCACAAACTGAAGGTGAACACATGAAATTCCACACACCAATCACATTACGTAGATGACTGTGGACCCCACATGGGAGAGGAACTGTAGCCAACCTAATTGTCTTGTATCTACCTCAGTGCTTGGCAAATAGTAAGTCCTTAAAAAAAAAATCATAATTATTATTACTATTCCCACAGAAAACCAAGAAGATCCCCTGCATCTTCCCTAACATCAAAATGAAAGTACCCATGAAAGGGACACAAGGAGACATTCCGTGTCTCAGAAAAAGAGACAGGAATACAAATCCAAAGAGAAAGGAACATTCCTCATTCATAGAATGAGTTCTTTTCTCCTAAATGATAAAAGTCATAAATGAAATGAACAAAAATGGATTGGAACTGCGGCTGGCGAAGGAGAATGTAATTGATTTCTCTTCCCAGTGTCCAGCGGTTTAGATGGATTCAGCCAGATTTTCTACAGAAGAGCAATTTAAGCCTACTGTGAATGTGCGTAAATTTAATGCACTGCAGCAGTAACTTAATAAATACCTTTGTCTGGATATTCCTGACATTGCCAAGGAATAATTTCTGTCCTGAGAAAATCTGACTGGAAAGAAATCATATTCCACCTCGAAATGGGAGTTTATGTGGACTTTCTGTGTGATTTGGAGTGGTTGACTGCAAACAGTTTGAAGGAACAGGAAATTTTTTTTGAGAGCGTCACTTCCGGCTTGATTGATTCTGTTGAGAAGGTGGAAATCAGAGGCTGGGCTAAACATAGTCCAGAGTCCTAATGGAGTGGGATTTGTGATGCATTTCACTCCCTTTGAAAAGCCAAAAGGAGTTTTATGATGGATGATGGGTTTATTGCAATTTCTCAGCCAAGAGAGATAATAGCCATAAGGGTGGACATTAGACATCTAGGCTGTTAATCACAGTGAAAAAAAGTCAGGATCATTCTCAGCTCCTTGATTAGTGTGGGGGTCCCCTTTCTGGATGCCACATGAAAAAGGTACCAGATCCGACTCTGTATCATCCTGACTCATTTATGCCTAGACATAATTTAACTGCCCCCCCCCCCACCCCGCCACACACACACTTTCCAGTTTAGTTTATCCCAAAATGAGTCAGGAAAATTAAAAAGTCTGCATGACCCTAAAATTACTGACTCTTCAGAACCTGAAGCCTTTTGGGTCTCAGAGTCTTGTCTCTCAGGTAAAGGAGGACTTACAGAAGTGGAAGCCTGGAGAGCAGAACCTGGTAGATTGGTTCTTATTTATTTTTTTAATGGCATTTGTTAAGAGCCTACTACATACAAAGCACTGTACTAAATGCTGGAGTAGATACAGGCTAATCAAGCTGGACACAGTCCATGTCCCACATGGGGCTGTCTTACTCCCCATTTTACAGATGAAGTAACTGAGGCACAGAGCAGTGTGAGCCCACTGTTGGGTAGGGACTGTCTCTATATGTTGCCAACTTGTACTTCCCAAGCGCTTAGTACAGTGCTCTGCACAGAGTAAGCGCTCAATAAATAAGATTGATTGATTGATTAAGTTACTTGCCCAAGGTCAGAAAGCAGAGAAGTGGTGGAGCCAGCATTAGAACCCAGGTCCTCTGACTCCCGATCCCATGCTCTTTCATTCATTCATTCATTCAATCGTATTTATTGAGCGCTTACTGTGTGCAGAGCACTGTACTAAGCACTTGGGAAGTACAAATTGGCAACATATAGAGACGGTCCCCACCCAACAGCGGGCTCACAGTCTAGAAGGGGGAGACAGATAACAAAACAAAACATATTAACAAAATAAAATAAATAGAATATGTACAAATAAAATAAATAAATAGAGTAATAAATACATACAAACACATATACATATATACAGGTGCTGTGGGGAGGGGAAGGAGGTAAGGCGGGGGGATGGGGAGGGGGAGGAGGGGAAGAGTTGGATGCAGTTTTTTATGAAGAAATTCTGGTATTGCATTACCAGGGAAGGTGAAAGATCACTGTATATCCAAGTCTCTGTAAGGCAAAGCTAATGTCAGAAAGAAGAGAAAGCAGAATCCACGAATAAGATATGAAAGTACGAGGGAATGGAATGTGATGGTTGAGAAAGTTAGGCAAATCTGTTTTGTTTCCACTAGGCCTGCTGCTCCTCTGGTTCTAGCGGCAACAGCTAGATGATGAATCTTCTGTTTTTGTTTGTTAGTAGCTAAATAGGATAAGATTCATTTGGGAGAGCTGAATGTCTACTTCACACTTATACATTGCTTATGGACCGGATATATTTTCTGTGGTTTACCCTGAATAGCCACAGTTGCAATCTAGAGAGTTTTAAATCTCCCATTTGGGCAGGAAACAATGTCCTCTGTTGGTATGATTACTGTTTAATGTTATCATTAAGCTTCTTGGGAGATGTGTGTGTGTATGTGTTGGGGGGAAGGGAGGATCTTTAACATCTGATTTTTCACAAAGAAAATGTGTGATTTCCTGTGAGTCTCCTTCACCAGTCCAAGCTATTTCAGAGGCCTATAATGATTTTGTTTGGTGACGTGGATCCTGCTAATTGCTAATAAAGCAAAGGAAGAAATGAGCAGCTTGTGCAGCCTCTTCGTGATAAATATGCAGTTTTTATATGAAGAAATTCTGGTATTGCATTAACAGGGAAGGTGAAAGATCACTGTATATCCGAGTCTCTGTAAGCCAAAGTTAATGTCAGAAAGAAGAAAAAGCAGAATCCTCGAATAGGACATGAAAGTACAGGGGAATGGAATGTGATGATTGAGAAAGGCAAATCTGTTTTGTTTTTGACCATTGTACTGGTATCTCTTTTCCTTTCTTTTATGATGAAGATGATGATGGCATTTATTAAGTGCTTACTATGTGCAAAGCACTGTTCTAAGCGCTGGGGAGGTTATAAAATGATCAGGTTGTCCCTCAGGGGGCTCACAGTCTTAATCCCCATTTTACAGATTAGATAACTGAGGCACAGAGAAGTTAAGTGGCTTGCCCAAAGTCACACAGCTGATAATTGGCAGAGCCGGGGTTTGAACCCATGACCTCTGACTCCAAAGCCCATGCTCTTTCCACTGAGCCACACTGCTTCTCTTTTATCCAAGTAAATTGTAAACATTTTCCTCCATGAAAAGGAGGACAATATAATTCCCTTCTGTTCATTACTGTGAATCATGATCTTTCTCAGGTTTTGAATTGACTCCATTTCAAATTTCCATCCCCTTTCCAATTTTCACTTTGCTTTCAAAACTCCTGGTCCCTTAAAAAAGGTTGGCGCTATCTTGACAGAATCCTTCTCTGCCCCTAATCAACGCAGTTGAATTGATTTATTTCCTTTGGCCATTAATCTAATTTGAATTCCCATTAGTGTTTTCCCCGGTTTCATTTTAATTCTTACAGTCATTGTTTTGCCTTTTCATTGTTCAGTTTCCTTTTCCATTTATGCTTAGCTGATTGTCAGTCTTCTTGCCCTTCCCTCTGTATTGAGGAAATGTATAATCCTGTAAACAGTTCTGAGGCAACGTACTGTAGCAACTGAACCCATTTTTGCTATTCATTCTTTGGATTTTTAACGAAACATCCTTAAGCTGTGCCCATACACCAGTGCAAAAAAAGCATTCTAAAGGAAGCAGATATTGAGAGTACTCCTAAACTATAATTAGTAAGGCAACGGAGACTTAGGTCACGACTCTAGCAGTGAGAGTGCATTAAAAAGCTATGAGAGTTGGTGGAAGAGTAAATAATTAAGCCTAACTCCCTGTTAGCCATCCCAACAAACTCATCCACGATCACTCTGGGATGGAACAGTTGGCAGCTTTTTGTTTACTGACCGTTCCCTAGAGTAAATCCCAGTGTATTGTGTCTGGGTTTTTTTCAGGAGTGAAGAAACTACTTTAAAAATACATGGGACAAAATTCAAGGCTGCTCAAACTAATGCCTAATCTTCTTGACACAGTCTCGGGGGCAAGCTGGTCAGTAGAGTTACAGAAAAAAAAGAGAAGCAGCGTGGCTCAGTGGAAAGGGTAACGGGCTTTGGTCATGGGTTCAAATCCCGGCTCCGCCAACTGTCAGCTGTGTGACTTTGGGCAAGTCGCTTAACTTCTCCGGGCCTCAGTTCCCTCATCTGTAAAATGGGGATTAAGACTGTGAGCCCCCCGTGGGACAACCTGATCACCTTGTAACCTCCCCAGCGCTTAGAACAGTGCTTTGCACATAGTAAGCGCTTAATAAATGCCATTAAAAAAAAATCAGAATCTGGTAAAAACTGAAGACGTTTTGATTATTAAAGGGAGGATGGCAGCATCCAGGTTGAACGAAGAAGTTAAAGAATCTGCACCTTCCCATTAACATAGTGGATTTCTCTCTTTACGTAGTATTTTGAAGTTCAGGCTTATTTTTCATTTTTGCTCCGTGGAAGGTTAACCTCCACTCCCATGGCTCCCTCCATTTATCACCCCATCTCCCTCCTACCATTCTTCTTCGAACTCCTTTGAGTGAGTCATTTACACCCATTGTCTCAAATTCCTCTCCTCCAGTTCTCTCCTGGACCCCCTCCAATCTGGCTTTCCGTCCCCTTCACTCCACAGAAACTGCCCTCTCAAAGGTCACCAGTGATCTCTTTCTTGTCCAAACCAGCAGCCTGGACTCATAAACTCCTCCCCACTGGCTTTAGAGCACTCCATCACCTTGCCCCCTCCTACCTCACCTCACCTCTTTCCTTCCACAGCCCAGCCCACATACTTCACTCCTCTAAGATGAAGAAAAGTAGGCTACCTTACTTATTTCAGAGGACCTGGGAGCCAGAGGTCATGGGTTCCAATCCCGGCTCTGCCACTTGTCAGCTGTGTGACTTTGGGCAAGTCACTTAACTATTCTTTCACTCAGTTCCCTCATCTGTAAAATGGGGATTAAGACTGTGAGCCCCAAATGGGACAACCAGATTACCTTGTATCCCCCCCAGGCCAGTGCCGTGAACAGTGCTTTGGACATAGTAAGTGCTTAACAAATGCCATCATCATCATTACTCTCCCAAGCACTTAGTACAGTGCTCTGCACGTATTAAGCACTCAATAAATACCATTGATTCGTCGATTGTTATGGAGTAACGTAGTGAATGGGATTAGTCACTTCCATGTGTCCATGAGAAGCAGTGAGGCCTAACGGTTAAAGTATGGGCCTGAAAGGCAGAAGGACCTGGGTTCTAGTTGCGCCTCCATAATAATAATAATAATGACATTTATTAAGCGCTTACTAAGTGCAAAGCACTGTTCTAAGCGCTGGGGAGGTTACAAGGTGCTCAGGTTGGTCCACGGGGGGGGCTCACAGTCTTCATCCCCATTTTACAGATGAGGGAACTGAGGCCCAGAGAAGTTAAGTGATTTGTCGGTTTTGTTCTCTGTCTCCCCCTTTTAGACTGTGAGCCCACTGTTGGGTAGGGACTGTCTCTATATGTTGCCAACTTGGACTTCCCAAGTGCTTAGTACAGTGCTCTGCACACAGTAAGCACTCAATAAATGATTGATTGATTGTCCAAAGTCACATAGCAGACAATTGGCGGAGCCGGAGTTTGAACCCATGACCTCTGGCTCCACAGCCCGTGCTCTTTCCACTGAGCCACGCTGCCTCCCTTCTATTGGGATGCTAATGGTAAAACTGCCCAAACGCAGACAGGAGGGAGAAGCCGACAGTAGGAAAGATGCAAACGTGGAAATCGGCTTCCAAATGATAGCTGATGCATAACAAGTGCTTAAATATCACTAGTACCTCACATGTCTGCAGTGTGACTGTGGGAAAGTCACTTAAGTCACTTAACTTCTCTGTGCCTCGGCTACCTCATCTGTAAAATGGGAATTAAGACTGTGAGCTCCATGTGGGCCAGGGACTAGGTCCAACTGGATTACCATCTATCTACCCCAGCACTTAGAACAGTGCCTGGCACATAGTAAGCGCTTGACAAATACCATTAAATATATATATTAAATATTATATATAACACACACACAAAGTGAGAAGCAGTGTGGCTCAGTGGAAATAGCACGGGCTTGGGGAGACAGAGGTCATGGGTTCTAATCCCAGCTCTGCCACTTGTCAGCTGTGTGACTTTGGGCAGGTCACTTTACTTCTCTGTGCCTCAACCACCTCATCTGTAAAATGGGGATTAAGATTGTGAGCCCCATGTGGGACAACTAGATTACCTTGTAATCCCCCCCGGCACTTAAAACAGTGCTTGGCACATAGTAAGCGCTTAACAAATGCCATCATTATTATTATTATGTATATAAAGTGTGGCTCAGTGGAAAGAGCACGGGCTTTGGAGTCAGAGATCATGGGTTCAAATCCCGGCTCTGCCACTTGTCAGCTGTGTGACTTTGGGCAAGTCACTTAACTTCTCTGGGCCTCAGTTACCTCATCTGTAAAATGAGGATGAAGACTGTGAGCCCCCCCGTGGGACAACCTGATCACCTTGTAACCTCTCCAGCGCTTAGAACAGTGCTTTGCACATAGTAAGCGCTTAATAAATGTCATCATCATTATATATATATATATATATATATATATATATATATATATATAATGTCCGTGAGTGGGTCATTTATTGAGTGGCCACTAGCTGGTATATGCAGAAGCAGTGTGGCTCAGTGGAAAGAGCTCGGGCTTTGGAGTCAGAGGTCATGGGTTCGAATCCCGGCTCCGCCACATGTCTGCTGTGTGACCTTGGGCAAGTCACTTAACTTCTCTGAGCCTCAGTTACCTCATCTGTAAAATGGGGTGAAGACTGTGAGCCCCCCGTGGGACAACCTGATCACCTTGTAATCTTCCCCAGAACTTAGAACAGTGCTTTTGCACATAGTAAGCGCTTAATAAATGCCATTATTATTATTACTATTATTATTATTATTATTATTATATGCGATTCAGAAGTGGTGGGAGGAAAAAAAGAACTGGGCTGTAATTCTCAGGTTGTCCAGTAGATGTCCTTCGGCAACCACATATAACTTTGCTGTTTATTTCCTAGGGAAACAAGTTAGTATTTATAATAAACCCTTGCTGTTGCAGGGAAAGAGCTCCCGTTACCAACGAATTGATTTACAAAATCTCAAAAGATTCATTAACAACCCAGCCTTAGCTGCCAAGGGACAGACCATGTTGTTGACAAAGTTCAGCGCCGATAACAAGACGCTTTCAGCACCAATACTAATGCAACTGACCATGAGATACTTGGCACCGCTCATAGTCAATAGAAAAGATATTAGGATTCTCCTTGAAGCAATCTGCTTGGAAGGCTAGAGCTATTTGTGATTTCAGAAATCTATTGAGTTGATGACTCTACAGCCAAGGCCAAACAGGGCAGGACAATCTGTCATCTGCCAGGCAAGCAATACCGGGGTCGGGAGAGCAAGCTTTCCCTGGTGATGGAACTGTTCTCTGGTTCCTTCTTCTACGAGACTTCTTTTCCTATCAGTTCAACTCTGATCATGTTGCTACTGATACAGGGAGTTCTTTCGTCCTCAAGCTGATTACAACGAAGATACCTTTTGCAAAAAGGAACTCTTCAAGGGTATTACAAGTAACATCCAAAAGAATAGGAATGATGCCATTTAAGTGCTTACTGTGACAAGAACCTCACTAAGCACTCGGGTAGATAAAATATTACCAGGACAGAGATGGCCCCTGTGCCATATGGGGCTCACAGTCTATATAAGAGGAAACCAGGGCTCAGGAAAGCTAAGTGACTGGCCCAAGGTTACAAAGTAAGAGAGTGGTAAAACCAAGCTCTCTGGATCCCAGTCGCCCTTTCTACTAGGCCATGCAGCCCCTCTGAATATACTTTCTGATATCAGTGTCACTTTTCTCTCTAAAAACCCAAGCTGAGAAGCAGCATGGCCTAGCAGAAACAGCATGAGCCAGAGGACCTATGTTCTAAACCCTGCTCTACCACTTACCTGCTGTGTGAGATCTTGGGTAAGTCACTTAATTTCTCTGCACCTCACTTTCCCCATGTGCAAAATGGGGGTTAAGTACCTGTTCTCCCTTCTACTTAGCCTCCTGGAGGCCTCATGGGATTCACAGTCTAAATGACTTGCCCAAAAGCACAGACTTTGTTAGGGGTGAATTCAATAGTAGGGCCTTGTTCATAAGTTATTTTAATTGTGCTGCTTCTTTCATTAGGTATTTAAAATGCAGTGTCCGCTTTAGATGCATTAAAATGTCTAGTCTTTTTATTGTCTTAGAATTTTTCCATATAGTTTGATATTTTTTTTTGAGGGGGGAGAGAGGTTAAGAAACAATCTTCCAGAATGTTAGAATAACTGTAATTCACTTTAGAGGTGGTTGTATGAGTATGAGAGGGGTATGAGTCTACACTGTGATATTTATCATGGTAAAGCATTTGACATCATCAACTGATGAAGTATCAGGCAACCGCTAAGGAAATTCAGGTGCTCTGAGAAGTTCATCTAGGTCATTAAGTTTCTCTACCAGAGTTCAATGAGAAAAGTAAGTTGATGGGACCCTGCCTGAGCCTTCCCACATCTCCACTGGAGTAAAGCAGGGTTGTGAGATAGCTTCAGTTCGGTTCAATTTATGCTATTTCACATTCTTAAGAATACAATGAGGGATCTGGAGAGCAGAGTCAGAATATCCTTCTGAGACACCCGGAAACTCTTCCAGTTCTACAGTCTATGAGCATCATCTTGGAGGGAATCATCCAGGAACTGCTGCAGGCTGACAATGCGCACCCAAGAAAACTAGCAGATTACTTTCAAATTGCTCCGCAGAGTCAGCACACTATGAGGGCTGAAAACAGGACTGAAGCAAAATGAGGTACTGTGTAGGCTATATTTGCAGCACATGTTCCAGAGGCATGGACAGACAGAGAGGTAGAGAGCAGAATCAAAAAGGTTCGTGGAGCTTCTGGGAGATAGAGTTTGTTAGCAAGGAAGAATCAGCTTCGAAGCAAACAAGGTTTATATAGCTGTAGAGGTGTCACATACGGCTGTGGCATTTACTATTGAAGTTATATGCGGCTCCTCCAAGATTCAGCAGTGTCACCTGTGATCACACCAAATGGTCAGTCAAGATTACCAACAGTGTCATCCTGGAATGCAGGCAGTTCACCAAGCTTTGCTCACAACTGGGCTCTGCTGGGTGGGACGTGTGAAGAGAATGAATCACCAGAGAAAGCCCAAACACCTAACAGTAATAAACTGAAAGGGTGAATGCGCATTCCAGGAAGGGGAGAAGCGGTTTAGAGACATGGATGAGGCACAAACTCCAACGGTGAAACAATGTTTCATGCAGGGGCTCTGGGAGATTACTGCATCAGGCAGGCTGGACTTGGGGTAGTAGGGGGGCAGGGCCAGCAAACAGGAGGAGTCCAACTATCTATTACCCAAAAAAAAGGTATTTCATGATAGAAATGAGGTACAGATCACAGGTTTGCTGTTAAGACTGATCATTTTGTGCTGCTGAGGTGTCATTTGAGGCCTTTAATGATCATTACCCAATCCTTGATCCTGCCGGGGAGTGGAAAATTTGTCATTTTTTAAGGTGCTTGTTAGATGAGGTCACTGAGGCACAGAGAGGCTAAACGATTTGCCTCAGGTCACACAGCAGACAAGTGGCAGAGCTGGGATTAAAACCCAGGTCCTTCTGACTCCCATGCCCATGCTCTAACCACTATACAACACTGTTTCTCTCAGGAACCAAGTGTATGAGGATTCCTTCCCCCCATTGACTTGTGACTAATCCGTGTTGAGTTGGCTTTACAACACTTCCCAAGCCGGAGCCAGCAGTTGCCTTGGCTTCTGAACATCCTGCTGCTGTTTTCCCACTCAGGCATCACAGAGTGAAGCAAGAAGCCACTACTCTATCCCCAAAGTGTCTGCACCCCTCATCTGTTTGCAAAGGGGAGGGGGTGAGGGAGATCAAATCTTCTTCACAAAAGACCCCTGCATGTGGCTCTATCTTGAGTTGCATGCGGATATATATCTTAGGAAGCAGCATGGGAGTCAGAAGGACCTGAGTTCTAATCCCATTGTCTGCTGTGGAATCTTGGGCAAGTCAATTCACTTCCCGGTGCCTCGGTTACCTCATCTGTAAAATGGGGATTAAGACTGGGAGCCCCATGTGGGATACGGACTTTGTCCAACTTGATTAGCCTGCATCTGCCCCAGCACTTAATTCAGTGCCTGGCACATAGTAAGCACTTAACAAATAACATAACAAAATTGCAAGAGCCCATTCATGTTCTTTGGCAGGTGTGGGAGGAACCTGTAGGTGAATACCCTCCAGCTATTTAAAAACAGTACTAGGATCAGGTTTTTCTATTTCCAGAACGTTTCATCAGGCTTCATACAAGCCTCAGAATAATGCGCGCCCTAAACTGAGGCCAGACTGAACACGCTTCAGCCTAGTCGTGGAACTCCAAGCACTGAAAATGAGTAAGACCTCCCGGGGAGAAGCCGGAGGGAAGGTGGAAAGGAGGCCAGGTTGGAGGGCTAGTTTAGCCAAGAGGGTCACCATTCTCAGCCATTTTACTCTTCTTCTAACATCGCTCAGGGCGGTCTCCAAAAATCCAGGACATGTGGCCAGCCACCCTTGCACAGATGCTGCAGCCTGAGTTTCCCAAGGCACACCCTGAGTCAGGGCCGATCAGGGGGTTTGGATTCACAGCCTCTGACTTACCCGGTGAGCTAATCCACTGAGTCAGTCCCTGGGAAGAGAGTGGCAGCGCTCTTCTAACTGCGCACAAAGGCTTGGCAGGGGCCTCTGGGAGCCCCAAGGATCATTTCCACCCGCATATCCCAGCAGAGGTCCCCCTTGTAGACCTTTTGGACTTCAGGATTTTCCCTCCTACAGGATCCCGAAACGATACAGACCGAATCTGCGACCGGTTGGGGGACGATTCCAGCTCTCGATTAAAAAAAAAAAGAAAAAATAAAACCAAAGACTCGATGGGGGGCCCGAAGAGGATCTTCTCCCTCCAACCTCCGGCTTCCAGAGGGAAAGGAAACCTTCTATCTCGCTGAGGCTCAGAGTGGGCCTCTGCATTTCTTTCGGCTCCTCCCTTCCTTTCTTGCACAGTGCCGGACGTCAAGTAGCCGCTGTTCCACAGGCTCGTTGTGAGCACCTGTTTTGTTGTGACTCACCTAATCAGCCCGGAGACCTTCCCACTTCTGACAGCAGGCCTCACTCAGGTAGTACGTGCGGCTAGTAACCCTTCAGATCTGTGTAATAACATGCCTCGCACACAATTCCCAACATCATTCACTCTTTCCAGTAAGCGTGGTAACGTGTCATGGCTGTGTGATTTGTGAGAGGTGCTGCGGGTACATATCCAGGGTGTGAGTCGTAGGTAAGAATAACGAGGTCCATTCCCCTAGCTTTTATGACTAAGGAACTTCACTGTTACAAAATTCGAGTGCTGGGAGATTAATTTTCCCGGTTTATCTCGAAACCCAGTCCTCGGGAATTTTGACCCCTGTCGTTAGAGGATGAACCCATGAGAGGGGGGCTGAGGGAGATGATCTTGCATCAGTGCTACTGTGGAGCCAGGGAAGAGAATTTCCTATCTTCCAGGGAGTCACAGGAGGAAATGGGAGCTCATGACAATTGTGTTTACTTGGCTGAATATTATGTATCTCCCTAACAAAATGTGCTTTTGGCAGGAAACAGGGTGGAGGGGTCAAAGAGGGCTCTTGATTTAATAACCCTACGCTCTACCTACCCTTTCAGAAAGGAACAAGCTCAGAAAACAGGCTCTGGAGTAAACTCAGATTTATCATTTGTGAGGGAAGATCTTAAATCCCTGCGGTCTAATGCGGCTGCTCCTCTGTCCCCATTTCGGCTCTGTGCGTGTTTCCTTTTAGCAGAAGAGCTTCTAATTCCCTTTAACTGTTAGCCACTAAACGTAGAGGCCGTTACAGAGGGGGGGCCTCTTTTAAATTCCCTCATGGAATCGGCTAACTCGCTGCCCGGGCACTTGTTTTGGCATCCTGGGATTAAGAAGTTATGCATCTTGACACGCACTTTACTCTTACAAGTCGTAACAGAACCACTGAGATTTTTTTTTTGTCTTCGCATTTCTGTCTGAACACCTGTTCCAGGCAGAGCAGGGGGGTAGTATTTCTGTGAGTTCCCTCTTTTCCTCTTCCTCTAGAAGGACCCCAGATGGGAGGAGGAAACGTTTAAAGCAGGCTGGGGTAGTTTAAAAGACATTTGTCATGGTGTTAAAAAAAAAAAACTACTTTGGAGTGAATACCCTCATGACCAAAAAGAAGGAAAAAAAATCGGAGCTGTTTTTAACAGCCTTCTCTACAAAGTCTGTTTGGACTCTGAAACAAACTGGATTTATAACTATCCCTTCTCCGTTGCGATGTCTGTCTCGCCCCCCTAGACTGTGAGCTCGCTGTGGTCAGGGACTGTCCCTCTTTATTGCTGTATTGTAACAGCGTGGCTTAATGGAAAGAGCCCGGGCTTGGGAGTCAGAGGTCGTGGGTTCTAATCCTGCTTCTGCCGCTTGTCAGCTGTGTGACTTTGGGCAAATCACTTCACTTCTCTGGGCCTCGGTGACCTCATCTGCCAAGTGGGGCTTAAGCCTGTGAGCCCCACGGGGACAACCTGATCGCCTTGTATTCCTCCAGCGCCTTGAACAGTGTTCCGCGCACAGTAAGCGCTTAACAAATAGCATCATTATTATTATTATTATTATTTTCCAAGCGCTTAGTACGGCGCTCTGCACACAGGAAGCGCTGAATAAATACGATGGAATGGATCCATACTGTGAGCCCACTATTGGGTAGGGACGGTCTCTATATGTTGCCAACTTGTACTTCCCAAGCGCTTAGAACAGTGCTCTGCACACAGTAAGCGCTCAATAAATACGATTGATGATGATGATGACAGCTCGGGAGACAGATTTAGATTATTCTGAATGAAGCCGTGGCAAATCCCCCATTAATCTCTGAAAGGGATTTGCCCACCCCGCAGATGGTGCCCGGGGTTCTCCTCCCGCCTTGGAGCAAAACTGCCGCTCAAGCCGCGTGTCTGATAGCGCTCCCCCGTCCCTTTCCCTGGTTTTCCCATTAGCTAGGCACCATTCCTCATTTTCCGGGCAGTTTCCTTGGATAAGGAAGTCTTTCATGAGCAGGAGAGCGTTCCTTCTCAATCTACAGACGCCAACTGGGTGGGGAGGGGAGAGGGGATGGGGCGGATCCGTTTCCCCGGAGACCTGACATCTTCTTGCCTTGGCTGAAACCTTCGGTCCCGCGCTTTCGGAGGGACGAAAGCTTCCCCTCCCTGGCCTTTTCCAGCGCTTAGAACAGTGCTTTGCACATAGTAGGCGCTTAGCAAATACCATTATTATTATTATTTTCCTAGAGAAGGCCCCCACCGGGCAAACCCCTCTCCCCCAGTCTGGGATCTTCCCCCTCCCGCCCCCTTATTTGGTTCAACGGTGCCGACTTGGACTTCCCAAGCGCTTAGAACAGTGCTTTGCACATAGTAGGCGCTTAGCAAATACCATTATTATTATTATTTTCCTAGAGAAGGCCCCCACTGGACAAACCCCTCTCCCCCAGTCTGGGATCTTCCCCCTCCCGCCCCCTTATTTGGTTCAACGGTGCCGACTTGGACTTCCCAAGCTCTTAGAACAGTGCTTTGCACATAGTAGGCGCTTAGCAAATACCATTATTATTATTATTTTCCTAGAGAAGGCCCCCACCGGACAAACCCCTCTCCCCCAGTCTGGGATCTCCCCCTTCCCGCCCCCTTATTTCGTTCACCGGTGCCGACTTGGACTTCCCAAGTGCTTAGCACAGTGCTTTGCACATAGTAGGCGCTTAGCAAATACCATTATTATTACTATTTTCCTAGAGAAGGCCCCCACCGGACAAACCCCTCTCCCCCCGTCTGGGATCTCCCCTTCCCGCCCCCCTTATTTCGTTCTCCGGTGCCGACTTGGACTTCCCAAGCGCTTAGTACAGTGCTTTGCACACAGTGAGCGCTCAATAAATACGATTGATTGAATGAATGAATGAATGAATGAATGAATGAATGAAGCCAGGAGTGCGTTATTATGCGCCACAGAGAAGCAGCGTGGCTCAGTGGAAAGAGCCCGGGCTGTTTGGCCAGAGTCGTGGGTTCTAATCCCGCCCCGCCACTTGTCTGCTGTATGACCTTGGGCAAGTCGCTTCACTGCTCTGTGCCTCAGTTCCCTCATCTGTAAAATGGGGATTAAAACTGTGAGCCCCATGAGGGACAACGTGATTGCCTAGTATCTCCCCCAGCGCTTAGAACAGTGCTTGGCACATAGTAAGCGCTTAACAAATACCATCATCATCATTTGGCTCGCGGACCTTCCCCGGGGAGGGATCATTCATTCAATCGTATTTATTGAGCGCTTACTGTGAGCGGAGAGCCGTACTGAGCGCTGGGGAAGGTACGCTGCTGCAATAAATTAATAAGAATAATAATAGTATTTGCTAAGCGCTTACTAAGTGCGAAGCACTGTTCTAAGCACTGGGGGGGGATACAGGGTAATCAGGTTGTCCCACGTGGGGCTCCCAATCTTGATCCCCATCTGACAGATGAGGGAACTGAGGCCCAGAGAAGTGAAGTGACTTACCCAAAGTCACACAGCTGACAAGTGGCGGGGCCGGGATTTGAACCCAGGACCCAAAAGAGGGAAGATCCCTGCTCAAGACGGGCTCCGAGTCTCAGCATCGCGAGCTGCCCTGTCTGGTCCTTTCTCTGACAAACTAGCTCTCTTCCCCCTCTTCAAAGCCCCGCTGAGAACTCACTTCCTCCAGGAAGCCTTCCCAGACTCAATCCCCCTTTTCCTCTGCTCCTTTGCTCTAATGATGATAATAATAATAATTATTATTATTATTATATATGTGTATAATAATGTATATGTATGTATATATGTATATATGTATGTATATATATATATATATGTATATGTATATTATGTATAATAATAATTATTATTATAATGGCATTTGTTAAGCACTTACTATGTGCAAAGCACTGTTCTAAGCGCTGGGGGGATACAAAGTGATCAGGTTGTCCCGCGCGGGGCTCACAGTCATCATCCCCATTTTACAGATGAGGTAACTGAGGCTCAGAGAAGTGAAGTGACTTGCCCAAGGTCACACAGCAGACACGTAGGGGAGCCGGGATTCGAACCCACGACCTCTGACTCCAAAGCCCGGGCTCCTTCCACTGAGCCACCCTACTTCTCTACCCACTTCCCTTCCCCACAACACTTGTGTATATTGGTACCTATTTACGACTCGATTTATTTTATTAATTATGTGTATAGATCTATAATTCTATTTATCTATTTTGATGGGATTGATGCCTGTCTACTTGTTCTGTTCTGTTGTCCATATCCCCCCTTGTAGCCTGTGAGCCCGTTGTTGGGTAAGGATGGTCTCTCTCTGTTGCCGAATTGTACTTTCCCAGCGCTTAGTACAGTGCTCTACACATAGTAAGCGCTCCATAAATCCAACTGAATGAATGAATTGTACTTTCCAATAAATGAATGAACGAATAGTACTTTCCAAGCGCTTAGAACATTGTCCTGCCCTCAGTAAGCGCTCAATCAATTCGATTGAATGAATGAACTGTACTCTCCCAGCGCTTAGTCCAGTGCTCTGCACACAGTAAGTGCTCAATAAATCCGATTGAATGAAGGAATGAATTGTTGTTTCCCAGCGCTTAGAACAGTGCTCTGCACACAGTAAGCGCTCAATAAATCCGACTGAATGAATGAATGAATTGTAGTTTCCCAGCGCTTAGAACAGTGCTCTGCACACAGTAAGTGCTCAATAAATACGACTGAATGAATGAACTGTACTTTCCCAGTGCTTAGTCCAGTGCTCTGCACACAGTAAGCGCTCAATAAATCCGATTGAATGAAGGAATGAATTGTAGTTTCCCAGCGCTTAGAACAGTGCTCTGCACACGGTAAGCGCTCAATAAATCCGATTGAATGAAGGATTGAATTATAGTTTCCCAGCGCTTAGAACAGTGCTCTGCACAGAGTAAGCACTCAATAAATCCGATTGAATGAATGAATGAATGAATTGTAGTTTCCCAGCGCTTAGAACAGTGCTCTGCACACAGTAAGAGCTCAATAAATACGACTGAATGAATGAACTGTACTTTCCCAGTGCTTAGAACAGTGCTCTGCACACAGTAAGCGCTCAATAAATCCTATTGAATGAATGAATAAATTGTAGTTTCCCAGCGTTTAGAACAGCGCTCTGCACACAGTAAGCGCTCGATAAATCCGATTGAATGAATGATTGAATTGTAGTTTCCCAGCGCTTAGAACAGTGCTCTGCACACAGTAGGGCTCACAGTCTTAATCCCCATTTTTACAGATGAGGGAACTGAGGCTCAGAGAAGTTAAGTGACTTGCCCAAGGTCACACAGCAGACTTGTGGTGGAGCCGGGATTCGAACCCACGACACCTGACTCCAAAGCCCGGGCTCTTTCCACTGAGCCACGCTGCTCTGGGCCTCAGCTCCCTTATCTGTAAAATGGGGATCAAGACTGTGAGCCCCCGTGGGACAACCTGATCACCTTGTAACCTCCCCAATGCTTAGAACAGTGCTTTGCACATAGTAAGTGCTTAATAAATGCCATTATTATTATTATTATTATTATTATTGGGCAAATTACTCAAGTTTCAAGTTTTGAGCCCCCCGTGGGACAACCTGATCACCTTGTAACCGCCCCAGCGCTTAGAACAGTGCTTTGCAAATAGTAAGCACTTAATAAATGCCATTATTATTATTATTATTATTATTATAAGTCCGATTGAATGAATGAATTGTAGTTTCCCAGCGCTTAGAACAGTGCTCTGCACAGAGTAGGGGGTCGATGAATGAGGCTGGCTGACAAATACCATCATTCTTCTGGACTGTGAGCCCGCTGTTGCGTAGGGACCGTCTCTATATGTTGCCAACTTGGACTTCCCAAGCGCTTAGTCCAGTGCTCTGCACACAGTAAGCGCTCAATAAATACGATTGAATGAATGAACAAATACCAAAATGATTATTATGATGATTATTAAATACGATTGAATGACTGACTGATGCTTCTAGACTGCGAGCCCGCTGTTGGGGAGGGACCGTCTCTCTATGTTGCCAACTTGGACTTCCCAAGCGCTTAGTCCAGTGCTCTGCACACGGTAAGCGCTCAATAAATACTCTTGAATGAATGAACAAATACCAAAATTATTATTATGATGATTATTAAATACGATTGAATGAATGAACAAATACCAAAATAATTATGATGATTATTATTAAATACGATTGAATGACTGACTGACTGACTGACGCTTCTAGACTGTGAGCCCGCTGTTGGGGAGGGACCGTCTCTCTATGTTGCCAACTTGGACTTCCCAAGCGCTTAGTACAGTGCTCTGCACACGGTAAGCGCTCAATAAATACGATTGAAGAGTGAATGAATGAACAAATACCAAAATTATTATTATGATGATGATTAAATACGATTCAATGACTGACTGACACTTCTAGACTGTGAGCCCGCTGTTGGGTAGGGACTGTCTCTCTCTACGTTGCCAACTTGTCCTTCCCAAGCGCTTAGTCCAGTGCTCTGCACACAGTAAGTGCTCAATAAATACGATTGAATGAATGAATGAATGAACAAATACCAAAATTATTATGATGATGATTATTAAATACGATTGAATGAATGAACAAATACCAAAGTTATTATGATGATGATTATTAAATACGATTGAATGACTGACAGACTGACGCTTCTAGACTGTGAGCCCGCTGTTGGGGAGGGACTGTCTCTATATCAATCAATCAATCAATCGTATTTATTGAGCACTTACTGTGTGCAGAGCACTGTACTAAGCGCTTGGGAAGTCCAAGTTGGCAACATATAGAGACAGTCCCTACCCAAAAGCGGGCTCACAGTCTAAAAGGGGGAGACAGAGAACAAAACCAAACATACTAACAAAACCAACTTGTACTTCCCAAGCGCTTAGTCCAGTGCTCTGCACACGGTAAGCGCTCAATAAATACGATTGAATGAATGAATGAACAAATACCAAAATTATTATGATGATGATTATTAAATACGATTAAATGACTGACTGACGCTTCTAGACTGTGAGCCCGCTGTTGGGGAGGGACCGTCTCTATACGTTGCCAACTTTTACTTCCCAAGCGCTTAGTCCAGTGCTCTGCACACGGTAAGCGCTCAATAAATACGATTGAAGAGTGAATGAATGAACAAATACCACAATTATTATGATGATGATGATTAAATACGATTGACTGAAATGCTTCTAGCCTGTGAGCCCGCTGTTGGGGAGGGACCGTCTCTCTATGTTGCAACTTGGACTTCCCAAGCGCTTAGTACAGTGCTCTGCACACGGTAAGTGCTCAATAAATACGCTTGAATGAATGAACAAATACCAAAATTATTATTATGATTATTAAATACGATTGAATGACTGACTGACGCTTCCAGACTGCGAGCCCGCTGTTGGGGAGGGACCGTCTCTCTATGTTGCCAACTTGGACTTCCCCAAGCGCTTAGTACAGTGCTCTGCACACGGTAAGTGCTCAATAAATACGCTTGAATGAATGAACAGATACCAAAATTATTATTATGATTATTAAATACGATTGAATGACTGACTGACGCTTCTAGACTGTGAACCTGCTGTTGGGGAGGGACCGGCTCTCTATGTTGCCAACTTGGACTTCCCAAGCGCTTAGTCCAGTGCTCTGCACACGGTAAGCGCTCAATAAATACGATTGAAAGAATGAATGAATGAAAGAGGCCGGGGTGGGGGGGGCGTCCTCCCCGTCCTGTCCTGGAGGGGGCGTGGCCTGTCCGAGCCGCGCCCTGATTGGCTCCCCGGCGCGGGGGCGTGGCCCGTCCGAGCCGCGCCCTGATTGGCTCCCCGGCGCGGGGGGCGTGGCCCGGCGCCGCCGGCAAAACGGCCGGGCCCGGCCGGCAGCCCCGGCCACTTCGGAACCCATTGGACGGAGACGGGAGGCCGGCCCCGCCCCGCCCGCGCGCCCCCTAGCGGCTGCCTGCCCGCCCGCCCGTCCGTCCGGGTTCGGCTCCTCGGCTGGGCTCGGCTGGGCTCGGCGCTGCTCGTGACTGCCCCCCTCCGCCCCGCGCCGGCAGCGCCGACCATGCCCCGGCCCCCGCTGCGCAGCCACTGAGCGCCCCGCCGCCCCCCGCCAGCCCCCCGCCCGAGGACACGGGGCAAAGCAGCGCACCCCCCACCCCCCCCGCACCGCTCCCCGCCTCCGCCTTCAACATGCCTCGCTCCTTCCTGGTCAAGAAGCATTTCAATGCGTCCAAGAAGCCAAACTACAGCGAATTGGACACCCATACAGGTAAAGACAGAGACAGAGAGACAGAGACAGGGAGGAGGGAGGCGCTCCCCAAATAGGATGGGAATTAGACTCTCCCCCCCCCCAGATTGGACACCCATACAAGTAAAAGAGAGAGAGGGGAGACGCTCCCCAAATAGCGCGGGAATTAGACTCCCCCCCCAGATTGGACACCCATATAGGAAAGAAAGAGAGATGGGAGGGAGGCGCTCCCCAAATAGGATGGGAATTAGACTCCCCCCCCCCCGTTGGACACCCATATAGGAAAGATAGAGATGGGAGGGAGGCGCTCCCCAAGTAGGATGGGAATTAGACCCCCCCACACACACACCAGATTGGACACCCATATAGGAAAGATAAAGAGAGATGGGAGGGAGGCGCTCCCCAAATAGGATGGGAATTAGACCCCCTCCCCTCCACCAGATTGGACACCCATATAGGAAAGAGAGAGAAAGAGAGATGGGAGGAAGGCGCTCCCCAAGTAGGATGGGAACTAGACTCCCCCCCTCCCCACCACCAGATTGGACACCCATATAGGAAAGATAGAGAAAGAGAGAGGGGAGGGAGGTGCTCCCCAAGTAGGATGGGAACTAGACTCCCCCCGAGATTGGACACCCATACAGGTAAAAGAGAGAGAGGGGAGACGCTCCCCAAATAGCACGGGAATTAGACTCCCCCCCCCAGATTGGACACCCATACAGGAAAGATAAAGAGAGATGGGAGGGAGGCGCTTCCCAAATAGGATGGGAACTAGACGACTTCCCCCCCCCCCCCCAGATTGGACACCCACACAGGTAAAAGAGAGAGAGGGGAGATGCTCCCCAAATAGCACGGGAATTAGACTCCCCCCCAGATTGGACACCCATATAGGAAAGATAAAGAGAGATGGGAGGGAGGCGCTCCCCAACTCCCCAAATAGGATGGGAACTAGACTCCCCCCCCCCCCCCGATTGGACACCCATACAGGTAAAAGAGAGCGGGGGAGATGCTCCCCAAATAGCACGGGAATTAGACTCCCCGCAGATTGGACACCCATATAGGAAAGATAGAGAAAGAGAGATGGGAGGGAGGTGCTCCCCATATAGGATGGGAACTAGACGACTCCCCCCCCCCCCCAAGATTGGACGCCCATAAGGTAAAAGAGAGAGAGGGGAGATGCTCCCCAAATAGCACGGGAATTAGACTCCCCCCCAGATTGGACACCCATATAGGAAAGATAGAGAAAGAGAGATGGGAGGGAGGTGCTCCCCAAATAGGATGGGAATTAGACTCCCCGCAATTGGACGCCCATATAGATAAAAGAGAGAAAGAGAGAGAGAAGACGCTCCCCAAGTAGCACGGGAATTAGACTCCCCCCAAATTGGACACCCATGCAGAGGAGAGAGAGAGAGAGAGAGAGAGAGAGAGAGAGAGAGAGAGAGAGAGAGAGAGAGAGAGAGAGAGAGAGAGAGAGATGGGAGGGAGGTGCTCCCCAAATAGCATGGAAATTAAACTCCCCCCAAATTGGACACCCATGTAGGGGAGAGAGAGAGAGAGATGGGAGGGAGGCGCTCCCCAAATAGCATGGAAATTAGACTCCCCCCAATTGTACATCCATATAGGAGAGAGGGGGGGGAAGGGGGGAGGGAAAGGGGGAGAGAGAGAGAGAGAGAGAGGGAGAGAGAGAGAGAGAGAGATATGGGAGGGAGGCGCTCCCCAAATAGCATGGAAATTAGACCCCCAATTGGACACCCATATAGGTAAAGAGAGAGAGAAAGAGAAGACACTCCCCAAGTAGCACGGGAATTAGACTCTCCCCAAATTGGACACCCATGGAGAGAGAGAGAGAGAGAGAGAGAGAGAGTAGGGAGCCGCTCCCCAAATAGCACAAGAATTAGACTCCCCCCAAATTGGACACCCATACAGGTAAAAGAGATAGAGGAGATGCTCCCCAAATTGCACGGGAATTAGGCCCCCCCAGCCCCAAATTACCCTGTTCGTCTTTTAAGTGGTCTTATGTTTGATTTGGTTCTTCAGGGGACAGCTTTATTCAGAAACGGAACTCTCGTGCAGAAGGATGTTTCAAATGTGGCACTGAGGGTTTTTTTTAAGCTCACTGAGCAATAGTCCAGTTCGAATAGATAGGAAACTTTTTTTGTCCACGTTTTAGATAAGGCAGCTGTTTTTCTTTGGGGGAGGATAGAGAATCAATATGCATTAGTGGAACGGGGATATAAAAGGGGAATGGGCTCTACTTGTAAAAGCAGAAGATAGAGGAGACCAGGATTATAGAATTGGGTCTGTTGGACCTCGCAGACAGTCTTTCGGCGCGTTGTCTGTCAAGTGACTTTTTTATTTTTAGTGGACTGAGCTAGCCTTGACTGACACTTGCACGGGTGTATCATTTTTAACCCCGATTCCTCCGTACACATGACTGGGTTCCGCTGAAAATGCCCAAACGGTTCCCCACCCCCAAACTTCTAAGCATGATTCGAGGGCCTGATCATCCAGCCGTTTTACCGTAACCCTCTTTTCTTTTCTCTCCCCCAGTGATCATTTCCCCCTATCTCTATGAGAGCTATCCTATGCCCGTCATTCCACAACCAGAGATCCTCAGCTCAGTATCCTACAACCCCATCACTGTCTGGACTACAACAGCTCCGTTTCATTCCCCACTGACCAAAGACCTCTCTCCTCTCTCTGGATATCCCTCCTCTCTGGGGCGAGTGAGCCCCCCTCCACCGTCCGACACCTCGTCGAAGGACCACAGCGGCTCTGAGAGCCCCATTAGTGATGAAGAGGAAAGAATCCAGCCCAAGCTTTCTGACCCCCATGCCACTGAAGCTGAAAAGTTTCAGTGCAGTTTATGCAACAAGACCTATTCAACTTTCTCTGGGCTGGCCAAGCATAAGCAGCTGCACTGCGATGCCCAATCTAGGAAATCTTTCAGCTGTAAGTACTGTGACAAGGAATATGTGAGTCTGGGAGCCCTTAAGATGCACATTAGGACCCACACGCTACCTTGTGTCTGCAAGATCTGTGGCAAGGCTTTCTCTAGACCCTGGTTGCTGCAAGGACACATTAGAACTCACACGGGTAAGGAACAAGAAACCTCAGATCTGAACACAACCCTCTAATAGCACGAAGCTCTGTGTTAGTTAGCCCTTGGTTTTGTATTCGGTAAATGCGACTGCCGTTCGGTTGCGGCTACTTCCCGACTGTCCCCAGCCCCAAATGCTCCATTTCTCGTCCCGGCCAGAGACCGCAAACAGCCGATTAGACTTTGGAAAGCGCTCTGATGCGGGAGGGTCGGTCTCAAAGATCAGTTAGAAAGAGCAACAAAGATTATTCCTGAATGTGTGCTCTGTGGAACTGTGGGGTGCGCCCTCCTCCCAGTCCCCCCCCAGCTAATCAGCAAGTACAAATGTTGCTATCTTAACTGATTTGGTAAATAGATGAGAAGGTTACCCATAGTCTTGTGCCCCACATGTTCTCACCCTGCGCTGCTGGGGTTGATTGAGCTTTCTGCTTTCTTCATTTGGTTATTTATGGCTGCATGTCTTGTCCCTAAGCCCCAGGTCCCGTCACCACCCCCGGGTCCCACATGCAGCTCTAGGCATGAAGAGGGCAGGGCTGTGGGCAGAAAGGGGGTGCAGCTGGGAGGAGTGCAACTTAAGAGACTTAGCTGCACCTGTCGAGGCCAAAAACTTGGGTCTCTGAGCCTCCTCACCCAGCATGGAGCACTGTTACTGCCTGTCTGGCAGCAGGACGCCACAGTGCAGTTGGTCCCAAATCATGGGAATGCCCCCTCAAGGAGCAGGCTTTTCAGGCATGCCCATTTCAGGCCTTGCTTCAGTTGTTCAACGTTTTCCATTTCCCATTCGTGTGACTTCCATAAATGTGATTGATCTCTGCAACTGTGAGGGTGCGTTTGTTTCTCCAGACCTGCTGACCTTTTTTCCTCCTATTTCCCATGTTTCAGGGGAGAAGCCTTTTTCCTGCCCTCACTGCAACCGAGCGTTTGCAGATCGATCCAATCTGCGGGCCCACCTGCAGACCCATTCCGACGTCAAGAAATACCAGTGCAAAAACTGCTCCAAAACTTTCTCCAGAATGTCTCTTCTGCACAAACATGAGGAATCTGGCTGCTGTATAGCACACTGAGTGATGCAATCGATGTTTACCCAAACTGAATGCATTTCTCCGCTCCTGTTCCCCAAAGCAAATAGAAGTCCAAAGGCATTTTCTCTTCTGCTTCCCAACCAAATAATAAAAAAGGGGAAGAATGCAGAATCCATAAAGTTTTCAGGTCAATTACTTCCATGTGGAGTTTGCAATCGCTCTATACTTAATGTCATTTCAGATAGGTCATAAAGAAGACGCATAATGAACCTTCTTCACAGATGAAGCCAAAAAGCACATTCTCTCTTTCTTGCAAAGAAAAGACTCCAGAGATTTACATTCCTGCCAAATCATTTCAACTGAAAAAAACAGTATTTTTTTTAAGGTTGTAAAGAATGTCCTATAGCAAGAGAATCTGCCCAGATGCCATTTATCTCAGGTGCCTTATAAAGTATTCCAAGTTTACTTTATTCAATATCTGATGTTAAGGTTGCTGTTGTTTTAAAAGTAAGGCCTTTGTTCATTACCAGTAATGCTTATACTGCATATCTCAAAGAAGAAGAAAAAATACACGAGAATGTACTGAAAACGTATGCCATGTTTTGCCAGTGAACTGTATGTGCCTTAGGAAAAAAGACTGTCACTTTGTACATTCCTGGTGCATGCATGGCCCATGTTGTTACAAAATAGTTTTTACTGTTCCTCTTAATTTTAATTTTTTTATAATGGGAATAAGTGCAAGAGAGGGGATCCATGGGCGCTCGACAATGTCATTTTTTAAAAAAAAACTCCTTAAAATGCACAAAGAAAATGCAATTATCTACAGCAGCACCCCTCCCAGTCAAGTGCCTGTTTTTGTTAATGATTTGTAAAGTTTGTGGACATAATGTAAATCTTTTTATTTTTTTATGACTGAATGTGTTTTGTATGAAAGGGAGATGTTGCCTCTAGCCAAGTCTATAGATAACTTGAAGATCGTGTGAAGTCAAATGTCTATGTCGTTTTTCTAGCCACTTTTTTTTTTTACAATAAAGTTTTCAAGTAAAACCCTATTGTTTGTCTTGAGGACTAAGACTTCACATTTTAGTAAAGGGGAACAGCCTTACTTCCTGAGAAAGATCCAAACGCAAGCCCGTTTGCTCTTACGAAGTGGTAGCTCACACAAGCTAAGCATTCATCCGAAATACTAGAATAACCTTAAAAAAAGTCCTTTCTGGGACTGCATCAGCATAACGTTACGCTGGCATTTTCCTTTGATTAAATATTAGGCTTGGTGAAAGCTTTTCTCTTTTTGAATTTTAACACGTCACATTATTACCCAAACTCTGGGAACAGCTACCGATTTCACTTCAGATGAGCCTTACACTCAAGCCACAGTCATGAAAGGTACTGGGATAGCCTAACACCTTATAAAACCATAAAAGGTGTTTCATGCTAGTGGGTTTAAATGGGACAAAGGGGACAAGTTGCATGGAAGTATCATTGCCCCCCTCCCTCCCCGCTCATCACCTCTCCAGCCAAGCAAACCATCCACAGCGTAGGTATCCAAGCCCAAGGACTGATCTAATAACAAGATGGGAAAGAGGGCTTGTCAAAATGGGCAAATTGGCTAAGGTAATAGACAGTTGGCTACGTCGGGCAAAAAGTGAGATAGTAGAGGCAGAATGGAAATAGGAATTTGACACAAAAAGTACTTTTTCAACTGCAATCCCAACTCTAAGTGCTCTGAGCCTTCTTAGGCTGAAGGTAGGGGGCAGCATCTATTATCCCAATTTCACAAAGGAGGAAGCTAACTGGGAGGTGAAAGAACTTGCCAGAGGTTATATAGCTAAAGTGGAACAGAGCAAGGACCAGAATCCAGGTTTCCTGACACATTTCACCTACCAGCTGCCTCTGCATTTACTAAGAAGTGGAAGGAGCAAAAGCTTGACATCCAGTTTGAAATACTACATTTGAATTTCGTTTGGCTTGGCCCAGACTGCACAGTTCCCTGAAGCAGAGTTAATTCTGAGTTTATTTTTCAGAACTACAGATCCTTCGGTACAGGCAGCTCAGTGGATACACCCTCGTGCCCACGGGCAACTTCCCTCTATGATTAGGAGCCCCCAGAGAAGAGAACAGTACGGAGGGATATGGAAAATTTAAAGGGCGACAAAGATCATTAGAAGTATTTTGCAAGGGAGCCCGTGAAAGCATCAGACATCCTTGAAATGTATCATGCGGTTACTCTATTGACCTACACTCACCCGTAATCCACTTTGAAGTCTGTAGGTCTCCCGGAAAACAATTCGTTCCTTTCCAGACTGATGCTAGAACTGCTACTTGCCGAATCCCCAGCTCCTCCTGCAAAAAACGTTCCCTCAGTATAGGGTTTCTGCACTTTCTCCCTGGCAAAGGGCGTTTGATTGCTCCACTGTCACTCACCTGCAGGCTAGATTGTAAACTCCCTGAGGACAGGGATCCCTGCCTGCTGGTTCTACTGTACTCTCTCAAGAGCTTAGAACTGTGCTCTGCACAGATGAAGTGCTCATTACGTACTGTCGATAGACTGACTGTAGAAATGCCTCTTGTCTACGGATGAACCAAGAAAAATCAAGACACCTCAAAAAAGAGAACTGGCCTATTCTACTCAACTGGCCTCAGGACACCAGTGATGACTGGTTGCCATACTCCCACTCTCTTCCACCCACACGTCCTCACCATGGATAGATTGTGTTTAAGGGCAACGGCAGAGGAGGGAGGCAGGGTCTCACTCTGAACTGGAGAGTTAATAACAAGAGCAATGATAATAATAACTATTCTCACAATGATGATATTATTTATTAAGCATTTACTCAATGCCAAGCACTGCACTATATGCCATGGGATAGATGCAAAATAGTAAGATCAGACACAATCCCCATCTAGCATGGGGCTAACTAAGAGGGAGGGAGGACAAGCATTTTTTCCCCATTTTACAGGTGGGCAAACTGAGGCACAGAGAAGTTAGGGGACTTGCCCAGGAGGGAAGCGGCGGAGTGAGTACTAAAACCTGGCTCTCCAGACTACCACACTTGTTGCTCTTTCTATTACACCTTGCTGCCTCCCACACAGAGGGACAAGAGGTTGGAATCAAATGCCCCAAAGTGAGGAAAGGGACTTTAAAAGTGGGCATGATGATGATGGTATTTGTTAAGCTCTTGCCCTGGCTGCCACCAGAGTCCACCAATCAGAGGACCTGGGTTCTAATCCTGGCCCTGCCACTTGTCTGCTGTGTGACCTTAGGCAAGTCACTTCTCTTCTCTGTACCTCACTTCCCTCATCTGTACAACAGGGATTAAGAATGTGAGGTCTATTTGGGGCATGGCCTGCATCCAACCTAATTATCTCATGTTTACCTCAGCGCTTAGTACAGTGCCTGGCACATAGTAAGCACTTAACAAATACCATTAAAAAAAACACCCAAAACTTCCAGGAGGCCACATTTATGCTGCTTCTTTAGGACTTTGATGATTTTTGAACCCCATTTTCAAGGCTAGAGGCCATCATCATTATCACAATAGTAATAGAATAAATAATAGCAGTACACTGTATTTGATTCATATTTTCAGAGAAATCTGTAGGCTGCCACAAACTGGTATTTTTGCAAGGTTTCAAAACACCAGGTTCAGGCTTAGAAGCTGGCGTGACTGCTGAGTTTATAGTTGTATGAGAGAGGATGTTCTGCTTGGGAAGCCTATACTCTATGTCTTTGGGATTGTACCTATCTCTCATATAGGGAGAACAAGGTGTTCAAAGTGGAGAAATTCTGCTGGCAAAGCCTGTTAACTTATCTGTGAAATTGGGCAAGTCACTTAACTTTTCTGTGCCTCAATTACCTCATCTGTGAAATGGGGATTAATTGAGTCACGTGGGATTTGGGCTATGTCCGACCTAATTAGTTGGTATCCATCACAGTGCGTAGTACAGTGCCTGGCACATAGTAAGCACTTAACAAATGTCGTTAAAAAAAAAAAAGCAAACTGTCACGAGCTTCCAGGGAAAGGTGCCGAATCACTCAAGTGTGTGTAACTAGGACAAATCTTCAAAGAAGTTTTACCTTTCATTTCCAGCAGGCGTCAGAGCAGCCTGTCAATCATGTCCACTCTTTCTCCAGAGCGGATTAATAATAATAATAATAATAATAATAATAATAATAATAATAATAGGGTTGGGGGGGAGTAGAGGGTAATATGTAAACCAGGATGGTAGAGGGGTGTTTCTTGTGGGGAAGGGAGGAAGAAAGGGAAAGAGGGGACCAGGAAAGTGGAGTGAGGAAGGGAGTAGAGAAGATGGCAACAGGGAATCGAGATGGAAAATGACAGGAAAAGGAGAGAGTGCTTATTTCCTATGGCTGTATTTTCACCAACCTCACTGCCAGCCATGGGGCAGGGGCTATACCACCTGGCCCAAGCCGAGCTAGGTGAGCAGGGCATACTACTATTCCAACAGAGGTGGGACAAGATCGCTGTCCCAGCCTTCGGAGCAAGGTTTAAGAAGGCAGTCTGGGCAGGTCATGAGTGAGGCAGAACTCCTTCAGATCACCTAACTGGGATCCGGGTCTTGATGCCAAAGGAGCCACAACTCTGGCCCCTGAAGCATATCAGAGATCAAAAAAAACAACAAAAAACTACTGGGATATCGAATGGGGGTTCCATGGGGCACAGCGGACTAACTGTGGCTAGCCTCTCTGTCCAAAAATCAGTGAGGGAACCCCCTCTTCTCCATGGATTCCAGGGACCTTAATTTTCATGGAGCTGTGCCCCATCCTCGGCCCTCCCATGACCAGGGCAGCTACAGCATGCATTTGCATTGCCCCACTCTTTAACCCACCCCAAACTGTCACTTTCCTCCTACAGCTGTAGCCCTTTCCCTTGATTTCTGCCCTCACTGGAGATGGCAAACATCTGACCTCAAAACTCTTTACGTGAACTTCCCTGTTTCCTGAAAGCTGCTATTAAGTCCGCCCTAGGTTTTATCTCTCCTAGTCTAAAAATTCTTCCAACTGAAACAATCTAAGGAAGTCACTTTTCTCAACACTGAAATGCAGACACCTCTGCTGTGAAAGGAGGCAAGTGTAATTCTATAAAAAAACAAGGCACACCCGGTTGCTTATTAAAATAAAAAGAAAAAGGAAAAAAAAAAGACCATCCATCGAGTCTCATTTTGGTAAGGCCTGAACAACTTCCAATCAAAACTCTCCGGAAAATGAACATCTCCCGAAGAAACTTCACCTTCTGTCATTCACATGGGTGATAAGCCATAAGCGATATAACTTTTCTTGGTTATGTTTCTCATTCCCCTGCCCAGAGGCTGGTTGGAAAACTGGAGCACTTCCTGACCCAGAAATGGCGGTAAGTAAAATCCTCCCTTTGGATTTTTTGGGTCGATCTTCTATAGCAGTCGGTTCAGGGGAAGGTTAGAGTGTGTCCTATACCCCTCCAGGGAATTATTTCACAGAAAGACCACAAATAATGAGAGAACCAACATGGCCAACATGGCAAATTTCCAGACATCCGGAACAATGAGTGATTAGGAGAGCGGGGCTCTGAAGTAGATTCATGATCACAGTCTCCAAAGAGATTAGTGAGTTATTTAAGGCTATGGATAAGAGGACTACTCTGGCAAAAGACTGGTAAGTTTATAAGCTTTCTATAATAGTCCACTCAAAAACTAATTAGGCTCTTCTGTTTTTAGTGGTAGCCTTTTCACCGTTACTGTCAGCGTTCTTTGGGAAATAAGTTCAGATTCTTGTGAGTGGACATGTTCTGATTATCCTGAAAGACCATTTCAAAAGCAAAATGCAGCATTAAATAGTGACCTGAAGTTCCTTCTGGGTGAAGGACTGAAAGTGGAATTGGGAAAACTACGGGGGTTACATTGATCTCAGCCCTCCACCCCTACTAAGGAGGGTTACGTCAGAATCATGGCTGGTGAGCATTGCCCAGAGGGGAAAAATTATTGCTCCCCATACATAGCCCATGGCACGGTGGGCATCTGTAGCCCCATTTGTTAGATCCCCATTCCCATGTCCCAAAAGGGACATAGCTAGGATTACGGCAGAGACCAAGGCCAGAGAGCACGTGAGAACTAAAATCTCTAGGCCATTCTCTATAGCTGCTTCCTGGGGGGAAACGGGGGAGTGTTGGAGGACAGCTCAGGAGGAATGGGTTCCCTGGAGGAGGTGGGAAAATAAACCTCACTAAAACCAGTTCATAGAATCACATGAAATATTCATATTCAACTGAGATGTTCGAGATGTACAATTGTCTATTTGTTTCACAAATTCCCAGAGCTGGAGATCCTAGACCTTCTTTAGGTAACCTATTCCAGTGTTCTATCACCCAGAGGGATTAGGTGGTCTTCTCCATGGCCAATAAAAACCTCTCCTTTAATTTAGGCTCATTTCCTCCCCCTCAGTCCTCAGGGGACATGGAGAACTGGTGAGCATTTTACACACAAAAACATTTCAGATACTTGAAGGCAGCTATGAGATTCCTAGGGCTCCCTTCTCATGGACAAACAATCCTCATAAGACTAACTTTCTGTTGCTTTAACTAGGTTTGAGGAGGGGATCAAAATGGGACGTCCTAACCTAATCTGGATCTGTCAAATGTGGAGTTTCAGGAGAAGAGATAGGTTTGATTCCACCCTCCTGTTTTGTGTTTGGTTGGTTTTTTTAAAATCAGTAATGCTGCATTTATCAGTTTTGTGGTTTATTATGACTTCAGGGCCTTACTTTCAACTTTCCCACCTCTCTCCCATCTCACACTGTTCCCTCAGATGCAAACTCTCTCTCTCAGCTAGACAGACTACAGCTGTCCTCACATTCAAAGCCCTCTTAAAATCCCACTTCTGCCAACAAGCTTTCCAAATTAACTCCAACACTCTGAGTCGTATCACCCCTTCACTCACCTCTTCCACTTACAAGTTTTATACTCTTCCTCAGCATGTGAATATATGTAAAATCAACTGCACAATCAATAATTTATTCTGAGTACCCTATTTTTAATATTTTTATGTTTGTTTCCCCCATAATAGAATAAGCTACTTATGGGCAAGAAACATATCCTGTGCTTCCCTTGTTCTTTTCCAAGAGCTTAGTACGGACATTGCTCCTAGTGGGTGTTCAATAAATACTGCTACTACTAATATTACTATTTCCACCAAACTTTCACTTAGCCAGTCATTCTCTTGCCTATCTTTCTTTCCTTTAGTACATGACTCTGCACTTGCCCCCATAGAACTTCATCTTTTTTCCGCAGGACTATTTTCCCAGTTTTTCAAGGTCACTAGAATGTTATTACTGTTTTCCAAAGTGGTGGCAACTCAACTCAATTTGGTAGCAAATGAAAATCTGGTAAAGTGTTGGATTCCTTCATCCAGACCAATAAGAGAAGCACTTTTTAAATATCATTGATTGAACAGGCCTCAGCACAAAATCCCTGTGGAACAACACTCATTACAACCCCACACTGTGACATTAGGCCATGAGTACTCTTTGAATGGTCTCCACCTTCACGCCCTCGCAGAGTACATTCTCCAATAGGAGAAAGTCTGGCCTCAGGTTACTTCAATTTCTCCCAAATCCCTATGGAGTCTTCCACCTCTCAATGACCTCAACTCCTTTCAGATTTCACACATTTTAGGAGAGACTCATAAAACTGGCCTGATTGGAGAAATCTTTCTTTTTGTTTTTTGGGCTCCACGTCAGTCTGGAAGAAACCATTTCCTCGCAAAGTGCTTGAAGTTTGAGTCTCCCCTTTTGTGAATTCACCTGAGAGGCAGTCACACCCTCTCTTCCCTTTTTCCTATGGCTTTCCTGGCTCTCCTTCCTGCATCTGGAACTCACCTTTCTGTCTCCCCCGTGCCCCCTAGTCTATATCCATTCTTGTGGCTTTTATTTACTTGTTCTACAGCTCTGACCCAATGGAATTTGCTGCCGCTGCCACACTGCTTTCACTTGACCTCTTTCACACTTGATGGTCTCTGCCTTCTAGGGCTGCAGAGCTGGGTCAGATTAGGGTGGGATGAGGGAGGGAAAGAGCAGGTAGAGCAGGAGGAGGGGAAGTCTTGGGAGGACAAGGTCGGAGGTTCTCCCCATTTCCCACAAAGTGGCCCATGCCTTCAGTATCCCAACTACCCATGGGGGCAAGGGCAGCAAGCAATAGGGGCTGCGTGTTTATAGGTCCACCCAGCCTGGACCACCACAGCCACCTCAACTAGTGAAGACAACCAAGGTAACATGCCTCTGTCAATCATGTGGCACTTTCATATTTTAATTCCTCTAGAGTGGCTACATCATAAATCCTCGAAGGCATGGATCATGTCTCCTAACTCTACTGTACTCCCCCAAACTCTTTACAGTGCTTTCCACAAAGTAAATGCTCAATACAGTTGAGTGACTGTCTGATTCCCCTTCTTCCTCCTCTGCCTTTTCTTGACTACTTCATCCAATAAGAACTTCCTGAATCAGAGTGTCAATCTTCATGTCAGCAGAATATAGTCCTGGAGTGTGTATCTCCATTGCTATAGTGGCCTTTGAACTGCAGCACCCTGTTTGTCACCAAGCACTCTAAAGCAGGGGAATCTGCTTTTTCTAAAACACTGCCCTATTTGGAGTTATGTGGGTCCTTTTTATTTGAGGCACTTGGGGCTGGAATTAATTCCTTAGACTGGAAGGGAGTCCTATTCACTTGTAACTCACAAAGACACAAGATAACTTGGCATTTTCTAACCTTGGCCCAGGGCTCTAATATGTGTGACAGGTTCCCATTTAACAGCCCAAGCTTTTGTTTAATTGGAATTACTATGGCAAGCTCAGCTGAGTGCTTTCTTGTTGCATCTTCCAAATTCTAGTTATACTCCTTTTTTTCAATGTCTTTATTTCTGCCAAGTGGAAGCTATTTTTTAAAATGCCATTTCTCTCTACTCTGCCGATAACTTCGGCATTTAGGCAAGGCCTGAGCACACATTCTTTAAAAAAACCTCTTCTCTCCCAGACTGGGACAAGTGCCTCTCTCTTTTAAAAACGTTCATTTCATAACACAAAACGAAGCAGACAGTGTTGGAAATGGGTAATTTAAGCCTCCAATTTTCTTTATTGCATCTTATTGCCATAGACTTTACCAAATCAGATGGACTCATCTAATTCTTTGTCTCAGGGCAAATTGTACGCTATGTTAAACATCTACACAGACTGATGGGCCTCATTTTCGAGTAAAAGACAAAATCCAGGAATCCAAGTTTTCAGTGGCTAGTGGTTGATGCCGATTGAAGCAATTCTGGTAAATTCATACCTCTATGACCACGGCAATGCAGGGGCCCACAGATCAATGGAGAATTAAGTGGTGCATTTAGGCAGAGTCCACAGCCAAACCCAGAAACACTGATCCACTGTATATATGGATTAATCCATTTGTGTGGTCTTTTTTTAATTCCAAAATAAGGGAATTTTTCAGAGAATTAGAAGCAAGTAAACTGACCTCCAGGAGACTAAGGCATTCCTTCCTGAAGAACTAGGATCCACTCACCTCTTGCTAAGCCTGCTGACGTGAGGTAGCAATTTCTTCTGCTCTGGATACAGGCACCAAGCATCAGCAGGAAGAGAGGAGATATGGAGGTGATCATGGATCCTGCTTTCTGGGAGATTTCTGGAGGAAGAGAATATTCTTGATAAATAGGAATGAATTGTTAATATACTATATACTGTAAAGAGAAACCCAATATATGCTTTGTCCAGATTTGGTCCACATTATGTGGTTTAACTGTTTATTCTGCCAAAATTTACCAAGCATTTTGCTCAGGATCTTTTGGCTAGGTTGACCCGCCTTATTAGGCATATGAGTGTTTCCTAAAAATATATACAAACATGTGTGGCTCGATCACTCACACTCAAAGATAGTATTTTTGAAGGCACTTCTCCTCCAAGAGGCCTTACCTAAGCCCCACTGTCCTCTTCTCCTCCCACTCCCTTCTGCGTCAACCTGATTTGCTCCCTATGTTCTTTCCCTCTCCCAGCACCACAGCACGTATGTATATCTGTAATTTATTTATTTATACTAATGTCTACCTCCCCACCTCTATACTGCAAGCTAATTGTGGTCAGGGAATTGAATCTGTTTATTGTTGTATTGTACTCTCCCAAGCACTTAGGACAGTGCTCTGCACACAGAAAGCACTCAATAAATATGAGTGAATGAATGAATGAATATTCCTGACAGTGAGAGCTTATCTTTGCTCGCGGATGTGGTTTGGAGGGCCAAATCTTCCACACTGTGGGCTCAAAACTATTGTCCTTTGATGTGCTTCATTTCATGAGAATATAAAAACTTAAATGACACTACTACTAAGGTGGCCAGTTGGCCAGTTTTGTGTTCTGGACAGGCCGGTTTTCAGTGGGTCTCTCAAATGTCTGGTGTGATTTCAGCACCAGACCCCTTAATGTCTCCTTTGGCAGCCAATCTTCCTTCACTTCTCTCGTAGCACCGAATTCCCCAGCCTGGACATTCATTCATTCATTCAATCGTACTTACTGAGTGCTTACTGTGTACAGAGCACAGTACTAAGTGCTTGGAAGAGCACACTATGACAATAAACAGATACGTTCCCTTCCCACAACAAGCTCACAGTCAAGAGAGCATGCTGGACATGCTGACCATGTTCAAACAGACCTGGGAAGGGAATGGCTCAGCTGTGGAGGTGGCTGGAGGGGGTGGGGGGGGGTCAAGGTTCTCTACAGAGAAATGCTCTAAATTTGGGCAAACGATACATTTCCACAAAACAACCTTTTTTGTTCTGCTTTGTTTTTAATGACAACTGTTAAGTGCTTACTATGTACTAGGCAGGGTACTGAGTGTTGGGAGAGAAACAAGATAATCAGGTTGGGCACAGTCCCTGTCCCGCATGGGGCTTACAGTCAGAATCCGCATTTTACAGATGAGGTAACTGAGGCACAGAGAAGAGATTTGCCCAGGGTCACACAGCAGATAAGTGGTAGAGTAAGAATTAGAACCCAGATCCTCTGCCCCCCAAGCCTGTGCCCTTTCCGCTAGGCCATACTGCTTCCCTATGTGATGTCAACATATTAGGCTGTGTCCCCACCATAATGCATAATATCACATAATAATAATAATAATAATGATGGCATTTGTTAAGCACTTACTATGTGCAAAGCACTGTTCTAAGCACTGGGGGGGATACAAGGTGATCAAGTTGTCCCATGTGGGGCTCACAGTCTTAATCCCCATTTTTACAGATGAGGTAACTGAGGCTCAGAGAAGTTAAGTGACTTGCCCAAGGTCACACAGCAGACTTGTGGTGGAGCCAGGATTTGAACACATGACCTCTGACTCCAAAGCCCGGGCTCTTTCCACTGAGCCACGCTGCTTCTGTGTTTCAAAGTCCAGTATTTCTGAATGCCACCCATGACCATATTCTAGCTATTAATGATCACATTAATGACTCCCCAGTGGAAGCAAAAAGATGCTTGGAAGAATGGTGTGTTTGTTGCTCACTTTAGTAACTTTCCTAATGATTAAGAAGCATCCCTCCAATACATCTTCCTAAAGGATTGCTCGATCACCAACTCTCCTCACCTCAAAATCCTCCACTGGTTTAATGTGTCTCTCCATGTAAAGTCAAAGCCCCTCACTTCAAGGCTCTCTACCACCTGGCCTCATCTACCTATCAGCTCTCTTCACCCATTGTCCCCAGTTTGCTATCTTTGTTCCCCTCAAGACAACCTTCTAGCTGTACCTCTCTCCATCCCATCACTCACACTGTTTCCATAGCAGCTCTCCCCACATTTCAAATTCTGCCCAAAATCCACCTTCAACAAGCCTGCCCTAATTAATTTCCCAACATCCTGAGCCATATCATTCCGTCAGCCAACTCTACTACTTATTAACATATTTACCATTCTCAGTGTACATGTGTGGGTATGTGTATTCAATCATTTGTTCTGCCACACTAGTCATAAAATATGTTAATTTTTGTCTCTCCCATTACAGTGAAAGCTCGTTATGGGCAGGGAATATGTCGCTTCTTTGGTCTGTACTTGCAAAGCACCTAGAACAATGCACTACACCAAGTGGACACTAAAGAAATGCTGCTATTACTACTACTATTATTATTTAGGGATCAACCCTCTAACATACTCATCTTTTCTCCTCTGCAACTTTCCTTTGAATTTACCATAAAGGGAGAGGAATAGAGAGCACGAGGAGAAGGAAGAGAGGGAGGGAGAAGAGAAGGAGGAGAGAAAAATTACAGATTAAGAGTGACATGGCATGAAGATATGGGCTCATAACTTTCTATGCCAGGATTTTAAGTTGTTTTCATTCTAATCTACAGTGAACAATATTCACTTGCTGTAAACACCTTCTTAAATCACGCGTACTGATTGCTCTGACCTGCTTGGTAGGACTAGGTCTAATCAGATGCAGAGGCCTCTGAGCATTCCCAACCCACACCCCAATCTCTGTGATTCTGCTTTTTGAATCAAAAGAAGTAAAAGGCTCTTTTGTGTTGCTCTTTCCTTGAGCAATAAAAGAGCAATAAAAGAATTAAAAGAGGGCATTTTAAATCTAACTTTCAGATTCTGAAAATTCTGAAAATCTCCATAATTCCACTGCCTAACCCTCTGCCAATACTAAACTGGAACTGAAGCAATTTGTATAAGGTTTCAGGTGGCTCCAGCTTCCCTCCTCCTCTCATGCCAAAGATGAAATCTTCCAGGTGATTTTCCATGGAGTATTCCTAATTGATTTTAAAGGCAGCCACCCTGGTTTTCAAATTCCAAACTATAAAAGAAGAGGGCTTCATTGTTAATTGTCCAGAAAAGAAATACAGCCTGAACTCATTCTGAACAACAAAAGGTGGGTAATAAAATCATTTATGAGTGTTCAGGGGGAGACAATTCACAAATCAGTAGAGCTGCTACTCTCAAGACATCACTGGACAGATTCGAGCTGGGTCACTCTACCCTATGGAGCCTGTCTTCGCACACAGAATTATCAGTGAACTATGGTGTTGCTTTTTCCTCAGGCGGCCACATTTTTGATGGTAGTTTTTAAGTTCCAGGAACTTTACTAAGTACTAAGTTTATACAAGCTAATCAGGCCGGTCATAGTCCATGTCCCACGCTTTGGCTCACAGTAATTTATCCCCATTTTACAGAGGAGGTAACTGAGGCACAGAGAAGTGAAGTGACTTCACAAGTTCACTTTGGAGTCAGAGGTCATGGGTTCTAATCCCGGCTCCGCCACTTGTCAGCTGTGTGACTCTGGGCAAGTCACTTCACTTCTCTGGGCCTCAGTGACCTCACTTGGAAAATGGGGATTAAGACTGTGAGCCCCAGGTGGGATAACCTGATCACCTTGTAACCTCCCCAGTTTAGAGTATGTCTGTCTTGCCAACTGTCAGCCAATCAATTGTATTAATTGAGCACTTACTGTGTGCAGAGCACTGTACCAAGTGTATGGGAGAGTATAACAGAATTCATCCCCAAATGAATGGTGGTGAATCAATCAGTGATATTTATTTAGCGCTTTCTGAGTATGAAGCAATGTACTAAACCCGTGGTAGAGTTCAACAGAACCAAAATTTATTCATTCATTCAAGTATTTACTGAGCACTTACTGTGTGCACAGCACTGTACTAAGAGCTTGGGAGAGTGCAATACAGTATAAAATCCACATTCCCTGCCCTCACGGAGCTTGCAAGCTGATGGGAGAGACTGATCAGACAAAAATCAAGTGGGTAATATCCAGATTGTTCACTTTAAGACATTTATTGCCTATATGCCGAGAAAAACGTTTTCAAGAACACTCATTTTCGTTAACTCATTCATCATGCACCATCTTTATGCAACGTACCCTATGTCATAATCACATCCAGAGCTTAGAACAGGGCTGTGCACATAGTAAGTGCTTAATAAATGCCATCATTATTATTATACAATATTTGTACACTATTTTAGGGCAGTTATGTGAAATCAACCTAGTCAGTTTAGTTCTTGTTACTGCAAGAAAAGGCCAGCATGTCGCGGAATATTTTGTGTCAGCTGAGGAGGGGCTAGAATTGGTTCAAATCTATAGGCACTGTGGCAAATCTGCTTCTACAGAGGCTACCTCGTTCCCACAGAACTCTGGAAACTTTGGTTTAGCCCTGAAGGCTCCTTCTTTTAGCCTTTTCTCCTTGCTGCCTGCCCTTCCCCTTCCCTCTCCCTAGCCCCAGAACACACACACACACACACACACAAACACACACTTCACTCCATAGCTTGTTGGATTCCTTTCCTGCAAAAGACCCTCTGGAAACTTCTGGTTTTACTACATAATACATTATTGAGAATACTTGATTTGTGGTGCTACCAGCAGGTAAACTGGTCTCTAACAGATGTCTGTTCAAGGAAAAGAAAACAGGTAAGGCACACAAGTGAACCTGGTCTCTCTAGCATAGCAATTTCCACTGCTTTTAAATCTATGTCTGCTCTTCAAGACAGCTATGCCGGGGAAGGCAGCCATCACAAGGCTCACAAAGCATAAAATAGGTGGAACATCATCAGTTTGATCCACTAGTAGCATTGCTTGTTCATTCAATCATATTTATTGAGCGCTTACTGTGTGCAGAACACTGTACTAAGCACTTGGGAAGTACAAGTCGGCAACATATAGAGACGGTCCCTACTCAACGACGGACTCACAGTCTAGAAGGGGGACACAGACATAGTCCAGGTTAATCAGCAAAGCCACTTCAAGCTTCCCAAAATTACTTTGCCAAGAAACTAAAAACAAACAAAAAAAAATACAAAGCCACTCAAAAAGTGGAAACTACATTTTTGTTTGGTACACCACTTTTGCCACAGTATGCGTTTTCACTACATGCTTTTACCCGGAATAGTGTGAAGGAATGTTCATCCAACAATGTGTGACTGTTTAGATATAACATGCCACAGTTTGGGAAGAAATGGTTTGGACTCCTGGGCATAACTTCGGACGTGGTGAGTAATACTATATGAATTCTCCTTGACCCTGTGGTATAAGAGAACTGGGTGTATACATGAGCAGATCTACACTACTGTATGTGGAGAATGGGTTTTGTTCAGGGCCAGTTAGCATCAAATATTAAAACAATGATGCTTTCTCTTATTAATGCAGGGGATCATCAGAGACCACTGTAGGAACTGGAGCTTGTGGAGTTATATGTATAATTTAATGATATGATGATGGAGTCTTCCATCGAAAATGACACGAGCCTCAGTACCATCCCATCCCGAGTAACAAGAGGTGTGAGGAGAGGCTGAGGGATGAAGGCATTTTGACTGGAGCCCATGCTCATGAAAGTTAGCACTGGCTGTACGTATGTAATTATGGTGTGAATCCGTGTATTAAAGTAGGAGGAAAACCATGAAGGAGAATGTTTTAGGAATTCTAAGGTCTATCTCCTCCAGAGTCTAAGCTTCTTGGAGCAGGCCAGGGGTTTTGATGCCCTTGGTATTTCTCTTCTTCGTTGCAATGCCTAGGATAATGTTTAGATGCAATAACAATGGAGTTAGTCACACACTGAGTGGTTATGCTACTTAGATTAATTATTGACTATTGTATTTGTTAAGTGCTTACAATGTGCCAAGCACTGTACTAAGTACTGGGGTACTTACAAGATAATCAGGTTGGGCGCAGTCCCTGTCCCAAATGGGGCTCACAATCTGATCTTCCTCAGTTTATGGACAAAAGCCCCTGCTCCGGCATTAGAAGGGCAAGGAAACACAAAGTCTTCTTAACTTTTAGATTATTGGGAAGGTCGTGGCTGTGGCTGCCGCTATGACTACTGTGACCACTGGATTCTGAGCTTAGAGGGGCTTGAATCTTCTCCTGACCACTGGATTCTGAGTTTAGAGGGGCTTGAATCTGCTCCTCTAGCCACAGCACCCTAAGATTTCTTATTGTATTTGACATTGTCCTCATCTCTTAACATTCGGGTGTTTATACTGTCTCCTTCTTCCCTATATATTTGTCACTAATGTCCTTTCATGCTTTATTCTCAGCCTGTGAGTCCCCTTGGGGACCAGGGGCCATTCATTCATTCAGTCATATTTACTGAACGCTTACTGTGTGCTAAGCTTACTGTACTAAGCACTTGGGAAATACAAGTTGGCAACATATAGAGATGGCCCTTATCCAACAACAGGCTCACAGTCTAGAAGGGGAGACAGACAACAAAACAAAACATGTGGACTGGTGTCAAGTCATCAGCACAAACAGAATTAAAGCTAAATGCACATCATTGACAAAATAAATAAAATAGTAGATATGTACAAGTAAAATAAATAGAGTAATAAATCTGTACAAACATATATACAGGTGCTGTGGGGAGGGGAAGGAGGTAGGGCGGGGGGGATAGGGAGGAGGAGAGGAAAAAGGGGGCTCAGTCTGGGAAGGCCTCTTGGAGTCTAATTTTCTCCCCACGTGCTCTTTTCCCGATGTTTTAGTACAGCGCTTAGCACAGAGTAGGCATTTAGTAAATGTTATTAACACTATGGAACTGCCTCAGGATTTCAGGGATCACACTTTGAGTACTACTTACAATAGAAAAATAAAAAACTTAAATGAGGGAATTCAAATCAGTCCCAATCTTATCTTCCAAGACAGAGATGATTCTGACTCTTGAGTGGGATAACAAGAAGTTTTTCGCAACCATTCACCCTTTCTTCCTTCACAAAATTGAATGTGGCCATAAGCTAAATTAATGTTACAGCTGGCAATCAATCAGCCAATCGACTAATGTTATTAACTGAGCACCTACTGGAGGCATGAGCTTTAAAGTCCTTGAGACAGAGGAAAAGTGTGACCTAGTGGAAAGGGCACAGGCCTGGGAGTGAGAGGACCTGGGTTCTATTCCCAGCTCTGCCACATCTGCTGTGTGACCTAGGGTAAGTCACTTAACTTCTCAGTGCCTCAGTTACCTCATTTGTAAAATGAGAATTAAGACTGTGAGCCCAGTGTGGGATCTGGACTGTGATCGACCTGATTATCTTGTATCTGCCCCAGTGCTAGTACAATGCCTGGCACATAAGAAGCACTTAACAATTGCCATTTTTAAAAAAAAGCATGAAGACTTCAACACTGTTTTTTGTGGTCTAGCAAAATGTCTGATACAATCAGTGTGACTGTACACAAACTGCTCATCAAGAGGCAGAGTTTGAGTGATTTGCCAAGGCACTAAGATTTAAGTGTTGCTGAAACTCTGTTTAGTTCATTCTTTCACGCAAGACAAATGCAGGATGCAACAAGAAAGGAGAAGGCTAGAGATTTGGGGTTCACTCACCTAACCGCTCTTTGTCTGACCTTGAAGAGTGTTTATATGAACTAAACTAAGGTGGTATCATCGGGGCTCCATAAAAATCCCAAATCCAACTGCGGCAACTCAATCTGACCAGACAGAGCATGTTAAGGCAGTGACATGGTTTCCAAAACCCTAGTATTCAGAACCTGTGTCTCCATCTGTCTCCTCCTCTGTGGGTATATTTGAACAACAGGATAGGGAAACTAACATTTCCAAGCGTCTAAGTACCTTCATGGTGAAGGCTGAGTCTGTTGTCGCTGGGTGTGGAGGCAATTTACCTATTGGGTTGTGGCAGTAAGATTATGTTAACAAATTACCACCCTGATGCCTTGTGGTCTAGGGAAACATGCCCTCTAGGTTGAGTCACCAACCACTTAGTTTTTTGGATCACTTTAGGGTCTTTGTCCCCTGCAGCTATTCTACCCATAGAGAATTGTCTATCACCTGGGCTCACCATAAGAGCAAGGCCTATTAATCACTCCACCTGGGTGTGGAATAGCTCCTCCACCACAGAACACCACAGTTGGAGATAGTCTCCATGGCTGGGGGTATTTGTCTACAAATCATCTTTTCAAATGGAAGCATCATCATGGGCCTGCAGCCTAAATGGAGCAGTAAGGCTTTGGAAAATCCAATTTGGAACATTGGAAACATCTGGAGAAACCACATTTTCATGTTGAAAGAGAGATAACTTGTCATTGCTGCTACCCATTTTGGATCCATCCCACAGACCGATGAGGGGATGGTGCCCCTAGCAAGTTGCAGAGCATATGGCTTAAAAACCCACAGTGGGTTGGGATGGAGGATCAGGTCATTTTCTTCCATGGGCTCCTTTAAGTATTCCACAAAACATGCTTGTGGCACTCAACTTGTGGTTTCCTGGGCAGAACTCTGGCTGAGGGAACGGGAGATCTGGGTTCTGATCCTGGCACTGCAGTGAGGCCGGGAACCAGCCCATGAATCTAACGAGGACTCACTTTTTCCAGTTGCAATAGAGAGTAGGTATAGATTACTCTCGGCCTAATGGTGTTTGCATAGTGCTTTGGGAGCTGAGGATGATGTGAAGTAAGGCAAGGTCTGACACTGAAGTTCCAACTGTCCTTTCTCATCATCTGCCCCACGGCAGCTGATCTAAACCCTCCTTCCATCTCACCATCCTGAAATTTGAACATCTCCTTAGACTCCTTAAGCTTCTTAAGGGTAGGGAACTTAGCTAATTCTGTTGTGTTGTACTCTCCCTAGCTGTTAGTACAGTGTTCCGCACAGAGTAAGTACTAAACAGATACCATTGCTTGATTGATCGCTTGGAGTATCAACCTGTTTTCACCTGTAGGTTACTAGGGGTTAATCTATTCCATGAGTTGGCCAATGGAATAGCAAATATTCCAGCATTTTCAATCATTCAATATTAACTTCTGATTTGCCTAGGACTTCCCACTCCGAGGAGCTTTACAGGGTAAAGACGATTCAAAAATCATCAAAAAATGACAATCATTTTACTTTTGACCCAAATGAAAACTAATTCTGATAAAACAGTAGCTCTTCCATAATAAGCTGGACTCCTTTGCTCTTACCACCACCCACAGTTGGTTTCTAAGACGGTGGGTTCGGTTAGCTCATCGTGTGTGTTCTTGGACCACTGGCTTGGAACTCCAAGGCTGGCACTAGAGGAATTCAGTGTGAGATAGGGTTATTAATGCAGCCTTCCTATGACTAGGCTTTCCTGGGAAGAGGTAGAAATTGGAATGTTGAAATACAGAACCCAATTCATTCAAAATAGATCTCCAGGTCTTATTTGGGCAGTATTTATGCATTATTTATGACTCAAAGTGCCAAAAACCTTTGGAACAAATTTTGCAAGGTCACAATTCATTTTCTCAAGCCCTTCCTCTTTTTTTCTTTTCTCCCTGGGAGGTGAGCAGGCTACATGTTTGCAGTGGTGCTTCTAATCGGAGTTGGTCCCCAGCCTTCCGTCCCTCATCACATAGGCACACAGTGCAATTGCTGAATTCATTTAGAGGGAGATGTGGGTGGCAGTGGGATTTTTGCCCAGATTATCTGGTTTCCCAGGTGAGTGCTCTGCTACTGAGGCTACATGGAGAGTTGCACCAAAAGCCACAGAGCTTCTTTCATTTTGCTTACCCACCATCCCTCAACCTTGGCCCAAATCACCCTAGAGGTTGACCCCGTGGAATAAAAGGAGCTCCTAGGACAAAAGGAACCCCTCCTGATCCTACAGTTCCACCGAGTATAAGCATGGGGTTAACGATCATGTCGGAACTAATCAATGTGTCAGAAATTCAGTATCATCCACCAGACCTAACTTTGAGGTGGAATTCCTTACTCCTGTAGATTGTAAGCTCCTCCTGTAAACTTCCCCTGTAGAGTGTAAGCTACCTGTGGGTGGGGAGTGTATCTACCAACTCTATTGTACTATACTTCCCCAAAATCTCTGTACAGTGCCCTGCCCACAGTTAGCGCTCAATAAATAACACTGATTGATGGACTGATTCTGAATTCCACCATGAGGGGAACAAGTAAGAGCATAACAGGTATGGTTCCATTTCAACACTGGCATTACCTTCCCCGATTCCTATGGAGCAGAGAACCAGGGTTAACCAAATGCAGGATGTCTGGTCCCATTGTTTAGATGCAATAAGAATGGAGTTAGTCACATGCTGAGTGGTTATGCTGCTTAGATTAATTATTGACTATAGTATTTGTTAAATGCTTACGATGTACCAAGCACTGTACTAAGCACTGGGGTACTTACAAGACAATCAGGTTGGATGCAGTCCCTGTCCCAAATGGGGCTCACAGCCAGGAGGTCAATACTGGGAGTCAATCAATCAGTCAATCGTATTTACCGAGCACTTATTAAGTGCAAAGCTGTATACTAAGAGCTTGGGAGAGTACGATACAACAGAATTAGTGGAAACATTTCCTGCCCATAACTAGCTTTCAGTCTAGAGGGGCAGACAGACATCACTGTAAGTAAATAATTTATAATATGTAACCTAACTCACTCTGGGAAACGCTCTCTCTCCCAAAAAGGGCTCTCCAAGAGATCCTAGTCAAGCAGCATGGCCTAATGGATAGAGCTCGGGCCTAGGAGTCAGAGAACCTGGGTTCTAATCCTGGCTCTGTCATGTGTCTGCTGTGTGACCTTGGGAAAGTCACTTAACCTCTCTGTGCCTCAGTTACCTCATTTGTAAAATGGAGATTAATACTGTAAGCCCCATGTGGGACATGAACTGCGTCCAGCTTGATTAGCTTGTGTTTACCCCAGCACCTAGCACAGTTCCTGGTGCATAGTAAGCACTTAATACCATAAAAAAGCAGCCATGCCCAAATATTACCTTTACGTCCAGGAGGAAATCATATCTGTGAATGACTCAGAGTACTCTGGACCTGAATCTTTCTGCTATGGGGAGAACAAACTGCAACAAATTCCTGGACTTAAGCAAGGCTGGAGAGAGTGAATGTCCTTGGCTCTCCTTTGTCCCCATGCCCCGTCCAGCCCATGAAAAAAACAGCAGCCAGTGTCTTTGGCTGTGGGGTTGGGGGAGACATATGAATTCTCCCAAGTTGCGTGGCCTCCAGGGCTTTCTACAGTGCCTGGCACTGTACCATACCATTCTAAATACCATAAAGAAAAAAAATAAATCAATGGAATTCACTGAGCACTTACTGTGTGCTGAGCATTGTACTAAACACATGGGAGAGTTTAACAGAGTTAGTAGACATGATCCCTGACCTCAAGGAGTTTACAACCTAGTGGGAAGGCATACACTAAAATAAATAACAGGTAGAGGAAGCAACCAAGAAAAAGGATATGTAAATAAGGGCCGAGGGAAAGAACTTGTCTCTGATACGTGTAGTGGTTCATACTGTGCTAATGCCCACTTCAGGCTAAATACCACCATTGGAAAAAAAAATTAACAAACTCTGGAAAATTTAAATCAAATCAATATTCTAGATCTGCCCCTGGCAAAGTCCACTGATGAGACATACTATTCACCTAGTTAGGTGTTTCTTTTGTTTGTTCCCAAAGTGGTAAATAGTTTGGGTCAAACACATTTAAGAAACAACTGGTAGTCTATGAAGTCTCTTCTTCTAACCCACTTTAGCCTCTAAGGTTCTGAAAACCTCCACTCAACTTGAGTGGCTTATTTCACCATTCTTGGACCTCACAACACTGTGGAGTTGGAAACACTCCTGAAAGCAAGCATGGAAAATCTACTGGTATCGACATAGAGATTTGGAGCAATAAGAGCAAAGAGTTAAGAGCCAATCTTGAAAGGAGCTTCATTTCCACAAGGCTTTAGAAGGATGAGCAAACTAGTTAAATAGCACGAGCAGCTCCCTTATGTAATTCCCTTTGAAATTAAATTATTTTTTTATTCATGATTTTTTCATTAGTTATCCTACTGGCCAGAGAATAAAATAAATCCATAGAGCATAATACATAATATCTTGAATTTGTACAGCACTTTCTATATTGTAAAGCATTCTAACATCACGTATCATCTCTGTGAGCCAGGGAGAGGCAGAGATCACTACTGCCATTTACAGATGAAGAAACAGAGAAGTTAAAGGACTTACTCCGGTAGAGTTAAGACTAGAATACAGGTGTGCTGACTCTCAGGCCAGTACTCTTTCCACTAGACCAAACTGCCTTCCTCCACATGCCATGAAAAAGTGAAAAACTCAAACCCAATACATGAAGATTGTCCATCTGATTTTCTTAGTTTTAAGAGACATGGAATGCCGCAAAATGTAGCCTAGCCAACTCATCTTGGAAGTGCTTTCTGAGCTAAGGATAGAACCCTGCAGTCAAAATGCAGTTGAGACTGAGGGAACTCGTTAGATTTTGCTTTCCCAACGTTTGGGTGATGTTAACTGACTATCATTAATTCTAAATAAGAGCTCTCAAACAATGGAAGCTATTTACCCATGGAAATAAATTGTTAGTTACCCCGAAAGGAACGATTCATAATTGGTGCGATCAATTTTACTTTGGAGCAGTTAATGGTGATTTGGCAAACTTTATGCCAACCACTGTGGTCAAAATATAAGTACACTACTGATTTATGTTAACTAGAGCCCTGGTCTCCATAACAGCTTAAAAGAGTGTCTCGTCTAGCAAAGCTTGAAACATCTTGTCAGAATAACAGTATGCCCAATCCTGGTTCGTAGTGAAAAACATGACTGTTGTAAAGTTCGTAACTCCTTAAGTGATTTAAATCTTAAGTGATTTAAATCTTCCTTAAAAACATACCACTAATTTACTGACAGATGAGATGGCAAGTCAGGTACTGGTGGTGACTGACAGGTCATAGGTTTGAAAAAAAACTAAGTAGTACCATTAACAGGACTAGACCCACGATTCGTCCAGTCCAATACTCTGTCTCAACAAAGACAACAGGAGGTTTGGAGGAGCACTAGTATGATGATTAGCACCCTGGACATCAACATCAGCATCATGATATTTATAATAATAAAAATAACAATAATAATTGTGGTATTTGTTAAGTTTTTACTAGGTGCTAAGCACTCTACTAAGCACTGAGGTTGATACAAGATAATAAGGTTCGATACAGTCCTTGACTCACAGGGGGTTCACAGTCTAAGTAGAAGGGAGAACATGTACTGAATCTCTGTTTCACAGATGAGGAAACTGAAGCAATTGAGAGGCAGTATGGCCTAGTCAGTAGAGCACGGGCCTGAGAGTAAAAAGGACCTGGGTTCTAATCCTGGTTCCACCACTTAGACAAGTGACTAACTTCTCAGTGCCTCAGTAGTCATGCCTTTCCAGACCCCCGCCACCTGAGGTGCATAGGGAGCACAAGTCCTCAGAGTCCAGATAGGGTGGTTGACTGGATGGAAGGCAGGGGGAGGGCAGATATATCAATCCCCTGGGCAGATATATCAATCAGAGAAACTCACAAGGCAATCAGGAAATACAAAGTGGGCACATTCTCACAGATAAAGCCCAACCTGTCAACCTTTTATTTTGAACGCAGGGTAAAATAAGGCTGACAGAGAATCAGAAATGTAAACAGCCTTGGGCCCCAAAGTCAACAGTGATGCCTGTCTGTGCTTCTGGGTCATGCCAGGCTGAATTCTGGCCTAAAGGGCGAGTTTCAAACCATCCTGGCCAATGGGTGACAGTGTATAGACTGTTAGGAAGCGTGAAATTTTTTGGATACCCAGAAATCTCCACCAAAGGCTGAGAAAAAGCTTGAATTTCCATTAGTATCTTTTCATTTTAAAAGGTGCTATTAACTCTGTGTGCTTCTGAGGTGGAAATGCAACCCACCTTTTTACAGAAGGCTTCTGATATTTTTACATTCAGAAGTATAAATCTGGACTTAATCATCAGCAAAACCTTTCATCATCATAACTTCCATTTACATCCTGGTTCTAAGAAATCCTTTGAAGAATTTGCTGAAACTCCAATTGGTATAACATTGCCCGGGGTATTAAATCTTAGGAACCATCTTTCCATTTCATCGATATCCACAATGAGAACTTATCTCGGTGACATTTCTGACAGAAAACTAGTACTCCAGTAAAAATACAAAATTCACCACTAATCTTAAACCAGAGGCTCCAGAGAATTTTCTCCACCCTCCAAAGTGCCCCACCGGATGGCTAACGGAACACATGCTCTTTCCCTGTTGTTCCTTGAGAATCAATCACTTGAATTTAATCAATCACTAGGAAGCCATGAGGACTTGTGGAAAGAGCATGGGCCCAGGAGTCAAAGGCCCTGGGTTCTAATCCTGGTTCTACCACTGATCTGCTGTGTGACCTTGGGCAAGTCACTTAACTTCTTTGAGCCTGTTACCTCATTTGTAAAATGGGGATTAAAGCTGTAAGCCCCATGTGGGACATGGTTTGTGTCCAACTTGTTTATCTTGTATCTACCCCGGTGCTTAGAACAGTGTTTGGAACATAGTATCAAAAAAATCATCAATCATATTTGAGTGCTGAATGTGTGCAGAACACTGTACTAAACACTTGGAAGAGTACAATATAACAGAGTTGGTAGAAACATTCCTTGCCCACAAGGACCTTACAGCCTATAAGGGGAAACTTGAAAACCTTTCCTTTGGATTGTGCCTTCTACGCAAGACCTGAAAGATTCATTTTGCTTTTAGCAAACTCCCACCACTATGTCCCCAGGCACTGAGGTAACAGCCCCACAGAAGTGGCCATTTCTACTTGCCATTTTTCTCTTAACATTTACAGATCTCTTGAAAGAAGTAATTTAACACATTTCTCCTTGACAAAAATGTGATGGAATGGTGAAAGGTTCAACACATTTCCAAACACAGTTAAGTTCTGGCACGAGGACTATCCCCAAACATGATCTTTTTTTTTCTGGAAATGATATCCATGTCTGCAATGAGTTTCCATTTCATGCCTCTACATTGCAGTCTACTGGCTTGGTTATTTTCTTCTTTTATCTGATTCTGGCTGGGTTTCCCTCTCAACAATTACGTTGTCTAGATGTTAGAGACAAGCCTGTCCTATCACACGTAGACCTTGCATACTGTTGAAAAAAATAGCTCTTTACTGGAGAGGAAGGCTGGCGTCTCTGAGGTTGAAACCGTTTCAATCTGGCCAGCAAATTTGCCTGCAGTGCTGCAATACACAAGGGGGTCTTAACCTCTGAAACCTGCTGACTCAAGCGTAATTGACCAGCGTGATGTGGCTGTGACCAGCAAGTGGAACAAATAAAATTACCCGCCACTTGTGTGCTGGGATTGTCCTTTCCCACTGCATGATCCTACGAGTCTTCCCCAAAGGCCTGACCTGCTTATAATAAACAAATTGTTTTCTGGTCTCCCCATTCATTGCCTTTGGGGAATTACCAACAGACAGAATGGGGCTGCATTGTTGGCTATATTTAGTGCATTTTCTTTTGCAGCTGACACCTCAGATGACTAAAGAAGGAGGACTCTTTTAATTTAGGAGATAATAGCAAAAAAAAGATTAAAAGATGATCTGGAACGAAACCTTATGCTCTCCTGGATACCTGCACACACTGAAAAGTTAAACGGGTTAGGCTTCTCCAGACAGGTCCCTCTTTCCTGAACAGAGAGTGTGGAAGGAACAAGCCTCTCTGTGTCTATATTATATGTTAATCTGTTTATATAAAGTAAACTGCTTATTCTTTGGCTCTACAATTTGCATGACGAAATAAAGATATAATCTTAATATAGAAGAAATCTAGTTCCCTGCCTGCAAAATCAAAGGGCATTTTTCTTGGCCCTGGGTCAGTGGGACTGACTTGGTTTACTGCTATGGCACAGGATGGTCTTTCACTTTAATTCTGTATTCCCCGTGCATCAAGTGCTGCCTGTCTTGTCTATGTACTGCATCATTAACCCTTTTCAGGGCAGGGCTGTTTTCTCTGCAATTGCGTTGCCTGGTTCCTTCCGAGTGACCTAACGACTCTAAGAACAGCTATCATTCTGGGCTACAGTTCTTTCCAAGTCATTTCATGACTCTAAGGTGGCTAACATTCTGGGCTGCAGCATCTTCCTGGCATATGTAAACAGGGAATGATCGAATTTACCATCCCTACCCAACATTTCCTTCACAGAAATGCAAAACAAATTCAAGAAATGTATCTATCAAAGACTCGGGCTCCCCACCCAGCCTCTCTATAAAGCAGGGACTTTTGCCCGAGTTACCGACCACAGAAAAATGTTCAGGAATGCATAGGACCCACCAGACATTCATTTCCAGCCTCCGGAACATAAGTCTAACTTGGGTTGATCCATTAGCGTACGAAAGAGTATACCCAAACCATAACTCGTTTTCTCAAAATCACCAGTAGTTTCCCATTGCTCCTCACCATCGACTTCAGGCCTCTCCCTTAGCTGGTTTCCTCTTACTACCCTGCTCCTTTCTTTTCAGCTCAATTTCTTCTTTCCTCCCAAACAAACCTCCAATCACTCCCTTATGCTCAGTACACTCGCCTGGAACACCTTCTCCTCCAATAAGGCGCTTTTAAAAAGTCACCTCCTCCATGAGTCATTCTAGGATTAATCCTCCTCCACCATTCTGGTCATGCCCTCCTTTCAGCTATCTCAGATTCTTCAGGCATGTGTTTATTTAATATTAATTTATCCACAAGAGCTTATATCCATTTGTACATTAACTATTTTATATGCAATCAATTTATGTGTCCTAGACTTCCCCATTAAACTATGTAAGCTTCTTGAAGGCAGGGATTCCATCTTTGACTCTTGTTTGTTCCCCAGTTTCCAGGGGCTGTGCTCTGCACACAGTCCCTAAGTATACTTACTAATTCTTCCAATCCTTTGGGAAGTACAAAGAGCTCGATTCTATTTCCTGCAGCACGAACATTTTCTCAATAGTGGGAGGTGAGTAGAAGGATTAGCTTCCTCTTTCCCTCTCCCAGAGTCTTCTCCCTGGATAATTAGGAGATAGGAGAAAATTAGGTTGGCTTAAGAAAAAATATGTCGTGTCAATGACGGTTCACTGTGAGCAGTAAAATCCTAACAGATAGGTCAAATTCAACTACAGAATAATTCTACTTCAGAATAATTTTTATAAGGAGTATTAAAGTTGGATGTACGTGTTCATTTAGTGCACCTGGCAGGCCAGAATGAGATTCACTTCTGCCGTCTTAATTACATAACAGATGAGAAGCAGTGTGGCTCAGTGGAAAGAGCCCGGGCTTTGGAGTCAGTGGTCATGGGTTCAAATTCCGGCTCCACCAATTGCCAGCTGTGTGACTTTGGGCAAGTCACTTCACTTCTCTGTGCCTCAGTTACCTCATCTGGAAAATGGGGATTGACTGTGAGCCCCCCGTGGGACAACCTGATCACCTTGTAACCTCCCCAGCACTTTGAACAGTGCTTTGCACATAATAAGTGCTTAACAAATGCCATCATCATTATTATTAAAACAGATACCAGAGGCTTCTTTTTCCTGCTGAGATGAAAGGCTTTCTCCCCCTCCTGAAAATTATAATTCTGGAGATGATAACTTGATGTAGATGTTCAGAACTGGATAAATAATGGGACTGAAAATGATTGGGGTTTCTGTGGAAAATTATTTATAATGCCTTAGAATTAAATGGCATGCTTAGGTTGCATATGGAGGTTAAAAAAAACTTATCTAGTTGTAGGCTATCATGTAGTATACTAAAATTTATCTAGTTGTAGTCGATCATGTAGTATCCTAGGGACAATGTCCATGCAGGGAGCCTGAACAGAAAACAGGTCAGGAATGGGGTGTTGGGTCATTTACGATGCAGAGTGGCAGAAGTAGCAAAAGATTTGAAGAGGCCACGGTGAACAACATTAGCCTCAACTGCACATTTCACCTGTTAAATGCCCAAAGTTGTATCCCTTCACTGATGTCAGGTGAAATCTACAATGTTAAGTTGAGCAACTCACCACTAAAACCCACCAATGGAGAAAAGGTCACAAGTTTATGAAAGTACTTGCAAATACACCCAGTTCTGCCACAGTGTGTTTCCATAATGTCTTGGATGCATTCTGCTAGAAAAATGAGGGAATATTATTCCCACAACATGAATCTGCTCTAGGTATAAAATGATAGACAAGATGAGTTGCAGTTGATGGAAAGAGTGTGCGGAGGAGAGTCAGAAGGCCTGGATTCTAATCCCACCTCGGCCACTTGCCTGAGGGTAACCTTGGACAAGACACTTAACTTCTCTGCCCCTCAATTTCCTCATTTGTAAAATGGGGATTAAGATACTCCTTCCCTCAGACTGAGTGTCCCATGTACGACAGGCATTGTGTCTGACCTGACAATTTCGTTTCTACCCTGGCACTTAGTGCAGTGTTTAGTACAGTGCTTTGCACACAGAAAGTGTTCAATAAAAAAGATTGAATGAATTATTAGTTATTATTAATAACAACAATATCATTAATAATAAGATGGGGCAAGTAAATTTAGTGTAGCGAGAAATAGTTGCGTTCATGCATGTGGCATCAATCAAGGTGTGATTTGGCTAAACTTCTCAGCCTCTGCCTTCCTGTAATATACCGCACAATACCTTGTGGGGGTTTTTGTGTTTCTGCAACCTTAAAGTACATAAAGCAGAACAATACCAATGATTGGCAAGGGTTAAAGCATTCTAATAGTGGTGGACATAACAATAACCAAGGAATTTGTACTGAAGTGTCCAATATGGTGGTCTCTTTCACTCATCCATCCATTCCATTCCCTCAAATTTGTGGTTACTATAATCTGAGGTTCTTCAAGAACACGACTCCTGGGTTATACGAGAACCCTGTGTACTTATAAGGGTCAAACAAGATAAACAAATCTGGCATCATTGGTACAAATCAACTTTTGCATGGATAACCTTTACTGGTCACAGGTTTGGGCACAGACTGTTTATGCTCAAAACTCTTGAAGAAAATGTTGGGAAATACAAAACAAAACTTTAAAAGACCTTTTTATCAGGTTTCTATAAAATCTGGCATGGCTGGAAAAACTTTCATCTCGTGTCAGTAAGGATGGCTAATGTGTTCTGCATGTTGGGTATCTTCATCACATTTGTTCACCCATTGGCCATTTAATAGTGCTTGCTTCCTTGCTTTCAGACAGAAATACTTACAAATCTTTCAGGCAGAAATACTTACAGATTCCTGTACTTCACTGAAATAGGATAGAAATTCTTACTAACTGCCCTTCTAAATCTTCTGTGGAAATTATCTTAATTGAAAGAGCACATTTCTAAAAATCATGAGTCCTGGGCTTCATTCTCAACTGCCATTGTGTTGATGGCATGCAGTGTGAGCTCCAGCATCTTGTTTAGCCTCTCTGAACCCAAACGTTCCAGTCTTTGACACTGGAATAATACCACCAGTGCCCACCAGAACCCATGAGGATATTGTGAGGATTAATTAGATAAAGTCTGTCAAGTGCTTTGATCACTTTGGAGGAAGATGCTACATTATACAAGGGTATTAGTATTTATCCTATAATGATAGCTTCCCCACTGTAGCAATTCTATTATCACTGGTACTCTAATTACAATAGAGCCATAATAATATTCCATTTAGGTAAGATTAGTACAGAAATGTTACTTTAACTGATACTGTAATATGAGATAATGGGGATCATCCTTCTCTATTATTTAGAACTGTTTTTGTGGCATCAAAGCTTTTATAACTACCAGTCAAATCAGTAGGAAGAAAATGAAAAACTAAATATAAACCACTAGAGAAGAAAGGAGTCTGGGGGTGGGAAGGGGAGGAGAATTGCATAATTCTGAAATTAGAGAGTTACAAAATTCTGGAAGTTGGGCTTGGTATAATTTTTATTCTCTTGCACCACAACTTGGGCCCACAGGACAGGCAGGCTGTGGATGTGCTGTCTCTCCATCACTGAACACTGGCAATCAATAATAATAATAATAATTATGGTATTTGTTGAGCACTTACTATGTGCCAAGCACTGCTCTAAGCACTGGGATAGATACAAGGTAATCAGGTTGTCCCACATGGGGCTCACAGTCTTAATCCCCATTTTATAGGTGAGAGAACTGAGGCCCAGAGAAGTAAAGTGGCTTGCACATGGTCACACAGCAGACAAGTGGCAGGGCCGAGATTAGAACCCACGTCCTCTGACTCCCAAGCCCCAACTCTTGCCACTAAGCTATGCTGCTTCTCTCAGTGATGCATGGGTGGGAGGAAACCCAGATTTGTTCCTGCTTCCTGTTACCGCTGCACTGACCATGCTGCCACAGCAGCTTCTCATTGCTGCCACCAAATCCACTGCCATTTACTTCCCTGCTGTCCAACTCAGGAAGACCATATGGACAAATATGGACCAAAGGCAAGAGAAGTCATCTCCCCTCCTGAAGAGGTCTCTGACCAGGCAAGGCCCTGGGCAGTCATGGATCTACTTATCCCAGTAAGAGCTCTCCTCCCAACTCTCATTCACAGAAACAAAGCCAAGACACACACTAAGCACTCATCCCTCCACTCCTCAGAAACCTCCAATAGTAATTCATATTTTTTTGGCATACAGCAGAAACTCCTTACCATGACTTCAAGTCTCTCCACCAGGCTTCATTCATCCAATTTAATATGATTTATTGAGCACTTACTGTGTGCAAAGCATTGTACTAAATGCTTGGGAGACCACACTGTAACAATAAACAGACACATTCCTGCCTGCAAAGAGGTTTATCATATCAACCTTCCAGTCTTTGCTCCACCCAAGAGCACTGTGCTATAAACTCTCCTGCCTCAGATCCCTTGCTTACATCTTTTCCCTGGTCTGACCACAGATCTCCTCATCTTCAAAACCCTTCTGGAAAAAAAAAATCCCATCTACTCCAAGAAGCCATACCCAATTAATATCCAACACTCCAAGGCACATCAACCCAACATTAACCCTTTTCAATCATATTGATTGAGTGCTTACTGTGTGCAGAGCACTGTACTAAGCGCTTGGGAAGTACAAGTTGGCAACATATAGAGACAGTCCCTACCCAACAGCGGGCTCACAGTCTAGAAGGGGGAGACAGACAACAAAACATATTGACCCTTAGTACATAGGCATTCTCAGAAGATATGTATATTCGTATATTAATTATTTATTGAAGCAGTATGGCCTAGTGGAAAGAGCATGGCCTGGGAATCAAAGGACCTGAGCTATAGTCCTAACTCTGCCACTTGTCTGCTGTGTGAATTTAGGCAAGTCACTTAACTTCTCTGTGCCTCTGTTACTTCATATGTAAAATGGAGATTAAATTCTACTTCCCATTACTGAGACTGTGAGCCAAAGTAGGACAGCACTTCATACAGCAAACCAGCACTTCATACAGTCTTTTGTGTATGGGTTAGATTCTAATCCCAGCTCCACCACATATCAGCTGGGCAACCTTAGGCAAGTCACTTAACTTCTCTGCGCCTCAGTTCCCTCCTCTACAAAATGGGAATTCAATACCTGTTCTCCCTCCTACTCAGACTGTGAGCCTTATGTGAGACCTGATAATCTTGTATCTATCCCTGTGATTAGTACAGTACTTGACACATAGTAAGCGATTAAATACCACTATCATTATTATTAGCCTTACAAGTGCTTGGCAAATAGTAGTGCTTATCAAGTACCCTTAAAGAAAACAAAAAACAAACTGTACTTATTTCTGACCATTTTGCTATGGCATCTAGTATTTGTAAATATTGCATGTCTGCCTGTTCCACTCACTGGATTGCAAGGTCTTGAGAGCAGTAGCCCTGTCTTTCACTTTTAGTAACTCTTCCAAGTACTTAATATAGTGGTCTGCATAAAGTTAGCCTTCAGTAAATGTCATTAATCAACTGATTGCTGAAATTCACTTGAAGATTAGAGATCCCAAGAGAGGGAATGGAAACTGTATGATCAAGGACTAATCCTCAGGTCATTGTGTCTTCTAGTGGTTCTGAGGCCTCGGGGAAATTGTTTTTAGAACAGGTGAGTATTAAAAGGCAATAACCTGATTTGTGGATTATCCAAGTTTTACATTTCTTTTTCTCCACTGGGGGATAAGTAGGAAAATAAAAAGAATGTAAATTTAAATCATCCAGTTTTGTTGCATATTAGCAGGTCTGGTAGAAGGTTAGTCGTGTATGGGGTTGAAACTACAAGCAACCTGAGGTATTTGGATTATCTGGGTCTTTCAGTTTCCCATATTATCCACTACCATCTCCCTCTGCCCCATCCCTTGACTCTTTATCCATTACTTCAAGTCATCAAGATTTGGCTGTAATATGCTTCTTGACGTTTCCATTTGCGTGGAAAGGTTGTGGGCTGATTTATTTGCTAATTGCTCACTAATAGTCATCTAAACCATACACAAAAAATCCTTTATGAGCATTTTCTCTGTTTCCAGGACAGTACATTAAACTCTTTCTCCTTCCAGTGATTTTCAAACATATCATGATCCTTTGCAAATGAATGTTTTTATGTTTGTGTTTTCTTATGTCTCAGCCATGCTGTTTGGAGGCAGTCAATTCCTCTTTCCTCTTGCAAAGTGCTGAAAAAGAGAACTGGATATAAACTTTCAGAAAATGGAGACCTAGAGGATTGGGGAAGATTAGCCATAATTATCAGGCTAAAAGAATATTTTAGCATTACGGTACAATATAAATTGTCAGGTACAGAATGCCTGTAATATACTGTAATTACACCAGAACTTGAGAAATATAATAACACATCAGCAAAGTCACATCTCTTTCATTTCTTAGGCAACAGTCTTTAAATAAAAAACAAGTACAGTACACGGCTTGTGATGCTTACTCTTACACATTATGTAAGAGATCTACCAAATATGAAAGCCCTCATTGCACCTTGCTGAATCACACTGCATTTGCTTGAGTGTATAAAAGTTTAAAGTGGCCTGTTATCCCTGGCAATTTACGCTGTATGCACTGTGATGAGGTCAGAGGCTCATCCTTTTAAGGCAATAATTACATCAATGTTGCATATTTATCAGCACTTTTTGACCTACCCTGGTGTGGTTTTATGACTGCTAAGTCACTAACAACTAGAGAGGGTCCTTGCCATCACGTGTCCTCAGGTTACTACAAAGGTTTTCTATGCTTTCACAAACATATGAATTTTTCTTAAAAGGAAAGAAAACTAGGCCAAAGTGCAAGAGGGCTAGTGACTTTAGATTAAGGAATCAATGAAAATTCCATTGCTCTGGCGAACTGTCTTTAATGCTTGACTAATTATTGCAATAGATGTGCTCTGAAGTTTTAGTCTCCACAGTAATTTCAAAAGTTTCCTAAAAAGGAACCTTTTAGGAAATAAACATTTTATAAGTAAATTATACAAATTTTTGCTGTATGCTTTATCTCATGTGCCCCACTAGTAGATTTCTACTTAAGACAGGGTAAATACACTGTGTTTATATTTGCAAGTATTTCTGTTGCATTCTGTCTAAAGAAACAATGCTATATTTACCTACTACCTTGATTTGCCTATTGAGGATTAGGGTGAATGAAGTAAACTGGTAATACTTCGGCTTCCAAAGGTTGACCCATGAACCCTGGGATGTGTTCTTTATTTACTTTCTAGACTACACTGCTGAAAGAGAACTTACAATAGTGTAGAAACAATCTCAGATAAAGATAGAGCCCTATACAGTACCTAGAATTCTTTGCTGATTGTAACTACTTGAGAGGAAAGTACTTTAAAATGATATCTGCTTCCAAAAAGCCACTTATAACAGATTTTCTTTGGAAGATTTAGCTGAAGATTGGTCATTCTTTCAGGAGGATGTGTGTCCACAATACATAAGAGGATTCGCCCTTAGATGCTAATGCACTGGGAATGAGCAAATGGGAGGTTTAGCTGGGTCAGTGTGAGCTAATTGAACTTTATAAGTCTTCTGAAGAATTTCTGTAGGGCATTTGATTTTTTTTTAATCTATCTTCTTTATTACATACATTTCTATCAAACAAGTAAATTAAATCCCAAAGAAAAATACCATTCTATGTAGACTCTAGTGTGATCTCTATTTAGTGCCGGTGTATTTCAGATTTATTATGTAGGTAACATGATTTAGTACTCTGGCACTTCATCAACAACAGGTACATTTTAGGGTCAACGAAAGAAAAATACATTTGAACAGATCACTTCGTTGTTTAATAGCACAGGCTGTTGGGTAGGGACTGTCTCTATATGTTGCCAATTTGTACTTCCCAAGCACTTAGTACAGTGCTCTGCACACACTAAGCGCTCAATAAATACGATTGATGATGATGATGATGATGATGATTCCCAAACTCAAGATCGATCTAGGGAAACGGGATTTAGTAACTGGTATTATTTGTCAAATCTGAGTTTAGTCCCCATTAAGGGGACTAAATTGGGCTAGGGAGAAGGGACAGGCAGTATTGTTACTCATGCCTGCCCCCTGATTGGTCCCGGAGGACAGATAATTGACAGCCAATTACTCGAAGCCTAGAAGTTCCTCTCCTAAATGCCTTCCAGGATGGTCACGAGAAAGAGATGTAATAAAGACTGAGATCCTCTCTTGCTAAGAGAATTAATGAGGTGAGGTCAGGGGCTCTGGGTCAGGCAGAACAAGCAGGTCTGGTGATATATGCCTCCTCACAGTGTGTGCCCATTGTTTGATTTAAGAGCATGATGTATATCTTCAGTAAGTAGTTTTGGGGAATCATTTCCTAGCAGAATCGAGTCGAATTTTGCATAGCTGAACCATTCATTACCTCGAGTTATCTACCTACTGTCACTTTTGAGAAGCAGTGTGGCTTAGTGGAAAGAGCATGGGCTCGGGAGTCAGAGGTCGTGGGTTCTAATCACGCCTCCACCACTTGTCTGCTGTGTGACCTTGGGCAAGTCACTTAACTTCTCTGTGCCTCAGTTACCTCATATGCAAAGTGGGGACTAAAAACAAAGTGCGAGACCCAAGTGGGACAACTTGATTACCCTGCATCTACCCCAGTGCTTAGAACAGTGCCTGGCACATAGTAAGCACTTAACAAATACCACAATTATTATTATTATTTTGGTAAAATTCCATCCAAAAAAAATTTCATTGCTGTGATCTTACTGTTTATATTTATCTAGACAATTTCCCCTTTTTTCTCTCTATACCTTTTAAAAAATAGGGATTCCTATTTGGCCATGAACGAATTAGTGTCAAACACCAAAAGAATTTGTGCCTAGGAGGCTCTGGCATTCACCAAACTCCTTGGATTTTTCATGTTTGGTGAAGGGTTCACCTGCTGGGGAGAGATGGGACTAAGGGAAATAGACTGATGTTTTGTTACATTTAGACTTACTAGTTTCCCCATTGCCTAGTCACTGCACTGGGAATTCTGTATAGCACTGAGCTGATGCAGATTTATCTGCTCTCTCAGCCTCAGAATGTGGGTGACAACTCTTAGAGCAGGGATGCCTCACAAACGCAGTTAAAGAAACACATCAGAGAAGAAACTGAATAACCTATGTCCTTTTAATCTGTAGGACAATTTGCAGTTCCCTGTCTACAACCACCAGGACAGAGGCATTTACAGCAGAGGTGAGCATGTAGACCATCTCAGTTTGATAAACCTGCCATTTCAATCAGTTAAACTATCAATCATATTTACTGAGCACTCACTGTATGCAGATCACTATACTAAGTGCTTTGAAGAGTATACTATAACAATATAACAGAACTGATAAATACATTCCCTGCCTACAATGATCTTACAATATAGAGGGGGAGGCAGACATTTATATAAATAAATTATGGATCTGCAGTGCTGTGGGGCTGAAGAAGGGGTGAATAAAGGGAGTAAATCCAAGTGGAAGAGAGATGCAGAAGGGACTGGGGAAAGAGGAAATGAGGGCTTATACAAAGAAGGCCTCTTGACAAAGTTGCACCTTCATTAAGGTTTTGAAGGTGGGGAGCGTAATTGTCTGTTGGATACGAAGAAGGAGGGCATTCTAAGCCAGAGGCAGGATGTGGGCAAGAGGTCGACGGTGAAGTAGATGAGATCAATTGGCATTAAGGAAGATCAGTACTTGGGTTGAGTTGTATAGTACGAGAACGGTAATGTGAAGTAGGAGGGGGCCAAATGATTGAGTGCTTTAATGTCAATGGTGAGGAGTTTCTGTTTGATGTGGAGGTGGGTGAGCAACCACTGGAGGTTCTTAAGAAGAGGGGAAATGTGGCCTGAACATTTCTGTAGAAAGATGATCTGGGAAGCAGCGTGAAGTATGGACTGGAGTGGGGAGAGACAGGAGGCTGATACAGTAATCAAGACGGGATAGGATTAGTGCTGGGATTAACATGGTAGCTGTCTGGATGGAGAGGAAAGTGCAGATTTTAGCGATGTTGTGAAGGCTCGGCCGACTGGATTTGGTGACAGATTATATATGCGGGTTGAATGAGAGATGAGTCGAGGATAACACCAAGGTTGTGGGCTTGTGAGACAGAAAGGATGTTGGTGCTGTCTACAGTGAAGGGAAAATTGTGGGAAGGACCAGATTTGGGTGGGAAGGTCAGTTTTTAGACATTTCCCAGGACTGAGGGCCAACCACAGCTTTCTGAGTTGGACTTACAATTTCACTTATACCAGGACTCTGACAAAACCACAGAATTTCTTAAAAGACCCCAAATAGTGGCTTTCGTTTAGCCCCCTTCCATTTTCCATCAACATAGGGCTATTTTCAAGTTTGATCTCTCAGATGAAGAGAACATAAAGGTAAGGTTGTCTCCAATCCCTTCTCCCCACTTAAACTCTTAGATTGTGAGCCCCAGCAAGTGACAGGGACTGTGTCTAATTCTCATTTATACTCTCTCCGAACGCTTAGTACAATGCCCTGCACCCAATAAGAGCTTTATAAATGCTATTACTGCTACTACTTCTGTTCTCTGAATCTTGTCCCCTTTCACTGTCCCCCTCTACTCACAATGACGTGTTGTCCACTGAGCTTCCCTACCACCTTCGTGCTCCTCCCTGCTGGATCATAAGGCTTTGCTACTTGTCCCTCGGTGGTTGGTCCCTGCAATTGTATGCCTCTAGACTGTGATCTTCTCCCTCTGGACTGTCAACTCCTTGTAGGCAGGGACTGCACCTACCGACTTTATTTCCCAAGAACTTAGAAGAGTGTTCGGCACGGTTGGCCCAATAAATACCACTGACTGATTGATTGGGATGGTTGTACTGTGGAGTGGCTGGTGGGTGGAATAGCTATAGCGAGGACTGTTAAAGTATACAAGTAGAACGGCCAAGGAGAATACCATCTCTCGGGATGAGAGCAATTGCTCTAGAGACTTCACTTTCTCCAAAGCTAGAAAGGCCAGATAAGTCTGTGGCCGATTCTTCCAAATGGATTAATATGAGTGAAGCCCTACAGGGCAGGTCTCTGAAGTCAAAAGGAACAAACAGGAATAGCAGAACACAAAGTAGGACTGAGCTATTGGATGGTACTACTGGATTTGGAGGGAAGAATTCTGTAATTCAGGATCCAGGGAAAAACAAAAAATGAAATGACAAATGCAGGTGTGGGAGTCTGGTAACAAGAATACATGTTTATAAGTATACATACATATATGTATACATATGTACATACTTATTGTTCTATTATATCAGTGATGTGTATAATCATTAATGTGTATAATGATGTGTATAATCTATAATTAATAATTCTGGATTTTTCATTTTTCCATAATTCTATGTATTTATATTGATGCTACTACTGCCTGTTTACTTGTTTTGTTTTGTTGTCTGTCTCTCCCCTTCTAGACTGTGAGCCTGCTGTTTATTTATTTTATTTTGTTAGTATGTTTGGTTTTGTTCTCTGTCTCCCCCTTTTAGACTGTGAGCCCACTGTTGGGCAGGGACTGTCTCTATATGTTGCCAATTTGTACTTCCCAAGCGCTTAGTACAGTGCTCTGCACACAGTAAGCGCTCAATAAATATGATTGATGATGATGATGATGATGATGATCGGGATTGCCTTTATTTGTTGCTGAATTGTACTTTCCAAGTGCTTAGTACAGTGCTCTGCACACAGTGTGCTCAATAAATGATTGAATGAATAAATATTTAACTCTAATAAATCAATTGTATTTACTGAATTTTTACTATATGCAGGACACTGTACTCAGTGCTTGGGAAAGCACAAACAACAATATAACAGACACATTCCCTACCCACAATGAGCAGAAATAGATCTTAGATGTACAAAGAAGCAAGAAAGCCCCCACATGGCTGCTCTCAGCTTTAAACACCTTTCTGAAGATAAACTTAGAGAAACATCTAATAAAAAAGAAGAAAACTAGGAAGCAGCTTGGCCTATTGGAAAGAGCCTGGGTCTGGAAGTAAGAGGACCTGAATTCTAATCCCACACTGCCAGTTGCTTGCTGTGTGACCTTGGGCAAGTCAACTAACTTCTCTTAGCCTCAGTTCCTCAATTGTAAAATTGGGATTCAAAGCCTTTCCTCCCTCCTACTTAGACTGAGATATTTGGGACAGGAAATGTGTTCAATCTGCTTAGCTTGTATCTACCCCATTGATCAGAACAGTGCTTAGCACATAGCAAGGTCTTAAACGCCATAAATAAAATAATAAATGAATAAGAAAATACACAACACTAAATTTGAGAACAGTTTTGACTTCTTTCTGACTGAAATGATTGCATACTTCTCATTAAAAACCTTTGCTGGACAGAATTTCCCCAGTGCTGAAGTCGAAAGATGAACCAAATAAGTTTTGTTTTCAGTGTTTTTTTTAACCTCAGCTCAAACAGCAAATAAAAAAATCCAACATTTAACTTGCCCTGTAAATTTAATGGGCTCATTTTCTCATCCAATTTTTCAATCTAGTGTCCAAAGTGAAAGTGCAAATACATTTTTCATGAGACACTAATCCCTTTCTGTGGTTACTCTGGTACAAGCATTTAATACACAGGGTAGAAATCATTATTAATGCCTGACATTTATGCAGTGCTCTTCATCTTCAAAGCACACTTCAGGTTTCAATTAATGGAACAACTCCGGGAAGAAGCTAAGAATACTTCTCTTTCACATGTGGGTAAACTGAGGTGGGGAGCTTAAGAACTTTGCCCAAGGCCTCAGGAGGAAGCACAGTTAGGTCTAAGAACCTGACTGAAATGTCTGGCTCCAATTCCTCTGCTCTGGCCAGTCCACCATGACTTTCTCATTTAAGGAGGTAAGAGATTTATTAGGTCTTCCAGTCTTTCCACCTACCAACGAGGTTCCATATGCCTTCATGATCGCTTCAGGCTGATATTTAATGCCTGAGTGATGGGAATTTCTGCCCAAGGGTGGTATATCAAGAAGGGTTCTAACAGGTGGGTTCCAGAGGTATTACTCAGTGGCCTACTAACAAATTCTGTTTGGAGGGCAAGACCCCTAGCTTGGAGAAAAGCCATTGAGTGCCCCACATCTGCTTTAGCTTGCTTTCATGTTGTTGTGCCTAAATTTCCCCATCTATTACCACTTGCCCTCTCGGGCAAAGAAACCAGGGTACTGCAGACCCCATGGTAACACTGGTCAGCCCGGTTCCTCAGGAATCCCCTCTAGACCGTAAGCTCATTGTGGGCAGGGAATGTGACTATTATACTCTCCGAAGCACTTAGTACCATGCTGTGCACACAGTAAGCGTTCAGTAAAAACGATTGATTGATTGAATTCCTCTAGCTGACAGTGGGCTGGTATGAGAAGGGTAGCGGGAGAACCAACAGTACGGAAGTTAAAATACGGGACCCTAGCTACACCTGCAGAGTTCTACTTCTTTTCCATTTACGGCAAAACGCTGCACTTCGTAATTATAACTTGGATCATATTTAAATATTTCTTTTGTACTTGTTAAGACTTAAATTGCTGGAGGTTGCTATAATGTTTGTTAGACTTAAATCCAGAGGGCAGGCCTAAAGGTTTTGCTGTAACCCAAGTCAACAAACCCTGCTCACCTCCAATCACCTGGTAATAACTAAAGTCAAGTGTCGCTGTTTCCTATTCACCTTCATCCCGATGAACTTTCTACCAGCGGCAGCCTGCCCCAGAAAACGACGGCAACCTTGGTAGAAAAATCTGTTACATTTCCACTTGACATCACGTCGAAGGAGACTTATAGTATTTCAGGCTGTGGTTGGGGCTCTGTTTTGGTTGGCTCGGAGCAAGTCAAACTCCGCCAGCACTTGCTAAAGAGGTAGCAGGATCCCTGCCCACACAGAGACTGATGGACAAGTGCCCCTTCCTCTCCTCTCCCCCCCCGCCCCCCACCACTGATTTAAGATGCTAGATACCCTGAGGACCCACCAGAGCTGAACACCATCACATGATACATACAATGCAATGATATCATGCTTACAGGAGAGCAAATCCACTAACAGACAAACTACAGGCCAAACGGTCAATCGAATAGAGCACAAAATGCATCCCTCTTTAATGGAATGAAAGTATCAAAAGTGGGATCAAACACTGGGGAACACCTGGCCAATATTTATATTTCTGTTTAATTTGGATGCTTAGGTTTTAGTTTTCAAGATGGCTGTATATTGAAACAATTTAAGCCCATCTCTCGGTTGCAGTTTAGAAAACTATGTTGTGTTTATAGTTCCTTATATTAATACTGTGTTCGCTTGTGCAGCATGCCACTGGAAAAATATATCTCCCAAGAAATTATTCTTTCATTCATCCCTAACTAGAGGAATCAGCTGGGAGAATTCACAGTAAATTTTTTTTATAAAAAGGCATTATCTGCATGACTTTGGGAATAGCTATTTAGGGCTTGGAATTACTTTTTAAAAATTTGAAATTAATATGCAAAAGCTTTCATCGTTTTTCATTTGGAAATGAGGAGAATTTTCTCTGAAGACGAGTATAGCCATTGAGGAGACATCAATCTCGAGTTTGGGGAACTCATACAATTATTCATTAAAACTCTTTGGTAAAATCAAGCAACCAAATTCAGCAAGAGACACAATTTCCTTAAACATCACACAGGATAAGTGATGGATTATACAACTGTATTTTGACCGTATTTCAGGATTTTTATGAATAGAAGCTATGTTCACAAAATATTTGATCAAAATTTGAAATTGAAACTTATAGGAACTTCTCCAGCATGGCCTAATAGACAGACAACGAGCCTGGTAGTCAGAAGGTCCTGGGTTCTAATTCTGATTCTGCACTTGTCTGCTGTGTGATCTTGGGCAAGTCACGTCACTTCTCTGTGCCTCAGTTACCTCATCTGTAAAACGGGAATAAGAGTCTTAGCCCCATGTGGGACGGGGACTGTGTCCAATCTGATTAGATTGGATCACACGTTCAGTATTGACAGTTTGGAGAATCAAAAACAGCTACATACAGCAATAGTAGTAGCAAAGTAGATGTCTTTAACCCTGCAACCAAATTGAAACAACAGGAAGACAAGGAAAATGAGGAATTGTCTTCACAATACCATAGCGAAATTTTAAAGGGTGGTAGAGAAAGACACAGAATAGAGTCTTCTCTCCATAGATAACTGAGATAACAGAATAAAAGTGTCTATACTCTAAAAAAATCATTTTAATTTAATTACATTGCTCCTCCAAAGGTGAGTGTTCGAGGAAGCTTCATTTGTTTCTACCACAAACCCTTTGCATTTCATTGCTGATCAAAAGCTTTGTCATTAGATCAGCCTAGAACAGACTAGTTCTTCTTTGGGGATGTTTTCTGCTCCTCAGGCACTGATCTGTTGGAGGGGAGGGGGGCAGTTCAACTGTCATGCTGCCTGCAAAATATATGGTTCACCCATCTTCATTTTACTTAGGCCATGTCTTTGACACCTGTTCTCAAAGACAGATTCTACCTGTGCCTCTTGCCTGCCCTTGAGTAACAGCTATCTTCTGCTCAGCATATGTTGGCAACCAACATTCCAATCTTAAATATTTCTAGCTTAGGGTTTATAATAAAATACATTCACAAAGATTCTTCTCTGAAGTTCAGCCATGATTGACTCTGACAGTCCAGTTTCCTTCATTCTCATAGCTCCCCAGGCCTGCATGAGGGGCTGGCTGCATTTCCAGGGACTTTGATATTTATATTGAAGAGGGAGCTTTGAACTTGTGAGGCAACAATTCTTCTCTACACTCAAACAAGTACCAAGTTCCACACGGTCGAATCAGGTTTATCAAGGATATCTTCTCCCTAAGGAAATGCTGGAAAATATCATAGTAGGCATCCAAGGCCCTGTTCTACTTTCTAAAGGTAAACTGAATAAGATCCCCAGACTGGTATTTGACAGAGTGTATTTTTTTTTTAAATTTATAATTTCCTACAATCCCCAAAAGAATTTAAACCAAAGATAGAACTGTGCTTTTTCAAGGACCATTTCATAATGTTTTATATTATTAGAAGGAAAAAGATGCAGAGCTAAATTAAGTTACCGTAATAATAATATTAATCGAGGCATTCATTAAGCACTTATGTGTCAAGCACTGTACTAAGCACTGGGGTAGATACAAAATAATCAAGTACCACATGGGGCTCACATTCTAAGTAGGAGGGAGCACAGGTATTGAATACCATTTTGCAGGTGATGGAACCAAGGCAGAGAGTAGCTAAGTGACTTGCCGAGGTCACACAGCGGGTAAGTGGCAGAGCCGGTATTAGAACCCGAGTCTTTTGACTTGGAGGCCCTCTGACTTCCCTTAGGCCACACTGTTTCCCCTGTATCATTAATTACCAAATGACTTCTCCTCCCAGGCAGGGCTGCACCTTATCCTTCCTTTATAACTCTTCATAGGGCATAGGAATACAGTGGGGGATGAATAAATACCATTACAAGTCCCAGTGTTGGGGTCTGCACTGACAAGTCAACATTTGAGGACTGCATTTTCCTGGTGGAAGAAGTTTCTTTTGGACCAGAATAGGCCTGGTGCCAACCTAGCTCTCAGGACTAATCCAGTGTTTGAGGAGAGGCTGTCAGGGAGACTGGTGGGGAAAAGTAGGGGAGAGAAGCCACGGAAGCACATAGAGCACAGGCCTGGAAGTCAGAAGGTCTTGGGTTTTAATCCTGGCTCTGCCACTTGTCCGCTGTGTGACCTTGGGCAAGTCACTTCACTTCTCTGGGCCTTAGTCACCTTGTGTGTAAAACGGGGATTGAGACTGTGAGCCCCACATGAGACAGGGATTGTGTCCAACCCAATTTGCTTGTATCTACCCCAGTGCTTAGTACAATGCTTGGCACATTGTAAGCGCTTAACAAATACCATAATTATTAAGTATTATTATTATACCATAGTCCCACTCCAGAGCCCGCTCTGATTTCCCTGACACTGACACCACTGCCTGATTGGCTGACAATTTTCTGAGCTCTCCTAGGGGATAGCTCCTTCATCTTTCTGCTACCACCTGGGACAATAATAATAATAATAATAGCATTTATTAAGCACTTACTATGTGCAAAGCACTGTTCTAAGTGCTGGGGAGAATACAAGGTGATCAGATTGTCCCACCTGGGGCTATAGTCTTCATCCTCATTTTACAGATGAGGGAACTGAGGCCCAGAGAAGTGAGGTGACTGGACCAAATTCACCCAGCTGGAAATTGGCAGAGCTGGGATTTGAACTCACGACCTCCGACTCCAAAGCCTGGGCTCTTTTCCACTGAGCCAGGCTGCTTCTCTGCCTCAGGGCAGTCCCCACGGAGCCCCCAGGAATCTGGACAACAGTCATCGTCTCTGTTGACTTGGCCCAAGGGTCAGATGGCCCAAAGTCCTCATCTTCATGGACTGAACCCATAGCCTGATCCCAAAATATTGCAACCAACTTTAGTTTTCCACTTCCTTCCTGGCTTTAGCAAAAAAAATGAAGTTCATGTTCATATGCTTAAGATAAATTGAGTTGGGGAATTTTTGGAAACAAGCTTGGGGTTTTTATTTGGGCAGCCACAGCCATTGACCAATATGGTAATTTGCCCCTCTACATATATAAACTTAATATTGACAGTGTTCAGTGACTGATAATCGAGAGGGCCAATGATCTGACATTCATATTTGTTTACAAAGGTACTGATATTTAGTATTAGCTTTGTCCTGCCTCAATGTCAATGCAGCTGTCAAGTTCATTCTTGACTTTGGGGTCCCAGAACTTCTCCCTGGCAAGCAGACACCTGTTCAGAATTTCCAAATACAGCCCCAGTATTCTGGATTGCCTTTTTTAACTGAAAACACAAAGTCCCAGTATTCTGGATTGTCTCTTTCATTCAATCAGTGGTATTTACTGAGTGTTTACTGTGTGCAGAGCACTGTACTAAGTGCTAGGGAGAGTATAATACATTAGAGTAGATAGGCATGATCTCTGTCCACACAAAGTTTACAGACTTTTAGAGAGAGGAAATCTACTGGCAAGGCCTTCCTGAACTCTGTAAAGGTGAATTGCTGGTCTTCCTCTCCCTTACTACTTCCACTTCAAGACAAGAGAATGCTCCTGCGATTTTGATAAAATACATCTGTTGCATAGAAAATTTGACCCCACCAAGAGAGATAAACGACCAAAATAAAGCACTCCAAACCAATATTTATTGATGTACCCTCCCCCGGGGAGATGTTTTCGTCAAAGAAATGAATAAAATTGGAATTCTTTTCTTCCCTGGTTACTCGCCCTGGTCAAAGAGATGATTAACTATTTCTAAGGCTGCCTTTATTGCATATAGTTTCCAACTTAGAGGCTGATAACATTTTGGTCATAGAAAGCTTGGGAAATAGAGAACAGGGCTTCATTTTTTCTGAGACTAGCAGGGGAGTCAGTCTGGCCACCTCTAGGCAGCACCCCAGACCTTATGCAAGAGTCATGGCACCACTGACCAGAGATCCACCAGTTTTGAAAGCGGGTACTCTACCAGTGCCATGCTACCCTATTTCCTGCCCTTAGCAATCAGTACCAGAGTAAAGGGGCAAGTCAGAAGTCAAGCCCCAAACTAGCTGAGCAACTTCCAGAGGGAAGAGGATTGATTTGCCATTGGAGACCCGATCTAGCGGCATTGGGAAAGATGCCAGTATTCTGGTCCCTGACACCTGTCCCACATTATTACTATTAGTATTAACAATATTAATAACTATTATGTTTGTTAAGCCCTCCTATGTGCCAAGCATTTTGCTACATGCTGGGGTATATACAGAAAAAACAGACCAGGCACAGGCCTCTATCCCACATAGGGATCATAGTTCAAATGAAGCACTAAGGGAATTTATACTATTAATTAATTTATTTATAGCATTAAAAATTTCTTAAGAGACTGGATCTCATCTAATAAGGATCCTTGAACCTAACAGTCATTACAGTCACGCTATAATGATGCAAATACAATCATATTCTGAAATACCTCAACTCCTAAACCATTAGTTTACTTGACTCTCAGGCTGATCAGCCCAGGACAATCATGTCTGAAGGAAAAGATGAATTTAATAGCTCTAATACCGGAAACCACTCATGATTTATAAGAGCATGCTCTCGATTATTGTTTGTTTGGTACTCTCTCCCTTGTAAATTTGAATGTGGTCTCATCGGACAGTCAATGGTAGACTTTGATTGAGGTTGGAGAATGGTAAGGGGCCTGTCAAGTGGAGAGGAAAGGAAAGGAACAGCAGACAAGTCTATACGCTATATCCCCTTCACCAGTGCTTGTTAGCATTGACCAATTTGATCTCCACTGATGTACATATCTGCAATTTATTTATATTAATGTCCGTCTCGCCCTCTAGACTGTAAATTTGTTGTAGGCAGGGAATGTGTTTATTACATTGTTGTACTCTCCCAAGCGCTTAGTACAGTTCTCTGCACACAGTAAGTGCTCAATAAATACGACTGACTGACAGATGACTCCATGCCTAGGAAAACTTAATTCAAACATGGGCCATGATCTACACTGTAAACAAAAGGAAACTAAGGCTCTTCTTTCATTCAGTCATATTTATTGAGCGCTTACTGTGTGCAGAGCACTGTACTAAGCTCTTTTCATTCATTCATTCATTCAATCATATTTATTGAGCGCTTACTGTGTGCAGAGCACTATACTAAGCACTTGGGAAGTACAAGTTGGCAAAATATAGAGACGGTCCCTGCCCAACAGCGGGCTCACAGTCTAGAAGGGGGAGACAGACAACAAAACAAAACATATTAACAAAATAAAATAAATAGAATAGTAAATACGTACAAGTAAAATAGAGTAATAAATATATACAAATATATATACAGGTGCTGCGGGGAGGGGAAGGAGTTAAGGCAGGGGGGATGGGGAGGGGGAGGAGGGGGAGAGGAAGGAGAGGGCTCAGTCTGGGAAGGCCTCCTGGAGGAGGTGAGCTCTTTCGGGGCAGTTCGCAGGAGAGGGTGGAGGAGGGGGACCCAGACCCCCTCACCTGACAAAAAGCTTCTTACGAGCTTATATTATATAGCTGTCCTGAAGCTCAGTATCTGAATATAACAATTAATAGCAATAGTGGTATTTGTTAAGAGCTTATAATGTGCCGAGAACTATACCACTCACTGAGGTAGATACTATCAATCAATCAATTGTATTTATTGAGCGCTTACTGTGTGCAGAGCACTGTACTAAGCGCTTGGGAAGTACAAGTTGGCAACATATAGAGACAGTCCCTACCCACAGTCCGGTCCCACATGGGCCTCACAGTCTAAGTAGGAGGGAGATCAGGTATTGAATCCTCATTTTGCAGAGAAGGGAAGTGAGGGAGGTGAAATTAGAACCCAGGTCTTCTGACTGCCAAGCCCTTGCTCTTGCCACTAGGCCGTGCTGCTTCTTTTCTTTTTCTCCCAGCTCTGTGGGGGGAAAGGAGGAGACTGCACAAGCTTTTCAAAATGTCATCATTATAAAACAAAGCAATGAAGAGGTAAACAGATTTCTAAACCTTACTCTAGAGCTCCCTAATCCCTTGTTCATTGATTTGTATTTTACTACAGCCCAAACAATGGAACAAGAGATGAAGGCATGGTGTCAGCTGACATTTGTAAAGCATCGTCTTCTCCCTCCCCGCCAAAGGAAAAATAGAGAATTACTTTTATGAGATAAAACAGGGACTGGTCCTTGCAACAGATGCTTCAGTTCCTGTCCAGGCTCATTGTAAAGTCTAGAGCTCCGGATTCTCCTCATATTTGAAGTAGTTTTGCAAGAAATGATGACTGAGATTAAGTGTTCTTTCTTATCTGAAAAGTCTCCATTTCCCAGTTCTTTCCAGTCAGTGTCAGTGGTGGAAGGGTTTGACAGAAGCATCAGACTCCTAATCACTCACCCAAACTTCTCACGCTGCACCACATTAAAATGTCCTTTCAAAGTCGCATGGAAACTTTCAGACAGGATACGAAATCGTTTTTAACTATCACACTGACTACATTAAGACTGTCTTTGAAGAGAGAAATATATGGCTCTTTTTGGTACCTGTCAAAATCATCTTAATGTTACATAAAACTAATAAATGTGGTGGGCGTAATCCTAAAAGCATTGTGAAGGGCAGTGATCAAGTATTGTATTATCACCTAACAATCTCAACAGCTTTCTAAAATAATTGCTCCAAGGATAAAGAAATGAAAGGGTTCTCAGTTCTTGTTTGGCAGGGACATTTTGGTTTTATTTTTCAAACAAGATGGATTTTTTAAAAACCTCCTCATTTTGGAAAATCCAGTTTGATACATGGAAACCCACCCCTCCACCAAAACATATTTCTGATGTTAAAAAATGTTTTAAAATGGCATTAAGGAATCTTCCTCAGCTCATAGAGGCTTCTCTTTGAGTTGACGAAATTCAATTACATGGCACAAAAAGGCCACAGCCATCCCGTACAAGCCTTCTCCATCAAGTGCTCACTTGATGTGAGGAAAATCATTAATGGAAGACCTGGTGGATTATTTGTTTTGGAAACAGAATGACACAGAACTAACTGCTCTGGGTTAAAGCACACTGCGACACTGGAACTATTTACCTGTTGCTCGGACTAACAAAGAGGCAAGGTGCTGCACACTTTATGATAAAATGACTAACGAGGCATCTTGTCTGGGCTTGAATGCTCATACCTGTTTTCAGTGCTCCACATACTTTCTCCTCCAACCCCACCTCCCTCCATGAGGGCATTCTGATAGATATTCTGTGGAAACAGAACTCTCATTGGGCAAGCAAGAGGAAACAAAGCCTCCTCAGAGAGAATCGCAGCCTCGGGCCAGTATAATTACAAGTCCCTGCACTGCTTGAAGTTACTCAGCTGACATGCCTGAACTGTGCAAAGACCTTCAAGTGAACTATTATACAAAGCTCAATGTATCACATGGTTGTGAAGCAGCTGCTAAGTCTCACAGTAAATGAGGCAAGGAGATGATAAGTCCCATACCCTCATCTACAACATGTTTAACAAAAAAGCCCCCTATGGATTTGAATGCCTGAGGCGAGGATAAAACTTGGGAGGTGGAAAGGAGGGGGGAGGGATGGGAGAAGACAATTTTATCCGAAGATGCTCCAGCTTGCGTTCTGGATTTGTTTAGCTGTAGTAGCCATGGCAAGAGGTTCATAATGTGCATTTAAACTTTTCTTAATAACAAGATAACCTCGATCTGAATCCCTCTCAAAGTAGTTTTGGTTTCTTAGTTTCTCCCAGCCTTGCCTCCTTTATGCTCTTTCTTCATCAACAGTGTGCTTGGATACGTGTAGCTCTCTCACATACGCGTGAATGGATATGGGTGGGGGGGGAGGGTGTGTGCATTTATATTGACAGTTGAAATGCTTTATAAAAATTTATGGCCTAGAAAATTCTAATTTATTGCATTCTGGGGCTGTTTGGTCTCCTTCTGGAAGTCAGCATAGATAAACACAAACAAAACTGTAGTAATTTACATTATGCCTCCTCTCCTCACCCACCGTTTATAAACTAAAACTAAGAAGCATTTTACAAAACAAGAAGGCCCAAGTGTAAACTGCATACATCCAGTCTTTGGAATCTGACAGGCTGGGAAATAACTTTATTAGGAAATAGCCTCTCATCAGTTGAAATCTGCTAGCATAGCTCATTGGAATAAATATGTGGTTTTCCACACTCTGAGAAATAAAATATTTTAGTTTTGAAGGAGTGTCCTCTATTGGTAAAGTTCATGTCTCCCAGGAGATGTCATTTAATCTTCAAGATAAGATCTATCTGAATCATCACAGGGTCTCCACTTCACAGATGAGGAAAAAGAGGGAGGTGAAAACCTCGGGTCCAAAGCATCTCACATATCAAGGGGAGAAACCAAAGACATAAATAATATCACCATCAGTCCGATACTGAGCATATTTATGTGCGAGACAGCTTGGAGAAAATGGTCCCTGTCCAAAGCAGCCCACGCCAGGAAGCCAGGCCAAGAAGAGGGCTAAGTAACAAGCAGTGAATCCTGGCATTGTAGAATGTCAAAAAATCCACCCCCAAATCCCTTCTGGGATGTATCCTACTGAAATAGCAGCAGGACAGACCTTTCCTCTGCTTAACCATTGATGCCTGAGCAGCGCACATCTAAATGTTAAGGGGCTAGAAAAAATGCACTACTGTATTTTCATGAGCACAGTGAGCAAGTATACAAGAGATTCTCTCTCAATGATTCTCACACTCCCGGATACAATAGTCAGAAGTGTTGTCTTCAAGCCAGAGGCAGAACTGTGTGCTGGAAGGGTACTTAAGTGCTACTCGATCCCAAAAATGACTTTCCCTAATTGTGATGAAAAGCACAATGCTTTCTCCCTCATTCTGCATCCTATAGACCCATTAGATTGTAACATCCTTGGGGGAAAGGACCCTGCCCTATACTGGTTGACCTCTCCCAAACTCTCACTATAGTGCTCTGCACACAGCAGGCACTCAATAAATTCCAGCTGTTGCCTGACTGGCAGTTAAGGTGTTTTTGAGGGAGGGTACACAAAAGCTATTAGAGGGAAAGCTATGGTGGTAGAATGGAAATGCTAGGCCTGAAGGAAAGAGCACCAGCCTGGGGTCAGAGGACTTGGCTTCGAATCTTGTCTGCTACCTGCTGTGTGAAGTCACCTGGATAAGTCACTAAACTTCTCTGTGTCTTTGGTTTCCTCACTGGCAAAATGGGGATTAAATACTTCTTCTCCCCCCTACTTGGACTGTTAGTCCCAGCTGGGACATGGGCTGTGTCTCACCTGATTCTCTTGTAGCTACCCCAGTGCTTGGCACATAATAAGCCCTTAACATCATTATTGTTGCTAGTACTATTATTATTACTAAGAAGTCTCAGCCTCTCAACTCAGGCCTCATTTACAAGATTGCAGTGTGCCACCCCACCCTGAATTTTTAGATGAAAATTTGTTTCTATTCATTCAATCGTATTTATTGAGCACTTACGGTAGGCAGAGCACTGTACTGTACTGAGTCCTTGGAGAGTACAATTCAGCAATAGAGAGAGACAATCCCTGCCCACACCAGGCTTGACAGTATGTACTCACCAAACTGACCCCGCAACCATTCATCGGCTTGAAAGGTTGTTAGAGCTATGGGGGAGGATCAAGTGGAAAATGACAGGGAATGGTGACCGCCACCAAGTTGGGATTGAGACATCATGCTCATATCTCCTCTGCTATGTTCAGATCAACAGGGCACCTACACATCCTCAGTTTCCAAGAATCTGTGTGGCCTGGAGAAGAGTCAGCTGAGAAAGGGTTTGAAAGTCTTCAAACACATGAAAAGATAGCAGGTGGAGCAAGGGATGCATCTCTGAGGAGAAAAAAAGGGGAAATGGACTCAAACATCATGGAGAAGAGCTACTCATTCCAGAGGAACTAGAACACAAAGAAAATGCACGTATACAGTTGGTCTTGTCGAGCCCTTGATTCTAGAGCATAAAGAGAATTCCTGCCTCCCTCAGATGTTGGAAGCTTGAATTACACGATATATTAAACAACTCCTGTTTCAGCTACAGGAAGACCTCCAGTGCCAAATTTCACAGGAAACTTCAGCCTGACTGCCTGCGGAGATGTATGTCCTCAGAGGACAGGGACGAAGAGGAACAAAAGGGGAGGAAACAGAAGTTGAGGTAGTGTGGTCCAATCCCACAGGAATAACCTATTTGTGAGTTTGTGAGCCCCTTAACCGTGAAGTTTGCTCTTGGCATGGCCTTATTCTAGAACAGCAGTCTTGGAAAACCTTAATATAGATCAACCCAGGGGAGAGAAACAGCATCTGACTTTTTCAAAAAAACAAAAAACAAGAAGCAATTCATCCCAGTATGGGAAAAAGCAGGTGTCCCACACCAGGATCTTCAGTTAGAAGAAATCAGAGAGAAATATTAGCTGGGGGACTGGGCTGAAATAAGCTTTGAGATCTTTTCTGGGTTGAGCACAACAGTGGTCATCAGAGATTAATGCAGCATATTGATGGGCACAAATATTTAATCAGCTGTACATTGATATCTCCATTTTTATCATCTCAGATCTCCTGTTCCTCCACAAAACAACCCCAAAATCTAACTTGACCAACACATCTCTCAATCCATTTCACTCCAGCTGGATCATACTGCCTCTATGACACCTAAAACTAACTGTATCTTTCACATGGAGAAAGTCACTGTCCCAGTCAATCATCTTACTCTTTTGTTGTGTTCCTTTTCAGCCCATGGCTTAATCTGTAAGTCCCTATTTAGCAAAGAATTCATCCGGATGGTAGCAACATCTGGAGCCAGCTGTTTGTGTTTGGATGGAGTTTTGATCCTTAAGTGAGTTACGTCTTCCTTTAAAAGAGGCAACATTCAACTCCTCTTTTAAAGCACAAGTCAAATCAGTACAAATTGATAATAAACATGTCTGGAAATGCCTCCCTAAATTCAAGGAAAACTTACTGTCCATGAACTCTGCATTTATTTTGTCTCCTTTTTCTAGGCTAGAACATTCATCTGGTCTGAAGAATGGTTAAAATGCATAAATATGATTCAAGCTTCATCATTTTGATTTTAATTTGGAAAAGAATCATTTGGTGGCCTTTTTTCCTGAAAGGATATAAGGAAAATCTTAGTGTATTGTACATGGACTGTATACAACCCAGAAAATGTAAAGAACTTTTAAATATTTGGGCCCATGGTAATGAACATTAGAACCTGAAGGCATTCTCCGGACTGTGCAAGTCACCACTGTCATCTTTCCAAATAAACTATATGAAAGAATCATGTTGACTGAATTTGAAAATGACCTCCTTCCTCTCCAAGTAGAATAATGCATGCCCAAAGCCAAGATGCAAATGAATAAGGACTGAGTCTTTTAGGAAATAAAACCATTAGGATTTTACCCAGTAATTGATTCACTGGTGGTATCAAATAAAAACAATAGAAATGTGAGCACTGGTGAATTATTTGTTCCTGTGCTTGTGTGGCATTTGTTAAGCACTTACTAGGTGCCAGGCACTGTACTAAGCACTGAGATAGATACAAGCTAATCAAGCTGGACAGAGTCCCTGTCCCACCTGGGGCTCACAGTCTTAATGCCCATTTTACAGATGAGGTAACTGAAGCACAGATAAGTGAAATGACTTGCCCAAGGTCACACAGCAGACAAATGGCACAGCCAGGATTAGAGCCCGGGTCTTTCCAACTCCCAGGCAACTGCTCTATCAACTAGGCAATGCTGCTTCTCTGTTCTTTAAAAAAGGATCAATTATGTGCTGTTAGAGTAGGGCTAGCTAGTGCCACTGCCCCAGATGCTATGCCCTAGGTGCTCCACTGCTCCTGGGGGAGGGGACAACCAATTGCTGTCACTATATGTGGAAAAATGGGCAGATGGAACAGTCAGGAGGGGAAAGCTGGAATGGAAGAGGCACCAATGGCTCTTTTATGCCACCACTGTTATGGCAGGAGAGGGTGTCTAGGTGAGGTGGTGCCATTTGTCTTGGAGGCACTTTGTCCCATGAGCTCTGCCAACACACAACTCAGATCTAGAGGGGGAACTGGGAACTCTGGGTCTCAGCAGCAGCAGCAGCAGGCAAAGGTGATTCTCCCCTGGAGCAGGAAGAGGCAGATGACAGATGGGAAGGAAGATACCCTGAAAGAGGGAGTAGATCAAAGATGTGGCTAGTCTATCCTTCGTCTCCCCTAAACCATCAACCCTTTACCAAGAAAGATGGCCCCATTGCAACCATGAGTTGGGACTACAGATTTCTAATTACCCAGGTCATTCAGACAAAAGTTTAGCTTTTGTTGGAATTATTTGGGTCAGAATACAGTGGGGTGAAGAGATATTCAAGTCCCAAGCTGAGTGTGTTGGGGAACACCTGGTCATTGAATCTGGCCCTAAACAAACAAGGACACTTCTCCCAGCCTCTATCTTGTCCAGTTATTAAGCAGGCACAAATGGTCATGGGTTTGTATGATACTGCTAACTCACTTGCCACAGGAAAGTGAGGTAAGGATGAATGGGCTCAGCCTTCAATATTTACAAAGTTCTTTGAAATGTCAGATAAAAGGCTTTGTTGCAGGAATATAAGGAATTTTGTAGCTTCACACTTTTAAGCAGGCTAGGTCCTGTTATGTAAGGGATGCATATGTAAATGAATGTAAAGGATGCATATGTAAATTAATTGACCCTTGAAATCAATTTTCAGAAAGATAATTAGGTTGCAGCTAATGTTCCATGGTGTGTTATAAGGATGTCAAAAGGCACACACGGGAGTGCTTTTTGTGAAAATTCAACAAAGCAACTGAAGCAGTGATTTTTCACTCTTGATACTAACAGAACAAAAAAAACAAACAAAAAAAATAACTCCCCTCCACAAACAAGTTGCTCTTATAAGAAACAGTATCAGCATTATTTCAGGACTTAAAATTTAGAAACAAGGAGAAACATTCACCACCACGATGGGCTCGAACCTTCAATAAATGACCACCCCCAACACACTCAGACACACTCACCTTTTTTATAAAAAAAAAAAAGAAAAGAAAAAGATGCTGCCTATTTCTGGATGCTGGGGCCATGATGAAGCACTTAGGAATGCAGACACCTGTAACAGCAGGAACACTAAATAGCAATCACCTGTCTAACCTCATCCACCCAGGTGGAAAGGGTGTGTTTGGTCATGATTCGGAGCTGAGTTCTGGCCTCTAGGATGAAAAGGGCGGAAACACTGGCACCCGCGGGTATGGAATGCAACTGTGTCATTCCTGAGCCAGCCTTACTGCATAATAGGAATAAATCCACCTCTCAGGGACCCCCATGAGGGTCTCCTAAAGAGGGGATCATCTGTGATTGGGGGCAAAATGGAGAGAAAACTGCCAGGCTGTCATGAATGCTTTATTTAAATAAATAAATAAACCTCAGGGAATGTTCCAACATACTGGCAGAGACCCATGCCCAATCCTGATTCAATTCCCCGAATGTGCCACAACTCGTGAGGAGGAAGCAGTGGGCTAGGTTGAGCTGAGGTGTCTGACAAAGACACCACTCGCTAGCAGTGAGGCGGAACAAGAAAGCCAGTGGGCTACTGATAGCCTCTTCCCTGGGGCATGGCATGACTCAAATGGCATCCTCTATGGAAGAGGCTGGCTACCTGGTGAGACTTTCAGACTGAATTCCTTTCAGACTTGCAGGAACAACAGCTGGATTGTTCCTCTGATGTGCTTACTTCCATCCACATAGTGTTTCTCCTGGGCCAGCATGCTTTTAGTTCCTCCTGCCCTGGCCGGAGGTGGTGACGATGTTATTTGCCTTGCTCCTGGGGGCAGACCCAGCCCATTTTATCAAAGCCGTTCAATGAGAACCAATGCACTGGGTTCTCTTCTGTGGGTTCTCTCCAAATGATCAACACTAACCTCTGGGTGAACCTAATCTTTGCCTGTAGATTTCACTTCTCTCCTCAGTTTTTCCTTGAGTAAACCGTTATGCTGGTGAAATGTCAGATGCTGTTTTCCTTGGCAAGCATAAAACCTCGGAAAAAAAATAAAGTAACAGTTCTACCACCCCGTTTAAACACTGATGGGGGGAATTGGAAGGTTAAACAAGACAATAAAACAGTATTGTTTCTATTTGCCCAAAGTCGACAGGCAGGAGCCAGGATGCAGCCTTTTCAGGCACTTCAGGGACAGCAGGAATGCCTAGTACAGCAGTTTTCATCTTTCGTTTCCCAGCATTTCAACATTATTCCCCAAGGAACCATTTGCCCAACACAGATAATTGGGCCTTTTCTGAGCCCTTTGTACTTTGAGTCCCATTAAATCTTTTGGAGCCAGGGCCCGGTTCAAGTCATAGAATGAAGTAGAAACTTCAACCCTGTTCTGAGGCAATGGCGCTAGAAACCCCAGGTATTTGTCTGTACCCTACGGCAGCGTTGGACCTTTTCTAAGCCTCTGAGTGGGTTTGTTTTTTTTAATATGACATTTTTTATAAGTTCATTGGAAAGTATGGGCCACCTTCACCATATGTTATGTCATTTCTGAGTGTCTCAAAGCAGACGACTTTTGTTTCATTTCTTGAATCTTTGCCTCATCCAGGGAGTCCTTCCAGAGATCATTTTATTGAAAATGTTCAATCTCCATTAATAAAGCTAACAGAACAAATAAATTTTCCCATTCACTAATCCATTTTTATTTCCTCAGAATGCCGAAGAAAGAAACACATTCATGAGCATGGCCATTAATGGACCTCACTGACTCCAGACAAGGAGACACAAGGGATGTTACACATGGTGTAACACGTTTCTGTCGAAGGTGCTATTATGGGGAAGTAAGCTGGGTTCATCTAAACCTGGGTGTTTCTCCAGGATGGTCCCTGAGTCTCATTCTTGCTCCAGAGCCATTTCATTCCCCCTGAATGAAAAATTTTCAGCCTGAAAAATCTCTAGAAACTCTCATCAGAGCAGCAAAACTTGACAGCAGGACCTACAGTAGAAAAAGGCTAATTGCTTAGAATTTCAGAACTGGCCAAGAAATCATCTAGTTCCATAATGGTATCAGACAGGGCCAGCTGAAACATGGACTGTTGTGGTTTAAAAATGGTTACTTTGTATTAACCACTGAGTTCTGCAGAGGCTTCTTGACTGGCACAGGGAATTCCGCCATTCCTGAAGAGAAGTGCATTTTCAGTAGCAATCAAATGTGGGGCTGCCTTTATAGGAGACACTATGTTTGATTGCTTCTGAAAATCTACACAGTTGTTACAGTGTCAAAATAGACTGAATGAAGTAGTTACACAATGATTGGCACAGAGCACTCTTTGCTCCAAGATCTCAAAGCTCAAACCAACTTTAATCTTGTCTTTCTCACCCACAAGGAGGGAGCCAAGTCACCAGTGTGACAAATTCCACTTTGAGGAAATGCTACAACTGAAGCAAAGAAAAATTAAGAGGGCTCAAAAGCCACCTGCGGGAGTGAGAGAGTTAAGAATATTGGACTTTATTCCCTCTGGAAGACAACCCTGGGAACTTTTTAAGGGGACACAGCCAGCTCTGCCATAACAAAAGTGATAAAGATGGCATACTTAATAAACACAAATATGCATTTCTTAAGCACCTACTATGTTCCAAGCAATACGCCGAGCTCTGGGATAGAACTGAGATAATCAGATCAGGTAGCATATCTGTCTCACATGTGACTCACGGTCTAAGAAGGAGGGAGAACAACTATTTACAGATGAGGGAATTGAGGAACAGAGTAGCCAAATAACTTGCCTAAGGTCACACAGCAGGCAAGTGGTGGAACCAGGTCTAAAACTCAGGTCTCCTGACTCCCATGTTCTTTGCAATTGGACATGTCGCTTCCTACAACTTCCTGGCCAAACCAAGAATGCTTCCGAGGAAATTCAGACTGGCCACGTTGGCGTAAGACATCAGACCTGAACTAGGAACTGGTTCAGAGCCGGAATCAAAGCTCGACAACTGCCCTGCCTTGCCCAGACTCCACTGACTGATCAGACCTAGTTCCCCCTCTGCCCCCCACCCCCCCGACACACAGTAAAAAGTGGAATAGCATTAATCCAGGGGAAGGACTGAAATCTAGAATAGATTTAGGAAAGGAACCTAAGAAGAGCAATCTACTAAGATCAGCAGGGTTTGATGACATGTACCTATTCTGGACAAAGCACTTTAGTAAGTACCTGTGACAGTACAATAGAGGTAAAAGAGAATCTCCGCCCTCAAATGTTGACAATCCGATGAGAAATCTTAGTGAGTATGCTCTCTGACTTCCCTGCCACTTACTTGCTGTGTGACTTCCGGCAAATCACTTGACTTCTCTGTGTCTCATTTTCCTCATCTGTAAATTGGTGATTAAATTCCTGTTTTTTCTCCTAGATAAACTGGGAGCAACATGCTGGACAGAGACTACTTCTGACCTGATTATCTTGTCTCTACTCCACTGCTTCGTTCAGTGCTCATAGTATTATTCCATACGATAAACAATCCTCAGATATTCAGGTCTCAAACAAAATTTTCTCCTTCGGCTGTAGATTCCAACCTATAGATTTGCTGCCTTGTAATTCCACCAGCACACCACTATTAACAGAGTAAAATATGAGGCTCCAAAAGAAAATGAGCCCATTTATGACTTGTTATAAATCTGATATTCTTTCTACAGTTTCTCCATCACACTAGCCAGACAGAATTAGTCCAACCACTGAACAAAGACTGGTCATTTTAAACTGGCGCCTTCCAAGCTAATGAAATGAACATTTCAGGTCCATGAAAACAATAAAAAAATAATAATAATCAGACACAAGTGGCTTCAAAAATTCTAGACAAAGATATATTGTACTTATACTGAATTTTCCCCCGCATGCAACCAGTTTTGCCACAAACCCACCTTTGGCCAGCTTCCCACTCCCTCTTGGCAGAGTGAACTCCCACAGCAGATGGCCCATGTCGACGCTTTGTCTTTGGCTGGCCACCCACCAGCCACTCCATCACCAACCAACTTATTCCCAAGCTTTGTCCACAAGCACCCAAACTAGTGGTGCCAAGGATAAGCCAGCTGGATGCAAGGAACACTGCAAGGTACCAATCTCTGGCTCACTGGATTGAAAACAGACTTGGGTCATTACGCCTGGACTGGATCTTCTCATGTGTTTTGTCTTTACCACCCAGATGTGGCTTTTGTCTCATGGGAGACAAGTTAACGTACTTTGTCTCAGTGGCCTTGCAGAAGAGAGAGGACTTAGCTAACAATTGCATATGGTTTAATCCTCCCATGAATTCTAATGGGGACATACCAACCTTACTCAATCCTTACCAAAAAGAGCCTCATTGGACGTATTCATTCATTCAATCATACGTACTGGGTGCTTACTGTGTACAGTACTCTGCGGGATACTGTACTAAGTGCTATACAACAATAAACAGACACGTTTCCTGCCCACAACGAGCTTACTCCCTCTAACAGAAAAACCCTTCAATAATAATAATTGTGGCACTGTACTAAGCATTGTAGATATAAAATAGGATTAACACACTCCCTGACCCACATGGGGCCCTCAGTCTAGGGGCTAACAGTCTAAGAGTTCATAGTACAGAAGAGTATGGGAGGCAGCATGGCCCTGTGGATACAGCACATGCCTGGGAGTCAGAAGGTCATGGCTTCTAATCCCAGCCCTGCCACTTGTCTGCTGTGTGACCTTGGGCAAGTCACCTCACTTCTCTCTGCCTCAGTTACCTCATCTGTAAAATGGGGACTGAGAATGTGAGCCCAACAAGGGAGAGGGACTGTGTCCAACCCAATTTGTTTGTATCCTTCCTAGTACAGTGCCTGGCACATAGTGAGTACTTAACAAATACCATTATTATTACCATCATCATCATCTTCAAGAGCCTCATTGGCAGCAAATGGTGGGGTCCAGGGATTTTCTGGTGGACCTGTTGTAAGTGGCCTGACACCAAGGAGACTATGAACCCAAGTTTGACAATATCAAAGGTGAGGGATTTCAAATGAATTTGTAGTGCATCACTAAAATATCCCACTCACTGTTTCTAGTAAAGAGGCTACCATTTTGAAAACCAATGCACAAATGATGGAAAGTCAAGGGCTGGGCTAACATGGAAGAGAAGAGAACAAAAACAAATAAAAAGATTCCACATTCTGCTCATTCTTAAAGTGTGTTCCTTTAAAAGTGGATAGTAGGGGCAATTGAAAGTCTCTCAGAATAGAGTTCTTCTGCAGTCTCTCTTGGCTCTCTCTTTAAAGACACATGTTTCTAATTTTCAGTGGACAAAAAGTAAGCACGGCATTGTGGCAAACTCAAGTTTCTGGTAATATTGATTTATGAAGGGAGTTATTGTTACTGTTGAGAAGTAACAAAAAGTAGTAGTAATAATAATAACAATAACACTAAGTGGTACTGTGTGCCACATACGCTACTAAACACTAGGGTTGGACTCAGTCCCTCTCCCACATGGGACATAATTTAAGTGGGAGGGAGAATTCAATCCCCATTTTACAGATGAGGAAACTGACATAATGAGAACTAACATGCTTAAGGTCACACATCATGCAAGTAGATTCAATATAATCAGGTCAGACACAGTCCCTATGTCAACTACAACTCACAGTCTAAGGAGGAAGGGAGAACAGGTACTGAATCCTCATTTTACAGATGAGGAAACTGAGACAAGGAGAAGTGTGATGTGCCCAAGAACATACAGCAGGAAAGTGGTGGTGCAAGGATTAGAACCTAGGTCATCTGACTCCCTGGCTTGTATGCTTTCCAGTAGGCCACACTGCCTCCTTAAATTAGCATTTTTCTACTTGTCCAGGTATAGTGTGGGACAAAATTCATGATGAGGTACAGATACAAAGTTAGGGCCACGAAGAAGGGGAAAACTTCGTCCAAGGGTTCAGGTCCTGATATTGGCAAAGTTAAAACTACTGGCTTTCTTCCACCTGCTTTTAGCACTCTCCAACTCATGGTCAATTAGATATCCATAACTCAATCAATCAATCAATCGTATTTATTGAGCGCTTACTGTGTGCAGAGCATTGTACTAAGCGCTTGGGAAGTACAAGTTGGCAACATATACAGTCCCTACCCAACTGTGGGCTCACAGTCTAAAATGGGGAGACAGAGAACAAAACCAAACATAACTCTCGAGTCTACTTTCCCCTTAAAGACGACTTCTGCCTCTAGACAGGGACGAACTCTCCTAAAGTTTAGACCTCTCCTCCTTTGGACCTGTGCAGTGGACAATGTCCTCAAATTTATTGAGTATTTATTCTGCACAGAACATTTTACTAAGTGCCTGGGAGAGTATAACAGAGTGGAGTGGAGATTTAATTAAATGTTCCTTACATTAGGGACCATTTGATTGTCAGGAGAAATAGAAGCATCATCATCACCAATACATCTACTGAGTTTCCAGGGTGCAGGGTTCAGTACTCAGAGCTGGGGGAACATAAAATAGAAGTCAAAGACATAGCTCCTATCCTTGAGAAGCTTAAAATCTAATAAGAATTTGATTTCTTGCTTTCTATTACTAGTGCTAGACTTTGATTAGTCTGAAGGGGATGGATGGATTGTAGGTGGGTGACAGGAGAAATGAGTGTATTCTTAGATCGGGATTTTCAATCAGTGGTATTTACTGATTAGTACAGACCACTGTACTAACCATTTGGGAGAGTACAATGCAAAAGAGTAGGTATAGATGATCTCTGCCCACAAGGAAATATGCCACATAAACATTGGTGATTTTGAGACTGAAAAATAATGATATATGAAACTCTCAGTACAAAGCTCTGTACATAGAAAGTACTCAATAAATACCATTGATTGAATTCTTGAATGTATTTCTTTTGAACAAAGTTCTTTTTAAATCATCAGTAAACTTAACACAGCTCCCATTTGTCTTTAAAATAATAATAATAATAATAATAATAATAATAATGGTATTTGTTAAGCACTTACTATGTGCAAAGCACTGTTCTAAGCACTGGTTCTCTCGGGTGCAGTAGGGAGGCAGTGAATTCTGTCTTGAGAGCAAGCAGTCCTAGACTCAGGAATACCAAGATGAAATTATACCAGAAAGGGAATGCTTTGTATAGACTAAACAGAATGCTTTGAATAAATAGAACCAAATAGCTATTATTTTCATGCAGTGAGCAATGTAAGATGCAGTCTTTTAGATTGTTTTCCTTGTAATGGCTTCGACAAACACGGATGCTCCCCTGACTGTGAAATAAACCTTCTGCTCTTTGCTCCAGTGTCAGAATTATTATCCAACGTTTATGTAACACCAGAAGTGTACATGGTACTTTGTAATGTAGATATGGCAAGCTGAACAAAGAACAAAAGTCCTGCCCTGAGGGCTAGCAGTGCAAAGGCACAAAACAGGTACAATACAGCCATGGAACACAGAGTGGCGTGTGGCTATTATAACAAGGATGCTTTGTGAAACAAGTGGCTATTCAGACACTGAAAGAGGAAAGAGAGAAGGCTTGGGGCACATTAATTAGGAGAAGGCTGTTTCAGACCCATAGGATATCAAGGAAGAAGGCGTGAAGTAGAGAAGGGAAAAAAGTGACAAAGAAGGCAGTCAGGAGAAAAGTCTGTGGAGACTAAGGAGAGTAGGAGGAGTGTTTATGAAGAGATACATGCTGCCATTTTGGGGTGGGTAAGAGTCATTACAATAGGCCACACAAGTCCGGTAGAAGCAGTGTGAAGAGTGCCAAGGTTGCCATACGTCCAGACCCCTCACTTATTACACTGAAAGTATGTGAGAGGAGCCTGAGGTGAGGGGCAAGCGGTTCCAGGGAATAGCTCAGTTAGTACTTCTCCTCCCTCCCCCATGCAGCCACTCAGACGGGCAGGAACATGCCAAAAAAGCTAAGGGAGGGGCTACATAGGGAGAGAGGGCACAGGCATGCTGAAGCAGGGGAGAACGCACAGGATGGAATTCAGGTTACCACCCCATTGGGTACTGCAGGAGTGAAAAGAACATGGGGCTGGAAAGTGGAAATGAGAGGGCAGCATTTGATAAACGCCATAGGATAGGAGGGAAAATTCTTGTCACTGACCATGGCTACTGCCTTGGGATCTTTATTATTAAAAACACTCAGCTAAAATTGGGAGGAATCAAACTGATCTCAAAATTGACCACTAGTTTTGAGGAGGAAGCGGAAGCTCATCAGGACAGTATCGGGAAGAGGGGAGGAGTGGCGAAAATCCCATTTAGGGGGAAGGGATAGCCCCACAAAAAGTTAACATATTTCCAGTTTTACTTTTACGACAAAAGAGGATATTGATTGCTTTTGAAATACTTTATGACAGAATACTCAAAGTATACAGGTAATAATGATGGTTAGAGTCTCCTGTTGTAAATGATAGATTTTTTTTTTGGAAAGAGAGATGAGAAAGAGGAGAGAGGAGAGAATGTTGGTTGTCATTTTGATGCCTTGCTCAGTTACCAAAAATTTCCCATCTCTTTTAGAGGCTTGCAAAGCACAGGATCAATCTTTAAAGGACTCTTCTAGAAACAGAAAGTAAAATTTAGTAGCTCCTCTAAAACACTGAATAGCATTTTTCCCAAGCCGCTCTCTCTCTCTTGCTGTTTCTTATACACACACATGCCCAGCCTGCATATGTACACTATGTAATGTATGTGGCAAGAGGCAACATGGTCTAATGTAAACTGCATACACCAGGGAATCACAGGACCTGAGTTCAAAGCCCAGCTCTGCCACCTGCTAGCTAAGTGACCTTAGGCAGTTCATTTAACTTCTCTGTGGATCAGTTTCCTCATCTGTAAAATGGATATTAAATACCTGTTCTACCTCCTGCTTAGACTGTGAACGTGTTAAGGGATTGGGACTGTGTCCAAACTGATTATCTTGTATCTACTCTAGCACCTAGCACTTGGCACATAATAGTCACTTGACAAATAGCATTTGTAGTAATACTAGTAATAGCATTTTTTGAGTGTCTGCTGTGTTCAGAGCACTGTATAAGCACTTGGAAAATACAGTACACTTAGCAGACACCATCCCAGTCCCTAAGGAGTTCAAAATCCACCAGGAAAGACAGATGTTAAAGTTAATTACAGGTAGAAAGAGGTAACAGAACATATAAGATAGGTTCATAATTGCTGCAGGAGGTTGAGAGTGCTTAGCTTTTGGGAGGTATAAAAATGCTGATGTGGGTGCTTGGGGGAGATTAGAAATGAATTGGGGAAGCCTTCTTGGAGGAGATGCCATCTCAGAAGATGGAGAAAGTTGTGTTTAGCTGGGTGAAGAGAGAAGCAGTTTCAGGAAGTGGGAAGGGTGGGGGAAAGACGTTGACAACAGGGGAAATGACGAGGAGGCACACAGAAGGGTAGCTTAAGAGGAAAGAAAAATGCAAGCAGAAATGTTTTGGGAGAATAGAGTGGATAAATAGAAGGGAGAGAGGGTAGGGGGACCTGTAGTGTCAATTATCAGGAGGTTCTACTAGGTGCAGAGAGGAATACGTAACCATGGAAGCAAGCAGTGGTGTTGATTCAGGGTTGGGATGGTGGTAAGATTGACAGAGGGGCAAGGAAGTCCAGTTTGGCAGAGAAGGCTGAGTTCAGGGCACCAATCTGTTCAGCAAGAGAAGACAAATTGGCTAGGGAATCCAAATGGGGTATGATGGCCTGGGATAAGTGGAAGGGGTTTAGAGAAAGATGGTCTTTCTGTGGTAAGAGAAGAGTTTGGGGTGGTGGTGGAAGTTTGGGGAAGAAGAAGACAGGTTAGGCGATTGTATTCAGAGACAGTTAATACAGAGATGATTAGAGATTCTTCCATGAATTGTCATGATAAAACCCAGTGTGTGTCTAAATTGTTGGGTTGGTGAGGTGGGGCTCGAGGTTTGGAGTGAGAGAAACTGGGAGGCTGGGCTGTTGTAAGGAATTTTGAAATCCTTGAGGATCAGCGTTGGGGAGAAGCAGAGAAGCAGTGTGACTACTGGAAAGAACACAGGCCTGGGAGACAGAAAATCTGTATTCTAATCCCGGCTCCACCACTTATTTGCTGTGTGACCTTGGGCAAGCAACTTCACTTCTCTGTGCCTCAGTTGCCTTAACTGTAAAATGGGGATTAAGATTGTGTGCCCCATGTGGGACATGGACTGTGTCCAACCTGATTATCTTGCCTCTACACCAGTTTTTAGTACAGTGTCTGGCCCATAGCAATACCATTTTTTAAAAAGGGGGAGGAAAAGGAGGAAGAATGGTGAGAAAAACTTCAAAGTTGCTCAGAAAATTGAAGGCAGGGTCAGATGTGGTGATGATGGTCATTATTAACTGTGGTGAGTAGGGGAGGCACGTGAAGAGCTTCAGAGAAAGAGAAGGTGAGGGTCAGAGGAAGTGGGATGGTGTAAAAGCAGCACTGTGAGACAACAGAGAAAACCAAGTCCTCTCCCTTTCCCCTTGACTCTGGGAGAGTGGGAGAAGGTGAGAAAAGTTCAATATTCATGGCAAAAGTTCTGTGTAATAGCAATAATCATCACCATTAATAATCATGATGTTTGTTAAGCACCTGCTCTGTGCCAAACACTGTAGTAAACACTGGGGTGGATCCAGGATAATCATGTCAGACACAGTTCTTGTGCCCCATGGAGTTCACAATTTACATGGGAGGGAGAACTGATAGTGAATCTCTATTTATTTTACAAACGACAAAACTGAGCATAAAGAAATTCCCAGAGAAGGTAAATGGCAGAGTCAGAATTAGAACCCAGATCCTCTGTGTATTTTTAATATGAGGAGTTTTTTTAAAACCTTACTGCTTGTTCCTTTAACTTTGCCCTCATGGTACTTCCATAACAAAGACTTGTCACAATAAAAATTGTTGATTGTGAATCCCTGAGAACTCACCCCCAGATCCTGCCTGAGGATTCAGCCTTTGATATTGTGCATTTTGTGACACTGCAACACCGAAGCATATTCAGCACCCACAAGTGTCTCCTGACATCCTACTGGACCTTATTTTTTTCTTTTAAAAAGAACCTCCAAAATTACTGATTGGATCAATCAGAGCTCTACATCTCATTCAGGTGATGCAGAAAAGAAGGGAAATGAGAATCTTTCTCTACTCCCAAATGGCCCAAGACACTGGTGGAGAATCACTGCATAAAGAAATCTGCACTCCAAGAACTATCACAGTTAACTGACAATAACAAAAGACTTCTCAAAAGAAACCACACTTCATTTGGAATTGGGCAACTCACTAGATGTCTATGTCTCAGTTTCCTTACCCGTAAAATGGGAATTAAATACCTGTTTTCCCTCCCCCTTAGACTGTAAGCCCCATGGGGAATGGATACTACATCAATCAAACAATGTTATTTAATGAGTGCTTATTGTGTGCAGAGCACTGTACTAAGTGCTTGGGAGAGTACCATACAACAGAATTAGCAGAAATGTTCCCAGCCCACAGTGAGCTTAAAATCTAGAGGAACATCTAATCAGTACTTGGCACAGTGCTTTGCAGTTAATACTAATATTATTATTAGTAGTATTAATAATTATAATAATAAAGCTACACTCTCCTACTACTGCTCTCCCCTCCACACACCAGGATAAAAATGGAGCTAGTAACTCTGTCCTAAAAGGAAAATCGCAGAAAAGGAAACCAACCTATAACATCATTCTAAGAAACACCACCCTGAAGGATCGGTTAATAACCCCAAGATAATTTTGACCTGTAAGATGCATAGCCAATGGTCAAGTGCCCTTGACTAAATAGTTACACTACAGCTTCAAGACCACGATTTCCCTCTCTTCTCTCTTGGATTTCCATAATTTTATTATTGCCTCTCTGTCTTTCAGAAAATATTTCTTTACTAGCTTGAGAAGAACTTTCTCCTTCTCTACAGCTTTCTCTAGACATCAATAAAGCTTCCAGAGCTACCATCTCCATGTCAGTGAAAAGTGTTGCCTGCATTGTCCGTTTGCAAGGATGGGGAAAGGGCTAAGTGGCATTGACTCCAGGAGCTTTAGACATATGACCTCGGGTCAGCAGCCCTCAGGTCCTGATCTAAAAGGAATCTCCCACACTCAGATAACTCTAAATAGCCTTTTTCTCTACTTACTGAACCTGTAATATTAAAAACCTGAAGGAAGTCTCTGATTTTTTTTTTTCTTAAAGTGCTAGGGTTGTAAAATCCTAAATCCACCTCTGGTACTTAAAAGTGACCTTCTGAAGCTTCTTGATGGATTGAAAACTGGGTGGTCTCCAAAAGTACCCAAAATTCCCCTTATATAATGGGCCATGAAAAAGGAAGCAAAGAAACAGCTGCTAATACAGCACAGTATTGTTCACGAATCCTTTCAGTGTGAAACCCCTTTAATGTATCGGTGCAACCCCGCAGTTAGTACTGTTTAATTACTATCTACTTTAACTCCTATAGATCACAACCGCACCTCTCATTTCCCAAGAACACTACAACAGTAAATTTGGAAAACCCATAAATAATGAGATGGTAACAAACGCTGAGTCTGCTGGCACTCCAATAGCAATGCAGCTAAGTGTTGTCTTTGTTCCACAGAACAAATGGTATTGAATACATTGGCACACAGAGAAGTGGGCTTGAGATTTAATAATTATAGAGAAGTAGAATGGACTTCAAGCACAACATGAATTTCCAAGTCTTCCTGGATTGTTGGGAGACATTGTTGGAGAAAGTTTTGCTCTGGTTTTATCAGCCATGTACTCGAGATCACAGAGTTCTCCCCAAGTCCATGAAGAACATTAATCAGGGTTAATTACTTTTTTTCTCTTTGAACTACAATCTCTCAACATGTAAGCTACATCCTTGGAGAATATTAAGCAGTTTTGGAAGCTACATTAATCGCTTGCAAGTAATCAGGGGACTTCTTAGTACACAGAAGTAACCGACGAGGAGAACTCTATTCCTACTAAACTAAGTGCTCCCTGAGGGTAGGGATTTGTCTGATATTGCTCTTATAATTCCTTAGATCAGTGTGTTGCTCAACCACCTAACATAAAACCTAAGAGTTTCTTTGGCACTGGAAGAGGAGAGCTTTTTAACTGCTCAGGTCGAGAAAAACACTCAGCCAATTACTAAGAGATTTGCCAAAAAGGCTACTGTCAGTAGCAACTGGGTTTGCCACATAGCTCATAAATATGATAGACCTGTGCCCTGCGCTAGAAAGATCTGCAGAGATATGCACCTGAAAGGAACTAGGCATGATGAGGTCATTCTCCAATTTAAGTACAGAAGCAGAATTTCCAAAACCACTCAATTACTGGATTTTCAGTGTCACATAATAATAAATAATAATAATGGTGGTATTTGTTAAGCGCCTACTATGTGCAAAGCACTGTTGTAAGCGCTGGGGGGGATACAAGGTGATCAGGTTGTCCCACGTGGGGCTCACAGTCTTAATCCCCATTTTACAGATGAGGTAACTGAGGCACAGAGAAGTTAAGTGGCTTGCCCAAGGTCACACAGCTGACAAGTGGCAGAGCCAAGATTCGAACCCATGACCTCTGACTCCCAAGCCCATGCTCTTTCCACTGAGCCATGCTGCTTCCCCTGCCATCAGACCCCAAACTAAAATCTGGCAATCCTAATAATAATAATAATGGTATTTATTAAGTGCTTACTATGTGCAAAGCACTGTTCTAAGTGCTGGGGAGGTCACAAGGTGATCAGGTTGTCCCCTAGGGGGCTCACAGTCTTAATCCCCATTTTACAGATGAGGTAACTGAGGCACAGAGAAGTGAAGTGACTTGCCGAAAGTCACACCGCTGACAATTGGCAGAGTTGGGATTTGAACCCATGACCTCTGACTCCAAAGCCCGTGCTCTTTCCACTGTGCCACGCTGCTTCTCCAGCATCCTAGTACAAGGACCTTGACTACTGAAGAACCCCCTAAAGGTATCATATTCAGTGGGGCTTGAACAGACTCAAGAGTCCTATCAACTGATATTTAGACTACTGTGGCACCTTTGCACACTAACACCGTGAATCTCAAGCATTTTTCTCTTCCTACCCTCTTCAAGAATCCTACTTTCTGTAATGTCCCACATCACCTCTCTAATGAATATTGTAAGGAAATGAAGAAACATGTAGAAGGGAGGCAGTATTTCCAAGATAGTGACATGTTTGCTTCATTTTGTCCAGAAGATATCCCAGAAAGAAAACCAAGCATGATGTGTTTAAGTGCTTACTACATATGAAGCACTCTGCTAAGCGCTGGGGAAGACAGAATTCAATCAGATCAAATGCAATACTCATCTCACATAGGGTAGAGAAGCAGCATGACAGTAGATAGAGCAAGTGCCTGGGAGTCAGAAGGACATGGGTTCTAATCCCGCTCTGCCATATGTCTGCTATGTTACCCTGGGCAAGTCATTTCACTTCTCTGAGCCTCAGTTACCTCATCTGTAAAATGGGATTTAAGGCTCTGAGCCCCATACGGGACAGGGACTGTGCCCAACCTTATTAATTTGTATTTACTACAATGCTTAGAACAGAACTTGGCACATAGTAAGTGCTTAACAAATATCATAATTATTATTATTATTATAAGGTACCCAGTATAAGGGGAAGGGAGGACAGGCATTTTTTCCCATTACAATATGAGGAAGAGAGGCACAGAGCAGTTTAGTGCTAGAGCAGGCAAGTGGTGGAGGTATTGGAAACCAGGTCTCCTGACTCCCAGTACTGTGTTCTTTTTAAGCCACATGCTTCTTTAAGGAAGACAATTGGCACTTTCTTTCCAAAGAATCCACAGATCTGCATCACAAAGTATGTGGATGCAGCTTTGCTTCAAAGTCGATGAACTCACTCTTTCTTCGTGTATGTAAATCACCAATCTTAAATGTTTTTTATATGTCACCATAGGTGCGGTATTTCTGCCAATCTTTATCAGTCAGGCCTCTAAATATTTTTGGGAGGAAGGTGAATAATGCTATTTTTACAGGTGAGGGAGGCCCAGTGACATTTCTTAGGAGCTTCGGTTGAAGTGCCAGTGTTAGAATCAGAAGTATCCTGCTGCTTTTCCCAGCCCACGCTCCAGAAGACAGTTATCCATTCAGGAACACTTGAAGGGCTGGGAGAGAGTTATGTTGTGTGGTTTGAACACCTGCTAAATATCCATATTCATTCCTGGGCCAAAATAATGATACGTGTAGGACAAGGATCTGTTTTCTGCTGATGATTCCTCAGTGCATGGTGGGAAAAGGTTTCACATAACTCATAATAATGAAAAATATCACATCATTTGTTAAGTACTTAGTATGTGCCAAGCACTTTATACACTAAGTGCTGGGGTTGAGACAAGATAACAAAGTCAGATACAGTACTGGTCCCACAAAGGACTCAGAGTCTAAGTAAGAGGGAGAATAGGTACTGAATCCCCATTTTATGGATGAGGAAGCTGAGGCACAGAGAAGCTTCATAACTTGCCCAGAGTCATAACAGCAGGTGAGCCAAAATAATATAATCAGGTCAGATACAGTCCCTGTCCCATATGGAACTCACAGATGAAGGGATAGGGGGAGCTGGTTTCGAATTGTCCTGTTTCAGATGAGGAAACTGGGGCAATGAGAAATTAAGTGACTTACCCACGGTCACAAAGCAGGCAAGTGGTGGAGCAGGATTAGAAACCAGGTACCCGGACTCCCAATCCCATGGTCTTTCCACTTGGCCACTCTGCTCCTCATGACGCTACAGTGGTGACATTGGTCTTCTGTTCTGTTTGGAACATATTTTTTGTCCCATCTACAACAAGACATACCTTGCCTGCTTGCTGGACATCACACATTGTACGTTCACATAGCATTTGATTGGAACAAGTGTCTATTATTTCTTTTGTGAATCTCGTGGTGAAGATAATTACCATTTCTTGGCATGCTCCCTTGCTTGGGATTAAATAAGAGACCAACTTGTTTGATTAGATCTGTCAGTGCCAGAGAGTTGCCTTTCAAGAGACAACACCACTTTCGAAGTGATCTCTAAATGAGAAGCCTCTGTGGCTCTGAAAAGCCATTAGCTCTGTTCTCCTTCTCTGACACTCATGGCCCCTGTGCACCTGCTATTGAGCATCAAGTAGCTTCCCCTCCACGGAGGAATAGAGAAGTTAATGATTTTCCCAAGGTCACCCAGCAGATATGCAGCAGGCCCAAGATTAGAACTCAGGTCCTTCTGACTCTCAGGCCCATAGTCTAGCCACTAAGCCCACAGTGCTTCTCCAATTTTAAGGTCCCAGCGAGATTTGAACACAGATCGCTGGATTAAGAGGCTAGAGTCCTCACCAGTACACCACGGGGCCCCCACCCAAAGCTAGGTCCTTCTGATTCCCAGGCCCATGCTCAATTCTCCAAGCCACACAGCTTCTCTGGACCCTAGCAGCTGGCCTACTATATTTTATACTTAGGAGAAGAGAGTGGAACAGAAAAGGAGCTTCCTCTTGGATTGTGCCTCAACTCAGAGTCAAAATTCCAGGAGTGGCACACCAACACCCATTACTGCACCACAACCCCCACCCCCATACACATCCACCGCCAAGAAAGACCCAAACTCTTAATCTCTTTCAATTCATTCAATTGTATTTATTGAGCGCTGTGTGCAGAGCACTGTACTAAGCGCTTGGGAAGTACAAGCTGGCAACATACAGAGACGGTCCCTACCCAACAGCAGGCTCAACGTCTAGTCTATGCTCAATCTACAATAAAATTGCAGCCACTCTCCCTCCTTTCTTTTGTCGCTCCCTTCTTTCCTTTCCTTCACAACATCACTGTGCTGGGGGAGGGGGGCTGCTAGGCTAAATACAAGCCCAGGATAAGATCCACAACCTGTTCACCCTGGTTTACACACAACAAGTGCCCTCCCAACTCCTCTTTCCCAAACAGGGCAACTTTCATTCGAACCCCATTCCTCCAAGCCATACAGACCCCAACTGTAGTCCTCAAGCCAGAGCAGATCAAAATAATAATGACAATAATAATAATAATAATAATAATAATAATAATAATAATATTTGTTAAGCACTTACTATGTGCAAAGCACTGTTTTAAGCTCTGGGGAGGTTACAAGGTGATCAAGTTGTCCCCTCGGGGGCTCACAGTTTTAATCCCCATTTTACAGATGAGGTAACTGAGGCACAGAGAAGTTAAGTGACTTGCCCAAAGTCACACAGCTGACAGTTGGCAGAGCTGGGATTTGAACCCATGACCTCTGACTTCAAAGCCCGGGCTCTTTCCACTGAGCCACGCTGCTTCTCTACTATGGAAGATTTTTAAGATAATGTAAAATGAAATATTAGGCTGATGGTTAGCTTTGGAGTCATCAGCGGGAACCCCAAGGCCCTGTCTAGGGAAGCTACCAGCCTCCAAGTCCTTGGGAAGGCAGAAATCAACTTGGCTGGATTCATTTCCATTTGGGGAATTTCATCGCTTCAGGTTCACATCCTCTGGCACCACCTCAGGGGCCCGATGGTGTCAAATGTTTTTGAGTAATACGGAAATTGGGAACCTAAAAATGTTGGATTGCCTCTGATTGCCCAATCCTCTTTTAGATTAAGACTTGCAATGCAAAGGACCACTTTACCAGTAATTTGGTTTCCTGCTGCAGGGAATGGCTGGGCTGGACAATTGTCCTTTTTCAGTGTTTCATTGTGATGCATTTCACAACTCTTGCCATTTAGGAGAGGATCCAAAATGCTTTAATCCCCGCATTAATGTGTTCCATGTCTGAGGTTTTTTGTTTTCTTATCGTATTTGTTAAGCGCTTGTTATGTGTCAAACATTCCAAGAGCTAGGATACGTACAATTTAAGTAGGCAAGACACTATCCTATCCTGCATGGGACTCACAATCTAAGAAGGAGGGAGAACAGATATCCCCATTTTACAGTTGGGATTAGAACCCAAGTCTTTTTAACACCCAGGCCTGTGCTCTCTCCACCAGGCCCCACTGCTTCCTTACATGAGTTTGCCATATGAACAGAAACATTTTCTAATAGCCAAATGGAAGACATTCAGCAAAGTGCCACACAACACTATTGCTTTTCAAATGATTCCTTTCAACATAAGAAGTTTTATTTTTAATTGCATGTGTCAGTGGGGGGAGGTTCTCTTGTACTGGGAACGGGAAAAAGGACACATTTCAGCACAGTCACACCTTGTCACAATCTCCGAGCTCTCAGAACACTTTTGATGGGCGGGGTGAGGAGTTGAGGTGGGGAGAGGGAAATTACCAGACTGGAATGCTGTCATCGGGGCAGCAGGTGAGGTGGGTGCAGGAAGAGGCCTTTTAGCTAGAGACCTTTTCATCCCATTAATAAGCCACGCTGCTGCCAAGGAGTTTCCAGAGATAAGCACTGTGGGAGGAGGAAGGGGAAAAAAAGACTAAGAGTAGGTGCTGCTAGGAGGTATAACCAAGGGTCCTGCTTACCACTGCCTTTAATCACCTTAAAAATGATCTCTCTTTACTTGTTTAAAACCTTTAAATGCTGCTGATGCTCATACTCACTCCATCTCTTACTCATTATTTAACCATGCTATTCCGTGCTTTTATGTTTCCTCTGAATCAGTCCTGTTGGTGACTTCATTAGCTCTGAACTTTTCACTCCCCTGATTCCCCTCTGCTTCTGAGATACCTGGAATTCCACTCAGGAAATCGAGGTTTGAGTCTGCATAGAGCAGGGCCAGGTATGTGATTCTCCTCTTCTGCTTCCAAATTACATACAGTGGTGCTTTTTTGTGTTCTACTTTCTGAAACCCTCACTTTCCTGGAAACACAACTGCGGACTCTAAAAGTCTCTCTCTTCACGTGAATAGACTTGCAGCTGAGTAGGCTGACACAATTTTGCTTGCCTTCCTATTGGACAACTGACTTTTGTGATGTACTTTGGTAGGCTGTGCAAAGTTCCTTCTGAGATGTTATTTAGAGCAGTAACAGGGACTAGTGGAAAGAGCACATGACTAGCAGTCAGGGGGCCTGGGTCCCTAATTCCAGTTCTGCCACTTGTCTGCTCTGTGACATTGGACGAGTCACTTAACTTTCCTGTAACTCAGGTGCCTCTTCTGTAAAATCTGTTCTCCCTTTCCCTTCGACTATGTGCCCATGCAAGCCAGGGACGGTGTCTGAATTGCTTCTACTGAATCTACCCCATTATGCATCACTTATCATCTATTCTATCTAATAACCCTGCACTAAACTGTTCCTTATACACAAAGTCATATTCTTTTCAAACTCCAGACTGCACTCTGCATTTGAGGCTGGCATGTTATTTTTAGGAAGCCGGTCAGTAACTCTTTAGTTTTCCCTTCATCGATGATTTAGTCTTCGTTAGGAAATGTACAGCAGGGATTGGTTTCAACAGCAGGAACGAGGCGTAGGGAATGAACTGCAGCTTTCTGAAGGTGCTTGATGCTCTACCACTCCCTCATTAGCACATCCGCATCGAAATAAATGAAGTGGCATCGGAGCATTTCCAGTTTGGCTAATTAGGAGAATTTATACCTGGCTCTCCCTGCAGGAAGAGCGTCCCCGGTCCCTGGCCATTGCTCCAATTATAACCCCCACCCCCACAGTGCATAAACTGTCATTATTCTCAAGGAACTGTGACCTGGAAGCACACAAGAGATTTTCACACGCCATGCCCCCATGTACATATTTTTAAGCCAAGTGGGCCCCCTTCATAATACTGCTCTTCATTGAAACACACAATCTCAGAAAGAGGTTATCTCCTGAATCACTGAAGAAAAATTCACACTAATTCATCCTTCTTTGATATTTCCAATTAAACACACTGCATGTGTTCTTATTAGATGATGATGGCCTCCAGTCTGCCATTAGACATGCTAACACTTTGGCTCAAAACTTTCAGTCCTGGTTGGGTGACATATCTACCTATATTTACCTATTGTCCTGAATGGAGTTTCAAGGCATTGGACTAATAAAATATATTGACCATCATTTTGCAGACTGTTGCTCTCCTCTCCTGCTCTCATGAGCCTAAAACTGTGATATCCTGTGGAAATGATGTAAGCCAAGGGCAGTTCAATCCAAAAATCTGTCTCACTGACTCAGGCACAGAAACCCCTACAGGAAGCCCTGGACAGACCATGAATATCCATTTTTGTTTCAAATTTCAGGCACCAGCTCTCAGAAAGTAAAATGGATTGTGATGACTTAATGAGATCAAAGACAATCCACAGAAAATGTGCACCCTTTCTGTGACCTAAGACGTACAGGACTGCAATCCAGGCTCATGTCATGAAGCCAGAACAGCTGCTTCAGTGACTTGCAAAATGCTTTAAACTCATCGGGAGTCCATTAATTCAGTTCCGGTCCTGCTTTACACCAAATTTCCTACACCTCTGATAGTGAATACGGGATCTCAACACTGTAAATGGTGTGCCATCAGCTCACCAGCACTGAGGCACTCTCACAGCACTGGAATATACCTGGGCCCAGAGATATGAGGAGAATAAATAATTACGGTATTTGTAAAGCTCTTACTGTGTGTCAAGCACTGTTCTAAGCACTGGTCTGACAAAGATCCTGTCCCACATGGGGCTCACAGTCTAAGTAAGAGGGAGAACAGGCATCGAGTTTCCAATTTACAGAAGAGGAAACTGAGACCAAGAGAAGTTAAGTGACTTGTCCAAGATCATACAGCAGGCAAGTGGCAGAGCCAGGATTAGAACCCAGGTCCTCCGACTCCCTGCCTTATGTTCTTTCCACTAGGCCACACGTCTTGCTCCTCATGGATGACAGAACAATTCCCTAAGCAGCTACTGTAATAATAATAATAATTTTGGTATGTGTTAAAAGCTTACTATATGTCAAGCACTGCTCTAAACACTAGGTAGACACTGGTAAGGTAATTATGTCGGAACCAGTTCCTGCCCCACAGTCTAAATAGGAGGGAGAACAGGAATTGAATCCCCATTTTACAGATGAGCCAACTGAGGCACAGAGAAGGTAAGTGACTTTTCCCAGCTCACACAGCAGGAAAAGGGCAGAGCAGGATTAGAACCCAAGTCCTCTGCCATGCAGGCCCATGCTCTTTCTATTACGCCACGCTGCCTCTCTGAAGAGTGAACTGGAAGGGGACATAGGCAATGAGGGAGGGCACAGCCAACCTTTTAAAGAGACAGTGAAACCCAGTTACAAATAATGCAGCAGAACAGTGGTGGGCAGGGGCTCTGCTCCTTGAGAGGAGGGGAGGTTCAAGGATCCCCAGTGGGATTCTCCAAACAGAGCAGGCTCTGAAAGTAGCAGAAACACCAGCCCATCAGGAAACTAGCTATATGAGCACATAGTGTAGACTGGATCGTTGTTCAAAAAACCGGTCTGGCTAACCACACACATGTGCCTGGATAGGCCCTCATAGTCAAGAGCATCATCTCCAAATATCAATAACAGTTACACCTACCCACACAAGTTGTCTTCCCATGTGAAGGAACTGGAAGCTCACTTCAACACCACTCAATTCACTGTTCATGACCATTTCATATGAAGGTCCTAGTGATGAGAAGAACATTTACGACAGTGAGAGTCCACAGAGTCCCAAATTCTTGGTCTGTTCAAGGACATCATTTCGTCAATTTTCAAATAACTCCCATGGGTCGGGAAGGGTGCCTAAAGTGTCATGAACTTGGAAATAATAATTTGGTCCAAGAAAAAGTAATTGGTGTCTTCCCAAGAACTGCATGGCAAACCCTAAAGGAGCCAAAGCATGGAGTCCAATACCTTAACAACATAATTGTCTTTTGCGGAAAGATTATTCAGTGTGCCTTAGGGTCAGCCAACGTCAAGGAGCATATAACCAACTTGTCCCATCTGCTTAGGTAGCTTCTAGCTCCAAATTGAGAAAATAACAGGGACAAGATTGATACATTGATCTGATTATATCAAACCCAGTGCTTATCATCATTGCATTTCCTACAACCTATACATTTCAGGCCCAGCCTCTCACTGTCCTACTGGCTATGAGCTTACATTTTGGAGAGTTTGGAGTGGACTAGCCTCCCTAAAATCAATGTAAAACTTAGTCACCCTCCTTCAACATGAAGGTACCTGTGAATTTCCTTCAGCCTAATCTTGTTCCAAGCTCCTCAGGGGGTTAGAAGCCAGAGTGTTCTCTGACTCTGTGGTGAAGGCAGCCTGCTACTCCTCCAAGGAACTGTAATTTTACCTCGGAAGCTGTTTAAAGCAAGAGCAATCCACAGGCTAGATGTGAGGCAGGTAGCAGGCGGCTCTGCATTGATCGCTTCAATCACCAGAGAGGCCGGATCTCACTTGATTTTGCAATTCAGCACCGGCTGTTTTCTTTACATCGCAGACGGTTTTATTCACTGTGCAGTTAGTCATTCATGTCACTATGTTTGAATTATATGAATTAAGAATGATCTGGCTGCTTGCCAGTTGGTGAAGCCCCTTGGCAGGTCACCGCTCTAAAAAGCCTTCGCTAGGACCGGTGCCACGAGCTGCCGACATGCCTGACGGTGCAGTTCAGGCTTTTTCATGTTGTGGCTTACAGTTTAATTACCCTGAAGAGTGCCGTGCAAGGGAGGAAATGCCAGATAGACTGTATCACCTAAACTGGGGGAATATTCCGAATCACTGACACTCTCAGGAGGCCGAAGGGCGACTCATCTGGAGAACACTGATGGGGAAGGAAAGTTTGGTGGATTAGGTGCTTGGATAATAAAAAGAACTGTAAACAGCCCCTACGGTATATAAAAAAAAGGTTGCCCCTGTTATATCATTAACCCTGGGGCCATGTTTCCTTTGGGGTTTATTTCCCACACAGCAACTGCTTGGCAAATGGTGAGGAATTCGCACTAAATCCCCAAAGTCTGAAATCCCCCACAAAAGATGGCAAGAGTTTCTTGCCATCAGGAGAAGTCGACAATTGCCTGAAACTGTTCCACCCCGGGGAAAGGGAACACCTGTTTCATGTAGATTTAAAAGACTTTTGAAGAAGAGTTTTAACTCTAGAGTAGATGATATACATACATGTACAAACACACAAACAACCACACCCCAGCAAGTGAGCTGACCTAGAAGGCTGCTGATGAAGACAGAAAACCCATTCACCCAGCCCATTTAATCATCCAGTTTGTCAGGCAGAGAATCTATCCGGTGACTGAATGTGCCCTTCCCACCCATGTAGGACTTGCAGCATGAATGAAGAAGACTTCATGAAAGCAATTTCTTTCCTCTTTTTCAATCACCATACCCTAAAACACATTACCCCACTGAACAAAATTCATGGAAAACACTTCATCAATTTTTGAACTACACTGATTAATCCATTATTACCATCCAGAATTCAAATTTATTTCACTGAGCTTCAAGGTGGCATTTTAAATCCAAGAATGAACAAAATATTCTAACAAACCAAATAAATGGGGAAATATGAGGGCTAATGGGGTTTGAGCTTGTTCCCTGAGAAGTCAACTGAAGCAAGGAAAATAATTGACTGAAAGTTCACTAAATTCCCTAGGCAAGAATCTGTCTGGGTTGCCCTACTCAGTTGCTGACTCTACTGCGAGTCACTTGTGACTGTCAAATACTTCTTCCTGGCTGACTGTCTGGCAGTGACCTTTGGGATAATGTGTTTTGAGGACCCAAGAAGTTGCCCTCGACCTCCCAATCTGGCATGAACCTGAAACCTGATTCCCTAGGCCCAGCTGATACAAGATTTCCCACTACAGCCCTATTATAAAGATGGCAGCCTATTCACAAACCATGTGGAGAAGACTGAGACCTGTGAAGGGGAAAGGTCTATCTCCCCACAAGAAATCCAGCCCAGAGCATTCTTACCCCAGAGTCAGGACCCAGCTGCTCTTTTTTCACTGCTCCCCTTTGGGACCACTTTCTCTACCTGCCAGGACAGTAGTAGAAGCCACTGAAAGGAAGACTTGGGCCAAAGATCAGCCAGTAGGCATTGCGCACCTCAAAACCCCTTTTCCCCAAATGGGCACTGTGCTACATTTTCACTGGAGGAGCAATCTGCAATGATGTCCCTGGTTAGCAGTGAACTCAGAGAAAGGAAAGGAAAGGGAGGGGGAGAATTTCTAGGACTTTTTCCCTAAATTATCCTGCATAGCAGGAAGATGATCTCCTTGCGCGTATTCTCTGAGGAAACTATGTAAAACAACAACAACAACAAAAAGCTCAGAGAAATCCACTGTCCCCCACCCTGAGTTCACCACTGCTATTGTGGGAGAGTGAAGGAAGAAAGACTCTGAAACCTGCCATGACACCCCACTCCACCTGCTGCCTCCTGATTTGCAGAAAAATTCAGAGAAAAGTGAGACCCAGAATCATAATCAATCAATTATGATTGATGCAGAGCACTGTACTAAGCATTTGGGAGAGTGAAATACAGCAGAATTAGCAGATGCTTTCTTTGCCCATAACAAGCTTCAGTATAGAGGGGGGGGGTCAGAGTCTGAAGAGGAAGAAGTGCTTGAAGTTGCTGAGCTGTATTTCCCGTACTCCCACAGGCAGTCAGGGAGGGATTGAGTGGTCTCCATGGGCAGCTGAAAATCAGGAAATGGAGCCTTTGTTTCAACAGCTACAGAGAGCTGGATTGGTGGTTGAGGACCGTATGCACTTCACTCCAATCTGGCAGTGAGGCTGTAAGGATGGGATTTACAGGAAGTAAGGGCTCTTTGAGCACAAGATGGAGAAGGCAACTGAGAGGGAGGCTGCTCCTCATCGACAAGGCCTTGGAGGGCATTTAGAAGACTCCGAAGGGTGCAGCCAGAGGATGCGGCAAACCCACAGGAGGACTGGGGCCAGTCAGGACTCATCACCACCACAAAGGAGGCTCTGAGGTTGAAGATTCTTTAACCACACCCAGAGGAAATGACCGATAAGAAGGCAGGCAATCCACAAGAAGAACTGTGGGCTACGAGGAGCAGTCACTGAGCTGCTGGGAGTGAGAACTACGGCAGGGCTATGAGGACTCCATGAGGACATAGAGGAGGATATTGACTGAACAGCCTGTGGAGGCTGCTGCCAATCAGGACTTTGCAGGAACAGGTTAGGGTGTTGATAGCAAGGACTCTGTGATCAAGCACAGGGGCCTGCAGAGCATGAGGACTCAAGGCCCCCTCAGAAGACACAATTAGGATGCCTGATAGTATTGGTCTGAGAGGACATGAGGAGGGCCCGCAAACACACACACACACACACACACACACACACACACACACACACACACACACACACCCTCTCTCCCTGCCCCCACCCCCGCCAAAGAGATTCTAGTTTCCAATCTCTTGCTTGCCCCAATTTTCCTGCTCTAACTTGAGTTTTAGAGTCTTTACAGGAGGAAAGCAGCTAATTCATGCAGGTAGGGAAGCAAGGTGACATAGCAAACACTTAATAAATACCATAATTGTTAGCATTAATAATTATAATGATGGCATTTGTTAAGCACTTACTACGTGCAAAGCACTGTTCTAAGCGCTGGTTCAGTTAAAAAGGACAAGTTCCTTTCTCCTTCAACAAATAAAGTGAATTAACTCTCCTTGGTAATAATTGGTTTAGAAATAGCAGGATAAGACTGATTTTTCAAAGCCAGAAGCTTGTTAAAGGAAGCTGTGAATGCTAATTGTTTGCATCATCAACATGATAAAGTTGGTATTCTCTCTCCCTATTCCAGCGCGCACACACACACACACACACACACACACACACACACATACACCCTGTGCACCCCTTCCCCCCCAGTCCACCCAGCTCCTCTCCTCCAGTACCCCTAAGAGTGCTCAAAAAGCAACCTTTCACTGTTAGACTACCAAGAAAAATAATATCTGAAATTTAAAATTAATTTTTGATACTTTCTTTAACTTCAGCTTCATGATTAAGTTGCTCCAAAGCACATAGTATGTAATACTAAGAAATGAGAGCATTTAGTTAAGGTGAAAGAGATAAATGCTTAATCAATCAACCAACGGCTTTTATTGAGCACTAACTGCATGGAGAGCCCTATAATAAACACTTGGGAGAGTAAAATACAGTAGAGTTGGTAGACACAACCCTCTCCCACAAAGAGCTTAAAGTCTAGAGAAGGAAATAGACATTAAAATAAATTGCACTCATTTTCCCTATCCATAAGGATATGGACATAAATGCTGTGGGGCAATGACCCAGGGCTTGAGTAGGACGGATCCAAATGGATAGGCAAGTCCATCTCCTTTCACTTACATTTCAGTGATTTAAAATCATTTTACAGATTCAAAAGGCATACACTAAAAAGGGCAAAAGAAGCCCTCAGCTCCTATACCATTCTTAGACCTTCCCCTACCCACCATTCTCAACCAGAATGTATGTTCCATTTGGCTGCCATCTGTTTATCCCACCAGCAAAAGGTGGAAAGATAAAGTCTGACAACACACTGCATTGTGTGTCCCAGGCCAATGTGTCTGTAAGAGGATGATAGGCAGGATATAGCACCAATGTGGTAACACAAGCAGGCTCAATCAAAAGTCTACTTCAAGCAACCTTCTACATGGTCTGAGAGCTAGACATACCACAAATGTCACATTTAACTTCCACAGAAGTGCCATCAATGCCATCTGAGTGCCGTTTCTTATATCAGTAGTTAGGCAGGATCATAAAGTATAATAATAATAATAACAGTAATAAGAATAACCAATGAGGTCCTGGATTGAAATCAGCCAACCATTATCACTTTCTACTTTAAACGTCCTACGCAAAAAAGCAGCCCGGGATATGGTTATTCAATTGCTGATGAGGCAGCAGTTCTTCAGTGACAGCTGGGCAGCGCATCCTAAATGAAGAAGGGCCTAAAGAAGATGTCCTAACACTAAATGCCTCGCCAAATTTAAAGCTGGTTCAGCAGAGGGCTGCCCATGATGAGCTTTATTCTAGCTGCGCAGTAACAAAATAAAACTATCTTTATGGGTAAAAGACAGTGAGGGTGATTGCAGCGTGGCTTAGCGGAGAGAGCCCAGGCTTGGGAGTCAGAGGATGTGGGTTCTAGTCTCAGCTCTGCCACTTGTCAGCTGTGTGACTTGGGGCAAGTCAGTTAACTTCTCTGTGCCTCAGTTACCTCATCTATAAAATGGGGATTAAGACTGTGAGCCCCATGTGGGACAACCTGGTAACCTCGTATATATCCCAGCACTTAGAACAGCATTTGGCACATAGTAAGCAATTAACAATACCATCATCATCATCATTATTATTATTGTATTGTTCTTTTCAGCAATGCTGGCATTCATAGAAAGGATCTCAGTGAGAGCAGCCCATCTCTAAAAGAGAAGGGCAGCTATATGCATGTCTATATATAGGTATAATTTTACAGCAAGAGAGAGAGAATACACAAACCAACCCATTAAGGAAGTCCAAATGAAAACTCACTCAGATTACTGCTGTCAAACAGTTACCATGCTCAGCTGCCAATTTCGATTTGCACTTTAAAAACCTTCTGCTTTTCACAAAAAGCACTGTAATTCTATTAGCCATTGAACATTTTACCGTTAGGCTTGCCAAATTTGGCTGAAGCATTTTATATATGCTGACTGCTCTGGAACCCTCAGTTACAATGCTTGGTTGATAGCTAAGCCTTGGTGACCAGGTTAAAAGACAGGTGAACCACAAAATCAGCAAATCCATGGGTCATATGCACTCTAGCTATTATTGGGTTTCACCCTTTACATCTTTTCAGACAAAAATATTCAGTTGACTATATAGCCTCATAGTATCATAGATTTGTGAACAAAATTGACCCAACAATTCAAACTTCTACCAATGTATGTTCATTTTTCAGCTGGTTTAGATTATAAAGAAAATAATGAACAAGAAAATCCTGCTGTGAAGAAGAATTCCCATAACTTCATATTTAAATCACGTTTTCAATGCTACAACCTTTTGTCTACCTGGGAAAAAAATGAATTCCAAATTTGGGACCGAGTGAAGTAGGGATAAAATCTGCTCAGAAACTCTGGTCACACCAATGGTCAAATGCATCTGCCTCCAATTCAGCAGCTTTATCAAAACCTAGTTCTAGAATGTGAGAGTTGTGTTCTTACAAAACCCCACAAAAAATTTGCATTGTAGTGTGTGTTGTCATTTGACATCACATACTTGCACTCCTGTGCACACCCCACTTCTTCCAACCAGAGATGTGCTGCATATAAACTCTTACTGGGTGGGTATTCCCTTTAGGTGTTTGAAGCAAAGCTCATAGTGAAAACGTGCTGTGGAGGAATTGGGTGCATTCACGCTTATTAAATTATCACAGCAACTGTAACTCGACAATCTCATCCATCAGTAATTGGGTGCCAAAAATTATATTTCTCTGTCCAGTCCAATATTTGGAATAATGCCAATATATGTCTTTATTTCAATTAGAAAGATTTGTCACTTGTAAAAGAGCAATACTTTTACATGATAATTTCTCTATATCACCTCTTTAAATTTATAAGTGTCAGTGGCCCCAACCCCTGGAAGAATTGGTGCAGGAGCAACTGTTTCGGTAAATCTTTAGAAACATTCCTAGAACTTCAGGTCTCACAGATAATTTTCAACTCACAGCAGGAAACATCACATATCCTACCATGTCATTCATAGTCAAGGGTAAGATAGTTTGTGACACAGTCCCCAGAATATACACAAGGCCTCTGCCTGGGTAACTGCACAATTTGGAGCCCACACTTCAAGAATGAGGCCTAATTCATTCCAAAATGCATTTGGTTGCTTTTAGCTAATGATGACAAATTTCACCACATGAGAAGTTACCAGAGGAAGCAGTGCAGGAACTTCCAATCAATCAGTGGCATTTATGGAGCATTTACTGTATGCAGAGCACTATAGTAAGTGCTTGGGAAAATACAGTGCAACAGAGTTGGTAGACATGTTCCCAGGCCACAACAAGCTAAGTCTAGAGGGGGCTGACAGCTTAGAGTCCTATGGCAGTCTAAAGATGAAGGCGAATAAAGGATGTGAAAGGAAGAGCTTTGAAATGGCTGAGGTTAGAATACATGCCTAGTGGGCATTTCTGATCATTTGGATCCTGTGGGGTCTTACTGTAATAGAAGCAATGGCATTATGTGCTTACTTATGCCGTGCACTGGACTAAGAATTTGAGAAGTACAAGAGAAGCACAAGAGATATTTCCTGCCCACGAGGAGCTGACATCCTAATGTGGAAGCCAGACATGGAAATGATGAAGAAGCATATATTCACAAGTGTTGAGGTTGGACATAAATAAATACATAAATGCAAGAGGCTTTTAAATGTCGGGGTGCTAATGTTCCTCAAGTGTTTATTACAGTGCCCCATGCTCAGTGATCGATCAATCAATGGTATTTATTGAGAGCTTACTATGTGTAGAGCACTCTTCTAAGTGACTGGGAGAGTACAATACAAGAGAATCAGCAGACATGTTCCCTGCCCATAATGAGCTTTCTGTCTACGAGGGAGACAGACATCGACAGTGGTGCTCAATAAATATCACTGATTGTGATACTGGAATGCTGTTCTTTGGGAAGCATAAGGAACCCTCCTTGAGCCCCTGACATAACTACTGCACGCTTGTTTCTTGTTTTGACAGCACTGTGTTCATACCACCTAAGTTAAAGAATATGTCACATTCCAGGATAAAACCCCATATTCAAAAAGCTATAGGAGTAGCTTATTTCACCTTAAACACAATTCTTTTTGAGATAAAACTAGGTGACTTTCCTTTCAACAAAACATCTGTACAGTCAACAATAGAAGGCTTGGTACTTCCCTTAAATCTTCACAGGGGAGACTGGTTTGGGTTTTGTTTTTTGTTTTTTTGTTTTAGTCTTTCAGTGTCGTTTTTGGCAGCCTTAAATGGGATGAGCAGGAGGAAAGTTGCCATAACTGAAATTTAATTACCCCTGCTCAGCGTTTCAAAAGAAAGGATGAGGAGGAGAATGTAGAAGGAAGCCTCTGAGCACAGAGTGATGGATGGTGTTGGTTGGTTTCAGGAAGAGAGATTCACCCTCAAGAAAAATCCTGCCCATTTCTTGCTTGGTCAACAAATGGATTCAAATCCACAACTTTTTTTTTCCAACCAAGGGTGGGGGATGAGGGAGGAGAGGAAGGGAGGGATTGCCTCCAACCAAATCCCACCCACAGAGAGAAGACATTCCAGGGGCTCGGTACTGTGCATTTTTCCAATGCCTATCATTTTTGTGTCTGCATGTGCAAATAGTAGGTACTTCCTGCATCAACCACTACCCAGCCCTGCAGGCTGTGTGTCCAGAACTCTGCGGAGAGGCCCAAGAGATGGGCAGCACGGTCACGATTTCTGAGTCACCTCTGAAGGGAGCCATCCTAAAGACACACACTCTCTCTTCATAGACAACCAAACCCATTCACCCAAAGCCACTGATGCTGGCATGATGATTATTTGTGAGAAGACCAAGGGCTGCGACCAACATTTCTTCCTCCTTCGGAGACCCTCTTCCAATGAGACCGTCAACTGCAATGTCAATTTTGGTTGCCCTAGTCAGGACCTGGATTATATACACTGATCGCTATCCTGACCTTGACTTTGTAACTAAGCACCCATGGAACAGGCTTTTTTATGCTGGATTTTAATAGCTGCTTCGATTTATGTGGCACATTCTTGGCTCTGAAAGGCCAGCACCAAAGAGTACAGGGGTTGGAGTACATACTGTGTAACATTATGCAGCACACTTCCCCGAGTGAACAAGTTCCAACAATAGTACTCCTGAATGAGGGCTGTTAAAAACAGCTTCTAATTTTACCCTGCCAGAACAATACTGCTCAGATCTTTATTTTTATCCCTTTTTTTCTCTAGGGATGAGGTGTTAACTCAGTCAAAGAACCCGGCCTCTGAAGCCTGCAGAACACAGACAACCTCAAGACAAGTATTCTTTGTCTTTTTTTTTTTCTCTCTCTCCAGGGACTTACTCTTCTCTTCAATGAACAAGAATCATTCTAAATGTAAGGAAGGCCCAGAGGGAGGACCTAATGGTAAGAGCCTTCCAGGGTCCGAATACATCCTCCAGTCGGGCCAAAAGAATAAAGGGGGTGGGTAGGGGAAGGTGCATGGAAATTCAGCCAGTATCGAAGCTCGCCGTCTCATGCTTCTGTTATACTTTTCCCAAGTGTTTAGCGTAGTGCACTGAACCCAGGGGTTACTCAATAAACACCATCACCGTATCAAATTCACATCTACTTTGGAACAAGCCATTCACTGACTTCATGACTCTGTGGGACTTACCCTTACGGCATTCAAAGTTATAGCAAAATTAAAAGTTTCCACTTCATCTTCTCCCATAGGGAATGCGTCTGTTTATTGATACTGTACTCTCCCAAGTACTTAGTACAGTGCTCTGCACCCAATAAATGCTCAATAAATACTATTGACTGACTGATCTTTCATCTTCCTAGATCTCTTGATATTCAATCCAGTCAAGTACACTCAACATCTGGACTTCCTGTCTAGCTTGGTTTTCTTCAACTCTGTTAATCCTCCAGTCACCAGGGGTACACCCTGCGCCCTGTATGCTTCGCATCTACATCCATTTCATGTGATTTCATGTGGTGATACAGCTTTTCCTGGATACAGATTCCTCCAAATCGTTTTCCTCCCCTAACTATTCCCTCTTTAGTAGTAGTAGTAGTAGTAGTAGTAGTAGTAGTAGTAGTAGTAGTAGTAGTAGTAGTAGTACCAGCAACAGCAGCAGCATCTATTAAGTACTCACGGGGTGCAATGCACTGCTCTAAGCACTTGGGAAATCTCTTCAGAGACAATTTATGTCTCTACCATTCCTGTTAGATTGTAAGCACCTCAAAGACAGGGACCAGATCTCTTCCCACACACCTTAGCTCAGCACTCTGGACACAATTGGCACTCAACAAATATTACTGAATGAATAAATGAATGGGCATCACTGACTGCAGTCTTGCCTCTTCCTCAACACAAATAATCTTTAACACCTTTTTAAGCATCCACCTATGTCTTTCCACCCCCATATTCAGTCAGATGCCAAATCTGATTTCTTCGTCCACCTCCCACTCAATTCTGTCCCTTCCTGCCAGTCTTCACTACCCTTTTTCTAGGCAATAGTTGGACTACTGCTTGGTCCCAGGTGCAAAGCTCTCAATGCCGAAATTTCCTGCACATGGCTATTACAATCATGTTCCAAACCTACAGTTTGGAACATTTCACTCTAACAGACAAACTTTGTCTAGGTTGGTTGAAGTGTACTTCTACTGGGGAGGCAAATGGTTCTGCTTCAGGAGCTCTAAAAATCCCCTTTAGTACTTGGATTATTAATGCTATGGATGATAAATCATTTAAAGTCTTCATAATGAATAATAATAATTGTGGTATTTGTTAAGCACTTACTATTTGCCAAGCCCTGTTCTAAGCACTGAGGTAAATACAATTTAATCAGTTTGGACATAATCCCTATCTCACATGGGGCTCACCTTCTTAATCCCCATTTTACAGATGTGATAACTGAGGCACAGAGAAGTTAAGTGACTTGCCCAAGGTCACACAGCTGACATATGGCAGAGTTGGGATTGGAACCCATGTCTTCTGACCCCCAGGCCCTTGTTCTTTCCATTAGGCCATGCTGCTTCTCCTAAAGGACATACAGAAGATCGGTGAGTTTACAGGGCATACATCCATTACGGTGGGAGATACGGAATCCAGAGTTTAAGAAAGAAGGCTCCACAAATGGTTTAACATCCATTAAGAGAAGATGTGGTCCTCTAGACTGTAAACTCCTTGTGGACAGGGAACATGTGTACCAACTCTGTTATAATGTACTCTCCCAAACATTTAGAACAGTGCTCTGCACACAGTAAGTGCTCAAAAAATACCACTGATTGATTGATGTGGGAGAAAAAGAATTCTGGTTACATGAATTCTAGGTATCTGAACCTAGAGCAAGATAGCAACCCACTCAGGACAGCTGGAACTGACTAGAGACTGTTGAGAGCAGGATCTAGCCCAAACTACTGTCACAGTGGCCAGGGAGAGATAAAACTTTTTCAGATAAGAGTTTCCCACAGTAAATGGTAATGAGTCCATTCAAGAAAGATTTGAGACTTGAAAGCCGTCCAAAGGAATTAAGTCTAATGCTAGTGACTTGCACTTGAATTCTCTCATCCTTGCTGGTCAAGACCCCACAGTTGATGCATCAAGTGGCTAGTGGGGGGAACACAATCATTTTACATTACACGGTATTTATGACCAAAGTGAGCACAGCCTGGTGCCCAGGTAGGGCAAGATGCCATACCCCTAGCTGGGTAGGTATCTCATAAGCTGCTGTGGCCTTCGCCATCCAAGTTAGCCACTGGTTCTCAGCATTTCTGCTCACCCTGCCCACCTTGCAAGATAGCCTAGGTGTTTTCCCAGTTAGAAAATTGAACCTCTGAGGGCACAGTTTCAGCAGGCATCCCCCTGGTTGTGGCTGTTCCAAACCTAAATACACATACATACAAAAACGTGGTGAGATGGGGGTCAGGCTTTGGTGGCATTTCTTAGGTAAATCCCTTAGGGTAGAACTGTCAGGGGTCAGGTAAACACTAGTATTTGACTGTCTGGGATTTTTTCCTTCACTTCTGCCTCGCCCTCAAAGGACAAAATAAGGATTGCTCTTAGAACTATCCAAATTCTCCCTACTAGGTCTTAAATACAGTGAAAGACTATTATGTATAATAATAATAATGATGATGATGGCATTTATCAAGCACTTACTACATGCAAAGCACTGTTTTAAGCGCTGGGGAGATTACAAGGTGATCAGGTTGTCCCATGTGGGGCTCACAGTCTTAATCCCAATTTTACAGATGAGGTAACTGAGGCACAGAGAAGTTAAGTGACTTGCCTAAAATCACACAGCTGACAATTGGCAGAGCTGGGATTTGAACCCATGACCTCTGACTCCAAAGCCCATGCTCTTTCTACTGAGCCACGCTGCTTCTCGTGGCTCCTAAGGTATCTTAGGAGCTATGAAATGCACTGAGCAGTGTCCATAGTGATTTCTGTTACGATTTTCCATGTAAATCAGCCAATTTTAATACAGATATGGAACATTAAGCTCGAATAATTGAAGAAAGTCCAAATTTGTGTCTCGGTTGGCTTGAAGCAAAAGCTATCCTCTGGCTTTGCTCTTTCAGTCAAGTTCTTTGTCAAATGAGAGGTGCGTACTTTGCTGATTTCCTCGGCTGTGTGTGTAATTAGGGTAGGCCTTTAGATCAACGAGTATAATTTATGTGAACCAGTGGGAAGTGAACCAGTGGGAAATGACCCAGACCCTAAGTGGAATTAAAATGTGTGACTATAAAACCCACTTGGAGGTAACATGATGATTAAAAACTTCACTAAGTGAAGTCCTGAACTAAATCTGGGCACATGTCTGAAAAGCTGCTCTTAGCTCATTAATATGCCATCTCAAAATGTCAATTTATCTTGTGATTTGATTCTTCTAGAAAGTGCCACTTAGATACAGTTGTGGCTTGCCCTAGAATTGGACTGCTCTGGATATGTGAAAACATGAAACTATCAGACTTAAATAATTCTTGCTAGAGTAAGGTCATGAGGAACTAGAAGTATTCTCCCTCTATTTTCTGAATTCTGTAAAGGAAAGAACTACCTCTTTCAAGCTAAAAAAGCAAGAAAATAAATGGATGAATCAATCGGTCGTGTTTATTGAGCACCAGCTGTGTGCAGAGCACTCTATTAAGGGCTTGGGAGAGTAACAATTGAATTAATAGACATTATCAATCAGTAGTATTTATTGAATGCCTATTGTGTGCTTATAAGAGTACAATATAACGAAGTTGACAGACACATCCCCTGCCCACAGTGAGCTTCTGACCTCAAGAAGTCAGTATAATCTAGTGAGGAAGACAGATACTAAAATCAATTACAGATAGGACAGGAGAGAGAAATTGAGTAGCCTGGAAGAGGAAGGAGGACAAAAAGGAGAAGTTTCCTTCCTGTACTTAATTACTACACTTTTTCCTTAATGGAGCGCTTTCTGCCCCAATCCTAACTTCCTTTCACCTCTCTCTTCCCTTCAGAAATCTCAGGGGTAAAACCCACCACTGAACTGAGACTAAGCATTCTACTCTGCCCTGGGGAACCTGTATCTATTCATCTCTAAAAAGAATTAGCCTTTAATTTGCTCCGAACATAAGGTTTTTTCCTACAAAATCAGGACCTGGAATTACCTAATTCTAGGCCCAAGGGCAAAGGAGAAAGATTCCTCAAAAACATTGGTATCACAGGCCTTTCAACTGAGGAGAAGTGGCAGGATGGTTCTTTTTAAAAATCTTCCCCATCTTCACTTATTCCCTAACCAGGGGCTTGCTTTCTTGCTCGGACTGTTGTCCTTCATTGAGCTGTCCTCTGTGGTTTTTCACTTCCTTTTAACAGCCCTGGAGTTTGGCTGCATTTACCTTTCCATAGGGGACCTACTTTTTAGTCTCTTTTTTGACACCGCTTCACATTCAGCCTGCCAGTCCTTGCATATTGTTGAAGTGTTGGTAAGGGGCCATCTAAGCAGGTTGTTTAGCCCTGGTCACTTAAGAAACCGCACTGAGGGGGTGGAACCCTACCAATTTAGTTTTGAAAGGTTTGCATATAGTCCCTAATCCTAATAGCACTCGGGTAGTGGAGGTTTGCCATTCTGACATGGATTCAACCTTACAAAGCATCACTAGACCCACACAAACTGTGGGATCTTTGAGCTCAGTATCAATCTGAGCTCCTGTGAGAGCTAAGCAATTCATGACAAGGTGAAAAATATTAGCTGGAGAATAACTGGAGATGTGAAACAATAAAACTCAAAGCTTTGAGCTTCTAGAATTCATTCAATCATATTTATTGAGTGCTTACTATGTGCAAAGCACTGTACTAAGCACCTGGGAGAGTACACTATAACAATAAACACATTCCCTGCCCACTTCTGGAAGGAAGTTATTCCCCCAAAAAGGTACCCTACAAAACAGAGCTTTTTTTTTTTTTTTAGATTAAGAAATCTGGCACAAACAGAGGAAGAGGTGATTTTTGAAATCAGCGTAGTGGTAAATGTCTTATCAAAATGCCAGACACACATAATGAGTCTGGTTTCTTCCCAGACACCATGTTCCTTTTTCATTATTACTCCCAGCTGACAGAGATAATTTCAAAGCTCCCTGGAACTTTATTTTTTAATGTGGTTGCTTTATACAAAGATGAGGATGTCTCATTCAGTGTACTCTATCAACTAAAAAATGCAAACTCTGCAATGTTTTCACAGGCTCCAACCACAAGATGTTGCAAATATTTCTTCTTGTCCAACTTTGGATCTGACTGATGACCCTTCTGTTTTTTCTGCCCCTATTTGGTTAAGGTTTATCCTTGCCACCTCATCTCACTCATTTATAGCTACAGGTTTGTATTGGCAGTCTCCTGAAAACATTCACCATCCACGTCGTCTACCCTTTTCTTGGCTCTGGGATTTTTTTATGACTATCTCAAAATACTCTACATACTGCGGTGATCTCTACAGTAAGAGATATGTCTGACATCCTGAAAAGAAGGGAGGAATGAAAGAGATCGGGACTAAGACTGATAAACAGGATTCTAGGCTGAGGAGTTTTACACAGAGCTCCACATGCTCCTGATAAAAACCTGGTGTTTTCCAGATGGGAGGAAAGGGCCCTTTGGTGGAATCAGAAATAAAATAAAAGAAGGCTGAACCACGTCTGACAGAAACAGATAATGGTTGGGAGTCTGGCTGTCTGAGGGAAAGGACTATGAAATCAGCCATATGAAAGTGGGAAGGCTGGTGGAGGCACTGTGGAAAAGGAAAAAAGGACTCTTATCCAGGGGTGAACACTACTCCTATCTCCTTTGCTACCCCCTCTGCTCCTTGTGCACCCAACTGCCCTTCTCAGACAACCTCCAGATTGCAAGGTGCCCAGGGAGCAACATTTCAAAGTATAGCTTTAGAAAGCAGAGAGCCAGAGGGCCTCTCCACCAGTACCCAAGAGGGCAAGCTCTCTGGCTCCTGCCCGAACGTGGTCTGAACCCAGTCGTCGATCCAGTTACATGGAACTTGGCACAGGATCTGTAACCACATGCAAGCCTGAATGGACAAAGGATGAAGAATGAAGACACCTCAAGAACCTCCAGTAGTTTCCCATCCAATTCTGCAAAAGTCAGAAAAGCCCTCAATCAGCTCACCTCCCTTCTACCTTACCTCTCTAATTTCCTACTATAGCCTAGCCTGCACACTTGGCTGCTCTAATGCCCAACTCACTGTTCCTTGATCTCATCTATCTCACCCTCACCCACATCCTACAACTGGCTTGGAAATCCCTCCCTGCTCATATCTGACAGATGATCACTCTCCCCACCTTCAAACCTTATTGAAGGCACATACCCTCCAATAAGCTTTCTCAGACTAAGCCCTCATTTCCCATACTCCCTCTCCCTTCTGTATTGTCCGTGCCCTTGGATCTGTACCCCTGAAGCATTTGTATTCATCCCACCCTCAGACCCACAGCACTTATGTACATATGCATAATTTATTTTAAGGTCTGAAAGCTCCTCGTGGGCAGAGAATGCATCTACCGAATCCGCTGTACAGTACTCAGCCAAGTGCTAAGTACAGTGCTCTACACACAGTAAGTGTTTAACAAATACATTGATTGTTGGTTTTGTCTCCCTGCCCTTCATTTTCAAAGATGACTCAACTGATGGTGCGAGTGTAGCCGAGATGATCCATGAGAGACCAAAATTCCCTTTTGCGTTCTTTGTAACAGACCCTTGTTGGACTCATGATTTGTCCCACAAAGGGGCTTTCCCTGTTTTTGTCCCAGACTCTTGGCGTTCTGACCTTTGCCAAGCTTTTGGTTCAGAGAGAGGTAGCCTCACAGCCAGCTCCTGAATCCATTTCACCAGTTACACATGCAAACACTACTCGACATCAAATGGCAGGACAAGACTCCCATCAACGGGGTCCTGAAAGGCAGTTCATCGGCATTCAGATAACACTCATAGCAGTCGACTCTTTGATCATATTTATTGAGTACTTATTGTGTGCACAGCACTGTACTAAGTGGTTGGGAGAGTGCTGTATAGAAATAAACAGACACATTCCCTGCCCTCCTAAAGGCTGGACTTGGGAGAAGAGGTAGTGGCAGGAGACCCAAGTAGCTGGTTGCAGGGGGCTTTAAAAGGAGACCCCCAGAAGCTGGGAGGCCTCACTAAAAGTTTAAAGACATAGCCAAGTGCAATTGCAGTCAATGCAAAGAAGCAGTCAACTGCTGGAATACCACCACTTCAGAAAGTCCAGCCTAATAGGCATCATGTAGGAGAGGGATTGGGCTGATAGAGAAGCCACAAAAACCTCGAGGATGGAAATGAAGATTCACATTTCTGAACATTCAGGCCAAGCCATTCCTATTTAATTATTCTTACATATTCATTAATCTCCTCACTAAGGTTAAGCTTCTGTGACTGTATTTCTCTTGCAGGTTAATGAAGGAAATACAAGTTCCACATTTCTGCACGAGAGAGAGGACGTGGGGAATTTATTGCCCAGAGGGACTTGAAATGTTCGATTGTTGTTTTCTCCTTCGGCCGTCAAGCGAAGTACAATAATGGAAACTCACCTTGGATGAATAAATGATTTTATACAAGTAATCTAATTTGTTTTTGTAGTGCCCAAAGGTAGAAATGTTTATTAAGTGGTTTGTCTTGTTTGGGGAAGCATGTACTATTGGTATCCCTGAAGCAACCCAAATCAAACAGAGTGGTCTCAATGGGAAAGCTATCTGAATGCTAAATAGTATGCATTTATAGTGCTTTAACGTCCCAACCTGTTGAGAGAGAGAGAGAAAGAAGAGAGAAAGGTACCAAGAAGATGGCCAAGTTCTTTATTCCTGGCTGTTTCAGGAGTCACTCACCTTGTTAATCAAAACAGTTCTATTTTTATTCACAGGGCTGGAAGCTAGTTCTTCACTGCTTCCAAGAAGTTATATTTCCAAGGGTTGGGGCTTTTTCCATATCTTACAGACTCTGCCTAGGTTTCTAATGCGGTAGCCATGAGAATGTATTTACTGTTATTCTGGGATATTCTAATGGGAAAGCCTAGGAGAAATTTTCTTTTCTAATTTTCCTTGACCTTTTCTGACCATGGGGTTTCAGGCCTAGTAGTTCGCTGGTTCTCAGAACATGCATCAATGTCTCCTTTAAAGGCTCCTGATGGTCATGCCCTACTTAATGTGGGTGGTCATTAGTTACTGCCCCCAGACTCCCCTCTCCTCTCTTTCTATACCATCAACTCAGTCTTAGTTACCCCTCTACTCTTCCGACTTCTAGATTTACCTTTCCACACCTGGACCCTTCCTGAAATTTCACTGGTGGACTTTCCACCTCTTGCAGTTTCTTTGCCTGGATGCTTTAGGACCATCCCAAACCCAAGATCTCCTCATCCTTCCTCCCCACTGCAGCCAAACCACCGCAGGAAGCCCCATACAGAGATTTGGAAATGGGGGCCTGGGTGATGTGTGTCTATCATTTTCTCCCTTATTCAGGCATTCAGTTATCAAAAATTCTTTTTCCCATTTGATGGTATTTGTTAAGTGCTTACTATGAGCCAGGCACTGAACTAAGCACTGGAATAGTTACAAGCTCATCAAGTTGGACAAAGTTCATGACCCACATGAGGCTCACAGTCTTTATCCCCATTTTACAGATGAGGTAACTGAGGCACACAGAAGTGAAGTGACTTGCCCCAAGTCACACAGTAGAAAAGTGGTGGAGCTGTGATTAGAACCCAAGTCACACTCGGTTTCAAGGCTCTCCATCCCCTCGCCACCTCCTACCTCACCTCCCTTCTCTCCTTCTCCAGCCCAGCCCGCACCCTTCGCTCCTCTGCTGCCGCTCACCTCCTCACTGTGCCTCTTCTCGCCTGTCCCGCTGTTGGCCTCCGGCCCACATCCTCCCCCTGGCCGGGAATGCCCTCCCTCCGCCCATCTGTCAAGCTAGCTCTCTTCCTCACTTCAAAGCCCTACTGAGGGCTCACCTCCTCCAGGAAGCCTTCCCAGACTGAGCCCCCTCCTTCCTCTCCCCCTCCTCCCCCCTCCCCATGCCCCCGCCTTACCTCCTTCCCTTCCCCACAGCACCTGTATATATATATATATATATAATAAATATGTACAAACATATATACATATATGTATATATATATATATATAATAAATATGTACAAGCATATATACATATATATGTGTATATATATATATACACATATATATGTATATATGCTTGTACATATTTATTACTCTATTTTACTTGTACATATTTATTCTATTCATTTTATTTTGTGAATATGTTTTGTTTTGTTGTCTGTCTCCCCCTTCTAGACTGTGAGCCCACTGTTGGGTAGGGACTGTCTCTAGATGTTGCCAGCTTGTACTTCCCAAGCGCTTAGTACAGTGCTCTGCACACAGTAAGCACTCAATAAATACAATTGAATGAATGAACGAAAAAGTCCTTCTGATTCCCGGGCCTGTTCTCTATCCACTAGGCCATGCTGCTTCTCTTCCTCTTCAAGATCAACCACAACAAAGCAGAGACTGGCTCGCTGCTCTACACCAGCCTTCACGAGGGAATGATGATGATGATGATGGTATTTGTCAAGCGCTTACTATGTGCAAAGCACTTTTCTAAGTGCTGGGGGGATACAAGGTGATCAGGTTGTCCTGCGTGTGGCTCACAGTCTTAATCCCCATTTTACAGATGAGGGAACTGAGGCCCAGAGAACTTAAGTGACTTGCCCAAGGTCACACAGCTGACAATTGGCAGAGCCGGGATTTGAACCCATGATCTCTGACTCCAAAGCCTGAGCTCTTTCCACTGAGCCATGCTGCTTCTCTGTGCGAAGAAGGCAAGCCCAGAATACTTTGATAGACCATAAAATGTCCCCAGAACAGAGAATGGGTCTAGTAGGCTCAGGGCACTGGAAGCAGTAATGAGGGGTGACCACCTTCCCCCAACATTTGCCCTCTCTTGCTCTGGGGCTGCACTCCATCTCTGCACTTCTGGGATTCCTTTAAAGCCACAGCAGTGGTACTGAGGGAACTATGTTCCCAGAGAGGACAAGAAGGTGTTTTGGGGATGGCTGAGCCGCCTCCTCATTCCCTCTTAAGGGTACAACTATTGCATAAATTTCACTCTGCATAACCTGGTTCACTGCTACATTAACACAAGGGATTCACTTTCACGGGTCCAGTCAAATGCTTCACTATTGAAAGGGTTTGAATGCCTACTGACCTCAACAGGAAAAACACACCCAATTCACCCTGCCTGCATAACCAGGAAAGACACATACTGAACCAAAAAATCTAACTACTAAATATCATGCATTGTTTACCTCAGTTTGGACCTATACAAGTATGTTCAGACTAGAGACCCGCAAAGAAAGAAATCTGGACAGTCAGGCTCTTATAAAATTATAGAGACCAGAGGGCCCTAAAAAGGTCATCTGGTCCATCCTCCTGCCTCTGGGCAAGTAAATGCCTAAACCATACGAGCTAATTTCAAAGGGAGGAATGCTAATGTGTCAAGTGGCTGGCACCGTCTCAACCTGTTCTGAACCTGCCCTGCATTCTAGTCTCACTGACTCACCTTCGGTAAAACTTCTCTCTAGGCGTGTTTCCTTATCTTCACTATGGAAAATATTATTTCTTACCTCCTGGGCATGTTAGATGGCAACGGCAAAGTGCGTCAGTGGGCTGAGGTGGAAGCTCTGGGCCCAAAATAGGTGCTCGATGATGATGAGGAAGAGGAGGAGGAGGAGAGTGGTTGGATCTTTTAACTCACTGGCTGGTAAACATGGAATATGCTCCCTCAAGAACACCTGCAATTGAGAAATATCAGTAGTTCAAGAAGGGTTCAGTTCCTTTCACGGATGAGAGGCCCGTAATGGGCTACTGGGGGTTTAAAAGGGAAAAATATTAGAAATGTCAGATGGTCCATCCATAATTATGAGGGTGGGTTTTGGGGAGGGCCCCATTCCACTCTTCCCTCCGAGCATCCAGTCACCACCCTTCAACAGAACATTGGCCTGGATGGGCCATTGTTCTGGAGAAGCAGCATTGACTAGTGGATAGACACGGGTCTGGGTTCTAATCCCAGCTCTGCCAAATGCTTGTGATCTTGGTCAAGTCACTTTACTTCTCTGTGCCTCAGTTCCCCTGTTCTCCCTCTTACTTTGACTGTGAGGCCCATGTGGTACAGGGACTATGACTGACCTAATTGACTTCTATTTACCCCAGCACTGAGAACAGTGTTGGATGCATAGAAAGCACTTAACAAATACCATCATTATTATCATTATAAGCACTTAGAATGGCCTTCTCAAACTCTGCTAGCACCAACCACCTGGAGGAAAGCCTCCCAAAGTAACCCACCCAATCCTCACCATGCTGTTTACCACAGCGGCCTGGAGAATCGTGGTGGTATTTTCTAAGGGCTAACTATGTGCCAACCACTTTACTAAGCACTGGGATAGATGAGGGACAGGAACTGTGTCAGACCTGATTATCTTGTATCTACCCCAGTGCAGTGTTTGGCACATAGTAAGTGCTTAAAAAATGCCACAATTATGATTATTATACAATATCATCAGACCCCCAGTGTGTGGTCCACAATCCAAAAGGAAAGGAGAGCAGATATTTAATCCCCATTGTACAGATGAGGAAATCGAGGCACAGAGAAGTTAATAATTTTGCCCAAGGTCACCCAGTCGGCTCTTTTAGTCCTAATTTTTTTGTGACACATGCCCTTTATTGATTCATTCATTCAATCATATTTATTGAGTGCTTACTATGTGCAGAACACTGTACTGCCTTCATCTTGCCCATCTCACCGCTGACCCCTGGCCCATGTCCTGCCTCTGTCCTGGAATGCCCTCCCTCCTCAAATTCCACAATCACTCTCCCCACCTTCAAAGCCTTATTGAAGCCCCACCTCCTCCAAGAGGCCTTCCCTGACTAAGCCCCGCTTTTCCTCATCTCTCACTCCTTTCCGAGTTGACCTGACTTGCTCCCTTTGCTCATCCCCCTCTCAGCCCCACACCACTTATGTCCATACGTACATTTTTGTATTTTCATGTCCTGTATCTAACAGATTGTTCTGTTCTTCCTATGGAACTCCCCTTAGTTCTTCTGACAGAGCTCAATACCCAGTGAGCTTTTAGCGAAGATGAGGATGATGACTATAATGATAATAATAATAATAATAATCATGGCATTTGTTAGGCGCTCACTATGTGTGAAGCACTGTTCTAAGTGCTGGAGGGATACAGGGTGATCAGGTTGTCCCACGTGGGGCTCACAGTCTTAATCCCCATTTTACAGATGAGGTAACTGAGGCACAGAGAAGTTAATAATTTTGCCCAAGGTCACCCAGTCGGCTCTTTTAGTCCTAATTTTTTTGTGACACATGCCCTTTATTGATTCATTCATTCAATCATATTTATTGAGTGCTTACTATGTGCAGAACACTGTACTGCCTTCATCTTGCCCATCTCACCGCTGACCCCTGGCCCATGTCCTGCCTCTGTCCTGGAATGCCCTCCCTCCTCAAATTCCACAATCACTCTCCCCACCTTCAAAGCCTTATTGAAGCCCCACCTCCTCCAAGAGGCCTTCCCTGACTAAGCCCCGCTTTTCCTCATCTCTCACTCCTTTCCGAGTTGACCTGACTTGCTCCCTTTGCTCATCCCCCTCTCAGCCCCACACCACTTATGTCCATACGTACATTTTTGTATTTTCATGTCCTGTATCTAACAGATTGTTCTGTTCTTCCTATGGAACTCCCCTTAGTTCTTCTGACAGAGCTCAATACCCAGTGAGCTTTTAGCGAAGATGAGGATGATGACTATAATGATAATAATAATAATAATAATCATGGCATTTGTTAGGCGCTCACTATGTGTGAAGCACTGTTCTAAGTGCTGGAGGGATACAGGGTGATCAGGTTGTCCCACGTGGGGCTCACAGTCTTAATCCCCATTTTACAGATGAGGTAACTGAGGCACAGAGAAGTTAAGTGGCTTGCCCAAGGTCACAAAGCAGACAAGTGGCAGAGCCGGGATTAGAACCCATGACCTCTGACTACTAAGCCCGTGTTTCTGCCACTGAGCCACGCTGTGGTGAAGGGATCCATACAAGCAGGAAACTGACCTCACTGCCCTGTGAAGCACTAAGATTCTCTGATTAGAAAAGAATTTTCCTTTTGCATGTGCGGACTCTCAAACTGGAGAAATAAGACCATAACTCTTCACTCTGTCAGGGAAGTAATGTATACACTCTGATTAGTATAGGCCTCTGTCGTATAAAACTCTGAATCAGTATTTTATTGCACTGGACTATGGATCCCTGAGCAATTTATTAAAGCTGAAGCATCTTTCTGATTCCATTCAAAGATTTCAGACTTCACCAATGACAGCGAGAAGATTTGATCCTTTCACCTCCTGCTCTTTCAGATTTCCTTTCGGCACCTCAATCATCTTCAGTTTCCTTTGGCCGTTTCAAGCCCACGGGAACAGAAACGAGTGCTAAAACAGTGAATACCATCACACCCTTTCTGGGCAGTTCCCTTGGAAAGCTGATCAAGAGCCCGAAAGACAAAGTCAACATTCTAGCACTCGGATTTCCAGAACAATGCATTCCTCCCTGCGATAAATAAGAGGGGGGCTTAAGAAGGGGCTGATCACTAGCTCTCTGAGCCCTTTTTCTTCTCCGTCCACCTGTTGCCTGTTCAGTGATCTCTTCCATCTGCTCAGTCCACCTGCTGTGGGTACAGCAACCCCCTTCAGCAGCTCGGACTACCTGCTGCCTCCCTGCCTCAGCTTCCCACATTCTTTTCCAGACAATGAGCCCCTTCCAGAGGGCATCACCTGCTCCTTCTCAGGAAGGCTCCTCCCTGGAGCATCTGTGAGGATCCTCATCCCCACCCTCAAGGTTCTTCCATCCGCCGCCTCGGGCCACCTCGGGCTCCACGGCACTTTGACTCCACGGCTCACCACCTGCCTCTGATCTCAACTTTCCAGGCAGAGGTTCCGTCCCCCTCTGTTTAGCAGTTGAAACTCTGATCCATTTATGGCAGAGTGTTCCCCTTTTTTCAAGTGCATTAATCCCTGAAGGAGAGGGATTATACTCTTTGCCTCATGTTCCAAAATTCAAAAGCAGCCCTTGCTTGATATTTGATTCCTAAACACAGAGGGCCATATGTCAAAACCCCAGAGGCTGGCTTCTGCACACAAATAATGCAACAAGTCTGCATTTCTCTGGGGGAATGTTGAAGTTCATGCTCTGGTTGAGGTTCCTAGACTCCGGGGTTGGAGGGGGAGGAGGAACTGTTGAAGAGCGGACAGGGAGTGGATGTTCTGAGAGGAAAGAGACAGGGTCTGGAAGCAAACTGACAGAACAGAATGATAGAAGGACGAAATACAAAAGTAGCTGAACCTACTGGGAATGGAGAGAAGCTCTGGCTGTGTGGTGACGACAAGAAAGGGTGAAAACTGAAAGGGGTTCATCGCAGAAAATTGGGAGGAATACTGAAATGTCCACACTGTTGTACTTGAAAGAAGCCTCTCATTCTACACAAGACAAGTTCACAGTCATCCCATCAATTTCAGCAGCCTAGAGGAAAGAGCACTAGACTGGGAGTCAGAATCCTGGCTCAACCACTTTTCTGCTGTGTGACCTTGGACACTTAACTCCTCTGTACCTCAGTTACCTCAACTGTAAAATGGGGATTAAGACTGTGAACCCCATCTGAGATGCAGACTGTGTCCAACCTAGCACTTAGTATACTGTCTGGCCGAAAGTAAGGGCATACAGTCCATACCAAAAAAATGAGTTCCTTCAGTTGCAATTTAGTACTTGGGGACAAAGAGAATCCTTACTATTCTTTGCACTTTCTTTATGGAACTGAAGGTGTCCTCGCCATTCTGAATAAGATTGTTTCATAGGTAGAAACATTGGCAGTGAGGTAATCAAGATTTACTTAATTAAAAGGGAGAATGCAACTGGCTAAAATGTGGGATTGTAAAATCCCAAAGCAGGGCAACACAATCCACAAGCTCTTCACAGATACCAAATTAACTGAGTTGACCTGGCACCCTGCTTTTGAAATCAGTTTATGTGGGTGTCAGTAGAGGCCTGTTTGAGGCCAATCCTGAGAGTCACAAGAAAAACAAAGGAGTGCTCTAGCTATTCCTTCACCCCGCCCCCACCCCCCACACTCATAGAAAAAGGGTAATGTATTGAGGCCCAGGTTAAATACCAGGGATCATTTCCAATTGCTTTAGTTTTGCTGTATGAGGGGTAATGAGATTTTCTACACCACAAATGTATGCTACAGAATAAATGCAGAAGACGGGCAGCTGGGAAAGTCATTGAAATCTAATGCTGGTCCCCACATAGTCATATTTTACTTTTTGAGTTTTATAAATTGTTAAAGAAATGGAACCCACCTCTGGGAAAAGATGTTTCTTTATGTTTCATCATATTCCATTTCCCCCAAAGATTCAAACCAATGGTGCAGGAGTGGTAAATCATCTTCATTGGCTTTGAAAAGCTCTCAGAGCTTGACTCTCTGTGCCATTTCAGGAAAAAACATCCATCCAGACCATGTAAAGTGGCAAGCCCCGATCTTCAAGAAAAAGAAAAGGAGAGTGGCATTGGGAGGAGCTGTCAGTACATTAGGACTGAGGCAGTAGTGCTACAGTTAGGGAAATAGGTTTGAGCCTCTCAATATCGTCTCCATTTCTCCATTCCATTTTGAATTCACCCTCCAAACAGGGATGAAGCTTGCAGTCCCACAAATTTCCACATCCATGATTCTACAAAAGCGCAAGCTCCTTGTGGGAAATGGGAATTGGCCAGCAACACCTTCTATGTCAGTCAGTCAGTGAATCTTATTTATTGAGCACTATGTGCCGAGTATGTACTAAGTGCTTCGGAGAGTACAATATAATATAACAAAAACATTCTCTGCCCACAACAAGCATACAGTCTATGTCCACATGGGAGTTGCCATTAGCTGTCTTGGCAAAGGCCTCCCAGCAAGGTGATATAGGCAGGGCCTCCAATTCTGCAAGAATAAAGGACAGGAAGAATAATTTGGTTGGCACAAGCTTCTTTGTCCTCCCATTAGCACTTAATAAATGCCATCATTATTATTACCATACCCCTGTCCCTCCCCAACTGAAAATTAGAACCATTTTTTCTCCCTGAAGAGCATTTCTTGTTCACTTGTTGACACCTTAAGATTAAAGAGTGGATATCAGTCTTGATTTCATCTCTTTCATTCAAACGTGAGCCCCATGTGGGAACAGAGACTGTGACCCATCTGATTACCTTGTGTCTACCCCAGGCCTTAGCACAGGGCTTGGAATACAGTAAGTACTTAACAAATCCATCATTATTATTATTCTTCTCCCCACCTCCCCACTGAAACCCTGTTATCCAGTTCTGTTTGTTGGCCACCCCCCAGCCCTGTCTGGTAGCCACCATTTCCCTCCCCAAACTTGGGTAGCTGAAGAGGCACCTTCAAGGTCCAGTGATGAGTGGAGGGCAAAGCACAGGTGTGGTATTTAAAGAGCACCTACCAAGTGATAGGAATTGTACAAAGTGCTTGGGACACAACAGTAGCAAGTCATATGCTCCCTACTGGCAAGAACCTTACAGCTTAATGGGGGAGACAGACAGATAGTGGAAGTGGAAGGAAGAAAGAACAAGGATAAATCAATCAATCAATCGCATTTATTGAGTGCTTACTGTGTGCAGAGCACTGTACTAAGCCCTTGGGAGAGTACAATATGACAAAGATGGAACACATATTCCCTGCTTCCCTGCCCACAATGAGCTCAGAGTCTACAGCAGGAAGTGGTAAAAAAAAAAATAAGGATAAAGAGCTTTTCATCCTGAATTTTTTTTTATGTTGTGTATAATAACATGTCCCCATGTGCTGAGGATAGGAGTAAAGTAAGAGTGAGTGTTGGCTGATACAACTGAAATCTGTTGTATTTTACTCTCCCAAACGTTTAGTACAGAAAGCATTTGATACCATGGATTGAAGGGCTATGGCTTAATGTTTGAAGGCTTCCTGGAAGAAGTGGGGCTTTAGAAGGGCTCTGAAAATGGAGAGAATTGTAGCTCGATGGTTTTGGAGGAGAGGGGAGTTCCATCCTGGGGGACCAGTGTGACTGAGGGATCTGAGGCTGGAGAGTTGAGAGCAGGTTACGGTCAGAAGGTGGTGAGCTTTCATGAACTGCTTCTTGAGATGGGAGAAAAAGCACAGCCCCTTCAATTCCCGGAACCTCAGCTGAACGCATCCCCAAAAGTACAGTTTATGCCCGTCACTGTGGAAATTGGGAGTGCGGTGGACTTTTAGCCCCCAAAACCCAGGCTCATGTCACCTAATAAGCCCAAACTGGCACCAGAGCAACCCAAAAGTTCACTTCAAATTTATCTGAGCAAATGGCAGTTGAGGGTGTGAAGAGAAACGTTTTCAACTAACCCAGAGAAGCTGTGTGAATACAAGGCAGGCTTCTCTTTGGGACGATTCCTCTGAGGTTGACTAAAGGAAAAAACTCTGTGTCACTGCCAAAACAGACAAATAACCCAACTTTTTGTGAGTCTTGTGAACAGTCACACACGTTGTGATTTTGTCTCGACTCCTTTTCCGGTTTTCCACAAATACAAAATTTCTAATTAGTTCCAGAGTGGAATTTCACTCTTCTGCACCATGAGAAATTGTTTTCGCTGATAGAAACGGTAGACAGCCTCCCCCTTGACGGACTGATTAATTTTCCCCCTATTGCATACTCATCTTAGTTTTCACCTTTAAAAATTCACAAAGGAGACAGACTGATCTGCACAACCTTACTCCATAACCATGCACAGAGAACACGCAATCAGAAAGTACATATCCTTTGCAAAGTCTCTAAAATGGCAGTATTATGTTTCTTGTGAAAAGTAAAGATTAGGTTAGAATAACACAGTAGAAAGCCAGCTTCCAAACATTTTACTGCTTCCAAGGCTCGGCACCCAGTGAGGTACAAATTAAGCATTCTGCTTACACTGTACAAGTCAAAGATGGCCAAGATGCCCAAAAGCTAGAAACTGGAAATCTCCTAAAAGCTGCAGTTATACCAGATGAAGTTACCCATAATTTTGTTGCGGATGCAGCAACATCAGGGTCAGTAATATCAGCAAAGATAAAGCTTGACAATTTTGCCAACCTGCTAGGCATTTCTTTATACGAAGCAGTGCTATTCTTATCTGTACACCCTTTACTTTCTTGAAAGAGCATACGCTGTTTGCAGGTAGTGTACAAACAAAACTTCCCTCATCTTCAGCGTGATTATTTTTAACTCTGGGGTGTGAAAAAGATGCATATATCCAACCTCACCGCCTATCTTCTATCAGCCCTGAGGCAGAATTAAAAAAAAGAAAAATGTTTTTTAGTCCTGGCTAAGTTTTTTTTTTATCTCTTGGATAGCAGCAATGGTAAAAATAACCGTGATGTTGACAGTGCTGAAGCTAATGAACTTGCAGATGGTGGGAGGATTCTTCCATCTCTCTCTCTCTCTCTCTCTCTCTCTCTCTCTGTCCCCATCATGCTCCAACCCAGAAAGATGGGAGCCAAGCCTTCCCACTGCATAGTGAAGGACAAACAGGAGAGCCTCCAAAGTCCAAAGCTCCTTGCCAACTGGGTCTTTAGGCTTCATTAGGAGTAGCTGATTTGGGGCCCTGTCCCCTATCCCCTGAAATTGTCGTAGTCTAGTCCCGGCTTCTACAGGAGTGGCTCCTCCCTTGAGTACTGCCCAGCACGCCCTTGTGATATTCCAGCATCCCTCTACACCTGCCCCCATCTGTAGCAAACAGGCAAAGGAGAGAAAGGAGGAAGAGAACTGACCTGAAAGTCTGATTCTTACAAGTGTTACAATAAGCCTTGAAATATACATTAACCAAATAAAGCAGAATTGATTTTGTACCAAAAATAGTTTAAAATCAATCATATTTGTTGAACGCTTTACTAAGTGCTTGAAAGAGTACAATGTAGCCTAGTTGGTAGACATGTTCCCTGCCCACAACAAGCTTACAATCCAGAGGGGGAGACTGTAAAGTCTTTAGAGACCTTAAAGTCCTTGATCTACAGCAATGAAAATCCATCCTAGCCTCCTGAATAATAATAATACTAATAACGAAGGCATTTGTTAAGCACTTTCTATGTGCCAAGCATTGTTCTAAGTGCTGGGGTAGATACAAGGTAATCAGGTTGTCCCATGGGGGGCTCACAGTCTTAATCCCCATTTTACAGATGAGGTAACTGAGGCACAGAGAAGTGAAGTGACTTGCTGAAAGTCACACAGCTGATCGGTGGTGGAGCCGGGATTAGAACCCACGATCTCTGACTCCCAAGCCCGTGCTCTTTCCGCTAAGCCGCGCTGTTAAATTAAGGGGCAATACTTGTTCTGCTTCTGAAATTCAACAATTTAAATGAAGAGTTGTTCCATAGATGCTAGCAAAGATGCAGCGCACTAAATGAACAAAAGAGTTGTAAGTGTAGCTCAATTTAACAGAAATATCTGTTTAAAAGACTTCAGGAGAAATGAGAAACAGCAGGGCTAAAATTTTGGAGCAAAAAGACACCCAAATCGTGAATGAAAAAGAAAACTAGACAAACTCATCTTCTCCCACAAATTCATAAGGTGGAATTGCAAGGTGCAAAGTGTTCTTTACCCAAGCCTGCCTGGGTCCAGAGGTTCTGAATTTACCTCTTGACCTTCTGTCACTGATTCCTAACTTTTCCTGTGTAGGATACTTTTTAAGCCAAAATGTCACAACCCCCTTTGCAAGTTTTATCAGTCAATCAGGCAGTAGAATTTATGATCTACTGCATGCAGAGTGCCATGCAAAGGAATTGTGAGAATTCATTCATTCATTCAATCTTATTTATTGAGCGCTGTGTGCAAAGCACTGTACTAAGCACTTGGGAGAGTCCGTTTCAACACTATAACAATAATGAAAGTGAAAGGCTGATCCCTGCCCTGAAGGAGATAACACATTAATTCCAAAAGATCCTCCTTTCATCATGCCACATAGATTCTTCCAATTCTCTACTCCATGCTGACTTTCACCAAGTACATGGGTCTTCTCTCAGCTGCCACCTAGCCAGGAGGGCAGCCGAGGGGCCAACCATGATTCTCTGGGAGAATACAAGCAGTGGGTGAGATAGCTTAAAGGTAGTAAAGTGTGGGATCAGGCAGTACTAAGTTCAGGATGGAGCATGAACGTTCCAGTATCATCTCTAGAAATGTAACCTAGCCTAGACCTCTTCCTTTCTTCTCAAAATACCTACTAGAGTCAACAGTTTGCCCAACACTGTTCTAGGTGTGACACCTAAGCTCATTTTGGGCAGGGAATGTGCCTGCCAACTCTGCTATATTGTACTCTCACAAGTACTTAGTGCAGTGCTCTGAACACAGTAAACTCTCAATAAGTACGATTGGATCATTGATCCGATGGTGTCTCCCATCGGGAATGCCAGAGGAGACTCCACTCTGAGACTTCAGGACTGATAACCTGTGAGAAGATTGTAGTGCTAGTGATTCCTGCAATGCCACTTGCATGCTCGTCTCTGCCAGTCAGGCTCCTGCTAGGTCTCAGAGTGCAATGATTGAGGAAGTGGGCAGGGGGACAGTATGATGTGAAGTGCATGTAAAGGATTTTTACAAGCAGAAAGGACCCACTTATTAGCTGAATGATCACAGCATGGTCCCAAGCCTGTGCCCAAAGACCCTAACAGAAAGTGGTTGCCCTGGTAGTCTCTGTGGTCTTTACCTCCCACCCCAACTCACAGGATGCCTAGGCACAGGCCCAGCAGATATTCCCCTCCTTTAATCAAGCAAAGACTAGAATCTACGTCTCCTGATTCCCAGAACTAAGCTCTTTCCAACAGACCAACAGTGAATCTAGCTGAGTTGCCTGGATTTATTGAGCAGGATTGAAGAATGCAGGATGGAGGAGAGAGAGAGCTCTCACCACACCTACACGTAGATGCTCTCCAACCCACGCGCCTTTGCCCGGAGATAATAATGGTTATCCTCCACTTTGCTGTCTAAACAGCCAAGGAGCAGCGTGGAGAGGCAAGAGTGTGATTTTCTTTCCCAGATTCTGACTTAAGCTCATGAAGCGTCAGAGCTCTCAGTTCTGGTAATGTTATCTCCCTCTCCACAGGACACGGCTACAAAGTTATCAGAGATGTCAAAGACTGGGCAATCTGGCTCACACACCAAGATGCTATGGGTAGAACCATTTCTAACCTAATGCACCCCAGACAGTGGGGGGAAAACTTTGACCATCTTTAGCTCCTGATGTTAAATTATCCACTTCCCATATTTTCAATGTTTCGATGGTAACATTTAATTTCCTTTTAAACAACAAAGATTTCTTAAAAGAATGGGGAAAAGATGGAGAAATGAACTCACAATCAAATCCCTTTCTAGCACAAGACCAGGATTCCAGAAATCCACCTTCTCCAGGAAACTCAGCCAATGATCACCACCATTCTGTCTTCCAGGACAGATACACTTGGCAAGAAAAGCTATACCCCACCACTCTGGAGGTGAATTTGATTTGAGTTTTCTAGTTTCTTCAGGGTTTTTTTGGTTTTTTGTTTTTTTACAGTTTAGCCTTTTATGCTGGAATGGATCAGGTTGAAACTCCCTCCAGATTTTAAAGAGCTATTTTCCATTTACACACATATGCTTCTGTTAAATTGGCCTTTCATAAACTATGAACTTTCAAAGCATACATATTTGTTCAGTGCAGACATTTCAGACAAGAAATTCAATGTAGTAGAAAGACTTTAAATATTCAAAATGGTTGTTACTAAGCTTCCCTGCTTTATAAATTTTTTTGCAATTGTATTCATACCGAATTTTCAAAGTACAGAATATGAGCATTTGAAATGCCATTTGAAAGAGTAATGGGAATGGGAAATATTAGGAAAATGACTCACTCAGAGAATTAAAAAAAATGACTAATTTTCTTTCTCTGTCTTCCAAGATAGAAGTCGACACTCGCCATTCAAAACCACTCTGCCTTCCAGACTTTAGCTTTAAAGTGTAAAATGGCTGAGGAAGGCACATCCCATTTATAGACATTCTAAAACCAAAGGAGCAACTGCCCATGCCAGGACAAAACAGTTTTGTCCAGATCAATGTTCTGAAGTTAATTTAGTTTTTCCTTCATTTTTCATGGTTAAAGTGGTTTGTTTAGAGAATTATAAATAAGTGCAGTTTTGCCCTTCTTGATAGACTTTAAATGATTACCGTAAACTAGATTTGGAATAAGGCACGATGAAGTTGATCATGCTGTTGACCTCCAAAGAGGCCCCACGCCCTGCTGAGCACAGTCCTAAAATTCTGAACTGGGGTAAGAGTCTTTAGACCAGGACGAGCTGCTGCTCCATAGTACACAATGGATGTTTTGAGGGTGACAATGTTTGATCTGCAAATAACTGATGTATTCTCAAAGAAAGAATTCCTGGTGGACAGGGAACTAGTCTACCAAGCGCTTACCAGAGTGTTCTGCACACATTAAGTGCTCAATAGATACCACTGATCAATTGATTCATTAAAGATGCATAAGCAATCATAGCCTAGAGAGCATTAGGCTGTTGATAGCAGTCTAGGATCCATCCTTATAAGATCTCACTCCTAGGTGTCAGACCATGGAGGAGGTCAGGACATTGGTAATTGGATCTTTGTTTCGCTTCTTGCTGGCACTTCTTTTTTATTTTTTTATGGTATTTATTAAGCCCTTACATTACGCCACACACTAGGGACTGTCTCTATATGTTGCCAATTTGTACTTCCCAAGCGCTTAGTACAGTGCTCTGCACATAGTAAGCGCTCAATAAATACGATTGATGATGATAATCAGGTTGGACATAGTCTATATCCCACATAGGTTTACAGTCTTAATCCCCATTTTCCAAATGAGGTAACTGAAGCACTGAGAAGTCACACAGTAAACAAGTGGTAGAACTGGGATTAGAACCCAGATCCTTCTGCCTCCCAGGCCAGAGCTCTTTATCTCCCCTATTCTCATTCCTCTCTTCCAATCCCAATTCCCGCATGGGCTTCATGGTGGGGTGAGGTAAATCAGGCTCCAAAACACTGCCCTTGGAGTAATTCCTTCTATTCCTCCTACCCAGCCCCTTATCCCATCATCTCCCAAGGCAGACAATGCAGTTGAGACAGAAGAACAAATGCACCTTTTTGAGTAGAACACATGGCACTCACTCCTTCTCTATCCCACACCCAAGATTTTTCTCAGGTAACCATCCGTCATCTCTGGATTCCAAGTGGATAGAAAAATGTTTGCCCAACTTTTCCAGAAAGTCTATACTTACTCTCAAGGCCCGTATATCAACAGAGCAGATCAACCACATCTTTGGAACAGGGCCCCATGCTTCTGGGGGGACTGCCTCCCTCTCCAAGGTGGTTGCAAGGAGCCAATCAATCTAGCGATAAATGGGATTTATTGAGCCCATACTGTGTGCAGGCCACTGAACTGTCCTGGGAGGGTGCAGTACAATAGAGTTCCTAAATACATTCACTTCCCTCAAGACCTAGTGGATAGACAACAGGCCTGGGAGTCTGAAGGGCCTGGGTTCTGATCCTGGCTCTACCATCTGTTTTGTGCCCTTGGGCAAGTCACTTAACTTCTCTGGCCTTCAATTACCTCACCTGTAAATAATAATAATAATAATGACAGTATTTGTTAAGCGCTTACTCTGTGCGAAGCACTGTTCTAAGCACTGGGGGATACTAGGTGATGAGGTTGTCCCACGTGGGGCTTACAGTCTTAATCCCCATTTTACAGATGAGGTAACTGAGGCACAGAGAAGCAAAGTGGCTTGCCCAAGGTCACACAGCTGACAACCAGTGGAGCCAGGATTCAAACCCATGACCTCTGACTCCCAAGCCCGTGCTCTTTCCACTGAGCCACGCTGCTTCTCTAATGGGCACTAAGACTGTGAGCTCTTGGACATTGACTGTGTCCAACCTGATTAACTTGTATCTACTGTATCGTACAGTGCCTGGCACATAGTAAGTACTTAACAAATACCATAAAAGAACAGAAGAAGCTTGTACTCAAGGAATTTGCTTCCGAAGCAAGTTTGTGCAGTCTGAAAATATTGGTAAATATCAAGAGGGTGAAATCTTCAAGTATAAGAAATCCATAATGGACAACTACAAAGTTAGGGATACAGAGGGAAAAGTTAGGGGTAATGGAGGAAAATCCCAGTCAATCATATTTATTGAGCACTTACTGTTGGCAGACTACTATATTAAGTGCTTGAGAGAGTACAATACAACAACATGATAGAGATGGTAGACATGTTCAGTACCCACTGGTAGACAAATTCTCTACCCACAATGAGCTTACAGCCTATAGGAATCCACCAACCATGAGGATGGATGTCAAGGAGGGCATGGTTCCCCCAAGAATCCTGTGGACACTAGGTAGTACACTGAATTACAGATCAGAAGCAGTAGTGGTATTGCCTATGCTCTTCTACGACCCTGGACTGAGGTTGCACGTGACATTAGTGGTGCTGCATTGGGCTAAGTTTCAGTGGAGAAGGGACTCGGTCCGGGAGTGTGTGGCTGCAGGCCTGACAGGATGGAAAGATGATGGATACCAGCAGATCAGGCTCTGAGCAAGCAGTTATCCTGTCCTCCATGGGATGGTGGCCAGTGGGCCTCGTCATGGAGGTCAGTTGAGTCAGGGCGTTCACAACACTGTGAATCACTCACCCAGTAATCCAGATGACTGTGCACTGGATATGGCATGGTGTAGTCGATGGAGCATGGCCCTGGGAGTCAGAAGGTCATGGGTTCTAATCCCTTAGACAAGTCACTTCACTTCTCTGTGCCTCAGTTACCTCATGTGTAAAATGGGGATGAGACTGTGGGCCCCACGCAGTACAGGGACTGTGTCCAACCCGGTTTGCTTACATCAAACCCAGTGCTTAGTACAGTGCCTGGCACCTAGTAAGCACTTTATAAATACCATTATTATTATTATTATTATTATTATTATTTGTGGGAAAAGTATATGAACAGTAGATATGAGCTTCTTGAGGACAGGGATTATGTCTACCCACTCTACTGTACTCTCCCAAGCCCTGAGTAGAGTGTTTTGCAACAAGTAATTATTCAGTAAATAGCATGGATTGATTGATACAGCAATTGCTAAGCACCATTTATTCATTCAATAGTATTTTTTGAGCGCTTACTGTGTGCAGAGGACCGTACTAACCAACGCAGCATGGCTCTGTGGAAAGAGCACAGGCTTGGGAGTCAGAGGTCATGGGTTCTAATCCCGGCTCTACCACGTCTGCTGTGTGACCTTGGGCAAATCACTTAACTTCTCTAAGCCTCAGTTCCCTCATCTGTAAAATGGGGATGAAGACCGTGAGCCCCATGTGGGACAACCTGATCACCTTGTATCCCCCACAGCACTTAGAACAGTGCTTTGCATATAGTAAGCACTTAACAAATGTCATTATTATTATTATTATTATTATTATTATTATTAAAAGAGAATATGGGTCAGGGTGTTGCTCCAGCACAGACAGCTCCTCACCACCAAACTGGACTTGGAAAATCGAGGGTTTTCCAAGAATTCAATGGCAGAGCTTCAGATGTACTGCTCATGACAGACGCTAACATAAACTAAGTACTGTGTTCATACAGCTCCCAACAGGGAGGACCATATCAGGAACAACAACAACAAAAAAAGAGTATTGAAACTATTCTGTCAGCCAATCTGGCAATTCAGATCCCCTTTGTCTGACAGGACACAGACCAGTTTATTTTTTACTCCTGGATCAGGGCTCTCAGTAAGGAACCGAGAGCCCTGATCCAGGAGCGAAAAATAATCTCTTTGGGAGATCAAAATCCATTCAAGTGGGGAGCTCACAGATGGGTGAAGAGTCTCCGGTTAGGGGCGAGGGTAGAGGGAGCATATGAAGGGAAAGCCAGCAGCAATTAAAGGGGAAGAGAATTCCAGATAATCTATTTTGAGGGTTCCTCTATACTGGGGTTCCCCTGTTCTGGGTTTGGTCTCATATTTCTTCACCGAGGCAGAAAAACCCAAGCAGTGAATCGACACCACCGGGCTGCTGGAGCCAATTTTTTAACCATCTAAAATGTGGAAGCAACAGATTGGAAAACTAAACCTCTCCTGGAGGTCGGAGACATATGTAGCAGTCTGTTGCAGTGCCCGAGCTCGCTTTTCTTTCTTTCTTCTGCACCTGCAACCATATTGAGTCGGCATCTGCTGCCATCACATAACGCAGGTACAGACCCCAACCAAGCCCAGCCAGCCGTCGGGATCACATCATCTGGCCTGGCATTTGTCTGTCACTCTGTGGCAGGGAATGTGATACCACGTTGACAAAAAGCAGGGCTTGTGTGTGTGTGTGTGCATGCACACACACACATATGGCCACACACACCAGCCTGGGAGGCTCTTTGTTCCTCTGAGGACCCCCTCCTGCTCTGGCTGTTCTGTCCACGGAACAGGAAGCCTCTATCTCTCTGGCCTCTTGGAGCCAAATGGTCAGATCACAAGGCAGCAGGTGCGGTGTTCGGCTCCACCTCTGAGCCCTTCCAAACCCAACACCCCTCTCCTGACCAGACCCTCCTCCCTCCCCCCATCCATCACAGGGGCCTTCACAGTTTCTCTCCAAATGCTTTGATGTCATCCGCCCTTGGTTTGGCTTATCTGCTTATCCCTCCCTGGGAGGAGGTTCTTGACAACTCTGAGTAGGTGGCAATTACCCAGAAGAAGGCAGGAGCCTTCTCTGAGGGGGAAACAGATGCTCAGAGCTGGCCTGCTGTTCAGCCGTGCGGGGGTGAGGGATGGGTCACCAAAATGGGATCCTCTCACCTAGAAGCTCATTACGCAGTGGTTCAAGGGAGGCTCCTGGCGGACATGGGTGTCTTCTCAAACCCCTCTCCTCGGCTAGATGCCTCCACTGAACCACTGTGTAATAAACTCATAGCAAAAATAATGATGGCATTTGTTACGCGCTTGCTACATGCCAAGACTGTGCTAAGCACTGGGGTAGGCACAATCTCAGCGGATTGGACACAGTCCCAGTCCCACGTGGAGTCCCCAGTCTAAAGAGGAGGGAGAACAGCTGATGAGAAGCAGTGTGGTTCAGTGGAAAGGGCATAGGCTTTGGAGTCAGAGGTCAGGGGTTCAAATCCCTGCTCTGCCAATTGACAGCTGTGTGACGTCGGGCAAGTCACTTCACTTCTCTGTGCCTCAGTTACCCCATCTGTAAAGTGGGGATTAAGACTGTGAGCCCCCCGTGGGGCAACCTGATCATCTTGTAACCTCCCCAGTGCTTAGAATAGTGCTTTGCACATAGTGCTTCGTAAATGCCATTATTTTCATTATTATTATTAACAGATAAATTGCCCCTTACTTGACAAACCTGAGGCCCAGCAATGTTATGTGAATTACCCAAGGTCACACAGCAGGAAAACGGTGGAGTCTGAAACCAAGTCTCCTGATTCCCAATCCTGTGCTGTTTCCACTAGGCCATGCTGCTTTGCTCATGAGCTGTCTGAGGGCCCAGGATCAATCAGTCAATCAATCAAGGGCATTTATCCAGGGCTTACTGTGCAAAGACCACTGTACTAAGCACTTGGAAGAGTACCAGACCACAGAGTTGGTAGACAAGTTCCCTGTCCACAACAAGATGGTATGCAAATTTTATATTCCTTATCTATGCCAGCACTTAGCATGGTGTCTTCCATGTAGCTCTTATGAGCACCGTGTGGGACAAGGACTGTGTCCAACCTGATGAGCCAGGTCTGCCCCAGAGCTTAGAACGGTGCCTGTCACCTAGCAAGTGCTTAGCAAATACCATTAAAAAATTAAATAAATAAATGAACATCAAAATCATCATCATGAGCTACAGGTACCCCAACGATTGCCTCTCTAGGCAGATCACTCAGCCATAGTTCCATGGGAAACCCTAATTGAAGAAAAATGTGGGAAGCAGCATAGCCCAGTGGAAAGAGCACGGGCTTGGGAGACAGAGATCATGGGTTCGAATCCTGGCTCAGCCACTTAGCTGTGTGACCTCGGGCAAGCCACTTAACTTCTCTGTGCCTCAGTTGCCTCATCCGTAAAATGGGGACTAAGACTCTGAACCCCACATAGGACAACCTGATCACCTTGTATCCTCCCCCGAGCGCTTAGAACAGTGCTTTGCACATAGTAAGTGCTTAACAAATACCATCATTATTATCATTATTGAATGACTAGTTTAAACCATGTGCAAACCACATACCCAGGACCAACCCTGAAGCATAGGTTTACCTGAAAAATGTGTGTTTTATTATGACTTAGAAATGCATCATTATTTCCTGGAGGCTAGGATGGGCTTGACAGAAAAAGAGGGCCTTCTGTTTTAGCCAAGCAGTATTCAAACCATTCAGTTATGACTACATGACTTCACCCTCACTGAACATGTGATTATGTTTCTTCATCAACCCTTCACTGTACGCAAAACACCCCTTAACCAGCCGTGAAAACCTCCGTGAATCGACCCCTTACATCCTAAATGTCACTTGAGTTTGCTTCAGCTACCGTTGAAGTTTAACCGTGTCTAGCAAACTTACACAACAGTCCAGCTGGGAAGCAGTAGGCCTTGGACTCAATTGCAAATGCTGGAGGGAACTGAGGTCAGCGCAAAGTATAAAATCCAAGGTGGAAATCGGCCAGAGCTCTGAGGGTAAAACCTTTGCTCTTTCTAAAAGGACTACACAGCCCCAGAGAGCCAATCAGAGTCAGGAATGCAGTGCCCAGAGCAGTCATTGCAAGACTATTTTGAACCCAACAAACAGAGCCCTCACTATGCCCCCGTTCCACACAAACACTGTCGGCACGTGGGCAGTGCTTTAACGGGGTGCCTGGAGTCTCCCCTCGCCAGAGCAACTAAACACTGCACTAAACGCTTACGTTGCTGCCTGCTGGTGCAAGCCCAATGCCCAGGGGAATGGAGATGGATTTCACCACTTTCTTAATGGCATGAACATGGTGTGCTCCTTATCCAGCGACCCAAAGCGCTGGCTTTCAAACAGGCAGGGATGGGAAAAGTGTGGCCATGCATGTGCAGACCCGGCAGGGTTAGTGGTGGATAGAGTACTGCCCAATCAATCAATCAATCAATTGTATTTATTGAGCGCTTACTGTGTGCAGAGCACTGTACTAAGCGCTTGGGAAGTACAAGTTGGCAACATAGAGAGACAGTCCCTACCCAACGGTGGGCTCACAGTCTAGAAGGGGGAGACAGAGAACAAAACCAAACATATTAACAAAATAAAATAGAATAGATATGTACAAGTAAAATAAATAGAGTAATAAATATGTACAAACATGTATACATATATATATGCCCAGACGTGCCGTTCAGTCCATGACCACGCATGACTGACAGAGAGAAGCTGGAATGGCTAATTCCTGCCCCCCACGCATCACAGGACCCTGAAGATGCCCCTTCGGCCCCCAGGTTTGGGCAGGGAAGTGGTTGTTGCTAGTCAGGGGTGGAGGGCAGCCAACAGGCTGAGCTGAGACTGTAAGCTTGTTTTGGGCAGCGAATGTGTCTGTTGTTGTATGGTATTCTCTTAAGCCATTCGTACAGTGCTCTGCACACACTAAGTGCTCAATAACCATAATTGACTGACAGATAACAGGGCTCATGAGCAGGGTTTGGTGGCAATGGGGAGGCTGGGAGAACAATAACACTAATAATAACAATATTCATTAAGTGCTTACTATGTGTCAGGCACCATGCTAATGCTGTGGTAGATAGAAGATAATACATTCCCTGACTCCACATTTTGAAAGGGAGAGAGAATGGGTATTTTATTCTCTTTTTGCAGATGAGGAAACAGACACAGAGGGGTTATGTGACTTGCCCCAGGCCACACAGCAGGCAAGTGGTGGAACTGAGACTAGAACTCAGGCCCTATGACCCTCAATCCTATGCTTTTTCCACGTGGACATGCTGCCTCTCAGGATCTTACACTTCTGTGTCTGGCTCCATGCTGATATGCCACTCAATAAGTGCTCAGCATGAGGTTGGTCACAGACAGATATGGAGGAAATGAACATTTTCTTCTGAGCAATTGTTTTTATGTTAAGCACTTACTATGTGCCAGGCACTGTACTAAGCTCTGGGATAGAAACAAGCCAATGAGATTGGACCCAGTCCCTTTCCCAAATGGGGTTCACAGTCCCCATTTCACAGATGAGGTAACTGAGGCACAAAGAAGTTAAGTGACTTTGCCCAAGGTCACACAGCAGACAAGTCGCAGAGTAATTAAGGGGCAATTTTCCCCTTAAAGCAGACATGCTCCTCGGACAGAGGTACAACCTCCACAGAAATCAATAAATCTAATGGCTGAATCCTTACTCTCTGCAGGGCACTGTACTAAGCACTTGAGAGAGAACAATAGAGTAGGAGTAGGAGCTATCCTGTGGGGCTGATAGCAGCTGATATCCTGATAGCTCCACTAATGGGGCCCAGGTAATAATGCAAACAGCAGCTTGGAGAAAAAGGCACAACCAGTGGAGATGCCAATCCTTTAGTAGGAGTGATTTCCTAGACTGTAATCTCCTTGTGGGCAGGAAACCTGCCTACCAACACTCAGTACAGTGCTTTGTACCAAGTAAGTGCTCAATAAATACCACTGATCGATTCTAGAACCAGAATAAAACGACTGAGAATTTTGATGCTGTATCATTCAATCGTATTTATTGAGCACTTACCGTGTGCAGAGCACTGTACTAAGCGCTTAATTCCCAGCCAGTATCCACACCTGGCTGGGAATGGTGTGGGGGAGTGGGAGTGCTGAGAACAGTGGTTGGCACATAGTAAGTGCTTAACAAATACCATCATTATTAATGGCCCAGGAAACTGAACAACTGTTTGGGGGTTTCAGGGGTGGGCCCCTCTTGTAGAACCTCCTCCTCCCACCTCGCCTTCCCCCAGCCCAGGGGCTACCACTCCTGCTGGGCCTGATTTCTGAACACTGACTGTGTGCTTTTCACCTCCCCTCTACTGGAGTCTTAGGACTGCATTGTAAATGGGGTAGGCAGGGCAGGGGGATAGGAAGGGAGAGCTCTTATTCCCCCCAGGCCACAGGACATTAGCAATGTCCCGCTAAGATCCTCATTAAATCTCCTGAGCTTGTCCTGGGGCTGAGCTCACCCAGCATGAGTGCTGCTTTGCCTCAGGTAGCAGATTAAAACCCGCTCCTCACTCTCACTGAGCATGAGGAGGAAAATCCCACCCTGCCCCCGGTCCAAGTGCCACCCTCTCTTTAGAGCCATCGCACAAATAGGGACTTAATTAACAGATGGTTTCTGTAGGAAGAAAATCCCTCAAAACCAAATTCTTGGCAGATTTTGGGCTCTAAAAACCAAAATAAAATGCTTTTTAAAAATCCTGTGGTCAAACCCTGGAGCCAACTCTGTAAGGTACATTTATTTTTCTGATGACCAACCATCAAAGATTGGTGGGGCAGTTTCAGGTCCAGCCAGAATAAGGGCCGTAGAAGACCTAGAGGCTATACGCGATCACAAGGGGAAGCAGCGTGGCCTAATGGAAAGAGCACAGGGGCCTAAGAGTCAGGAGACCTGGTTTCTGGTCCTGGCTCTGCCACTTGCCTACAATTGTGCTCTCAGACGACTCACTTAACTCTTCTGTGCCTCAGTTTCCTCACCTATAAAATGGGGATTCAATATCTGTTTTCCTTGGCCTAAGACTGTGAGCCCCGCAAGGGGCAGAGACTGTATATGATCTGATTATCTACCCCAGCGCTAGGCACAGAGTAAGCACATAAATACAATAATTACTATTACCATTATTTAAAACACGAGGCAAACATGGTGGTTCTGGTTCTGTCAACCGAGAGGACCCGGTAGGGGAAGCACAGCATTTTCAAGTTTTCCAAGAGTATCTGCCTTCGTTTCTTCCCTCGAACAGCTATAACTCCCTTCACGGTCCCCTCAGCTGTCTCCGGGCCAGGCCCTTCCTCCGTCTTCCATGTGGAGCTCAGCTCTGAGGGCCTGGCTGTGGCTTGCTCTGCATCTCTCAACAGGACAGAAATCCCTCCCTGCCCCCGGACGAAGCCCCAGCATGCGGAAAAGAGATTACTGTGAAAGGTCCGGGCGTTCATTCGGTGAGTCACCCTTAACTGAAAAATGACTCAAAAAGGAAATTGCAAGGTTTGCGATGACACCGTGCCATTGTAACCGGTTGTGATGGGACCTGCCTGTCACTCACAGCCCTCTACGTTCACCTTGGAAGTCAGACAAGTAAACATGCCAGGCCCACTTCAGCTCTAAACCACTACAAAGTGAGTAACGTGCCTATACTCCCTGGCCATGCCTTTCACTTTTGACAACTCCCAAACCCTTGTGCAATGGTGATCCATTTCACTGACATCAAGAAGTCTGAGGCAAATGGAAACAATTTAGATGCACAGATAGGCACCTGGTTGGGGGTGGAGGAGGGCAGAGGGAAGTAGCAAACACACAGAATTCTGTGTTTTAACACATCCTCGATGAATTGTTTCCTGTTGCCTGTCCATAACTGCCAATAAACCCTAAAAACTAACTTGAAAAATGTTTCTCCTCTGATTTAGGTGCCTTAGTTTGGTAAGTGAAAGGACTTGGACCTCTGAACACTGTGATCTCCCTGATCAATTCCAAATCTAAACGAAATGTTAGACCACTGTGTGTGTGTATGTGTGGGGGTTGGAGGGGAGAGGGGAGAATATGAGGGAAGGGGTAGGAGGTGAACAAGAAAAATTATGGGTGGGTTGGGGGGGAAGGAAATTCCTTCTGACAATTTCTGGAAAGTGTGAGCTGATTTAATCAGAGGTCAAAGGGTACAAAGAGAAGTGGCTTCCACAAGCTGGACACCTAGGAGACCAAAGTCCCTCATCCATTAGGATGCAAGTCAAGTAGTTCCACTGTGAGGTAAGTGCACTATCGGGGAAAGATCTCAACCAAGAGGTCAGGTGGATTCTGGGACTATCTAATAAATTTCAATGTTATAACCAGACATCAGGGTTTCCTATAGAGGCCTATCAGAACCTAGAGGCACCTTCAGAACCAACCGATTCAAAGTGGAACTGAGCTAGGCTGGGCCTCTTGGAACTGTCAGATTTTAAGCTCCCCAAGACTGGGCAAAGCATCCTTTTACTTTTACTATTCATTTCCCTTTTAGACTGTGAGCCCACTGTTGGGTAGGGACTGTCTCTATATGTTGCCAACTTGTACTTCCCAAGCGCTTAGTACAGTGCTCTGCACACAGTAAGCGCTCAATAAATACGATTGATTGATTTCCCAAGTATGTATGCTTCTGATCTGCACACAGTAGGTTCGTGAGTGCTGTTGCTGCTTGAAACAGATTCCTCGTCCCTACCTGCACTCTTGGGCTGGTCTAGAACCTGATTGGAGTGGGAGAGGAAGCAGCATGGCGTAGTGGTTAGAGCAGGGGCCTGAGAGTCAGAAGGTCATGGGTTCTAATCCTGGCTCCACCACGTGTCTGCTGTGTGACCTTGGGCAAGACAGTTCACTTCTCTGGGCCTCGGTTACCTCATCTGGAAAATGGGGATTGAAACTGTGAGCCCCATGTGGGAGAGCGGGACTGTGTCCAACCCAATTTGCTTATATCCACCCCAACACTTACTACAGTGCCTGGCACATAGTAAGCGCTTAATAGCACAATTATTATTATTACAGCTTCAACTCTTTGTCAAGTACTGGGAAGGTAGCCCTGGAATGCACTGGAACGCCCTCCCTCCTCAAATCTGCCAAATAATCACTCTTCCCCCCTTCAAAGCTCTACTGAAGGGGCACCTCCTCCAAGAGGCCTTCCCAAACTAAGCCTCCTTTTCCTCAGCTCTCCCTCCCTTCTGCGTCACCTCCACTCAATCAATCAATCAATCAATCGTATTTATTGAGCACTTACTATGTGCAGAGCACTGTACTAAGCGCTTGGGAAGTACAAATTGGCATCACATAGAGACAGTCCCTACCCAACAGTGGGCTCACAGTCTAAAAGGGGGAGACAGAGAACAGAACCAAACATACCAACAAAATAAAATAAGTAGGATAGAAATGTACAAGTAAAATAAATAAATAAATAAATAAATAGAGTAATAAATATGTACAACCATATATACATATATACAGGTGCTGTGGGGAAGGGAAGGAGGTAAGACGGGGGGATGGAGAGGGGGGACGAGGGGAGAGGAAAGAAGGGGCTCAGTCTGGGAAGGCCTCCTGGAGGAGGTGAGCTCTCAGCAGGGCCTTGAAGGGAGGAAGAGAGCTAGCTTGGCGGATGGGCAGAGGGAGGGCATTCCAGGCCCGGGGGATGACGTGGGCCGGGGGTCGATGGCGGGACAGGCGAGAGCGAGGTACAGTGAGGAGATTAGTGGTGGAGGAGCGGAGGGTGCGGGCTGGGCAGTAGAAGGAGAGAAGGGAGGTGAGGTAGGAGGGGGCGAGGTGATGGAGAGCCTTGAAGCCCAGGGTGAGGAGTTTCTGCTTGATGCGCAGATTGATCGGTAGCCATTGGAGGTTTTTGAGGAGGGGAGTAATATGTCCAGAGCGTTTCTGGACAAAGATAATCCGGGCCGCAGCATGAAGTATGGATTGAAGTGGAGAGAGACACGAGGATGGGAGATCAGAGAGAAGGCTAGTGCAGTAGTCCAGACGGGATAGGATGAGAGCTTGAATTAGCAGGGTAGCGGTTTTGCTCTTCCCCCCCCCTCTGCCCCACAGCATTATATAATAAATATAATTTTATTTATTTATACTGATGCCCGTTTACTTGTTTTGATGTCTGTCTCCCCTCCTGTAGACTGTAAGCCCGTTGTGGGCAGGATTGTTTTTTTATTGCTGTATTGTACTTTCCAAGCACTTAAGTCAGTGCTCTGCACACATTAAGCGATCAATAAATACGACTGAATGAATGAATATAGACATCCTGGAGTGAAGGACTGGATGGAGGACCATCAGTTCGGCCCAAGAATGGCATTGCTAATGTTCCTAGGCAATATTGTCCTGACTGGGCACCAGGAAATGTAGAAGCAGAATTCAAACCTGTTATCCTTAGCTGGATCCTACCACTCTGGAGGCAACATTAGTGTGTAGCAAGAAGCAGTGTGGCCTAGTGCCTAGATCACGGGCCCGGGAGTCAGAAGGACATGGGTTCTAATCTCAGCTCTGCCACCTATCTCCTGTGTGACCTTGGCCAAGTCACTTGACTTCTCGGGGCCTGAGTTACCTCATCTGTAAAATGGGGATTAAGACTTATGAGTCCCGTATGGGACATGGACTGCGACCAACCTGATTACACTCTCTCCACCCCAGAGCTTAGTACAGTGCCTGGCACGTAGTAAGCATTTAACAAATACCATATAAAAGTAAAAACAAACCAAAAAAAGTGGTGCAGAGAAGCATAACCAGAGCAAAGCCGATGACATAGTCTATGACATACTGAGGACCTTTGAGTTCTGGGCTTCTGTGACAGGCTGGTCAGAATGTGTCTACTTCTGTTTTAGACTCAACTCTCACCATTCCTATACCCCTCCCTCAGTCTTCAGCTCAATCCATCAATAGCCTTCACCAAGCACCTACAATGTGTAGAGCAGCATATTAAGCCCTTGGGAGAATGCAGTAAATTAGTGAGGGAGACCAACACAAATAAATTCCAGAGAGGAAAAGCAAAAGAGTGTAAAGAACCACGTGCCTAAGGACTAAGGGGCCTGTGACTACTTAAAAGGCTGAAGTGGCAGTTAAGGAATATAAAGTGGGGAGATTTCAGATTAATTGTGGGAAGGCCTGTTGGAGGTAACAGGGGATGGGGGGTGGGAGGCGGGTGGGATTTCTAAGGAAAAGATCAAGAGAATGAAAGACCACACCCAGCAGGCCAATCTGGCCAGAATTCTGCCTCCCACATTACCACTGAAAGATTCATGAAGGATTTGTGATGGTTGCCTTCCTTGGCAACTATCCTCATGGTTAAGGATATGTCATCTAACTTTTCCCTCAAATAATTCATCCTGGACCTATTTATTGTTCGCCTATTTAACCCCTTCTTAAGCCTTTAACACGTCCTTATAAAATTCCTATCATTCCTGCTACTAACCCACTAAGGGCCACTCATCCATGAATTTATCCAAACCTGCCTTGAATCTATTAACTGATTCTTTCTGCACAACTTCTTGTGGTAACAAGTTCCATATGCTTACCACCCGTTGTGTGAAAAACTTTCCCTATTGTTTGGTTTGAACCTGCCACCTTTCAGCTTCAGTGGATGCCCTTTCTTTCTGTTGTTGTGAGATTTGGAAAATAACATTCCACTTCTGCCTCCAAGCCCTCCCCCCAACACACACACACAACCCCCCCCCCCCCCACACACACACCCCTTTGTGATTTGGTCAACTCCAAACCTGTCTCCACCTCTTAGCCTTTATCAACTTTTAGACTGTGAGCCCACTGTTGGGTAGGGACTGTCTCTACATGTTGCCAATTTGTACTTCCCAAGCGCTTAGTACAGTGCTCTGCATATAGTTAGCGCTCAATAAATATGATTGATGATGATGATGATGAACTGGAGTCCTTTTCCAACTTACTTCAATAGGAAACTGCTTCATCTCCCTGATCATCTTAGTTGCCCTTCTCTGTGTTCCCTTCAGCTTTATTCCATCCTTCCTATGGTGCAGCAACCAGATTCACACATACTCCTCCAGGTGTGGGCATATTCTGGATACCTTAGTGGCCAGACTCTGCTCTCTCTGAGTTTCCTATCGCCTTCTCAATGCCGCCAGTTTAGTCAGGTGGACCCAAGTTGTCCACACTTATTCTTTTCCCTTTTTGTTGCTTTCCAAACCCCCGTTTCCTGCCCACATTCTGCCAAACGCCTGATCACAAACTCTAGACCCTCATGTGATAAACCAAGTTTTGGCTTTTAGTGGAGTTTGCTAAAAGGCAAGATATAATCAGTGTTTATAAAATTTTAGCCCAAACCTAATCAAATGCAATAATTGTGACATTCACACACAGTATTATCTCCTCAAGCTTTCCCTCTAATTCAGAAGGGGACATCACCCACCCATCTTGCCTCTCCTCTCCCAGCATCCCCCACCCCACCCCACCAGAACACAGAGTCCCGGGTGCAGAGTGGAGGCAGACATCTACAAAAGCATCACTTCTTCCAGAACCATGTGCTTTCCTTGGAGGTCTCTCCACTAAGTACTGTCCTGGCCCAAAGCTCCTTCGTTTATGAGATGGGATGAGATCACAACCCAGCATGGTATGGCTGCCAGCCACGCTAGGCTACGGTATGTTGGTAAATGCACTTACAGTTCCTTTAGTGTGGGAGATAGTCTAAGTCAAAAGCTGACGTGGGTTTTTCTCTGTTGCTGTTCGACTGGATACACATTTTACATTTCCCTTCTGGAACTCTCCCCCCTTCAACTTTTATTTGGCAGTTGTGTGCACTACATAAAATGCATTAAACGGAATAACATCATCAGCGTGAAATAACAAATTTGTATACCCAGTTCAGTATCAAAGCATCTCCTTGAAAATAACCTTTAGTCCATTCAGTATGCATGCTGTGTGTGGCACACACCTGCAGATAACAATGAATAATAATAACTGTGTTATTTCTTAAGCACTTACCATGTGCAGGAAAATTGAGTTGTACACATGGGGCTCACAGTCTTAATCCTCATTTTAGAGATGAGGTAACAGAGGCACAGAGAACTGAAGTGACTTGTCTAAGGTCACACAGCAGACAAGTGGCAGAGCCAGGATAAGAACCCAGGTCCTTCCGATTCTCTGGCCCGGGCTCTATCCACTAAGGCCATGCTGTAAAGAAGATAAGGGTGAGCTAATTTGGCAAAGTACAAAGGGGTCAAACTGTGACTCAGATAACATTTGGGGGAGCACTATCCAGAAGTCCTGAATCAACAAGATCGTTGGTCCAAACACCAGTGGGAAGGACAAACGTCCTGTTTTCTAACAGCTCCAGGAGCCGAAGAAGCAAGAAAGATTTTCTCATTCTTCTCCCTCAACAGCCACAGTCGCGGATGGGCAGGAAGGATTCTCTGTCTGCTCACACATGGACTGATGCCAGTGGGGAGAAGTGGATCGATGATCCTGTGCCCTTATTCTGAAAAAAGGGGGGAAAGGGACAAATAGCTTACCCTTACTGTTGTTGGGTCTTTTTTCTGTAGGAGTGGATTAGGAACTGCCTTTGTTCATGGAGGCGGTGATACCTTCAAGTTCTCAAAAGATTGTCAACATTAAAAACAACATGGGGCAAAACGAGTTTTGACCCACTAGCTGTTCTGAGTCCTCCCTCATCCTCCCCTTCTCCTACACGGGCCAAGCTTTGACCCAGATGCTCAAAGTTCTTGGGCCTTTGATGTCAAGAAACATCACTGCCTGGCCCCCTACAAAATGTTACAGGATGAACACTAAGCTCCTCGAGGGCAGTGATCATGCCCACTAACTACATTGTAATCTTCCAACAGTTTAGAACAGTGCTCTGATCAATCAATACTGTTGATGGATCAATTAGACCTTACGGAAAACACAAAACTCAAACCAATAGATTATCCTAGATCTTTTAAAACCCTGGTTATGGACATGAAGTCTTTGGGACAATAAATGAGTCGGAGATTACATAGTTTATATGGTAACTTGAGATTTTTTTTTCTTTTAACTGGATGTTCCAGGGATCCTGAAACTCCCTCCCCAGCCACATATGCCAGACCACCACTCTCTCCTCCTTCAAAGCACTGTTAATGTCACATCTCCTCCAAGAGGCCTTCCCCGATTAAGTTCCCTTTTACCCAGCTCACTCTCCCTTCTGCATCATCTATGTGCTCGGATCTGTGACCTTTGGATGCTTGATATTCGCCACCCCCTGCCCCCCAACTCCACAGAACTTATGCACATATCTTTAAATCATATGTTGTACATTACTTATTCACATTAATGTCCATCTCCCCCTCTAGACTGTAAACTCGTTATGGGCAGGGAACAGGCCTGCCGATTCTGTTGTACTGTACTTTCCCAAGCGCTTAGTAAAGTACTCTGCACATGGTAAGTGCTCAGTAAATACCACTCATTGACTGTATGCATCTCGTGGGGTAGTCCCAATACAACACCAAGATGAGAAATTAGAAGTTGTCAAAACAGAAATTATTCGGTCAGGGTTGGTATTCGTAGTCAATGATTTGCAAACTCACCAGATCTCCGATGCTGGCCACATAACAGGAATATGATATGAAAACACAAAATACCATTATAGTACAGATGCCATGTGAAGCAGCATGGCATAGTGGATAGAGGACGGGCCAGGGAATCAGAAGGTCATGGTTCTCATCCCATCTCCACCACTTGTTTGCTGTGTGACACTGAGCAAAACACTTCACTTCTCTGTGCCTCAGTCACCTCATCTATAAAATGAGGATCAAAACTGCGAGCCCCATATGGGGCAGGGACTATGTCCAACCTGGTTTGCTTGCAACCACCCCAGAGCTTAGTACAGTGCCTGGCACATAGTAAGTGCTTAACAAAAAGAAGCAGCATGGCTCAGTGGAAAGAGCATGGGCTTTGGAGGTCATGGGTTCAAATCCTGGCTCCGCCAATTGTAAGCTGTGACTTTGGGCAAGTCACTTAACTTCTCTGGGCCTCAGTTACCTCATCTGTAAAATGGGGATTAAAACTGTGAGCCCCCCGTGGGACAACCTGATCACCTTGTAACCTCCCCAGCGCTTAGAACAGTGCTTTGCACGTGGTATGCGCTTAACAAATACCATCATTATTATTATTATTATTTTAATTTTTATTAATATTATCATGATATGACTCAATCCCCTTGAAGATTTAGGGTAAGTAAATCGGATGTTCCTTTTAGTGTAGTGAGTTGGCTGAATTGCTAGCCAAATTGTATATTTGTTGCATTAATAATAATAATAATAATAATAATAATAATATTAATGGTGCCAGGCACTGTACTAAGCGCTGGGGTGAATACAAGCAAATCAAGTTGGAAACAGTCCCTGTCCCACAGAGAGTTCATAGTTTTCATTCCCATTTTACAGATGAGGTAACTGAGGCACAGAGAGGTTAAGTGACTTGCCCAAGGCCACACAGCAGAAAAGAGGTGGAGGTGTGATTAAAATCCTTGACCTTCTGACTGCCAGGCCTGTGATCCATCCACTATACCAAGCTGCTCCTCTTAATAATGGTATTGATTAAACACTATGTGCCGAGCACCGTACCTCGCTTTGGGGTGGACACAAGCAAATCGGGTTGGACACGGTCCCTGTTCCACATGGGGCTCACAGTCTCAATCCCCATTTTACAGATGAGGTAACTGAGGCCCAGAGAAGTAGAGTGACCAGTCCAAGGTCACACAGCAGACATGTGGTGGAGCTAGGATTAGAACCCATGACCTTCTGGCTGCCAGGCTCATGCTCCATCCACTTTGCCACAGTACTGGGGTGGATACGAGGAAATCGGTTAGGACACACTCCCTAGGGATAGATAATACTAGCTATAGAAACAGGGCCAGCTTCAAATGGTAAGCTAAATGAGGCACTGTCTCAGGGAAGTAATATGACCCCCCTCATAGAGATGGTGGCCAGTGAGCCCTACTCGTAGATAAAAGCCACGCAACTCCTCACAAGGATGGCAGCATCAATATCCTCACAAAGATGGCAGCAAGACAGAAGTGATATATTATCAGGGCATGAGTTGGGGCTCAGAGTTGAACTGCCCAGGGTACTTGGTTGAGGGGATGCCTGGGTGGAGCCGACACCGAAAAACGCTCTTCCGCAAAATGTCGCACGTGATGTTATCATGTTACGATGCACGCACACAGAAAGTCATATAATGATGTCTCATGGAGCAGAGGGAGGCCAATTCCCCGGACCTTCAGGCTACCAAATATTTGGAAGTAGCCCTGTTTGGAGAGTTTCACTGAACGATTACATAGTATTAATACTACCAGTCAAGACAATGTTCAATGTTGGACTTCTTTTCAACTTCCTCATATTAGATTTCGTTTACCAATTCCAGATCCACCTTGGATTCTGCTTGCAATATTGGGGCTATTGGGGATCTGGATTCATTTACATAATAATGCATTCCAGCATTCTGCCCGAGCCTTTAAGCCACGGGTGTCCAATTTTGTTTGGTTCCTCCAAAAATTCCACTGCAGCAATCACTGTATAAAAAACTACCCAGATGCACACTGTAGACGCTCTTTCTCAGCTGCCAGTATCTAATGCAGCCTCAACCCTGCAGGGTTCCACAATCAAAAATCACGCGAAGACCACAAAAAAAAATTCCTACAACCAGGCACAGATGAGCTCAAAGAAAACCTCTTAAATCAAAGGAGGCTTCTGGAGGGCCAAGCTATTATTTCAGAATGATGAACTTGGTGGCTTGGGATATGAGTGAGTTCTAATGCAGTCATCCTAATTTATCCCAATTTCCAAGTTTATTTTTCACCACTGCGAATGTATACGGATCACCCCACAAAAAGAAAGCCCAGTTAACAGTCAAATTCAACTTTTCTCTTTCTTCCTCCCCAAAAACCCTTTAGAATGATCTTTCAAGCATAAGCAAAATGTTCCCACTTTTCCAAATGCTTTGAGTGTTTTGCTGGGCCGCAGGAACTCTCAGACTGTATATTAGCCCAACCACTGGCTTGCTTTATGCTATCAGTTACACCATAGTCTCCCCAAGACTCAGAGTCTCCACTTGAATAATACTCCCTTATCTTTGCATAATGTACTTATTTTCTCAAAATGCCTTCACAAAAATATTTCCATTTTATGCTCACAACACATCCCCACGAGGTAAGCAGGGGCATGCATTATTATCCCAATCTTATAGATGAGAAAATAGGTTCAGAGAGGCTAAATGACTTGTCCAAGGTCACAATGCAGGCCAGTGGCAAAGTCAGGACTATAACCAAGCTCTTCTGAACCCTAGCTCCATGTTCTGGAGCCCGCTGGACAATGTTCCCTCCCATGTAATGGAAATTCCCATTTTTTCCAGATTCACAGGGATGTCTAGGAATCCACAAGTTATGGGTATAGAGTAAATTCATGCACTAGGCAGTAATAGTAGCTTCATCATAAAAGCAAAGGGGTGTCTTCATCTCAAGTGACACTAAATGAAGTTTCTTCCTTCATTGTACACTGAAGCTGGAGTGAAAGTCTCTGATGATGAATGCAAAATCAAGTAACGCTGTGATTTCTGACCATTCAATGTTTGCAGCTGGGATCCTATAAGTCTAGAGAAGTAGCGTGGCCCAGTACAAAGAGCAATGAGTCCAGGAGTCAGAGAACCTGGATTCTAATCCTGGCCCTACCTCTTCCCTGATACGCGACCTTGGCCAACCCACTAAACTTCTCAGTGCTAAGAGGTAAGGAAGACACAACGTTGTGAGCAGGGAATGTGTCTGTTATATTGTTATAGTGTGCTCTCCAAAGTGCCTGATACAGTGCTCTGGACACAGTAAGTGCTCAATAAATATGATTGACAGACTGACAATAAGCACTCAGTAAGTACTATCGACTGACAGAAGAAAATCAGATTCAACAGTCGCTGACCCCATGAAACTTATGGTGTGAGGGAAGGTGATCAACTATTTAAGTCAAAAGCTGATGTGGATTTTTCTCTGTTATTGTTCATTTTTATAGGTGACTTTTGGAACTTTCACCCTCCTCCCCACTCCCCACCTTTAATTTGGCGGTTTTGTGTCCTACAGAAATTGCACTGAAACAAATGGACTAGTGCCAGTAGACATTTACGGACACTGAAAGGGTCCCAGGGTGCACATTCCAGTTTGGCAGCCCTTACCATCCTCAGGCCAAAATGGAAGCAATCAGTCTAATTTTAAGCCCACCCAGCATGATTGTAGCTTATGAAAAGAAGCCAGTTATGGCTGTTGATGATGGTAGCAGTGTTTGTTAAGCTCTTATTATGTACCAAGTGCAAGATTTCTAGACTGTGAGTCTGTTGTTTCTAGACTCCCCAAGACTAGAGGAGGGCAGGGTTTGTCTCTATTTGTTGCTGAATTGTACTTCCCAGCCACTTAGTACAGTGCTCTGCACACAATAAGTGCTCAATAAATAAGATTGAATGAATTGAATGAATAATCAGGTTGGTCACACTCCCTGTCTCACAGGAGGTTCACAGTCTGGGAGCTGGTATCTAAACCCCATATTACAGATGAAGAAATTGAGGTGTAGGGGAGTTAAGTGATTTGAGAAGCAGCGTGGCTCAGTGGAAAGAGTCAGAGGTCATGGGTTCGAATCCCAACTCCACTACATGTCTGCTGTGTGGCCTTGGGCAAGTCACTTAACTTCTCTGAGCCTCAGTTACCTCATCGGTAAAATGGGGATTAAGACTGTGAGCCCTACGTGGGACAATCTGATCACCTTGTACCCCCCCTCAGAGCTTAGAACAGTGCTTTGCACATAGTAAGCACTTAACAAATGCCATTATTATTATTATTATTATTATTATTATTATTATTATTTGTCCAAGGTCACACAGCAGGCAAATAGTGGAGCCATCAGTTGTACCTAATCAATCAATTATTGAATGCTTACTTTGTGCAGAGCACTGTACTTACAGAACAAATCAACAGTAGTAGTAGTCCTGATCCCTGCCCTCAAAGAGTTTACAGACTAACAGTGGAGACAGATATTAAAATAAATGACACAAATTGTAGGTAAGGTCAAGGTCTCCTGCATCCCAGTCCTTTGCTCTTTTTATGAGGCCAGGCTGCTTCTCTGTCACAGTGTCCTTCCTCTTCCTCCTCCTGGATCAAGGACATTATTCATCCCCCAACAGCTTGGTATTCAGAGATATCAAAACTATTTAACTATTTCCCCACACAACTAGATTTGAGACAAAACTCACTGTTCAAGCCAGGTCTAATGACCTGCTAAGCGCAGTCTGCAGAACCAAAATCCACAAATATCCCAAACTCACAGTCCAGCAGAGGCAGAGGTACAGCACAAACATTAGCTTCCAGAACATTCTCACCCGAGTGTACTGTCCTGGCTTTCTTTTATAATGTCGAATTACGCTGATAAAGACTACAAAAGTAACATCTGCATCTGCCCGCATTAGGTTCACAAATCTCTGATAAATTTGCTGCGCCTGCATTCAGACCCTAATCTGAGGTCCAACAGATCAAAAAGTAGACAAAAATCCAAATTCCATAGCATTCCCCTCTAGTCTGTAAGCTTGTTGTGGGCAGGGAATATCTCTACCAATTCTACCAATGAGAAGCAGCATGGCTCAGTGGAAAGAGCACGGGCTTTGGTGTCAGAGGTCATGGGTTCCAATCCCGACTCCACCAATTGTCAGCTGTGTGACTTTAGGCAAGTCACTTCACTTCTCTGTGCCTCAGTTACCTCATCTGTAAAATGGAGATGAAGACTGTGAGCCCCCCATGGGACAACCTGATCACCTTGTAACCTCCCCAGCGCTTAGAACAGTGCTTTGCACATAGTAAGCGCTTAATAAATGTCATTATTATGATTAATTCTTTTGTACTCTCTCAAGCGCTTAGTACAGTGCTCTGCAAACAGTAAGTGCTCAATAAATACCACTGATCGACTTAACACCGATAAATATTGAACACTGCAGGTAAATTCTAGACTGTGAGCCCGCTGTTGGGTAGGGACCGTCTCCATATGTTGCCAACTTTCCCAAGCGCTTAATACAGTGCTCTGCACACAGTAAGCGCTTAATAAATACGATTGAATGAATAAAGCTGTGCTAGTCCCAGCCAATTTATTCCTCTTTTCTATGTGTCTGTCTTTGGCTGCTTAGATGGTGAGCCCCAAGGAGACCATGGATCTATCTCCTAGGTCAGCCCAGCTCTAAGAACGTAAGTCCTTAACATAAATTCCCTAACTAAACAGAAAAACAAGGAAATGAAAGGGTTAAAGCAAGATCCTTGATTTGAATCACAAAAAGGAGCTTCCCTCTTCCCCCCCTTCAAACACACACACACACACACACACACACACAACTTCACACTTCTTTGACATGACAATTGGTGCCACTGATGGGTCATTAGGCCTGACTTTGAACTGCGCTTTTCGCATCCTAACTGGGTGAAAAGACTTGAACAAGTCAAGCCTGGCTTTGGGCAAGGAAGAATAATAATTTTGGCCTTCATCAAGAAATAACAACAACAATAATAATAATAATAGTAAAGGCCTATATGCCAAGCACTGTACTAAGCGCTGGGGTAGATAAAAGATCATCAGGTCCCACATGAAGCTCAAAGTCTAAGTAGAACGGAGGACAGGTATTGGATCCCCATTTTGCAGATGAGGGACTGGGGCACAGAGAAGCTAAGTAACAAGCCCAAGGTCACACAGCGGGTAAGTGGCGGATCCAGTATAAGAACCCAGGTCCTCTGATTCCCAGGCCTGTATTCTTTCCATTAAGTATTTATTATGTACCAGGCATTGGGTTAGATAGGAGGTTATGAGATCAGGCACAGTCCCTGGAGCCCACAAGGCGCACAATCTATTTTATTTCCACTTCACAGGCGCTTACTGAGCGCTTACTGTGTGCAGAGCACTGTACTAAGCTCTTGGGAAGTACAAGTCAGCAACATATAGAGACGGTCCCTACTCAACAACGGGCTCACAGTCTAGAAAGGGGAGACAGACAACAAAACAAAACAAGCAGACAGGTGACTTGCATCCCAGCTCTGCCACTTGTCCACTGTGTGACTTTGGGCAAGTCACTTAACTTCTCTGTGCCTCAGTTACCTCATCGGTAAAATTTGTGCTTCCCAAGCGCTTAGTACAGTGCTCTGCACATAGTAAGCACTCAATAAATACGACTGATGATGATGATGATGATGGAGATTAAGACTGTGAGCCCCCTGTGGGGCAACCGATCACCTTGTAACCTCCCCAGTGCTTAGAACAGTGCTTTGCACATAGTAAGTGCTTAATAAATGCCATTATTATTATTATTGCTATTGCCTTGTACCTATCCAAGCTCAGAACAGTGTTTGGCACATAGTAAGTGCTTAAAAATACCATTATTATTATTATTATTATCTACCCCTGTGCTTATTACAGTGTCTGGCACATAGTAAGCACTTAACAAAATACCATTAAAAAAAAGGTAGAGTTAGTGGGTTGTTCATGGTCCCTCCAAGCAGGAGATTAAAGAGACTCCTTACTTGCCTTGAAGCAACATCATCAGGACAGAGAAAAGGTGAGTGGTTAGGAGAGGACTGAGTACTGAGGCAGGTGGGCAGGAAGAGGAGAAGGAGAAAAGATCTCCATTTTAATTGAATCTCTCTTATATCTCTATCTCCCTAACTCTCCCAGTTTCTATTGACCAATCTGTCATTCATCCCTCCACTCTCTCTCTTCTCTGGGTTTCACTCTCTCTTTCTTCTTTCCTTCCTTTCTTCCTTCTCTTTCCTCTCCGGGTGTCCCTCCAAGGCTTTGGGGGCCTTAGATCTGCCTCTGGGATCCGGTGAGCTCTTGGAGTCCCTGGCAGCATCGACAGCTCCTTCATCATCATCATCATCATCATCAATCGTATTTATTGAGCGCTTACTATGTGCAGAGCACTGTACTAAGCGCTTGGGAAGTACAAATTGGCAACATATAGAGACAGTCCCTACCCAACAGTGGGCTCACAGTCTAAAAGGGGGAGACAGAGAACAAAACCAAACACACCAACAAAATAAAATAAATAGGATAGATATGTACAAGTAAAATAAATAAATAAATAGAGTAATAAATATGTACAACCATTGCTACCCCCTTTCACCTCGTCGGGGGATTCACCACTTGACCGAAAGCCCCACCAGTTCCTACCACCGGGCTCAAATTGAAAAGCTGGTGCTTCTGCTTGACAAGAGGGTCAGACAGACACCTCCACCCAGCAAGCAGGGCCAATTCTTGGGGTGCCAGGCCTTTAAGTGATGCTTATAGGGGTCAGGCTTCAGTGGAGGGGTGTTGCCCAATGCCATGCCTAGGGACAGGGTTCGGTCAGCCAGAAGCCACTGCTGCTAGCCTCATTAGTCCCCATTCACCTCCGCACCTATGTCTCCTGCCATCCCCTGCTAGGAATCTGCAAAAAGAGCAGCCCCCACGCAAGGATTTTCCAGCCCTGGGGAACTGGATTTCCCCTACAGTTCAGGCTGGCAGACAAGCAATAGGTTTTTTTGCCCCCCCTGTGTGGCTGTGAGCCATGTCAAAGAAAATAATGCCAGATTCACATTTTAGATGACTCTGTGGTTTGGGGACTGGAGGATTCCGTCGACCTCAGGAGGTTGTTTCTTGTGGGCAGAATAAAAAGTTTTTAAATGCAAAGGCCACAAATAGAAGGATAATTCCTTCCCCTATGTGGGAAGAATCATTTCAAATGAGAGACCTAACCACATTTTCAAGAGCCTCTATAACAATACTAAACCGGGAAAGCCCTGCAGCTAACTGTCTGACCATCTCCAGGGAAGGAAAATGAGGGTGTTCTTTACCCAGAGAGTCACGTAAGGTGAGAATTAGACTAGTGTTTGCAGTTGCTAAAATAACTTAGGCACTTCTGATTGCTTTGCCGAAGCACCAGGTGACGGTAAATAAGGGACAGGCCTGTACACTGCTTTTTCTAAATGCCTGCTTCTGTGAAATGCCAGAAATTTCTGAAGAGCACCATGCTTTCAGTCACAGGCATAAATGGGTGGAACTGCAAACACTCCATTAAATTCCTAAATTAGGGAAAAATCTAGATAGGCATTGCACTTGGAAGCCAGTTACAGGGCATGCTCATACCAAAGAGCTGGCAGACACACTGAGCCTCTCATTGAACATGGAACAAAACACCATTTTATTATGAGTCACCCACTGAAATCACCTCAGCGTTCAAGTACAAAAAACCTGCAGATGAGCGCTTTCAGACTGCGGGAGATGATGCATTCATTTTTGTTAAATACGGCAAGTCGCTGTAACAGAAGGGGCTTTTCTCAATTTTTTGGTGTCGCTGAGAATCATCAGAATCCTACTTCACTAAGCAGTGAAAGAGCCATCCTAATCCTATTAGTGCTTTCTTCTCTGCAGTGGCAAACATCCCTCAGGTTCTTTTTCGCCAAGCCCAAACTTCAAAAAGGAGTTGTTAAGTCTAGGACTGGCAGCTTCCAAAATGTCAAGGGTTCCAGCGTCTTCCTCTCCGGCAGGGAGGGAAATCTCCCTCTTCTTTACCTTCAGCAGGAACAAATCCCTCTCTTCAGCAAACCCCGTCTGCCTCCTGCCCGAAATCTCAGGGGGCTGGTGATACTGAATAATAATAACAATAATAATAATAATAATATTTATTAAGCACTTACTATGTGCAAAGTACTGTTCTAAGTGCTGGGGAGGTTACAAGGTGATCAGGTTGTCCCTCGGGGGGCTCACAGTCTTAATCCCCATTTTACAGATGAGGGAACTGAGGCCCAGAGAAGTGAAGTGACTTGCCCAAAGTCAAACAGCTGACAGTTGGCAGAGCTACATTTGAACCCATGACCTCTGACTCCAAAACCCGGGTTATTTCCACTGAGCCATGCTGCTTCTTGAAGTTTATCCTCATTCGGGGGTGGCAACTGAATCACAAACTATTAAGTGTAACAGCAATCCTCCCCACCCCACCCATGAAAAGAAGCTTGCGCCTTTTCTTCAAGGCTTGGCCTGGGTCACTGCAAGGGACAGGGCTTTCTTATCCTTGATGGCCTGGAATTGGTTTGACCTGAACGGTCCAGATAAATTTTCTTCTCTGAAGAGTTTTCGGCTCCCAGCGCCACATTTCCAACAGGATGCTGCTGCTGCTTTGAGACTAGCACCATAATTAGTAGATGGGTTGGATGGTCAGAAGCAGCAATGAGATGGAAAACAGACTTTGAGAAAGAAAGCAGGGCTGATCCAGACTTATGACACCATTTGAGCTGCCAAGAAATCCAGTCTTTGAATGCTGCAAAGCACAGAATGGACGGTGTCTGCTTTGGAGACACTTCACAAATGGCACCTGCCTCTTTCTGAAAGCCTACCGGCCTCGGTTATGCCAGGGATCATGACAACCCAATGAAGGATTTCTCCTCCCTGGAGGAGCACAAAGGAACCAGCTGCGCTCCCCACACCTCGCTCCACACTCAGGTCAGAGCTCTTAGCTGGGCAGGGTTCGGGGCAGGTGCATAAGAGGGATGCTAGTCTCTGCATTCCCCTCCTATATAAAAGCACATGGGGGAAATCAATCAATCAATCGTATTTATTGAGCGCTTACTGTGTGCCGAGCACTGTACTAAGCGCTTGGGAAGTACAAGTTGGCAACATATAGAGACAGTCCCTACCCAACAGTGAGCTCACAGTCTAAAAGAAAGTCAAACCTGTATGGGAAAGACAAAGTCAAAGAGGCCTCTTTACATTGGCAAAGAGCTCCTGGGGAAACTGGACTTACGGTTATGAGTTTATACTCCTTTCTAGGACTATAGTCCAAGACTAGAAGGTGAACAGGCCATGTACTTGTTTGGAAGCTCAGACATAACACGGAATGGAGCACGAAGCTTTTCGATGGGTAAAATCTGGCTCAGGATTTGGTTACACGTCCTGGTTATCTGATGGCTGTCCAGATTTTGAGTGAAGTAAATTTGAAATTCAGAGCAGTTTCTAGAGGAAAGTGTTAGCGGCACAAACCATCATCAGAGTTGGCCCCACAGCCCTTGGCAACGGCAGGGAGACAAAGGAGTGGAAAAGAACAAATCTCCCAATGGAAAAGAACAAATCTCGCAATGGAGGTGTGCTGGAAAGGCCGAGTCCAAAACATATAATGAAGGTTTTGGAATGGCCTGATGCATTACATGAGTCTTTCAGACTCCAAAACAGTCCATAAGGCCCTTCCCTGCCCACCTTGGACCAATGTTTTTCTATGAAGAATTTGCGGGGCTTACAGAAATCCCTGACTTGGTAGAGAATTCTTCTCAGTGAATGATCCTATACAGAAACCTGTATGGTTACAAACAGGGGTGGATTTGTCATTTTACCTCCCACAGGCACTAAGTTTATTGCCGCACCTTAGTTTATATCAAAAAGCAGCACTTTAGGTCAAATCAGCAATTTCGCAGCTGCCTGTGTCTGCTTTGCAATGAGCTTACTTAGTTTATAAAGTGCAACAGAGAAGGAAAATAATGTGTAGAGGAGCCTTAGAGTAATCATCTAAAACTGTTTAAGTTCTTTCTGGTTTCCTGAAAAATGGGCTCTCCTCACCAAATTTGCCACTTGTGGCTGGAGTCTATCAGATACTCTGGGAAATCCACCATGGGCTATGCATTGTAGTTTTTCTTGTTTCCCTTACACTTGACCACCTTAGGATCAAATAGTCAGATCATTTCAAAGTAATGCATAAGAGATATGTGGAATGAATGCATGAATGCCCTCTAATAATAATTGTGGTGCTTGTAAACTGCTTACTGTGTGTGAAGCCCTATACACTGTCTTTTCAGCATCTGTTCTGTTCCAGAACAAATGAGGGAGGGAGAAAGGGAAGGTTGGGGGAGAGGGAGAGGGAGAGAGGGGGAGAGACAGAGAGAGAGAGAGACAGAGAGAGAGAGAGAGAGAGAGAGAGAGAGAGAGAGAGAGAGATGGATGGGTGGAAGAAGGGAAGAGGGAAAGGATGTAAGCACAAACACAGGAAAGCGTAAGAGAAGACGTGAATTTAAACACTCTAGTCAACAGTGAACCTGAGGCAGTTTCTATGCTTGTATTATAAATGATGCATATAATTCATCAAGAATTATGAATGATTCCTGAAGCTTCCCAGAAGCAGTCCATATACACGCTTCTGCCCCTGTGCACAGACTGAAGTGCAGGGGAACAAATCCATCAGCTGATCCAAAATACATTGATCGCAGGCCCTCAAGCTCTTGGATTCTAAGACAACAACTTATTTTGCTGTTGATTACAGCACCGGCCTCCTTGCTGACCTCCCAACCTCCTGTCTCTCCCCACTCCAGTCCATACTTCACTCTGCTACATGGATCATTTTTCCACAAAAATGTAGAGGATTTGTCACCCCACTCTTCAAAAAACTCCAGTGGTTGCCATCTCCCTAGGCATCAAATAAAAGCTCCTCACCTTTGGCTTTAAAGCAGTCCACCACCTTGCCCCCTCCTACCTCACCTCACTACTTTCCTTCTATAACTCAGCCTGCACACTTTGCTCCTCTAATGCTAACCTTTTCACCTTGCCTCAATCTCGCTGCCTACCCCTAGCCCACATCTTGCCTCTGGCCTGGAGCACTGTCCCTCCTCAAACCTGACAGACAATTACTCAATTACTCCCCCCTACTTCAAAGCCTTATTGAAGGCACACCTCCTCTAAGAGGCCTTTCCAGACTAAGCCCCCCTTTCCTCTTCGCTCACTCCTTTCTGCATCACCCTTTCTCCCTTTGTTCTTCCTCACTCCCCCAGCCCCACAGCACTTATTTACATAACTGTAATTTATTTATTTGTATTAATGTCTGCCTCCCCTACTCTAGACTGTAAGCCTGTTGTAGGCAGGGAATGTGTCTGTTTATTGTTTCACTGTACACTTCCAAGCGCTTAGTGTAGTGCTCTGCACACTGTAAGTGTTCAATAAATATGATTGAATGAATGAATGAACAACTTAGTCTTGGACACATGTAAAATCAAGTGTTTTTGCTAAAGCAGAAGTCAGCCAAAGAGCACACTGATTGAGTTTTGAACAAAACCACAGGAAAGGGAAGAGACTGGAGGATAGGGCAGTAGAGATGATATTGGCAACTGGATAAGTGGAGAGAAAGGAGCTTGAGATGCAGATAAAAAGAGAAAGGGAGAGACTTCTGTCAATGAAAACAAAAAAGGCCAGGGGTTCAATATGGAGCAGTAAAAAGCAGAAGACAACAAAGTATAGGAAGGGAATAAGATACCAGTCAGTTGTGCTCCTTTGACTAAACTCCTTGAGGGCAGGGATTATGTCTTCCAACTACATTTTACTCTCCCAAGTGCTTAGCATACCAAGTTAGGACTCAATAAATACCATTAATTGAATGATTGAGAAGTAACAACTTCCAGTAGATGTGTCTGGCACATCCAGTGGACTCTGCCCAGCGCAGCTGAAATTCCTGTCCATATAATGACGCTGACTGTCTGCCCTAAACATAGCATATTAGACATTTAGGACACATATAGATGTGTAGTAGGGGACACAATCCCTGACACAAAGGTGTTTACAATCCAAAAGGGTAGAGTTAACAAATATATCAAAGTTGAGGGAATAGATATAAATAATGGATTCAAGTGAATAAATAATAAACAGATAAATAGATAAATTATCAGATGGCTAATGGTATGACTGGAAAAGGGGGATTATCAATCTTGAAATGTCTCCTGCCGAGGTGAAGGTCTTTGAAGCAAGGGAGGATATGGTTTGGTGAAGATAATTGTGGATGGAAAGGCAGGGGGAAAGGAATAAGTGATAGGGTCAGAGGAAGGAGAGGTGAGAACCTGGAACGATTAAGAAGATACCCCCAGAGTTTACCCTTATTTCCTGACTCTTTCCTCAGGGAACAATGATAACAGGAAAGAGAATACTGCTTTCCCAATTTTTAAGAAAGACATCTCTCACTTTAGAGATTCTTTAAAGGCTACCTAGTGGAGGTGGAATTGCATCTGTGATATCAATTCATTAAATGTATCTGCTTTACAAATTACTGATCTTTCCTCCCTGTTCCTTTTCAAGACAATGTCCTATAACAAAGAAAATGCCATCTCCACTTTGATCATTTAAGCCTAGGTCTCTGAAAGACTACTTGAGAGCAATTGAATAAACAACATTTCTGCTAAAATTAAAAACAAGAGACATTGTTTTCTAAGAGTAAACAGACAAAAAAAAAAGTTGGGGCTTCATCTGAAATTAAAACCCCACCAACTGGAAGTGGATTTGGTAAAATGAAATCAACCAAGTATTTTGATTCATGTTTAATGTTGAAGGGATTGTTTTCCATTCATATATTCTATTGCTTTTTTATTGCTTTGGACATATGGATTTTTCTAAACAAAATTTCCCTCTTTCTATGGCTTTGCATCAATATACTTTCCTGAAGTGCTTAGTTGCACGAAAACAGGCATTTAATGTATCCCAGAGTGATGACATTCCTGTATTCCTTTCTTCTGACAGGGTACAAGTGATTTTAAAACCAACACAGAACCCCTGGGAATAACTTTTAGGACAATAAATGCCAATCTTCTGTTGTTAAATCCTCACACCGTGGAGGATTTTTGAATAGCAGTACTGAGTTACTGAGGTATATTCAGCATGTGGGTGTCTATGATCCTAAAGTCTTTTTCTGCTGATACTTGTTACCCAGCCAAACCTCCCTAACCCATAATTCTGGGAGTTGTTTTTAGTGTTCAAGTGTGCAACCCTGAACTTGTCCCTACTGAATTTCATCCTGTTTTGATAGGAAGTCTTCTCTCCACATTTATCAAGGCCACTTTGCATTTTATTCCTGTTTTCTAAAGTGTTAGCATCCCTGTCCAATTTATTATCATCTGTAAATTTCATGAGTATGTCCTTGATTCCTTCATCCAGACCATCAATAAAGATCCTGAAAAGAACTGGCTAATGGACCAACTTCTTGCATTTGTCCTCCCACGCCCAGATTGGCAGCTCTACCTATTGGGTAGGACTCTTAAATCAGTTGTGTACTCCTCCTTTCTTCAGCTGTTGATGAGAATGCCATGTGGAACAGAATCAAAAGCTTTACTGAAGTCAAGATAAACACAATCTATTATTTCCCTCCTTTGTGGCCTGACAGTCTATCATAAAAGGAAATTACATTTGTGAGGGCTAATTTATTCAACACAAAGCCCGGCTGGCTGCAGCCGAATAGCTGACTCTCTTCCAAGTCACTGCAAATGGACTGTTTAATGATTTGTCCTAGGATCTTCCCAGGTGTTGATAATAAGCTAATCAGTCTAATTGCCAGCCTCTTAGTTGCCTCCTTTCATTCAAGATGGGTACATTAGCCGCCACTGAATCTCAGCAGCTTCTCTCACCTTTGGCAGATTCTGAATCATTATGACTAGGAGCTATGCCATAATCCTTTTGAGGACAGGGATTGCGTCGACCAACTCTGGGTTCTCCCAAGCGCTTAGTACAGTGCTCTGCACACAGTAAGTGCTCAATAAATATCACTGATTGATTGATATTCCTTGAGGACTCTAGGATGGATATTGTCAAGCCCTGTTGACTTAATATATTCATATTTTTTTCATGAATTCTTGAACTGTGCCTTTCACACGTCCACGCTTCCTTCCAAATGTGTTTTTTTCTTCACACAAGCAAATGAGAAACAAACATTCAAACTTCCTCTTTTGCAGGATCACCTATTATCAGTTTCCCCTTTACTCCTCCCCAAGATTTGGCATTTTCACCCAGAGTCTATTCTTGCCTTAAAACGTTGAACGTTCTTTGCTCTACCTTTAATGACTTTTGCTAGCAGTATCTCCTTTCTAATCTTGTTCCCAGAAAACTGTACACTCTCTTCAGTGGCTCAGTGGAAAGAGCACAGGCTATGGAGTCAGAGGTCATGGGTTCAAATCCCAGTTCCGCCAACTGTCAGCTGTGTGACTTTGGGCAAGTCACTTAACTTCTCTGTGCCTCAGTTCCCTCATCTGTAAAATGGGGATTAAAACTGTGAGCCCCCTGTGGGACAACCTGATCACCTTGTAACTTCCCCAGCGCTTACAACAGTGCTTTGCACATAGTAAGTGCTTAACACATATCATCATTATTATTATTTCCATAATTTGGTCTAATTTCTGCTTTTGTACCTTTTCCATTTGCCTGTCAAGCCTCTTTAGGTTTCCAGGTTGTACATTTAATCAATTAAACAGTCAATGGTATTTATTCAACCCCTGTGCTGAGCATGGAACTAAGCCCTTGGGAAAGTACAACAGCTGATTGACCCAATCACCTCCTTGCTATGCTTGACTCCCATTAACCTGAAACTCTGCTACTCCTGGCCTGTTTATCATCACCCTTGTCTCTGGAGCAGCGTGGTCAACTGTAAAGAGCATAGGTCTGGGAATCAGAGGATCTGGGTTCTAATCCTACCTCTGCCAGGTCCCTACTGTGTGACCTTGGCCAAATCACTTAACTTCTCTGTACCTTACTTACCTTGTCCATAAAGTGGGGATTAAATACCTGGTCTCCCACCTACTTGGACTGTGAGCCCCATGTAGCACAGGGACTGTGTCTGACCTGATTACCTTACATCTTTCCCAACATTTAGAACAGTACCTGACACATCATCAGCACTTAATAACCCAATTACTATATTTCATCTTAAATAAATGTCTTCCCACAATCAATCAATCAATCATATTTATTGAGTGCTTACTGTGTGCAGAGCACTGTACTAAGCGCTTGGGAAGTACAACTTGGCAACATATAGAGACAGTCCCTACCCAACAGTGGGCATACAGTCTAGAAGGGGGAGACAGAGAACAAAAGCAAACATATTAACAAAATCAAATAGATAAAATAAATAAATAAATAGAGTAATAAATATGTACAAACATATATACAGGTGCTGTGGGGAAGGGAAGAAGGTAAGACGGGGGGATGGAGAGGGGGATGAGGGGGAAGGGGATGAGGGCAACCTCTTTGCCTCTTGCTCTTAGATTGGAAATGCCTTCTGGACCTTGGAAAGTGTCTATATATCTTCTTTCCCAGTGCTTATTAGTACAGTGTTTGGCACATGGGTACTTAAATATTATTACTATATGTTTTGTCACCTATCTATATGTTTTGTTGTCTGTCTCCCCCTTCTAGACTGTGAGCCCGTTGTTGGGTAGGGACCATCTCTATACGTTGCTGACTTGTACTTCCTAAGAGCTTAGTACAGTGCTTTCCACACAGTAAGTGCTCAATAAATACGAATGAATGAATGGTCCTTTATAGTAGTAAAGTAATCGTTGTTTATTAAATGCCTGTTCTCCTTCCTACTTAGTCTGTGAGCCTAAGGTGGGACAGGGACTGTGACTGACCTAATTAACTTGTACTTACCCCAGTGCTTAGAACAGTATTTAACACATAGTTAGCACTTAACAAATACCGTAAAAAGAAAAGGAACTCTACATTTGTTAGTTTCTGCCTTTCCTGGGACCCTGAGATCTTCAATATACAAGTTACTCAGAGAAGACAACACAACTTCCTTTTATTCCTGAATAACCCAAAATCTTCAAGTCCAGCAATCCATGAGTGTGGTCCCATCTTATCTCAGTTATTCCAGTTACATCGTATCTTCAGCCCTGAACTAAGTTTCCCTTAGGTCCCACGTTCTTGCCATTTCAGAGGAATGGGCTGTCCCTTCTGTTTCCCAATTCTGTCCTTGAGGTTAGGCTAAATTCAGACCTGCCCAACCTAGTTTCTAGTGAGGTTTCTCATCCTGCTTCCAAAGACAAAGACAGCCTGCCCTTTCTCCAGGAAAAACTCATTCCTGAAGCTTTCACTGTGGTCAAGGCTCTGAAGTATTTCTATCAATCAGTTGTATTTTTATAGTGCTTTCCACTAAACTGTAAGCTCCTGCAGGGCAGGAATTGGATCTACCTACTAACTCTACTGTACTGTCTTCTTCCAAGTGCTTAGTTCAGTGCTCTGCACACGGAAAACACTCAATACATGTCACTAATTGAGTGAATGATTTCCTTCAACACCCTTGCAGAGCACAACAGTCAGCACTTGCAAAGAAGGATCAATCACTGTGGGTGTCTTTCCCATCCCTGGGAGGATCAATAATAATAATGATAATTATGGTATTTGTTAAGCGCTTACTATGTGTCAAGCACTGTACTAAGTGGTGGGGTAGATACAAGGTAATCAGGTTGTCCCACGTGGGGTTCACAGTCTTAATCCCCATTTTACAGATGAGGTAACTGAGGCACAGAGATGTTAAGTGGCTTGCCCAAGGTCGCACAGCTGACAAGTGGCAGAGCCGGGATTAGAACCCATGACCTCTGACTCCAAGCCCGAGATCTTTCAACTCAATCCTTCACCTCTCATCTCTTCACCTCCCTCCCAAAGCCCTAGAGTCACTCATCAAGTTTCCATTACTTAGTCCACGCAGTGACGTTGGCCCCAATAGGTCTGCCCCTGACCACCCACCAGATGCAGTTCTGCTACAGCACATATCACATCATCTGGTGCTCCTGTTTTTTCTCGGAAGGAAGTCAGTAACTACTGCCTTCTTCCAGGGTGGATAAGCGGGAGAAGGAGATCCTCTTCGGTCATCCGCCCTCCAAAATCTTTTACCTCATTTCTGAACTGGGGACATTTCTTTCTCTGGAGGAGCCTCAAGAACACTGGGGAGCTTGGTTCTCACTCAGAACAGTTTTTTTCCCAAAGCAGTGAGGGGCCCAGAGGATTTTTATATTGGTCATTTTGACTGGTTGAATTTTCATCAGGGTGTTTTGTTATTTTGATTACATTCTCATCCTTCTGTGTCTGTTTCTCCCAGCCCTTGTCGTGGGCAAGGAACATGTCTGCCAACTCTGTTATAGCGTACTCTCCCCAAGTACTTAATATAATGCTCTGCACACAGTAAACACTCAATCAACACAATTGATTGATTGATTAATACAATTGAATGAATAACTTCCATTGTGAAATTGGTAGGCCAGTGTCAGAACTTGAAATGATTTTTTTTATGATTATGGTGGGATGGACCGTGGCGTGTTGGGAGGAGAACAGGCCTGAGAGTCAGGAGACATGGGTTCTAATCCTGGCTCTGCCACTTTGCCCATGTCTGACCTTGGGCAAGTCACTTCAGTTCTCTGGGCCTCAGTTTCTTCATCTCTAAAATGAGACTTAAATACCTGTATTCCCTCCCCCTTCATTGTGAACCCCATGTGGGACAGGGACTGTGCCCAATTTGATTAATTTGTATCGATCCCACTGCTTGAGGGTGGAGGGATTTCTGAGTTGGTGATGGAAGATTGTACAGTGACTTCTGACTCCTAGGCTCATGCTCTATCCACTAGACCACACTGCTTCTCTTTGACTTTGGGGCAAAGAACAGGCACAGTGGAAGCGATTATAGTGCTGGTGGTTTGCATAGTGCCACTCACACACCCTCATCCCTGTCGGTCGTGTTCCTGCTGGAGCACGAAGTGCAACGTAGGAGTAGGTGGGTTGCGGGCAGCACAGTGCAAAGTACACACAAAGGTCTGTTTACAAAGGGGGCTCATTTATGGCCAAAGTAGCCGCAGCAGAGTGCCAGTTCTATGCCATAACTAGGCCAGCGGTGGCCTTGGTAGCTGCTGTGGTCATTGCTGCCCATGTTCACTGGCTATTTTTCAGGATTTCTGAGGGATTTCCACATCGCAGAACACTCTGGATAGTTCTTCCATCAAAACCCCTTATCATTGATGGTGTGGATCCAACGGATATCTCCCTTCTGGCCGAGCTGGGATTAGAAGTAAGCCTGGAAGTCACAGGACCTGGGTTCTAATCCCAGCTTTTCCAGTGGCCGGCTGTAATTTTGGGCGAGTCATTTCACTTCTCTGTGCCTCAGTTTCCTCAACTCTAAAATGAGGATTCAAAACCTGTTCTCCCTCTTACTTAGACTGTGAGCCCCACAGGGGATCAACTTGTATCTACCCCAATGCTTAGAACAGTGCTTAACAAATACCATAAGAAAGAGCACAATCTGGGAATCAGATCAATGCTATTTATTGAGTGCTTTCTTTGTGTAGAGCACTATTCTAGGAGATCAGAGTTCGAGTCCCAGCTCCATGACTTACCTGCTGTGTGACCTTGGGAAAGCCATGTAACTGCTCTGTGCCTCTGTTTCCTCATCTGCAAAATGGGATAAAATGCCTGTTTCCCCTCCATCTTAGATTATGAGCCTAACATGGTATGGGGACTGTGTCCCAGTTGAAACTACCCCGGCATTTAGCACAGTGCTTTTCACATAATACGCTCTTAATAAATGCCATCACCATCATCAGGAGGTACTGGCCAGACTCTGCTACCTGACCAGGGTGCTGATTCCTTCTTACTGGGCTTTTCTACCTTATTCTTTCTACCATTCCTACTCAGGATCCTCCACTGTAGTTCTCAATAGTATTAAATTCCCCTGAAGCAATCATATTGGGCCTCTCCAGATGTGGTTCTTTGCTCCCAAGGACATTATCATCCATTTTTTGATCACAGTGAGGGTGGTTACTAGCCCTACCTTCACAACTGTGGGCAATCTAGGAACTGGATGCTAGAAGATGGAGTCCAATAAAGTTGGTTTACTTTACCCTGTCCCTGACCACAAAACTGCAGAATCTCATGGTTCCTGCCCATTTTTTCTGCTTTCCCTCTTCCACCCCTTTACTGGCTTCATCTCCTCCTCTATGTGGTTCTCTCTTCTTTCTGACTTCTCCATTTAAAATGCTTCATTATTTTTTCCCTGTTAACATCTCCATCCCTTTCCTTTGACCTATTTCCCGAATGCTGCCCATTTGCACCAGCAGAAAGTTTGAGCGGACAGCTATTAAAGTCTTGGAAAACTTGTGGCTTTTTTATAAGTACAGAACATAAATAATACTAGGAGATTAGCAAACAGAAATCACACCACAACGGATATTAAACCAGGCATTTTCTCAGCTTCCCAGCTCTGGTATGATTTGGGAGCCAGCATGGCCTAGTGGAAAGAGCACAAACTGGGAGTCAGGAGATCAGAGCACTAGACATGACTCCATGCCTGATCAATTTACTTGAACAATTTACTTAATTTTCTTTGCCTCACTATTCTCATCTGTAAACTGGGGATAAAAATGTCTGTTTTTTCGCCCCCTTAGAATGGAGCTTTTTGTGGGACAGGGACTCAGTCTAATTTGATTATGTTGTATCTACTCCAGGGCTTAGCACAGTGCTTTGCACATAGTATAAGTTCAATAAATACTATTCTTCTCTGATGTACCTCAAGTATTCTAAGTAATCTAGAGTGTCCAGTGACTACATTCAAGAACATCGTACATACCCCCCCTTTGCCAACTCCTTCACTCCAACATGCACACATAAAGAAGTAGACAAGAAACAGACCATCTGAAAAGTGGACTATCCAGTATGAAACTTAAATGGCCACCTTAACCTATTCTCTTCCAGATGCCACGTTAGTAATTTTCCCCTAGTTAGCCAAGGAACAAATAAGAACTAACATAGCACTGGATAAATACCACTGGTGTCATTTAATAGGTGAGGAGAAGGGATGGGAAACTTGTAGACTGGACAGGCTGACAGAGGAAGAAAAAAATAACTCTCCATTTGATTAAATAGTCAGCTAGTGATGCTCTAATCAGATCACTATCACAGTGGTTAACGAATAGCATACATATCTCCCAGATTACATAATTTATTGAAAATATTTTCTCACAGTAAAATAAACTTTGTAGAAATACAGTGGAGCCTTCTTATAAATTACCCGTTATGCCTAAAAGCCCACGAGCTATGAAATGGAAAAAAAAAAAAATTAAGCACATAGTGTTGCTGAGCAACCCAGTTGAGCTTTAGACAACTTTTCCTTATATGCAACCTTTCAGAAAGCGACTACTATGAAGTTTGTGTAAGTTCTCACCATATGTGTAATGTTAGAATCGCTTAATGAACAGCTACCCAGAATGTTGATTGAATCCAATTAGAAAGACTCTCCAGGGCTATCCCTCACCACTATCAACACATGTGTGTGTGCCCATGCGTGTACACACACACACCCCGATGGATGAGTGGGAGCAGAGCTCAAACTCACCGCAGTGATCTTTTGCACACAAAAAATAAAACACTGACTTCAATGTATTCACAAACTGAACAACATCGAAACATCGCTTCCCAGATCATCTTATTTGTGAAACTTTGATGTGTGTTTCCAATATAAAACCGGCACCGCTAAGTCTAGAGGTTTCGGAGGTGGACCCAGAAGGATCAGTGTCTGCCTCCAACCCTAGGATGGGGAAACAGTACAGATAAAATATGACTGGATCCAAACCCTTTCCCAGAAATCAAACTTGAGCCAAACCAAATCTGTTTTGAAGAAATGAGGAAAAAAAATGTGGGTTAACTTTGGGATTTACTTAATTTTTCAGCTCTTAGTTATCTATTCATCTGTGGGTGGATTCTTCTGTTTTTATTATCAGATTTAGGTGCTTAGATTTGCCCATATGATGCTTCCCCAAATTGGCTTTCCAGGACAGAGTTTCCTGAATCCTGGAACGTCACTGGATTTAGAAATGAAGCCGCTTCCATTTGTGCACTTGAAAAACACAAGGGTTCACGATTCTGGGGAGGGTTTTCAAATGGGAATAAGGGTGCCTCATGTCAAAAACCAGTCAACCTTTTCTTGCCAGTTTTATTTCTCCCTTAGAAACAACCTCCTTTTACCCATCTTGTTTTGTCCTAAACACTCTCACAGAGGCCTCCTCAATCTTCCATAAAGACCCTTTGAGTGGATGTGCAGCCTTGGTAAAGTCTGATATAAAATACGGTGAAAAAGCATGGAAGGAACACAGAAAGGAAAACGGATCTATCCCACATTAATTTAGTGCATGTGACAAGATCTGCATTATTTTAGCTGTTCTCATATCTTTCGGGCTTTCAAATCATTTTTCAATATTTCGCTGGTGAAGCCACAATCATTCAGTCTATTAATAGTATTTATTGAGTACCTACTGTGTGCAGACCACTGCATTAAGAGCTTGAGTGAGTACACCAGAGATAGAAGACACAATCCCTGCTGTCAAAGGCAGAAAGATGAATCCACGTGATTTATAGGTAGAATAATAATGGTATTTGTTAAGTGCTAACTATATGCCAAGCACAGTACTAAGTGCTGAGGTAGATACAAGATAATTGGGTCCCACTTAGGGCTCACAGTCTAAGTAGGAGGGAGAACAGAGATTCAATTACCATTTGCAGATGAGGGAACTGAGGCCCAGAGAAGTAAAGTGACTTGCCCAAGATCACGCAGAGAGAGTGAGTGGTGGAGCCAGGATTAGAACCCAGGTCCTCTGTCTCCCAGATCTGAGCCTTTTCCATTGGGCCACGCTGCATCCCTAGACAGAGATGTATATGTCAAATGACATGTCAGTCAAGCATATTTATTGAGAATAACTGCGTGCAGAGCACTGTACTAAGCGCTTGGGAGAGTACATTGTAAGAATAAACAGACACATTCCCTGCCCACAACTGCATCAGTGCTCAGGAAGTGCAGAGGTAGTATTTGAGAAGCAGCATGGCTCAGTGGAAAGAGCACAGGCTTTGGAGTCATAGGTCATGGGTTCAAATCCCAGCTCTGCCAACTGTCAGCTGTGTGACTTTGGGCAAGTCACTTAATTTCTCTGGGCCTCAGTTACCTCATCTGTAAAATGGGGATTAAAACTGTGAGCCCCCCGTGGGACAACCTGATCACCTTGTAACCTCCCCAGCGCTTAGAATGTTGCTTTGCACACAGTAAGTGCTTAACAAATACCATCATTATTATTATTATTATTTGGAAGGCTATGACCTGAAGAGAAGAAAAATAAATCAGGGAAAGCCCCTTGGAGGATGTGGAATTTCAGAAGGGCTTTGGAAACGGTGAGAACTACAGTTGGGTGGATTCGGAGGGAGAGGGCATACCAGACAGGAGGTATGCCGGACTGAAGAGGAAGAGAAGACGGAGGCTGGGGGATTGTCAGGCACATCTATGTGGATGTTGAAATACCTGAGGATCAATGTAGGAGAGTAGAAAGAAAGGGAAGGAAAGACAAAGTTCAATCTGATCATCTTGTTTCTATGCCAGTGCTCGTAGTATATGCCAATATACCCCAATATTAAATTTTAAAGACATAAATATCACTTAGAAAAACAGAATTGGTACCAGGGGGTCCATAGTTTTCTGCAATTAGTATTTTTAGTGTGCGGTATAGGCAGAGACCTGGGCTTCCATAGAAAAGGTGAGGGATGGAAAGTGTGGGATACTTTGAAAGCAGCAGTGGGGTGGGGGTGGGAGTGGGGTGCAAGCTTGTTATGGGCAGAGAATGTGTCTGATAATTCTGTTGTATTGTATTCTTCCACGTGTTTAGTACCGTGCGCTGCACAGAGTAAGTGCTCAATAAATACTATTAATTGATTGATTGGTTAGGCTGACTCCTCCCCTTTTTCCTGGGACTCATATTTCCCCTCCAAATATCTCATCCATCATCAAACCCTCATTTTGCAGCTCACAAGACTGAATGCCCAGAAAGGTTAAATGATTCAACGGAGCCTGAACAGAAAGTCTACGTCAAAAAATAGGACTTGAATCCAAAGCCACTAATTTTAAGGCTGGAGCTTTACCAGTGAATTTGGATGTCTTCTCAGCAGGCAAACAATTCTATGACTGACCCCTTCTTATCCCTCTCAACCTGAATTTTCTTTGTTCAAAACACAACAGCTCAATAGCTGACTGGGAAGCCTATTGCCGAGATTTTAAAATAGAGAGGGTCAATCTTCTTACTGTCTGCCAGAACCCACTGTCCCCTGCTACATTTGTCCCCTGATGGAGAATCAGTGACCAAAGAACCTTGGTGATTGGGAAAAGGTCTAAGACAGTAAACTAAGACAGCTCTGGATCAAGCTGGCCTTCCCAATCAGTTAAGGATGTTCAAGGAGAAAAGAGAAAGCAGGCAAACCCACTCCTTGATGGCTGCTGCCCAGCAGAATACCTTTCCTTCTATTTCATTACCAAAAGGAGTGATTTGAATTCCTGTGAGACAACTTCCACGACCCAGTGAAGACCGAAGACCAACACCCCATGACAGAAGAGGAGTCCTCCTCCATAATAAACAAAAGGAGCCACCACATCAAACTGTGGGGCAGTAAGAATGCAATTACCTGCCTTCAAAGTGCCCCCCTTTTGAAAGCAATGCGCACCTTTGTGAGAACAGCAAAAGACTGTGAAACTTACAGACAGCTTCTCAGGTCCTTTGACTGAAGTCTAAACAGAGGAAACTGAGGGCAGACAAGTCCTGTCATTAACCGTGGATACCCCTGGGACTCAGTCCATACCCTTTATAGAAAAACAGTGGGGAGAAGGAAAGGTGTGAAATGAGTTCTCCCAAAACTTGTTGCTTTTACAGAGCAAACCAGGTTTCCCAGCCTAGCTTGAACATACTACATGCCCTGGCTGCCAGGGACTGTTAGATAACTGACAGGCTCAGTTTGAATCCATTGGGGCCTCTGCCATAGATAAAAAGCCCGGCAGCTTTGCTTTAAGGGGCCAGTGCCAGCAGAATTTCCCAGCCGAGGATGTGAATTCTCTTTTGTGTGTGTGTGTGTGTGTGTGTGTGTGCGCACGCGCGCGCTCACTCGTCTCAGTGTAACATTTCTCCAGAGCACAGATCAACTATCGTTGCAGGAGAAAGAGAGAGTGTGAGATGGCCGGTCGTGTCCTTCACTGCCGAAGGCCTGTGGGTTTGGGCCAGAAACAGGAATTCCCTGTACAGACACCGAGTCTGCTGCAGGAGACAGGAGAGCCGACTCACAGAAGGATACTTTGTTCATTGCCACCAAGGAAAACTCACACAACAGACACACACAACCATGGAAAAATGAATATTTTAAAAGCATGTTTTTTTTCCCTAGAATACACAGTGCTTCTATTTCCTTCGGGGTGCAGTAAAAATTGGCCAGGAATATATTGCTAAATGCAGCTAAGATTTAGCAAGGCTATTCATCTCTACAGCCTTAGTTGCAGGGGCTGGTCACTGAGGCAAACCTTGAACTGCTCAACAAATCATAATGAATGATTAAAATACCAAAGTGTTCACTGATCATGTCTGGTAAGGGCTTTTTATAACTTTTTTTTCTCCATCCATTGCTACTCAGAGACTATTGTAAGCTACACCAGATCCCTCCTGAAAGCACGTAAGGGAGAATATAATCTAAAATGGGATAAAAGGGCAGTGTAGAATGGACACCATCAGTACACCGTCTTCCGAAACTACATTTGGCATCATAAGTGTACATTTTATATTTAGTCTTTAAAAAGCACATATCACCCTATGTATCTTTTGTAGATTACAGATGTATGATTTTGAGGTTTTTTTATTCATGAAACTGTATATTTCAGCATTGGTATGATGCTGAAACAGTCATTCACGAATCCATCATGAAAGGCATTCATTTGTACAGGCATCCACTGGCAAGGAGCTAGGGAACAGTGGAATTTTGTTGGGAGACAGAGCCACAAAGGAGGTTGGGATGATTTTGATCAACTGAAGAAAGTTCATTCTGGTGTCGGAGGCAACTAAGGAGTCTGTCTCTTCTAGGCCTATATTGGTTCAGCTGATTCTTCCCAAACCTACCCAGCTTCCTGGCTCCCAGGAATCTTTCCAAATATCCTCGCTTGGCTCCCCTCGGAGACTCAGCATTTACTCTGAGTTGAGGGCAGGAGCCGAGGGTGGGGCAATTCGGGAGCCCACCTCTATCAAACCTGTCTTCCTGGACCAGAGAATGCAACTTATGAATTCATGGGATATCAATAATCCCATCTTGGTTCACAACCCTGTAATCCACAGCACACAGACGCTGAGATTTTTGCTGGTCCAATTCAAATCTGAACCCAATAGGTTTGGATAAAACCACACCAGGAGGGAACTGAGCCATCACCGTTTTTGGTGGGGGATTTTTTTTTTTTTTTTGGCCTCACTGATCCAAGCCCCTTGGGCGGCTCCTGTCCAACTGCCAGCAGCAGCCAGATGTCATTAAGGCTGGAGCAGGGGCTGGAGAGGATATGAGGAATGGTTGGTTTTCCTGAGCTTCCGGGAAGTTCTGTTGCCAGCTCTCAGGCACCAGGAACTCTAATTACTTATAACAGGCATTTTCTAGCCCTGGCCTATTCATGAAGCTGAAAATTTGCCTTCTGAACAAAACGGTTCTTGCACTATCAACTCCCCAGCATGACACAATGCACTCAGCAAAACCATGTGGGTTGAAAAATAGCACTGACATGAGGTAGCACACTTATGGCAGAATCTTAGTCCCCACTCTGTGAATCCAGGCAGCTGATGCAGAGCTCTGCTCCCCGAGGGCGCTCAATAAATGCTTGCTGATGGATTAGTTGACTGACTGAGGCCCTTGAAAACTGATGACTCCATTTTCTAGACACGGCATCCCCCCTCCCACTAAAAATAATAATAAAAAAAACCAGGGAACAAATGTACGAGGAATCCCAGAGATTTCACCTATGAAACTATAGTCTCTAGAGCCATAATTCCTGAGCTCTCCTGCCCCATCTCTGTTACAAGTATCTCTTCCTTCTCCCAGGCAACCAGATTTAGGAGCATAATGGAATCCTCAGCTAGTTTCCCAAAATGAATGCACTTGTTTTTCCACTAGCTCAGTCTCTGAGGCCCCATTGCCAAACAGATGGATTTACACATGATGAGTGCATGGCGCTGCCATCAAGCCAGATATCAAAATGTCTCATTTATAGCTCATCCAAAGAAGTAAAGATTTCTCTCATGTGATTTAATTACCTAATACTAATTCCAGCCACTTGTGGGCTGTGCATTACAATAACTGCCTTCCTGGAGTTGTGGATTACAGAATCCAATTCTCATGACATGAAGCAGGGATCATCCATCCCCTGGCTAATGGTTAATGTCTATAAAAGAAACACACACAAAAAAACAGCTTTCCCTTTGATTTTCGGCAATGAAATCACCCTTTGGATATTGTGGGAACACATCCTTGAAGATCACTGCGCCTCCCCCTCCCCTGCCACCCTCTTCTCCCCCTCGCCCCTCCGCCATCCGTGATAAAATTACAATGAGAAGTTCAGAGTAAGTTACGATCCAGAAGAATCAGCTAAGAAACATTCCTAATCTGGCCAGGGATAACTCACAATGTAAACATATGGCCAATTCCAAACAAGGATTAGCAAATAAGAGTATGACACAGTTAATGAAAAAAATGTATCTTTCTTGGCGTGGTGGAATTTCTCAGTCCCAGCTGTACCTTTCATCCCCAACCCTCCAATGGCCTCTTCATAACCAATTCTGGTTGAAAGCGCATGACTGCTGCTAGACCTCACAGTGAAGATTCTATTTATTAGCAAATAAAATCTGCTCAGATGACGGGCTTGCTGGGATCTCTCTCAGTACCTGAGAAGCAGAGTTCCAGATCTGCTTTTCTATTTTCCCAAGGCATGTGGGTTCTAGGGGCAAACCCCGCAGATAGGAAAGGCAGAAGACCTGATTTCTAGCCCTCGTTCTTCCTCTGACTGGGTGACCTAGGATAAGTCACTTAAGCTCCCCAGGCCTCAGTTTCCCCATTTGTGAAATGGAGATGACCACCTCTGCTCTTCTCCACCTCACAAGAATGCTGTGATAAAGGAGTGCAAGATTAGTTTTTTGGGGGGAAATAAACATTCAAGCTTTTTGCTCACTGTTTCCCTGTATGCTGCAGTAGCATGGCTGAGTTAGATGAACTATGGTAATACTAGGTTTTAGACTCTATATGAAGATTCGTAGTATTAATTGGCTAACTCTCCCTGCCCGCTGGGAAGATAAACAGGAAAAGAATTCCAATTTCTCTGGACTGAAGTAAAGTTGTCCTTGGTGTGTGCATCTGGCATCGTTGACTGACAGCGAAATTCTGCCCAAGAGAGTAGGGATGCTGAAAAAACTAGAGAACACCAGATACTCCGTTCCACATCTTATGGGTTTGAAGACCGTCCTCATTGGGCTGGTAAACTGTCCACCTGCAATACCTATCACTGATTTTAAATTCATCCCTTGATCTTCCCAAACCCTCCGTTCACCCCTCGGCTGATGCCCAGCTGTGTCTCTCTGGAGATCTGTGTCTTTCTGGAGATCTCCAAACACGAGACCTGATCAATCCAATCTCACTGGGCCAAAGTCATCCCTTGAAGCTGCTTCTGGCTGGGTAGGGTTGCCCCTCTAGTGTTTTTTTTTTTTTTTAATGGAATTTAAGCTCTTTCTATGTGTCCAGTACTGTTTAAGCTTTGAGATAGATACAGGTTAATCAGGCTGGATATTGTCCCTGTCCCCCATGGGACTCACAGTCCAAGTAGGAGGGAGAACAGGTATTGAATCCCCATTTTGCAGTTGAGGAAACTGAGGCACATAGAAGTGAAGTGTCTACCCCAAGGTCACACAGCATGCAAGTAGCAAAACCAGTATTAGTGTCTCTGGCTCCCAAGACCGTGGTATATTCACTAGGACACACTGCTTCTTCTACACAACCCTAGCTGCTCTCATTGGCCTGGAGATTCTCCCAAGAGCAGCAATCTCTTTTGGAGAAGGGGGAAAGGAGCACGGCATGGCTGTGTGTCTCTGGAGGCTTCACGAAGGTCCCCCACAGCTCTTCTTAAAGACTTAACTAAGATCCTTTACAAGATGCTTTGTTCAGCTAGCCAGACAGTGTTAATTTAACATCCAGGTTCTTTCCCAGAAACAAAGTACTTACACTAAATTGCATCCCTGAGCTAGGCAAGAGGTAAGTATTAGTCCTAATTCTAGAAAAAGAAACTGAGTCACTGAGCAATTAACTTCCTCTGCAAAAGTTCACAAAAAAAATCATCCAAAGCCCAGAATTGAAACCACTTGTGGACCCATTATAAAAAAGGTAAGCCTTTCAGTAGCCAGAGATTGATGAGAACATTTGAGGACCGGGGTTAGAAGTGTGGGGCTCAAAGAACACAATCTGACTAAAGCTTGCTCAGTACTTAATGGGAGGTTAGTCTCAGATTGATTTCAGCCAAAGACAACAAAAAAATTGCAGTTGGAAAATTATGTTCAAAATAGTAATAATTATGATATTTGTTAAGTGGTTACTAGGTGTCAAGCACCATCCTAAGCACTGGGGTAGATACAAGATAATCAGATTGAACACAGACCCTTTCCCACAAGGTAAAACCAAGGCCCAGTTCATGCAGCCATAACCAGATGTTCCTTCTCCTTGACAGACGCACTAGGCATGGAGGTGATCAATCAATCAATCAATTGTATTTACTGAGTGCTTACTGTGTGCAGAGCACTCTACTAAGCTCTTGGGAGAGTCCAATGGTTGGTAGACACTTTTTCTGCCCACAGTGACCTTACAGTCTTGAGAGGGAGACCGATAAACTAAAAGTCATGGAGAGGGGGATTCTGAGAGACCAGTCTCACCCCCTTCAGGAGAAGAATGCCCAGCAGCTGGCCTTCCCAACTAATGCTACGGATAGAAAGAAGGGAAGGCCGGGGTGTTTGTAGTAATCAAAAACTCCGACTGGAACAGTGAGGCTCCTGCACATCTTCAGTGGTATTCAGGAGTCCTTACTGTGTGCAGAGCACTGTACTAAGAGCTTGAGCATCCTCCCTGCTCAAGGATACTACAGCAGTGATACTTTTCTCATGTAATATTCTTAATTTATGAATAATGATAATATTAATAATAAGGGTACTTAAGTCCTTACTATGTGCCAATCACCAATACTCAGATCGAACACAGTCACTGTCTCATATGGGATTCCCGATCTAAGAGAAATACTTCTATTTTACCCCCATTTTTTCTTTACAAATCATGAAACTAATGTGCAAAGTTAAATGACTTGCCCAAGGTCACAAAAATAGGATTAGAATGTGAGAGCTCCTGACTTGGAGGCCTGTGTGCTTTCTATTTGTCCACGGTGAATTCCGTGTTTTTAATAGCTCCCGTAGTATATAACCTATTCCTGCTTCTCTGGGCATCAGTCCTATCCCATTCAGACTGCGAGACAGGGACACAGACTATTTCTGAACTGCTTATTTGTTCTATACACTGAGCATACCGCTCAGAAGAGAGCAAGAGCTTAAGAAATACCATACTCATTAATTGGCCCAGCAAGGAAGGGAAATGGGGAAGATTGGGGGTTGTTGAATGTCTTAGTCAATAAGCTGTTTGAAATTATTTCCAATTCCTTAACAGAACAAATTGAGGTCTGTCCTTGTATTAAGGACGCTAGTTTGCTTATTTTTACTTTTAAATTCCCCAAAACTTGATAGCTATCTGCATTACTCACAAGTGTAAATGCTGTATTAGTAGATGATTATTATACCTTCATAGCGACAAACTGCTTAACCATTCCCTATAGAAATACTTAACCTTCTAGCAAACATTTTTCCATCTTATTGAATATAGAATGCCAAACACAGATGAGTTTGCTAAAATCAGCCTGCCTTGCACTGAGTTACATAATGAATTTGCCCTGCCTCAATGCCAGGCTCAGGATCCTCCAAAAGAACACCGAAGGAGAGCAGAATAAGTGCCTGGATTCCCTTTTCTGTAGAAATCATTTGCTCCAAATCTGCAGCTGTGGACTCTCCTTCCAGGGCTTAACATCCTGTCTGATTCCTGGCACTGTTACACAAAGCTTAGTTGGTGACGGCGAAGGAGACTCGAAGTCTGCCACATTGGTGGGATGTTGCTCGTGCCGAAATCTTTTCTGCTCAAAGCAAAATTCACAGGGCCTTTTTGGCTATCTTAGAAAACTTTTACCCTCTGCCCTCCTGAATCCTTCCTCACAGGGTCTTCCTCCCCCATTAATTTGGAAACTTGGTGCAAGTGATTCAGGGTTAGCTCCGAAGGGGGTTTGTCCCGGGTCCGTTTGCTGTCGGCCTCATGTGCCCAGGGAGGAAGACGGGCATCAACTGCAGGGGTGAGAGACTGGCAGCATTGGCACAGCACTTGAGAGAACAAGAGACAGATATAGAATTGAGGGGTGTGCCTTTTCTTCTCATCCTGTACTCTCCCCTACTCCCAAGGCATAATCCTCCTCTAATGCCATAACAACTCAGGTGGAAGGAAGCAGCAGGGCTGGCCCCAGGAACTGTTTCCTCCTGGGCCTGGTCTCCACTGGATCTGCTGGGCAGAAACACATGGGAGGCAGCTGCAGAGGAGCCAAATCAGGACTTCCCCTTACCCCTTTGTCCCTTCTCTCCTCTCCGCCCCACCCCCCTTCTTTCCTCGGCCCTTCTTGCTTGCTCCTCTTATTCTGGCTGGACCCCATCCCACCTACGGCAACCAGGCTGCCTTACCAATCACCCTCCTCTAAACTACTGAGAAGCAGCGTAGCCCAGTGGGAAGAACTTGGGCCCAAAAGTCAGAAGATCTGGGTTTTAATTGCGGCTCAGCCACTTCTCTTCTGAGGGACCTTGGGCAAGTAATTTAAGTTGTCTCTGCCTCAGTTACCTCATCTGTAAATTGGGGATTAAGACTGTGAGCCTGATGTGGAACATGGATTGTGTCCACCCTGATTAGCTTTTATCTACCCTAGCACTTAGTACAGTGCTTGGCACAAAGCAAGAGCTTAACAAATACCATTATAAAAATATATCTTGAGGGTCTCACCAGCATTCCAAATCTCCTCCCCTCTCATTTCACTCTCCTCTCCTCTCAAATATACTATAAGAGGGTTTTAAAAAATAGGTATTTCCAGTCCTTAGAGTTTGAACTAACACTATATTGTGCGGGGGTCAGTTCTGTTGCTCATTTTCTTGTGACATTCTGTTTCGTGTAGTTTTGCACCAGTGGACTAGTCCAGGCCAATCAATCATGTTAACTGAGGGCTTAGTGTGCAAAGCACTGAACAAAGCGCTTGGGAGAGGATGCCAGAATTAGCAGACATGTTTCCTGCCCATAATGAAATCAATATGTAAGTGACTTGAGGACAGGGAGACAGCCTTTTCACTGATCATCACCTGCATGACATGGATACCAAATAGCTGTGGGTGGGCCAGACACCCAGTAGGTGTGTGCAGTTGAGGACAATGATTATTTTGTAACAGGAGCAGTGATGCGGACAGAGTGCCAGGCTAACAATAGAGGTGGGTTCTTTTCCTGTATTTGGTCCTTACTATCCTATTTAGGTCAAATCCTTTTAATTTCTTTTTGTCTCTACCTCCTATCTCTACACAAAGGTGGATACATTTCAAATACATGGTGAGAATCCAAGGGATTAAAAAAACATTTTTTTTTGGAAGAGGGCTTTTTGTATCTGAAAATGCCTTAAATTGATGACATCTTCATGAGTGTTTGTTTGTCTTTTTTATTAGGCTGGTTTTAATGAGACAGTTCCGTGTTTTTCTAGAATGGCCCAGGTAATTTTAGAAAAATATCTGAAAGCCTAGGCCTGGATTTAGGATTGTTCATGTTAAATTGGACAGACTCCCGTACGCTCACTTGATCCTGCCCAGCTAATCTTGTTTCCTTCAACTGCTTGGCCCTCCACATGTGAGCTGGAGCATGCTCAATTCATGCTCAGGTCAGGTCCCACCACCCTCTGAAACTTGTGTATGGGGGACCCAAAATACTGATGGATTTTAATCTGACACTTCCTCCCTCCCTTTCTCCCCACCATCTAGTTTCAGGTAGGGCAGAGGGAAGGGGAAGTTGTACAAGCTTGGGATGGAGTTTTTACAAAATATACTATGCCCAAATCACATACCAAGCCAGGCTGTAGTACTGTCTTCAGTCTTGATAAAAAAAAAATAAATGCAAGAACTTGTGAGCTTTGGGAAGAAAGGGGCTCTTCAAACACAAATACGAGGGGGCCACGTTGAGTAAGTAACAATAGTTAGTCTATGTCTTTTCTCAGTTGCCCACATCCTAGTTTGCAATTCTTTCTTCCAGACGGAGGTCTGCTTTATAAACCAGGAGACGGATCCTATACCCTTGCCAAGAAATGAAAGCAGTGTACAAGTGGGATTCATACTGGAACCAGGCTGCTCAGATTACAGCATGTACACGTCTGCTGAAAACATACGGCACTGGGGCATGTGGAAACAGAACGTTCCCTTTCACCCGAAAAGCACCGTCCACATTCATCTTCTGAGGGAATGGCTTTCTCGGGACTCATTTCTCTCCAGTCAGATAAGAGGAGACAAATGAAAAATGAAGCCTGCTCTTCACCGCCTCTGCAGTCAAGGAATAAATTACCCCGGGGAAGGCAGGGCAGCCCAGCTGAATTCTGACCCAGTAATACTAGCTGTGCAGGGTGGATTCCTGCTTGCCAAACATGCGCATGCACAACACACACACACACACACACGCACACCCCCCACACATGTGGAGGCAGAGGAATGGCTAATTGGGAGGGGAAACTGATGCCTCTGGGAGATGAGGCTTCTGGCGAAACTCCATTCAGACATCTGGGTTCCGGAGTCCAACATGGATGACCTCAGCAGAATCACTCTGTGGCCCCTGAACCGAGGGCACCTAGACAGGACTCTGGGTGGATTTCAGAGTATGCCCAAGCTGTTCTATCCTTTCAGCCCCAGAGACTTCCATTTATAAGAGAAGGGGAAGCTCCCTGTGGATAGTCCTGCAGGAAGAGCCAGAGTTACAGATGGGCAGATATCACTGGGCAAACTGAGAACTATTACCCAATTACCCAACTATTCATCTCAGCTTCTTTCAACTAAAGGCACAATTGAAGAAGAAAGAATCACAGTTGCCCTAATTCTTCCCCTATTCTACTTAGGGTTTCTAATAATAATGATAACTGTAGCATTTGTTAAGCACTTACTATATGCCAGGCACTGTACTAACTGCTGGGGTAGATACAAGCAAATTGGGTTGGACGCAGTCCCTGTCTCACATGGGGCTCACAGTTTCAATCCCCATTTTACAGATGAGGTAACTGAGGCACAGAGAGGTTAATGATTTGCCCGAGGTCACACAGCAGACACGGGGAAGAGCTGGAATTAGAACTCAGGTCCTCCTGACTTCGAGGCCCGTGCTCTATTCTTTAAGCCGTGCTGTTGCTCGACAACTCCAGAGCTACTGGACAGTCCAAGCATGTGGTTTGAGGGTGGGAGGAAGGAATCTGGCATCGGTGGCACCCCAATTGGTTGGAGAACATCAAGCCCCGACCGAACACAACACAGGCAGCCAATTGGTGGTGAGGCTGCGGAAGGCTACCTTTGGGAGGAGAAGACACTTCTTAATTCCCTTCCATGGGCAAGTCCCAGGGGACAAATCAGGCAGATGGCCCTCTGGCAGATGAGACAGTTTCTCCCCCACTGCCGGGATTCTAATGATGTTCGAAAACATTCAGGGGGCCTTTCTGCTTCACTCTATCCCCAACCCCCATCACCACTCTGGAGAAGAAGGCTCAAATTCCAAGCGATCTTGATAAATAGGAATAACGGTCTTATAAACACTGGGTGACCTTCAATAGGGACAAACGCAAGGTGGTGGATGTCGGCATAAAATAACAAACACTCTCGATGCAGACTAGGGAAAAGTCAGCTCCCATAAATTCAGCTGAAAAGTCCTAAGGGGCAGAGGCAACCAGAAGTTGATTAGGAGGCTCTGCGATGAAGGTCCATGATCAATAAAGCTGATATGGTTCTGGGACATTCAAAGAGGAATAAAGCATGCTGGAGCCAGCCAGGAAACAACCCCACTCTGATAGCTGTCACTGGGGACAACCACACTACTGTTATGTGGCTGCACAGCTGGCTCTTGGTGGGAACTGCTTTGGTCTACTGTTCACATTTGATGATTCTGTACAGACGGAAGTAAAAAGAATTTTAAAAGCCTTCTCCTGTCTACAATTTTCTCTTATCAGGGAGAGAGGCAAAGGGGGAATATTTTCCCTGGTCCTCATCAGTAGCCTAATTAAAGAAGTTTTTTTTTCCATTTCCTTTTAATGCTCATATTAAGTGCAGCTCCCTTCCAACTTTCTCTAATCTAGTCCCTACCCACTCATGCTATGTCTTTATACTCTTCCTTGGTGAATTTCCACTTTTTGTAGATAGAAAAGTTGTCATTTTTCTTAAGCATTGTTGTGTGGCAGAGAAATGTATCTCTCCATGGATGACTAGAACAAAGATCGCTGTTTCAGTCCAAGTCATTCCTAACATTCGGATATATGCAAATATATCCAAAGCAGCGTGGCTCAGTGGAAAGAGCCCGGGCTTGGGAGTCAGAGGTCATGGGTTCTAATCCTGGCTCTGCCGCATGTCTCCTGTGTGACCTTGGGCAAGTCACTTAACTTCTCTGAGCCTCAGTTCACGCACCTGTAAAATGGGGATGAAGACTGTGAGCCCTATGTGGGACAATCCGATCACCTTGTATCCTCCCCAGTGCTTAGAACAGAGCTCTGCACATAGTAAGCACTTAACAAATGCCATCATTATTATTACATATCAGCATTAGCCTCCATGAGAGAACATGCCTCTCATCCTCACAACTGTGTGCTCCATGAGAAGCAGCATGACCTTGTGGAAACAGTATGAGTGTGGGTGTCAGATGACCTGGGTTCTAATCCTGGCTCTGCCACTTTGTCTGCTATGTGACCCTGGCAAAGTCACTTAACTTCTCTGTGCCGCAGTTACCTCACAGAAGCAGCATGGCTTAGTAGAGAAGCAGCATGGCCTAGTGACAGGAGCACAGGCTTGGGAGTCAGAGGAGTTTGGTTCTAATTCCAGCTCTGCTTCTTGCCACCTGTGTGACCTTGTAAAAGTTTCTTCACTTCTCTGTGCCTCAGTTACCTCATCTTTAAAATGGGGAATAAGACCGTGAGTCCCATGTGGGACAGGGACTGTGCCCAACCTGATTACCTTGCATCTACCCCAGTGCTTAGAAGAGTGCTTGGCACATAGCAAGCACTTAAATACCCCAATTATTATTATTAAATACCATAAAAAAGGGAACGTGACTACCAACTGTACTACGCTCTTCTAATTACTTAGTGCAGTGTTCTACTCTAAATAAGTGTTCAATACCATTGGTTGATTGATTGATCACAAGCTTTCAGGCCAGGATTTCTAGCCCTGCTGGCATCATTACTATCTTACTTGGAGAGCTGAGCTGTTCCACAATCACAAGAGAAACTTGTGAGAAGAGAAGACATTCCCTACTTGAGGGATCAGGAAACCGAGGTCTCAGTAATGCAGGCAAGATGGTAGCAGATACAAGATTTGGGGCAGATTTGGGTCACTGACACTGTATTCCCTCTGGTAATAAGTGGGTAGTACTTTTGAAAGACCACAACACAGAAGGACCCAAGATAGGCAAGCAATTCAAGCCCATAAAAGGATCCACACCCACATAGATCCCTTGAACTTAGCAGCTGAGAAAGAAAGATGCTTCTGCTACCGCTTTCTTGGGACAGGCACAAACTGAGGGTGGGAAAAGGGGAAAACTGGAGTGACCATCACCCCTACACAAAACCCCACTGTCTTCAGAAGTCAGCCATAAAGACATTCTTTGGAATAGGCAGGAAGACTAGATGTCGAAGTGACATTCACACCGAATTCTGCATCTCAAGGGAAGAGTCTAATCTTTGGGAAAATCTCACTTACATGAGCACTTCCTCTTTCAATCCTGTCCTCTTAAGCTACTTTAAAGCCATTTGGGGGAAGGAGAGGCCGAAACCCTGTCTTTCCACTTAAAATAATGGAGCTTCCTGGCCAGCAGAGAGGCAGCTCGTGGCTTATTTTGGGAGTGACTTACTGCTGGCTTCTTTGTTCTAAATGCAGAAACAGAGTGGCTGCATTGCAACACCACTCAGGCAGATCTGCAGAGCTCACGCGTGTGGGGGCCCCAAAGGAAATGGAGCCAGAAAAGTCATCCAAGACGTTCAGGCCAAAAGATGCCCCCGACAAATGAAAAAAAGGCCAAGGGTTGATGGTTGCCAACCCTTACCTTCTTAAATTGAAATCAACCCCCAGCTCCATTTGGTAAAGCGGAAACTGCAATAATCTACATAAGCCAACTGGAATAGATATTTTCTTCATGGAAAAATTGTGGTTTAGATTTCCCTTTGGAGTTTGCTCATTAAATGACAATTTTTCAGCAACTGTTAAGAGAATAGTCAAAAAAAAGTGCTTTGAAATGCTATTCTGCTCAGCCCCAAACTCCCAGTTATCTGGCAGGGCTTTCTGATACAAAGCCTAAAAAAGCGCCTTTAAGAAGGAAATGGCACTACTCTGTGTACTGTTTTTCCTGGCATCTTTTTTTTTTTCTTTTTAAAGCTCAGTTATCCTTCATGTTGAATTTGTCAGTTCTCCAGAGCTTTCCTCCGAGAAAGGAAACATGTGAAGTGAACCGTTTCTATGTGAATCAGAATAGACTTGATTAAAGCAAATGAAATTTACCTGGTTACGATTACATAAAAGGGCCAGCATAAAATAGACTTGAGTACTGTTCTGTGGCCATCTGTACCTCAAGCTACATGGCCCATTTTGCAAAGTGAGGCACCAGGAAAAATATAAATTCCACAGGCAGAAGGGAGGGTTTCCAATCAATAGCCTGAACTTTTTACTTTATTACCAGATAGCTTATTTTGTCTGCTAGGTTTATAAGCTCCTTGAGGGGAGGGATAGTATCTAGCCCCTCCGAGAGATGGGGGCCATGCAATTTTCACCCATGTATTGATAATAATGGCATTTATTAAGCACTTACTATGTGCAAAGTACTGTTCTCTCTCCCAGTACTTAGTACAGTGCAATGCTCTGCAAACAATCAATCAATAGTATTTATTGAGCACTTACTGTGTGCAGAGCACTGTACTAAGCGCTTGGGAAGTACAAGTTGGTAACAGATAGAGACAGTCCCTACCCAACAGTGGGCTCACAGTGCTCAATAAATGCTAGTACTACTACTTAATCTATTGTACTCAACCAAATGCTTAGTACAGGGCTATGAACCCAGTTTTGTTGGGTAGATCCAGACTTGGAAAATTTCCACTTGGAGACCTTTATTCTGACCAAGAGGCCCTACTCTTTTATTGCTTCAAATTGGGAGCCCCAAGTGGGAAAGGGACTGTGTCAAACCTAACTTGTATCTACCGCAGCAGTCAGTATGGTGTTTAGCACATAGTAAGCACTTAACAAACATCGTAATTAAGTACGCTCATTAAGACACTGCCCAGTGAAGCTCTACATACCGGGCCCTTCACTTATGAGGCTTGGAACACGGCCTTGGCTTCCTGCAACTGCACCTCCTCATTCTGGGTTTTTCCAATGTCAGGTTTCTAGCCCAGGGACACCCACTAAGTCTGTCAAAATTTATCCTTCTCCCAAACAACAGCCAGCAGCTAACTCATATCCACCCTTGCTACTAACCAGGATTCTCATTTACCATCACAGGCAGTAGTGATTGTTGTAAAAGGCTGCTCAGTCAATGACTTAACCTCATGGTCTAGTGGAAAAATTATGAGTCTGGGAGTCAGAAGACATGGGTTCTAATCCCAACTTGGCTACGTGCCTGCTGTGTGACCTCACTTCTTTAGGTCTCAGGTACCTCATCTGTAAAATAGGGAATAATACTGCGAGCCCCATGTGGGACAGGGACTGTGTCAAACCTGATTACCTTGTATCTACCCCAACGCATAAAACAGTGCTTGGCACTGTAATTATTATTATTATTATTATTATTATATCACTGACAGGAGTCATCTTGTTAAACATGTCCTCTAAAAACAGCATTAACCATTCTTCATTCCATAGATCTAGAGAGCTGACTCTAACAGGGCTCCTCTGGTGATGTTAAAAAGAGCCCATCAATGGTGAAGCTTCATTGACACATTAGCGAGGTTGAAAAACATTTTCTACCTGTTGGATGCATTGGGGACAAATGGCAAAAACAACATCAGCCTTTGTCCTTTGACCCTTTGCCTACTGTGCCTCTTGAACAATCACGTGTGTGCAATCAGGACCTAAAAAAGAGCCTCAAAGATTTGCCAAAGAAAAAGCTTGACCTCAATCAGGAACTGATTTCAGCAAGGATGGATGAAGATGAAAAAAATGTATTTCGATTTCTCTAAAGCCTACGCTGACCAAACTCAGGCCATTATGTGGCCCCTGTAAAATCAATATTTTATTAAAATAAACAATGCCTTGGCTGAAACTCTAGTGGTGCTGTTAAACTCTGTGTGCAGCTGAGGACAAAATGGAAATGCAAGGGGGCACAAGAAGAGTGGGTTTCTGACTCTTACATATTGTATTTGGGGAATAAAGGATGGTGCACCTGGTCAGAAGGACTTACAGGGAAAAGTCTAAGGTTGAATCATCAGAGAAGCTTCATAAACGGGATGACAAACAGAGAGACATAAAGGAAATTGATAATGCCCAAATTCAAACTGATCTTGGTCATGTTGGGCGACCCAATTCCAGCTCCATCTTCAAATGAACTATCTCATAGCATTATGTGACATCTACTTAGAATAGGATAGAATATCATGCAAGAGAATCCGGTAGTCAGATCGTGGTAGTCAGAGGCTGAGAAACTGGCAAAAATGAAAGTCAATTTTAAGGTTGATCTCGGCAAGTTTTACCTTTGAGAAGAAAGGATAAATGAGTAAAAAAGGTGAGGAGAGCTAGAAGTTCCTGAAGAAAAAAACCTGACCCAATTCTCCCCTTTGCACTAAGGAGCACTCTAGCAGCTCGCATTCCTTGGCTTCTCTCCCGATTTCACCACTAGGCCAGCCCTTCTTCTCTGGGGAGAACTGACTCAGTCACCACTTGTAAGTGACTTTCTGTGGTGCAACAGGAAGTGAACCAAGCTGTACACAGTTCATCTACATGAGGCCCCATGCCTTCACCCTCTGCTTGCCCAGAGGCACAGAGAGGCTAGCAGCACCTCGCCTCGATGTGCCCCCATCACTTTCATAGAGAACTCTGCATGCCCCAGATTTTCAAGGCCCAGCTTAACTTCGGCTGCAGAGAAATAAAACTGAAACTGGGAAGGACGACAAAATCAGGAAAAGATAAAGACTATTTATATAGGCTAGATGCAGCACAGAGCACTAAATAATTGGCTGAAAATTACTCAGGATAAGGTCCAACTATTCCATGGAGCATTCAGGCATTTACCCAAAAGTTGGGGGAGGTAAAACTTTCTAGAGGGAGGTAGAGGGAAGGAGCAATGAAGGAATACAAAGATGTCTCCAAGCTCCACCCCTACCAAGGAATAATGGGAAATTTCTAGGGCTGTTGAGTGGAGGTAGGAAGACACTGTGGCAGGGTCATTCGCCGGGGAGAGCGCAGAAGACTAAGCCTTGGATTGAGAATTAATGTGTTATATACATAGGAGATGAACACCACGTGCATACACAACAAGAAGAAAGAAGCCCTAGGTAAGACGTAAGTCATTAACCATCAATTACTGGCATTTATTGAGCACTTATTGTGTGAAGAGAACTGTATTAAGCACTTGGGAGAGTACAGTGTAACAGATCTCTGCCCACAAGGAACTTACAGTGTAGAGCTGAAGACAGACATTTAAAACAAAATTACAGATGGGGGAAATGGCAGTGTAAGGATATGTGCATAAGTGCTTGGGGATGGGATGAATATCAAGTGTTTAAGGAGCACATATCCAAGCGTGTAGGAGTCACAGAGGGGCAGATGGGTAGGGGAAATGAGAGTTTAGTCAGAGAAGCCCTCTTGGAGGAGATATGATTTTAGGAGGGTTTCGAAGATGGGGAGAGTGGTGGCCAGTGCATCGTATTTATTGAGCTCTCTCTATGTGCTGAGCACTGAACTAAGTGCTTGGGAGAGCACAACAGAATTAACAGACACATTCTCTGCCCACGATGATCTTACAATCTAGAGTGGGTGGTCTGTCGGGTATCAAAAGTGAGGAAGTTCCAGACCAGAGGGAGGAGGTCGGCTAGGAGTCAGAGCAGGGATAGGCGAACTTGAGGTACAGAGTGTAGTTTAGTTTAGTGAAGTGTTCAGGCCAGGCTGGGTTGTAGGAAATAAATGAGGTAACGTAGGAGGGGGCAAGTGGATTGAGTGCTTAAAGCCAATGGCAAAGAGTTTCTCTTTGATGAGGAGGAAGATAGGCAAACACAAACATTGAAGAGTGGAGAAATATGGACTGAACGTTTTTTCAGAACAATGATCTGGTTGGCAGAGTGAAGTATGAATCAATCAATGGCATTTATTAAGGGCTTACTATGTGCTGAACACTGTATTAAGTGCTTGGGAGAGTACAACACAACAGAATTAGCAGATGCATTCCCTGCCCATAAAGAGCTTATACTGGAGAGGGAAGAGAGAGAAGGAAGAAAGTTCAGCGAAGAGCAATAGCCAGGGCAAGAGAGCAATGCGGCCTAGTGAACAGAGCGTTAGCCTGGGGGGTAGAAGGGCCTGGGTTCTAATCCCGGCTCTGCCACTTGTCTGCTGTGCGACCTTGGCCAAGTCACTTCACTTCTCTGGACCTCAGGTGTCTCATCTGTAAAATGGGGATAAAGACTGTGAGGCCCACGTGGGACAGGGACTGTGTCCAACCTGACTAGCTTGTGTATACCTCTGTGCTTAGTATAGTGCCTGGCACATAGTAAGCACTTAACAAATACCATTAAAAGAAAGGTATGATAGGTGCTTGGATCAGCATTATAGCAGTTTGGGTAGACAGGAAAGGAGGGACTCTTGAAACGTTGAGAAGGTTGAACAGTCAGGGTTTGGTGACAGATTGAATATGTGGGTTGAATGAGAGAGATAAATTGAGGGTAACCCAAGAATATGAGTGCATGAGACAGGCAGTTTGGTGGTCTTGTCTGCAGTGATGGGAAAGTCAGTAGGAGAAAAGGTTTGGGTGGGAAGATAAGGAGTTCTGTTTTGGACATGTTAAATTTCAAGTGTCAGTGGGACATCCAAGTAGAGATGTCCTGAAGGCAGGATGAAATGCAAAACTGCAGAAAGAGAGAGTGAGTCAGGGCTGGAAAGGTAGATTTGGGGATCGTCCATGAAGGGATGAGAACATTGCCTGGTACACAGTATGTGCTTAACATATACCATAAAAAAGATGATAGCTGAAGCTTTGAGAGCGTATGAGTTTTCCAAAGGAGTGGGTATAGATAGAGAACAGAAGGGAACTCAAGACTCAACTTTGAAGGACCCTTAACAATTTAGAGGGTGGGTGGCAGAGGAGAAACTAGGGGAAAAGATTGAGAAGCAACAGACAGAGAAATAGAAGAACCATGAGGACAGGGTTGGTGAAGTCAAGGTTAGATAATATTTCCAGAAGGGGGTGGTCCACAGTGTTGAAGGCGTCAGAGATATCGAGAGGATTAGGATGGGAAGAGGTCATTGGACTGGCAAGAGAGTCATTTATGATCTTAGAGACAATTGTTTCTGTGGAGGGAAGTGGGTGGAAGCCAGGTTGCAGGGGGTTGAACAGAGAATCGGAGGAAAAGAAATCGAGGCAGGGGATGAGACTACTTGCTCAAGGAGAATCAGTGTCGCCGAGTGGATAGAGCAGGGGCCTAGGAGTTGGAAGGACATGGTTTCTAATCCCAGTTCCACCACTTCTATATTATGTCACCTTCGGCAAATCACTTACTTGTCTCTGCTTCAGTTACCTCCTCTGGAATATGGGGATTAAGACTGTGAATCCCATGTGGGATATGGATTGTCCATAACCTGATTAGCTTGTATTTACCCCAGCATTTAGTATATTACCCGGAACACTGTAAGCATTAACAAATACCATAAAAAAGCAACCCCCCGAAAAACACCTCACAGGGTTTGGAGAAGAATGGTAGGCGGGAGATAGGATGATAACTGGAGGGTGTGGTGGGATCAAAAAGGTGGGTTTTTTTAGGTTTGGGGTATAGGTAGGCGTGTTCGAAAACAGTGGGGAAGAAGTGACTGGAAAGTAAGCAATTGAAGATTGCAGCTACAGAGGAGGGTGGGAGAAAGTTATTTTCAGCGTACATTGGGATAGGATCGGAGGTGCAGGTGAAGGGGGCAGAATTTGAAAGGCAAGACCCCCTAGGTGCAGTGCAAATAATTTTTACCCTATTGAACTAAAACTCAGACAATATAATCTCAACTTCCCACAGAGATACAATCAATCAATCGTTTTTATTGAGCTCTTACTGTGTGCAGAGCACTGTACTAAGTGCTTGGGAGAATACAATATAACAGCTACAGCTATGCAAATGTTCCAACTTAATGGAATTGCATTCTCCACCTCTCCCTCACCCTAGGTTCCAACCACTTTGCTCTCCAGCCCCTGTAAACCAATCCCAAATTTAATGGCCCTGCCTGGGGATCTTCCCTGATTCCTCTGATTTAGGAGAAAAAAGCCCCCGCCCACCCCTACTCAGATCCTCCCTACCCTCCACTATTTATTCATTTACTTTATTCCCCAGCTTCAAATATTCAATATTTCTTGCAATCTAGAAGACACTAGCAGTGTAGGAGAATCTCAGCCCTCTGGACTAAGAAGAGTTAATTATCCCCAGCCAGACAAAGTTGGCACCTTCTTGTGTATATCAAGGAATTCCCCTTTCCTCAGCAACCACTGTCAACACCTGACACCCAACAGAGACTCACACTGTACCTCCCACTGGCCCTCTGAGACTTAACTGGAATTGAAACTCCGAAGCATCGTTTTCCTGGCCCCTAAATCTTGGCTTCTGGGGAAAAGAGCCATCCTGGTTAAAACACTTAATTTTAGAAGGGGGAGAGGTAGACTTTATTCAAGGTTGTGCTCCAGGGAGAAAGAAAATGTGGCATATACACTATTTCATATTCTTACTTCAACTTCATCACCTGACACGAAAGACTTTAGAGCCTTTCACAGATAGTGAAGTAACCCCCTCCCCAATCCCTGGGAGACTTGGAGTGTCTGCGTATCTTCCCCTGTTCAGTCTAGAGATTTCTTCTCTTCTCCCTTGGAGAAATCAGTCACTCACATGGTTTCAATTACACGGTTAACTCTCCACTCTACAGCTCCAGGCCTGATCTTTGACCCTCTCTCCAGTATTTCTTGGACACTGCCACTTGAATACATTGCATCACCTAAAACTAAACAAGTTTAAAACTCAACTCCCTCTCCTCTCCACAAAAACAGCCACCCCTTTCTTAACTTCTGCCTCATCATCAACAGCGTACTTTCTCCATTCTCTAGGTTAAAAGCCTAAATGTTACCTTCTACTCCTCTGCCTTTGGCTCCCTATTGTCCGTTACCAAGTCCTGTCACTTCTTTCTTTGCAAGAATCAATCACCCAGCTGTATGTGAGTACTTAGCTATTTGCAGAGCACTGTACTAAGCACTTGGCAGAGTAAAGAACAATACTGTTGGTAGCCATGATCCCTGCCCTCAAGGAGACGAGAGTGATAGTACTCAATCGTCCAGCTTCAGCTCTAGGCCAGGTCCATCTCCCGTATGACTGGACTATTCCAATAGCTTCACTTGATCACTTCCTTTCCCTTTCCCTTCAACCATACTCTTCTTAGCTGCAAAAAAAATCAGGATTATTCAGATCTTATCCTTCCCTTTCCCAGAAGCCCACGGTGACTCTCAGTCAGCTCCCAAATCCAACTGAAGTTAAAGCCCTTCACCAATCGGTCCATTTGATCTAATGACTCGCACTTCCAGCAAGGCTTTAGCTAGCCTTTATCTCATGCTGTGCAGCCCTGCAGAAGAAACTGCTTCCTGACTCCACTTGAATGGAGCCTGCCTGTGAATCCTCGGTAGCCCCCATAGCCTTGCCACTACAACTCCCCAGAATCACGTCACTCCCCCTTTCCTGACAGTGCTCCAGACTTGGTCCCTTCGAGATGCCTCCTCTTAATTCCATCAGGCTCCAAACCCTTTAAAAACCCCAGTCAGCCAGGATACACAATCGGGGATTTGTATGTTTAAATCTATTCTTTTTTTGTGTTTGATTGGAAACTTCTCATGGTCATAGGCTGTGTTTTCAACTTCCTCTTTATCTCCCCAAAGCACTTAGTTCAGTGCTCTGCCTGCAACAGGTTTTCAAATCTGCTGACTGACTAATGTTAAGAAAGAATTATTGACTTGTATTTACTGAAAAGGAAACAGAGTCACAAAGCAAATTAAAAAAAAAATGAAACCCAGGACTCCTTCTCCTCAAACAAGTGTTCTACTCTAAATTGTCACTCTGGAAGTGGAAAACCACAACATTTTTTAGGCAAAGCTGGCCAAATCCCCTTGCAAATTAATTACTATGAATTATTTTTGCTGAACCCATTTTTACTCATAAAACAACACATGTAACCCTGTGTTAAAGATTAGATCAGTGCAGGAAATTTCCTTATAACATAAACTTTCATTTCTCAGGGGCAAGAACAAAGTGTTCCTTGATTGCCTTTGTCCTATTAATTTTAATGAAAGGCCAGGACATTCCTCCGCATGGTTTTATGGGCCGGTGGAGGTGGGGGTGGGGTGGGGGAGGGGGGGTCGGTCCAAGCTCTTCAGGGCCTGAAATCAATTCAAGAGGCAAATTCACAGTGAGGTGGCTCCCTCACCCCACCTAAGACTTTATGGCACCCATTTGGCATGCCCCACAAAAATGTGTGAAAAGTTAAAAGGAAGAGAGTCACTTTCTCTTCCCCATAGACTATGCTTCTAAATCCTGAATAGGAATCAGAGGGCTTTGACATAAAAGGAGCATCCCAGAGTCATCTTAGGTGATACCATGAACTCCTGCTCAGACACCTTGAAGCGTAAAGCTGAACACTAAAAGTAACCAAGGTGGAAATGGTCTTAGGGATGGATTTCTGGAAGTGGATTATCAAATTTTAAAATACTACTTCTTTTTGTCCACTAGTACTCATTAAGCTGCAAATTCTGAAAGCAGGCGATGTGGTCTATAATTTTCTACACTGTGAAACTTCGCAGATTTTATAGTCTCTCAGATAATGGAAATCGCTCCTTGAGTGACAGTGGACACCATTCATCAGCTACGCCTAATATAGGGGTCAGTGATAGCTTGTTTTTCATTGGCACAGAAAGAGACTCAGAGAAAGCAACATCCTCTAGTATAAAGTGAAAGGTTCACAGAGGGTCACCGCAGGATGTTTAGTTCTCAGAGATAAGAAAAGTAAATGAACAATGGAGGGAGAGAAGAGCAAGAGATAGTATTGAAGGCTGCGGAGTAATTGTGGTAATAAAGGGCTGACCAGAGTCTGGTAGGGATTGGGGACTTGAACTACCCAGGTCTCTGCTGGAGAGGAAAAAAGAATTCTAGCCACATTTCAAACAGGCTTTTTGGGAAGGCATTTGAAACAATTTCACTTTTCAGAAATAAAGGCCTCCACAGTGATAAGTCTAGCCTCTAACTGTGAAAGTGGTCAGGATGGCCAATTTCAAAATGCTAAAGAAAGGGTGGAGTGATGCCAAGTGTCATCTGGAAAGTGAACTTTAAAAAGCAAATTATACCTGACTTGAGTCAAGAGGAGGAAGGGGTCAGTGGGCTGAAACATCTAGGAGGCTCAGGACAGCTGGTTGACATCTCTGCGGGCTCAGGAACTAACTATACTAGGAAGAAAAAGAAAGTAATAAGATGCTAAGTTGGCCAAAGCCATGTAATTATGGATATCTGAAGGGCAAATGGGAAAGCTACAAAGAGTGGAAAACGGGCCAGATCACTAAAAGCATATAAAAAAGCAGTACAATTGGGGAGAGCCAAGATTTGCAATGCTACCTCTATTCCAGAGATTAGCCAGCAGAAGACATGAAAGAGAACTCTGACATTATTTATTAGATTAGGCAAAAGAGGAGGACTAGAGAAAATGCCTCCCCCAGTAGGCAGGAAGGAAAAGCTGATAACAGATGACTGCGAAGGGGCAGGAGATTTGGATTCTGTTTCATTCTCCTGTCTTCTTGACAAAGATTAAATGTGCACAGCTGATCAGAGTGAATCTCGCTGGAAAAGGAAGTTTGCAAAGCCAGGCTGGAAGAGAGAAAGAAACAGAGTACCTACAAAATTCAAGAAAGGGTTGCAATCAGCAATACCAAGAGAGGAGCAGCCATGGGTTCTTACGGAGCAAGAACGGGGTTTCAGTCATGCTGGGTCATCGAAGATGCCTCTGGGGACTGTTAAAAGGGCACATGAGATGTGCCCATCTTTACGAAAGAAAGGTTGTTATTGAAAATTATCTTCTGGTACATTTGATATCAATATCTGGGAAGATGTGAGAGCAAAGCCTCAAACAATCAATTTGTAATCACTCAGGAGACCAGAGATGAGGAAACCAAGATACAGTTTTATGAAGAACAAATCATACTATAAAATCTGATTTGCTTCCATGAAAGAACAACAAGGTGCAGACACAAAGGGGAAGTAATAGGTGAACTCTAACTAGATAATAATAATAATAATAATGACATTTATTAAGCGCTTACTATGTGCAAAGCACTGTTCTAAGCGCTGGGGAGGTTACAAGGTGATCAGGTTTTCCCATGGGCGGCTCACATTCTTAATCCCCATTTTACAGATGAGGGAACTGAGGCACAGAGAAGTGAAGTGACTTGCCCAAAGTCACACAGATGACAACTGGCAGAGCCAATTGGAACCCATGACCTCTGACTCCAAAGTCTGTGCTCTTTTCCACTGAGCCACAAAGGCTTTTGCTTACGGGGATAAAAAAAAAAAAAGGTCCTTAAGAGGAAATGCTAATGGACTAGAATAGAAACGCTTGACCAGGGGAAGAGAAAGGCAAAGATGATTTGAAAACAGGTGTCCAGGATTTGAAGGGTTTTAATGAGGAGGATACTGACCAGATGTTTCCCATGTCCACACCAGACAAAACGATGGGAGTCAGCTTTAAGAAAAACATGAACATTTTACATTAAGCAAAAAGAAGACCTTCTGGTCTACCAGGGTAATAAGAGCACTGGAGGGCTGAGTCCCACTTGCTAATAGGGGCAACGGTGGAGTGCCTAACCCTGGTTATCTTTAAGTCAAGTGGGTCGGATGATTTGAACGGTCATCTTCCCGTAGGCAGAAGTTGTTCTGGCTAGTCGCTCTATTTCTATGTTTAAGAAAAACGTAGGATGGCAGTCAATGTCTTGATTGTCAAGACAGCAATGGCAGCTACAACAGAACATGGTGGTTCTGGAAGGTAGCAATCTAGTATGACTGAACGTCTTAGATCATATTTGCTGTCGGTTCAACATGAGAGCCAGGTGGCCGGGAGGCCTGTGTCTTTTCTCAACTAAGTCATTTACCAAATATTGTTCCAGAAGAAAATTAACACCAAAAGGCAACCTCTTTAAAATATTAGAGAAAATTCCTTCCACCAAAGAGTATCCCTGCCTTCCCATAAAACAAAGGCCAGGGAACCTCTCCATCCTGAAAGGTCTGGCCTTCATGTATTTTATGTCTGCCTAATTCAGATGTTCTCTTGGAGGTTAACAATGGTGTCTTTCTTTGTTTTGAATATTTCCAGAAATATGTTGTCAGGACCAACAAATAATGAAAATAAAGGGTGTTTTATTAATGTTCTCTTGTTTTGGTCTGCTGGCTTCAGACGCATCAATATGAGGAAGGAAGAATATCATCAGTCCACATTTTTCAACATCCAAGTTAAACAGAACCACAGAATATACATTTTAAAGGTGGAGAAAATGAGTCAGAAAAGGCCTAAGGGCACAGAGAATCAGTTTCTGCACTATAAACAGAACACAGTTGCTCAAGTTCTGAAGTGTGCACATTACTCCTGCTCTGCATTTTAATTTCACTTTGTTAGAATGAGCACACCATTTTTTTTACCTGAATGAGAGCTGGCTAAATCATACTGAAGAACTCCACTAGTGTCAACAGTAATCATTTGCCCTCTCCTGGCGTTCAGCACCTCTTTCGTCTCTGACCTGGAAGATAACACTTAGTACATTCAATGGCAACCAGTCCAAGAGTAACACAATCTCACCACAGTTCATTCATTCTCTCCACAACAGCTCTCTTCACCTCGTCAGAGAATCACTCTTAAACATTAAGGGAGGATAATGCAGAGGAGGAAATATTCAGCTTCTTGACATATCTTGGAACTTCAAGAATGAAGTCTTAGGAAGCAGAGAGGATTTGCTTCTTTGTGAGAGTGTGGCCTTCATTCCAGTGTTTAAGGATAACACTATCACTATTGGAACTTCAAAGGAACTGATGACATATTTGCCAGTATGTCAAGAGAAGAAAGGGTTTGCTAGGTCAAACACCTGTCTAATTTTTCCGTTGCCAAGTGGAACATGGAGGACATTCTGTGAGGTTTCAGGGACAATGCAAGCATCACTTTTTTACAGTGGTATTTGTTAAGTGCTTACTATGTGTCAAGAAGTGTTCCAAGCAATGGAGTAGATAGATACAACTTAATCAGGTTGGACACAGTCCTTCTCCCATAGGGGCTCACAGTCTAACTAGGAGGTAGTAGGATTTAATCCCCATTTTACAGTTGAGGAAACTTAGGCACCAAGAAGTTAAGTGACTTGCAAAAGTTCACACAGAAAGCAACTGACAGAGTCAGGATTAGAACCCAGGTCCTCTGACTCCCAAGCCAATGCTCCTTCCACTAGACCATGCTGCTTCTCTTTCATTAAGGTGGGAAATCATGCTGCGGAAAACCCACAGATGACAATCTGCCCTCTATTGCTGACAATATCCATAATAAATTAATTCTGCAGTAGCTAGAGAATCACTCAGCAATCAGTCCAAGAAGTACAATGGCTTTAGATGGCAACAGGACACAGCAGACATGTTCTTTACTGCAACACAGATTCAGAAAAAGCTGAGTAATATTAAGTCTTCTACTTATTATTTGATCCCCTTAGGAGGCCTAAGAGCTATTTCAAAAGTTTGGATGTCAATTTGAACTTTACCAAGACTCAAAGACTACTGCCAGTAAAAAGGTCAGTTGAGTCAGAGTTGAAAGTCTCTTGCCTGATTATTTCCCCAACCCCATCACCAAAAGAATAAATCCCAATCTTGGTCAACCTATATGATGCAGTCATGCTTGGAGGAATGATAAGCCTAAAGAAAACTGAATAATAATTATGGCATTTGTTAAGTGCTTACTATGTGCCAAGCACTGTTCTAAGACAAGACAAACCTGCATTCAAGAATCTCTAAACCCAAACTATATTTTCAGACCTTCCAGGACATCTTCCATCTCATCAGGACACCAGCACCTTTAAGATTCCTTAAATTACTCTTGCAGGCAAATGGTTATCTATGCTTTGAAAAAAACAAGTCTAAGACATGGAAATGATAGACTTAACAGGAAGCCCCAAGGAGAAAAGCCTTCATCCAAAGGTTTTCATTAATGAAACAGACCCAAATATTGTAATTTGAATTTTGCTACCACAGTAGTAGCAGCAGCAGCAGGCGCACAAACAACAAAAATCCAGCATGGAGCAATGTTCACTACATCACACCTTCACTGTGGAGTGTATGTAAGAAGAATTTGAGGAGAAAGTGAAGGAAATGGACAATAGTTAGTATGGTGAACTGAACAGAAGGAAACGCTGAGCAAGGAGGGTAAAATAAATATTTGAAAGGTACAGTGAAGCAGTATAGCTCTAGTCTCCTGAACAACAGTGGGGGCAGAACGATCAGAGTGGCTATTAACAACCGGATGGGTTTTTTGAGGAGAAACTTTCAGAAGATTGTAACATCATGAGGCAATCAAAAACATATCTAGGCATTACAAATAGCCAATGCAGTCAGACCAAAAAGGACAGCATTTTTGTGGGATACAATGGGGCAATCAATCAGTAGTATTTATTGAACACTTATTGTCTACACAGCACTATACTACGCACTTTGAAAAGTAACATACAACATAGTTGGTAGACACATTTCCTGTCTGCAAGAAGCTTAAAAAGGCATTGTTGATTTCACAACAGTTTCATCTGCCAAACTCTCAGAATAATCTTACCATCATAGTCACCAGACAGCAGCCCTTCTCTTTGACAGGTAATGGGTGATGTCACTTACAAAAAATATACATTTTAAAGGTGGAGAAAATGAGTCAGAAAAGGCCTAAGGGCACAGAGAATCAGTTTCTGCACTATAAACAGAACACAGTTGCTCTTCTTGCTGATCTGGTTTATTCTTTCTGCTGCCTGCTGGCACTGCTGCCATGGTTGGAATTAAAGACCAAGTCCTACCTTATACTTTGAAATTCCAAGCAGATAAGAGAACAGTTGAAGGACCCTAAACTTCATTCAAATGTCTATTGGTCACCAAACATTTAGGGCAGTGGAGAGGGTGGGAGGAGAGAGAGATCGAAATAGAGAAATAAAAAGAGAAAAAGATAGAAAGAGGGTAAGATGATTGTGCATGGTGAACCTCAAGGTTTGAAGGTGACACTTTTAATGGTGAGATTTTTGCCAGTTTGCAGGAGAGTAGCTAACAAAGCCAACATGTGATGCTGGTTTTGTGTCGTTGGCAATCCCAGATAATGGCAAACAATGCCCAGGAACATTCACGGGACTAGTCAGTGATGAGCTAAACAAGACACTGCAAATGTTTTAGGTGGCTGGGGAGGGGGAACTCAAAAGAAGGAAAGACAGTATCGTGCAGGACTGGAACAGAAGATATTGGCGGGTTTGAAAAGTCATTAATCTTTCCCTAAAGGCTGGTACTGGCACAAGGTAAAGGGAATGAAGAAAGATTCAAAGAAAGAACATGGAAGTCATGAGGGAGGAAAATAATTTTACAGACAGGAACATGGACAAGGACAAAAATTAGCCTCACTACTAAGCTTTTCTGAATCAGTCTAGTACCATGAATATTATGGCTTAGATAATTTAGTGAAAACCTGCTCATTTATTCTTCCCTTTTTAGCTTTAACTGCTTATCAGCACAGTAACAGCAATTACTGAGTATAGTAATGGCATTAATTAAGTGCCTGCTTTTTGCAGAGCACTGTACTATGTGCTGGGAATAAAACACACAGGTTAAAATGACCATGGTCTCTGACCCTCAAGAGTCTCACCAGAGTCTCTGCCCTTGAGGAGCTTTCAGCTGAGGGACAATCTATTGAAAATCAGTATGTGTCTGGTGTGCACTACTGTTCTGTGCCATCTGAACTTAACATCCCTTTACAATAAAGAACACACTACCAATCAATCAATGGTTTTACTGTGCATGTACGGTTTGCAGATCACTGTACCAAGTGCTTGGGAGAGAACAATACAATACAGTTGGTAGACATGTTCCCTGCCCGCAATGAGCTTATAGTCTAGAGGACTGTATAACCTGGCTTCTGGGGACTGGACTCATTTTAACAAACCCAGTAGAGTTTGGAAGGGAAAGTTGTCCCACTCCCCGTGGGCTGCAGTGGGCACAATGCTGATTCAGTGCCCTGGGAATGGGTGATAGGCAGAGTCAGGGAGAAGGTGTTGTCACTGGCTACGGTAATACTCCAATCCACTCCCGGGAGCTCTCCGAGTCTGTTAGAACATACCCAACTGGCCTCCTTCTAGAAGTCCTCTTGTTTATCCAGGACATTCTCCAGATATCCAAGAGAATAAAGGATGAGGGCGTGGAGAGGTGAAGGGGAGTCCCTCTAAGATCCAAAGGGGAAGACAAGCAGCATGGCTTAGTGGATAGGACACAGGCCTGGGAGCCAGAGGGATGTGGGTTCTAATCCCGGCTCTGCCACTTGTCTGCTATGTGACCTTGGGAAAGTCACTTCTCTGTGACTCAGTTCCCTCATCTGTAAAAGGGGGATTAAGACTGTGAGCCCCATGTGGGACAGGGACCGTGTTCAACCTGATTACTTTGTATCTACCCCAGCGCTTAGAACAGAGCTTAGCACATACCATTAAAAGTCCTTAAATGAGTCACTCCAGAGCTGCTAGTGACTATGCTCTAGCAGCATACACATGGGAAGGCCTGGAGAAAACAGACAAGCCTCCAGTGATTGCCCATCCACCTGCACATCATACAGAAATTCCTTACCAATGGCTTTAAAACACTCAATCACCTTGCCCCCTCCTACCGCATGTCACTTATCTCCTACTACATCCCAGCCCGCAGACATTGCTCCTCTAATGCCAACATATTCACTGTATCATGATCTCAGCTATCTCTCCACCAACTTCTCACCCTCGTCCTGCCTCTGGCTTGGAAAGCCGTCCCTCTCCATATCCGACAGACAATTACTCTCCCCTTCTTCAAAGCCTTACTGAAGGCAGATCTCCTTCAAGAGGACTTCCAGGACTAAACCTTCTTTCCTTTTCTTCCACTCTCTTCTGTGTCAACCTGACTTGCTCCCTTTATTCATTCCCTGTCCCAGCCCCACAGCATTTATGTACATACTGTAATTTATGTTAATGTTTGTCTCCCCCTCTAAATTGTAAGCTCGTTATGGGCAGAGAATGTATCTGTTATACCCTTCTCTCCCAAATGCTTAGTACAGTGCTCTGAACACAGTAAGCACTCAATAAATATGATTGACTGTCTGACTGATTAGCTGACAGAAGGCAACTAAGCATGACAATTAGAAAATGGTGTCGGGGACTTCAAGTAGAAAACATGACCATGCAGCAAAGGACAATCAACGTTGAAGAAATTATCCATGACACATCAATCCTATCAGACCTATACACCGAGAAAACCAGAGGTAGTCACTTCATCTTTGAATGAACAAACACAGTCTCACACTAAACGTTGTTGCTCTCCTACAAAATATGATGGGCAGCCACCTTACAAAGGTACCCACCATCTGAGCCAACTCAGGGTTTCTCTGTGGCTCTGTCGCCTTGAAACACATGCAATAGGATTAGCCAAACTGAATTTCAATTAATAATAGCATGGTAACTCACCTTTTTTATTTTCCCCTATTACTGCAATTGCATAAGAGAGCTTGGAATATATTTGGGGAAAGACATTCCTATGATGACATACTCTAAACATTCATCCAAAGGCCTTCAATATAAAAGGCTAACACCAAGTAAAACATCATTTCATCTGCTGACGGTCTGATCCTTCAGTGCTTATCATGGCAAAAATCCAGGTTATTGGAAATTAAAGGGACGTTTCAGTTGCACAGTAACTCATAGACAATGTTTATAACCTTAGCCTTCATTTTTATATTCTTTATAATACCTAGTATTTACCTAGTACCTATCTCTAAGTAGCTCCCTGGGCTGAACATGAGCTCTTGAGATGGCTTTGGAAAAAGACATCCTTGCTGAATTTCACTACGGGCTAACAGAACCCATTCACTGTTCTTGCACATAGACACCTGATACAGTTCCTGTTCCTAAATCTGGCAACACAGCATCAGTGAGCTTACTTAGAGGGTGTTAGAGATCAGTAATTGTGTGCAGAGCACTGTGCTAAGTGTTTGGAAGATTACAGCACGTTTGGTAGACACAGTCCCTGTCCACAATGAGCCTACAGTTTATAGAGGATTTTCTGGGAAGAATATTTTGAAAGTCTGGGACACGGGCATTGCCAGCAAGCTACTATTTAAAGGAAAAGTGATCCTAGTTGGAGTATGGTACATCTAGAAGAAGTCAAAGAGTAAAATGATCTAAGCCAAAATCCAGTTTTGTACTGTACAAATCTTCCTGGTTTCAACCTAGTTTTTCCCAAGTGTGAAATGGAAATGGTAGCCCTTCCCTAACTTCAACATGTTACTGGGAAAATTAAAAGCAAATTGTTTGAAGGCTTGGATAACCAAGAAAAAAGTAAACAAGTTATATTATTAGTGCAGTTTTTCTCCATGTATATTTGGGAAGATTAAGGTTAATTTAGAAGGCGGTTCTGAAGTTAGCATTTATTAGAGTGGAATGCATTGGGTTAGTGTTTTATGGAGCACTGTGAACAGAATCTGGGATTCAGTCTAGAAATTAAAATCACAGGCTAGAATAGCCTGAGGCACTACCCGGCTCTTTCATTATACTTAAATATCAATATATTCAGGAAATATGTCCCTGACAAATAGACGTCTTCCCCTCTAGGCACAGCTAGTGAAGAAAGATTTGCCAAGAACTGTGGTGAGGTCAACTCTGCACCAGAGCCTATTAAAATAGAGCTTTATGTTTTAGATGTTAATGTATATGGAGAATTTCTCCAAGGTCTCTGAACCCAAAATTATGTGTAGGGGAGGGCGGCCAGACTTTGCTCTCTGCCTCACACAAAGATTTCTCAATAAATAAAGGTATTATGCCTCGGCATCAGACTTAACCACTTTATCCTCAATAGCCTGTGATGTCCCACCACGATCATTTTTTCCACTTCCAGGCAACCCAGTTGATTGGTTCTCAGCCTGCAGCTTGTGAAATACGAACTCATTACCTCACCCTGTGGGTGCTCCTGAGTAAGATAACTACGCATGATGTTTGTTAGATCTGTGGACATTTCCCATAAATGTGCTAGCCACAAGTAAGGGCTTGCACATCAGCAGGTCTTGACAGTGATACATCTTCAGCAGGCAACGATTGGTGGACTTAAAAGACACTCGCATGAGCAATTCACGCGGGCCCAGGGGCTTTAATATCAGCCATTACAAACACACTCCTGCCTCCCCGCACCTCCCTGCTTCGGCGAGAAGCAACGTGGCTCAGTGGAAAGAGCACGGGCTTTAGAGTCAGAGGTCATGGGTTCAAATGCCAGCTCTGCCAATTGTCAACTGTGTGACTTTGGACAAGTCACTTAACTTCTCTGTGCCTCAGTTCCCTCATCTGGAAAATGGGGATTAAGACCATGAGCCCCTTGCTGAACAACCTGATCACCTTGTAACCTCCCCAGCGCTTAGAACAGTGCTTTGCACATAGTAAGTGCTTAATAAATGCCATTATTATTACTATTATTACCTTGTCTCAGGGCTTAAGCAGAGGGTTTGCTTTCCTGAGATTGTTTGCAAGAATCATGCCAGGCTCTGGCTCAGCAGCCTGAGGCCAGATGCTGGAATCTCCTCCAAACACCTGGGTTTTATACTACTGCTACTACTACTACTACTACTACTACTAATATTAATAATAACGGTGGTCTTTGTTAAGTGCTTACCATATGCCAAGCCTATACTAAGTGCTGGGGCAGATAATAATAATAATAATAATAATAATAATAATAATAATAATGGTATTTGTTAAGCACTTACTATGTGCAAAGCACTGTTCTAAGCGCTGGGGAGGTTACAAGGTGATCAGGTTGTCCAATGGGGGGCTCACACAATTTTAATCCCCATTTTACAGATGAGGTAACTGAGGCCCAGAGACGTGAAGTGACTTGCCCAAAGTCACACAGCTGACAGTTGGTGGAGCCAGGATTTGAACCCATGACCTCTGACTCCAAAGCCCGGGCTCTTTCCACTGAGCCACCCTGCTTCTCATGATAAAAGTTAACCTGATGACACAGTAGCAGCACGGAGCCTGGAAGTCAGAGGTCCTGGGTTCCCATCTCAACTCTGCCACTTGTCTGCTGTGCAATTTTGTGTACATCGCTTCACTTCTCTGTGCCTCAGTTACCTCATCTGTAAAATGGGGATGAAGACTGTGACCTCCATATGGGACTCGGACTGTATATCTACCCCAGGGCTTAGAACAGTGCCTGGCACATAGTGAGCACTTAAATACCAGACCAAAAAATGCCCCTTTCCCACATGGGGCTCACAGTCCAAGCAGGAAGGAGAACAGGGTATTTGTTCCCCATTTTGCAGATGAGGAAACTGAGGCACAGAACAGTTAATTGACTTGCCTAAGATCACAGAGCAGGCAGGTGAAGGAGCTGGGACTAGAACCCAGGTCCTCTGACTTCCAGGGCTGTGCTGAACTGTGAGCTCGCTGTTGGGTAGGGACCGTCTCTGTATGTTGCCAACTTGTACTTCCCAAGCGCTTAGTACAGTGCTCTGCACACAGTAAGTGCTCAATAAATATGACTGAATGAATGAATGAATGAATGCTGTTTCCACTAGACCACGCTGCTTCTTAGGGTTCTCCTCCAACCGAATCCACATCCAGACCTGGACTTGGAGGCTTCATTAAAGATTCCCTACTTCAGAGCCAAGGTGACAACCTGAAGCCCTACTTGAGCAAGGGCCTGATGCCTACTCACTCGCTATGCCTCACTTTAAGTGTAATGTACACTCAGTATAGGAAGGACAGGGTAGGGCACTATGACAAATATAACTTCTTCGCCGTTAAGGTCTCTATTGGATCTAGGCCAGGAAAGTCTCCCCTCAAATCCAATATACCTCTGCCCAACCCAGAGAATCCCCATTCATTCATTCATTCAATCGCATTTATTGAGCGCTTACTGTGTGCAGAGCACTGTACTAAGCACTTGAGAAGTACAAGTCGGCAACATGTAGAGTCGGTCCCTACCCAACAACGGGTTCACAGTCTAGAAGGGGGACACAGACAACAAAACAAAACATGGAGACAGGTGTCACCACTGACAAACTCTCCCAATGACTGCATCCTTCTCAGGATCCCTTGGGCTCTTTTCAGTCTCTTTCTACACTCTCCCGCCAACACTCTTTATTTTCCATGCATAAATGCCTTCCCCTTTCCTCACTTTAGGAGGAAATCACTCTCAACTTTTCCCTTACTGGTTGCTTTATTTGCCAAAAAAAAGGCTATCATTGAAACTTGCAAATGGCATCCCCAGATAGGTTGTAAGGCAAGCATTGTGTGCAGCGCCTCAGCACTTCGACCCGGGTCTTTTCCAGCTCTCTTGGCCCCAGCTCTGCCTTATCCCCCTGAAAGACTTTAGCACATCCGGCACCTCCAGGATTAACTACAGCCAACCCGGGTACCATTTCAGAACCACCCCACAGACTCCCTCCCACCCACCTCCCTCTGTCCCCTGCTTGCAATCAGCTCATGCAAAAAGCACCCAGATTTGAACCCAAGACCAGCCAGTAGTGCTCTGCTTTCCACTGGTCACCGACCCACTAGCAAGTCGTCCGGCCTGGGCTCTACAGGAAGCACGTCTCAAAGCTGGAAGACTCCCAGAGCTCCGAGGCCCATAAAGACCCATTTCTACCAATCCTCCACTCACGGCAAGGTGCAGGCTGGTTGGTCACATGCTTGAAACCATTAGAAATGGGAGGGTGAAGGAGCTGGGCAGAGAAGCAGCATGGCCTAGTGGATAGAGCACAGACCTGGAAGTAGGAGGATGTGGGTTCTAATCCCGGCTCCGCCACTCATCTGCTGTGTGACCTTGAGCAAGTCACAACTTTTCTGTGCCTCAGGTACCTCATCTGAAAAATGGGGATTAAGACTGTGAGCCCCATGAGGGACAGGGACCGTGACCGACCTGATTACCTTGACTCTACCCCAGTGCTTACAACGGTGCTTGGCACATGACAAATATCACCATTGTTATTGTTAGAGCAAAGGAAGTTGGAAAGATAGAGGTCTAAGTACGATTCACAACATTCTGTGGGAAAGTAGACTTTCACTTCACAATTTTCTCAACTTGATATGGTAGCCCCTTCCCACTAATGCTTCTCCACTTAGTGTGCAGAGACCACTGAACTAAGTGTTTAAGGGGAATTGTACTTCCCAAGCACTTAGTACAGTGCTCTGCACACAGTAAGCTCTCAATAAATACAATTGATTGATTGATTAATAGATATAGTAGACATGATCCCTGCCTTCAGGGAGTTTACAATCTAGTGTACAATCCAATTTTTAGGGTCCCTCCTAAAAATAACTTTTGGATCCATGCGCTGGGAGAAGTATCCGTCCTCATCTTCCTTTTCTGTTCCCTCTGAGGAGCTGTGTCCAGTCCCCTTAGGAGAAGAAGAATGGCACTGACTCAGTCATTAAACCAACTGCTCTCTCAGCCCCATTACCTCCATCTTTGATGCTGCTATAGCCATCACCTCAACCTCCATCTTATCCTTGACTCCTGCCAGACTGGCTTCAAGGGAGAGTGTGACTCAGGGAATGTGGTGAGAGAGCACACAAGATCTTGCTGAAATTATTTTCTTTTTTTCTTTTCTCTATTCAGGAACCAGAAGCGGTATGATCTAGTGGAAAGAGCTTGGGCCTGCGAGTCAGAAGACCTGGCTCTAATTCCAGCTTTGCCCCTTGTCTATAGTATGACCTTGGGCAAGTCACTTAACTAATCTGTGCCCCAGTTATCTCATCTGTAAAATGGAGATTAAGACTGTGAGCCCCGCATGGGACATGAACTGTGTCCAACCTGATTGGCTTGTATCTACCCCAGACCTTAATACAGTGCCTGGCACACAGTGAGTGCTTAACAAAGACCATTAAAAAAAAAAAAAAAGAACCACATTCCCCCCGATTCTAATGTTATTCAAAAAATCAGTTTTCTGCTCCTCTGTGTTATGCATTGTGCCTGGTGGCCTATATTTAGAAAACTAATTTGATATAGTAACATCAGCTTTGAGGGGAAGCTGCCATCTCCATGCTTTAAGATCGAGACCAGAGGATATTTTGTAAAGAAATCCCTATCAACTTTAAAGAGGTATCTGAAAAAATAGTTGGAAAAAATGAGTTTTTCATTAGATTGGTTTATATAGGTCGCTAGGAATAATTACAGGAATTATTATGAGAAGATTCAGTAACCAATAGCGCACCTCCCACCCACACCCCAGCCTCCACACCTCTGATGCTCCTGACATCTTTTGGCTCCTATCCTGTCAGCTTTCTGCCAAGAGCCCCTTTAAAACTCAGACCCTGAACAAGAAGACAACTGGGTGAGATTTGATTTCAAAGATTGAAACTACTAAGAAATTTCCAAAACAAAACTCACAAAAACAGTGTAGATTCCCTAGTTGGACTGAAACGTAATACTGTGTATCATCCAACAAAGCCTCCTTACAGTAAATGCTACTTCTGAATAAAAAATTACTCTACTTCACTTATAATAAAGACAATTACAGTCAGCTTTCAATCTGCCACTTGGATCATCATTTCACATGCATCTCCCTCTCCAAATCTGCCCATGGTTGCCCACTCCTCCTCTGACTCCCTCAACACACCATGGCACTCATTCAGCCCTTCCCCACTGCTCTTCCTTGCTTCTCTCCCACTACAACCTGACTCCCATGCTTCACTCTTCTCAAATAAACTATGATTTATTCTCATTTCTTGTGTCGTTGACCTCTTGCTCACACCCTTCAACCTGCCTGGACCTCCCTCTTGTTCCACATCTGCCAGACCACTGCTGTCCCCACCTTCCAAGCCCTTCTAAAAGTCACACCTCCTCCAGGAGGCCTTCCCTGATTAATCGCTCATCTCCCCACCCTATTTCCCCTTTATTACCACTCGAGCATTTAGCCATCAGCAAAGCATTAGGGTACTCACCCTCTCAGCCCCAGCACAGACAAAAGTTTAAACCACTCAAGCAACTGTGGTATTTGCTGAGCACTTACTGTGTGCAGAGCACTGTACTAAGCGCTTGGGAAGGTACACTACAACACGGTTGGTAGATATTTTCCCTGCTCTGTTGCTTAGTAATAATAATAATGGCATTTATTAAGTGCTTACTATGTGCAAAGCACTGTTCTAAGCGCTGGGGAGGTTACAAGGTGATCAAGTTGTCCCATGGGGGGCTCACAGTCTTAATCCCCCATTTTGCAGATGAGGTAACTGAGGCACAGAGAAGTTAAGTAACATGCCCAAAGTCACACAGCTGACAATTGGCAGAACAGGGATTTGAACCCATGACTTCCCCTTAAATGTGATATATTTTAGCCTCTGTTTCCTTGTTGGAATGTAAGCTCTTTGAGGGCAGCAATTGGGTCTCCAAACTTTATCAGACACTCCCAAGCACTTAGTATAGTGTTCTGCATGGACTATTCACTAGGTACATACCCTTGATTAATTTTAACCCCTCTGCTTTGGGGAGTTCACTCTTCCACCTGCTCTTTTTCCTTAGGAGCATTCAAGAAATATTAGTTCCACAGGGCATGGGGTAATGCATGAGGTGGATGATTGGTGCTAGGGGTGATGAATGAAGACATCTAGCAAGGTTGGCCATGGATATTCTTCTGTTCTAAATGAGGAGGCAGTGAGTCAGGCCAGAGAACTGCAAATTGTTAGCTTTTTGAGCTCTATCCTCCAGGTTCTAACCAATCCACAGCCTGTTCTTTCCCGACCTTGATCTCCGCCCCTCATCTTCAAGGGCTGAAGGACCTCTAGGGTTCAATGCATTTTCTGCCAGGGTGCTTACCGATTCCCCAGTGAGGTGAGATCCCCCCCACCGGAGGAGAGAGTGTGGCACGGTGGAAGACAAACAGAACAATGCTTTTCCATTATGTCCTAATCACACATTTTAAGAAATGGTTATCACCAGGTTATATAGAAGCATGACTCACAGTCTCCTCCCTGTCTCCGCAAAAATCAGGATATAGTCTTTAAGCAGGCTGCCACGCGCCTCCTGCACCTGATTGTCTCATCGGCACATTCCAGCTAACAAAAGAGGACTTGCCGAGGCAGAGCCCGGGACACTGATACACTTGTTCTCTCCTCACAGGTGTAAGCAGCCTTCTGTTTTGAAAGCTCCTGGGCGTAGGCGTTCGAGGCATTTTTTCTTTAATTTGTACTGAGTGGGGGGGGGGGGGGCACGGGGGAATGTTCAAAGATGGGTGGAATTCCAGCCAACATACAATCCTTCAGGAAAAGCCCAAACTGGTGCCTACAAATGACTATTAATATCTTAAAAATTACACTCCAAAAGGGTCCCCAGCATTTTGGATGGTCAGAACAGGCGCAGTCCACTTGGTCTTCAGATGGGAGAAGGAGATAATGTGCATTTGGAGAATTTGGTTTTCTCGGGGGCTTTACTCTTCCCAGACCTTATTTCTGCTTTCTGTGAACAAAGACAAATCCTGATAGAATAGATTCACAACCAGTCTTTCAGTCAGTGGTATTTATTGAGCACTTGCTGAGTGCAGAGCACTGTACTTGGGAGAGTCCAATACAATCAGGGCCTGCACCAGTATCCCCTAGCCACTTCTGGCATCCATAATGCTGACAGACCCCGACCAACTGGAGGAAGCTGAAATGATCACGGCCCCTCAAAGTGGCAGTGGCCTGAGCAGGATCGCCACACCAGTTTAGCTTTCCAATGATTGAGATTTTGACATGTTCATTTCAATTTCTGAATACGTCGCTGATTACAGTATGTCAGCAATTGAAATGTGTTGATGGTTGATATTTCAACATTTCATTTTAAACCACTTTCCACTCTACGCCCCAGACATGAACAGTCATTTAAAGAAAAACGATTTCAACTGGACGTGCCTTAGTTGCAGTTGCACATGGAATAGATGTAGGTAAACCAGTGGTGGATCATTTAAGGCTTGTGTATTCCTTATGCAAATCAAACAATCATTTCTACTGAGTGCGAACAACGTAACATAGCAGTAGACACATTCCCTTTCGTTTGCTTAGAAAAGGTGGAGTTAGCGGCTCTGGAAGCTGGGGAGATCTTCTGCAAATTGAGAGAAGAGTTCAATCCAAAGCATCCTGACCCTCCTTCTTGGCTCAGTGGACATAATAATAATAATAATGGTATTCATTAAGTGCTTACTATGTGCAAAGCACTGTTCTAAGCACTGGGGGGATACAAGGTGATCAGGTTGTCTCACATAGGGCTCACAGTCTAAATCCCCATTTTACAGATGAGGTAACAGGCACAGAGAAGTGAAGTGACTTGCCCAAAGTCACACAGCTGACAAGTGGCAGAGGCAGGATTAGAACCCATGATCTCTAACTCCCAAGCCCGTGCTCTTTCCACTGAGCCACGCTACATTTCTCCAGCAAATTCATTCCCCCACTCAGTCTTCCTTCATCCCACAAGAGGTCATTCCAATTGTGGTTTACGTTTTATTTCGGAGGGTTCCTTCCCTCCTGAGCTCATTTGGTTAATAGAAACGAAGGTAAATCAGCATTATTTCACCCACAAGGGAACCTACCCACGCATGTCTAAAGGCCCAATGGTTTGGGCACTTTTATGGTGCCACTGAAGGATTCCAACCCCAAATGAGGGACCGTGCCTTGCCTAACCTCTACCCTGGGGTTAAATCTTGAAGACAAATGGAATATTTAGCCAAGGACAGGTGAAATGTCAGCAGAAAGAGCTAGTATTTTCACCTCTGTATGTCAGTTCTCATCTGGGTCGCTGGAGCCTGTTTCTTCAATTACAAACAGGTTGAGCCTGAGGGCCTTAAGTTTTCAAAACCAGCTGAAGGGAGGCTAAATGAGAGACGGAGCTGCCAATCAGTTCTTTGCAGGCCTCGTCCTGCTCAGGGCATTCAAGATAAGGGTCTGAACCTGCACTGAATTTGCACTCGGAGGAGGAAGCAGAGGCAGGCTCAGTAATTGGCTTTTACCTGCTGCATTCCAGCTAGAGCCTCCACATGCCAATAGACCCAGATAGAACACTTGCTGATGCCAGCTTTGTAGATGACATATGGGTTCATGCCAGTGGCTGTCACCATGTCTTAGTGAAAAGTCAAGCTTGATTCCCACCAAATTCTAGCGGGAGGGGGGCAATGATTGGAGAAAGCAGTTTCAGAGAGATAGCCAGAAATATCACGTATTAAGCAGCCAGAGAAAGGGCTTGGCTGACGGTCAGAATCTGAAGCAATAAAGCCCAAAGCCACAAAACAAAATGGCCATTCCTGAATCACTGGGTCTAAGCCCTCTGCACGAGTTCTGGTGGATTCTACTTTCTGACCACCAATCCCTGTCCTGCATATCAGCTATGCACAGGCAACATGTTACCAATCTATTGATCTTTCTCCCCAAACAGAAAATATACACTTGTTATTTGTTTGTAAAACTATTCGGGCTTTTCATTTTCTTAGACATATTTTCAGGTTTAGATTCTAAATTGCAATTCATATGAAAATGCTTGGAAAAAAATCCCTGGCAAGAGAAGAATAGATTTCTAGATCTTTTCTCAAATAATCCATGTTTCTTAAAGTAATACCAATCCCTATGAAATGCAAATTTTCTCTTACACAGTTTTGTGCGCGCGCACACACGCACGCACACACACACACACACGTAAGTAAATGTTAAGATCCTAGCTGCTACATTTGGTCACCACCACACAGAACATGCTGTACACAGGTTCTCTTGTTTCTAATTCCAGTATAAATAATCCACCTCATCCTCACCAAGATGAACCGATAAACAACAAGGACTATTTCTTGAGAGAGTATGGTAAGCCTCAGTATCAAGGCAGGACAAAAAATACTCATCGGAGAAATTTCCTTTGCAATTTCACCTGTTTTAAAGCCAACTTAAAGCAAACATAGAGCTCTTTAATTGTGGGAGTATATCATAAAACCAAGACAGGGCTAACCTTTCTGGGTTTATAGACACTTCTGACAACTCCTGAGCAGTGACTCTAGGTAATTTTTTTTTTTTAATCCCTTAAGGAACTTAACATTTTGACATTACTAGTCCTTCATTTTTATTTCCCTTTGCCCAAAGCACACTGCAACTCAAAACGTAAATCAGAAACGGCTACTGATTTTCCAGAAAGGCTGGGCCCCGAGATTTGTTATCTTATTTTGATAAATTCCCTTTAGCTTTTCTGTCTGCACATGCAGAGGAACAAATCCAGCTCCATTTGGGATGCAAGTTTAGACAACAAGACTAAATTAACTGCTTGTGCATTAGGGAAGAGATTTAGAATAACGCAAGTGCCAAGGTTTCTGGAATGAAGAGGCTTCGTGCTGTGAAGATGGTGGTTTCCTTCTCTTGGGGCTAATTCTCTCTCAGCACAACCCAGATCCTTTTCTTTTTTTGTGCCAATCATGTTTTCATCTCTGCGGTGCTATTTCTGACTCATTTCTACCTACCTCCTGTTCCCATGTGACATAGTGTTGGGGTTTTCACCCTGTTTAGCATTTCCTAGAGCTGAGAGTGGACCGGCTACGTAAAGGAACAGGCTGTCCCTCTCTTCCAGCTAAGGGGCACCTGTTGGATGAGGATGCTTCTCTATGCCTCAACTTCTTCATCTGTAAAATGGGATTTAAATGGCTGTTCTCCCTCCCACATGAGACCACGTGGGATGGGGGCTGTGTTTGAAACGACTGCATTGTATCAACCCCAGCGATCAGTGTGGTGTTTGGAAAATGATAGGGGCTGAAATACCACAGTTATTATTATTATAAAGGAACCGAGTGTTGTCAAGTTAAAACAAATGGGTTTTAAGGCAGAAGCAGGATGCAAATTTTAAAGCACAAGTACCGTTTATCAAAACTCGAAACATTCTATTTTGGAGACTGCCTGTAATAAAGGTAAAAGTGGGTTTTCTTTTCATTTTCTGGGTTGGGTTCTCCAATAATTTTGGTGCTGTAAATTTTTCTCATCTGTATGATAGGGATTTTTTTCCACCTCTCACAGGCACTAATTTATCCTAGAACAGGACGTTGGGAGCCACAGGTGCAGAGGTGTTGTGCCAACAGAATATGGAAAAGTTATTATAACTGTTTTGATAGAAAATTATTTTTTTAAAAAGCATCGCGCCTCTCAAAATACAGGGGTTGTGTAAACGAGCTCAAGCTCAAAACACTTTAACAGGTGCACATTCTAATCATCGGGAAATATCATCCAGCAAAGTTTGATCCTAAAACTCTGTTCTGGATAGAGCGTGGCTCTTAAGTAATCAGGGAAATAAGTTTTCTAATTTGTGCTGCTGAGGGTATCTGCCAATGTCACTCCTGAAATTGAGGCGCCTATCCAAAACGTAAATCAAGAAAACACCCTCCCCACTCCTCCTCCTTCCTCCACCCCCACCCCGACACTATCAAGTCAACTTCTAACTTAAATTGTTTTGGAGGCAAGGTGAAAACTGTATCCAACAGAGTGCAGTTTGGAATTTCTCTGCAGTTGAAACCCCAGGAGGTGCTAGAAATCTCTTCATCAGGGTGTCATTACAACCCCGTGCAGCAGTTAGTTCCTTTTGATCTCTGAACAGTTCTGTCCTCAGTAATTTGTGGCTTTCTGTGTACCCTTACGCCTCCCACCTTAATCCGTCAAGAAAATATTCCTCCCCCTAAGACACACATACTTTTGTTTATTTTTACCTCCCTCATGCCTGTTTAGCTCCACACTGCCCCTATTATGTGGCCTAGGAACGGCTCACAGAGCTCTCCCTGATCTAAGGGGCTTGTCAAACTGAAGTAGGTTGGAATAAATGGGTACCCGCCCCCACTCCCACCCCCCTCACGACCAACCGTACTTCCTTAACCCGAGGTGCACCTTTCTGAATGCCATCTCTTCACGAAATCATGCAATTGGACTGATGAAGATTCTGAGCTGTCAATCACCTGAGCGAGCGACGCACAAATAAGAGCCAGATGAAATGGAGCTGAAAAATAAGCTGAACAGGAGCACTCTGGACTGATTGAAAGCCCCATACAAGGCTACAGATGGGCACAGCGGAGTACAGAGCCTTGGGGGAGATATTTGTAGAATTTAACTTCCAACGAGTGGTGGGGAGAAGGTGAGGAGAGAGGTCCCCAATTTCCAATCAGAGCAAGCCTCCTCACCTTCCAGAGTGAGGTGATTAGAGACTAATGAGTGCCTTCTGGAAATCGGTTTTAATTACAACCTTCCCGACAGATCCTCACTGACGAGGCTTCTGGGGATCCTGTGAGTTTTATGGGCCAGGATATCAGGGGCAACATCAGGGTCCTTGTCTCGTTGGAAAAGATTGCAGTGGTCAAGAGTATTTTTCTAGTCGGTATTTATCATCAAGGCTTCGAAAGACCTCGAGGGCAGACGGTGATTGTACCGTCCTCCTTCCTGACTGCTCTCGTCCTATGTTCCCGCAAGACGAGTTTCTTGAACTAATTACAGGGTCTGTGTGGGATGATTCTGGCCAGAGGAGCCACCCGACTTCTCTACTTGATGGTAGGATCAATTAATGCTTCACGGACGGGTGGGTGTCCCTTTCTTCATAAAGGGCGGTGGGGGGCCAGGGGGAAACAGAGGCGCTCCCATATTTACGTAAAAGGCTTGAACTTGCATCCAGAAGATTGGCTTGCCGCTTGAAAAACCATAATAAGGAAAGGATTTTTACAAATCAGCAGTGTGGACAGAGACAAGCAGGATCATGTCAGGGAGGTGAAGTGGGGTGTGGGTCGGGGGGAAAGGCAGCTGAGGGAGGTGGTTCCCTCCTCTTTCCTTTTTGTGCTAGCATCATTACAGGACTATCAAATGGCGGATGTAAGAGTGACAGCTTTACTTTTCAGGGTCTATTGAAAAGTTGGTGAAGTAAAGGAGATATAATCGTTCAGGTAAAGCAGGATATAAAGCAGGCCAGGACCTGCTCTAAAATGCATCAAGTTATTTTACTGAAAGACGGAGACACTTGCCTGTGGCAGGTGCAGAACTCAGGCAGTGCCCTGGTGCCTCAGGAAAAGAAAAACCTGCAGAAAGTGTTGGGACACGTTCTAAGGCTCAAAAGCCACTCATTTTTTTTTGAATAGTTGTTCTATCTTTATTGTCTGCCTGCAAGATTATGGTTTGCAGTAGGAGGGAGCCAGGAGGAGGAGAGGTGAAGTGGGGAATGGGTGGTTTGTGGAGTTGACAGTTCTGGAAGGGTCTGATGACAAGCAGCTACGGGAGAATGACAGGGGTCTTTGGAGCAGACCCTTTAAGTGCTTTTGGTGAAGACTGACAAGGAAGAAGTTTAGGCGGTAGCACACGGGTCTGATTTAGAGACTAATTTTGATTAACCAAGTTTGTCAAGTTGGGATGGCAGAGATTCATGCCTGTCTTTAAAGCCTTTCCATCCTCCTGCCTCCATGATGGGCCGTTTACTGTTGAGAGGCTTTAGAATGATTACAGTCCTTTTGTGTTTCTCACCAACAGAACCCTTGCCTCCTTTCATTCAAGTTCAGGGTGTTTCTTTAACCTTTTCAGGCCAGGTATGGGGGCTCAGAACGGCCCATCAGAGCTCGTCTTCCCACCACTAGCGCGTGGTGATTGATGCCGTGGGGCTCTGAGCATTTAGTACACTAACAGTTCAGGGCACTGCCCACTCACCTCTGGGTCGGAGAGGCGGGAGGATGATGACCCAGCCCGGCCCTACCCACTTCCACCCAGGACCTATGACTCAGAAAAGAAGGGAAGTCTTCTGAGAGGTACTGTCCTGGGCTGAAACCATGGCCTTTGCCTGCTGTTACTGAATAGTCACCGAGAACTCATCAAGTGCCACACTCTGGTAAGGGGACGAATGAAAGAGACAGAGCAAATCTCCCCAAGCCCAAGAGGGGTGATGTCAGAATAAGTAGGCAAACAATTTCCGAGTGCCAGCCGGACACCACAAGTTGTGGACTGTCTGCCCATGGCGCGAAATGAATAAGGAGTTCTAATCACTTCCTGCTAATGATTTAGAGGAAATAAAATGGAGAGCAGAGGTCTCTGGAAAGTGCTGGAAACACTCTCCCTTTAATAATAATACAATTTAAAAAAATCAGCCGAAAGAGAGAAGATGCATTGTTTTAAGAAAGTATTAGACACTGGGGAATTCCTCAAACATCACAGCCCCGAGGGGGTCAAACCACCGTTGGTAGAACATCCACAAACCATTTTAAACAACCAAAACCAAACAGTTAGCAGAGAGGAAGAGAATCAGGCTGGGCTGAATTCTTCACTTCTCAAGTGAATAGAAGTTTTTGGCCTTCCACCTCCTTTGCCTCCCAAGTCACCCAAGCATGCAGGCATCTGCTCTAACCACATGCCCTGTCAAGACGTGTTGCCGCCCAGTGAAGAATGCAAAAATGCCAATCTTATAAAAGTGCAGGATAGGGAGCTGGGGCTTCTGGGGTGGCAGCAGCGCAATTCAACAGACAAAAAAAAACAAAACACAACACACTGTGGAGCCATAAAGGTAAATCCTGAGAGCCAGAGCAGGTGACCGGATACCTAAATGCAGAACTGCCCCAGGGATTTGGCATGTGAAGTCAACCTGCCTCCCTCAACACCTCCTGGAGACTGTCCCCAGTGATGAGAGAGGTCAGCGCTTGCTTGCTGCTTCCCTCGGCTTGCCCTCCCTCTCCATGGCAACCGTAACCCAGAGCTGCCGGCTGAATCAGCTGGAAAGCAGGAGAGGGTGATTGACGGGAACGGCAGTTCGACTCTTCCTGCTTCCCCTCCCATTACCCAAGCCTCCTTCTCTTCTAATGATGGCTGCCACAGGCCACAGCTCCCCCGTGAGAATGACAACTGAGGATCCAGCTGTGCTAACAGTGGCAGGCCTTACAGTCTTCCTCCCACAGGGGCCCATGCCCTTCCTTCAGCAACGAGGCCGGGGCATCCGGACACCAGCTCCAGTGCGTGGCAGCCCGGCTCCCTCTCGGCACACTCCTGCTTAAAAAAAAACCTCAATTGGAACAGTGTGTTCCCCAAAATACAAATGTTTTTCCTTCCCAGCCACCATGGAGCAGGTGCAGGATGGGAAATGCTTTCCCTCCCTGTCCTTATCTCTTCAGGGGCTGGCAGAGAGGGCACCTCTGCAAATGACGGGGAGATCTGATGCCAAGGTACATCCTCTGTGAGCCAAGTAGATTGCACTGTGCATTTGGACACCTGTCATCAAAGGTTGGGTCACCACCTAGGTGGTCCAGGGGCAGGAAGCAAAGGCAAAAAAAGAGTCAAGGGCAGAATGACATGGCCTAGTGAAAAGAGAACAGGCCTGGGAGACAGAAGACCTGGGTTTGGGTCCTGATCCTGCCACGTGTCTGCTGTGTAACCTTGGGCAAGTCACTTAATTTCTCTGGGCCTCAGTTACCTCATCTATAATATGGGGATTAAGACCGTGAGCCCCAAGTGGGACATGGACTGTGTCCAACCTGATCTGCTTGAATCTACGCCAGTGCTCAGTATAGTACCTGGCATATAGTAAACACTTAACAGCTACCTTAAAAATACACAACAGAGTTGGTAATAATAATAATAATGATGGTATTAAGTGCTTACAATGTGCCAAGCACTGTTCTAAGCGCTGGGGGGACACAAGGTAATCAGATTGCCCCACATGGGACTCACAGTCTTAATCCTCATTTTACAGATGAGAGAACTGTGGCACAGAGAAGTTAAGTGACTTGCCCAAAGTCACACAGGTGACAAATGGCAGAGCCGGGATTAGAACCCATGACCTCTGACTCCCAAGCCCGTGATCTTTCCACTGAGCCACGCTACTTCTCTAGATATATTCCCTGCTGTAAACCAGGAGTTATGAGAGCTGGGTTCCTGCTAATTCCAGCTGTTATTTGCCTGCTGGGTGACCTGCCGAATTGTACTTTCCAAGCACTTAGTACAGAGCTCTGCTCAATAAATACGATTGAATGAATGAATGAAGTCCCTGAACATCTCTCACCCTCAGTTTCCTCACCTATAAAATGGGGATTAGATGCCTGTTCAGCCTTTCCCTTAGACTATGAATCTCATGTGGTACAGGAACTGTGTCCAATCTGATTATCTTGTAGCTATCCCGCATTTGACACAGTCGATGCTTAAAAAATATTATTATCATTCCAATCTGCTAGGGAAAGTAGGTAGACACAAATCCTATACATATTATATGAACAAGAGGAAAAAGAGATGCTGCAGGTAGCAACAAAAGCAACCTGTTGCCCACAGAATGCACAATGGCTACACTAGGACAGATCCATCCATGGTCATAGCCACCTTGGGGGCAAGCTCTATTCCAGCACCCCCCAACCCTCCCACAGGGTGGGGAGCCCAGAAAGGGGGTACAAAATTCAATGTCTCCCTATGCCCAGGCATTCCCTTGGCTTTGTGCTTTCTCTTTCCTCAGAAACTGGCTGCTTTGCGGGGGTATTTCAAAAGAAAAAAAACATGGAGCAGACCCAGAGCATGCAAGACTTTAAGACCATTGTGGGTAGGGAATGTGACTGTTATATTGTTCTCTCCAAAGAGTTTAGTGCAGTGCTCTGTACACAGTAAGTGATCAATAAATACCATTGACGGATGCTTCACGCAGAGAAAGGGATCAATTTGTGCCAGGGTTTAGTAAGCATTTTATCTTCACTCTTCAGGGGAGGAAACTGATATAGAGAGATTGTGTGTCTTTCCTAAGGACACAAGGCAGCCAGCAGCAGAGTTGGAATTAGGTCTCCCAGAGCCAGGCTCATCCCAGGAGATCATGCTTTCTCCCTTTGCCATTGGATTTGGATTTAAAACATGGTGTTCATGTGGCTTTCTTACACTTACATTGCATACTCACCCCACCCTCAGCCCCACCACACTTACGTACAGATCTGTAATTTATTTATATGAATGGCTCTCTCCCCCTTCAAACTGTAAGCTCCTTGTGGGCAGGTAACATGTGCCTGGCATATTAATCTCTCCCAAGTGCTTAGTACAGGGCTCTGCACCCAGTAAACACTCAATAAGTATCATTAATTGATTTAAACACTCAATACATGCCCTTAATTGATTGACTGAGTCACCAGGGTCCAAACTCATCAAGCCCAGCCAGTGGATGGGTTTTTAATCAACTATTTCTGAAAACCATTCTCTCTTCCTGGCTGGATAAGACTCTCTACAGTGAAAGGGCTATCGCTCCCTTTAATCCACCACCTTTAGGTGCCCCACATAAAAGCCCCCCGATAAAACAGACTGTAGGGGGTGATTGTGGTAGCAGCAGCCATTAGAAGTAATCTTGGAATCACAGGCTATGGACGCCTCAATGATTTTATGTGTCCGACCTTCAGGGTGGCGACTGCTCTCAAACAGAACACCTGGAGGCTGACATGGAGCGAGCAGCAGAACTGCCACTGAGTAGCGTAGCTTTCAGGAATAATAATAATTATGGTATTTTTTAAGCGCTTACTATGTGCCAGGCACTATTCGAAGCGCTGGGGTAGATACAAGGTAAGCAGGTTGTCCCAAGTGGGGCTCACAGTCTTAGTCCCCATTTTACAGATGAGGGAACTGAGGCACAGAGAAGTCAAGTGGCTTGCCCAAGGTCACGCAGCCGACAAGTGGTGGTGCCAGGATTAGAACCCACAACCTCTGACTCCCAAGCGCAGGCTCTAACCACTGAGCCACGCTGCTTGTCTGATCTAATATCTGAAGCTGGAGAGAAAACCCTTTCCCCATAAAGGGCAAGTCCAGCCAGCTAATGCTCACAGCATGAAGCAGCATTGAAGCAGTGTGGTCTAGTGGAAAGAGCTCAGGCCTCAGAGTCAGAGGACCTGGGTTCTAATTCTGACTCAGCCACTTACCTGCTATGTGACCTTGGGCAAGTCACTTAACTTCTCTGTACCTCAATTTCCTCATCTGCAAAATGAGGACTAAGACTGTGAGGCCCACAGGGGACAAGGATTGCTTCAAACTTGATTATCTATCTTAGTACAGTGACAGGAGCAAAGTAAGCAATGAACAAATACCATAAAAATGGTAGGGTGGAGAATTAACATCAGAGCCAACAATGAAGAGAAAATAGCAACGTTTCCATCTCTTGGGTGACTCCTCTAGAGAGAGAAGCAGCATGGCTCAATGGAAAGAGCATGGGCTTTGGAGTCAGAGGTCATGGGTTCAAATCTTGGCTCCACCAACTGTCCGCTGTGTGACTTTGGGCAAGTCACTTAACTTCACTGTGCCTCTGTCACCTCATCTGTAAAATGGGGATGAAGACTGTGAGCCCCCCGTGGGACAACCTGATCACCTTGTAACCTCCCCGGCGCTTAGAACAGTGCTTTGCACATAGTAAGTGCTTAATAAATACCGTCATTATTATTAGAAAAGAGCTGCTCTGGAAAATTTGTGGTGAGGTGTCAAAAAAGAAAAGAAAGTCCAGGCAGAGTCGCATCGGAAGTCACCAAGCAAAAAAACCAAGCCAAATAATGAGGCATTTTCCAATCAGTCAATTAATCATATTTACTATGTGCAGAGCACTGTACTAGGCCTTTGGGAGAGTAAAAGAGAACAGAGTTGGCAGGTACGTTCCAGTTGAGAGAAACCTTTCTAATTGCACTCATGGCCTTGGAAAAGCAAGTGAATATAAGCAGAAGAAAGAGCGAGAGAGCGAGAGATTTCAAAGACAGAGACAGATGCACGTAGGAAATGAGGAAGGGGGAGAGGGAGAGTAGGACATTGCAAAGACATAGATTGTTTTGAAATTAATATAGGCCTTTGTTGATGCTGATTCTACATTTTCTGAATTTCACACGTAATCTGGGCTGACATCCAGTGAAGCTGGTTAAAATAATGCTTCAACAGACTTCCTTGCTGCTCTCAAGGAAGAGGTAGATACCCTGATAAATGAGAGGGAAAAGCTAATAAAGAACAGTGAAAAACTTGGTCTTTTATGGTCTTTATTAACCTCCGTTTTTACTAAAAGGAGATATCTGTACAGGGAAGGTTAAGAACCCAGTTAAACGAGGGAAGAAAACAGATGTAAAGTTCATTTTTAAACATGGATGTGTTCAAGTCTACAGGGCCTATAAAGTGGCTTCTAGGACACCTGAAGTATTGGAGGAAGCCTGATGCCTGAGAATGGGTCAATATTGTAGCCATTTTTTAAAAAATGAGTGAAAGCGCAAGCATATTAATTGTTACCAGCCACCCTCCCCTCAATGTTCAGAAAAGTACTAGAAAAAAACAGAATCGATCAGCGTTTACCTAGACAAGCCCAGATCACTGAAGAGCAATACACAAGCCTTGGTGAAGATGACAGTTTGCTAGGCACTCTAGACAAGGAAGAAATCACAAAGGAAATCAACCCAGACTACAGTAAAGATTTTGATTTTATCCCACTTAACGTTCCTGTCCACTAAGGAGGAAGACCGCAGCTTAGACTATTGCTCTGGGATGAGTGATGGCCCCAGGGTGATTACCAATGACTCAGTGTTAACCTGGGAAGGGAAATATTTAGTAGTGTCCCATTTGGGGTATCAGTCCTGGGTCCAGTTTTATTTAATATCTTCATCGATCCCTTGACTACTGGAAGGGAGGTAATACCCATCAGGCACACATGGAACACCAAGTGAAACAGTGTGCAGGCACCCCAAGAAGATATCTCAAGTGACCTTGACAAATTAGAGAAGTGATCCATCAAAGCAGGATGATGTTGCATAGGGACCCGGGGGACTAAAAAACAGTCTCCTCTGTGCAAGGTGGGGAAAGGCTGTGGGGCAGTTATTTACAACCTAACAGGATACAGTTAGCTAGATTAGAAGGAGGATGTCAGGTTGCAGCCAGGAAGTAATCCTTCAGCTCTGTTCAGTTTCAGACAAGCCTGTATTCGAGCACTATGCCCCCCAAAAGGGGAGGGAAAATTGGAGGATGTGATTTCTGCACAAGTGATCCCTGCAAATAGAGGGAGGCTCTAAGTCAAGTCTAAAGTGGGGGACATGTTATCCCCTCCCCAATGTTACTACTGCCAGCTGGGCTGCAGCAGTTGGGTGGGAGGGAGAGAGAAATGTGCAGATGATCTTACTCTGAGCTTGAGTGTTCAAGGAGGGTTGGGGAAAGGAGGAAGAGAAAGAGAAATATGACAAAAAGTGTCTTTGCTGGGGATCCAATTTTGAATTTTCACACTAGAAGAACTTCTTGAACTAAATCCTGGACCAGTTTACCAGAAGTAATCGAATTGCCAACTGTGAATCTTAGGTGCTGAAAAGCATTCAACTGCCTTAGACAGGGGGGAGACTCAGAGATGCTCCTTCAACATCCCTTATAGCTCTGTGATGTTCTGCCCTGACGGAAGGTGTCAGAAGTCAGTTTTATTTAAACCCCAGTCATCCAAGAACTCTGAATCTGACCCGAGTCAACCCATTGATCCTTTCAATGGACACAAGTGCTAAAGGGCAGAAGATGATCTCAAAAACATAAGAACTTGCAACATCTTCCTGATCTGGCTCATCACTCTCAGGCCTTTGCTAATTTTCAGAGGATTCATGTCTCCATCTATATCCCAGACAGGTTCTCTCAGCTAGAAACCACACACCATATAAGATTCAGCCAAGAGCTTTTACACTCAGGCAGCATGCAAAGTAGGGTTGGGTAGGGAACATGTCTACCGACTCCATTAGATTGTACTCTCCCAACTGCTTAGTACAGTGCTCTGCACACAGTAAGCACCCAACAAGTGCAATCGATTGGGGTGAACCTGCCAAAATGGAGAAATTTACTGGGCAAGATCTTTATAAATCTCTTCCTATGCCCAGATAGCACCTATCTCAAGCTGGAACAGGCAGGAACAGAGACCCTGGAAGGAGCATCAGTGAGCAAGCCAAAAAAATCACCATCTTATCAGCTAGCAGTTCTAAATGAACAACTGACCTCTTTGTATTAGCAATGACTAGATAACTGTGAAGGGACAAATACATTTAAAGTATTTTCCTTCTACTTCTTCCATCAGACACTAAAGTGGCCTTCCCTTCTTCCCCTAGCTAGTTGGGGGATTCTAGGACTCGGTCCCCAACTAACTTCCACCGCCTCTGTCAGGTCATTCTCATAGCCACTCTTCACACTTAGGAATATCCTGATTTAATAATAATAATGATGGCATTTGTTAAGCGCTTACTACGTGCAAAGCACTGTTCTAAGCGCTGGGGGGTATACAAGGTGATCACGTTGTCCCACGTGGGGCTCACAGTCAATCCCCATTTTACAGATGAGGTAACTGAGGCTCAGAGAAGTTAAGTGACTTGCCCAAGGTCACACAGCAGACAGATTTCTGTTGAGTCAGTTCTCCTATAATCTGCGCTTTCACTGAATAGAAGACCATTGAAGAATTAGGGAATGTTCTTTTCACAGTGTGTGTCTTTCTGAATAGAATGTGCCCCTCCATGTCAGGGCAGGTAGATGTGTAAAAGTAAATAGTTGTGAGCATGAGCCCAGAGTCATCAAGACGTGCACACGCTAATGCAAATTTTCCATAAAATGTTTCTTCAAGGACACAATAATATTACAGGAGAACTGACTGACCTTCTACTTATTGATTTTTCCAGAATCTTGGTGTTGTAAATTACATCTCTATTTTTCCTCCTGCTTCCACTGTGCATGAACAATTCATATCTATCGGGTTCCCCCATTAGATTGTAAGGCCCTCAAGGTATGGAACTGTCTTTCACTTTTATCATCCTCTCCCAAACATCCAGTCTAAGAAGCAGCATGGCTTAATAGATAGAGCATGGGCATTGGAGCCAGAAGGACCTGGGTTATAATCCCAGCTCTGTTACATGTCTGCTGTGTGACCATGGGCATGTCATTTCACTTCTCTGGGCCTTAGTTACCTCATCAGTAAAATGGGGATTGAGCATGTGAGTCCCCTGTGGGACAGAGACTGTGTCTAACCTGATTAGCGTATATCTACCCCATGCTTAGAACAGTGCTTGGCACAAGTACCACATTTAGTATTATTATTATTTAGTAGGTGCTTAATAAATACTTCTGAATGAATACTGACTGAATAGTGAGTTCTTGAGGATGCTATGACTTCTCTCCTCTTTGTGGAGCTTGGAGTGAGCATATTTATTCATTCCAATTACCCCATAAGAGAGTAAGATCCTTGTGAGCTAGGAACATATCTTGCACTTCTGTTTTACTTTCCAAGAGCTTGGCACAGCGCATTGCACTCAGTAGACACTCAAATACCATTACTACAACTCTCACCACTCCCCTCCAGCAGTGGCTAAACTGTAGCCAGGAGGAGTCAAGCGCCTCCTGCAGATAAATAAACCCTCTCCAGTGCTCTGGGGTCCACTGGGATAAAAGGTGCTTTATGCATGTAAGGTGTAATTACTGTGTTTCTTTTAATGAAGTGATGCATGCCGTTGTTGTGCTATGGCGCAGAGGCCTAATTACCCAAACACTGCCATTAGTTCACACACTCACCAGGAGCAGTGATGAAGGGCAGATGCTGTAAAGATAGCACTGTCGACCATTTGCTGCCCAGGTTCAGGCACAAGGACACTTCAAATGATACAGCAGCTCCTACCAGAAGCAGCCCCCCATTTGTCCAGAAACCTCAGAGAGCAGACAATCCAGCTGAAACATCTGCAGAAAACACGAAGGATGAAACAGCCACCAAGACCAGAGAATGGCCGCACAAAGCTAAACCGGATCAAAGACATAGATCTGGGGCCGAAGTGAGTTTTGCCCAGGCTGGAGCAGTCTCTGTCCCGCTAACTGCCTGGAAACAGTAAAACGGCTCTCGCTGGGACACGGAGACACAGGCTGTGTCAGAAATCCATTTCAAACACAGGCAGCTGAAAGGGAATCATTCATTGCACTTGGGAACTAGATGTACCCAGAAACCAGTCCAACTTCTTGCCGCCACCACCGGGAGAGGAAAAAAAAAATGGAACTCGCCAAATTTGTATTGTATGAGATTGCTCAAACTCAACAGCCCCTCGAGGAGTCAGGAGCAGGCACTGACCTGCATGCATTTTTCCAATCCCAACCCTGCCGGTATGAGTAACAGTTAGGAAAACACAAAGAGCTTTAAAAGGTTCAAAGGATATTAAAAAAGTGGCTGAATCATTATTATCCCAAGGTTGCTGAATATTTAGAATTCTGTAAACAGAAAATCTTCTAAAAGGGAGAGAAGGGTAGAAGTTATCTAACCCTACTTCCTAGCAATGTTATTTCCGGAACTGAATTCCCCAGGGGGACTAAGTTTTGTTTCCTACCTATGCACACCTGTCTCTCCCATTCAGAACCTGACTAGAGAGCAGAGAAAGCTCTCGGCAGGAGAGTGACCCCCGACGTCTCTTTTGCTGGGCCCTCTGGCTGCTCACGGCCTGGTTTGGATTCCCATAAAGCTGAGCAAAGGGTCCTGTTCAAAATACAGCTTGGAGCAAACATCCCATTTTGAGAAAAGTAAATGGTTCGCTAGAACCCTGGAAATCATGTCATCTTCCTGCAAGCGGGAACGGTGATCACACAGTACTAGGATACTCTGACAGGCTGAGTGTTTGACGTGAGTGAGAGGAAAAGGTGAAAAAGTATGGGTGTCTTGAAGGACTTGGCCATCCAAAGTAAAGGGGAAAATCTGATTGGGCTGGAATCTGTTGCACTGTAGGAAATAATAATGATAGTAATAATAATAATAATTACTATCATCATTATTATTTATATTTTTATTATTTATAATTATTATTATTCATTCAATTGCATTTATTGAGTGCTTACTGTGTGCAATTGTGTGCAATTGTGTCTATATGCCAAGCAGTGTAGTAAGTGCTACGGTAGACAGACACAAGATAATCAGGTCCCACATAGGGTTCACATTCTAAGTAGGAGGGAGAGCAGGTATTTGAATCCCCATTTTATAGATGAGGAAACTGAGGCACAGAGACTTGTCCAAGGTCAAACCCAGGGCCTCTGACTCGCAGGTCCATGCTCTTTCCCCTAGGACATCACTCCCCCATGAAGTGGGGGGAAGGAAAAATCTCATGGGGATAGGCCCGTGTTTCCTGGTTCAGGGAGAATCTGCTGCAGCTCCCGCCACACATACACATGAGGTTGGTACTGAGAGAGTATCATGAAAGCTTAGACCACTAAGACCAGGAAAAGTTTATAAAAGGAGTACAATAATATCGTGTTAGAAAACCATGCAGAAATGGAATGCTGGGAGAGTGCAACAGGTAACAAATACAAAACTTTAGGGATCATCATCTAACACCAACTTGATGAAAAGCCCCAGAAAGGAGTGAATCTAGCCTGTGCTTAAAGACCTTCAGAAAAAAGGATTCCCTAACACTCTTGGTAATGTCCTAAAATTTAAGGGCGCTTTGTCAGTAAATTAATAAATTCTTCCAGGTTCCTCCACAGGGGTGGTGGAAGATAGGAAGTCATCATCTCCTGCAAATCCTTTTCCTATTTAAGCCATCAATACATTTCCCCCTTCAGACATCTCTTCTCTTTCTTCAGTAACACCCCTCAGGGTCGAGAACGGTGGTCCATGAATAGCGGTAGTGCCTACATGGGACAGGGGTGTTGGTCTTTACGTGCAGCTAAAATGACTTTGGCTACAAATCCACTCAGCCGCCTGCTCCACAAAGAGCCCCATAATAATGTTGTTATTTGTTAAGCGCTTACTATGTGCCAAGCACTGTTCTAAGCGCTGGGGCTGATACAAGGGGATACAAGGATACAAGAGCCCTCTAGCTGTTTGCAGAACCATGCTCATCCCTAGTCCTCCCCTCGAGGCTCTGCCCTGGCATTAGCTCATCATCATGACGATCGGGAAGTATCTCTTCTCCCTCCCTGTCCTGGTCACCCACCGGCTTTAAGGCAGGTGTCAAGGTGGCGCCTTGCCCAGGCCAAGTAATGTCTAGAAAGGTCTGCACATAATAATAATAATAATAATGGCATTTGTTAAGCACTTCCTATGTGCAAAGCACTGTTCTAAGCACTGGGGAGGATACAAGGTGATCAGGTTGTCCCACGTGGGGCTCACAGTCTTAATCCCCATTTTACAGATGAGGTAACTGAGGCACAGAAAAGTTAAGTGACTTGCCCAAAGTCACACAGTTGACAGTTGGCGGAGCTGGGATTTGAACCCATGACCTCTGACTCCCAAGCCCGTGCTCTTTCCACTGAGCCCCGTTGCTTCTCAGGTCCCACATCCCACAGGTCTCAAACCTGTGCGAAACAGCATAGGAGAAGGAGTATGGCCTAGTGGAAAAAGTACAGGCCTAGGAGTCGGAGGACCTGAGTTCTAATCCCAGCTCTGCCAACTTAATGATGGGTAACCTTGGGCAAGTCGCAACTTCACTGTGCCTCAATTTCCTCATCTGTAAAATGGGGATTCAATACCTGCTCTCCCTCCTACTTAGACTGTGAGGCCCATGTGTGATAGGGACTTTGGTCCAGTCTCTGATTAACATGTATGTACCCAAGCTCTTAGAACAGTGCTTAACACACAATAAGCACTTAATGGGTACCATTTTTAATATAATAATCATCATAATAATAATACAGACCTGTGTGAATGAAGCAAGCCAGTTCAAAGCCAAACTTAGATGGCTCCGATCAGATCCAGGCTGAAGCCCTCCTCTTCCCTATTCTGTTCATGCCAGGATAGGGGTGGACTGGACCCTAAATTTCTGGCCTCTTGCAGGATACACCCCACACTCCAAACAAGCCAGCAGTGGGACCACTCGAGTCTTCACATCTTCCTGCCCCAGTTTGCTGCTAAGGTAGACAGAGAGGGTGATTCTACTTTAGAGAACAGCAAATTCTATCATTCCTGATTACTCCTGACTCCTTAGATTTTCAGACAGCACACAAGTTCTAAAAGGTCACTGGACATTTTTAAATCCTGGAGTGCAGTACTGGTGGCAGATGCCTTTTCGGCTGACACTCATGTGATTGCCCGGGCCAATCAAGCAACACAAATGAGAATTGAAGCAGTAACATAGACTGCCCTTGTCTTAGCTGACCCAAGCAAGCATGCTTCAATCCAGACTCAAAGTTAAGGATATCACCTGGGATCAGATCACAGGGGTGTTGGTGGAAAATGGGGGTGCAAATGGTTGGACCATTAAGAGTTGTGAGGGAATCCAGCCAGATGTTTGTTTTTTGCTGAGCGGTGTTCTTAAACCCCTTGTAGACATAGTATTTGATATATGTTCTACACTTAAAAAGGGTTAGAGAGCATGAACAAGGGAAAGGTCCAGAGGAGAGTGATAAAAGTGAGGGGGGGGGGATTAAATTTTTTTGAGGAGAGATTAAGTAATTGAGATTAATTCTAAAGAAGTTTACAGGATGACCTAATAGTCCTCAAGTATGTGAAAGGTTTCACGGATAGAATGCTAACCAGTTGTTTTCCACGTCTATGGGGGACTGAACAAGAGGCAAAGGGCTTAAATTAAAGCACAAGACCACCTAGTCTTGTGGGGTGGGGTGGGGGGGGAGGGAGGGAAAATAACATGTGAATAAAACTTTTAACTACTGTAATGAAACATGGTATTAAACTACAATGAAAATGGTATTAAACACTCTATAGGTGCCAAGCACTGTGCTAAGCAGTAGACTACAGTGCTACAGTAGAAACAAGATAATTAGTTCGGTCACAGAATCCTTTCTATAATGGGCTCATAATTTAACAGGTAAGGAGAGCAGGTATCTTAATTCCATTTTAAGAGTTGAGGAAACTTAAGCGTGTTATGCGGCTTTCCCAAGATCTTACACAGCAGGTCAGTGGCTGATCATGCATTAAAACCTGGGCCTCCCAGGTTCTCCATCCCCAAGAATGAAAAACAAAAAAGCAACCAGCCAGCCAGCCAACTGTCCTGGAGGTGTTCATCATTCACCTGTGTGGAGGCAGGGAGCTAAACAAAATGACTTCTTCAAATGCCTTTTGGCTCTAGAAGACTGTGGCTGGTTGCCTGGTGTTCCTTCCCACTCTGACCCACTGTCCAGATTCCAACTCCACTAAGTGATTTAACTCAGATCATCATTGATAATGCTGCTTTAGACTGGAGTCCTTTTCAGCAAGTTTTTTAAGCAGGTTACTACCTCTGCTATCCAAAAAATGGCCACCCCGGGGGGCGCCTGCATTATCTTCTTCCATATACCTGAAAATGGCTGATGACAATTATCAGAGCTAAGAATGAAGATTCAAGGAAGATAGGGCCTCCCACATTAAAAGATAGCCATCTGTTCCTTTTGCCAATGGGAAGAGGAAAGGAGATTACAACAGATACTTAAGGGGTTGGGGGTGGAGGGGGGGGCATTCCCCCCAAAACTCACTCAAGGATAATTACATGTTTCCATACTGTTGGATGATAGTATTTTATTTCTACTAATCCAAGTTCAGGATAATATAGCAGGAGCCTCTAAACATTTGGTACCTTAAATTTAACGTTCTGTCCGATCTTTGGCATTTGAATAATAATAATAATAATAATAATAATGATAATGGCATTTATTAAGCGCTTACTATGTGCAAAGCACTGTTCTAAGCGCTGGGGGGATACAAGGTCATGAGGTTGTCCCACGTGGGGCTCAGTCTTCATCCCCATTTTACAGATGAAGGAACTGAGGCCTAGAGAAGTGAAGTGACTTGCCCAAAGTCACACAGCTGACAAGTGGTGGAGTCAGGATTTGAACCCATGACCTCTGACTCCAAAGCCCAGGCTCTTTCCCACTGAGCCACGCTGCTTGTGATTTCCACTATGTACAGCTCTTCTGGAGCTAGGACCCCAAATCCTCCGAGCCCATTACAATACATATAACTTGGTAATTGAGGAGTTCATTTACTCCTTTAGAGCCGTGTCTCCCATCCGTCGTCACTAAGGGTTTCAAATCAAGTCACTTACTAAGTAGTGCTGCAAATCAAAACAGTTTTACCTTAAATTCTATTGAATGATTACTCCTGATCCTAGATTTATGACACTTGTGCTCTAGATGATTAAGCATAGACAAACTTTAACTTTCATGTACTGTGATGAACACAGGATTATGCGGTGTAAAAATCATGCACCCCATGAATTCACTTGAACTAGCAATATCCCGTCTCTTAACATTACCAGTTCAGACTTGGAGAAACAGCGGCCTAGTGGACAGAGCATGATCCTGGGAGTCAGGAGGACCTGGATTCTAATCTCTGCTCTTCCACTTGTCTGCTGTGTGACCTTCGGTAAGTCACGTATCATCTCTGTGCTTCAGTTACCTCACATGTAAAATGGATATTAGTTTTGTGAGCCCCATGCGGGACGTGGACTGTGTCAAACCTGATTAGCATTGATCCACCCCAGAGCTTAGTACGGTGCCTGGCACATAGTAAGTGTTTAACAGAAACCATAAAAAACAAAAACAGATTTCGTATTATCACGCTAAAGGGATGGAGAATGCTGTGAAAGGCAAATTAAACTACTAATTTGTACTAAAGGTTCAGGGGAGGAGAAGCAAATTCAACTCTGCTTAGATTGCATTGAATTCTTTATTTTATTGTGCTTCCTTGGCCCATTATCATTTTATATTTTGTATTATCTTTCCACCACAGAGCTCAATGTATTTTATAAACTGTAAGTTACCCCAGAGATATTCTCCTCTGAGGGTGATAAACACTGGACATGGGGGGTTTGGTTTAATTTTGTTTTTCCATCCTCATGCTTGTTTTCTAATTGCATATCCTTAATGATAATTAAAATACCTTTAGAGGGAGGCCGAGAATGGCACTGTGCGAGCAAAGCACGTCCCTTCATTAGGAATTAAGTTATCAAAGAGATTTGAAACAAGAAGAAGAAAATCCTGGTTCAACAGCATACTCCACTGATCTTTACTGGGTTCTGCAGCCCTTCCATGGGCACCTGTACATTCTGATGTGTTGTCATAACCCTCAGAGCTATGTAAACAAGCAAGTCCTGTCGTGTTGCTGGCTGACTCCAGCAATCACAGACCCAGACAAACGGATCTCTGGAGGAGTCATATAGGCAACTGCATCATCACTAGCACCCAAAGTGGGGCGGGGGAGAACGAGAGAAAGTGCTCACAGAAGGGGGAAGGTGAAGTGGGGAGAAGAGAGGGGAGGGAGAGAAAAAAGTGAAAGAAAAAAGCGCTTTGGGGGAAATCTGTGCCCTTGTTAAAATGCCTTGTTATGACTCCTCAACAGACTCTCTCTGAGGTGTTTCACTTTAAGATTATCATAATCCTTTCATTTTTACTCCAGGGAGTTAATAAAAACAATAATAATAGTGGTACTTGTTTCGTGCTCACTAGGTGCTTGACACCGGGGTAGACGCAAGATAATCAAGTCAAACAGTCTCTGTCCACATGGGGCTCACAGTCAAAGAGTTCAGCTGGACTTAAGGTTTCTGGGTTTCAAAGTCCACTGGTGTCCTGCTCCCAGTGGTATCTGGGCAAGTTTATGAGGCCAACACTCCTGTTAACACCATTAAGATGACCTCAGCCATTATGGTCACCTTGGCTTTTTGAATTTTCCCTTTTTAACCCAGATAGGCCTGCACACAAAGTTCTCACTCTTACGACGCCCTCACTGTACACCAATGTATGCACTTCGAAAGATTTCCTGCGGCTGTAATCCCCTTCAGGGCAGGGAGTGTGCCTTTCGCTACTGTCACCTTTTCCCAAATGCTGAGTACGTTGTTTCACATTTTGTAGGTGCTCAGAGAATATTATTGATTGATTTCCCGTATTTTTATGCCTAGAGTTCTAAAGGGGAGGTGACCTGAGGAGAAAGTAAGTAGGGAGTAAGCAGAAATTCCTACCCTCCTTAAGGCTTGCAATCAGCTCTCACTCACCTACCATGGCCCTTTTCTCCCACTACACCTCAGTCCACGTGCTTTGCTTCGCTTAGGCCAATCACCTCACTTTGCCTCATCCTCACCTTTCCTGGCACTGACCTCTTGCTAAGCTCTTCCTTCTGCCTGGAATGCCCTCCCACTTTTACGTGTGGTAGACCACCATTCCCCTCATTTTCAAATCCCTTCTGAAGTCTCATCTCCAAGAGGTTTTCCCTGACTAGTCTCTCAGCTTCTCATCCTATACATTCCCACCCAACTCCCACTTCAGTGAATCACTTGGGCATTCACACTCCCCACCCCGCCCTGCAACTCCCAAGGCACTTATGTGCATTCTTTTATACAATCTTGCTTCCTCTTACCTGTAATTTATTTTGAGGTCTCTCTCCCAACTAGATTGTAGGCGCCTTGTATGCAGGGGTGTCTACTAATTCCACTGTACTCTCCCAAATGTTCAGTAAAGTGACTACATAAAATAGGCACTCAAATACCATTTATTGAATGGATTGGAATTGCACTGCCAAAGCCTAACACCAGGCCCTTCTTTCAAGTTCCATCAGTTCCCACAGCTAATGAACATTCCTACTTTACGGATAAAAAAATGTACCGAGGAAACTGGGCAAGTGGCAATACACTAACGGACAAGCGAAAGAAGTGGTGAAAGGGAGGACACTCCTGTTGTGGATATGAATCTCTGAGGAGCCTAACATTTTTCAGATTTGTTGCACCTTTTTTGTATTTCTCCCAGGTTCTCTGTCCCCTTTTAGTTTCCTCAACTGCCTGGTTAAAGTAGCACTTCATTTGGCAGGACTGCGAAAACATTTCTCATCTCTGTGAGATTCAGGTTTCCGTTAGAGAGACAGAGAGAGCAATGAAAGAATTCTAAGACCAGTTAAGGGAGGGAGAGGCTTTGCTTTATATGCTCATTTTATCTGCAAAGGTTATTAGCACCAACCACCTTTTCAGAGGAAAAGAATCCTGAAGAGACTTCAAAGATATCTCCTGGAGTATATATTCATTTCCATTAACATTTGATTCAGTTAACCCATCTCAAACAAGAACAGAAGGAGACTTTATCTCAGGTCTTTAGACTTTGCCCTAGAAGTCTAAAGGATTTGACAGAAAACAATTCCTCAAGTTAGCCCTGAAGTTCCTTGGGGCTAGTAAGATAGATAAGCTCTTTGCAAAACACTGGCTGTAGTACCCTTGGCAAATAGCATTTGGCCTTAAACATGCCCATTTGTCACTGAATTGCTGTGTAAGGTGACACTCCATTTTGTTATTATTGCATGGTGTTTAATAGTTATATAGGAATCAAGACATCCGCTTTCTGCTCCCCTCTCGCATTCCAGGCACTTTTCTGAATCCTTCCACCTCTGTGGCTCCCTGGCTCTCAGCTTCAGAGGCATCAAGGTGTGGGCTATGACATATACACCCTGGGACTCCTTCAAGTGCTCCTCCAAGGGGCACGGTGCTGCCCAGGCCTCCTCATCCTTTCCCATCTTACTCAGCTCTTGCATTTCGAGACCATACGCTGTCATTTTTCTCTTCATTTCTATGGCCACTGACAAAGCCGGCTGGTGTTCTCACCAAGCCGTGTGGCTTAGTGGGTAGAGCGTGGGCCAAGGAGCCAGAAGAACCTGAGTTCTAATCCCGGCTCTGCCCCATGTCTGCAGTGTGACACTGGGCAAGTCACTTCACTCCTCTACGCCTCAGTTACCTCATTTGTAAAATGGGGTTTGAAACTGAGGGCCCCACAGGGACTACATCCAACCTGATAACCTTGAACCTACCCCAGTGGTTAGAACAGTGCTTGGCACATAGTAAGCATTTAATCAATTCCATCACCATTACTACTGTTTGCTGGACTTCTGCTGAAAACACTAGTTTGAGGTGTTTTAATATCTCAGCCCTGAAACCTAGCCGATTCTTGACTTCCGAGTGGGGCCCGTGGCCTCTTTCCAGTCACCGAACCGAGCTGAAGAGAAGCTGAACACCAATCAATCGTATTTATTGAGTGCTTACTGTGTGCAGAGCACTGTACTAAGCGCTTGGGAAGTACAAGTTGGCAACATATAGAGGTGATCCCTACCCAACAGTGGGCTCACAGTCTAGAAGGGGGAGACAGAGAATAAAACAAAACATATTAACAAAATAAAATAGAATAGATATGTACAAGTAGAATAAATAGAGTAATAAATACGAACAAACATATATACATAATAATAATAATAATAATGATGGCATTTATTAAGCGCTTACTATGTGCAAAGCACTGTTCTAAGCGCTGGGGAGGTTACAAGGTGATCAGGTTGTCCCACAGAGGGCTCACAGTCTTAATCCCCATTTTACAGATGAGGGAACTGAGGCCCAGAGAAGTGAAGCGACTTGCCCAAAGTCACCCAGCTGACAAGTGGCGGAGCCGGGATTTGAACCCATGACCTCTGACTCCAAGCCCGGGCTCTTTCCACTGAGCCACACTGCTTATACATATACATATATACAGGTGCGTAGGGAAGGGAAGGAGGTAAGGCGGAGGGGGAGGAGGGGGCTCAGTCTGGGAAGGCCTCCTGGAGGAGGTGAGCTCTCAGTAGGGCCTTGAAGGGGAGAAGAGAGCTTGGTGGACGTGCAGCCAGGAAGGGGAACACCAGGAACACCAGGAAGGGGCTAAGAGAGGCAGCAAGGTGTGTGTTAACTTCTAGACTGTGAGCCTGTTGTTGGGTATATGTTGCGGATCTGTACTTCCCAAGCGCTTAGTACAGTGCCCTGCACACAGTGAGTGCTCAATAAATACGATTAAATGAATGAACATGGGGGCCCCCTAGTGTCAATTTCTGCGTGATTTGTTCTCAGAGCTACAGTCTCCTGCTGGGCAGCTGGAACCTGTTCCTGCAGAAATGATCCCAGTTCCCCCCGGCCAAAATAACTGTAATGCACAGGCAAACCAATTAAATAAACTGCAATGGACACGTATGGCAGGGTAAATCTGGAAATCCTACTTGTAGCATGGGAACTAAGCGATCCGGCTCTTCACAGTGATTGAAGCTGGAAATTTAACAATGCCAACGAGGGCTGGGCTTAGCCTCACCAATGAATTCATTAATTGTGTTTATTGTCAGTATTGTCTAGCTGTGTCTTTGAGGTAGAGGATCATAAAGCATAAATGACAGCAGCTGGATTACAGAGTCGTTGTTCCTGTTCAGGTAGGGTTCAGCTAAGCGTGTCACTGGAAACTCTCATATCTGGTGAACATGCAGAGTAACTCAAATGGAGAAAATGAACTGGCTCAAATGCTTTCAGCAAAAGGAACCACTCTTCTACTCCACTTTTTGGTGCTGAATACTCTTTGATGGTTCTTCACTGACCCAGTGAAATGTTTTCTTATTTGGGGGGGAAAAGTGTAACTGCCTTAAATGCAGCTAAGATTGGAAATCACAGAGTCAATCAAGCATCCAGTGATATTTGAGTGTTTACCGCGTGCAGAGAAGCACTGAGAAGCATTCATTCATTCATTCAGTCGTATTTATTGAGCGCTTACTGTGTGCAGAGCAGTGTACTAAGCCCTTTGGAAGTACAAGTTGGCAGCATATAGAGACGGTCCCTACCCAACAGCAGGCTCACCGTCTAGAAGTACTGTACTAAGGGTTTGGGAGAGTGCAACACAACAGAGGTGGTAAGCACAACCCCTGCCTTCAAAGAGTTTACGGTCTAGAGTGCTAAAAGCTATGCTGTGGGGAAGATTCCCAGGTTGAAGTTGAGAACTGAACACAGCAGGGAAACAGAGAGCACTGTTAGAAGAAATTATCAAATCATTTCCCAACTAGCAGTCTCCTTATCTTTACTTCTTGGGGATTTGTCTTATGATCATTATTTAATATGGATTAAACATCCACAATTAACCAGGAAATATATAAAATATAAAAATATTAAAAAATATTAAAAAAATGGCCAAGTGGAAAGAGCCCAAATCTGGGAATCAGAGGATCTGAGTTTGAATCCCGGCTCTGCAATCTGTCTGCTGTGTGACCTTGGGCAAGTCACAACTTCTCTGGGCTTCGATTATCTCATCTGTAAAATGGGATTGGGAACCCCAGGTGGGACATGGACTTTGCCCCAACCTGATTGGCTTGTGTCTACCCCAGCACTTAGTACAGTACCGTACATAGTAAGTGCTTAAATACCATATTAGAAACAAAGCAGGGCCCATTACAGTTTTTCACTACTTTTTGTATTTTGATTTCCTAATATTTTGTTCTGAGCTATTCAGGTGGCAACCACTTTATACAGGGACAGTGTTTCATTTTCATTATTACTATTTCATCACTCATTATTAGAGATGGCTTCAGCTCCAGCAATACATACATACACACACACACACACACACACACACACACACACACAAAATACTTTATGAGAACAAGAAACCATCAGTGCTTACTCAAGGGATTTTACAATTTGTGTTTTGTACCATTCTGTGCTCCTGTCAGCGCAAAAACCACAATATATTATAAAACAATAATAATTGGGTCAATTCATTGGCTCGTTATTTTAATATCTTTAACTGCTCTGGTGTCTTCCACTGAGCATTTCAACCCCTTGTGAATTTGCTGGCTATTTCTCAGCAGGAAAAATGGGCAGCTGATTCCAATGGAGACCCCATTGGGTCCCCCAACAAAAGCTCTGCTGCTGATAAAAACAAGCCTGAGAAAAATGCCAAGCACAGTGGAGCGGATTGATAGCACATGGATGCGAACCCCAGGGAAAGCTTCAAATGCTGATGGACAGTTCACTTTCATCTGGGGAGTTATCTTCATCAGCGGGAGACAAATGATTAGCTAGCAATTCATATGGGGGTTCTTGGGGGACTCTGCCCCATCATACTTAGTCGCCATATCTGCGTAAGCTGTTTGGAGTGGGAGTTATGGGGGAAATGATGTGTTCAACTAAGGTTAATCACTTAATTTTCAAAATCCTGTTTCCGCGATTACCGCGAGTGATTGTGCGCACCAAGGCCACAGAGACAAGGCAGCTTACATACTCCTTCTGGGCCAACTAAAGACATCTCTTTAATCATTTCTTGAATGAGCCCTATGATTATTTATTTGGTTCCAGCAGCCATCTGGGCTCAAGTTCTGATATCTTCCTAATGCAAAGGTCTTTTGTGGACTAGGGGTTAAAGGGTTCCCTAAAGGAGACGCTCTCTCACAGATTTCAGAGCTGGTTCTGGGAGAATTTTTTTTAGATCAGATTCCTTTTTCCGAGGTGGAAGGTTGGGGAGAGAGAAAGTGGACATGTGTAGGCATTTTGGAACAGTCTCTGTCAAGCAAATTTACTTTTGCTTATTAAGACACGCGGGCTCTTTTCCAACATCTTGGAGAAATAATAATTGCAGACTGTGAGCCCGTTGTTGGGTAGGGACCCTCTCTATAAGTTGCTGATTTGTACTTCCCAAGTGCTTAGTACAGTGCTCTGCACAAAGTAAGTGCTCAATAAATATGATTGAATAAATGAATAATAATAATAATTGTAGTATTTGTTAAGTGACTTACCATATCTCTGGAAGCAGAGGGGTGATGATATTTCTCTTGGTGGTCATCAATGGCATTTATTGAGCACTTACTATATGTAGAGCACTGTACTAAGCATTTGGGAGAGTATAATACAACAGAATTAGGAGTCCTGCCCATAATGAGCTTACAGTTTAGACTGCTACTCACTTAACTGTACATTGTACCATCCCAGAGAAGAAATAAACATGCTTTCCAAAGGAGTCGTTGTTCACAGACCAAACATATCAGGGTGATTTGGGATTTAACCAAATTGCCTAAGACAAAGACCCCCAGACTGTGCCTAAATTAGAAGGACCTTCCTTGGGTCCTTCTAGCTGCTCTCGCCTACCTAAGCATCCACCCATTACAGCCCCAAAAATAGCCTGTCGCCAATGAATGGAACTCTAGACTGGGAAGCACGACACCTGGGCTTTCTTCCCAGCTCCACTCTTAGGGTTGCTAAATGGCCACAGGCAAATCACTTTCTTCGCTTCAGTCTACCTGCCTATAAAATAGCTATTAAAGAAGTCAGTAAACTTTCGTTGCTTCAGTTAACCTATCTATAAAATGGGCATAATAATGTTCTTGCCACCTACCTACTTCACAGAGCTGATGAGAGGCTTTCCCAGTTCATGTTGGAAAAGTGCTTGGGGGTCTTCAGATGAAAGGTGCTCTTTAAAATGCAGAGTGTTATTACCATGGTGGCAGACGCAGGTAATGCCATGTGCACCACTGGGGAAAATGAAACCAAAAACACCTGGCCGCAGAGCCAAAGTGGGTTTGCTCTCAGCCCCTTTTTCATGCCAGGATGGTTCATCCTTTGGCTAATGAAAATCAAACTGAGATCAAGTCCTTAGGATTGAGAAAGCAACAAGCCAGCCCTAAGGGGCAACTACAAATTTCAAGGATGTTTTGATGAAAGCTTGAGCATGGGGGAAACTCGCACAGGCTTAGCTGGGTTCTCACGGCCTGGTCTCAGGCGGAGCAGGTGGGTAGGTAGGGGAAAATATTAGAGGAAAAGGGTCACTGAGGTGCAGTTTCACAAACGGTCCTTAGAAACCGTGCATATTGGGAGAACTGTCTTCTAACCTGAACATTTTCCTAAGGTTGTTTAAAGATAACAGGCAGTATACTCTTTTAAGATTATCCGGATGGTGATTGTGTCCATTAAAATCACCTGATATAAACGACACCTGCTCAGAATCAAGCTATGCATGTCCTGTGGCAATCTGCATTTAAACACAGAAATATGAACAGGGAAGATCTAGCCTACTTCTTAAATTCCACTGACCATTAAAGTGGGGTGTGATTGGCTCACTAATCTCCCTTTTCCCTTCTTCCTAGCTCTTTGTGGGCAGGGAACATGTCTACTAATTCTGTTGCACTGTGCTCCCCCAAGCACTCAGTACAGTGCTCTACACATAGTAAGCGCTCAACAAATACGATAGATTTCTAAAGGCTCTGCAACTGGGGGAACGGCCACTTATTTGCATCATCTGCCCTCCAAAGACTGAAACAGTGTGGCTCAGTGGCAAGAGCCCGGGCTTGGGAGTCGGAGTTCATGGGTTCTAATCCCGGCTCTGCCACTTAGCTGTGTGACTTTGTGCAAGTCACTTAACTTCTCTGGGCCTCAGTGACCTCATCTGGAAAATGGGGATTAAGACTGTCAGCCCCATGTGGGACAACCTGATCACCTTGTATCTCCCCCAGTGCTTAGAACAGTGCTTTGCACATAGTAAGTGCTTAACAAATGACATTATCATTATTATTATTATTGATTTGCTTGATTAACGTTTGGGAAACTATCTAGGAGTATCAATAATATGATTTTTCCTCTGCTAGAGAGAATTCACCTTAACTTGAGTGTGTGTTTGTGCTGATGAGATTTCACACCTTGCTGTAAGCCACCAGGCAAGAATGTTTTAGCAAAATAGGTGGGGGAAAGCTATACCCAAGATGGAGAAATTTGGTGTCCTCTGAAATCTGAAATCTTCTCCTATTCCTTCAGGTGTTGAACTGCCCCTTTCCCTACTTTTGAAGGGTTCAGTCAATCTGGTGTTAGACTTATTCTTAAATTAACCTATTCACTGCCCCTCTTCTCATCTCTCTCAGGCTCTCTCTCTCATCTCTTCCAACTCTTGCTCAAGTCACTTCCACTGCTTAGGACTCCCTTCCCCTTCATATCAGATTGACCACAGTTCTTCACATCTTCAAAGCACTCTTCCAGGAGTACTTTCTTATTCTTTTGAGGAAGAGAGGCAGAAGGGGGGCAGGCAGAGCTGGTGGGGGGAGGGAGGGAGCAGTGCAGGGGAAGGATGAGAGCAGGAGATCAGAAGGGAGCCTGGCAAGTGAGACCAAAGGGTGGCAACAGCAACAAGGCCCGTGGACATATCAGGCCTGGAAAAGAAAGTTGGGGGTTGGCGTGCACAGGCTAGGATGCTGGATCCACCCGGATACTACTTGGGTAGAAATCTGAGTCAACAAATGAGAGTGAAGACCTTCAAAAACAATCTTAGATTACCAGCAGGAAAGCATAATGCTCAGTTTCCCAGGACCTCAACTCTTTCTCTTCAACATACCTTCAGAGGAGAAAGGGTGAAGCTGTAGGAAAGAGTGGAAAAATGGCTCACTTGACGATTGAAGAAGCAAAACTGTGTTGGAAATTATCAACACTTCTTACACAATCTTTGACAATGTGTCAGCAAGAACAAGAACACCTTCAGCTGGCAAAAAAACAAACTGAAATAGATCATTTTAAGCCAGGGAAACTGCATTACTGAAGCCAACATGTCTATTGACACCACTTTGCCTTCCAAGAGTACCAAATACTGAGAAGCAAGCTCTTGAAGTAGAGGAAAATGTACCACTGCTCACTCAAATGAAAATGTTATGGGCCTAGTGCCAGAGAATTAGTGCCTTGAAATAAAGCAAAATGGAAACTTAAAGCACAATATCCCATCTCTAGTTAGTCTTCAGATAAGCAGGCTCTACTGGAGAGTGCAGACCTAGACTGTAGGTCAGCATTTTCTCCAGGACCGTGAATGACCGGATTGCCCACTGACATTGCTCACCTTCTCTTTCACAGACCAGAGAAAATGAACTGTTTTAGAAAGAGCAATTAATATTATTGATAGAGAGGGTTCAGTTCATCATCATCATCATCAGTGATATTTATTGAATGCTTACTATGTGCAGAGCACGGAATATACATATATGATGGTATTTGTTAAACTCTATGTGTCAAGCACTGTTCCAAGCGCTAGGGTAGGTACAATCTAATCAGGTTGGACACAGTCCCTGTCCCACATTGGGCTCATCGTCTTAATCCCCATTTTACAGAGAAGGGAACTGAGGCACAGAGAAGTGAAGTGACTTTCTCAACATCACACACAGACAAGTGGTGGGGCCGGGATTAGAACCCAGGTCCTTCCGACTCCGAGGCTCATGCTCTACCCACTAGGCCGTGCTGCTTCTAAGCACTTGGGAGAGTTCAACACTACAGAGATGGCAGACAGGTTCCCTGCCCATAACAAGCTTACAGTCTAGAGAGGGAGACAGACATTAATATAAATGCATAATTTATCATAGAAAATTTAAAGATATGAATGCAAGTCCTGTAGGGTTGAGGTTGGGCAAATGTCAAATGTCCAAAGGTCAGAGACGCAAGTGCACAGACAACATAAGAAGGAGAGGGAGCTGGGGAAAAGAGGGCTTGCCCCAATGCTTGGCAGATAGTAAAGCCTCTTGGTGGATATGAGACTTTAATAAGGCTTTGAAGGTGGGGAAAGTGGTGGTCTGGTATACACGGAGTGGAAGGAGTTTCAGACTAGAAGGAGGACAGTCCGCAGCCAGTTAGATGAGATCAGGGCAGAGTAAATAAACTGGTGCTAGAGGAGCGAAGTGTGTGGGCTGCGCTGTAGTAGGAGATTCATTCATTCATTCAATCATATTTTTTGAGCGCTTACTGTGTGCAGAGCACTGTATTAAGCGCTTGGGAAGTACAAGTTGGCAACACAATGAGTGAAGTAGGAGGGAGGAAGCTGATTGAGTGTTTTAACATCAGTGGTAAGGAGCTTCTGTATCATGCGGAGGTGAGTGGGCAACGCCTGGAGGTTCTTGAGGAGTGGGGAGCCATGGACTGAACATTTTTTTAGAAAAATAATCTGTGCAGCACAGTGAAGTATGGACTGAAGTGGGGAAGAGATAGGAACCAGGGAGGTCAGTGACAAGGCGGACTTCAGTTACTGGGTCCGCAGCAAATTTAAGCAATGGAAAAAGGCCCTTGCCTATTTTAGGAGAGTATGGTACCCTAACTTAAATTGCATCTTGGCTTTGTTGTAGTTGGAGCAAATAAAATAATAGTCAAGGAAGAATTGTTCCTGCGACTCATTTCTGTGCTGCTAAAGGAGAGGTCCTTGAAGAAGATTATGAGAATTCAATAATTCATTCCACCCCAGGCATAAAAATATTGTAATTTGTCCTGGGGCAGTGATCACAAGAGAAAAGGGGGGCTAGAGCTGGGATAGGAGAGAGGAGTTCAATTAATAGCATTTATTAAGCATTTACTCTGTACAGAGCATGAACCACTTGCAAGAGTACAGTAGCGTTAATAGCTGTGATGCTGGCTCTTGAAGAGCTTTTCACTTTAGTGTGGGCCCTTTCCACCCCTTGGCTACAAGAGGGGAGCCACAATGCCATGAGGAGTCAGAGGAGAAGCCTGGCAAAGAATCACATCAACTATTTTACTCAATGAGTTGACTTTTTTGGACTTGTCAAAAATTCAAATTTAATTATTTTATTTTCACTGAAGCAGTGTGGCTCATTGGAAAAGAGCACGGGCTTTGGAGTCAGAGGTCGTGGGTTCAAATTCCGGCTTCGCCAATTGTCAGCTGTGTGACTTTGGGCAAGTCACTTAACTTCTCTGAGCCTCAGTTAACCTCATCTGTCAAATGGGGATGAAGACTGTGAGCCCCACGTGAGACAACCTGATCACCTTGTATCCCCCCAGCACTTAGAACAGTGCTTGGCACATAGTAAGTGCTTAACAAATACCAAAATTATTATTATTATTACTATCTCTACATTCTCCAATCCAGGATCACCAAAAAAAGAATAATCTGTGTCCTCACACTAACCCTCCCAGAACCCACGAATGAAATAATGCAGTTTGACATTCAGTAATGATTCCAGTTGCCACATAAAACTCAATCAGCTGTGCTATTTCACCTCCAAAGGAGACATGGGTAAGAAGTCAAATTCTACTTTCATGCTACCCAAGGTGGATGACTACCAAACTTAAGAAAGGGTTGGAGGGAAAAAATGTTGCTTTTTCATTAGATGAAAAAATGCAAACAGTAGGAATTTTAAAAATACTAAACAAGATGTATCAATGAACAGAACAACAACACTGGAAAAAACAAAGTGGAAGTCACACATGCTTGTTTTGGGAGAAAAGTTAGCATGTGTCGAAAGACCCAGAAAAAAATGTGCAAAGACAGTTCAGCTACATAAAACATAACCCTCCAAGGACTGCCAAGGTCGCTGAGACCTAAGGCAATGTTAATCTGAAATTGTTTGTTGTCTGTTTTTGTTTCTTGGGCAATTTTTCCCTTCTTATTTTTGGTATCCCTTTATTTTCCTTCTCCCTCCCTCCAATGCACATTTCAAATGCATCTTTCCTAGATGACTAAAAAAAGAGGATAATGCTCTATGACAGGTAACAAAACTGATAAAGGAATGGAAAATGGTCCTAAGAGGAAGGTTTAAGGGAATTGGGATAATTTAGCCTGGAAAAGAGATGTGGATGTGGACTAATAAGTGTCCATGTCCGTGGATGACCAAATAAAAGGAAGTAGACATATTCACAGAGGAAAGATGTTAAATGGACATGAAGAACTCCTCAACTAATCAGATTGATAAACCACTAGAAGGGGTCACCATGGAATATTGGGGATACCCCATTCATAGAGATCTTTAAGAAAAGAACCTATATCCACCTGTTCTGTATAATTTAGCTATTCATCATGCTGACATCCAGAGGCTGGACCAGCAGTTCTCTCAATGCCACCTGCTGCCTAGGGTTCTATGATAAAATCAGTGATTTCCTGCTTTCTAGATCAGTTCTTATTCTGGATATCTTGTTCCCTTGTTAGCTTCCACTATGCATTAGTTTCAGCAGCTTAACTTTGGACAACATGATTAAAACAGATTCTCATCCTTTTAAACTATCTGGCCTTTCTTGTTAAAATTAACATAACATTATGCCTCATCATTTCAGTATCCCACCACCCAAGACTACTTAATCTTTCCCACTAAACCCACTGTTCCTCTTTCTCATTTCAGTTAATTACATCACCATACTCTCTATCCCAGAAACCCACAACTTCAATGTTATTCTTGACCCTTCGCTGCCTTTCTCCTTTCACATTCAATCCTCTGCCAAAACCCGCGAGCTCTTCCTACACATCTCCTGGATCTATCTTTTCTTCTCCACCCAGACTGCTCCCACACTGGTACAAGCCCTGGCCATTTTGCAGCTAGAATATTGCATCTCCCTGATTTCAGCCCTTCCCGTCCAATCCATACTGTGTGACCTGCCGCATGACCTCGGGCAGGTCACTTATCAAGTCACTGTCTCAGTTTTCTCATCTGTAAAATGCAAATTAAATAACTGTTCAACCTCCTACTTAGACTCGGAGCCCAATGAGGGACAGGGATAAATCCAGCCTGATTTTTCTTCTATCAAACCCAGTGCTTGGCAGGTAGTAAATGCTAATGTTTACCACTATCATCATTATTATTATTATTATTCATACTACAAGCTGCTGCTGTGTGTCTGAGCCCACATCAATCCTCTCTTCAAAACGCTTCACTGGCTTCTCGAGTCTCTGTACATCAGAAACTTCTCACATTCAGTTTCAAGACTTCCCAAAACCATGCCTCACTTTACTTATCTGCTCTTTTCACCCACTTGCTCTCTTCATTCTTTCCAAGCCAATCTTCTAGTTGTTTTTTGCTCTTCACTCTACTGCCTTTGTCCCTTCACTCATGCCATTCTCTAGGCTTAGAGCTTCCTCCCTTCCCAAAGCCGACAGACCTCAGTTCTGACCACCTCCAGAGTCCTCCTAGAATCTCACCTTCTCCAACCAGCCTTCCCTAAATTAATTTCCCAGCACCATAAACTGCATAAATCCCACAGCCAACTCTAGCAGTCATAAACTCATTCATACCCATTTCAAAACTCTTGTATATGTTCATTCAATTATTTATTTAAACTAAAATATTTTTATATTTGTCTCCCTCTCTAGAGTGCAAACTTCTTGTAGATAGGGAACATTTCACTTCTTTATTCCGTATTTCCTAAGCATGTAGTATAACCTACTGTCCTGAGTGGGCACTCAAATATTAATACTACTACTACCCGCAGATGCCATTTGTCAAACAGGGTAACAACACTTATTCTTGGATTCTGAAATTGTTGTATCATGTGGACATTGATACATTTATTTGTTTTTCTTTCTATGGTTTAGAATAGCATTCTCAGAGTTGAGGCAATGTCTAATCCATCGACAGAATGACATAACTGCCTGGGAGTGCCTACATAAATATGTCTACTAAAAAATGGAAGTCTTACCCCTCCCTTCACCTGAACCCAATAACTCTATTGGGAGTCAGGGACACATTTGATTGAAGATCACAAGACATTCACAAGGGGAGTGGAGGAAAGATTCTCAAATCTTGCACAAGATCTGCTTATGCAGTCTTGGGACCAAAGACAGGCAAGGGAAAGAGGACACGAATTTAAGTCCAATTAAAAAGGGAATTGTTCAGTTGGGGCAAGTAAGTTGAATTACAGGTCAGGAAGAAAGGTAGGTAGTATCCTCCCGGTGAGAAAAGCCATAAATGTATCATTGTTTGTGCTGTTGTTTAAGGTTTGTGATTGTGGTGTGCTTAGTAAGAGGTTTCTATAGCTCAGATTGCAGAAATAATCTCATTGTAATCTGTATTTACCTCATTTCCATGCCTTCATAATTCTCTGCAAAATTATTTTTCACTGAAAACATTCCATGTTGGGTCGCTCCCAAGAGGTCATTTGTTCGCTTTTTGGAAAATCTGAGTAACATCTGTTCAATGACTTTTGTTTTAAGGAAACATGAAACAGAGGAAGCATGAATAACACACTTGCTGAGTTTCAAAAATAATTCACTCTTTTTAATCATTTAATCAATCTCAAATCACTAATGAATTGTAGGGAAAAATGACAATGTATCAGTCTGCAACTTTCCAGGTGCACCAAGTTGAGGAATAAAAGAAAGTTAGCAAACCAGTTTGCTGTGCAGTCTAAAAATGGATCCTGCTAGAATTGTATGATGGGATTTTTATCTGTTTTTCCTTTTATTTAAAGAAAAAACCTTTGTGAGAAAATAACCCATGGGCCAGTGCAGAGTTTTGGCATTTTTTTAAGGTAGTCGTGATAGTACCTGAGAATCTTAGAATGTCTGTCCTCTGAGGCCCTCAAAGAGCTTTCACATGCATTTTTCACTGATTCTCTTGACACACCTGTCAAGTAGCTAGGAGCAGATATTTTCCCATTTTATACATGGAAAAACATGGAATTTTTAGGTAAAATAATCAGGTCAAGAACACACCCATCTTTACTGTACGGTCAACAAGGTTTATTTTTATATGCACATTAAGTTTACCACGTAGAGCACTTAGAACAGTGCTTTGCACATAGTAAGCACTTAATAAATGCCATCATCATTATTATTATTATGTACAGGCATACCCCATGATACAATGGAGTAATGCTCCTTGAAAATGTGGTTGCATTGTGGGCTACATTTTCCCATGGATTTATATGTTTATACATAAGATCTACTCCTGACTCTCTGGAAAAGTAAAATGAAATTTCTCTATGTCCTATATACTGCAACCTACTGCTTATTTTTAAAGTAATTCAAAAAATAACGTAATAAATGTGACATTGCACATATTCTTACATGCAGCTATTTCTCCTATCAGTAATTAATTTTATTGTCTGTCTCCCCACTAGATTGTAAGTTCCCTGTGGGCAGGAATCATGACTACCAACTCTATTGCATTGTACTCTCCCAAGTGCTTAGTACAGTGCTCTGCACACAGCAACCACTCAATATCATTGATTGACTGATTGAAATGAGTTGTCATGTGATTATGAGCCTTTGTTGGTGGCAGGAGAAGCATAAACGTGTTCTGCTGATTGTGGAAGTTGTTTTTCAACTATACTGAAGAATTTGTCCAATTGATCTTCAACAACAGCTTTCTTTTCTTCCTAAAGTACAACACAGCAGGCTCCCTCCTGAACTCCTCTGCCTTCTCTGAACTCTCTCCAACTGAGCTTTTTTCTTGCATTATATTTATAAATCGCTCTGCTATTAAAAAAATGAATGCAAGCCCTTTTAATCACGAACTCATAGTTGACGGGTGAAAGCACACAACTTGGCTATCTGTTTGGGTCTCTTGCAACAACACATTAGATCATCAGTGGCATTTAAGCGCTTACTTTGTGCAGAGCACCTTACTAAGCACTATTATATAGTCCAAAGTTAATGAGGTCCTCACTGGAAAGGCATTCCTTTGAATGAGAAGCAATTAACTCATCAATATCAGCATCTGTTCTAAATTGTTACCTCCCTGTTCAAGGTCTTTAGTTTATGTGCTCAGGAATCTCTTCTAGACCTAGAAAATCTGATGCAAAGTGTTGTTGGAGTTTCCTTTAAAACCCATCCAGTGTTGGTTGCCTTAATCTCAGTGCAAGTGACCAGGGCAGATAGGAAAAAGTCTACTTTCTTGTAGTTCTCAGCTACAACTTCAGGGCTGTTTGAGCTTTTTTGTATAGAAAAGAAGCAAACACTATTGGTTATAAACCTGGGCTGGTTGGAACTGAGAAGAAGCACGGCCTAATGGATAAAACACAGGCCTAGGAGTCAGAAGGACCTGGGTTCTAATCCCGGCTCCGCGATGTGACCTTGGGCAAAAAGTCACTTTGTTTCTCTGTCCCTCAGTTACCTCATCTGTAAAATGGGGATTAAGACTGCGAGCCCCCTGTAGGACAAAGGACTGTGTTCAACCTGATTATTTTATATCTACCCCAGCACTTAGTACAGTTCCTGACACATAGTAAACACTTAAATACCCGAAAAAATAAATGAAAAAAATAAAACCCAATGGTATGCCTTCATTATAAAAATGAAAATAAACTCATTGTGGGCAGGGAATGTGTCAGTTTTTGTTACATTGTACTCTCCCAAGCACTTAGTACAGTGCTTTGCACACAGTAAGCACTCAAATACAATTGAATTAATTAAAAAAACCCTTTATTATGTCTTCTTAAAATTCAAATTTAAAGATAAAATAATGGTCCCACTGTTCCAAGTGAATACTCAGAAGAAAAAAGTTAATCCTCTCTGAACATTATTGAACTAACTGGTTTAGCTTGGGGATGCCCAGCTCAGGAAGAATGTGGAGAATTTGGAGAGCGTTCAAATGTGATTCGAAGGGTGGAAACACCTCCAAGGTGTGAAATCCCAGGTCTAAACTGGGAAATTCAGGATTACGGTCACATTAGGTAGAAGGAAAACCTCATGACAATAAGAATTGTTAAACTTCAGAATTGGTTACTAAAGAAGACAATGAAATAACTTTGAGAAAACTTTAAATAACAGCTTGGGTTCTCCAATAGTCTAGGCATGAGGGCTTACCTGGGAGACAGCATCAATCTACTTGTATTCATTGAACACTTACTGTGTGTAGATCACTGTACTAAGCGCTTAAGAGAGCACAGCACAACAGAGTTGCCCAGCACATTCCTTGCCCATAAGGAGCTCGAAGTCAAGTCATAGTGGAAAAGGCAAAGATGTCCACAAAACAGTCAACTGTGACCTCAGACATATACTACTAATGTGCTGTGCAAAAGCCTGTCATTCTTAGATCAAACATGCACAAATGATAACAATCCCAAATGAATGAAGGGTAAAGTTTTTGTTTTAACGTGATTTTAGCTAGGCCGAACCTAGTGCCAGTCCCAGATCTGGCAGTGTTTAGGCTGAAGAGACAGAACTATTCTTTAGGGAAGTAGGAACCACTTAACCTGCCTCTGTACCTGCCCCCAAATCTTGACTCTGACCGTTTGTCTTGATCAAAGAGAACAGATTTCAGATTTCACCACACCCCCAATCCCCCTGCCTCGGGGACGTCTGGAGGGGCCATAGTCAAATATAACAGACTGTGGTAAGTGAAGAGACTGGGGATGTCCGAGGTTTGCCAATGATCCTGAATATTGGCTAATGGACTGTGCTGGCTCTCAATCAATCAGGAGACACCAAAGAGGAGGCTTGCCCCATGAGCCTCCTGTTTCGTCTTGTCCCACTGGGCAGGGAAAGTGCTGAAATAAGGCAAAAATATGTGTGAACGATCCTGCTTTCAGTGAGTGAAAGACAAAGCCGGAATCACAATGGCCACAAAGCAGCACCTGGTCTCCACTCAGATTCTCTTCACTGTTTTCAAACTAAAACATGTTTCCCCTTACAGAGATGTGATTTCAGCCAACACAACCTTATTTCCTTGGGCTCCACAATTAAAAAAAAACAACCTCCTTTCTCTTCTTGAGCCCTTGACCAGAACAGATTTGATCCCACAATGGTGGGAAGGCTACTGCAATTTAATTCTAGTTCATCTGTGATTGTTGGACTCCTGGTGATGTCTCACTCATAATGCTTTGAATGTGACATTTTAAACCCAGCCTCGTCCCTTTCTCCCACAGCTACATTACATTAGTGCATAGCTTGACAGACAATCCAGACTGGAATGCATGCTAAAGTTCACTGAAAGTGCCACAAAAAATTTAAATTATTCTGCTCTGCATATGGGAATGTATGGGGGAGTTTCAGATTTTCATGAGCACTTAAAAGTTTGGATGTGATTAGGGTCTGAGCTCACACCAACCCATTTCAAATTACTGGGATGTCTGCCTTCCAAGCTGAAATTAAATGTTACCCTAGAGAAGAAGGGCTGGGGAAATATACAGGTGTTTGACTATCCAAAGGAAATTACTCTGGAAAAACAAACAAACAAATTCCCATCCTCCTTTGTTTCTTAGAAGGTTGGGCCCAGAACTCCAGGGCAGGTGACGGCAGCATTGCTATACCACTCACTAAAGAGTAGTGACTACATTATCCCAGGAGGTGCTATTCCAATAATCTTTCAGGTTTAGCAAGTGGCTGGAGCATATCATCTACAGTTTTACAGCCTAAGGATTTTCATTTTGATCACATTATCTTTTGGAAAAGAGTGCTAAAATGACTCACATCTATCATGATCCTTGTCATGCAAATATGTGCCATTTGCTACCAGCTTCTTCCCTGCTGCTGCCCCACTGACTTGATATTTCCCTAGTCAACTGATGACATTGCCCATGCTGCCCCCCGGTATCAGTTGAGGAGATTCTGTGGATCAGGAAGACGTAAGTGTTAGTCTTCTATAGCCTTCTTACCCAGTTAGCCATCATGTCTCCTCCCAGCCCCTTCTCTATCTCAGAAGCCCAAAAAGTCAGAGACCCTACCCACACAAATCAAACAATAGTATATATTGAGTGCTAACTGTTTGCAGAACACTGAACTAAGAACTTGGGAGAGTACAATCCTGGTTCTGCCACTTTTCTGCTGTGTGGCTTTGGGAAAGTCACTTAACTTCTCTGCACCTCAGTTGCCTCATCTGTAAAATGGGGATTAAGACTGTAAGCCTTATACCCTTATGTGGGACAGGGACTGTGTCCAACCCAATTATCTTGTATCTACCCCGGCACTTAGTACAGTGACTGGCATATAGAAAGCACTTAAATACCACAACTATTATTATTACAATATAACAAACTTGGTAGACACATTCCCCATCCCTAACAAGCTAACAGTCCAAAGTTTACAGCCCCACTCTCATGTGGTGAAATACCACAGCCACTGATTTCCCTCTGCTGAATTGCCAGGCAACTTTTAGGGAGGGAGTTGGAAAGACAAAGAACTCCACTCGCTACAACTTACCAATACAGTAGTATCTTGCAACTTGGGAACTTGTCTACCAACTCTGCTTTACTGCACTCTACCAAGTGCTTAGTACAGTGCTCTGGACACAATAAGTGCTCAATAAATTCCACTGATTGATAGATCAACCACCCTACCATGAATTCTGGAGACCCCAGTCCCGCAAAAAATCATAGCCCCTGTGTCACTGGTCTTGCCTGTATCTCTGCACCATATATCCCACCTCCCCAGGGAGCAGGTGGATCTTTTTTCGGCCTGGGCCCCACCTTCAGTAAGATTCCAAGGGATAGGGAAATGTATCAGAAGTCAAATATTAGTCCTGAGGAAAAACAGAAATTTATGAGTTGTTGGCGATACGGGTATATTATCTGAATTTCTGCTGTTTACATCAGGCACCATTTAATCCCTCACACAAATCACGGAAAACTAACCACCTACCTTTTTCTCCCTCAGTGTTTTTCCAATGTGATATGATCTCTCTACCCCATCTCTTCACCTCTTAATCTGGCCATCTCATTGAAAACACACACAACTCTTCCGAAACAGCACCCACACAGGCAGCAGGAGAATCATCATGGTTGTAACTGGATTTTACATTCACTTCCAGGATCCAAGCCTCCATTTTCTCCAAATTTAAGTTTTCCAAATGAATCCAGGTTCAACTTGACTGGATTTCCTAAATGTAGGAGAAAGAAAACACTGGTTCCAATGCAAACAAATGACAACATGTGGATCGCATCATAAGCCTCATGGAGACAGGACTCCAGAAAGCTGTTGAGAATAGAAAGGGAGGAATTAATTCACACCAGGTCTATGGCAGAGGGAGCTTCAATTCCTATCAGACTGTGTTTATGAATCCAGATAGGTCTTGGCTGGGGGTGGCCCTTTGATGTGGAAAATTGGAGCACTTGAAAGACTTGACAAAAATTTTGAAGGTGTGAGGAATAAGTGAATCCAGAACTCCTGCCCATTTTAACAACTTCGGTAAATCTTTTCGCAAACTGTGCGGCCACTTTGAGAACCGAAGGATATATTCCGTGATCAGATGAATCCAGAGGAAATTATTGGATTCCTGATGGGTGGTTTGGATTCGGGGGTGGTCTACCCACACATTGCATTTAGCCTTCCAAAGCGCATCCTCCAGAGGCCATCAAGTAGTAATGTCCAGTGTTGCTTGATACCCAAATGACAACAAGCAAGACTGGCTCTACCTGTCTCGCTCTGCCAAATTTATCAATAAGCAAGAACCCCATTAGTTGAAGCTCAGATGTTTGTGGATAACATTAACTCAGTCTTGGTGCAAAACCTGGGAAAACTGGGGGTCAACTAAAGGTTTCCATCATCAGAGTGAAAGAACACACTGTCCGCTAAGTTTATGGCTCTTTGGGGAGAATGATAGCGGAGCTGTCAATTCAAAATAGAATAAAATAAAAAATAAACCAATGTCTTGCAAACAAGTATCACCCCAAGATGTGTCATATTAGATGTGACTTGGGAACACAATACAAGTGTCTCTGGCCAACACAAGTCAGAGGCACTTGAGAAGATTTCATATTGTTTTGCTGGTGATGAATTGGGCCCTACCACTGGTACAAGTAGTCTGCAACTGTGTGACCCCTGCACAGAGGGTTTAGGAGCCCTCACAAATGGAGGCAGTTTTAGGCAGGGTGATGCCAAGTAATTTGTATATCCAAGGAGCAAACTTCTCTCACTGCCAGTCTCTGGGCTCTCATTCCTTTCACGTGTGCCACATCAATCAATAACAATTGGTAAAGTTCAACAGAATTACTAGATAGGATCATGGCCCTCAAGGAGCTTAGAACAGACAGTGGAAACTAAACAGACACTAAAATCAATTTCAGCTAAAAGGAAGCAAATTCAGTGTTGAGTTATGAACCTAGGTTGTACGGGGAGCGGGACTTCCCAAGCTCTTAGGTGATGCCCAAGGGCTGAAGTGGCAATTCTAGGGAAAATAGGGTGGGGAGACAAGAGTGAATCTGGAAAACTAGTAAAAGACTATATCAGAAAAAACAAGATTAGATAGTATTTCCAGTAGAAAGTAGGGTCAGCAAGATGTAAGGTTGAGGAAGGAATAGCATCCATTTGATTTGACACAGAGGTTGGCATTGGTGCCACCGGAGAGAGAGATCTCAGTATTAGTGAAGGAGGCAAAAGTCAGATTGAAGAGAGTTAGTTGGTGGAGAGGAAGTGGAGGAAGCAGAGAAGCAGCGTGGCTTACTGGATAGATCTTGGGCCTGTGAGTCAGAAGGACCTGAGTTCTAATCCCAGCTCTGTCACATGACTGCCTGTGTGATCTTGGACAAGTCATTTAACTTTTCTAGGCCTCAGTTACCTCATCTGTAAAGTGGGGATTTTACACTGTCATGCTCTGTGACATGCTCTGTCACATGACTGCCTGTGTGATCTTGGACAAGTCATTTAACTTTTCTAAGCCTCAGTTACCTCATCTGTAAAATGGGGATTATGAGCGTGAGCCCCTTGTGGGACAAGGACTGTGCCCAACCTGATTAACTTGTATCTACCCCAGTGCTTAGAACAATGCTTCATATATAGTAAGCACTTAATAGGTACCATAATAATAATTATTATTAAGCCTATGTATTTCAATCTGTGACCTTTGGACACAATAGTCACCCTAACCTTAATCCCACAGCACTTATGTACACATCCTTAAAACACATCCTTAAATTGTATATTATAAATTACTTATCTATATTAATGTCTGTCTCCCCATTTAGACTGTAAGGTTGGTATGGGCAGGGAACAGTTCTCCTAATTCTGTTATACTGTACTCTCCCAAGTGCTTAGTAAAGTGCTCTGCATATAGTAAGTGCTCAGTAAATATGATAGATTGCAGAGGGTGTACACAACACGTTCATGGAATTTGGATGGTATTGGGAGGAGGGAGATAGGGTGATAGTGGAGTCAAGAGAAGGATTTTGTTCCATTTTGGGTTTTTTTTGGGGGGTAGGGGGGTTTAGGATTTTTGAAGGCAGAGGGGAAGGACCTATCGGAGAGTGAGTGGCTGAATGTGGTGGTCAGAGAGGGAAGAAGAATGGTTGCCAGAGTTTTTATAGGGTGTGAAGGGATGGGGAGGCAGGCACAGGTAGAGGGAGTAGATTTCAAAAGAAGGTGGGAGATCTCCTAATTGAATGGGACAGGGAGATATTGGCAATGGTGAATTTTGGTTTCCCTACCACTCACATCCCCTTGCTGTTCACTGCCCTTGAACAAAATCCCTTTCCTGTGAAGTGAGAAGGGCGCCATCAACCACTAGCAAGGAAAGGAACGCTGCTGGTAACAGCAATGTTTAGTACAGTGCTCTGCACACAGTAAGCACTGAAAAAATGAGTGAATGCCAACCCACACCCTTTCCCATCCCAAAGAAGGTGAGGCCACGGCCATTAAGTGTTCATTCTGGGGATCCCATGCAGGACAATGCTCCCTGATTGAGAGGCTCTGTGGAGAGGAGTTGCAAACCACTGAGCCAGCAACCGTGGCCCCAAAGCTGCCTATGGGACAGATGGCCCTAAGTTCAACACTGAGTTAGGACAGACTGTGTGGGCCCCAGTCTTGACCCATCTTTACACAGTTTTCTTTCATTGTCCATACAGGGCACTATAGGTAAAAGATTTACAATAGGTTCTTTCCCTGTGGCACCGTTGGTCAGCAAAAGCAGCCCAGTGGCCACCAGCCGCTTAATGATGGGGAGCCAACAGACAATGCATCGTGTTTGTCCTGTCCAAAATTAACATTTGCAGACCAGACGGTGCAGGAACATTATTATGGAAAGATTATTTTCATCTATTTCTGTAGAAAACAATACCCACGGAAAGGAGGAAGTCTGTCAGGAGACTGGTCTGCGATTCCAGCCTACAGGTAGTTGGCAGCCTGCCCTCTGAACCTAAAAGCTGATCATCAAGGGTTTTAAGTTTGCTTCTCCACAGAATAACGGTGTCACTCTGGCAAACAAAGCAATGCTGTCCTCAAAGTCGCAAAGAGGGAAAATCTTTGGGAAAAGACTTGGTCTTTTTTCCAGGGCTGACTGTGAACAAGGAGCTATCAAAGAACCCCAGTGCTTGCGACGGGCCATCTAGTTCAACGGATGCAGCCCCCTGTCTCCTCTACCCAAAACACTTAAGACAGACAGTTGCCAATTCTATTTTTAAAGGTCTCCAGGGGGTGAGATTCCACAACCAACTTGGGTCGGCTGTTCCAGTGTTTAATCACTGTGTCTAACTGAACTCTCTCTTCCTGCTATTTAAACCCGTTTCCTCTGGCTCTGCCCTATCCAGAGATTTAGAACAGCTAGTCAGCATCCTCCTTTAAGTGCCCTTCAAGAGAGTTATTAAGTCACCCCCTGGGGCTTTCTTCATCCAGTGAAAGAGCCCCAGTCCCTAGATCCGAGGGTCTCATTTTCCTGCTCTTTCATCACTGTTGTTTCTCTTCTCTCCAGTTTCTTTGCCCTTCTCAAAAACACACAAGAGTCCCAAACCAGACACAAAGTTCTAATGAAGGCTTGGCCAGTGTCGACTCTTGCAGTTCCAACCTGGAAGAAGATCTTTTGGAATGATGGTGAAAATATCAATAATAGTAATAATAATAACAATAATAATAATGATGGTATTTGTTAAACCCTATGTGCCAAGCACTCCACTGAGTGCTGGGGTAGATACAAGATAATCAGGTGCCACATGAGGCTCACAGTCTAAGGAGGAGAGAGAACAGGTACTGATTCCCCATTTTACAGATGAAAGAACTGAGACACAGAGAAGTTAAGTGACTTGTCCAAGATCAAACAGAGGATAAGTGGTGGTGCCAGGATTAGAACCCAGGTCCTCTGACTCCAGAGGCCTGTGCTTTTTCCACTAGGCCATTCTGTTTCCTAGTACAGTTCTGCTTCATCTCAACTGGACAGAAAATAGATTGTCAGGTCTCTTCTCCCCAGAATGAAGGAGAAACACTGCTCTGGATGGTGAAGGGCAGGATTGATTTAACCCACTGGGTATGAAGAAAAATTATTATAGCACCTGAGTGCTTTGCAGATACTAATGACTGTCTATTATAGGAGGTATCTTGGTTGTGGGCAGGGAATGTGTCTGTTTATTGTTATATTGTACTCTTCCAAGCACTTAGTACAGTGCATTGCACACAGTAAGTGCTCAGTAAATACTACTGAATAAATGTCTTCGAAAACTTTCCCTGTCAAGCCCTACTTTGAGTCAGTAGATGTTTGACCAGCAGATTCATTCATTCGATTGCATTTACTGAGCACTTACTGTATGCAGAGCACTGTACTAAGCACTTGGAAAGGACAATTCGGCAACAAATAGAGACAATCCCTACCCAGCGGGCTCACAGTCTAGAGGCAGATATAGCAAACAAGATTAAATCCACTTATTTATATTTAAACTGAGCAGGTATAAATCCACTTAAACTGAACAGGTCTTTTATGGGAATAAATTATCCTCAGTCCAGAAAATGGACTCCTGTAATCAGATAATATCTGCAGAAATCAGGCTTAGTTCAAACACTAAACATTAGTTATCTTCTTGCCAGTTACAGCATTTGTAGACAATTAGCATTGTTCTCATTTCATGCTCTAATCAGTCACACATCCCCTTTCCACTGAAGATTTGCCACCCTCTTCAGCCCTCAAGTTTTTTCATTTCATGTTTGTTGATCATTTGAAAGTCCTTTTGTGAACTATGGGTGAACAAACGTATGATTACTGTCTCTGTCCTGTAGGAGTCTTCATTGTACAGTGGCAAGTCATATTTCATATACACACACGTGGGTGTGCAAACAAGTACCACACAACACATAGCATTCTTTTTTTCATCTTAGTTTTCTGTTCTGTTTTGATTTCTGGCTTCCTCTATTTTTTCCCTTTATGTTTGGTAGACTTCAAGTGGATCTCATGGGGAAGGGCAGTTTATTTTTTTTCTCATCAAAGATTTGAGGGAAACAAGAAAAATGATCTCACCCATTCTGGTCTGGGAAGGCTTCCTGGATAAGTCAAAAATGGAGGAGTGTCTTGGTAGGGAAGAGAAATACTACAGTTCTACCCTGTCATATTTTATCAAATCATAGCAATGTACGAGGATTTGCTCTGTGGGCCTGGATGCCCCATCTTCAAAGCTTCACATTTCATTTAATGACAGTCCTAGTAGAAGCTTAGTATTTCCAAAGGCTCACTTAGGCAGGATGGGTGTCTTTGTCCCTTGTTCGTATTTGTCAATATAGTAGTAGTAAGAATGAAAACAACTGTGGTATTTGTTAAGAGCTTACTATGTGCTAACACTGAAGCAGATACAAGATAATCACGTCAGATGCAGTCCCTGTCCCACATGAGGCTCACAGTCTAAGAAAAAGGGAGAACAGGTCTTTAATCCCCATTTTACAGATGGGGAATCTGAGGTGTAGAGAAATTAATTTACTTGCCCATGGTCACAGAGCAGGCAAGTGGCAGGGCCAGGACTAGAACCCAAGTCTTCTGACTCCTGGGCCACACTGTTTGACATTTTCTGAACTAAACAGTAACCTCCTTGAGGACAGGGATCATGTCTACCTGTGTTGTACTCTCCCAAGTGCTTAATACAGTGGTCTGCATACAGTAAGCACTCAATAAATACCATGGATTGACCTGTGACCCTCTCACACTGAATACAGTTCTGAGCTGCATTAACATTAAAATTTTCACCAAAACCTTTTTCCATATTTTGCAAATTGTGCCGCATCCTCCGTTTCATGTTATACAAGTTCATGTCAGACAGTTCATCACCTGAACATATTGCTACTTAGGTGTTACCACTTTCATTTTCTATCAAGTTGGTATTCAGTACTGTTAATATGGAATGTAGGTATTTTAATAGGGCAAAGTGCTTGGAGTGCATTGTGAATGTGATAACAGCAACAAATTACATATCTCTTCTGGATGGTCTAATAGTTCATATGTTATGACCGGATGATTTTTCTCTGGTCCATAGCTGAGATGGACTACCTCGAAGAACACCTGCCAAGGCCCACTCCAGGGCCTCATGTGTCAGGAATTAAGAGGCTGATTGGCCAACCCTAGCCACACAACCCCAATAGTCATGCCATCATCCTGGAGGGCCTAATTGGCAGATGCCCTACAGCCAATAGCAGGCAAGGGCAGAGAAGGACCAAGCTGAGGGGAGGGCCTTCTAGTGATCCCCCCAACATCTCCTGATGCCAGCTTTAGGGCCATGACTGACAGGAAGGCAGCTGTGAGCTCCAGAGGAGCCCAGACACATGGCAGATGTACGAATCCAGGGCCAGCTCCCTACCAGGCTCCACATCCCCCTGTACCTGGTTCCTCTCCAATGGGCTCCCACTCTCCACATCCTCCGCTGCCTCTCTCTGGCTACCCCTCGAGGACTCCAACCCTCTCTGCCTCCTGCTCACCCGCTCCCATCACCCTTCGTCACCTACCAGTGACCACCTCGTAAGGCCTGTTCCATTTAATTCCCCCATACGCGCATGAATCTGCTGAGGCCTGTATGAAAACATTTAAAAAACAAACCTCATGACATGGGATGGCAGGAGGGATGAAGACAGGGAGAATCGCTAAAGGAATGAAAAAAAGGGGGCTGTCCTGTATGTCAGACTGTGAGCCCACTGTTGGGTAGGGACTGTCTCTATATGTTGCCAACTTGTACTTCCCAAGCGCTTAGTACAGTGCTCTGCACACAGTAAGCACTCAATAAATATGATTGATGATGATGATGATGATGATGATGAAGGGGGAGGAGGTGACTGTGGGCATGTGCTATGTCGATGAAGTCCCTGGTTCGGGCCCACTTTGAGTGCATCTAAAGACATGTCGCTGCCCTGGCCGTGTGCCACACTGAAGTGATCCCTTCCCTTGCTTTCCATTAGAAAGCGGCCTTGTTAGTCACCTGCTGATCTGCATATTTCCAGAGTGTTAGACTAGTCAGCTTTGAGCCCTCCAACGACATCACACAGGATGTCAGCAATCCCCCAAAGCCCCTGATGGTCCTCTCTTGCCATGTTTCCTATTACTCTGGAGATGTGACTCGCTTACTGCTTTCAAGCAGTCCAAGCCTGAAATACAGATCAGAAAGAGAATGGGTCTTATTGACTCAAATTCTTTTTACATTTCTTTTGATGAACTCAGTAACTCCTGGAATGTGTTTGCAGACTTCCATGACAGACTCTATTTATTGGCCTTAGAATGAAAGCTCCAAAAGAGCAGGGACTGTGTGTCCTGCATTCAACCTAGCTATCAGGAGCACTCCTTGACTGTTAAGTTCAAACTTCTGCTTTTCTTTTCATGGCGTGGAAAAGCAGTGAAGGGTGATTCTTGCAAAGTCTACCTGTCCTTCTCATTTACCGGACAGCAGACCTGGAAGCCAAAACAGCAGGCAGCCTAGGACTCATCAATTAGCCTTTTCCCGTTCCTGACATAACTCAGCACTTGTATTTCCTTACAGAGAGGGAGAAGTCTGTCAACTCCATTAGCACTTCAATTCAGATGTGGACATTTTTACTCATCTCCAACTTCTCATAACACATATTTTCAGCTCTAAAGTACATAGTTTAATAAATTATGGGGAACAAATCCTTCAGACCACTCTTTAGTTGCAAAAACAATCAAGAGATGAAAAAAAATGTGGGGTTGGGTTTTTTTTTTTTTACTCCCTGCCCCCACTGCCTCCTCAAAAATGACTTCATTTCCTGAAACAAGACTTCTTGTATGTCCATCGAGAAATTGAACAAATGACTTCAGCTAATGCATGGTTCTTCTAACAGCAAAAGTGAGGCAAAGGATTGGCAATAAATGAAGTAATTCAGATCCACTAGACCCTCAGGAAATTCCCTCAGATCCCTTTCAACTCCAAGATTCTCCCCTGGGCTTGGAAAACACAGATAGCCAGTGTGGAGCAAAGGCAGGAAAAGGAGGAAGGGGTGGCCTCTGGAGATATTGATTTGGTGCAGGGAAACTGGTGGGAAAACAGGGAAATCAAAGAGTACCCCCTGTCACCTGTTTCCCGACTGGCTGCCTGATGGAGCCCTAGAAATCTCATTCTCCCCTCACACACAACCAAGCCCACAGGTGGGGATTTAAGAGACTGGAGAGAGTGCTCAAAACTCTTCCCTGCCCTGAGGGCTAAGGGAGTAGGTCAATTTGCCAGATGGAACAGAAAGGTCCTGTTTCTTCAAGACCTGCATCAGAGTTTAGCCTGGATGCCCTCACGTGTCAGATGCTTTCTGGTTACGGGGTAAGGAGAGTTTGGTGGCAGTATGGCCTAGAGGAAAGAGTTTGGGCCCGAGAGTCAGAGAAACCTGGGTTCAAATCCCAGCTCTGCCACATGCCTGCTGTGAGACATTGGGCAAGTCACTTCACTTCTCTGTGCCTCAGTTACCTCACCTGTAAAATGAGGATTCAATACATGGTCTCCTTTCTACTTAGATTATGAGCCCTGTGTGGGACAGGAATTGTATCTGACTTGATTATCTTGTATCTTCTCCAGCACTTTGAACAGTGCTTGACACACAGTAAGTGCTTAACAAATACCACAGTTATTACTATACAGTGGCACGATGGTTAAGTAGCAGATCTGAGGCACAGAAGCAGTGCCTGTGTTCACAAGGGCTTGGGAGGAAAATGCAAAGGCCCAGGAGCAAGCGGTAGGGCTAAGAGTCCCCTCATAGGAACTCACTAGGATCTGGAAACCTCAGGGTACTTCCACAAAACAGCATGTAGGGTGTCTTCATGTTGGGCTGTGAGCTCAGTGTAGCGTGCATGGTGATATGTGCATCTCCTTGACCAGCGTTCATGAAGACTGCCAGTGGGTGGTGAAACTTCTGAAAATGAAGGCAGCTTCTCTACGCTCCAAATATGAATTGTGAACAAATACCTTAATTACTATGTGTGAAGAACTGGGCTAAACCCTAGGCTCAGACCAGCCAGACTTCCTGTCCCCTATGCAGCTCAAGATCTAAGTGGTACAGAGAACAGGTATTGTATTCCCATATTTCAGATGAGGAAACTGAGGCAAAGAGAGCTCAAGAGACTTGCCCGAGGTCACACAGCAGGCCACTGGCAAAGCTGGGATTAGAACCAAGACTCCAGATGCCCAGTTCCACACTCTTTCCACTAGGCCATTTTGCTGCTTCTAGTGAAGCAGTATGGTTTAGTGGATAGAACATGGGCCTGGGAACCCAAAGAACATGGGTTCTAAATCTGTCTCTGCCATCTGTCTGCTGTGTGACCTTGGGCAAGTCACTTCACTTCTCTGTGTCTCAGTTACCTCATCTTTAAAATGAGGATTGAAACTGTGAGCCCACATGGGTCAGGAACTATGTCCCACCCGATTTGCTTTTATCCACCCCAGCACTTAGTACTGTGCCTGGCACATAGTGCTTAACAAATAACATTATTATTATTATTATTATTAGTGACAGATAACTGATACACTGACAGGTCCTGCACAGGGACAGAATGTGCTTCTTGAAAGGAATTTGCTAATGGACAATTTGTCCCCATGACCTAAAATCAGCACAGGGTAAACCAACTCAGTTCCCAAGCAAAACTTGTGAAAGAGCATCATTCCAATACGGTCATATCTTTGGAGCCAGGTACCACTAGGATGGCCACTGAAGTCCCTCAGGAACTCCGGACAAGGAGACACATGTGACAGCATGTGCATCTCGTCATGCACACAGCGTGACTTGACTCCCTTGGACTGTGAGTCCCATGTGTGGCAGGGACTGTGTCTGATCTGATTACCTTGTGTCTACCTCAGTGCTTGGCAGCTAGTAAGCACTTAATATATACCAAAACTAAACATGAAAAAAGGTAGGACAGAAAGAACCTCTCATCACCAACCATAATCTAGGGTCAAACCAAGGCTGAAAATCTAGGGTGAGCTGAGCTATCTCTTTTCGATTTTTCTTATTTCCCTCATGAAAGCACTGGTTAAAATTGGATCCCTAGGTTTACCCGTGCATACCTTAACTCCTTAGGAATTTAAGTCAGCACTTAAGCTAAGGTTCTGTCAAAAGTGAATAAACAGTAAATAGTGACAGTGTAATTTTCCTTTCCATCTAGATTCATTCTGCTAGCTGAAGAAAAGTGATGGAGGGTCTTTCAGGATGACATTCATGTCCAGTCAAATACACATCTCAGCTACAGCAGAAAGATAAAGGCACATTTCTTAGGCTTTCACCTTCTCCTTGGCTGCTTTTGATAAATTAATGGTTGGCAAGATTCTACATTCCCCTGCCACAATGGTCTACCCAATCTTTTAATTCATCATGGTAAAAATAACAACTTCTCAGCAAGGTTTGCAGTTCTAAGAGTCCTAATAGATTTTCTGCTGGCGGTACGAGGGAGTGGATCATTTCATCTTAATTCAAGATGGCTCTGGTAACATAGCCCAGGTCTGTCTGGTACTTGGAAAAAAAAAAGTACTCATTTGCAGTTGTTCTATGAATGAAACAGTGGCAAGAATAATTTAGTAACAATGGAATGAGGCTGCAATGACTAATCATAAGGTATTCTCAAAGGTGAGCCCCTAAAACTAGCACCCCAAAATCCCTGGATGATTATAACACTTGGCACATATGCCCCCTCAGGGCTGGAATAGATTGAGGATTCAGAGAATCTGAGATAAAGGAGGCTCAAGGGAGGTTTCCTAGGCCAAATCTCCCCCACTTTCCCCTGCCCCTTAGCAACTCCCAATCAGCTCTATTTACTGAGTCCCCACTGTAGGGGCAAAGCACTGTACTGAGGGCTTGGAAGAGTAAAATACAGGCAAAAGACACTGTCCGCTACCCTCAAAGAGTTCACAGTCTAGTGGGGGAGGCCCAAAATAATTTATAAATAGGAGGTAAGAGAGAACACAGTGATGAATTGGTGACTGAATAAATGCGTAAATGGCAGAGTAATAAAACTGATATAATAATAATGGTATTTGTTAAGCACTTACTATGTGCAAAGTACTGTTCTAAGCACTGGGGGGATACAAGGTGATAAGGTTGTCCCACGTGGGGCTCACAGTCGTAATCCCCACTTTACAGATGAGGTAACTGAGGCACAGAGAAGTGACTTGTCCAAAGTCACACAGCTGGCAAGTGGCGGAGCAGGGATTAGAACCCATGACCTCTGACTCCCAAGCCTGTGCTCTTTCCACTGTGCCATGCTGCAAAGTGCTGCGGGTGGCTGTGTCCTTTCCTCAACACACCTGGGACCATTTTTAGTGAGGGCTGGGGTCCTGGCAGAGGTAAGAGGAGAGGGTGCCACCAGGGCAACCATGATTGAGCTTCTTCCCTTTCTGCCCAGTGGGAACACAAGAGATTCAGACTAGGCCATGAGATAAAATGCATTTTCCCAAGCACCAAATTGGATGCAACAGTTAGTGACCCGAAAAGAATCAGACACTAACTCTTATCAAAGATGATTCATTTGTTGATTTAAATTCCTCCCATGCCGCTAATGTTTACAAGAGCATCTCTCCTAAATTATTCTCGTAGCCTAGGGATTATTTGCATCTGAATTCTAGAACCTCCTACTTACATTCCCATTAAGTTTCCTGTTACCTTGCCCAGATTCGCCAATCAATATTGCTTCAGCTCTCCAGTGCAGGGATCAAAGATAGAATTCATTACTGCTCTTTGGAAAGAACAGTCTCCTGGGATCACAGCTGGGGGGAAATTTCCCCTTTAAACCACTAACAGCTCTAAAAGAAGCCATCCAGGTAAAATTGTCTGTTGGCAGATATTAGCTGCTTTGCTTTTAACGTTCTTTTTCTAACCCCTGTGCTCAATCATATCAATTCCACGGGGACTGGGATCACAAGTCACTTCCTTCCTAAAGCTACGGGGCAAAGTCTCATCAAAAAGGCCAGGTTTATGTCCAATAAATTGTGTTTCAGAAACAGTCTCTCCTCCTCCAGTCCCCTAAGGTCAGCCTGCCTCACGGCCTACTACACCCACCATTATTCCACAATGAAAACTATCCTGGGATAATGAGGGTAAACAGGCTTAACTTCCAGAGGTACAGGGGCAAGGACTATTCTCACCAGAGCACCAATAAGGGACCTGCCTAAGGTCAGGGGGAAAAACCTTTGTTCCCATTCAGATCTCTGTATGCCAAGCTGCAGCTTGGAATTTTTACGGCTGAGTTTGAAACCCTCGACAATGAGGGTTTATAATGGAAATGTTGCCAGACCCTTAACTATAGTGACGCCACTATAATATTTATAAGTACCTTATACTCTTTCCAAACACATGTGCTCATTACTTATGTCTCCGCTTCTGCCTCTCTTCTAGAGAACCTTGCTGTATAAACAAAACAGATTGACTTGCTTATACTCTAAAACTCTAATTGCTCCACGTCTCTATCTGTTATGAGAAAGCCTGTCGAAGCAACCAGAGGAAGATTCATTTACTGCTTTTTGCCCAGCGGTGACCATTTACAGTGTCAACTTCCTCTTTCACTTTTACCTTGAGGAAATCTGTCCATCTTGGAGGCATTTTTCAAGGAGTTTTTTCTTTCCTTTTTTCAGTTGTGCACTGAGGAGGCACAGACTAGTGGTTTGGAGACAACCTGTCGAACCAGACCTTACAAGATCTGACAATTAGGTAGGTTTTAAATAAACAGAGGCCAAGAAGAGCTACATCGACAAAAAGGCCACTTGTAGCGCTGACAGCTTGTCTGGTCCAACATAAGCAGCTTCCCAGGGAAAGTGATTGCTTAATAGTGATGGGGAATGACAGGGATTTCCTAACTCTTCCATGAAAACCTCAAAACAATTTTAGGTCTGGGCACAAACTCGTCCACAGCTGTTGATCCACTATATAGTGAAGATGGCCTGCAGGTGAGAAGCATATGAACACAATTAAACAATCCCTTTCTCCCACAGCCAGGATTCATTACCGCTCAGGTCACTGGCCATGCCACTGATTAGGGAAGGATCTCAGAGTGCCAAACAATGGTGTGGTATCTGATCTTGTCTAGATAAAACCTACCGTCCCTAGACTTGTCCAGTTGTACAATGGTGATGCCTTATTAAGAATTTCTTTTGTTTGGAAGTTTTCAATTTTGATCACATTTGGGGTTAACACTCCTTCTGAGTAGTCCCAGAGGTTAAATCGGAGTCAGTCAAGAGTGGAGAGAAACATCTGAAGAACGTTTGACCATGTTTAAGATTGAAAAAAATGTGGTGAAAAGTTCTATATCTGGGCTTCATTTTCCCCTACAGGAGCACATGGGCCACTATAATGGCGCCTGAAAGCACTCTTAGAGCAGGCCCCAACTGAGTGGCATTTCAGGCTAGGAAGGGCTCCCACAAACCAAGAAATGCTTATGCAGTCCCCAGACCAGCTAGTCCTAAGAAAAAAACACATCTTGTGAGTTGGGAGCCTGTCAAATTCAACTGAGTAGCTTGGGTCAGTTTCTTACACAACAGCTCCACAGAGTGACATGACGCCTTTCCCCTTAGGGAAGCATCAGGTGAATCCCGCAGTCATGGCATCTGTAGAGCTAGATTAAGGCCACTGTCTCCCACACTCCCACAGGATGGGTGGCCCTAGGGCCTCTTTAGGTCATGAGAGTGTTGACCCTGAGGTAGAGCCTGAAGAAAACTACTTTTGTAAGCCCTGTCTGCTGTTACACAGGAAATTCAAAAGGAGTCAGGTCCCCAGATGGGAAGGCTTTAAAAATTTGCCATGGATAATCCACTTTTTTAAAAGAAGTGGTATTTGTTAAGCACTTATTACGTTCCAGACATTGTTCTAAGGGCTGGGGTAGATACAACAAGGTAATAGGGTCAGATACAGTCCATGTCTCACATGGGACTCACAGTCTTAATCCCCATTTTACAGATGAGGTAACTTGAGTACCAGAAAAGTGAAGTGCTTTGTTCAAGGTCACACAACAAACAAGCAGTGGAGCTGGGATGAGAACACAGGTCCATGCTCTATCCACTAGGCCATGCTGCTTCACTTGCAGATCATCAAGAGAGGACATCACATCCCTCTATAGGGCTTCTGTGAGTGCCTTGTGAATTGAGTTTATACACTGGAGTATAAAAATACATTTACTCCAAAGGAAATTTTTTCTCCTGCAAGTGTGAATTAACCTTCCATGACTTTCTAGTGATCTCTTGTTTTCAACCTCCATTTCTTTGAAATTACTGTGATGGTTGATGCCAAGAGAGCAGAATCAAGGGAGCTCTAAAAATGCAATGTTTCATTTTTCTGCTTTGTAGGAAGCTTTTTGTCCTACAATATGCTGGTGGGAGAAAGTGAAAATTGAACCAAAAGGGACAATGTCACCTCCAGAGGGTAAGCACCAAGCCCCAGGTGGATATTAATACTGTGAGAAGACTTGTGCAAGCCCCAAGGCTGCGAAAACATGGATCTCCTCAAATGACACACTGCTTGCTCGTCACTTTATAGGGGCTATTAACATTAAATGGCAATGGTACCCCCCCAAAAATAAGCTCAAAGACTGTAGCCAGCTTGCCAGAATTGACTGACGCAATGTTCCCTTTTTGTTTTTTTAAACAGTATTTGCTAAGTGCTTACTATGTGCTAGGCACTATACTAAGTACTGTGGTAGATACAAGCTAACCAGGTTGGACACAGTCCACGTCCCACATTGGGCTAACAGCCTTAATCCCCATTTTACAGAGGAGGTAACTGAGGCACAGAAAGGGAAGCAACTTGCCCAAGATCTCATAGCAGAGAAGTGGCAGATCCAGTATTAGAACCCAGATCCTTCTGACCCCAGGCCCATGCTCCATCCACTAGACCATGCTGCTTCTCAAGATTCACTGGGCAGGCTACAAGGAGAATGAATAGTGGCATTAGTAGGAGACTTAAGCAGGTTTACCACATGATGACTTGGCAAAGCCATCTAGAACCAGTAGGAGAAATGGCAGGAAAACTACAATTTCAGGTGAACTTGGAAGAACTGTGAAATACTAGGAAACAGGAATTATAGGGAGCTAATTTACCTGGCATGCGGCTATCAAACTTGAACGGAATCCACAGTCAATGTGACAGAGTAACAGATAGCAACCAGCAGCTAGGGCCCAAAACTTGAGGGCAGACTTGCTAAGCACCCTGGTGGAAAGGACTTCTGGGGATTCAGCTGCCCTCCCAAAGCAATTGCACACCCAGATAACAACATTTTTTTCTAACAAGAAGGAAAATGCAGTGCCTGTGTGGTTCCAATATCAACCTCTTCATGGAGCAAATCAACTTTTTTGCATGGAATGAATTAAAACATAGCATTTCTAACTTTTGGCATTGGGTTTTCCATAGAAATACCATCGCCATGGATGAATGGAGGAGATTATTACTGTATTGTACATTGCATTGGTTTCCATTCCCAATCACAGAGATGTGTGTTCTCTCATCCAACCCGAGTTAGCCCCCTTTATGCCCTAAATCTCTGGCATTATTGGCACTGTGCATTAATTCAGCTGTGCTTTCCAAAATGATTGCTGGGACTGATTACCTCAGACCATTCTTAATTAGAACAGAATGTATCTTCACCACTGAAAAGAAGCAAGTCAAAAGATTCAGAGACTCAAACAGAAGACTGAGGGAGGGAAATACATACAAATAGGTCTGATGACAAGGAAGATCATATTAAAAGAAACCCACAGTAGGAAAAGCAGTTTCTGCTTTACTGATGTAATGGACCAAGTCAGCACTGCGAAGGAACCAGGTCATCCATCTATTCCTGCAGGAAAGCCACTGGGGCTTTCAACATCATAGCGTTAACTACTTTCCTATACATTGACCTCATGAGCTCAGAAGCATGAATTTTGCCAGAGAAAGATTCCTCAAGGGGCCAGGGTCTTGGGACCGCCTCTGGTTTAGAGATTGATCTGGAGTGGGGAGGGGGGCGAGGGTATATCACTATGGGATCTGCAAAACCACTTTATGACACCTGTCTTCAGTTGCCCCTCACTCTGATTATGAAGGCAGATTTGGCCACCCATCTATATTTGTGCAGGAGAATTTAGATAGTCCTGGAAAACAGGAAATGAATACTGCAATTTTCAAGAACTATTTGGCAATCAACCCATTAAGAGTAAGGATCCTTGATTTCTAAGGGGAAATAAAACATACTGTGGGAAACCTTAAACTGCCTCTCCACAACTAATCTCTGGCTGAAATTGGCATTGTGAGGATGCAGTGGCCAGGAGGGAACAGGAAGGAAAGGCAGGGTTTAAACTTGCTGGGGCAACAAATAACTGAAACACCCAGTGTCTTTCCTTGGAATCGGAGGGTGACATGAAGAGAAATCCATATCTTTTCAATCATTCGACATTTCCAATGAAGGAAAGCAGGAGAGGATCATATTGTCAGAACAATTATCCTCCTGAAAGCTAATACATTCATCATGCTGAACCTGGTGGTGGTGGTGGAGACAGTAATTGAGGGAAACCTTCGGCCCTTTCCCATGGAAATGCTGCTGTAGAATCACAGGGAAATAATTGAGTGCAGAAGGTGTTTTTTTTAAAGGGAAAAGGCACTTGGCTGAAGGAGTACTTTGGATTAGCTAGATCTTTGGATTTCTGAGGGTGAGCGGTCCATGTACCACACCTGGAAGTACCCAAGCCCACTAAACAGTGTTTCAATTGGGTCCTCTCAAGTGAATCAAGATAATGGACTGGAATAATGCAAATTATAGTCAAGAATTTAAGAGCGCTGACTGGTGTCCTGCTCCCATTCAAGGTTTAGGATATTAAATGCAAACATGGGTTATATTAACTCAGTTTGGGGTAGGACCATTCAGGGGGTCACGTAAACCTTGCAAGATGGTTGCAATCTACTTGGTTCAGGAAAAACATGAAAAATTGGGTTTTCACCCAGAAAGTGGCCTTTTGTAGCCCACTGCTCCTCTAACACCAATCGACTCACTGTGCCATGCTCCTGTCCCTCTTACCCCATGTTGAACAGGACTGTGTCTGAGTCCAGCACTGAGTAGTCAGTCAGTCACTCAGTTGTATTTACTGAGCAGTTACTCTGTGTAGAGCACTGTACTAAGTGCTTGGGAAAGTACAACATAGACTTGGTAGATGTGATTCTGGCCCACAAGGACTTACAGTCTGAAGGGGAAGACAGACATCAAAATAGATTAGGGATCAGGGATATTTGACAAGTATAAGTACACTGTATTAGTACTGTGTTTGGTGCAAGTAAGCACTTTAATACCACAATTATTATTATTATTATTACTTCTATTAACACCTTCCTCACACCTTCCCTCCTGCCTGGAATTCCCTAAGCCTTTATTCCTACAGACTGCCATATTATCCCCATCATCAAAGCCCTATTGAAATCAATTCTCTTCCAGGAAGCCTTCCCAGGCTAATCTCTCTCCCCAACATGCACTTGAATACCTTCTCTTGACCACTTAAGTACTCACCCTGACCCCGCATGGAATTGATGTACATGTCTTTATACTAGGTGGGTTCCCCCACCTGAAATTTCTTTTAAAGTCTGCCTCCCCCATTAGGTTGTAAGCTTCTTGAGGGCAGGGACAATGTCTACTAAATCTGCTATTCTCTCCCAAGTGCATAGTACAGTGCTCTGCACAGAGTAAGTGATCAATAAATACCACTGATTGATTTTCTAAATATCAGCCAAAAGTCCAAGAGGGTACAAGTAGGAATCGACATTGAGACCTGTTTCCAGGTTGATCTAAGACTCATTTGAAATCAAGAAAGCAGGTCAGACCTCTCTAAATTAAGCATGTTTTCCTGAAAACAAACACCCATTTCTGCTAGAGAAATGCAAAGAAGTCTCCCTAGGACAGCCCCTGGATGTTTGATCTCAGCACTGAGGCCCTGAATGTTGAAGGATGGCAGAAATGCATTTCTTTTTCTCTAAAAACTGCAGTTTCTCTCTCGTTCCTCAGCTATCCATAAATCCTCTCTTCTCCTATAATGTAGGGGCCCAACTGGCATTTCAGCTGAGCATGTGGTTGGTTAGTGGGCCACTCAGACAACAACTGTCTTAAACAAATAAACAGCCCAGCTCTGGAACTTTACGCTCCTGAGCTCTGCCATCATTAATCACATTCACAGTGTGACTTAAAGGCCTGAAATGTAAAGAGGGAGAGAAGAAAGGGGAAGGGAAAAAAAAACAAACTCCTCTCTTCAAACAGCTGGGAAATAGAGAAAATCAAAACCCACCTATTTCCTCGGCACAAACTTACATGGGGTGAGAAGTATTGGCTAAGGTAGACGGGCCAGGGCCACCATCTAAAGAAACCTAAAAATGGCACACAAATGAAAATGGTCACTTGGATCTCTTAGAGATATATTCACGTAGAGCTCCTAGTAGATACTGGTGACTTCCGTGGCCACAGCCACACAGGAGTCAGAGATGGACCCCTCTGAAACTGTTTTCCATGAAAATAATAATAACTGTGGCATTTGTTAAGCATTTGCCAGGAGATGTACTAAGCGGTGGGGTTGATAAAAGAAAATTGGGTTGGACACAGTCCCTGTCCCACATGGGGCTCACAGTTTCAACCCCCATTTTACAGATGAAGTAACAGAGGCCCAGAGAAGGGAAGTGACTTCACCAATTGTCTATGTGACCTTGGGCGAGCTGGGATTAGCATCCACGACCACATGACTCCCAAGCCTGTGCTCTATCCACTATGCCATGCTATTTTTCTGCTGCTTCTTTCCACAGCTTAGAATGCCCTGGGAAAGGGAATTCCACATTGGAACAGGCACTATTTAATCAACCAATGGTATTTATTGAGCACTTACGGTGCGCAGAACACTGTACTAAGCATTATTGTACTGAGCACAGCATAGAGTTATTCCCTGGTGGATAATGGCAGTCTCAATCCTACATTCTATTAGAACCAATACTGTGTGTCAGGGTCACAACCCAAACACAAACAAACATTTCTTTGGATCTAATGAGCTGGTCCACATGAAGGAGAACCCATTGTCCGGGCAGTGAACCCCCACAGCTCTGGCTCTCTTGGGGCTCCATTCCCTTCAGCGGGAGAGGACCCCAAGAAGCCAGACTCAATGTTCTGCATTTCTTTTTCACCCAACTCTGACACAGGAATGTTCCTGATTTATAGATTTAGTTAGTGGAATAATGGGCCTTTTTTCCCATTGCTTTTTTTTTTCCCTTTTGCTGAGGAACACTGATGATTGCTTCTGGCCAGAAATTGTTTTTGTTGGTTGTCACAGAGTACTCTTCGAGTGATGAAAGCCAGCTGGGTCGCTGTAGGTTTGACGAGGCAATAAGACCCGCGTGCTGAGGGCTAACTTGAATAGAAGGTGTTAATCACCAGCTTGTGGATATTATCAACGAGGGATAGAGGTGCCTGCCCATTCCCCACATCTGAACTTTGCTTCCTCTGAGAACAGGAAAAATGGTAAACAACCTGTCTCATAATACTGTCCTTTGATCAGGGAAAATTGCAATTTTAAGAAAGCCGTGGCTCCTGACAGAAACAACCTGGAACATAGGTTTTCAGTCTAAATTCCAAAGAAGAACAAGAAACTAAGGCTGGGTCTAGAGAAGGCAAACATGGGTCTTTTTTCCCCACTCCCAGTTACTTTTTCTTGGGAGAGGAAGATCTGGTTAGGTGCGGCTCATTAAAAGACAATCAGGAGGAGATTATATGGGAAATTCCCTTCACAGTACTCTGGTTTCAAATAATAATAATAATGGCATTTTATTAAGTGCTTACTATGTGCAAAGCACTGTTCTAAGCACTGGGGAGGTTATAGGGTGATCAGGTTGCCCCACGGGGGGCTCACAGTCTTAATCCCCATTTTCCAGATGAGGGAACTGAGGCACAGAGAAGTTAAGTGACTTGCCCAAAGTCACACAGCCGACAATTGGCAGAGCCAGGATTTGAATCCATGACCTCTGACTCCAAAGCCCATGCTCTTTCCACTGAGCCACGCTGCTTCAAATGAATAAGTGCTTCGTATCCAGGCTACTGTTCTGGTTTAACGAAGAGAGTCCCTGATTTTGTGGGAAATTTTAGAAAAAAAAAATCTGCAAAATGTTGAGGAATTGGTACTGGCCTGGCTAAACTGGTCAGCCTACCTTGCATCGACACCCCTCCAGCTCACTTAAAAAGCTTGGAGTCCTGCATTCAGGCTGGAACTTGTTCCTTCCAGGCCCAGTTTAGGTCCCACAGGATTCTGGGACTTGTAGTGAGGCCGATATAGTAATGCTAAAGGACTTCAAACCTAAACTCTCTGACCCTACCTTCTATTCTCATGGTTCCCTAGGGGGATGGGGCTGGCACACGAGGTTGGATCTGCTTCAAATGCTTGCTTTTATTAATAGTACTCATAATGGGGTAGGTCCACTCATATGGGAGAAGCGAAAAACACCAGTGCCACATACCAGTGGTACATTTTCTGGCACATATCCCTGATCTAGAGCGCTGCCATTTGGTCCCATTCCCTCAATGGTAACAACCTAGAGGCCTAGATACAGTTCAAACTTGGATGCTTCGTATTTCGATACCCCAACGACGAGCTAAACTGACCTCAAAGTGGCTCAAACTTCCTTATTCCACAGTTAATCCCACTGCTCCATAGACGCTCTCCATAGGTCCTGAAGGCAAACCCTGTTTTTGCCTGAGGTGATGATCATTGTAAGGCATAGCTCTGTTTTGAAAGATAGAAGTTAAAACCTTACTCAAAGCCCTATTGAAATGCAGGGTCCCATTCTTGCCAACTGCCTGAAACCAGGATGGCTTCAGGACACGTGTGTGTACATTCATCAAAAGGCAACTATCTAGCCCAGTGGGTCTATTCATTGTGTAACTTGACAAGCCTTTGATGAAAATGAAATTTAACCTAGTGTGGCCCCAGCTGTGAGGGGATATTGTGGCCGCTTAAAGGGCCAGGCGGCTTTATGTAAAGCCAGGAGGCATTGCATTTCTGCGGTGTGAAGAAAGGGGCATGCTCGGTGATATCACTTCTCTGGTCCTCTGAGCACAAAAGTGGCAGTGGGACTGACCCACTTTTGCACACCGAAAGACTCAGCTGTCATGCAGAGAGGAAACTGAGATTACAAAATAAAGCAATAAACAAAGGAAAAAATAAGAGGAAAAAAAAAGAAAAGAAAAAGTCATATTTTGAAGAGATTGTATGTTTTCCTTGTTGGAACCACAGGAAACTTTGCCCAAGCACATAGAGGGAAATTGGTCACAACTACACAAGCAAAATTAATTTGCAGATCAAAAATAAACACACCGATTTAGTCAGAAACTAATCTTTCTACAAGTATTCCACATCAACAATATTTAATGTGAATTATGCCTAGGTGAATATTGGAAGAGGTAGTGAAGTGCTTAGATCACTGTTTCAGTGACCTAAAAAGAATCAAAAAACCAAAGAACTGTATGATTTTAACACTCTCCCCAAAATCTGCACCTTCCTTCAGTAAACATCTCCAACCAGACTAGGTTAGGGGCTCCCAAACCATTTTCTCCCCTCTGCATTGTACGTTATCCTGGCTGGTACAAAGGTGTGGCCTCAAAGCCCAGACTCTGGTCGGAATGATCCTTTAACACTCTGCTTTATAATCCTTTTGTCTTCACTTTGACAAATTTGTCATCTCAGCTAATTCACTGGCAACTGGACAGTCATAGAGCACCAAGATCACCTGATAATTTACCACTTTCCCCTGAAATCCTCGTTTTAACACACTGGAATTCAACTCAACCTAATATTTGGATAAAATGCCTGTGGTCTTTCTTTGTCTTGTATAGACTCAGGCTACACAACTACCACAATCAAGCATGGTTGACTTAGTACTCCCGATACTTGGGGGCCTCTTCTTTCTCATATCATTGTACACTACAGTTATGGTATCCTGGAAGCAGACTGGGTGGAAACTGTACTATTTCCTCTACTGATCGTGACAAATATCCATGGAACACTGAGTCCTTACTAAATGGAGAGGGGTGAGATGAAAACATTTTGAAGGTTCCAGGCCCTCAGAGTTCTGACATGCCAGGTTTGGGGGCCAGAGAATCCAACTCAGTAGCAGTGACCATCCATGAAGTGTCCTCCTGCATTCTGAGCATCTTTATGCTCCACTCTGCAACCCTCAGAGCCTGGGAACTGGCTAAAAAACGAGGGTCAACCAAAGGACCACCAGAGGATTATGGCCAAGACTTAAAAGGAGTCTTGGATCTTTCTCTCCCTGATGAACAGGATTTGCTCAGTAGTTAACATCCTTCAGTCCTACCCCTCAATCAAAAGCATATTCCCACGTAAAGCATATTCCTGTTTTTGTATGATGTTACGGTTTGTACCCCTCAATTTCCAAGGCAAAATAAACTGCTCACCCCTCATCCTGTTTGCTTTTATTTTTTCAGTTGATGAACAGGACTTAACTCTTTTTAAGGCTGACTCCAGAATTTCTGTCCACAGATTATTTAATTTGAATGGCATTACAATAGTCATAATAATTATGGTACTTGTTAAGCACTGTTCTAAGGTTATCAGGTTGGACACAGAGTCCCTGTCCCACTCAGGGCTCACAGTCTAGGTAAGAGACTCATGAAGACAATTATCATTTGGAAATATACTCCCTGAAACTATTATGTTGAAATAGAATCAAGAAATGATGTGACCATCTTGTCACCCATCATGAAAAGTGTTAGCATAATCCCAGGGTCTGCCACTGGGAGACTCTCAATAGGGTTTAGCCTTCTACAGCTTCTGAGTACAAGTGAAAGAACAACACATGATCATAATAGCAGTGTGCCTTCCCACTAAACCAAACTCTCCACGGTAACAATAGCAGTCAAGTATGCAATTTGGTGTCACTTTCGTTAGCCCCCAGGGTTGAAACGGCTATCTCCAAGGTTATTTTATATTAGAATTTTCAAAGTCATTAGAAGACGAGAAACCGAACAGCTCTCTGTGCTGAGAGGAATGGTTTCATTTGCTGCCTTCGCATCCCTGGGTGTCAGGTTCTGGCTGGGTTCAGGAAGGGATGTTGACAAAAAATACAAAACAAAACAAAAACGCACACATAAAAAAAAATGGCCTGCCCCTGTCAAGGCATGAGATCTTGTGCTTAAGTGGGCAGCAGGTTCCAACATGAATACCGTAATAAGTGTTTTCGTAATACCCGCAGCAGGACTGCAGAGATGCCAGAGGGAGGAGCAGGGCAGCACTTGAAAGAGCTCCAGGTCAGACCTCACAGCAAATTAGCCCCAGCCTAAGTCTTCGAGTCCAACGTGTTATAGCAGGTTGGCATCCAGAGGTGTAGAATGCACCTGTTTACAATTAGCTACTATACAATCCATACAAAATACCTCATTACTTGTAGTTGGGGTGACAGCCTCCATGATAATCACAATAATGATGGCATTTATTAAGCGCTTACTATGTGCAAATCACGGTTCTAAGCGCTGGGGAGGTTACAAGGTGACCAGATTGTCCCACGTGGGGCTTACAGTCTTAATTTATTTATTTATTTTACTTGTACATATCTATTCTATTTATTTTATTTTGTTAGTGTGTTTGGTTTTGTTCTCTGTCTCCCCCTTTTAGACTGTGAGCCCACTGTTGGGTAGGGACTGTCTCTATATGTTGCCAACTTGTACTTCCCAAGCACTCAGTACAGTGCTCTGCACACAGTAAGCGCTCAATAAATATGATTGATTGATTAATCCCCATTTTACAGATGAGGTAACTGAGGCACAGCGAAGTTAAGTGATTTGCCTCAAGTCACACAGCTGACAATTGGCGGAGCTGGGATTTGAACCCATGACCTCTGATTCCAAAACCCATGCTCTTTCCACTGAGCCACACTGCTTCTCTAATGGCGCTATGGGAGTCTTTTCTCTAGTCCAGTCAGGCTGTTGTTGAGAAGCAGCTTGGCCTAGTGGATAGAGCCTGGACCTGGGTTCTAATCCCAGCTCCCAGCTGTATGGCCTTGGGCACGGTGGTTAACTTCTCTTTGCCTCAGATAACTCATCTGTAAAATGGGAATTAAGACTGTGAGCCCAATGTGGGACATGGACTGTGCACAACCGGATAATAATAACAACAACAACAAAAGCACTACCATCTTTCCCCCGATCACCTCTGATACTGCTCCTCCAGGAACTCCCTTAGGGCTTGGATAGCTGGATTGTTCTCCTAAACTTGGCGGGTAATTCTTCAGTCCTTCATTCCACTGTGGACAGGTAGGTCTGCCCTCAGAAAATGACAGCTGTCACTTGGGTTGTGGACATTTGCTCAATGGATCATGTTTTTCCCACACTTAAGGGTTACAACAGAGGATGACTTCATTAAGGGAAACAACTCAGCTCGCTTAAACTTTACTGAAGCTTCAGCTGATGCTCTTTTAGAGGAATCTATGCTAGGTATGGCCAGTGATAGTTTAGATCATCAGTGCCATCTACATATTCCCATTGATGTATTAGTTATGATTTTAGATCCCACTTGTCACTGATAAAACCAAGGCCCTAAAGGTCATTTTAAACATCATCATCTGAGATGCCTAGATAAGGCCAATTAGCATTTGCAAACATTAACTACAAATCTGATTTTTCCTCAGAACACAACTGAGGCCGCTTTCTTCAACTTGTCCCAAAAGGCAGTTGGATTTGAATGTTTAGAAGTTAATGTCATGCTGTGACGATCAGACCAGTGTATGTTGCCTCAAACATTCACTATTCAGAGAAACATGCTGAAAATATCCAGGAATTTGACTTGGTTTTCAGGAAAACAATTCCATGAGGATTAGTGGGTATATTTCAGAAGACAGATTTTCTGCAATTGCTGAAGAACATAATTTTTTGTCATCTTTGATTAAATGCCAGTTCCCTGAATTTTTCCACCCGAAACCCAAAGGCTAGTACTTATTCTCCTTGGGGAGAAAAAACTAGACCACTTTCCATGTAGCAGCCTTTCACTAAAAGATTCTTCAAAATAATGTTGCTTAATAAAATTACCAAATTTCAATATACATTCTTGAAACAAAGATTTGTTTTTCTTCCCTTTTCCTTCCCAGGAGGCTTTCCTCTCCCAGGATATTACTGAATTTCCATTCTGGGGCAATGTACTTATTAATTCTGTGACAATTTCAGGTCTGAATACTTTGTGAGGTCTTTACATTGGCATTATCTTTTGAGGGCCAAGGCAGGCAAATCCACTAAGGGGGTTCACTGTTGGCTTGGTTGAAGCTTATCTTGAGACTCCTAACAGATGGATGGACTTTTGAATCTTGAATTTTTCCTCAGGTTTCAAACTGCCTGTCCCTCTTAAGGCATTTCAGGTGTGCATACCAAAGCTAACTGGGAGAAAAGTCCATATATAGCAGCGGACCGTTTAAAAGACACATCTAGGGAGCCTTGGCAGGGAGAGAAAGCCTTGAGGTCTATGCTGTAACCTTGATTCTCCAATTGTGGAACTTTCAAATACGGTAAATACCTCAAAAGTCTTCACATTTGGCACGAAGAACTGTGCCCTGGTGTAGGGCAGAATTGAGCAGAATGGGGCTGATGGATATCAGTTGAGCATGCATGTGCGGGCACCAGTTGATGACTTGAGCTGAATTTAACTCCATCCCAAACCCCAGCAGTTTATTACCGCATTGATGCCAATCAGAACGCATTGTCCCTCCTTCAGAAAAGAGGTAGGGCAAGAAGGGCTGCCATGAGACAGAAAATCCTCAGAACACCAATCTTTCTTGTCCAAGCCCTTTGGGAAGCTGGGAAAAGGTGTGGGGGAAGGGGTGAGGAGACTGTGGGATAGCCTTGACCCGCCTTACCAATTTAAGGCCATGATTCATTCCTGAAGGAAGAGGTTTAGCTAGAAAATCTGCTGCCCTCAAACTATCCATTCCTCTTGAACCCAGAAGGAATCATCTTGCTCCAGTGGAAAGCAATTCTGTAGTTGCTTCTGGGTCTCTCCGGGCTGAAATGTGAAGAGGTGAGGGTTGTGTGGGAAGGGGTGTGATTCAAGAAAATCTGAGCCTCTGAATATCCCAGAGATCTAGAGAAATTGACTTATCAAAGTCCTATTATTAAGGAGCTTTCATTATTAAGCAATATTAAGGTCCCATCTTCTCCAAGAGGTCTTCCCTGATTACTCCCTCTTTTCCCAGCTCACTCTCCCTTCTGTATCATCTGTGCACTTTGATCTGTGACCTTTGAACATTTAATATTCACCCCACCCTCAACTCCACAGCATTTGTATACATATCTTTAAATTGTGTATTATAAATGGTTTATCTATTCATATTAATGTCTTTCTCCCCCTCTAGACTAAGTTCGTTATGGACAGGGAATGTATCTGCTAATTCTGTTATACTATATTCTCCCAAGTGATTAGTGCAGTGCTCTACACATAGTAATCGTTCAATAAATACTTTTGATTAATTGACCTAATGTTGCCTAGTCCATGGTTGGACAAGACATTGACATTTCCTTCTTTGGCTCGCATTTGCCACCAGTGTCACCGCCCTGTTTCTAACGGGTAACAAAACCTTCCCTCCATCACCTTCTCTCTTCCCATTCCTCCCTCACTAGCTGTCCAGTCTCCTGCTCCCTTTCTGAAAACTGGAATATGGAATAATAACAATAATGGTATTGTTAAGCACTTACCATGTGCCAGGCACTGTACTAGGGCACTGGGGTGGATACAAGCAAATCAAGTTGGACACAGTCCCTGTCCCAAATAGGGCTCACAGTCTCAATTCCCATTTTACAGATGAAGAAACTAAGGCACAGAGAAGTGAAGTGACTTGCCCAGGGTCACAAAGCAGCCAAGTGGCAGAGCCAGGATTAGTACCCATGACCATGACTACCGTCAGGGATGGGCAGAGCTTCTTGAAGGTTTAAAGCTTACCTCTTTGGAGACTAAACAGCTGCTGAATGGGCTTAGGCTGTTTCTCAGCTCTACTGGCACTGGTAGTATTTCCATTTCCAATTAGGTACAAGTGAATCATCAGACTATAACTGAATGTTCTATTATGACAGTCAGTGCCACACAATCTGGAAATTCAGTGTTCGCCTTGACATTCCATTCCAAATTGATGTTACTCATGCTTTACTATTTCCCTCAGAGAATTAGTGTCAGCTTGAGGTGTGCATTTCCCAGGTTCAGTTTGTGTCATAACCTGGACATTTTTTAAACTGGTTTTGGTCTTAGAATAATAAAAATAATAATAACGGTATTTTTTAAGTGCTTGCTATGTGACAGGTACTGTACTAAGCACTGGGGTGCATTCAAGCAAATCGGGTTAGGCACTTGTCCCAGGTGAGGCTCACAGTCTCAATACCAATTTTACAGATGAGGTAACTGAGGCCCAGAGAAGTGAAGCGACTTGCCCAATGTCACACAGCAGACGAGTGGCAGAGCCAGGATAGTTACTAAACTGTTGCAATATCATGAAACGTTATTTTGGTCTTCTGTTAAAATAGAAAGGCCTAAAATGAGTTCAGGATTAACCTGAAACTTCCGCTGACAAAAACAAAAACAAAATTAGGTCCACATTTTTATCTTGAGCACCATGAAAGATGAGGACTGTGTACAACCTGATTGACACGAATCTGCTCCAAGGCTCAGTACAGGGCTTGGTACATAGCAAGCACTTAAATACTATTGTTGTTACTATTATTACTAATGGTACTACTACTACTAATAAAATAACATTATCAATAATGACTTTGCTTTATTATTCAAGGCTTTGCATTTGGGATCCCTGAATTGGAAGAGAAGGAAGAGCGAAGCAACATGAGAAGTGATGTGGCCTAGTGGCTGGAGAACAAGCTTGGAAGTCAGAAGGACCTGGGTCCTAATCCCCATTTAGCCACTTGTCATTCATTCATTCATTCAATTGCATTTATTGAGCACTAACTGTGTGCAGAGCACTGTACTACTAGTCATCTGGGGGACTTTGGGCATATCACTTCACTTCTCTGTGGCTCAGTTATCTTATCTGTAAAATGGGGGTTAAGACTGTGAGCCTCATATAGAACATAGACTGTGCCCAACCCGATTAGCTTGTATCGACTCCAGTTCTTGGTACGGTATCTGACACAGAGTAAGCACTTAACAAATGTCATTAAAAAATGAGTAAAGATTGAGACAATGGAACTTCCTGACCAAAGGAAATCGGGAAGCGGATCAGATGGAACAAAATGGTCTATTCCAGTTGCACTTGGGTTTCACAAATTGTTTGATAATGGAGTCTCATAAAATTTTATTAAGGAGAAAAGAATTCTCTGAAAGATAAAAGGATGGAGAACCATTTGGATTTAACCCAAACAGCAGTAAGAAATAAAGAATTGCCACAAACAGTTGTTCCTCACACCCAAGAGAGGCTGACAGTGAAGGTAAGCGCTAATTACTATACCTGTTCATCACTTGAACTAGGAAATGGACTGCGGTGGGTGAGGCTGGCTCAGTTGTGTTGGTTGGTAGAGTGGCTGTAAATGATTTGTCGTGGCTGGGGATAGGGAGACAGGAAATGTTGGGTGGCTCTGGGGAAAACCTGCTCTTCCTCAACTCCAATTCACTGCAACTATGGAACATTCATTTCCCAAGAGACTCGAGAAACAACACTCAGTTTGCTGAAGGGACCAGGACTTTCTTCCCTCCATCCTTTCTTAAGAGTTTCTCTCCCCTGCAGGCAGTCAGGACTGGGGCAGGGAGAGTTCTAAACAGGGGGTGTCAGGGTCCCTTCTGCTAGTCAGTGGGGAAACTAGCCTTTGCTGTACTTGGTTTTATACTACTCCGTAGCCAACTCCTGCCAAAGGCTGCTGCCATAAGCCACTACAGATGGTATGAAAGTGCTTTGCACACAGTAAGCACTCAATAAATATGATTAATTACAATAGAAGATGGAAGAAGAATAGATGTGGTCGGAGGAAGGTGGTCCAGGAAAAGACTAAAAATGAAGGGCAGGTATAGGAGTGGATCAAGAGAGAGAGCTGATGAAAATAATAATAACTGTGGTTTTTGCTAAGCGCTTACCATGTGTCAGGCACTATACTAAGCTCTGGGGTAGATAGAAAGTAATTGGGTTGGACACAGTCCCTTTCCCTTATGGGGCTCACAATCTTAATCCTCATTTTACAGATGAGGTAACTGAGGCACAGAGAAGTGAAGTGACTTACCCAAGGTCACATAGCAAACAAGTGGCAGAGCCCGGATAGAACCCAGGACCTTCTGAATCCCAGGCCCATGCTCTATCCATTAGGCCACACTGCTGGTGTGGTCAGTGGTTAAAGACGGGGTAAAATGTGAGGCGAGAGAAAAGGAACAAACAGTTTGGGGCCTAGGAAGGGGAAGAGGGGAATGGTGGTCATAGCAACAGCATTCTATATAGGAACTGTGTCCAAATGGAGAATGAAATAATTTGGAAAATGAAGAAAACAGCTGATGCCAATGAAGAAATATGCTAACGGATGGGAAAACACTGAGACTTACTTATCTCTGTCCCTCTGTTTCCATTCAATTTCATGCTTTTGACATTTTTGGTGCATCTTGTGCTTGTGTGTTCTGAAAATATTGATATTTTCCCTATCTTACATGCTTCCTGGTGAGCATTCTTTTCTATCTAGTTTTTCATTTTAGGAGTGGTATTCATAACCCTGAATTATCTCACAGCACAATTCATTTACTGCTGGTGGGCCTGCAGGTTCATTTCTTCCTTTGGGGCTATTATAACCTGGTCTATGACCTTCCATCCCAGTCATACAACCATTTCTTCCATTTCCCTCCAATATCCACTTCATTTTTATCTCAAATTCTAATTTAAGATTTCAACCCAACCTGCCGAGCAGGTAGATTCTGGCACTGGTTCCCTCCAATGTGGTAGGGCATTTGATAACCAACCAGAAAATAAAAGCCATCTTGATAGTTTTCAACCTCAAAGGAGAAACTCCATAACCATGCTACTAAACGGCAACTCGATCAGGTATTTTAATTATACCATCCCAATAGTATTCCATCTGTTTTGGGCTGCAGCTGCACTGAATTTGAGAAAGGTCAATCGTCAAAGAGAAATTTCCATAGATAAAAATGCTGGCATTCTTGCCTTGGTCCACAGGGAAAGAGTCTGCGTTTTCATACATTACAGGGATTCTTTCTTCAGCAGTACAGACCTCTGGCACCTTTCAATCATGGATCGCCTGACTTTATGGTCTTTAATGCAAAGATCCTCCCACAATCCTTCAGGGAGACAGATAGGAAGCTCTCTTAGGCTTTATTCTTGCCATCAGAGAAGGAAAATCAAGTGATTAATCTCGGGCTTGCAGTCAGTAAGGAGTTAAAAGAAGCAAGCAGTGCTGACCCCTACTCCACTTCTCTAACTAGATTCTACTCCCGCCCTTCTTACTTGGAAATGTGTCCCATAGGCATGATCTCCATCCTCGTTTACCAAGTTCAAAGGGCTAGTATTAGCTCCACACCCCAGTCAGTGCTCTTCACAAGCCAACAGTGTATACCTGGTCCTGTTTCATCTCCTCCTCGGCATTGTGTTTTTTTCAGGCTGCACAAAGCAAACATTCTCCAAACTCAACTGCCAGGGCTGTTCTCGGTGCAATAAGTACACAGGCCCATCTACATAGACCTCACATATCCCTGCACTGCAAACTCCAAGTCATATGGGCCTGGACGGAGGCACCTCTTTGGTTGCCAAGATTCAAGGATATTGAGCAAGCAGAGACAGAGCCGCCAAAACAAATCCAGTTATTTCACAGCCACAATGTGAGGTGCAGAGCTAGCACTTTCGTGATTGTGTAATTAAGGCTGAGGCTAACATCACGGAGGGAATTAGCCTCCGGATTGTGACAGAAACAAATCGCTTTGGCTTTGAAAGGCTTCTTTAAAAAGAAATATTTTGGTTCCAGGATTTGTGCAAGAGGGAAAAGGCCTGTTGTCCTTGACTCGGAAAGTAGATAACACCTGTCAGTTGCACTCAAACCACCTGCTTGGACAGTCGGGAATTGTATACGTATTGGGGTCAGTTGTGAGTGTGTGTGCGTGGGAGGGAAGGATGAGGGGGGGCGGGGGGTGAGTTCCTCAGCCGAGTACAAACTCTCCAGTTTACGGCCTGAACCTTCAGCCCATAAACACTTTTCCAGACTGGGCAAAACGCTTGACATTCAACAATGGAGACACGAGAAATACAAGTCTCCACTCGCTGTGGGATGTTTTTTCTGCAGTTGGAAGAAAGGCTACACTTAAAAAAATCCATCGTCATGCTTATTCCCCAAATACGGGACCTAGTATGATAGCCCAAACACTAGACTCCGGCAACTGTCCTTCAAGAAAGCAAGGTATAGTGATCCGGCATCACCAGCAAGGGACGTATGCATAAAAGATTAAGTGAAATGCCAAAAGTAACAGTTTCAATTGGATTCCACTATTCTGCTAGGAGATGGTTCTATGTTTTTCTTGGGGAAAGCCCTCAATGAGTTGAACAACTATACCAGCTTAATGTCCATTTACTATAAAGGCTCTTTTTATTTCAAGGAAAATGATATTAATTTGGGAGACGCCTGGCAGAATCTGAAGGGTTAGGCATGCAGATATTTCCCTTTGTGAGCAATTTTCATGAAGGACATGGGATTAGATAGGTGATCCATTCCCCACCCTTCTTTTTCCTTTGGATTTTTTTTTTTTTTTTTGCATTGAGCAAACTGTTGCTTAATGGTCTGGAACTAGAGGTTCAGGCAATGGGGAAAATTTGGAAAATGGAAGAAAAGGCTTAACCTGAAATCTGAGTAGGATGGGCCACGAGATGGGGGAAAGAGGGGAGAGAGGGAGAAAGAAAGAGAAGGGGAGGAAGGAGAGAGATAGAAAAAGAGAGAGAGAGAGAGGAGGGGGAGAGAGGGAGAGAGAGAAAAACTGGGTTTTAGCTGGGTTTTGCAACTGAAGGGCTGTAAATTGCCAGGTTTTATAATCCAGGGATTCCTGCTGGGGAATTCTGAAGGGAAGTAGGCACCTTTGTGGAGATAGTTGAGGGTTTGTCCTGGCTGGGGCAGAGAAGGCTGGAAAGTGGAAGAAAAACCATTTCTCAGAGAAGAGAAAAAAGAGGATGGGAAAGGAGGTCCTTAAGGAGGAGTAAAAAGTAGGGAGTAGAATCTAATTGATTTTAATTGAGTAGCACACATTTGTCCTGTACTCCTCAGGCGTTACCCAGAACAGGGGCTCTCTTTCATCAAAGGAACCCAAATGCTGGCTTGTACCTGCTGGCTTGGACTGGGTTTATATCCGATCCATGTGTCCTCAGGCATGAAATCAATAAAAAAGGGTGTATATGGTCATTTGTACATACACCCATGTACTTCATACCAAAAAAATTTAAATTAAAACAATGAAAAAATCCCTTTTTCCATCTCTGGGCTTGAATTCTTTGTCTAAATGGGTGCCACATGTGAGGGCTAATCACAGAGTAAAGGGATTCCGCTTTCAGCATCACACATATGGAATACACTCCAGCTCAGATTGGGGGGAAACCTTTCAGGAGCAACGCAGACCCATCCGGATGGCTTGGATTCACGGACCGTGGCCCTGGGGCCAGGAAGTGCTACCAGTTTGAGGGCTGGGAGTGGCTCAAGAAAGGTCAAGCGAATATCTAACTTGTTCTGGCACCAGTGACTCAGGCACCTCCTGAGATGAGAATGCCTGTGCCAGAGAGAGGGTGGGGCTGTGGGAAGTGCAAGGAAATGAGACGGAACCACAATACCTCACTAGCTCTCAGGGCCTTGAGCTCTTTGAGGCACTAAAGGGCCCTTGATCTCCGGAGGAGTTGGTGAACAATTCACGTGACTTCCCACTCCCAACTGTCAAGAAGCCCAGACTAAGATTTCCGGGAAACCTATTTTGGCAATGGGCTGGAGGAGTCCTTGCATAAAATACAGAGAAGACCCCATCATTACCCACAGGAAGTTTAAAATTCTGGAAGCAAGATGGACGAGTGAAGAATGATAGGGTTGGTGACCTCAAGCATTGGTCTGGGGACATTAATGTAAGCAGGCTGCTTGGATGAAGCTGACTGTCTGGGCCCTGATCTAAGGAGAGGCATTAAATGTGGTCTTGAGAACATCGAGATCAAAGAGGGAGAGTATAAAATGAACATCCTGGTTTGCTGGTGGCCCTGGGAGCATTGGGCTGAACAGTTTTGCCTTTACTCCTGCCCGGAAGTCTTCCTAGAGGAGGAGGGAAGGGGGCGGGGGCTAAAATTTTCAAGCTGTCTTTGAAAGATGGGAAGGGAAGTGCATAGGAGGATGAGAGTGGAAGGGTGCTCTGGGCTCAGAGCTTGGCCAGGCTTCTAGGTCAAGAGAGGGAGAAGATAAAGGGGCTGAAGGGAAGTTTTCCTTGAGTAAAAGGGATCTGAAGAGAGCCAGGCTGAGTTGGAAAGACACTGCAATCAACCGGAGTTGGGAAAATCCAGAGAAGTGCAGACCTTTCCAATCCAGCCCCCAGGGACCACGGTCCCGGCAGCATCCGTTATAGCATTCGTTACCAACAGCCTGAGCTCGATCTGACCAGGTATCAATTACATGCCAAACACTCACCTCTCCCTTTCCCAGTCGTGGGGATGAAACATCATCTGGGAAGGTTCTCTAAATTAAATCCCTCTGTGAATACGTGGGGTTGCAACACACCATGAACACTGAAACAAAGATAAAAAGGAATGTGAAATCTTTGTTTCCAAGATTAGTCGTTCTGCCCATCCTGCCTTTAAGTCTACTGTTTTCTAAGAAGAGTCTGGCATGTGCTTGGGTGTCTACTGCACAGGGAGTTGAATCAAACTTATTTTTTCAAGGAGTTTAATAAAGTCCAGAAGGAATTAAAGCAGGAGGAACACAACAATGGCTGAATCATAGACCCCTTAAAGCCTTGGGGCCTTTCCTCCTGGGTTCTGTGGGGATTTGGGAAGCAGCCCAGATAGCTCACTCCCAGGAGACACGTTTTCTTCATCTGAATTCGTCTTTCAGGCAGTAGAAAGTTCAAATCGTCGCTGTTCGTCACAAGTCACCGATTTTATGGGTTTCATGCATGTGGGTTTCAGGACACAACACTTGACCAAGCCTGGTTTGAATCAGCAGGACTGTTGATGCAGGAGAAAGAACTGGCCAAGTTACAAATGGCTTTGATCCTAGACAAGATGGGAAATGCCCATGAATACGAGCAGACAGGGAGCACTTTGGTGTTTGCTTGCTTGAGCGACAAGCAGAGTAACATCCTCAGGCCTTCTGGTCACTCAAGCTTCTAAAAACCTCTAAAAAAGGGAAGCAGCATGGCAAGTGGATAGAGCATGGGCTTGTGAGGCAGAGGGACCTGGGTTCTAATCCCAGCTCTGCCTTTCGTCTGCTGTGTGACCTTGGGCTAGTCACTTCACTTCTCTGTGCCTCAGTTACCTCATCTCGAAAATAGGGAATAAGACTGTGAGCCCCACTTGAGACACAGACTGTGTCCAACCTGATTAGCTTGTATCTTCCCCAGAGCTTCACTCAGTGCCCAACACATAGTGAGCACTTAAATACTATAAAAAAAAAATGCCCGCAAGATCTTTCTGGAGGACAAACCGCAGGCTTCAAAAGGCTTCAGATGTGATCAATACAAAAACTTTCAGATTCCCCTTTTGTGGGGGGTTTTCTGCAGGCCTAGTGAGGAGTTGATTTAGGGTACGAGATGAGCCGGAGGCATGAAAGGCCTGGTGGAGGCCTCCTTTAACATCAGTCAATGGTATTTGAGTTCAGCATTGTACTCAGCACTCGGAGAGTTCAGCACAATAGATTTGGGTAGGCGTGACCCCTGCCCTTGAGGATCTTACAAACTAGTGGGGAAGGTGTATATTTAAATAAAGTACAGCTGTAGGAAAATTTCCCAGAACAGTCTTTTCAGTCTTATACTGCCAAGTCATCTCCGGCTCATAGCCACGCCACGGATACATCTCTCCCAGAACTCCCCACTTCCATCTGCCATCGTTCTGGTAGTGTATTCTTAGAGTTTTCTTGGTCAAACTATGGAAGTGGGTTATCATTGTCTCCTTCTGCGTGGTAAACTTGAGTCTCCACCCTCGACTCTCTCCCGTGCTGCTGCTGCCCAGCACAGGACAGTTTTGACTTGTAGTAGATTGCCTTCCCCTCGCTAGCAACTGCCCAAGCTACGAATGGACTAAATATGCCTCTGCTTGACTCTCCCTTCCTTAGTCGAGACTGATAGAGTACTGAAAAGTCTCCAGGTGCAACTCAGAGGGGTCCCGGAACTGTGGTGGAGGTCAAATAGCCCGGGCTGGTGCAGGTTTCCATGCCAGCTTTACCCATCTTCACAGAAATAGGAGCCCAATTCTGCTTTACTCCTGAGGTGGCAAGAGACTATAGTAGAGGAGTTGCATTCTTGGAACAGCTATTCAGAATTTCTAATTCACTCTCTGGGGGTTGACCACTCCCTTCCCCATGAAGGACATGGCTCCACCTCTTACCTGCTGTGTGACATTGGACAAGTCACCTAACTTCTCTGTGCCTCAGTTCCCCCATCTGCAAAATGTGGATTCAATACCCATTCTCCCTTCTATTTAGACTTTGAGCCCCATGTGGGACCTGATTATCTTGTATCTATTCCAGTGCTTAGAACACAGTAAGCACTTAAATACCATTGTTATTATTAATATTAAAAACAGCTGCAGAACCCCACCTTCCTTCCTTTTTGACAGCAATTTGAGAGAGTCAAGATCTCGTGTCCTGTTCCCCTCCTCATAGGGACAAATTAAATGGAGACCAGAGTTAATTTGGCTTCTTTTTGGTCCCTCAGATGCCAAAGTGCGAGATGCATCCCCAAACCTACTGTAGAGTGAATTAATGTTTTGCAGTGAGGAGCTCAGGAAAGTAACATTATCAGGCACATGCAAACATACTTGGCTAATTGTACCAACACAGAGAAGCACGTTGTACCACCCACATTCAGTTCAGGCCTGCAAGCCATTTTCAGCCTCAATAAGGCGGTTTCTTCACCACTCTACATAATGTCATTAAATTTTGCATCTATTAAAATTGAATCCACTGAGTTGAGGATATGATTTTTGAGCTTCTGCCCTTCCTCGGGGCAGTGCCTTTACCAAACTCTACTTGTCCTCCTTACTTCTCCCCAACCACCTCCACCCATTCCACCAAGCATACCCCACTGAGGTATTCCTCTTAAGTGCAAGACTAAGAAAGGACGTAAACCCACAAGTGCTAGTAAGCAGAAAGGTCTAGTGGAAAGAATATGGACCTGGGAGTTGGGGTCCTGGGTTCTGATCCCAACTCTGCCATCTTGGGCAGGTCACTGAACTTCTCGGTGCCTTGATTCTCTCGTATGCAAAATGGGGATTAAATCCTATGCCCCTCTACCTAGATTGTGAGCCTTAGGTAGAACAGGGATTGTGACCAACCTGATTATCTTGGTCCTACCGCAGCATTTAGTAAAGTGCTTGGCACATAGTAAGTGCTCGTTAAATACCACTAAAAAAGGGGGCTTCCCAGGCCAAACTGATTCAGATTAAAAAACAGCTGGAGAGGAAACCACAAAGTTCCATCATTTCTCGAAGCTAACTACCCTGTCTCCATGATGCTCTTGACCTTATTCCAGGATGGGGTGAAGAACCGAACCACTTAAATGCAACTCTGCCCATTCCCACAACTTTTCCAAATGGTCCCACGAAGGTGGTGTTTCTACTAGAAGTCAGCTGGGATTTTCCACGGAGAGCATCCAAACTCACTCATTTGGCTGGGGTGATATAAACAAGTCAATCCCACAAAGCCACTTTATCGCTTAAGTGAGCAAACTTGACCAAAACTAGCCGGCGAGGGGGGAAAAAGAAGGAATTTCACCAAATCATTGCAATGCTTTGACCCACAGGGAATGTTTCACCCAGGCTGAAATGCTTCCAACTGTTCAAAAGTAAAAAAAGAAGAAAAAACAAAGAAGTCTAAACTCTGGGTTCCAACGGGAACCTCCCATCTCTAGACAATGGCTGAGATCAATAGCCTAGGGGATGGAATGTCCTCTTGGCGAGTTTGAAAATGATGCTGCTGCATTGCTTAATCTATGAAAGGTTCCCACGACTTGCCCTCCGCTGCTACCTGCAGGGCTGGTGTGGCTGGGAGATGTTTGCAAGGTGCACTGCATTACAATTAGCAAATAATTAAATGGTACCCTAGCTACTGGGATCTTATTAGAGTAAAAAGACACTGGAGACTAATTATAATGTGTTAAACCTGAAATATTATTACACTTCTGTGGATTCCTCCTCCCGCTGATGTTGTAGGTTTACAACCAACGGCTCAAGATGTGATTAATCATCTGTCAAATGAACCCAGGGAGGGGTCTGCATTGCTACATCATTAGACTCTGGATGAAGATGACAAAAACTCACAGTGAAAGGCATGATAATCTTTACTGAAATCTCCAAGGTAGAGGGCCCCTCCTTACCAAGCATTTCTAGAAAGGCAGCCCCAACCTTCCCCAGTGGGGAAGCAGTGTGGACTAGTGGAAAGAGCATGGGCTTAGGAGTCAGGGGATCTGGGTTCTAAACCCACCTCTGCCAGTGGCTTGTTGTGTGACCTTGGGCAAGTCACTTAACTTCTGTGTCCTTAGTTTCCTCGATTGTACAATGGGGATTAAATTCTCCCTCCTATACAGTCTGTGAGCCCCATGCGAGACAGGGACTATATCCAACCTAATTAACCTGCACTTACACCAGTGCTTGGAACAGTGTTTGACACATAGTAAGCACTTAACCAATACCATTAAAAATGGCAGACATTTTGTTACACTTCCATTGGACCAAGAGGATTCTGGTTCTGGGCTGAGCCACTTTCAGCATTAGAATGCTACCACCCACAGTGTATTTATAAGCTTGTTGCTCAGGAACATGGAATATTGGTGTCAGGTAGGTTTGTGCCTTGGGCAGCAGTTCTTGCAAATTTTAAACTAACTTCTACACAAACACACACGAGAACTCCATTCTTCCACATATAGTCACCTACATCTAAATATGTGCCATTTTAATAAAATATTTAAGAGATTTCTTGCGGATAGTTTGCTTTCAGACTCTATACCAAAGAACTCACCATCAGGGGCAACTTGGTACAAGGACACCTATTGCTGACCTTTATGTTCTAACAATAGATCTGTGGCTATGTTTTCCCCCAGCACTGAGTAGAATTGGATGACGGAACTCAGAAGCCAGTGATCCAGAACAGTTAACGTCAACCTTTTTGTATATTAAAACACATTGGGATTATTTTAAGTAGCAAGGAACAAACCTCAAATATCTCAGAGTTCAGGCAGTTATTCACCTTTACCCAAACCTCTTTGGATTGAGAATCATATTTGATTTGGTTTTCTTTGAGAAAGTTCCCTACTTTGTGGTTTTAAACAGACTAGAAATAAGAAAAACATATTTTGAATTTGAACAATAATACCCCAATTTAGTATTTGTGTAGGCTTATTGAGAAAGCCCTGGATTTCAGCAAATGTCTATTTCTTCAACCACTTATTCATTCATATTTATTGAGCACTTACTGAGTACACAGCAACTGTACTAAGCACTTGGGAAGAACAAATCGGCAACCTACAGAGACAGTCCCTACCCAACAACGGGCTCACAGTCTAGAAGGGGGAGACAGACAACAAAACAAAACAAGACAAAACCTCTCCAGAAGAGTGGTCAACTTTACTTCAGGGAAACCCAACTCATGGTCAAACTTGAGCTTGGAAATTAGGTGTCAAGAAAGGTGATGCAGACGGCCTGCTCTGAACTATCCAAATAAAAATTCATATTTCTTGTTTCTGGGAGAACTCAGGCAAACCAGATTATTTTTAGCTAGAAGAATCCAGTAAAGATGTGGCCTTTGAAATCCTATTTTGCAAATGAAAAACTGAAATGGAGAGAGGTATATAAGAAGAGGAGGCAGCATGGCCTAGTGGAAAAAGCAGGAAACTGGGAATCACAAGACCCGGGTTCTAGTACTGGGCTCGCTACTTCGCTGCTTTGTGACCTTGGAGAAGTCACTCAACTTCTCAGTGTCTCAATTTCCTCATCTGTAAAATAGATAGGAACCCAATAAAATATCTACTCTTTCTCCCTTTTAGATTGTGAGCCCCAGGGGAGTCAAGGACTGTGCCCAATTTGATCAACTTGGGTGCACCCCAGTTTGCACAGTGATCTGCACATAGTAAGTGTTTAATAATAATAATAATGGCATTTATTAAGCACTTACTACGTGCAAAGCACTGTTCTAAGCACTGGGGAGGATACAAGGTGATCAGATTGTCCCAAATGGGGCTCACAGTCTTAATCTCCATTTTACAGATGAGGGAACTGAGGCACAGAGAAGTTAAGTGATTTGCCCAAGATCACACAGCAGACATGTGGCAGAGCCGGCGTTAGAACCCATGACCTCTGACTCCTAAGCCCAGGCTCTTTCCACTGAGCCACGCTGCTTCTCCCTTTCACTTGCCCTATGACAGGCCGCTCTACCTGCTGTCATCATCTCCTAATTCTTCTAAGTTCTAGTTCATTACAAAGGATGGCTTTCACTGGAGCCTTTAAAATGGTGCTTGCACTCTCCCAGCTAACTGTATCCTCACCTTTCAGGACAACAAAGTGCACTGCTTGAGAAACTATCGAACACAGTGATGGTTTTCAAAAGTTTGAGCTCTGAGGGCAGGGAAACATTTTTTTCCAGTAAAAGAATAAATATAGTTATTTTTGAGTAGAGAAGACTCAAAACTGGGTGAACAATACCTCAAAAGTTTCCACACACTGAATCTCCTCTGGGGAATAGACTCTGTAAATGCATATAATGCAGGGGGTTGGCGGGGGGGGGGGGGGGGGGGGGGGGAACCAAATTCAAACAAAAATGAGCTGGATTCTCCTGGTTGCTAAGGAGTCATCCCTCAGGCACTTGGAAAGTTGTCTAGTTCCTTCAGCTGCTTTTGGGTGCTGACTTCTTGCTGACTTCCTACTACAACTCAATCCGAACTCTCCGCTCCTCGAGTGCCTCTCCCTGTCTGGAACCCCCTTCTTCCTCAAATCTGCCACCACAGCTTTCCCCATGATGAAAACCCATCTGAAATCCCACCTTCTCCTGGAAGCCTTCCCCAGTTAATTTCCAACAGCCATCCTTAACACTCATGGATATATCTATTTACATATTCCAATAATAACAATAATATTGATGGCATCTAACGAGTGCTTACTATGTCACACACACTGCTAGGTGCTGGGGTTTTGACATCAGCCCCAATCCCTGTCCCACATGAGGCTCAATATCTATTTCATCTCTTTTTTACAAATGAGTTAACTGAAGTTCAGAGAGGTTATGTAACTTCCCCAATGTCTCACAGTGGATTTGGAATTCAAACCTACTACTCCTCACTTCCACCACCTGTACTCTTTCCACTAGACTATGCTTCCCCTATTCATTTCCCCTTGCTAAACTCTTGCTATAACTAGTCATAACTATGTTTTTCCTCCTGCTCCCACAAGTTTAAAAATGACTTAAGCTTCCTGTCCCCTGACATTGTGTTTTAAGCTACTCATGGGCCTGTACTTTGCCTTTGATTTCCATTCTACCATTCAAAAACTCAGTAGCTCTGCTCACTGTGGGCATGTCATAAATAATATTGATCGATTGGGTAAATTCATGGATGATTATAATCAATCATACTTACTGAGCACTTTCTACTTGCAGAGAACTATACTAAGCAGTTGGGAGAGTACAAAAGAACATAGTTGGTAGACATTTTCCCTGCCCACAGTAAGCTCACAGTCCAGGGAGGGAAAATATATCCATTAAGAATTACTAGGAAAAACAACACGGTTCAGTGGATAAAGCACGGGCCTTGGAGTCAGAAGGACCTGGGTTCTAATCATGTCTGCTCTACGATCTTGGGTAAGTCACTTCACTTCTCTAGGCCTCAGTTACCTCATCTGGAAAATGGGGATTAAGAGTGTGAGACCTATGTAGGACAGGAACTCTGTCCAACACAACTGCCTTGTATCTACCCCAGTGCTTAGTACAGTGCCTGCCACACAGTAAGCTCTTATCAAATACCACAATTATTATTATTACTAGGGAACATTCCAGTTATTACATGGTCCTTGCATAGCAGTTAAAATGACTGTTAAAGGGAGCGGCCATTGCACTGCTCCTCCATGCATCTTTTGTCCCCATTGTCAGCAACTGAACACTGGGATGGGAGGGCCATAGTGACAGGACTACTGATCTCAACTTACCCCCAGGGAACAGCTCATACATTTGGATAATTTTTTTCAACAGTAAAAACTCTTGGAAACCATTATGCCAGCTGAACAATCAACATAGAAAGTGGGAAATTGAGTTTATTCTATAGCACTTCTAAAATATTTACTTTAGGAGGATTTCTTTTTTTCTTTCTATTCCTAAAACTTTAGGGATGATTACATCAGGATGGCCATTACATGAAATTTTCTAGGAGCTAGACAGTTTTATGTAAAAGGATATAAAACATTTCCCGTTTTAACCATATGACTGCAAATCATCTGGTATTAGATCAAATCTTTTCTAGCCACGGTCAGATTCATAATCATTAGGAGCCACATTATCAGAGAACAATAAATGTTCCTGAAATCCACATGAATGAACTGAATAACTCACAAAGAGACAATCCAGTCTAGTGCATTGAACACATGACTTGGAATGAAGAAACTTCTCCCTACTCTGCCGTTCAGATGTACGATCTTGGCTTTAACCTTCTCCATTGTTCAGTCTCTCCAACTGTAAAGTGAAACATGATAATATTTAACCCTTTATTTAAAAGGGTATAATGTGGTGGGATCCTGGCACACAGTAAGCACTTATCAAATACCATAATTATTATTATTATTTTTATCTTTAAAGAATGGAGAACGCAAACATAAGCCAATAGTAGAAGGTGAGTCCATCAACTGCATTTATTGAGAACCTTTTGTAGGCAGAGCATGATACTAAGACCTTAAACTCAAATTAGGTGTTGGAGAGCTGTTTTGACAGAACAAATCCCACAAGTGCAATGCTAGGAAGAGGCAGATCCTCCAATACTACAGGCTCCATGTTCATACCTTAATCACACAACCTTCGCATCCCAAGTGATGAGCAGTTGGATGAATTGAGTGCCTACCTTGAAATTCAGAAATAGGCTATTGGGAAAGGTTACCTACAGAAATTGCACAACAAAATAGAAAAGTTTCCACTAGAGACTGCGAACTATTTATTTATATTACTGTCTGTCTCCCCCCTCTAGACTGTGAACTCTTTGGAGTCAGAGGTCATGGGTTCAAATCCTGGCTCCATCAACTGTCAACTGTGTGACTTTGGGCAAGTCACTTAACTTATCTGTGCCTCGGTTACCTCATCTGTAAAATGGGGATTAAGACTGTGAGCCCCACGTGGGACAACCTGATCACCTTGTAACCTCCCCAGCACTTAGAACAGTGTTTTGCACATAGTAAGTGCTTAGTAAAATGCCATTATTATTATTATTATTATTATGTGTTTGATGTTATATTGTACTCTCCCAAGTACTTAGTACAGTGTTTTGCCCACAGTAAGTGCTCAGTAAATATGATTATTATTAATAATAACAATATCAGATGATGCCAATTTAGAATCATCAAGCAGCTTAAGCCAAAAGAAACTGACCACTCTGCCATAGAGGTTCAAGGTTCACCACTTGGCTTGTGGCACATCCTGCTGGGTTCTCCCAGTGGCCGCTGCTCTCCTACCCACCATTTCTGAGTCGTAAGATCCAGAAGGATCCTGATGCTGTGAATCCTTTATCATTTCGAAATACAAAGGAGAGCTGCAAACACAGATCAGCAAATCACATTTCTTGCCTCCATAAAGCAATCCCTTGACCTTTTGGAAAAGGCAAGAAAGAGGAGGTGAGAGGAAAGGAAAGAGGAAGCTTGGGTTTACCCTGGGGTTCATGAAATGGTGTGAGTACAAAGGGAAAGGAGGCTTGAAATTGTATTTTCAAATCAAACAATCTGGGAGAGAGATATGGTACAAACCAGGGTCTAACTACAGGAGAAACTCAGCAGGAAGTAGGCAACAGAGAACAGTTGACCGGCAGAGTTCTGCACTGCTTCTACACCTGAGCCGAGAAGTCTGGTGCCCGAGGAGAAGAATTATGGAAAAAATGCCTATCCCACATTTCATATCTCTGTACTTTATTGGATACTGTAGGAGCCCCACAGAGACCAGGATATGAAAGGAATAGCATGACCGAGGGAGAGGGGAAGAAAAGTAGGCTTGGGACTTAGCCAAACAATGTGGAAGCAATTGAGACTTACCAGAAAAATTTCCATAATAGATTCTGGATGCACAATAGATGGAGTGCCCCATAGATCCCCCCTGATTGGCAGTTCTAGGTTCCAGTCACTCCCAGAAGGTGGCCACCCCTTAGCCTTAGCAACCCTACTATGAGGCCTCCGTTGGAAGTGAACTGGTCTCAGGTTGCAAAGTGATTTTCTATGTGCTCCACCAGTTGCTGAAATCTAGGATCTGGGCTGTTCCCTTTGACATTAATTTGGGTCCATTCATTCCATCCCATTTGTCATCCCCTCAGCATGGCCTAGTGGATAGAGCATGGGCCTGGGAATCCCAAGGTCATGGGTTCTAATCTTGGCTCTGACACTTGTCTGCTGTGGGAACTTGGGCAAGTCACAACTTCTCTGTGCCTCAGTTCCCTCATCTGTAAAATGAGGATTAAAAGTGTGAGCCCTATGAGGTACAAGGACTTTGTCCAATCTGATTATTTTTTATCTACCCCAGTGCTTAGAGCAGTGCCAGGCACCACAGTAAGCACTTTAACAAATACCATTATTATTATTATGAAATGTTTTAAATAAGCTGCTGTGTATGTGCTACTAAAGGTTGATGACCTTTCTCACTGAGAAATTGGACATAAAATTACACATATGAGGAATGAAAACAAAAAATCCGTCAGCCAGCTCTGATGGACAACTGATCAACCCTAGATTCTTCTCCCTTTCTGTAGGTACTGAGTCAAATGGATAGCAGTTGTTTATCATGATACCCTTATCCATTGTCAATCTAAAAATCTCGCTTCTTGTCACAGAATATGCTTTATCCGCTGAGGACACAAGAATATCTAGAGACAGAGCTTTTTATTCTTTACATACTATGTAAGGAGAAAAACATCCTAAGGCTAAGAAGGTGTGTATGGAGGATGGGGATTTTTAAATGAGTCTCCCTGTGCCACCAAACACCTTGGGTTTGAGTTTCTGCACAGTAAGCTCATTGTCCTGTACTTTCCCAAGAGCTAAGTACAGTGCTCTACCCACAGTAAGCACTCAATAAATACTATTGATGGATTGATATGAGTAGAGCCAGCTTCCCAGCAGAGGACTGCAGTACAGATGGGGGAGGACTAAGAATGCATTACTCATTTATTCAATTAATCGTATTTATTGGGTGCTTACTGTGTGCAAAACACTGCACTAAGCCCTTGGGAGAATATAATATAACAATAACAGACATTTCCTGCCAACAACGAGCTTACAGACTAGAAGACTGTACCCATTATCCCCTGGAGTTGGACTTCCTCAAGCGCACCCAATATCTGTCAAGTTGAAATCTGTGCTTTCGACTTCCCGAATCATGAAGATAGATAAAAAGGAGGGGAAACCGCCAAGCATCCTCGGTACTACCACTTGGAAGCCCAAATGCCTGACTAGGAAGGACACTTGCTCCTGCATTTCTCACAGTCCTCATGGCCAAATGTTCTTCTGTCCCCTTACTTCTCTGCTCGTCTCTCCTCCTCTCCCCACACCTCAGAGCTGGGAAAGTCCTGTTGTGCTTTACTGCTATTGGTCTGAATTTCATTACCATTGCAACTGGGGACTTCCAGTTTCCAGCCATTTAATCCATAATCAAACAATGTGTTTACTTTCTTCCTTTGTTTCATTATAGACCTTGTACACAAAACAGAATTGGAAAAATATATTTAATTCAAGACTCTTGGACACCCTTGCTTTATGTAGACCCAATCTTAATTAGGTGAATCATTCCTTCAGGAGTTTGAAGGAGAGTATGTAACAGATCTGAAATTCCGATATTCTCTGTCCAACCTGGCAATGGAGGCCTTAAGTTTGAAATCATCTGCATCAACCACTTTCAAAGAGGAGCCAGTTTTGAAACTGAATTAATTCTGGCTCCACAGTAGCATCTGCCCATGAAATGAGTTTCTATTAGAAGTTTAAACTCAGTGGCAACCATGATCTGAAATGATTTCAAACTACATTTCTGCTTTAACGGAATACGGTAGTTTCACTCCACAATATCATTCCCACTGCAGCTCATTATGGGCAGGGAACGTTTCCCTAATTCCTCCGTAGCTTACTCTCCCAAGCACTTAATATGGTACTCTGCACTGAGAAGTAGCATGGCTTAATGGAAAAAGCCCAGGCCTAGGAGTCAGAAGGTCCTGGGTTTTAATCCCAGCTCTGCCACTTGTCTATTTGACCTTGGGCAAGTCACTTAACTTCTCCGTGCCTCTTCCGTAACATGGGGATTAAGACTACTTGGCACATAGTAAGAGTTTAACAAATACCACAATTATTATTATTATTATAGTAAACACTTGGTAAATACCATTGATTAATTGCAGCTGTGGTAGTCACCGAAGGGTCCTCCAGAAACAGTCCAAGAGGAAGCATATGTTATTACATGCATCTGTTGGGCATGCAGTATGATGTAAGTTTTGCGGAAATTTGGGTCTGTTCTAGAGCATTTCTCCAGGGAGAAATTCCTGGAGCACCCCAATTACTCCTGGATCACCCCATTTGCTCCAGGGCTTTCATCTGCACCACTTCTGAGCTGTTGATCTGGGGGGTTCAGTGATAAAAATAAAACTGATATAAAAACATCCAGTGCAGTATTGAAACAGTGAGGGACAGGTATAACTGCATCTTAGATGAGAGGAAAGCTGAGAGCATCACTTAAAAGGGTTAATTTGACAAATCAAGTTCACAGTGCCCGGATAATCTTATGACTTTTCAGCACAAAATACAGAGAATGATGGAAAATTGTGCAGCATGGCCCAGTGGAAAGAGCATGGGAGTGGGGTCTAATCTTGGCTATGAAATTTGCCTTCTGTGTACCTTTGACAAGTCACTTCTCTATGCCTCAGTTTCCTCATCTTTAAAATGGGGATTAAATATCTATTATCTTGCCACTTGGACTGTGAGCCACATGTTGGACAAAGACTGGATCTGACCTGATTATCTTTGCTCCACCCCAGCACTCTGTTCAGAGCACATAGCAAATGTTTAGCAAATAACATAACTAATACTATGATGTGGCAGTTCCCAGAAGAAATTGCTATTAGAAGCCGGATGGCATGAATAAGGAAAACACTAGCTCTTAACACTTTTCTGTGGAGAGGGACATTGACCATTTTAAGGCCTCTTGATAGGAAAGGCAAGGCCTCTCAATAGGAAAGGCAAGACCTCTCTGATTTAGCACCAAGAAGGAGACAGAAATGTTTCTGAATTTCTTCTTGTGAAATAAAACTACTATTTAGACTGTGAGCCCCTTGTAGGACAGAATCTGTGTCCAACATGATTATTTTGTATCTATCCCAGTGCTTGTTACAACGTCTGGCATATACTAAATGCTTAACAAATGCCATTTAAAAAAAACAACTCAGATCATTTTGTCAGTCTTCAAAAACTCTAGGCGTAGGCAGATAAACATAACAGGAAGACCCTATGGCATTAATAACTCAGGAAGCAAACTGAGAGAGCAACGGTGATTCAATCTCCCTTAACTTGTTTTCCCCAAACATCTACAGCACTTCAATCACATTTTTCACCTCAGACCCAGTTGGGCTTACAATTGCCTAGCTGTCCAAATGGGTCTATTTAGAAGCCCTGAAATTGAGGCAATCAAGGCTGCAGTTCTCCATTATTTAAAGGGCCATGTCAATATTAGAGTTCAAAATTAATCTTCTCTGTAGGGAACAAGTTAATTTTGTCATTTTTATCCTTTTATACTTGAAGTATGATTTACGTTCTACAATATCTAGAATTAATACTCAAAATGCTGCACTGATACCAAGTCCAAAATCAGCAAATTTCATGCAGAGAAAGCACTTGAAATCAATTACTCCCAATTGCACATAAAATGGACCCCAGAAGGACTCATAATCAATGAGAGTTGGATGAAAGGGTGCCCCTCGGCACTATAATAAATTCTTTAAACCATAAGCTTTACCTATACTAGAAAATACGAATAAGGAAATTCAGAAAACAGATCTGACACATCGAACAATGTTTCAGCTTTCTCATGCTTCAAAATCATTTTCTCATGGCAGGGTTATTATTTTCTCTAAAGTGATTCTTATGTGAGGGCAAATTCACTGTAACCTTTCCCACACGCCTGCGTCAAGGCAGTTTAAAGAGGAACTCTATTCCTCGGGAAAACTCACAAATGTAGTGAAACAGGCTTCAGTCTCATTCTAATGACTTTTCACATTCCTTTCTCAGCTCTTCTCACTGTCCCTGGCTTTTAGTTTACTAGTATACTTCTATCTTGGTAGACCCTGTAATAGTAGGAGGAGGAAGAGAAGATGGAAGATGAGGTGTAATGGTATTTATTCAACCTCTGTACTGTACTAAGCATTTTGGAAGTACAGGAGAAGCACACAATACATTCCCTGCCCAAAAGGACCTTACACTCTAATGTGGAAGGAAGTCACCAAAACGTATCCAAAGCCAGTTAGTTCTTTTAATTATGAATTTACTGGGAAGCAGTACAGCCTATTGGAAAGAGTCCAGGCCTGGAAATCCAAGGACCTGGGTTCTAAACTCCACTCTGCCATTAGTCTGCTTTGTGACCTGTGGCAAGTCACCTAACTTTTCTGTGCCTCAGTTACCTCATCTTTAAAATGGGGATTATATTCTACTTTCTTCTACTTAGACTGGGAGCTCCAGATAAGACAGAGATTGTGCCCAACCTGACCATCCTGCATCCACCCCAGGGCTTATTACAGTGCCTAACAAGTAATAATAATAATAATGATGATGGTATTTGTTAAGTGCTTACTATGTGCAGGGGGAAGCAGCGGGAAGCAGCATGGCTCAGTGGAAGGAGCACGGGCTTTGGAGTCAGAGGTCATGGGTTCAAATCCCGGCTCTGCCACTTGTCAGCTGTGCGATTTTGGGCAAGTCACTTCACTTCTCTGGGCCTCAGTTCCCTCATCTGTAAAATGGGGATGAAGACTGTGAGTCCCACGTGGGACAACATGATTACCTTGTTTCTACCCCAGTGCTTAGAACAGTGCTTTGCACATAGTAAGCGCTTAACAAATACCAACATTATTATTATTATTATTATTATTATTATTATTATTATGTGCAAAGCACTGATATAAGTGCTGGGGAGGTTACAAGGTGATCAGGTAGTCCCACGAGGGGCTCACAGACTTAACCCCCATTTTACAGATGAGGTAACTGAAGCACAGAGAAGTGACTTGCCCAAAGTCACACAGCTGACAAGTGGTGGAGCGGAATTTGAACCCATGACCTCTGAATCCAAAGCACAGGCTCTTTCCACCGAGCCACGCTGCTTCCCTACCATGAAAATACTGAGGGGGACATATATAAATACATACATGCTGGAGGGGCCGAGTGCATACAACTGGGTAGCTTAAGTGGAGAAGGACTGGTGGTGGTGGTGGGATTCTAGTCGGGTTGTGAAAGAGATGAGGGCTGAAAGTTGGCAGGTTTGAGGGGTAGGAAAGAGTCAAGGAACACAATGAGATAGAGGTGGGAAGATGGCAAAATTAGAGCTTGGGTACAGTTAGGAGGGGACCTGGGGAACAATGAAGGGTGTGATGGGGCAGGTAGTGGCTGAAGAGAGCAAAATGGAAAATGGAGAAAGCTGGGAGAGAGCCTTGAAGCCAATGGCAAGGAGTTTCAGTTTTATAAAGAAGGGGAGGGGCAGCCACTGGAGGTTTTGAGGAGAGACCTGTGACGAGTGAGGTGTCAGAAAGATCATGGAGGGGCCTCAGCGAAGCCCATTGTTGGGTAGGGACCCGTCTCTATATGTTGCCAACTTGTACTTCCCAAGCACTTAGTACAGTGCTCTGCACACAGTAAGCACTCAAATACGACTGAATGAATGAAGCACTTAGTACAACACTCTGTGCATAGTAAGCACTTAACAAAGATGATAAAGGCAGCAGTAAAATAAAGGTTTCAGTAAAATAAAGGCTCAGACCAGGTTGCATCTTAACTGATAAGGAGTCAATTGTCATGGATAGATTTGCACAGTGTCCTGTGATCAAGGATGGGATGGCTTTTTTCAAGAAGAAACTTCATAGGGGACATGAGACAAGGAGCCAAAAGCAAAATCAGCATCTAATGATGCAGGCAACAAACAATAATACAACCAGGGACAATCCATGTGTGTGCAGTGTGGTCCTACACTGAGCTCCCTCCTTCCTCTCCCCCTCCTCCCCCTCCCCATCCCCCTCACCTTACCACCTTCCCCTCCCCACAGCACCTGTATATGTATATATGTTTGTACATATTTATTTATTTACATATAATTATTTATTTATTTATTTACGTGCATATTTATTTTTAGACTGTGAGCCCACTGTTGGGTAGGGACTGTCTCTATATGTTGCCCATTTGTACTTCCCAAGCACTTAGTACAGTGCTCTGCACATAGTAAGCGCTCAATAAATACGATTGATGATGATGATGATGATGATTTATTACTCTATTTTACTTGTACATATTTATTCTATTTATTTTATTTTGTTAATATGTTTTGTTTTGTTGTCTGTCACCCCCTTCTAGATTGTGAGCCCGCTGCTGGGTAGGAACCGTCTCTAGATGTTGCCAACTTGTACTTCCCAAGCGCTTAGTCCAGTGCTCTGCACACAGTAAACACTCAATAAATACGATTGAATGAATGAATGAATGCATGATCTCAGAGATCAACTTGGCTGTCCGTGGCAACTTCTTCAAGCACGAATGACAACTACGCATATAAAACAATTGCCTTGACCTTCAGAAAGGCTCTTCAGGGAAGGCCCCTCAAAAGCTGAATTTCTTGAGACCTTGGACAGCCTTTGCGTTAATATCTTTCCCAAAACGAATACTGCTAAATTTAGAAGTTGCCTCATCTTCCCATGAATCTGATTGGAATTACTCTCTCCCAGCAGGGAAAGGATTCTTAGCCACTGAGAGAGATTCCCAAAGAAAGATTTAACAATGACAACGATAATAATAATAATTGTTAAGCACTCAGTGTTCCAAGCACGGAGGTAGATATAAGATAACCAGGACAGACACCGTCTCTGTCCCCATTTGGGCTCACAATCTAATTAGGAGGGAGAACATTTACTGACTCCCCACTTTACAGACGAGAAGACTGAGGCACAGAACAGTAAAGCGACATAGCCAAAGTCACACAGCAGGGAGGTGGCAGAGTTGGGTTTAGTACCCAGGTCCTCGGACTACCAAGTTCACTCTCCTCAGCCTAGGTTATGTTGCTTCTGGGGTTGATAACACCCAGTGTGATCCCACTATGGAAAAGAGGTATGGGCACGTCAGTTGAGCTGTTGCTGCTCCCACTCTCTTTTGAAATGTCCAAAAAGTGTGGCTTTTTCTATGTCCATCACACTAATACCTTTGAGTTAGTCCAAACAAAATTCTCCTCCTCTTATCTCCCTTCTCTTTATTTGGAGAGACCCTGTATCTTCCGCACTATGGTGAAGGCCTTTAAAGAAATATTTTCTGTTTCAATCTCTTTAAATTTTCTGTTTGACCCACTGTTCTCTGGAAGCCTCTTTCTTCCTAGGCTTCCTTAGTTGAAAGTTAACCCAGAAAGCATTGTCTTTACATACACAGGGTATGTAAAAACCTAAACACTAACTCATATGCAGGTCACCTCTTTCTCTCCCCTCCTATCTATAAATTATTTCAGCACCCAACACCCCTACTAAAACGTAAACTCCATGAAGGCAGGGACCATGTCTACTGACAGTACTATTTATTCATTCATTCATATTTATTGAGCGCTCACTGTGTGCAGAGTACAATTGGAAAGTGGAATTCAGCAACAAGTAGAGACAATCCCTACCCCACAGTGGCCTCACAGGCTAACCACTTAGACTGTGAGCCCCCAAAGGGACAGGGACTATGTCGTCCTTGATTATCTTGTATCTACCCCATTGCTTAGTTCTGTGCTGGTGCCAGAGTAAGCATTTAACAAATGTCATAATTAACTATTGTATTCTCTAAATCCTTTCGAAGCAGCTTGGCTTACTGGAAAAAGCATGGGCTTGGGAGTCAGAGGTCATGGGTTCTAATCCCAGCTCCGCCACTTTGTTTTGTGACTTTGGGCAAGTCACTTAACTTCTCTGAACCTCAGTTACCTCAACTGTAAAATGGGGACTAAGACTGTGAGCCCCACATGGGACAACCTGATCACCTTGTAGCCCCCTTCCAACGCTTAGAACAGTGCTTTGCACATAGTAAGTGCTTAACAAATGCCATCATTAATCATTAATTAATTTCTCTGCTCTGTATAGTAGTGTTCAATAAATCCTCTTCATTCCATACCCCTTTTCCCAAGGAAATCCCTAAATCTCATGAGATTCGGAGGCAACAGCTGTCCCAGGAATGGCCTTCAGCCCTGCTGAATTCACACATCAGAGTTCATGAGGTGGACTGGGGGTGGGGGAGGAAAAATAGTCGAGAGCAAACAACACTGCTTGTCTGAGCTGATCTGAAGCAGAAAAAAGAAAGTTTTAAAGGGTAGTGGGGTGGTTATTTTTACTCTACCCTCTTGCTCATCCCTAGTGCATCAGTGACATCACAATCATTTTCATGTTGGCAACTATATAAGATCCAACACATTAAGTATGACTTTCTCTGGAGGATCCAGCAAAATGAAAAGCAGAAGTGTGAGAAAAAGAAATCTTATGAAAACACAAATATTTCCAATGAGAGAAATAGGGATTCAAGAAACAAGTCCTAGCCAAGTATATATATATTTTTTTCCATCTACATGCTCTCAGTTTTACAGTTTTCTTCTAGCTCTGATATTGCTGATATGCACATGACAGTTTGGAAATTGTATGCCTCCAAATGACTGTCTGGGGAGCAACCTGGGAGGGAGCCTCCCACTCAGAAATCTCCAGTGGAGACTTCTGTTCCTCAAGATGGGACATTCTCAGGGCTCAAAGGAAAAGGTTTTCATTTGGCCCAGGCCCCATCTACTTAAGGGTGAAGCTTGAAAAAGCTCTGTTGGGAAATAATTGCTACAATTTAGTGGCAATGACCCTGACAGATGACTTGTTGTATCTCCTCCAGCAAGATTTGAGTGGAAGTTCTGCCAAAACAGAGGGGCAGACACGAGAGAATTTTAAAGCTGTGGGGGTGAAGGGGGGAAAGAGGCGGAGAAAAGATAGCCCATCCAGCAGAACAGCATTTTCAGCAGCAGGCAAGTCCCTGACTCCCCAGAGATAACTACAGCCCCCTCTCTCATGTGGTGACTTGACGGGAAGTGTCCTGAATGGAAACACTAATCAGACGAGAGCTGAGGAGTAGAGGCGGGTGCTAACTTGTAACAGTACGAGTACAAGCACAACCCCAGTCCCAAATGACCACTAGAAGTAAAATCCAGAGATGCATCATGCACTGATGGCTGTCATAACCCAGGATTCAAAGGACCCTCTTGACATCATATCCAATCATTACCGGAAATTCAGTTCCTTCCCCGCCCTGAATACAGTGAAAGCCTATTTCTCTGCTTCCATCAGGGTCTCGGGAGAGAGACAGATCTCAGGGAAGTCATGTGGCCTAGTGGAAAGAACATGGGCATGGGAGTTAGAGGACCTGGGTTCTAATCCCGCCTCTACCATTTGCCTGCTGTGTGGCCTTGGTCAAGTAACTTAACTTCTCTGTGCCTGTTTCCTCATCTTTAAAATGGGGATTCAATGCCTGTTCTCCCTCCTAACTTAGACTGCAAGTTGCATGTGGGAAAGGGACTGCATCCAACCTGACTTTCTTGCGTCTACTCTAGTGTTTGGAGCATAGTAAGTGCTTAACAAATATCACAGTTATTATTAGGTGAAAAGCGAGAACCCCATCTCTGATGTCCTGATTCCCTGTGACTTTAGGCTGAACTTCAGAAAGCCTGGTTCAACCCCTCCCCTGTCCCTCCCCAAACACGATGTGGAAAGTCACCTCGTCCACTTTACTGAAGGCAACACAGAAGCCCTGAGAAACAGAAGAAGCTGACTAAAACTACCTAAAATCTCTGCCCTTTCCTCCTCACCCCAATTCTGTACCGCTTTCAGGCCACATTTTCAAGTACCCTATTATGGCCTTTTTGGTTGGGTCAGGGTGGGGGTGCCTGCAGTTGAAGAAAAACAGAGGAACCACCGATCCCTATTCCACCAGCAGGAAAGGGAAGCCTCCAAGCAAACTGGTAGTTATTTTACTTAGAACAGCCCTATTGTGCATGAAACCAAAGTGGAAGCAACAGAGCAGGGAGGAAACACATGACAGCTGCATTACATTTTTCCTCCACAATGCATAAAAAGTTTTTCTGTGATTACAGAGTCATAAATAGAGAGCCTAAGGGTCTACATTTTATATTCAAACAATACTATTGCTGGTCTAAAAAAGAACCAGGGGGTCACCTGATAATACAGACAGTAAGCCAGAGAGCTGGAGAGATTTAATCGGTTTTGACTTTACACAAGTGACTTACCAAGCAGAAAAAAGGTGCTTAGTGCCAACTCTGTTGCACTGTACTCTCCTAAATGCTTAATACAGTGCTCTGCACACAGTAAGCACTCAATAAATACGATTGAATGAATGAATGAATGGCCAGGTAACATCTTTGTTCCCCAGGGGGATTGTCCCATTGAGTAGAGTCATCCCCAGAAAAATGAAATTGAAATAATCCAGATGAGAGTTAGGGCCCCTAGCAATTCTGGGATCCATGTGCTCTGTCCTGGGAACTCTGAAGAAAGCTCTTCTCTCAACCTTTGGGGAGATGTTGTGAAAGTGAGAATTGGTTGCACAGGAAATGCTTCCTATAACTTACGAGAGTGTGCAAACTCAGCAACTGAGGAAGGGTAAACGAGAGGAAGGGAAGAGGAAATAAATCATGGATCTGAAAATCCAAAATATTCCACACAGATCAACCAAATAGCTAGCTGGCAGGGAGAGCATCTTAATTTGAACCTTATATTCTTTTCTCTGAACAAAGAAAGTGAATCACAGTACACATGAATAGATCTGCTTCAAGAACCACTTCTGAGACAGGAATTTGGCCTTGATGCCTGGAAAAGGCTGATACTAACGCTAGATTGCTAGATAAATGAAACCTGAATCAGAAACTGGGCTAGCTAAAAATGCAGACTCACAGGTCTCTATGAGCCAGTTTTCTCCACACCTATGTCAGGGTTTAGGGAGATGTTAACCCTGACTCTGTCTGGGTGCAATCGGCAGCAGAATAACTCATCTCTGGACCCAGGAACTGAATTCTCTCTCGGGGCCTCTCCCTCCTTGATATTGGTGAATGTGGTAAGTTGGCCTGGAAAGAGGGAAGCTTGAAATGTTCCAGATGTTCTTGATACGAGGAGTCCCGGGGCTTAGTACCAGCCGCCCCCACAATGCGGCTCCCAGCTTGCCTTGTGCAGCGTGAGTTGTGTGGACTTGATCGCACCAGGACCTCTCCACCGGATGGCCGCGTGACTCCTCTGTGTTTCCACTGCCCCTGCATCATGGCTCCTGGACCCCTCATCTTCTTCTATTGGACCGCCACACTGCCTTCCCGGGATCCTGCACTGGCTCTCTTCTGCATCACCAAGAAGCTGCCATCCCAACCTGGACTCCGCTAATCCGATGGGAAAGAGGAGGCTGCTGCTGTAGCGGTCACTTTGGTATGGTTCTGATTGCGGACTCTGAGCCTGAGGAGCCTGAAATTCTGCTCCTCTAGCCATAGTACCCTCCAGATCTTTGTTTTTGCCTTTATACTGTTTTAGTGCTTTGTTCCCTCTCTCTATCTGCTGCCAGTGCCCTCTCCCTTGACTCCTGAGGGACAGGAACCATGCTTAATTTCCACCTGTGCATTATTTCCCAGCAGTTAGTACAGTGCTCTGTACACAGAAAGCACTTAATAAATACTATTACTACTATGGGCATGAGCACTTCTAATTTGGGAGCTTAAACTCCCCAGTGTACATGTTCCAGCCCCCAAACCTAGTTGTTGGAGCCCATCTGTAGTGGCTTTGGACAGATTCCTTTAGAAAACATGGAAAGCAAACCCCTACAATACACAATGGTTTTCTAAAGGCCCAGAGTCCTGGAACAGCTGTCCTGCTGACCCAACAGAAGTCTTGCCCTAAAGTAATAATAATAATAACAATTGTGTTATTTGTTAAACACTTACTATGAGACAAGCACTGTTCTAAGCGCTGGGGTAGATACAAGGTAATTAGGTTATTCCATGTGGGGCTTAGTCTTAATCCCCATTTTACCAATGAGGTAACAGGCACAAAGAAGTGAAATGGTTTGCCCAAGATCACACAGCAGACAAGTGGCAGAGCTGGGATTAGAGCCCACAACCTTCTGACTCCCGGGCCTGTGCCCTACCCACTATGCCACACTGTACAGTTTAGAAACCCTTCTTGCCCCGACTTAGTGGGACCCTATAGGCCAGAGTTACTGGGTCTTCCAAAGGCCTGTACTGACACCAGCCCTCGGGAAATTGCATAATAGTGAGAGCATAAAATTAACACCACACTTAAAACAGTGCTTGACATGTAGTGAGCACGTAGCAAATACCATAAAAATAAGAACTGAGATTCCTGAAAACCAGAGAGCAAGATTGAGATCGGTCACTTTTAAAGTCTTATTTTCCAAATAGTCACATGACAGTTGAGCTCCTCTCTATTCCATTAGGCAACATATCATTTCTCCCATGCCATCAATCTTCTACCTCAACCTCCATACCTAGAAAATTCATAGAAATTTTACTGATAGAAGCTACAGAAATAGCATGGCCTAGTTGGAGCTCTAATCCCGGCTCCATCACTTGCCTACTCTGTGACCTTGGGCAAGTCACTTGCCCATCTGTAAAATGAGGATTGAATACCCAGTCTCCCCTTTAGATTGTGAGCCTGATGTGGGACAGTGACTGGGTCTGACAGGATTATCTTGTATCTACCCCAGCACTTAGCACATAGTAAGCACAGATACCATAACTGCTATCATTCTCTGCTTCTCTAGAGAACACTCAGATTTCTCATGACCACATTTCCCAATCCTACTAAATTTTTTCCACATCAACATTACATATACACCTTCATATTTCACACCAGAAACTTCATTTTGTTGTCCTAGGAGAGGTCTCCTGAAATAGGAAGGAGTCATCAAGTGATTCTTCCAGTTTGATTTCTATTCCTTGTCTCCTGGAAAAGGTTATGGAAAGTGAGTCATCACCAGTCAATCATATTTACTGAACACTTACTGTGTTGCATTGTACTAAGTGTTTGGAAGAATACAATATTGTTGTATTCAATATGTTCTCATGTTGGGAGAACGTGAGTTTGTAGTCATGTTCTCTGCCCAAAAAGAGTTTACAGTCTGGGGCGGGGAGAAACATTAATATAAATGAATTATGGATATGTGCAAGAGTGCTGAGGGTGAGGTTAATAAAGGGAACAAATCCAAGTGCAAGTTGGCACAGAAGAAGGTAGGAGAAGAGGAAATGAGGGCTTATTCTGGGAAAACCTTTTGGAGGAGATGTGCTTTTAATAAGGCTTTGAAGGTGGGGAGACGATGGTCTGTTTGATATGAAGGGGGAAGGAGTTCTTGGCCAGTAGTAGGACATGGACGAAGGGTCGGCAGTGAGGTAGATGAGATCTAGGTAAAGTGAGTAGGTTGGCATGGGCTGGGTTGTAATAGGAGAATAATGACATAAGGTAGGAGGGTTAAAGGTGATTGAATGTTTTAAAGCCAATGGTAAGAAGTTTCTGTTTGATGTGGAGGTGGATGGGCAACCACTGGAGGTTCTTGAAGAATAGGGAAAAAATTGATTTAATGTTTTTGTAAGAACAATGATCCGAGCAGCAGAGGGAAGTATAGTCTAAAGTGAGGAGAGACAGGAGGCTGGGGTCATAATGGATTTTCAAACACTAATAGGGAGTCCCTCAACTAAGATAAAGTTTGAGAATGTAGGATCCTTCAAGACAGCCTACAGCTTTCTATAAATTATTTGGCTACTGAATTAAAACTGACCAGGACCCCCTTTAATTTTAAGCAAATCATAATGTCAAAACTAAGACAAAGTATAAATAGAACAATTCATGCTGTTTTAAACTCTCCCTTCTTCCTCTCAATAAATCATTGTCAAGCAACCAAAGTCCACGCTCACACGAATGACTGTTTCTTAAGACATGACAACAAATTCTACATATAGAGAATCATGTTGTTGGGAGAATGTTTCTTAAGGCCCCAATAGAATTCTATCCAAATGCATAGTGAAAACACATGTTTTGGGGAAACTGAGTATATATGAAACTAAAAAGGTAAAGAGAAGATGGCATTGGGACATCTAAGAGTTGACAGCTATCAAAATGTTTCTAAGTAACCTAAAGAAATCAATAAAAATCTTCATGGGAGGAAGATGAGATTTCATGGCTCTAGCTCTTTAGCCTAACTCTTCTGATGAAGTATCATAAAAGATCATTCATTTCTAAAAGTGTGATCAAGTCCAACTCAACCACTTTGCCACGGATGGGGACTATTCGCTAGCCTAGATAAATGTTCACCTAATCCACAGAGAAAAATCTCAACCATTACCCTTAGGAGAAAGCTCTGGAATATATACAAATCAATCTGTGGTATAAAATTTGTGTTTTTATCTCAACTATTTCTTAAAGCTACTCAAATTCAAGTGGAACCAGGAAATCCCAAACAATCTGGTTTAGGCTAACACCTTTTGGGGATTGATTCCTGATAAAGTATGACCGGGGTGCTTGAGGCCAATTAATATAAATCAATCAGTGGTAGCTAAGAGCTTACTGTGTGCAAAAACACTCTACTAAGCACTTGGGAGAGAACAATACCATAGAGGTGGTAAATACAATCCCTGCCCTTGAGGAGTTTACAGTCTAATGAAAGAAATGGAAATGAAAACATGGAAATTTCCTTGACTGTACTTGGGAATTTGATATTCACCCCATAGCACTTATGAAAATATATTTAAATTACATATAAATGATTCATTTACATCAATGCCTGTCTCCCCTTCTAGATTGTAAGCTATTTGTGGTAACTATGGCAGGCTAGGAACACAGAGGCGCTCAATAAATTGAAGCAGCGTGGTTCAGTGGAAAGAGCGAGGGCTTGAGAGTCAGAGGTCATGGGTTCGAATCCCAGCTCCTCTTGTCAGCTGTGTGACCTTGGGCAAGCCACTTAACTTCTCTGAGCCTCAGTTACCTCATCTGGAAAATGGGGATTAAGACTGTGAGCTCCAAGTGGGGCAACCTGATCATCTCAAGCGCTTAGTACAGTGCTCTGCACATAGTAAGCGCTCAATAAATACGATTGATGAATAAATATGATTGAATAAATGAATGAATTTTCACTTTCCTTGGTTTCTATCAGAACCAGGCCAACCTTGAACATTCACTTGGGCTGTCCTTTCAAGAAAATGCTGGATGAGTCACCCTTGGATTCTTCAAGTGGCAACACAGGTGTTACTTGCTGTGGAATGGCTTCTAGGACAAACTATGCACTACTGGAAGTCCCATTTTACAGACAGAGGACTGATTGTCTCCCCTGCACAATGGCTTTCTACGTGTTCTGCCCGTTGCAAATTAAATCTAGGCAAACTGGAACCTACTCGATGTAAATTCCCTTTATTTGTTGACCCCATCCCTCCAAAGCTTTTCAAAAACTATAAGAAATTCATAAGCAATTACATAGTGCTCTTAGCAGCTAGACTGAGAAGTCTTTGGGGCATGGTTGGCACTTTACTCCTCTGTCCAGGCAGAACTGGTCTAGAGCAGAGAGCAACTACCAACTATCCTGCCAACTGCCCTCATGAATACTGGACAAGGAGATACATGAGGCATTACATGTATGCTTATATGTATGTATGTATCTATGTAAAGGCATGTAATGCTTTACAGCAGGCAGTGTCATGGGATTATGCCCCATATACCATTTTGTCAAAATATGCCAATTTTGCATGATCCTCGAACGTTTCCCTGTGGGTACCCCGAAACCCCCACTTGATCCAGGACCTCTGTGTTGCAAGAAGCAGTGTTTCCTAGCAGAAAGAGCAAGGGCCCAGGAGTCAGAAGACGTGAGTTCTAACACCAGCTCCACCACTTGTCTGCCATGTGACCTTGGGCAAGTCTCTTAACTTCTCTGTGCATCAGTTCCCTCACTTGCAAAAACAGAGATTCAATACCTATTCTCCCTCCTTCTTCGACTGTGAGCCCCACGTGGGACCTGATTATTTTGTATCTACCCCAGTGCATAAAACAGTGCTTGACACAGAGTAAGCTCTTAAATAGCACAATTATTATTATTGCCCTTGCAAGTCCACATGAAGTCTGGCACTGCATGCTATTTGTGGATCTCAGCAGCTGGACATGGTGCTCTACATTTAAAAACAAAACATGAAGACATCTGGTTCCAGGCAGAGAACAGGCCAGCTGAAAACTGAACCAAAAGCTACCCTAGTTGGATACTCCTTTTAATTTGGACACAATCAAATTCTGCTGTCTCAAATTTTGCCACTTGAACCATATCAAAACAAAATGAGCTAGCCAATCTGCCAGGGCCAAAACCCTGGGGGAACATCAATTTTGTTTAGGACGAAAGTCAGGCTTGTTTCTGTCTCTATCCTCATCAGCTCCAAGCATCTCCGGGGCTGAGAGACACGTTTGAGAGAGGGTGAGATTATGATAAGCTTCTGTGTTAAGGATTCCCCTTCACCAGGGACCTGAGAACTGCTTTCTCTCTTCCAATGACATGGCCCACTGATTGTGCTGCTGTCAGCCACCCATTCATTATGTTTAGAGGAGCCCTCAGAAGAGGCACGGTAGCTTCACCCAAGCCTGAAAGAAAAGGAAGCTCTGTGCTTTACCTCAGACAGGTGAGAAGGCGTTTAGATACACATCATTAAGAGTCCCAGAAACCAACTGTGTATGAAAATGCATTAGTCAGCAAGCACAGAGTTGCCTCTGACTAACCACAATCGGTTCATCCAAGGGCGCTTACAGACAGTAATCTGCCTCGGTTATGCAATCTCATCTGCGCCACTTAATTAGACAGGTGTATTCTTAGTTGGGGCTTTTCAACCTTCGAGTTCCCTGACTGAATCGCCGTCTTGTTCCTCATACACGCTTGGCTATTTCCTTCGCCACCTGCACACTCACTGTGAAGTCAGAAAATGGAGTACACTGGACACCAGAGAGCACCAGTTTGGAAAATCAGAGCCAGGCAGAGGATGGCGTGGGAGGTTGAGCATGAATGGTAACAGACCCTCTGACTAACATTCCATCGGGGAAGCATACAGGAAGCTGAGCAGAGCCAGGAAGGACACTGTCCCGGTGCTTCCTCTCTGCCACTGCAAAAATATCGGCTCACAAGCCTCTTCAAAAAACACTCTGGACAGATCCTGTCTTTAACTCTTGGCCTTTGCCTCACATTATGTTGCTGAAAAATAGAAGGAAAGTTCTGCAAGGAGCTAATCCTGGCCCTCCAACAGGATGCTCAGAGTAATTATTGAAAAGTTGTGTGTGTGTGTGTGTGTGTGTGTGTCTGTGTGTGTCTGTGTGTGTCTGTGAAGGGTTTGAGTCACAACAGTGTATGTGTATATGGGGTTTGAGTCATAAGGGAGTTTATATTCCAAATCCAAAGCAACATAGCTAGTGGAAAGAGCCCGGGCAGTCAGAGGATCTGGGTTCTAATTCTGACTCTGCCAACTACTTGCTATGTGACCTTGGGCAAGTCTCGTAACTTCTCTGTGTCTCTGTTTCCTCCATTGTAAAAAGGAGATTAAATCCTACTCCCTTCTAGTTAGGCTGTGAGCCCCATATGGACAATGGACTGTGTCCAACTTGATAAACTTGTATCTCCTTCAGTGCTTAAAAATGTGCTTATCATATAGAAAGCGCATAACAAATACCATAAAAAAAAAACCTGATTATAATTTGGGGGAGCTCCCCCACCACCAATCACCTTTTGACCCTCTGTTTTCTGCTGTTTTCCTGTTGGAGAAAATGCTCATTTTACTATACTTATGGCTTCAGTGTACTACATGCAATTCTGGATGGATTTAAGAAGCAACTGGATCCTTGATCTACTTCCTCCAACCCCCAGAAAGATTGTTTGTCTTTCCAGTCCAGGCTTCTCCTCCAGTTCCTCCATGAAGGAGCCCAATTTGGGCCAGTTTGGGGGGGGGGGGGGGATTAAGAGAGAGAGAGAGAGAGAGAGAGAGAGAGAGAGAGAGAGAGAGAGAGAGCACGCAAACCAAGCATTATTGTTCTAATAGAGAAGAATGGTGAGTATTGCTTGATTTGGGCATATGTTATTTATTCACATGGCTATAATTTAAATAAACTTTCTCACTTTTGGCTACTGTACTAGTCAGTTTCTCTCTACCTGTCTCCCTTTAGATAGTAGCTCTCAGAGCAGGAATCATGTTTTGTTTCTTTTGTAGGTTCCCCAAGTGCCTATTATAGAATTGAATGCACAGACACCACTCATTGACACTGTTGGCACTGACCTGTGTGAAAGTGGCTGAAAAAAATTCAGTGTAGGGGCAGGGGAAAATGGGGACTCAACATCTGCTCTCCATCCTACTTAGACTGCAGGCCCCAAGTGGAACAATAACTGTGTCCAACCTGATTATCTTGTATCCAAACCAGCACTTAGAAAAGTGTTTGGCGCATAGTAAATGCTTAACAGATACCACTATTATTATTACTACTTATTATTATCAGTCTCCAGAAAGATCTTCTGGCCTCCATAGGCTGCAGAAACACTGCTCCAGAGTGAGAGGGAGCAAACCAAGTAAACGCTTCCACGATCAAGACTGCCAACATCCCACCAGTAGAACCATCAGAATTCCATCTAAAGTTGTTCAGAGAGTGCCAATTCACCTATGCACAATGGAAGACGGACTGTATGGGTCGACTGCAGAGCCAGCTCAGACCGTGGAGCAAAGAGCCAGCACTGGGTGAATTTTATTCAATATCTGATGATCGTGACGGGAAGTGGTGGGGCCGAGAGGTATAATCGTCTCGGGTATATTTGCATTATCACCAAAAGGAAACGTTTTTATGGCTTTAATTTAATGTTTGAGGTCAAGGAGAGGCACAGTGGGCTACTGCTGAAAGACACATTTGAACCTGGGTACCGATATAGTCTGAGCCACTAATTTGCAGGGTGACCTTAGGTGGGCCACTAGACCTTCTGGTGCTTCGATTAGCCCCGCTTATTAAATTGGGGGAAAAGCAGCACTTCAATCAAAACCAGATGTGGCAGTTGGCCTAAACTGACCAGGGTCAGCAATTCTCTCTCTCTCTCACACACACACATACACACATACCCCTTCCTCACACTTGTTTTCCCTTCAACAACAATGTTTTGGGAATCCCTCAGCCCCAAGTTTGCATAACCTCATGTCTGCCATTTCTAATAAAAAAGAACTTAACAGCTCTGAAAGGCAGTTAGAGACATATTTGAAAGCACATCAGATCCAGCATGGTCTAAGGGAAAGAATATGGGACTGGGAGACAGAGGACCTGAATTCCAATCCCACCTCTATCATTTGTCTGCTGTGTGACCTTGGGCAAATCATTTAACTTATCTGTGCCTCAGTTCCCTCATCCGCAAAATGGGTACTGTGCTTTTTCCCACTTAGACTATGAGCCAAAAGCAGGTCCTGATTATCTTTTATCCACCCCAGCACTTAGTTCAGGCCTAGCACATAGTAAAAGCTTAAATACCACAATCATTGTTATCAGACACCAAATAGTAATATATGGAAAATAAATCCTAATTCTCCTCACCTCATACTGGTTGAAAGAAGGAGATTGATACTTACAATATCACATGGTGTGACAATCCAATTTGTTTCTAATGGAGGTTAATTACCCTGTGTTCCTTTTTTTTAAAATGATATTTAAGTGCTTACTATGTGCCAGGTATTGCATTATGTGCTGGAGTATATACAAGATAATCAGGTTGAACACAGCGTATGTCCCACATGAGGCTTGTAATCTTAATCCCCATTTTACCAATGACGTAACAGGCATAGAGAAGTGACTTGACCAAGGTCACACAGCAGAAAAGTGGCAGAGTCAGAATTAGAACCCAGGTATTTCTGGACCCCAGGCCCATATGCTATCTACTAGGCTGTGCTATTTCTCTAAAATCTTCTTGATTTTTAAAATATTTTTTCCTTATTGTCAAATTAACATTATCTCTTCTCAATATCAGTGGGGAGAAAGGGGATAAAACTGAGTGACTATAATCTTAATTTAATTTCAATGTCTTTGACTAGGGATATGGATGGAGCATATAGAGAGTCTTTACCATGAGAAGCAGCGTGGCTCAGTGGAAAGAGCCTGGACTTTGGAGTCAGATGTCATGGGTTCAAATCCTGGCTCTGCCAACTGTCAGCTGTGTGACTTTGGGCAAGTCACTTAACTTCTCTGTGCTTCAGTTACCTCATCTGTAAAATGGGGATCAAAACTGTGAGCCCCCCGCCCCCGGGACAACCTGATCACCTTGTAACCTCCCCCAGTGCTTAGAACAGTGCTTTGCACATAGTAAGCGCTTAACAAATACTATTATTATTATTATTATTACCACCTATATGCTAAGTCAAGCCTAGGCCTTCCTAAGGGACAATTTCTTTTTTAAGTGTTCAAATCACTGATGCACTGAATTTTGGCTCTGGTTATGTAATCTTGATAAGATATTTGACCTTTCTGGAGCTCAGTTTCTCAGTTGGTGAGGCAGAGATAATAAGGGAAGCCCTCTATTACCTTTTGGAAATCATGTAAGGGCTAAAGATATTTATTACATTAGTGTAGTTTAGGGTTTAAAATATATGTATATTCATTCATTCAATCATATTTATTGAGTGCTTACTGTATTCAGAGCACTGTACTAAGCACTTGGAAAGTACAATTTGGCAACATTAAGAGATTAAGAGAGAAGCAGCGTGGCTCAGTGGAAAGAGCCTGGGCTTTGGAGTCAGAGGTCTTGGGTACAAATTCCAGCTCTGCCACTTGTCAGCTGTGTGTGACTTTGGGCAAGTCACTTCACTTCTCTGGGCCTCAGTTACCTCATCTGTAAAATGGGGATTAAGACTGCGAGCCCCCCGTGGGACAACCTGATCACCTTGTAACCTCTCCAGTGCTTAGAACAGTGCTTTGCACATAGTAAGCACTTAATAAATGCCATTATTATTATAAACATTAATAGTCTCTACCCAACAATGGGCTCACAGTCTAGAAGGGGGACACAGACAGCAAAACAGAACAAGCATATAGGTGTCAATACCATCAAAATAAATAGAATTATATATATAAATCATTAATAAAATAGACTAATAAATATGTACAAATATACACAAGTCTGTGTGGAGGGGAAGGGGATAGGAGAGAAGGAGCAGAGGAAAGGGCGGGGGGGGGGTCAGTCTGGGAAAGCCTCCTGGAGGAGGTGAGCTCTCAGTAGGGCTTTGAAGGGAGGAAGAGAGCTAGTTTGGCAGATGTGTGGAGGAAGGGCATTCCAGGCCAGAGGAAGGACGTGGGCCAGGAGTCAACGGCAGGACAGGCGAGAACGAGGCACAGTGAGGAGGTTAGCGGTAGAGGAGTGGAGTGTGTGAGCTGGGCTGGAGAAGGAGAGAAGGGAGGTGAGGTAGGAGGAGGCAAAGTGATGGAGAGCTTTGAAGCCAATATATATGTATATATATTATATATATATATATATATATATGTGCATATGTACATATATGTGTGTGTATATATACACACATATATACATATATATGTGTATATACATACACACGTGCATATACTTCTATATAAAATTGTGCTCTATTGTAGAGAAGCCTTAAGGTATATGTGCAATTTAAAAAATGCTCAAGCAAAGCATTTGAAGTCAGACAGAAGTAACGGTCAGTGAGGGGAGACACAATAGCAGTGCTAAGCCAGCCTGCAAGGGTATGCCACCTTAAAAACTCAGGCCCTCCTCAGTCCTAGAAATGGATGCCTTTAAAGCACTTGAGATTCTAAGATAAAAGTCACAAGATAAATACAAAATGTTTTCATTACTATCACATAAAAGTTTTAAATAGGCAAAATGACAAAGATAACCAGGAAATACCCAATCTATCATATTCTGCAGTGCTGGTTGCTGGTCCCTCCCCGCCCTACTTCATCGGCAGCTAAGAAAAGATTAAACTCTGCTTTAAACAACTCTGTCCCTTACTGGGATCTGGAGGTTAGAGGTCATTCTTCAAAAAATACAAGACTTCAAGTGTTTAAGATTCAGGACTGAGAATAATGAGCATTAGCTATTGCCCTAAATTGTACTAGTTCCTGAATCTGCTAACATGCAGACCCTGCCCTAGAGTTTGAAATTTATAATAAACAATAAACCATATAACACAGGTATAACATATTCTGGAAACTGGAAAGGTCTTGGGAATTTTCAAGGCTGTTTTCAAAACAAATTTTCCATTGGTGAACCAATTACAAGGGAGTGTAAGCATGTTCTAGTAGAGAACCTGTTTGAGGAACATGAGCTCTAAATTTATCACTCCCACACTGTCCCAGACCTATGAGCACAGGAATTCGGGTTAACAGATAGGATTGAAATTGTATGCTCTCTTGGCTTCCAAGCTTCAGACTCCACAGTAGAAAAAGACAAACTGCTTATTTTTACATCTGTAAAATGGGCTTGCTACCTCAAAGGGAGGTCATAATTAAAAGGGAATTATTGAATGGCTTTACTGAAAAAGTGAAATTTTAAAAGGAACGTAAATAAAGAAAGTCAGAGTTCTGGAAAGGCATTCTTTCAGATGATGGGGGAAGATGTGTAAAGAGGTAAGAGACTGACTAGAAGGGGAAAATCAAGGGGGAGTTAGGTCTGAATACCATTAAAGGAGCACAGTTCTGCAACTGATGGGGAAAGAAGGGGGTGCCCAAAGATAGAGCAAGATCACCACAGTCTCTAATTCGGATTGACAGCAAATCAGCCCAGGCAAGAAATAGCACATCTCCCAGTTGGTTCTTTAGGTCCCAGCCTTGAGTATAAAATTTGGCAGGGTGGAAAAACTGGGCAGGGGACTGCAAAGGTTTCTCAGTAATGTCAAGTACATGTACATATTTTTTCCAACAGCGATTTGTTTCCACAAACTGAGCATATTGAAATACCATAATTAGCTGGGGCTTGGGGGTAGAGGTGGTTCTCTCCTGTTAGCCCAGCAATTGAGATCACCTAAAGCAACGTGGCCTAGTGGATAAAGCACCAGCCTCTGCTCTGATAAAGCCCAGCCAGTGCTCTGCACATAGTAAGCGCTCAATAAATACGATTGATGATGATGATGACCAGCCTGGGAGTCCGAGGATCTGGATTCTAATCCCAGCTCTGCCGCTTACCTGCTGTGTGACATTGGGCAAGATACAATTTCCACGTGCCTCAGTTCTCTCATCCGCAAAATGGAGATTCAATACCTCTTCTCATTCCTACTTAGACTGTATGCCCCATGTGGAACCTGATTACCTTATATCTACTCCAGTGCTTAGTCACAGTGCTTGGCACATAGTAAGTACTTAAATTTCAAAATTATTATTATTATGACAGCCATAACAGCAAACTCTAGATTTATCCAGGGATTTCTAGAGCACTTAGACATTATTTAATTAATTTTTCATGTCATGCCGGTGAGGGAACGGGGAAAGGAAAACAGATACTATTATACATAGAAGGATCTCCGGTATGCCCCAGAATGTCCTGGAAAAATGTATCCTTTGGCATTTAATGGTCAGAGCACAAAGAAGGGAAAATCTCTGGGAATAAGTACGTGTCAGGAAAAAAATGTGGATTGGCCTAGAGAGACTTTTGAACAGAGGTTGAGGATGGAATCTCTTGACTCTGCTCCTGGTTCGTCAATAAAATTTTAAAACAGGCATGTAAGGCTTGCATGCACTTATCTCGGGTACAATCAGAACCCAGTCAGTCCATATTTGTGTTATTTGAAGGTCTGGGAATTAGAAAGATGTAGGAGGATTTTTTTCAGACAACTCTTGCAGTTTGAATTTGTCATGGACATCCTTTCTTCAGAAGACTATGCTATTATGCTGTGTGTTTTTTAATCTGGGCAAAACTGAGCTGGCAAAACTGATGTAGATTAAGCAGGTCTGAGTGTAATTAAATTGGAAATACAGAGAAAAATATGAAATTTTATTAACTGTGGAAGGAATGTAGGTCCTTAGCTGCTCGGAAAGTTCACAAAGACAAAAGAGATCGGTTTACGAGGGTTAAGTAAACATAATATTTTATATTACAGTTCAAATGAATCCAATTCCAATAAGACTATGTAAGAGCCTAAAAATTGGTTTACCAGATTGAAAATTTTTATAACCATTAAACCCCATTACATTGCTCTGAAGTGTAGCTACTGAACAAACAAGACGTAAAGAAACTCTTGGGTTCTCCATTTTATGGCTGAGTGGCTTTGTCCCTGCTCTTGACACTTCTGTGAAATTTTCTGTCTTTTTTTTAAAAAAAAAAACCCACAAAACTCTTTAAGCATTCTATGGGGACTTCAGCTTCCTGGGGTCTTAGCAACCACTCTTCCAGCGTGCGGCAGAGTTCCACGGTACAAACAAGACATCCATACTTCCTCTAGACTTTAAGCTCGCCCTGTAGACTGTAAGTTTGTTGTGGGCAGAGAATGTGTCTGTTATATTGTTGTGTTGTAATAATAATAATAAAAATAATGATAATAATGCTATTTAAGCACTCTCTATGTGCCTGTGCCAGGCATTGTACTAAGCACTGGGGTGGATACAAGCAAATTGCATTGGACACAGTCCTTGTCCCATGTCTCTCTCCCCATTTTACAGATGGGGTAACAGAGGCACAGAGAAGTGAAGTGAACTGCTCCAGGTCACACAGCAGATAAGTGACAGAGCCAGGATTGGAACCCACGACTTTCTGATTTCCAGGCCTTTGCTTTATCCACTATGCATGCTGCTTTTCAAGCACTCTCCCAAGTGCTTAGTACAGTGCTCTGTACACAGTAAGCGCTCAATAAATTCAATTGATTAAAACCAAAGACGATATTTGGCTTTGTTTGGGTTTTCTTGAGGGGTCTGGTCAGAGATTCGAAGCTAATTTGCTTTTTGTGAGCTGTGCTAGACTAACAGCTGAAGAGCTCAGAGGCCTCCATTTTTCTGCGATCCTGGCCAGTCAGAGGAAGAGCCCAGCAGATGTCTGTGTCCCAACACAACTTTCCTCTTCCCCAGAGAGACCACCTCTAAGCCAAGCGACTGCTCATTCTTTGGCTCTCAACAAATACATTCATTAGGGCCAATTACAAAAAAGGTGGTGCCCTCCCACAGGTAAATATTTCAGGAACAACAAACATGGCTGAACACGAAAGCAGCATCAGTTAAAGAAGGATCAGATTCCAGAACCCCAGGGAATCAGGGGTCCTGGACAAAAGATCTTTCTAATGTCTAGTCCTCAGGGTCCTTGATGTCCCAAAACAGTTCTCTAATCAAACAATTCTCTAATCAAGGAAGCCACACCAAGCCACGCATCTCCTAGGAAGTTCTTTAAATCTTCAAGGGAGCCCCCATCCTTCTTGGCACATATTTCTTTTTCAGCTGGATACAAAATGGAACACTTTCAAACTACGTATCTGAGAAGAAAACTAAGGCTGAAATGGAGAATGTTTTTCTTACACTTCTCTTAAGAGAAGCAGCGTGGCTCAGTGGAAAGAGCACGGGCTTGGGAGTCAGAGGTCATGGGTTCGAGTCCCACTTCCCCGCTTGTCAGCTGTGTGACCTTGGGCAATCCACTTCACTTCTCTGTGCCTCCATTACCTCACCTGTAAAATGGGAATGAAGACTGTGAGCCCCACATGGGACAACCTGATCACCTTTATCTCTCCAGTGCTTAGAACAGTGCTTCGAACATAGGAAGCACTTAAATACCATCATTATTTTATTTTTATTTTATTATTATTACACCAAGCGCAAAACTCCTCATTCACCCAGATACCCTCGACACACAGAGCTGCCTTACAAGAGCCCACTGACATGACAGACCGGAACTCTTACTGCCGGTTTGTTAATACCCGTTTCATTTTTTGAGCCAACCTGAGGAAGCTGAATGGAAAAGCCCTATGAAGCCGAAAGCTGTTCAGGATCTGCTTCCTCTCTCAGGGGAAGCTGCAGGCACAGAACTGAACTGAATGTTATCTTAACCAAGCAGGCCCGTCCCCAACATTTTCCGAGGGAGCAATCAGTGATGGAAACCTTCAGGTCCAGGCAGCAGCTGTGCCAGATGTGAGGGGGAACCTGTGCTAACAATCTCTCCAGCCCACTGGCCACCAAAAGTGAAACAGAGTTCGAACTCCCCACCTTGACTTCACTGTGAACAGACGGCCCAGAAAAATAAGTTCTCTCTCTACCCATTGTCCCGATCTGGGTTTCCCAGGATCATCTGCCACTTCCAATCCACTCCCCTAATCATGGGGAGAATTGCTCAGGGCCAGGACTATGGACCCTGACCGCCAGGGCCTGCTCCCAGAGAAACGAAAAAATGTAGCCCACGCTAACACTCAAGAGCTGAGAAAATGAAAAAGAGAAGCTGTTCATATGTATAGGAAGTCTGAGAGGGAGAGGGGAAAGCTGGCAAATGCAGCTTGGAAAAGTCGAGAAGCAGAATGAGGAGAGACGGCAGTCCTTCCACTCACACCGTCCCTGTAACCCCAGGGCCAACACACAGAACGGCAGTGGGATTAGGTAGGCATAAACATTTGCGTCCCAGAGATCTGGATTTCAGTTGGCCCTCAGACCCTCCCCACGCTCTGTCTGTCTGTCCTTTCCTCCTCTGCAGTCTCCTCTCCTTCCCTCCCTCCCGCAGGCTCTCCCTGCCTGCCTATCATCTTGCTCTAATTGTTTCCAGATTTGTGTGGGAGGTCAGGGCCCGGGAGTGCTGCTTCATGCCAAGTTTATAAACAGAGCAGTGTTTCCAGATGGCCACTGGCTCCAGCCTGGCTAGCAGGTTGATTGGGACCAGAATAACAACAGGTGGAGAACAGACAATGAATTCCTTGACACTTATTTTACTCCCTCTACTTCCCCCTCATGTCCCTTGCCCTGCTGATTTTCACTCCCCGCAACTCCAGCCACCATGGCTGCCACCAGAAAGCCTCTGAATTGTTTAAGGGGGGAAGACAAACACACACACACACTCACACATTCAGAAGAAAATAAGTGATTTCCTTGCCTAGAAAACACAGAACTGGGGTGCGGTGGGGGGATCGTCTATTCAGTGGGGAAGAGTCCTCCAGGCGTTGCCTTATATCCCTGCCGATGTGGGTAAGGTGATTGGGGGATGACTATGTAAGGATGCGGACTCCAGCACTAGAAGCTTCTAAACAAAGTTTGAGCGGGATACCTTGTGTAAGCAGAAAATACAATAAGATGGACAAAGCATTTTTCCACGAGCAGCTGTGCACTTCTGCTTACACAAAAAGGCACCGGAGCCCACCAAGATACCTGGCATGATTCATGTTCCACTCCAGCCCCAGGGAGCATTAACACAAAGGGTCCCAAGGGCTCTCGCTAATTTTCCACACAGTCTCTGCCACTCTCCCACTTCCCGCCCAATCTCTGGAGAACTCTGTTAGTCCCCAGGTTTTTGTTCCCATTTTCTCAACAGACACTTCCCTGCTTTCTGACTCAACAGCTGCTTTCAGAAATGGCTAGGAGTGGATAACCATGTGCTGCTTCAGGAGCATTTAGTCCTGGGCAGAGCTAAATTTCTCTGAAATGGGGCAATCTGACATGTCCACTGGCCGTTGCTTTATTCGGGTATCTGAGCTGGCCAGAAGCCAAAATATAGTCTCATCCTCCAATCTGCCCCCCAGCAAAGTATCTTTTGGCTGGGCTGATGTGTGCAGGAGGGTGGGGAGGGGGGCAGAATTAAGGGGAGTGCAGGGAGTGGTGAGGAAAGGGAGAAGAGATGAGAAGAGGGATTTGCCTGGGAAAAAATTGCAGAATCTGGGCCAACTTTAATGAAATGAAATGTTTTAGCAAATAGGTACAAGACGCCAGATGACATTGGTTAACCACGGACTTGCACTAACAGTTATTACCATGATGGAAAAACACCACAGCTGATTTCTATATGAATAGGTGAATAAATAAATTTGATAATACGTTATAGGGTGAGTTATTGCAACACCCGCCCCTCCCTCCCTGACATAGACATACTCCCAGCCAGAAGAACAACATACAGTTGATGCATGATGAACACATTAGATCACTGAAATCAAAGGTAGAAAAGTCCTATGAGATCATCAGAATGTCCTTCACCAGATCCAAGAAACTCAACATAGAGGAAGAAACAGTAATTGAACTGAAACCACCTCTGATTTTAACCAGAAAAACCAAGATGGTGTTGTCATGTGAATGATTTAGATTACAGATTTGAAAATTTGCTGACCTAAGAAAGTACCGCATAGAAGTCTATGGCCTGCCAAAATAAAATGTCCCATAAATGTCTAGAGTAATATTTTCCAAGAACCCTAGAACTCATTCTAGATTGTTCCTTAGTTCCAAGCAAAAGTTTCCAGGCATACATGCAAATTCACCAACAAACGCAAGCTCTACAGAGTCACGGTTAGAATAAATTCAATTTACCAACATAGTTTCTAACCAGTAGCAGCATTACGGGTGTCATTTTTCATAGAATACCAATAAAAAGAAACTTTACTATATAATTTGATGCAGCGTAAACCTGGAAAAGAGCTGAAATTAATGTACTAATCTTTATAATCAGTTCCCCCCCCCCCCCACAATTTTTAAAATCCCTTTCTGCCGAAGAGCTCAAGGTACTCCACGAGGAAACTTTGAACAACAAACATTTCCTAAACAAAACACCAGCAAAATTAATGGGGGGAAGTAGGGGTCATGATTGGATGCAAGATGGGGGAAACAGAGAAGAAAGAGGAACACTCAGAGGAAAGAAGGGGTCGAAGAGAATAAGCAATGGTAAACAGGGATGGCAATAAGCAACAGACAGACTCCTCAGCCCAAGTTCCTGTTTCTCTAACTCAGACAATACAGTAAGCTCCTCACTATCCTGCTCAATGGCACTATAGGGAAGAGAGCACAATTGCTGTTGTGTTTTATTTGCCTAAAAACACATCCTGACTGGTGACAGGTGCAGGTGCCATGATTCACTCCCCCACCCGCCCAAAGACTGCATTTCATTAATATAACTTAACTTTATTACTAGGCTAACAAGGCAGGGATTCACACATTTAAGGTCCACAGAATAAATGCAATTGTGATGGCACTTTCTGCAGCCAGCCAAAGTTCATTAAAAGACAATAAAATGAGTGGATTTAGCCAAAAACAAAAACTGTTTATAAATGCTTCAGATACAAACCAAGAAGGGGTATCCCTGTAGATGACAACTTTTCATTTTGCACACAGCGGTGAAGAAGGGGCAGAGATTTTAGTGAGTTTGAGGGCTGGGACGAACAGACTTCACAGCACAAACAGATCAGAAGTGGATCATTTAGGGGTCGCATAAAGCCTGACTGGAAAATTTCAGTCTTGTCAGAGACTGAGTTCAGCAGCCCTGGGATACTGCTGAAGTAGTTAAATCATCACCCCATCACACAAGTGGAGTGGGCACCGGGGAAATAATGTCACGGGAAGGTTTAAAAAGATATATTGGGTGTATTACACAACACACTAACCAGTGCCCAGATATTAAGTTGCCCTGGTAATGTCAAATTCTGAGTCCTGGCAACAAAGCACCCAGGGGCTGTGTGGGTATAAGCAGACTGAGGTGATGGTCAATCAATCCACGGTATTTATGGAGCGCTTACTGTGCACAGAGTACTGTATTAAGCCACACACAGAAAGCACTCAAATACCAAAATAGGATTGAAAAGACTTTATCCACCTTTGCTAGCTAAACAATTAGGAAAGCACATGGTGTAATGGATAGAACATGGGCTTGGGAGTCAGAAGACCATGGGTTCTATTCCCAGCTCTGCCACTTATCCACTTTGTGCCCTTGGGAAAGTCACTTCTCTTCTCTGAGCCTCACTTATCTCATCTTTAAAATGGGGATTAAGACTGTGAGCCTTATGTGGGACACGGACTGGCTCCAACCTGCTTTGCTTGTATCCACCCCAATGCTTAGTACGGTGCCTGGCACAAAGCAAGTGCTTAAATACCATAATTATTATTATATTATTATTAATTATTATTGTGTGTGTTGCTTCCCAACATATACAAATCCTTGCCTTACATTTGAACACTAGACCATACTGCTTATCCTTAGACACATGCAAAATAGCCTTAACTTTGCCATGTTTCTTCTGTGTGACCTTGGACAAGTGGCAACTTCTCTGTGCCTCTGTTTCCTCATTGTAAAATGTGGGATACCTGTTCCCTCCCTTCCTTTGACTATGATCCCTATGTAGAACAGGGACTGTGTCCAATCTGATTTTATTGTTATTGTTCCTAACCCCATGTTTAGTAGAGGGTCTGGCTCACTGAAAGTGTTTAACAAATACCGTAATTATGACTATTATTATTTGACTTCACTTTCTCTGGGAAAATATAATTTGCTTCAGGTTCCCTTGGGTGCATCTATCCCACTAGGTGATTCTGTGTCTGAACAGTTCCACTGCTCTGCACATAGTTAAGCACTCAATAAATATGATTGAATGAATGTATCCCAGATATCTTAATCAAAGCTCCAGATACCTGGCAATGTTCCAAATTCTGACACCAAGGAAGTGTTTCGGGAAGATGAGATTGCCACAATACTTTCCATGATGGGTTCTCTCCCTTTTCTTCTTGAAGATGATGAAATCGGAGGAATCTTTCAAATGAAATGGTGTTTCCTCTCTTGCCTATTATGGTTTAGTAGATCTGGTAACATGGCCTTTTTTAATTATTGGCTGCAGCAGTGACTCTGTCAAGTGTTAAGCAAGTGCCAGGTCATCAAGTATTGGTGGAAAATTTCTTTAGAGAGGGTCATCCTCAGTAGTGGCAGGCACATCAATAAGACCTTTGAAGAACTATCGCCAGCTCTTTAGGACTCCTTCTTTATCTGGATAAGGGTGGATTCAACGCTATTCTTCCAGGGTGACAGAATATGGGTCCATAGTTACTCTTCAGGAACACCTAACACTAATTAGTTTGACTGCAGTCTGCAAAGCCTTGTATCTTTTCAGAGGGGAGGTAGGGAAGGCAAGGAGAAAGGAGAGGCCATGTGATACCAGCACTGGCAGAGGTTAGCTTCTTCTCTTTGGCTATTCTTCTCTTCAGCGGTCCCTTCCCCTCGCCTGAGAGCTGCAAGAGGAGTGTGCCCACATGACCAAGCATTGAAAGCAGTGTCAACAACAGTACACCTCCTGTCTCACCAACTAGACCCACCAGGAGTCCTAAACCCTTCCCCTCCGCCCCCCACCATAGTGGTGGCAATGAGATTCCAGGGGACAGGTGTGTCTTGCTCTTCCCAGATTGAAGCAGGATACAGTTCTATCCCATCCTGCAGCTGGTGACAGGTCTGGGTTGGATATTCCAGCCTGGATGCAGGGGTAGAGAGGGTAAAGGGCTTTCCAGGGACCATGTTATAGGTGTCTAATACCTGCTGCAGCCCCCAGCCCCTGCTCTCCTTTTTCTCTTACTGCTGGAAGGAGATACCCCTCTCATAGGAGCCTCCGGGGTGGGTGGGGACCCCCTCTACCAAGAAGCAAAGAGTCCCTGCTCCAAAATGATACCCGATGGATGTTTCCAATGGTGTGGGTCTGGTCCCATCAGGGTTTGACTACTGGAAAGCCTTCTCAGACCCATCACACACCCGGGGGCCCCTGAGGCAGGAAGCACATCCACGGCAGATGCAGCATAGCCTAGTGGCAAGAGCATAGGCCTAAGAATCAGAGGACAGGGGTTCTAATCCCAGCTCTGACATTTGCCCACTGTGTGACAGGTAAGTCAGCTCACTTTCTCTATGTCAGTTACCTCAGCGATAAAATCAATCAATCAATCAATCAATCGTATTTATTGAGCGCTTACTATGTGCAGAGCACTGTACTAAGTGCTTGGGAAGTACAAATTGGCATCACATAGAGACAGTCCCTACCCAACAGTGGGCTCACAGTCTAAAAGGGGGAGACAGAGAACAGAACCAAACATACCAACAAAATAAAATAAGTAGGATAGAAATGTACAAGTAAAATAAATAAATAAATAAATAAATAGAGTAATAAATATGTACAACAATATATACATATATACAGGTGCTGTGGGGAAGGGAAGGAGGTAAGACGGGGGGATGGAGAGGGGGACGAGGGGGAGAGGAAAGAAGGGGCTCAGTCTGGGAAGGCCTCCTGGAGGAGGTGAGCTCTCAGCAGGGCCTTGAAGGGAGGAAGAGAGCTAGCTTGGCGGATGGGCAGAGGGAGGGCATTCCAGGCCCGGGGGATGACGTGGGCCGGGGGTCGATGGCGGGACAGGCGAGAGCGAGGTACAGTGAGGAGATTAGTGGTGGAGGAGCGGAGGGTGCGGGCTGGGCAGTAGAAGGAGAGAAGGGAGGTGAGGTAGGAGGGGGCGAGGTGATGGAGAGCCTTGAAGCCCAGGGTGAGGAGTTTCTGCCTGATGTGCAGATTGATCGGTAGCCATTGGAGGTTTTTGAGGAGGGGAGTAATATGTCCAGAGCGTTTCTGGACAAAGATAATCCGGGCAGCAGCATGAAGTATGGATTGAAGTGGAGAGAGACACGAGGATGGGAGATCAGAGAGAAGGCTAGTGCAGTAGTCCAGACGGGATAGGATGAGAGCTTGAATGAGCAGGGTAGCGGTTTGGATGGAGAGGAAAGGGCGGATCTTGGCAATGTTGCGGAGCTGAGACCGCAAATGAGGATTAAGACTGTGAGACCCATGTGGGACAGGGACTGTGCCCAAGCTGATTATATCATATCTACCCCAGCACTTAGTACAGTGCTTGGCATATATTAAGCACTTAAATACCATTAAAAAAAAACCCTTCAGATCACTGGAGAATCTTCTTTAGTCCTAATTGGAGCCAATTGCAAGACCAGCATATGCAAACGTATGAACGGATGCTTGCGGCCTAGCACTCCTTTCTAGTGGTAAGCCTAGAATCATTGGCTTGACAAGCGATTGCCTGACTGAACAGCAAGGTCTGCAAGGCTTCATTCGAAAGGATCTCCCCAATAAAAAAAGAAAGCGATTTCTGGCGGACATGGAACAAGTTCTATTCTGCTGATCAGAAGAGTGGTTCCCCCCACACTTCCCCCGATTATATGGTTTCCTGAAGTTTCAATCAGTGGTATTTACTGAACACTTACTACGTGCAGAGCACACTTGGGCAAGTACAGCGGAATTACCAGACACTTTCAGGATGTCTTTGTTATTTTCTTTGCATTTGGTAGGTTTTTGCTTGTATTTGGTCTGCTGGGTCCTTCAGTGAGTTGGGTTTGGATGAGGCTGGTGATTTTTAGGGACACCTTTTCTAGTCCTCCTCAATCTCCAGGGTGAGAGGCACATTTCCAATAGAGCTGATTGTCCCCTCTTCCCCCAAAGGATGCCACCAAGCTGTGCTGCTGACTCTTCCACAACTGGGTGACCAATGGCCTATGTTGCATCCTCTCACAGAACATCTGATTAGGTTCTCCCCTCCATCAATGGGACAAATCCTAAGCCCTCTAGATCCATATAGCAACTGATAAAGTTTAACATGTCATAAAGAGATTAATGGCATGCCCTTTCTCAGTTTTTTTGATAAATGAAAAGAGCTTATTCCTTAAGATTAAAAAGTGTCAGTCCATATAGGAATTTTGGTTTTACAGTGTGCCAATTTGATTTTTATTACTCATTTCAACTCTAATATACAAGGCATAGAATTCAACAGAAAAACAATATTTTCCCTCAGAAGTAACTTCACATTTTCATCTAAAATGTACTGCAACTTCAAATATGGAGTCTTTTTTATATTTGGAGGAAAATTCTTTTTCCTCAGCATTTCTCTGAAGAGTGTAGGAAGCGTAGGTTAGGTACACTGAGGTGTAAGCACACTAAATCATGAATGTTTCCTAGCAGCTCTATTCTATGGAGCATTGCATAAATTCCTCCTGAAGTGATGCTTATTTAGTTCTAAGTAAGAGAGCTACACTGCTGAGCTAATGCACCTACAAGGCACCAGAAAATGCTTCTCTTTATTACCTCTAACCAGAATCAAGCAGATTTTTTTTCTTCTTAGAGAACTTGGCAGATGGCTGAAGAGTCCAAAGACCAGGTGAGAAGTATCATTTCCAAATGCTGAAAGAGCCAAGTAAACTGTCCATGGTGACTGAACCCAAATTCAGTAACAATGGATTATTTATTATTGCCAAGTTCAGACTTCCACAATTCAACATTTAGAACATGTTGATGACAAACACATCTTTTCCATTTTTTAAAACAATTTTCTAATTATTAACCCCTCCAAGCCATCCACACTCCCACTTCAATGGACTGTCCCTTCCAGGTTAGGCTACGGCACAGAAAGACACCTATCTCTCCTGCTAAGCAGAATCTTGTTAACACTAACACCAATCCTCACTAAATCCTGTTATTGCTTCTTGCCTTTAGTCATTGAGCTGCTTGTGGTAATCGCACAGAGCCAAGAATAGTGCTCAGTACGATCCAAAGTTTGTCGTCATTTTTTGTAGAGAAACTGTCTTTTTAAAACTGAAGGGATGTGGCATATAAATCGACCTTCTCTGAAGAGTATAAGCTTAGTCCTATTAGAAACTGATTAGCCTCAGTCTATCTCATATGCATAAGGAGGTGAGCAAATAACAGGCTCCTGGTCTACTTTAAAAACATGCTATCGCAGAAGCAATTGTTATTTCATGAAAGTCAATCCTATAGCTACATCTGTATGTGCATTTGCTGTGTCTGTTTCCAAAGAGGCTTCCTTATGAAACCTCCAATGTCTATCTAGAATTAAAAGGGCTTAGCATGGCCAATTGGATAGACCATGGAGTTGGATAGAGAAGGGCCTGAGTTCTAATCCCGACTCTGCCACTTGTCTGCAGTGAGACTTTGGGGAAGTCACTTAACTTCTCTGTGCCTCAGTCATCTCATCTGCAAAATGGGGATTAAGAGTATAAACTTCATATGGGACAGGGGCTTGGTCCAAACTGATCATCTTAATCTACTCCAGGGCTTAGTACAGTTTCTGGAACATAGGAAGTGCTCAACTACCATTTTTTTAATGTTTCCTTTTTACTATTTGAAAACTGATTTTCCTTGCCAGTAAACTGCAATGATAATGGAAGGTAATTTTCTACTAGGTAATGAAACTTTCATGAGAGCTGCAAACAAGGTCTCAACTTTGAACATGTTTCTTTAACTTTTTCCTCTACTCAGCCCTAAAAGATGAGGGGCAGGGAGAGAGGAAAAAAAGGCAGAGCAAGGGGAGGAAGGGAGAATAGAGGGAGGGAGGTGCTGTTTATTACTGCACATCTAGAAGTGATCAAAAAATATTAGCAGCAAGCCTAAATATCAAATTTGAATTGCCAAATCAATATGTTGAGCATTTCAACACCACATTGGTTCAGGGCTCCTCTCTCCAGCTCTTAAAATTTGTTCTGGTGCAACTACTGTAGATTATACACTAAAATAAATATTTTATGACTAATTATGGAATTGCTGATAATATAAATTTCCCTCCCAGTACAATTTCCAAAACTAACATGATCACACAAACCAATTTGATTTTTACAGGTTCATTAAAGCCCAGCAAAGTTAAGAATTTTAGACAGGAATCAATCTAAAGATACCAACCCTACCCGTCCTCAAAAAAAAAAAAAGTATGGGGTTTTAACTATCCAGATCTAGTCAGTGCAAACCTTGCCTTCAAGAACTCTTCGAATACACTAAAGAAAGTCATCCTGGTTTGGTGGGCTAAAAGGACTTCTCCACTTCCTGGATCTGGACTCTAACCTGTCTCCCTCCAACCTCTCTCAGCTTCTCCAGGAGCTCCCTAATTAATGGCCAAAATACAAAGCCAGGTGAGGAGAGAGGAGGGGCGCAAGAACCAGGACATGTGTTGAAAGGAAACAATGGAAGAGGACCATTCTTCACACTTAAAATTCAATCTGGGAATCCAGAGACATTAAAAAAAGTGGAGATGGAATAGGAATATTTGGGATTAGGTGATGGACTGTTTGAAACCAAAGTATCTTCAATCCTATGTAAACAAAACAAATGGCAAGAGGAACAATTTAAAATGCACTTCATAAGCAATATAGCTAGCCTAAATACTATGTTCCTATTAAAAGCAAGCAGAATACAAAAACCAGCCAATTTAGGCTAGTTTTATTATGAATGAAATTTAGTGATTTCATGATAATTATATGAGAATCCATGACTTCATGAGTCACATGGACCAAAAGTCTTGATTTCCTAGACTGTCAGTAAGAGAACAATCTTAGGAACAGAAAGGTAATATTATTCCTTGAAAATTATAAGTAATGATAGTTCTACTGGAATTCACCAGTATACTGCTTTGCACGTTCATATGACTGGAGTTAAAATGGGCTGCTTGTGTTCAAATTTAATAAACAGTTTCTGCAACTTATTTCATCTAAACAGACTGGTACTGTTTAAAAAATAAATTAGAAACCATAAAAATTCATCTAAAAAAAATACATGGTCAAGACTAGGATTAGTGGACGAGTTCAAAACAATAGGAAAATACGAAAAGGAAAGGTCAGCCACGTAAATATTAAGCAACTTCCAAAAGCACAACTCCACTAAACAACTGGGAAAATGCCATTTCTTCACTGGCTTTAAAGCTGATGGTTCCCTTCCTTTTCCCATACAAACCTGTCAGTGTGCTAAGAATCCAAACAATTGCTAAATTGCTTCACTTAGGCTACCACCTCACTCCATCTATTCTTACCAATCTAACGATTCAGCTGGCCACTCACCTGACCAGTTGGAACTTCTGTCCACTGCTACTACTACTACTACTACTAATAATAATAATAATGGCATTTATTAAGCGCTTACTATGTGCAAAGCACTGTTCTAAGCGCTGGAGAGGTTACAAGGTGATGAGGTTGTCCCACGGGGGGCTCACAGTCTTAATCCCCATTTTACAGATGAGGGAACTGAGGCCTAGAGATGTTAAATGACTTGCCCAAAGTCACACAGCTGACAAGTGGTGGAGCTGGGATTTGAACCCATGACCTCTGACTCCAAAGCCCGTGTTCTTTCCACTGAGCCACGCTGCTACTAATTGCAGTATTTGTTAAGTACATGCCAGGCACTGCTGTAATCATTGGGGTGGATACAAGGTCATCGGGTTGGATACAGTCCCTGCCCCAAATAGGGCTCACAGTCAATCCCCATTTTCCTGAGAGGGAACTGAGACACAAAGAAGGTAAGTGACTTGTCCAAGATCACACAGCTGGAGAAGCAAGAATTAGATTTGTCACCTGTCTACATGTTTTGCTGTCTGTCTCCTCCTTCTAGACTGTGAGCCCGTTGTTGGGCAGGGACCATCTCTATATGTTGCCGACTTGTACTTCCCAAGTGCTTAGTACAGTGCTCTGCACACAGTAAGCGCTCAATAAATACGATTGAATGAATGAATGAACCCAGGTCCTTCTGACTCACAGGCCTGTGCTCTATCCATTAGGCCATGCTGTTTCTTGTTCAGAACCACGGGCTCAGATTTTTCAACAAAATTATTGTCATGCTCCAGTGAGGCAGAAGCTAAGGTCATGGGAATCATTTGGCATCTGTGGAAGTTGTGGGTCAACAGACAAGTTTTGATTGTGCTCCTGAATTCTATGATTCTGGAATCTTTCCAGATCTCAAAAGTTGCAGCAAGATGCATTCCCCCATGGACTCTGAGAAGAGGTCCTTCAATTCATCAATGGTATTTAGCCTCCCTCTTCTACTTGTCAAATTTATTCTGAAAACAGAAGTTAAGGATGGCCCAAAGTGAGAATTTTTGATGTTGATCTAACATGGAGTCCAGTTATTATGAAGCAGCATAGCCTAATGGTTAGATCTGGGTCCTGGGAGTCAGAAGGACCTGGGTTCTAATCTTGGCTCTGCTACTCTGCTGTGTGACCTTGGGTAAGTCGCAACAAGTCTATGCCTCAGTTACCTTATCTATAAGTGGACCGTTTCTATATGTTGCCGACTTGTACTTGCCAAGCACTTAGTACAGTGCTCTGCACACAGTAAGCGCTCAATAAATATGACTGAATTAATGACTAAGACTGTGAGCCCCATGTGGAATATGGACTTTGTCCAATCTGAGTGGCTGGTACCTACCCCAGCGCTAAATACAGTGACTGGCACATTGTAAGCATTTTAATACCATTAAAAAAAAATGGGTAGCCCAGGTAGGACTAATGATTTTGATGTTACATACCAATACTCCTCCTTTTCGGCCTGCCTGATTGATAGAGATTATTTCAAGCTTTTTCACCACCAAGGCCAGACACCCCCCCCCACCCCCAGCCCCCCATACAGTCCACCATAGAAAGCTTCAGGACATTCCCCAGGACACAGAAACAGCAATGGCAGAATGAGTCGGGGGCGGGGAAGAATGAAAGCAATGATTCCAGCATCTGCTAGAAACTAGCACCTGATAATTGGGTGGACAGTAACTAATGAGGCACAAGCAAGAGAGTAATATCATAAAAAACAATTTTTTTCTCAGAGATCACCATGGTTATAAAAACTCTGCTCTAGATACCTTAATGAGAAGCAGCATGGTGTACTGGGTAGAGCACCGGCCTGGGAATCAGGTGGTCATGGGTCATGAGAAGGGGCGTGGCTTTGTGGCAAGAGCCCGGGCTTGGGAGCCAGAGGTTGTGGGTTCTAATCCTGACACCGCCACTTGTCAGCTGTGTGACTTTGGGCAAGTCACTTAGCTTCTCTCTGTCTCAGTTACCTCATCTGTAAAATGGGGATTAATCCATCAATCGTATTTATTGAGCACTTACTGTGTGCACAGCCCTGTACTAAGCACTTGGGAAGTGCAAGTTGGCAACATATAGAGACAGTCCCTATCCAACAGTGGGCTCACAGTCTAAAAGACTGGGAGCCCCACATGGACAACCTGCTTACTTTGTATCTACCCCAGCTCTTAGAACAGTGCTTGGCACATAGTAAGCATTTAAAATATACCATTATTATTATTATTAATCCTGGCTCCCCCACTTGTCTGCTGTGTGACCTCGGGGAAATCACTTCACTTCTCTGAGCCTCAGTTCCCTCTGTTTATCCTTAGGGTTTATTTTGAGACCCATCTGTGTTTGGGATAGAAGGCTATGATCAGCCACAAGTGTGCAGGGTAAAGTAGCCTGTTGGCAAATATGGCCTGTTGTTCTCTGGTGATACTTGCCAGGACAGAGATAGCAGGGCCCAGATCAACGGCAATGGGTACGATAAAAAATAAAAAATAAAAAATCAGTGAAACTCAGTTCCCTCAGCTCCCTTATGGGGCTTAAGACTGGGAGCCCCATGTGGGACAGGGACTGTCCAACCCAATCTGCTTACATCCAGAGCTTAGTACAATGCCTGGCACAAAGTAAGTGCTTAACAAATATCATAATTATTATTTAAGAATAGGATGATAGAACCCATGGGTTTGGAATGGGGAAAATATGGCCCACTGGAACCCATGGGTTTGGAACGGGGAAAATATGGCCCACTTGGAGGTAGAGGAATAGACTAGATGACCTTGGAGGAAGAGTCTCTTACTATACACTACAAGGAATATGGTATTACCGGGTAAGTCAGCAGAAGCAAACAGTCCCACAAGAGGGCAGAACAGGGAATAGAGTTCATCATCATCATCAATCGTATTTATTGAGCGCTTACTATGTGCAGAGCACTGTACTAAGCGCTTGGGAAGTACAAATTGGCAACATATAGAGACAGTCCCTACCCAACAGTGGGCTCACAGTCTAAAAGGGGGAGACAGAGAACAAAACCAAACATACTAACAAAATAAAATAAATAGAATAGATATGTACAAATAAAATAGAGTAAAAAATATGTACAAACATATACACATATATACAGGTTGTCAAGAACCACCCTTTAAGCAGCCATACTGTGCTGCTCCCTGAGGGAGTCCCATGCAGCTGGGATTATAATCAAAGGGCCCAGGACTGGATAGTGATAGCTGGGAAAATGCGGGGGAAGGTGTTCCCCTTACTGGTTGGAGGGGGGACTGAGCCAGTACCTTCTGGGAGGGAAAAAAAAATGGTAGGGTTCAATTTCTATTAGGAAAGATTTTTCACTCTCTGTCATTTCTCGTTTGTTCCGAGTCAGATCCGGAAAACCTCATATAAAGTTTCGACTTAAATTGCAGTGACGTTTAGAGTTTGCCAAAATGGATTCGTCACCTCCCTCCTCTGTTCCTTTCCCCTTCCCAGAAGTAAATTGGGAGGGCTTGAAAATTATGTTTTTACCTTTGAGCTTGCCCTCAGAACACCATAGAGTGTTGAAGCAATTAGGGCAAGTGAAGTAAACTTCCAAATTCCTTAATCAGCTCTGCCTGTTCATGATCAGATGAAACAAAGCTATGGTGATTATGCAGTTCATGTGATTTGCACAAGCGAGAATCCAAACAAATGGTTTTCAGGGCAGAATTTCAACAAAAGGCAATAGGAAATTATGAAGAATTTGACAAAAAGATATTACAGTAATATTCTTATACAGTATCAGAAATTGTGACAAATTTATCTAATTTACTTCCTGTTTTATTATACACTTTTGATTGGTTTGGGCTTTCGTCTTGATTCCCAGCAATAGGATGTATCAGTACAGTATTTCAGTGGACCAAAAAGAAACTTAACAGCTTCAAGACACTGCTGGGAGAATAATAAGGTGATGGTATTTCTAATGGAAAACACATTCCTAGTTTAACTAGGATTTGTCTTTAATAATGCCAATTAGAAGCAAAGACTATTAATTTGCTTGGTTGATTCACATTGCATCTTCGGGATTGCAAAACCCTGATTTTGTCTTCCATCCTTAACCCCAAATTAATTCCCTTTGTGGAAAAATTGAATTTACAAAGTGATGCACCAATGAACAGATGCTGCCAGTGCCCTATGGACTTTAACACTCAAGCTAGATTTCTGTTATTAGTCGCTAGTCTTGATGGGACTCTCCTTGTTTCCCTTTGTCCTTGTCACATCACACTCCTTACCCTAATCGCCACCCTTCTCCATGTTCCCTAATGGTCTATTTTTGTTCTTGTGTTTTACTTTGTGCCGTTCCCCCCCTACCCCCTTAGTTAGATTTCCCTTTGTGTTTCCCTGTTTATCCTTAAGGTTTATTTTGAGACCCATCTGTGTTTGGGATAGAAGGCTATGATCAGCCATAGGTGTGTGGGCTACAGTAGCCTGTTGGGCAAATATGGCCTGTTGTCCTCTGGTGATACTTGCCAGGACAGAGATAGCTGGGCCCAGCTCAACGCTGATGGGTACAAAAAAAAACAAAAAAACAAAACAGTGAAAAAACTTAAAGAAATACAGTGATAGGACAAACTTATTCGAAAAGTTTACCTGGGTAGCCAAGTTCACTGGTGACTCTGAAATATGTCCACATTAATGAAAACTTTACAATTCTTTTGAGACCAAAGCACTCATTAAGGAGGATAAAGTTGGCAAACTTTAATGACTGCTCTTAGGAGTTTGCTTTACATAACTGTTGGAAGGAATATGATGTAGCTCATTTCAGCAGCAAAAGTGTCTCACTTTAAAGCAATTCATTAGCCCAGAGAGAGTACTAACTATCACCTTCTCAAATTACAGCTGAAAAGTGGATACAAGTTGAATATAGGGCAGTATTGAAAATCCTAAATACCAGGCAGGTTGTTGAATTCCATGATACCTATAGCTCTAAAATGCCCTTATGCTCATGGAATCATTATTAAAATTTAAGATAAAAGCAAGCTCCTGCCCTCCGAACAATTCAAGGGATACTGGCAAAGGGACAGCTGCATTTCTGGTCAATCAATTAGTGGCATTTGAGTGCTTAATACAGTGGCCGGCACACAGAAAGTGCTTGGGCAGAGTACAATAGAGTTGGTTGTCACACTCTCTCCCCACAAGGAGCTTTCAGTCCAGAGGATATAACCTCAGCAGCTGCCCTCCCACACCACAGACTCCCTCTGCCAAGGTCTTTCCTGATTAATCTCTTGCAACATGTGAATTTTGTTTGCTCTGCACAGCAGTTTTTTCCCCAATACAGAATAGTTTAAACAAGTGGCAAGTTTCCAGGAATTATTCTCCTAAAATTTCACAAAAGCCATCCATATGGGCAGGAAATTCACTGGCAAAAAAGTGCAGGTAAAAGCAACTATTTGCTGCTAACACATGATTTTGCAAAACCCCTATTGTTTTGGCTGGAAGACAGTGGAGCAATAGTATTAAATGGGCCATACTTCACCTAGCAAGACAATGATCCTTCTACTAGAAGGATCTGAATCCCTGACTGCTGAACCCTAGTGTTTAGGCAGCCATTGAAAGCAATTCAAGTGGGCATTAAACAAAAAGAAAGTTGAGGAATCAATTAGTGTTCCATGAAATCTTTATGTGTAGATTACCTAGTCCCATATGCAGAGGTGTAATGTTCTGTGCTAAAAGTCAGACTACAGTTTAATGCTGATGCAGCCTATATGACCGGGAATCATCTGTTCTATAACCTCCTCATTGTTCCTACTGCCATTCTGTTCCCAAACTGAACGAAACATTCATAATTCTTCTGGAGATAGGGTGGAGGCCGGGTTTGGAAACTTAGGTCAGCTGGCTCAAGGGATCTTGAGACTTAGTCAAGGGACTCGGAGAGGTTTTCCTTGAAATAGAGCATGCTGGACAAATTAGGCTGACCACACTACTGTCTGCTGAAAGACAAATTGTTCCCACAATTAACCAAAGATTGCCTTAGCAATCGATCAATAAATGGTATTTGCCAGTAGAGAGGCAACTCTCAGGTGTGAAGTTGATCCGCCTTATCATGCTAATGGTTTGGTTTTCCTTAAAGGTTGAATCAATGGCCTTGTCTCTTCCTTTTACCATAAACCAGGACATGGGTGCTCATGTCTGAAATGGACCAAAGGACCTATTATGGAACCTCCCAACTCTAAGCTGCTAAGGACCATCACCATCATCAACAGAACTTATTCGGGGCTTACTGTGTGCAAAGCACTGTTTTAACAATAATAATGGTATTTGTTAAGCTCTTAACTATGCTCTAGGCACTGTACTAAGCCCTGGAGTGGATATAAGCAGATTGGATTGGACACAGCCCCTGTCCCACGTGGGGCTCACTGTCTCAATCCAAATCTGAGTTTATAGTCTAGAGGGGGAGAGACAGACATCAATACAAATTAATAAAATTACAGATATGTACATAAGTACTGTGGAGCTCGGGGGAGCAAAGGGAGCAAGTCTGGGCAAAGCATAAGGGAATGGGAGATGAGGAAAAGTGGGGCTTAGTCTGGGAAGGCCTCCTGGAGATGTGCCTTCAAAAAAAAGCTTTGAAGGAGGGGAGAGAAATTGTCTGTCAGATTTAAGGAGGGAGGGCATTCCAGGCCAGAGGTAGGACACGGGCTAGGGGTCGGCGGCAAGACGGGCAAAAATCGAAGCATGGGAAGAAGATTAGGACTAGAGGAGCCAAGTGTGCGGGCTGGGTTGTAGAAAGAGAAGCGAGGTGAGGGAGGAGGGGGGCAAGATGAACGACTGCTTTGTAGTATTTAACATCTGACAGTACAGTAGATAAAAGACAGCAAGGCTGTGAGCTTCTGGGGCAGAGAGGAAGATTGCTTGGTCAGTGATGGGAAGTTAGGAGGAGGAATGGGTTAGAGAGAGAAGAAGAGGAATTCAGTCTCAGCCATATATAACTCAGGGCATCCACCTGGAGGCAAGTGGAAATGCAAATGAATATAAAGCTTCAGTTTCACAAATTGCCACAGGCCAAAAGGAGAAGTTTGAAATCGACAAAACCTCTGCTCTTCAGTGAAAGAGTTTCCAGAGCTATTCCGGGTGGATGGCCTACATTATCTAGTTAAGAGCTCAGAGCAATGGGCTAAAGTCCTTAGATGTGGGTTATAATTAGAGGCAGCGAAGCCTAATGGAACGAGCATGGGAATGGGAGTCATGAGACCCAGCTTCACCAATTCCTGCGTGTGACCTTGGCCAAGTCATTTAATGTCTCTGTCCCCATTTTTCTCTACAATAAGGATTAAGTACTTGTTCTTCCTCCCTCAGACTGCGAATCCTATGTAGGACAGGGATTATTTTGATTATTTTGTGTCTACCCCAGTGCTTAGCACATAATTATAATAATAGTAATTGTGGTATTTGTTAAGCACTTACTATGGGCCAGGCACTGTATTAGGTGCTGGGATAGATACAAGGTAATTAGGTTGGACACAGTCCCTGTTCCACATTCCAGCTCACAGTATTAATTCCCATTTTACAGGTGAGGTAACCAAGCCACAGAGAAGTAAAGTGACTTGCCCAAGGTCACAGACACGTAGAAAAGCCAGGATTATTACCCAGGTTCTTAGGACAGCCAGGCCCATACCCTACCCATTAGACCACACTGCTTCTCCTAGTACCTACTACATAAATTTTATCATTATTCCTCCCCCAGATACTCTCAGCTGTAGCTCACTGGGTGATTCTGGGAAGGCATACTACTCCTTTGTTCACTAGCTCCTCAACCTGTTAAATGTACTTAATAGTTCCACTGACTCTAGTTTTCCCATAGCAGTAGGTTACAGCGCGGCAGGGATCAGTGAAATCCACAGCCAACCGCCAAAATCCACAGTCAAGGTCCATTCGTCATTGTAGCCTGGACCCATCTTGTATCCCCATTATCCCGACACCAGACCCTTTGCTAGACCTGCTCCCAAGTAGCAAAATGGACTAAGTCCAATGTCACCGCTTGTCTCTATCCCTCTTCTTATTGGTGACCAAGAAGCAGAGAACTGGGCAAAAGCCCACTAGTAGGAGGGCCGACGAGGAGAAGCAAAGGGCCCAGATGATCTGCCATCAGAGCGCTCAGTAAATACCACTGACTGATTGAATGACTGAGGGATTACCCCCAAGGAACGGAGTTGGCTGGACTGTTCTTTCTTCCTTCCTACCTCGTCGCGTTGTTGATGAGGGGCAAGGAGGTGTGTGTAACGTGCAATGGGATCTAGAAAGCCTAGCCACTACTGGGCCCACTCAGGCCTAATGGGGCTCCCTGATGAAGTTAGCCCCTTCTAGGAAAGTACTCACTTTCAGGGCTCTAGGGGTCCATTCAGTGCACTCAACAGGCCTTCTAGGGACCTGAAGAGTGAATGCTTCCTCCCCAGGAGATTACCTAACAGCACTGGGAAAATTGGACTCTGTTACCATCCAAGAAGACAAAGTAAAAAGCAACAAAAGAGACCCCTGGTAAGACAAGCCTCCGAAACCTTGCATGGAAATCAATGAGCTTCATTCAAATCCTCCCATCTATTGCACAGGGGCCAACTTCTGCCCTCAGGTATGCATACCAGGTTTTTCCTGATTTCATTTAAACACAGCCATACAACTGGGCTTGTAAGCAGTCACTTCTTGGGGGATTGGAAAGAGCTGCCAGCAATGGGGGAAGATGCAGCCAGCAGGAAGTTTGATAGTACAAACGGCTTGTGACGGACCTGGAAATCTGCATATGTACATGTGCGTGTACCTAGTTCAATTTCATTACTGGTGATGACAAAATCTCCGCCATTTTCCTATGTTTTCTTTTGCACCCATCCACTGCAAAATGACTATGTAATCCATGATAGCTGTTTGACTTCTAGCTTAATAAGTGCCCCAAATAATTAAGATTTCATCCCCTGCCTCAAAAGTAAATTACATACCCACTGAAAGGGAAGAGAGCTATCGAATGCCCCTCTAGACATCTACATTTGGCAAATGGTTAAAGCAGTGATTTCCCATTCTTTTGCAAGCAATTGAGGAAAGACAGCCTGCAAAGGGGATTAGAAAGTTGTCACCAGTGGCCCTGCCTTGGATCCAAGGTGCAAACTCATTATTTGCAGTCTACGAATAATGTATCGTATCCTGTGTCCTGTGGTGCGCTGTGAGTCTGCACCCGCAGCCTTTCACATTTCCCTAACTTTTAAGGCCACCCACATTTTGCTGTGGAAAGCGTGACCTTAAATGGTGTGGGGCGTTCATGCCCTGGGTTCACTGGGGCTTTAACAGACTCCACACCTCCTGCATATAAAATAATGCATTGGCTTTGGCACCATTATCAGAGACAACAGCTTGCTTCCAATTTGGCTGCTGATAATGAAATTAGCCCCTAAATTACCTTAAAGTGGAACAAGTAAACCCAAGAGCACAGGCGGATTTTTATGCATCTCTCTCTCTACACCAGGGCTATGTATGGCTTTTGAGCTATTTAGATTCAAAGCAAGGCTTCTGGTTTGGGGTGCAGGGTGGGGGGGTTAAGTCACTACTTTGACCTCCAGCAGATAAAGAACATTAAATGACAACATTCAGCAAAGAGTTACTGTGTTCTTCCCCATCCACTCTGTTTACATTAGGAAATCTACCCAGGGATTGAGGAGAAGGAGGTAGGGCAGGAGAATCAAGGAAAAAAGAGGGGGCTGGAGGAGGGGGGTGAGGGGGACGGAGGCGACTGCCTGCCTTTCATCGACTGCTCTCTTAGTTCCACTGGCTCCATCCAAAGCTGGCCCCTGTTTCTCAGTAAGCTTACTCCACTCCAGATGTGCCGCGGCTCCAGTGTGGCTGCCATGCACTTTAAATCGGCATCTGAGGGCTCGTCAATCTGTGGGGTAGAGTAATTGTGGTGTCGCCAGGCCGCCCCACTGGCACAAACAGAAATGTGCGCTGTTTGAGGAAGGGTTATGTGGGGGCGGTGGGGGGGGGGTTGGGGGGGTATGTGTGTAAAAGCAGCCGGAGGCCGGGGATGGGAAAGGAAAGGATGGCGTTGCAATGGGTTGCGGGGAGAGGGAACCGCCAGCTAAAAAGAGGGTGAAAGGTGGGAGCCCCCATCAGAGTCTTGGGGTGGGGGGGTGGGGGGCATGTGTACAGGGAAATGTTCTTAATACATTTGTAAATTTCCTTGTAAATGTTTTACACTTTAAAAGACCGTGCTGTATATCACTGGAAAACGTTGACTGTCTATAGGTCCCTGTGGAGAGTACTGAGTTAATACAACTTGTAGCCAGAGCAAGAGAAACATAAAATAGCTGGGAAAACACTGCCAATTAGTCATTACATGTAGATTGTTAAAAAAACAAGAGGAGGAGAGCACGGGCGGGAGAGAAGGAAAGTGGGGGTAAAAAATAAAAAGGAGGCTAGGGGAAAAAAAAAAATGAAGGGAAGCTGGCTCAGACCAGCGGCATTTCTGGGAGCAGGCTGAGAGGCAGAGCAGGCTGAGTGCTGCTTTCTAATCATAGAGGTGACCAGCAGGCTCCCCCTGCAACCCTCCTCCACAGACCCATCAGATTTTCCTTCTCCTTTGCAAGTTAAATCTCTCCACTATCGTTGTACAGCGTAAGCCATCTCAGTCAGCCGACAGTCCTTTGGAGCCCTACCTAAATTTGCAAAGCCCATGTTAGACATTTAGCCCTGATCACCCTCAACACACTTGTTGCTTGCTGGGTTGTAATAAAACGAGTATTAGACAGGAAGTTTTTTTTTTTTAAACAAGTTCATACCAGTCACCCGACCGACTTCAAGCTGACTGTGGCAATACTTGCTGAAAACTGTTTTTAATTTTACAGTAATTCTGATGATTGAAATCTTTTTTGTTCTGCCCCGTTGCCAAGTTCAAGGATGCAAGAAAAAGTTACTTTCAAATCACTTTGCCGGGAAGGATCTGGTGCTTACTGAGTGCTCTCCGTGATCCTGTCCCAGGAAGCAGGAATGGACTTGTATGGAATCCTGGGGACTTGGTCCAAACGGAACATGACCCAGATAACGGAAGAGATATCTATCCTCCTGCCAGAAAGGCCAAGCAAAGTGTCTCTCCTCTCTTCCATTTCAAGACAAAATCTTGTACTGACAAATGAAGGTACGTCTTGTGTACCCTGCTGGGACCAGCTATGTTCTCCTGTGGAAGAGGGATAAGGAGAGGAAAAAAGCTTCTCTCAGCAGAGTCCAAAATAAGGTCCCTTCCAGGACTTGGTTAGCAAGGCTGCTGCCTGCAGGAACCACAAACATCTCAGCTCACGCCTCCACTGAATGGTAAATGTGGACACATGCTGCCTCCTATCCAACCTCTGGAAAGGGTACAACTCCGCTAATCAGCAAGGGTCCATTTTAGTATCTGGCCACAAGCAAACAGATGCACCAAATAGCTCTTCCAATGCAAAAGATCTTGCTTAATATCCGTTTTAAGAAACAATTATATGGACAAATTGTCTTGGCTTCTTACAGCAGATTTTAAAATTCTAGCACTAAGATGTAGGGAAACAATTAACCCACAAACATGATTCTAAAATAACATTTAGCTGAAAGAGAGGAGAAATTCAATTTGTGGCATAAAGCCCATGCTAAGCTCCCTATACTATCTCTCTGGCATGGAGTTTCTAAAGATAAAGGGAAGGTCAGATTTATGATTAGGAATAGTAGCATGACATTCTCGACTTTACAATTAATAAACTTCAAGGAAAATTATGTCTTCCCTTGCCAAGACGAACAGAACATAGAGACAGAGCTCTGAGCCTGTCCCCAAGACGGTCATCCCCAGTCAATCAGTGGTAGTTATTGGGCACCTAGTGTGGTGCAGAGCATTGTACTAAGCACTCTGGAGAGTATGCTATGACTGAATTAGGGATACATTCCCTGGCCGCAATGAGTTTACAGTCTAGAAGGCTTATTCCTGATGACCAACAGCAAACAAGAAGAGGGGCCAGCTCCCTCCTGCCTTTCAGCCCCATCAAGGATGCAGTTTCCCCATCTTCTCCCACTCCAGAAAGTATAGATGTTAAAGATTAGGCACTAAATTGAGATTCCGCTTGATGGAAGCCTGACCATTCTGGAGGTCAAGTTAAACACATGTTCCAGAAATGTTGAAAACGAATTCTTGTTCATTCCCAGGAACTAAGTTCCTGTGTGTATGGGTGTGTTTTTAGTACCGAACTGCTTCTGGCCAGTGGCTGACTGCTCTCTCCCCTTTTAAAGGGATTCTTCACCCATCATAAGGCCCTCTGAGCATTGTTAATGGGTTAGAGGCAAGTGGGAGAGGAGGTAGCTCCCCTTCCTGTGGATGTGCCCTCTCCCTCCAGGAAGGGCACTGCCATTAAGGTGCTTCCAGAGCAGAGTTGGACTCTTGCACCCCAAATGATAGAACCACCTGGGAGGCTGGGCTTCTGAGGCAGCAGCCCTGGATGCCCCATGTCACATGGGCCCCTGCTGCTGACCTTTCCTCACTTGGATGTAAGCTCTAGAATTTATGCTCGTTATGGGCAGGGAACGCATCCGCTAATTGTGGTACTGTACTTTCCCAAGCACTTAGTACAGTGCTCTGCATATAGTAAGTGCTCAATAAGTACAAATAATTGATTGTTTGACTGATTTGCTGCGTATTCTATGGCTGCTTCCAACCTTAATTCCCTGATAGAAGTGTGAGGGAAGAGCCTCAATTTCTTCCTAACAGTGATTTGCCAAGGAGGAGGGAAGGATCCAAAACTATTATACAAACTTGGCAAAATATAGACTCTTTACCTGAGGGAGATATGCATGGCAAGGAGAGAGTGGAACCTCACTGAAGGAGTGGGCCATGCCCTTCTGTATGGAGCCTAGCTCAGGGCACTGACAGAAACTGAAGAGTTGGCTAAGACTGGCTACTCCTAAGCTACATTCTGGTTCATGATATGTCATGGGATTTGGCACCTCCAAAATGTGCTATCACAGTCTAGGGAGAAAGCCCACTACTGATGAGGACAAGTCCATGGTGGTGAAGTACCACAATTAGACAAAGCATTGTAATCACCAACCACCAAAAACTTGGGCTGCAGCTACCTGATCTGGAGATCCCACCCCCCCCTCCTCTCCATCATGGCTCCAGTTCCACAATCACATGACACTCCAGTGGTGCCAAGGTAGTGGAACGAAGCAACATATACAAGTTCACCTCTTTCCAGTCTTCCTTCAGCAAGTTTTACCTATCTCCAGTTTGACTAATCCTTTGGACAAAATGTTGCAACCAGTTGAGTCTACAGAGAAATCAGGGATTCAGACCTAGTCACAATGAGGAGAGGAGAGGAAATTATGAGGAAAACCCACTAAGTTGACTCTAGCGCTCCGCGGAGAACAGTGAGGGATGTTGGGATTGAGGAAGACTGGCTAACTCACCATAAATGAATGCACCCAGGAGCTCAGGCCCAGAAAGAATGAAGTTCAAAGCAAGTGAGGAAGAATAAATCATTGATCAGCCTTTAAACTTAATTGCAATGTAGGGTAACCCTCCAGTCTCTTGGGGTTTTGACTGGTTAGGTTCATTTTTTGCCCTCAGTAAATATGACTAAGGTAGAGAATGCCACACTTTACAGCTCTCAACATATCTTTCCCCAAAATATTGCCTGTCACATGTCATTTTCTAATTTTCTACGATTGAGTCGGGCCAATATTCCAGAACCACAATACAGTGAGTGATTCTGAACTTGGGGATGGTAAAGGCATTTGGAGATGGTGGTGGTCACAGAAACTGGTCTCCCAGTTGGGTTACCGAATAAGCCTAAGACACCATTGCAAGTTTCTGCATTTTCCCCTTTGCTTTCAGCGACTGTTGAGATGGGCAGAAGAAATGCATTCATACCCTGGCCTCCCCATCCTTTCCATCACTGTAGACAGCATCACTCTCCTCCCAGTCTCACAAGTCCATAATATTGGCTTTATCAACGACTCATCTCTCTTATTCAACCCATATTCAACCCATATTCAGTGTGTCACCAAATTCTGACAGATCTATCTTCACAACAATTATCATCAATCATATTTATTGAGCGCTTACTATGTGCAGAGCACTGTACTAAGCGCTTGGGAAGTACAAATTGGCAACATATAGAGACAGTCCCTACCCAACAGTGGACAACAATGGCAAAATCCACACTTTCCTCTCCATCCAAACTGCTACTATACTGATTTAAACACTTATATCCTGCCTTAAATATTGCATCAGCCTCCTAACTGACCTCCTTGCCTCCTGTCTCTCCCTATTCCAATCCATACTTCATTCTGCTGCAGGAATCTTCTTTTTAAAAATGCCCCTTTTTAAAAAAAAAATAAAAATAAAGGGCTTTCATTTCACAACTCTCCAGTCCTCAAAAATCTCCAATGGTTGCCCATCCCACCTCCACAAACAGAAACTCCTTACTACTGGCTTTAAAGCAATCCGCTTGTCCCTTCCTACTGTACTTTGTTGATTTCTTTCTAAAGCTCAGTCTGTATGTTTCACCCCTTCAACACCAACCTACTCATTGTATCTCAATCTCATTTATCACACCACCAACCCCTTGATACTCAGGCAAGCTGACTGAGTGCTTTAAAGCCGATGGCAAGGAGTTTCTGCTTGATGCATAGGTGGGTAGGCAACCCCTCGAGGTTCTTGAGGAGAGCCATGGACTAAACAGTTTTGTGGAAAAATTAACCAGGCAACAGAGTGAAGTACAGACTGAAGTGGGGAGAGATAGGAGGTAGAGAGGTCAGCAAAGAGGCAGCTGCGGTAGTTAAGACAGGATATAGTAAGTACTTGGATCAGCATAAGAGCAGTTTGGATGGAGAGGAAAGGGTAGATTCTAGAGATGTTGTGAAGGCAGAACTGGCAGTATTTGGTGACATATTGAAAATGTCAATGGAATTAGAGATGAGTTGAGGATAATGCCAAGGTTATATCCTTCAACACTCCAGGATTCTCCCTGACTCACTCTGAACCCTTGGTTCCGTCTTCTGAAGGGCACCCTTTAAAGCCCTCCCCTTCCTCAAAAACCTTCCCCACGGTGGGCTTTCAAAGGGAGGGTATGAGGAATATAATTTGGGTTAAGAGGGTCCACCCACTCTCCTTGCTCCAATCCAGAGCAGGATTTGAGGCAGACTTATCAGTTGAACCAACATCTTGAGTGGGTATTCGTGAACAGCTTGGGCAGTAAAACAGGGCCACCCATACAAATCATCCACTGATATTTTTGCTCCACTGCAGTTATTACTATTATTATTATTATCATCATCAATCATATTTATTGAGCACTTACTATGTGCAGAGCACTGTACTAAGCGCTTGGGAAGTACTATTATTATTATTATATTTGTAAAGTGCTTACTATGTGCCAAGCACTGTTCTAAGTGCTGGGGTGGATACAAGTTACTCAGGTTGGACACAGTCCCTGTCCTACATGGAGCTCACAGTCTAAGCAGGAGCAGGGAGAATGGGTACTGAATCTCCATTTCACAGATGAGGAAACTGAAGCACAGTGAAGGTAAGTGATTTGCCCACAGTCACAGAGGAGACAGCCGGCAGAGTCAGGATTAGAACCCAGGTCCTCTGATTTCCAGGCTTGTGCTCTCTCCACTAGGCTAGGCCACACAGGAGTCTGGTGGATACTTATCCCACCCCTACAGCACTTATGTCTACAACCTTATAATCTGTTGCTCCCCTCTATCTGTAATTTCTTTTCATGTCTGTCTCTCCCACTGCATTGCGATGTCCTGAAGGACGGGGATCGTAAATACCAAATCAATTGTACTATCCCAAGGGTTTACTACAGTGCCCTGCACACAGCAGGTGCTCAATAAAGACAATTGATTCCACTATTCCTCTCCTTTTCTCAAGCTCACCTTGTAGGTAGCAGCATGATCTCCCTCCACTTTGTCACGAACAGGGTCAAAGGGGTGGGCACAGACCTTGATGCTGAGCCTTCAAGTCCCGAGTCCTTCTCTGTTGCAAAAGAGCACATTTCAAGAATAATATTCAGTTTGTGAGTTTCAATTACAGAAATGCTCAGCCCACTTATATACCTACAAATGTAGATTTTTATTCATATGCTCATTGGTGCATTAAATGATCTATGCAGCTATTTCAATGTAACATATTTGTACTATTTCATCCTATCTTCTTCACGTCGCTTGCTGACCACAAATTTGGGGATACATGCAGGAGGAGTGAGAAAGGGTGATTTTACAAAGATCAGCCAATACCATCTCAAAATTCTGTTTTCTCCATCATTTTGGTGGTGTCAAGTTCTTATTTGCTTCATTTGTTCCTATTGCAAATCGGGCTTCCCATCCTGTCTGATGAGCAAATTGGTGTATGTAAAGACTGAGGTCTCCCTCCACCATGAAATCTTCCCCAACTGACCCCACTCGAGGTATGAGTTTTAACTGATTTTCACATCATTTGGATTTACATCCAGGTACTTGACTGGAGAGGAAACCTCACTCCTGCCAACTCTGGAAGAATCAAGTGTTCACTTTGCCCCAAATGATCTATGGTTTGGTGGAGATAAAGATGGAAGAGCTTAGTGAGCATGTCATTCCATTCTTTCAGCTCACGCTGATATAATTTGGTAGGAACCAGAAGAATAATTTACTGAATGGCTCTATTCAGAAGGGGGAAAATGTACTTCCTATGGTTCTTAACACCTCTCAGGGCCTGGCACATCACCTGCTAGGATTTGACTAAAGGGATGCTCTGATTATTCAGGGACTCTGCAAATGCCGCTCTGAGACTTTGGAATTACATTACAGTCATCTCTAATGCAAGGCCTGTAGCTACCAACAGGACCCCTGAAAGGACTCTTTACAAGACACATTTTTATGTTAAAATGGAAATGGTAATTATTCAACAATGCACGCGTTAAACACAGGAATGAGTTTGAAATGTTCCACATTTTCAGAAACTAGAAATAGATTACAGCTGTAGCCTTTCATTTTCCACCTCCTGGCACCCTCACCAATGTTTTCCCCCCTCCTAAAAGGTAACATGGTTTCCTCATATTATTTCATTCATCTGTGCTTTTTAGAAATTCACAATCATCTAGAAAGGCATTCCCAAAGTCAAGGGTAATCACTGTTTCATTTAATGGACCTAGGATTGCACAGCCTAAGAAATACAAGTTTCCCTCTGGCTTCCCTTCAAAAATCAGTTATGAAGTTTTCAATTTTGCTTTCATTCGCTGGGGCCCAAAATGGAATAACACATTATATGCAATGCTCCCGACACCTGCAGATAAAGCTTATGAAATCCACGGCTACAGAATTAGGTAATGCAATAGGGTTCAACATTCAAAACATCCTGTTCTTTACTTAGTATTTCTCTTTGTAATTTAACACAAAAGCAGTTAAAAATAATAGCAGTTCAAGTGCCAGACTCACGTAGCTATGTTTATTGCAGTGGAATTTATCAGGCTTCTCTTATAAGACCATCTATCCCCTTTGGTTTAGAGACAAGGAAGGGTTGCAGTCCCATCTTTGTACAACTCTGCAAATCTCCTCATCTTTGACAGGATTTATTTACTCAACTGAATGACAGAACGGAAAGGAAACTGAAGAATATATTGGGTGACAAATTGGAGCGGAAAACCTGGAGGCCAGGCCCATCTCTTGATTCTGTAAGGGCACTTAACAAGCCCAAATAAAGTTCATTCCCATGGCCCAGGTGCCCTGAAGCAGTCATTTTTACAATATGGTCCCACAAGAACAAACACACAGAGCATGATGTAGCCATGCCTTTAAGTTCCTAATGCTCTTAGCATTTATGTCTATCTCTGTATACTGTTTATATGCTTTTGACACCTGTGTTTCAAGTTTCATTTTATGTTTATGTATTTGTGTTTTTCCATCTCCTTGATTATACTGTAAACTCCTTGGGGCTAGGGTCACATCCTTTATTTCTTTTCTCTCACAATACATCTGACCACCAGCAATCTCCACCCAGGGTAGAATTAAACTTCCAAATGGATAGAACATCTGCTCAATCTCAGCTGGCTTGAGAAAAATCTAGAACCTTCTCAGAGGCAAATCACTGACCTACCAAATGCACATGATACTGACAGAACTTTTCTTCAGAAGTAGAGTGCTAAGCAATTGGTGGCAACTAGAAATTAAAACTGACAATGCATGCTGCTCATGACCTTAAATCATTACTGAAGAGTTTGACTTGTTCCCAAGAGTAATCATATGAAGTGCAAAAATTGGTCCTTAGACGGTTACAATATTCCTAACAGATTAAAGCTCCTAAACAGTGTTATTAATATTTAGTCATTCAGAGATTTAAGGACAACTGTTAACTAAATATGAGAAGATGGAAAACTGGAAATTTTACACAAAATAACAGGCATGAGAAGAAATGTTTTCTACCTAACTGTACTGAAGAATTCAAGTCAAAGATGCAACTCGGGAAATCTAGCAGAATCCTTTGAGATGAAGCCATGATTGGAATAAGAAATGTGGCCATTCGGAAGAAAATACTGGAGTGAATGATGTGTATTTGAACAAAATCATTTATGTTTCTGATCAGTGAATCCATTAAAATTGAGCACTTGTGTGCAAAGCACTATGCAAGCCTGTCTACTTGTTTTGTTTTGTTGTCTGTCTCCCCCTTCTAGACTGCGAGCCCATTGTTGGGTAGGGATCATCTCTATCTGTTGCCGAATTGTACTTTCCAAGTACTTAGTACACTGCTCTGCACACAGTAAGGGCTCAATAAATACAATTGAATGAATGAATGAATGAGCATTTGGGAGGCAACAGAATTAGTAGACATGATATACTATACCTGCCTTCAAGGAGTTTATAGTCTAGGTGTGGAACCAGACACTAAAAAAACAAACAAAAACACAAAGCAAAAACTGGAAGTAATAGAGTATATGTGATTTACACATAAGTGCTAAGAGTAGATAGGCAAAAAAGAGATAAAAACAAAATGGGAACAAGTTGGCTTGAAAGGAACAAAGCAGGCAAGATGGGGGCTATGGTGAGAAGACAGTGGTTAAGAAGGATAGAGAGGGCTAATATGAGTGTCTTAAAGCAGAAGGTGCGGAGTGTCTACTTGATACAGAGAGGAATGGACAACCAGTAGAGGTTTCTGAGAGAAAGACATGTGTAGAATGGCATTTTAGAAAAATTATTCAGGTTCAGAATAAAGTATGAATTGGAGGGACTGGAGACCAGGGGTTCAGTGAGGGGGCTAGTCAAGATAGCAGGATCAGGTAAGTACTTAGAACAGTGCTCTGCACATAGTAAACGCTTAACAAATGCCAACATTATTATTATTATTATTACTTGGACCAGTATGGTAGCCAAATGGAGAGTAAAGGGTGGATTCTGAAAATTTAGGGAGGAAGGACCAAGAAGATTTGGCAACAAACTGAATATGGGCATTGAAAGAGGGGGAGGAGTAGAGGATAATGCTAAGTTTACAAGCCTGAAAGACAAAGAGTATGATGGAGGTATTAATAGTGATGGGAAAGTTAGGTGGAGGAGAGAATTTCAGAGGGAAGATGAGAAGTTCAGTATTGGGCACAGTGAGCTTAAGGTGCCAGAGGGACATTATGTAAGGGTGTCCTGGAAGCAGGAGAAATACAAAGTTATAGAGAAGGAGAGGTCAGGGCTAGTAAAGTAGATTTGGGAATCATCACTCAGGGCTATGGAGAGGACAGTTCCCCAAGGAAGTGAGGGTAAGTGGAGAATAGAAGAGGATCCAGAAAAGAGCCTTGAGGCTTAACCTTAGTTAAGGGATAGGAGGTTAATGAAAGGCCCTTAAAGACGACAGAGAACTATCGGTCATAGGCTGTGACTAACCTGTTTATCTTGTACCTTCCTCAGTCCTTAGTATAGTGCCTGGCACCTAGTTAATATTTAGAAGCTACCAGTAATAAAAAAAAAAGGGGGGAGGAATTATTACTACTATTAGTACTACCATTACTATGACATTTAGAATGAAATTGGCTTTAACTAGATTCAGTGGAGTCACAGTCACAGTCCTAGGATAGGACTGTGAGTAAAACCAAGGTTAGATAGTGTATCCAGGAGAAGGGAATGGTCCACAGTGTTAAAAGGTTGAGGAAGATTTGGACAGAGTCCATTATATTTTATAGCTGACTACATTAATTCATTCTTCTTTCAACAGCAGCAAGAGATAAAATTATGAAGCAAAGGATCACAAGAATTGGGTTGAGGTAGATCAAATGCAAAACACACCACACTGAAAATGGAATAGACATTGTATTGCATAAAAGTGGGACAGGAGACAGACAAAGATGTCCTGCACTTAGAAGACTCTGGGACAGCTGTTACAAATAGAACCATTTTGCAATAGCAATACTGGATTGAAAAAAGCAGATTGCACAATTAAAAGTGACAGCAATACACTTGAGCAACTTTCAGAGGACAAAATAAAGAAAACTGTGGGTTTGTAATGACAGCCATAATAATGGGAAATATACAAATGGAAAAAGACCAGATTGGAGTAGAAAGCTAATGCTAAAGGCAATTGAAGTCATTGTTGCTAAATAGTCGATACTACACCAGAATACTTCAAACCATTCTAATATTTATATAGAATGCTCGGAACATGTGCTGGGAATAATATTCCAACTATGGATTCTTGAAATATACCAACAGAATATAAAAAATAAGAGAATTATGCATTTTTAATGGTAAGAGTGCAGCAATTTGGGAATTAAAAACATATTGGACACTTTAGTTAATTGAAATCTTGTATAACTTGCTGGAGGAAAGCACCGTAAGCCTTGACTATGCATGCAAAAATTATTTGAAGCCCTAAGTTACATACAAGGTACAAACTGAGTTAAAGATTACCTTTTAGTAATGCAAGCTCATCAGAAAGTATCATAATAATAATAATTATGATGGTATTTGTTAAGCACTTACTATGTGCCAAGCACTGTTCTAAGTGCTGGAGTAGATATCAGGTAATCAAGTTGTCAGACATGGGGCTCACAGTCTTAATCCCCATTTTACAGATGAGGTGACTGAGGCACATAGAAAGTTAAATGATTTGCCCAAATTCACACATCTGACAAGTGGCGGAGCCGGAATTAGAACCCACCACCTCTGACTCCCAAGCCTGGGTTATTTCCACTAAGCCACGTTGCTTCAACTTTACCATTAACTTTATGGGGGGGAAAAATAGAAAAGCAAACTTAAAAATGACAGGAATAATATAAAAAATAAGTATAGGCCTATGGGTATGGATATTAGTGAGAACACAGAAACCAATATGGATTGCTTAGAATGTATTAACTTCCAAATAATTTAAGGAAAACATCTTCTCATTCTGGAGAGATGAAATTTTTGGCAAAAATATTTTTTTTCTATTTAGCTGCATCTTCAAAATTCTGACTCCACTGAATCTAGTTAAAGCCAATTTCATTCTAAATGTCATAGTAATAGTAGTACTAGTAGTAATAATTCCTCCCCCTTTTTATTTTATTACTAGTAGCTACTAAGTACTTCACTGTACTAAGGCCCGGGGAAGGTACAAGATAAACAGGTTGGTCACAGTCCCTGCCCTGTGTGAGGCTCAGACTCTGTAAATTGGAGGGTGAGGGAACTGAAACAGAGAAGTTAAGTGACTTGCCCAAGGTCACACAGCAAGCAAATGGCAGAGCTGGGATTAGAACCCAGGCCATCTGACTCCCAGTCCCATGCTTTTTCCATTAGGCAATGGGCTCTTCCCACTTACTGTATAATAATAATAATGGTATTTTTTAAGTGCTATGTGCCAAGCACTGTTCCAAGCACTGGGGTAGACACTAGGCAGTCAGGTTGTCCCCTGTGGGGCTCACAGACTTCATCCCCATTTTACAGATGAGGTAACTGAGGCCCAGAGAAGTTAAGTGACTTGCCCAAAATCACACAGCTGACAAGTGGCAGAGCCAAGATTAGAACTCACAACCTCTGACTTCTAAACCCCTGCTCTTTCCACTAAGCCATGCTGCTTCTCTGCTACTGAATGTTAAGCTAAATGCTGGGCAAAAGTTTTTCTTTGGCAGTTGAAAAGTGAATAAAAGGATGAGATGGGGAATTTCTTTGCCCAAATTATCATAAATCCCATATTAAATATGTTTGAATTAGATAAATTTTACTACAGTGGTGACAATTATCCAATTTTGATTTTTTTTCCCCCACAAACATAATGATGACTGTAAATGCAATGACTTAAAACTTGGCTGATAGAAAGAGACTGGGAAATTAGAATCCATTTATGACCACTTCATTTCTTCCTTCCTCCATGTCAAACCAATGCTTAATAGCAAAAACGAGGGCTGAAGAAAACCTGCAGGAATGACTGTAGTCATTCCCCAAGGATTGATCCAATGCCACTAAGAGAAGTGCTGCCACTAAGCTCAACTAAACTCTCTGGTCAGAGTGAACCCTCTCCTCATGCCAACTATCATCTTTAGGTTATTTGACTCATTTTTTAAGATCTTTTTATGAGTTTGAAAAAAAACCAACACACCAGCAGGTTCAGAACAAACTGCATCATCTTTATTTAAAAGAGAAGCGTGCAACCATACTGGCCAAGTTCAAATGGCTTCTAAGGTTGAATCCAACTCAGGAAGCACCACATACTGTTCTAGAATATCAGATGCAGTTTCCAGCCACAGCTTTCTACAATTCAAAAGGTTCAGCAGTAGGAAAAATCTCATCCAGGCATTTACTTTTCTTCTCCAGTCACCACCATTAGCACAAAAAGGGTCAGCACAAGTCATGACATCATATGTGCCCTGGAGTGGCATGCCCTCGGATACCCACAGACTCTGCCCTCCCCGACCGTATTAGATAGGGATTCCCACCTAGAAGAAGGATTTGCCAGTTCTGGTTCTTGCAAGGAAGAATCACAATTCAGGGGCCACTCTGACCATCCAGACTGCCTCTTCTCATGGCCTCAGTTAAGCCAAGCCAAGATGGGAATGGGACAGCATGAGGCAGAGTGGGCAGAAGCACTGCTCTGGACCAGAGGAGGCAGCTCAAAACAAACTTTCCATGAAAACCCAACTCAGTGGGAAGAGGCCACTGCAGCGGTTTCACAGACTCACATGCTTGGTCTTGCCTTCCAGCCCTCCCCAGATACCCTGATGTCAGTCTGTCAACCAGACAGATTGATTATACTTGGATTTCTCTAGATCCTAATCCTGGGTCCCCACCTACTGTTACCCTGGGGAGTTTCATGGTTGTCCCGAGCATCCAGGAATCTGGAAGGAATCTCCTGCTACCAGATTACCATGGTTTTAAAGTGACAAATCACAGAAGGCATCATTTTTTTTTTTGGTATTTGTTAAGTGCCATGTGTTTTACACTGTTCTAAGCACTAGGGTAGACAAAAAGTTTATCAGGTTGGACACAGACCCTGTCCCACATGGGATTCACAGTCTAAATTGGAGAGAGGAGGAGTAAATGCCCATATTATAGATGAGGCAACTAAGGCACAGAGAAGTTAAATGACTTGCCCAGGGTCACGCAGCAAGCAAGTGGCAGGGCTGGGATTAGAACGCGGTCCTCGCGCTCCCAGGCCCATGTTATTTCTACTAGGCCACACTGGTTCTCTTACTTGCGTCCTCTTAAATGATCACTAGTTTCCCATTCCTAGAACAGTGCTTTGCACATAGTAAGCGCTTAATAAATGCCATTATTATTATATGAAATACAAATTTCTGTTTTGCTTTGAGGTAAAAATTTGCATTTATATGCAGTCCTTTGGATTGGCAACCAATTAGTACTCAGTGTCAATCAACAGGATTTACTGAGTGCCTGTATGCAGAACACATTACTCAGGTCTTGGGAAAGTACAATAGAATTAGTAGGCATGATCATGTCATAGAATCTAGCAGGGGAGACAGACACCAAAATAAATTACATGTTACCAATCCAAAGGACTGCATATAAATGCAAATTTTTACCTCAAAGCAAAACAGCAATAAAAAACACATCCAAGACAACCCTCACACACAGAGGATCTCACTTAATGCATAGAAATTGTATAGAAACCATTCTGTAAATCTCTGTTTTATTGCCTGAAATGAGCTGAATATGTTGCCCCATTAGGGGCCCAGAGGTCTCCTCACAAATAGGAGCTGATAAGTCTTGATCCTTGGAGCCTGCCCAAGTCCACAGGGGTTACGAAGTGAGGACAACGAAGCTTACACCTCAAGCCAACTGAAGGTAGCCAGTTCCCGTTGGCTTTGGCCCCTCACATTTCAGTTGAGGGTTACCTGTCAAGCGCACAGGTGCTTGAGAACACAGACTCCTTGGTACAAAGATTTTCTGCCAACTCTCTACACTTGCTCCCAGAGCCCCAGTGGGCTTGGTTGACTGGATTCACAGGAATCAGATTTTGGGTGAGGAATCGCAAGAGTTGAAGTTCCCAGCATCAGTTCACACAGCCATCCCTACTATTTGATGCAATTCGCATGCAAACAAAAGTCTGGGTTTTGATTGTACTTTTCCCTCTGACTTGCTGTGTGACCTCAGGCAAGTCATTTAACCTTTCTGTGACTCATCAGCCCATCTATAAAACAGGAATAATAATGCTTGCCACCTACATCCCAGTGAAGCTGAGGGAGCCATGAAATAACATTTGCCCGGCACATTAAGAGTCTTTGAAGAAAGGTGCTTCGTAAACGAGAGCTATCATTATCTCTTTTTGAACTTCTCCATGGTGAATTTAAATGGCTCATCTGAGCACTTTGCCAACACCAAGAGAGCCAAGGTAACACCGGGCACGGATCAATAGATTGCTGGCTTTTAGGAGTCTGAAAAATGCTTGAAATTTTCTTTAGCAATAAAGTAATGAGGTGCCTGTCAATGGTCACATCTAGCAACTCTTCTTGGACTCCAAACCTCCTGTCTCTCCCCATTCCACGCTGCTGCCCAGATCATTTTTCTACAAAAACGCTCAGGACATGTCACCCCTCCTCCTCAGAAATCTCCAGTGCTTGCCTACCCACCTCCGTATCAAACAAAAACTCCTCACCATTGGCTTTAAAGCCCTCCATCACCATGTCCCTTCCTACCTCACCTCGCTTCTTTCCTTCTACAACCCAGCCCGCTCCTCTTGTGCTAACCTTCCCACTGCGCCTCGATCTGGCCTGTCTCACCGCTGACCCCTGGCCCACATCCTGCCTCTGGCCTAGAATGCCCTCGGCTCTTTGTGCCTCAGTTACCTCATCTGGAAAATGGGGATTAACATGGTGAGCACCATGTGAGACATGGACTCTGTCCAGCCTGATTATCTTTGTACCACCTCAGCACTAACAGTGCCTGGCCCACTGTAAGCACATAATACCATTTTTTTAAAATGGTCTTTCAAGAGATTCAGATCTCTGGGCTTAGTTTTCTGCTGAATTCTGAATCCCTTAGTTTAGAAGAGATTCTTCAGAGGCTAACATCTTTCTGATCACTTCCTGTTTTATGCCTCTATCATTCTCTTCCCTGTCCTCTTCATCCTCTTCTTTCCCCATCCTCCTTCTTTCAACTTTCTCCCTACTTGTTAGACTTATTACTCATCCCATAAATTTCAGTTCAGGTCATCATCATGGGAGGCAGTGGCATGATGGTTTGATGATCAGCTGTCAAAATGGGGTCCTCACAAGGCAAGACCCTATATACATGTTAAACTCTGATCTATCATAGTACCATGAAAAAGGAAATAAGCTTGCATTTTTGACAAATATTTGTTAAAGTTTTTATTCAAGTGCATATTCATGGGGCAGGGGGGGAAGGGGGGAAGAGAGAAGAATTTGTTTCCATACCTCTTAATTAAGAAAAACACCTCCTGCTAACAGATTCTTTCAGTTCTATCAACAGGCATGTTTTTCTCACTTAACAGAAACAGTAAAAGAAAAGCCACCCAATTTCTTTTTGCCAAAGAGGGCTTAAAACCTCTGTTTCCCCATGGATGATCTCAGAAGAAGATAATCTGAGGCCACAAGGACAGTGACTTGTTGATGTTTGCATCCAAAAAAAACAAATCACAAGGACCATTTATGCTATTGCATCTGCCTTTTTCCATTATGGCTTGAGTCCCTGAATTATCAAATTGTTCTGAAGGTGCCTGTGTCTTTTATTGGCCAGCAGAGACTTATGTTGCCTTATTACCACATGGTAATTAACACATTCCACTGGATATCCAATTAGAGGCCTTTGCTGATCCTCTTTTAAAATCAGAGGACAAGCCCTGTAGCCCTGTGCCCTTTTCCCAATGAGGAAGCCAGGGAAGTATTTCATTTTTCACCTGGGACCAGCTCTCTGAAACCAGGTCACCTCTCAGAAGCCCTGGGATTTCTTGTAAATAGTTTGGCCCTGCCACTTGGGGGCTGATACATAACAGAAATGCAGTCTGAGGGATCTCCTGAGGAATTTCTCCTGCTCTAAAGGAGGCCGACCAGTCCCATGACCTCCTGGAAAGAGAACAAAAGGACATCCCTTCTGAAGACAGCGGAAACGTCTTCCTCTGAAAGACATTCTTCAGGTGCTGCCTCCCTTCAGTTGGCTGATACAGACCAGATTCTTTACCCCAAGTCCAGACTGCCGAGTTACTGATTACACCAAGCAAACTCTGCTGTTTAGGGAATCTTATCAAAGAAAGTCAGTGTACAACAGGGAGAACAAGTGAGAAACAAAGAGTGACAGAGCATTAGGTAAAGACAGATGTTGCACCGGTCTTTACTGCTCTAAACAGTGTCATCTTGGTCATTTTCAGATACCAGTAATACAAGTAGTGGTTTACTCACCACACCATTTTTTAAAGGTAGAGTGATTGAGTGCTATCAACCCACACAGGGAAAAGATACTGCTTACTTCAGGTTTACCTATTTAACTTTTGAATTTGTTTGCCAGAGCTTTTCAAGTATTTATGGATCCAATTAAGGTCTCCAAGGACCCAGATCCTCCCCACCTTCTTTCTTTCTTCATGGAGGATGGCAGAGGTTTAGGCCTGACTGAACTGAGCTAGCCAAGAAATGGTTCCAGCTTCTCATCCGTGAGGTTGCTCTTTGCATGTTCCCCGGGAATTACATAGGATGAGAATCTGGCCCACCGATGTGGATTTGGGAATCATTTCCTTGCCAAGCTTTGGTCTTTAAAGGCCTTCTGGTTTGCTTGTAGGCTGTCTAATGCAAAGCAAAAAGGACAAGATCAAATTGAAGTAGAGACACACAGTGTGAAAAAGCATATTGATTGATACCCCAGAGAGATGCACTGACCAGCTGCACTGGTTTCTTTTTGAAAACTACAAGCAATCTTTTGTACAAGATACAAAAACTCCATACACATCACCTGAAAAGAGTCCAGAGAGAGCAACATTGTTCAGCACTCCTAAGAAATGGTGACCGTAACAATAGTCATAAAAAGCATCATCCCGGCAATAATGAACGACTGGGACCTACAGAACAAACCCAGTACATGATTTTTTAGGGTGTGATTTGAATACAATGTGATGAAGAATAGGGCAATGGTGTCTGCCATAATGTAGCCACAAACAGGCCATAATGGGATACAGCACTGTGCGGGAATACTTTCCAGCGGAATTGCATAATATTTCTGTTTTTAATATACTGAATCAGCTCATCAGCTATGTACAGGATAAGTGCTTAAAATTCACTTATATCCTATATTTATTGGGACTGGTAAATTTTAAGCACCAACAAATCATTCATTCATTTACTCATTCAATTCTATTTATTGAGCACTTACTGTATGCAGAGCACGGTACTAAGCACTTGGAAAGTACAATTCGGCAACAAAGAGAGACAATCCCTACCTGACAATGGGCTCACAGTCTAGAAATCAGTTTCCTGAATAATGCTGATGAATTAATATGGTGTTTCCAATACAGATACACAACGCTGACAGCTTCGACAAGCAAAAGAGGCACAAAGTCCGGTGGTTGCTAAACCTCAGCATGTGAGATTACAGTTGCTTTGGAACCATCATTCCCCCTATCTCCTTGTTTACTAATGAAACAGTGTCCAACCCAACATGATTTGGGTTAATGTGGGAAGGGTTTTAAGAACACAACTTTAACGTTGATGCAGGAATGAATACTTCCACTAGGAATGGCAGACCTGCAGAGCTAGTGCTGTCAATTAGGCACTCACCTTCTCAATCCCTCCGCTATTCTTTGATGATGTCTCCCCCAAGATGAGACACCACAGGAGGTTGGGGAATGGGCCCATATAGAGGTGCACAATGGCAGTCATCATCTTAAACTTCTGCTGAGTTCCTAAACCTTCCCCCACCCAGTACTCCAGTGATACCTCATGGGACATCCCCCCTTTCCAGAAATCCATCCCCTGGAAACTCCACCCTTGACCCAATAATATAGGGATTTCTCTGACCTCAGAGAAGAGGTTAACAGCCTTTTAGGCCTTTTCTGAGAAGATAAAGTGGAAGCTTACAAGTCAGGTGACATTTCATCAGGTGATCAGCGAAAAGGTGGCATACAATACTTGAAATGTGCCTGTAATAATTATGGTCTTTGTTATGTGCTAACTCCGTGCCAAGCACTGTTCTAAGCACTGGAATAATAATAATAATAATGATAATAATAATAATGGCATTTATTAAGCACTTGCTATGTGCAAAGCACTGTTCTAAGCACTGAGGAGGTTACAAGGTGATCAGGTGTCCCACAGGGGGCTCACAGTCTTAATCCCCATTTTACAGATGAGGTAACTGAGGCACGAAGTGAAGTGACTTGCCCAAAGTCACACAGCTAATAATTGGCAGAGCCAGGATTTAAACCCATGACCTGTGACTCCAAAGCCCATGCTCTTTCCACTGAGCCATGGAAACAGGTGGAGATGCTGGGGAATGAACCCAGGGCCTCATACAATAATACTGAAGCCAGACTAACCACAATAAGGGGGAGGAAGGGGAGACAGAGAGGTTAAAAGGGACTGGATTTTTTTTTTTTTGGTCCTTAATTCCTTCCAGTCACTGGAGATAAGTCTCTAAGGTGCAGCCCTAGTGGGTTGGAGCTGTGGCATCTCACCAAGAGAGTCATGCAACACAGTTCAACTCAACAGCTGGATTTACATTCCAGGTCACCTCCGTGTTAAACAGAGGCTAAGGGACCAGCTTGGATCCTGGTAGCATTTGAATTAAAAGGTCAGGGGGAAATGAGTGGATATTTTTGAAGAACTGAAGGTAGAAAAAGGCAAGTGGTTGGTGAGGGAGAACTTGAGACTAAGAATACATTTGTGCCAAAGAGATGGATGTGTGCGAAGGTAAAAGGGAGAAGTGGGAAAAAAACAGAAATGGCCAAAAGTGAAGATGTGTAGCCACTGATGGGTGCTGTGTTATAAGGCCCCTCCCTGCCCACCCAAATCAGTCAATAGCATTTACTGAGCACCTGTGTGCAAAGCATTGTTTCAGGCACTTGGAAGAGAATAGCTTTAGTAGCCATAATCCCTATTCTCAAAGAGTCTGCAATCTAGCAGGGGATCATCTACAAAACAAATATCAAACAGGAGGAAAGGAGAACTGGAAATGTGTTCATACGGATAAGGAAGCACTTAAGGAGTATAGTCTATAAATCAAAATGTGCAGAAGGGCAACGTGAGGGTCTGAATGTTTAAGTCAGAAGGTTGGGCCAGAGAGCCGCTATGGTAGTTGGGAGGGTGTGACCTGGGAATGGCCTCCCGGAAGAAGTGGGCTGTCTAAAGGACTTTGAAGAAGGGGAGAGCTGAGGTTGGGACCGTCTGAAGGGGATGGGAGTTGTGGGGAGGAGGAAAAGCATGAACAAGGTGAAAGCAGCAGGGGAGATGGGAATGTGTCATCAACAGCCAAAGCTAAGCATCTTCTGTGTGTTTGTGGCACTACCGTCCTCAGGCATTGTGGGTAGTAAATAAGAGTGCAACAAGCCACTTTTACATATGGCTGGTCATGCACTGGTCTTTCAGTCAGACCACAAACACAGATACAAATTATGTTGTCTGCAGCATCATATTCAAAGACAGCATCTCTAGAGATAGATCAATCCATGAAGCCATATGTATATATGTATGCGTATGTATCCTGATAGCCATGAGATATATATCTATATTGAGGGAGAGAAACATATATAGGAACATAAGCAGAGCCACTACTGCTCATATCAATGGTCCATACAGTCAAGTACTCTGTCTCAGAATGACAGCAGGATGCTCAGAGGTAACATTTCATTGCTGGCCCTCTGAGCATCCAGCCTCATGATTAGGAAGCTAAATCTACTAAGCATTCTTATACTACTTTATCTGTTAATGAGTAGGCCAGATATTAAACCATGCAATTGTTTGAATTATACAGAATAAGAGCCATCACTTTCAGTACTGTTGCTCCTATCAATTTACAAACTGTCTTTTCTCTTCAAGATCATTTTATGACCTTTAATCCTGTCCCTCTTCCCATAGAGATTCATTTTCCTAATACTTCAGTCTATCTGATGAATCTTGAAATGATTGTTAAAATCAATATTGTTCTGACTGTTTTCTGCTTTTAAAGACCTTACTCTAATTTCCCGATGTGTGAGTGTCAGGCAGGGAATGTGGAAAGAAGAGGCATACACATAGAGAAAGAGTTAAAGGAGGAATCAATCAATCCTATTTATTGAGCACTTATTGTTTGCAGAGGACTGTATTAAGCACTTGGGAGAATTCAGTAAAATAGAGTTGGTAAACACATTCCCTGGCCACAGTGAGCTCACAGTCTATAGGAGGAGACAGATATTAATATGAATAAATACATTACAAATACATACATAAGTGTTGTGGGGCTGAGGGAGGGATGAATAAAGGGAGTAAATAAGGATGACACAGAAGGGAGTGGGAGAAGAGGAAATTAGGGTTTAGTCAGGGAGGACCTCCTGAAGGAGGTGTGCCTTCAGTAAGGCTTTGAAGGTGGACAGAGTCGCATATGAAAAGGGAGGGCATTCCAGGCCAGAGGCAGAAGTGGGAGAGAGGTCAGGAGCAAGACAGATGAGAGTGAGGTACAGTGCATAGGTTAGCATTACAGGAGAAAGGTGTGTGGGGCTGGGTCATAACAGGAGAGTAGTGAATTAGGTAGGAGAGGGAAAGGTGATTGAGTGTTTTAAAGCCGATGGTAAAGTTTCTGTTTGATATGGAGGTGGATGGGTAACCACTAGAGGTTCTGGAGGAGGACAAGGGTGGAATTTCCAGGGGATGGATTTCTGGAAAGTGTGGATGTCCCATTAGGTATCACTAGAGTACAGGCTGGGGGAAAGCTTAAGATGATGACTACCATTGTGCACCTTGATATGGGCCCATTCCCCAACCTCCTGTGGTGTCTCATCAGCCTCCTTGCTGACCTCCCTGCCTCCTGTCTATCCCCACTCCAGTCTATGCTTCACTCTGCTAGTCAGATGATTTGTCTACAAGAACATTCAGTAGGTGCTTAGGCTGTGCCTCGCACATAAGTGCTTAACAAATACCAAAATTATTATTATTATTATTATTATTATTATTATTACAGTTAGTGTGCCACTCAATTCTACACACTTTCCCCCCCACCCCCTGCCCAGGCTTAAAGGGTTGGACCACTGACCTCACCATCACAGTCTGCTTTAGATCCATTAAGGCAGGAATGCCCCAAGATTAGTCCCTTTACTCTTCACTAAGAGCACAGGTCACAGTAGATTATGGTTTCTAAAGGCTTTAAACAGGAGGCCATAGGAGGGGATGGATGCACTTTAATAATGTACAAGAATACACATATTGACCAGGGATGGTTAGTGGACTCTGTCTTGCTAAGCTTTTCCTTCTGACTTTGGTTCTTAAACCATGAACCAAGACATTTGCCAAATCTTAAAGAATTAAATGGATCACCCATAGTAGCCTATATTAACCCAGTTGACCCCAGGAGACTCAGAAGCTCTATTTCCCAATTCCTCGATGAAACAGAGGCAAAGAGTATGAAGTTGGCTTCCCAATTTTCAGCATGAAGGGCAGCTCCATTTAAAATTCATTGTCTGGATCCATAACTGGTTCTTTTAAACTGAAAAACACCAACTATCGTGCAGGATTTAGTGTCTGAGCCATTTGACGCAGTCTCTCCTTCACACATTATCACACGAGCCAGCCCCAGGCCACCAATAGGCAAATAGATGCAAAGTAAAATAAATGTAAAATGAAATCATCAATGGCTATGATGGTTCTCAGAACAGTGAAAGGAATGTAATTTGCTCAGTGCAAAGCAACATGCTTAGCTGAGTTATCTTGCTTATGTCATGATTTGTTAAAGCAAGAAGCATCTATTAAAAGTAGAGCATCTCCTTGAGCTAGGTTGAAGTAGCTCTAGGAAAAAACAGATCGAGGCCTTGTCCTCAGGTACTCTTGCTATCTCCTTCAGTCATTGCTCCTTGTTTTTCCTCTCTCCTTCCTTGTTTGGCACTGAATCATGGACTACAGAAAATGGTTGTACACCAACTCTAGGTCGCACTACTTGCTTGTGACCTTTCTCCAAAGCAAGTTTGGAAGCCATCTTGGCATGTTTCAGTGGATAGCATCCACCACCTCTATCTCCAACACTTAATGATGGGGAGCCTTTGAATTTAAAGTTAATATCGCTGATGGTGAGACTAGCCACTATGTGGCCATGATTGAAAGGACCCATGCACATGGACAATCAGTTCCAATTTTCCCTGAGTCTCTGCTAAAGGAGAGCAACTTCTCTCCTGCACACTGCCTTTCAAGCCGCTCTGTCGGCCACAGTAGTTTCCCAGTAGTACACTGCTCTACCAGACTGGGCTTTCCTGTGTCTGTAAAATGTTTCTTCTCCTCTGGCTCATGTATGTCCCATCAGTACACTCTAACACAGATGCTTGGGTGTCCTACTATCAACCATTCTCCTTGTGTGTCCTGCCCAGAGAAACCTGGCTGCTGAGCATGTTTTCAATGCTGATGATCTGACTACATTCTGATCCTTTGGTGTTGATAATCTCAACTTATTAGATGCTGATTAAGTGTCATTGGTGAAATTGCTTGAGAATCTTAATGCATCTTTTGTGTAAACCCCCTCTAGACTGTAAGCTCATTGTGGACAGGGATTGTGTCTGTTATATGCTGTTTGACGCTACTGTCTGTCTACTTATTTTGTTTTGTTGTCTGTCTCCCCCTTCTAGACTGTGAGCCCATTGTTGGGTAGGGATTGTCTCTGTTGCCAAATTGTACTTTCCAAGCGCTTAGTACAGTGATCTGCACACAGTAAGCACTCAATACGATTGAATGAATATTGCTATATTGTACTCTACCCAGCTAGTACAGTACATTGCTCTGCACACAGTAAGTGCTCAATAAATACAATTGACTGATTCATAAGATCCAACGCTTAGCACATATAAAAGACTAGACATTATAACTTTTCAATCTTTGACACATTTGATGCCCTGCAGCCACACACCACCCAAAAGGCAGATTTTTTGAAAATCAGTTTAATACCTGTATCAGTTTGTGATTTATTGAGCAGTCTTTTGCCTGTTCTCTCTCCAATTTAGACTGTGAGCCCCATGTGAGACCTGATTAACATATCTACCCCAGTTTTTAGAAGAGTGCTTGAAATAATAATGATGATCATAATAATAATAATAATGATCAAAATTCAGTAGGTGCAATAAGCTCTCTACTGCCACAGAAAACCTTAAATTGTCCTCAGGATTTTCTCAAAGTGGCTGGTACAAAAGCTTAATTTTCTTTAGCCTAATGATTGCATGCCTTCTTATATATGTATTTCATGATACATTTTTCATTTGCCTATTAAACTGTAAGCTCCTGGAGGTCTAGAACCTTGTATTATAAATTCACCTGTAATTTCCCTCAGCCCCTAGCTTGAGATGATACCCAAAGAGTACCAAATAACTACTACTACTGCCTGTTACCACCATCACCACATTTCCATGAAATTTTGTCTCACTTGTCTCTCTCACTTTGACTCAGTGAGAGAGCTCAAAAGCCTTCCTAACTCAAGTCCTCTTCTTCCCTGTCTCCCAGAAAAGTAGCGACTTATTTCAACAGGCTCAGTGTTTGACAAAATCCTCTGAGGAAAACCCTCTCTGTGTTCTCTTGCTCTGAAATGCAACAGAGAAACAAATCATCAACCCCAACGCATTTGCCCCTCCATTGTCACATTCCATCCCCAGGCCTGGCTGATGATGTGGTCTGGGAAGTATTCTGGCTGGGAGAGATCGCATTGCTGAATGGGGACGTGAAAGGGAATGTGGTTTCCTGAAAGTTTCCAGCAAGTACATGGGAATGGAACTCTTGCAAGAGCAATGTAGCTGGATGCACTTTCCTTCTGAGAAACAGTTCCAATTCTCTCCCGGGGCCAAACGTAATAACAGCCCTGACCTTATTATTACAAGGGGGAAAAAATCTTTCACGCGGGCTGGCTGCTGTAATTTGGGTATTTATAAGCCACACCTTCTCTGAGACCTGAAAGCCATGTGGTTTAAAATGGGAGCCCGCACAAAAGAGGCAGTTGTTAGTCATAGTCATACCAGCAATTATTGCTCAGTCTCTTTGAGGGTGTCAGGGAAAAGTTCTTTTTTTTTTTTTTTTGAAAAATGGAAAAAAAAATCTGTGCTTTAAGGCATTTCAAAAAAGCAATTTGGCATCATTCTACCTATAAGCAATATATATCCTCAAATTTTCTGCCAGTTTTTTTCCTTTCATAGACCACAAGATAGTGTTCCAGATATAGGCACCAGCCTCTAGTAATAAGAGCCCCTCGTTTTGGGGGGAACTTAATACAGTAATCTTGTGTTCGGGAAGATTTTGTGCAGTTGCAGCTTTTTTTTTTCTTTTTTGGTCTTTAATGAAAGTGCTTTATTTAGAACAAGCTGATGGCTCCCAGAAGCCATTGTGGCCTCCCACCATGTACATGTGTCATCCGTTAGATGACACAAACATCCACAGTGGCCACAAGCAGCATGATACTGGCATAGACTCACATGAAACACCCAAGCCATTGTTGCTTTAGGATGAGAAGATGATGCAAGAAAAAAGAAGAGTGGGGAAAGCAAAGAGGGCCAAGAGGTTCCATGGGTCAAAATCTAATAGTGTGTTCCAGGAAATGCCTCCAATAGAAAAACATGGGCTACAGAAGAGGCAACTCAACTCTCATTTCCACTACCAATATAGAATCAACCAATCATATTTGAGTACTTACTGTGTGCAGAATAATGTACTAAGTGCTTGGGAGAGTACAATTTAATAGACGGTAGACATGTTCCCTGCCCACAATGAACTTACAGTCTAGAAAGACTGCATTCATTCAATCATATTTTTTGAGCATTTACTGTGCACAGAGTGCTGTACTAAGCACTTGGGGGAGTACAGCATAACAATAAACAGACATATCCCCTGCCCACATAAAATGCTAAGCTGGGGGTGGACGAGGAGGGGGTGACTACAGTCAGATATGGCAACCAAGAAGGGAGAGAAAACAGGCATCTCTATACCCATGGAAAAGCCCCAGCCAGGGAGACATTTGGCAAGCAAAGCCAAGTAGTAGCTGGGTGAGGTCAGGGACAGAGCTCAGAAGAAATGGAAAGATGTTCACAGTGATAGGGATGAAGACACACACTTCTCTTCACAGCTCTTGACTGCAAAGCAACACGGAAATAAGGCCAAGCTGCCTCCCCTCCTTCCTGGATTCTCTACTTTGAAAACACGACTCAATCCCTGCCTTCCAGGAGCAAGCTATTTCTCCTCTTTTTTAAAAAAAAGAGATGGTATTTGTTAAGCACTATGTGCCGGGCAGTGTACTAAGCACCAGCTAATCAGATACAAGATAATTAGATTGGACACAATGTCCTACATGGGACTTATGTCCCATATGTCTTAATTCCCATTTTACATATGAGGTAACAGACACGGAGAAGTTAAGTGGCATGCCCAACACCACACAGCAGACGAGTGGTGGAGTCAGGATTAGGACCCAGGTTCTCTTCATTCCCAGGCCCATGCTCAACCTACTAGGCAGTGCTGCTTCTCTTGGCTTTGGGTGCTAATGGGGAGTATTTCATGCTTGACCTGCAAACCTGGGAAGGTCCCAGAGGGGTGTGGTCAGGACCATTGGCCAACTATAAACCTAAAAGTGTGGTAAAACAACATGCAATAAAATGTCCATTTATCATAATAAGCATTTACCATGTTTACTTTTGGAGCAAGCACAGTAGCATAAATTAACTGTCTAATCTCACAATCTGCTTTGTGCCTTCCCAATCCCCCCAACACTGGATTGTTGTTGGGTTTTTTCGTGCACTGTGAAAGCCCAGCCTTGGATATGCAGCAAGGTTAAAACAGCTTAGTGCACAGAAAGGAATTCTAACTACCAGTGGCTGAGGACTGAGAAGGTGGTGGATCAGACAAGTCTAAAGGTGTCTGGTGCCCTGAAATCTTGTACCTAATCCAGCTTTTAGTCCCAGCTCCACTACTTGCCTGTTAAGTGACTTCTCCCGGGTTCCACAGCTTCTGTGCCTCAGTTTCCTCATGTGTAAAATGGAGCTCACAGTCTAAGTAGGAGGACAGATGTTGAATCTCCATGTGTGACAAGAACTATATCCAATATGATTAACTCCAGTGCAGCGTGGCTCAGTGGAAAGAGCCCGGGCTTTGGAGTCAGAGATCACGGGTTCAAATTCTGGCTCCACCAACTGTCAGCTGTGTGACTTTGGGCAAGTCACTTAACTTCTCTATGCCTCAGTTACCTCATCTGTAAAATGGGGATTAAGACTGTGAGCCCCACATGGGACAACCTGATCACCTTGTATCCCCCCAGAGCTTAGAACAGTGCTTTGTACATAGTAAGCGCTTAATACCATTATTATTATTATCATCAGTGCTTGGTACATAATAAGCATTTAAATACTATCACCATTATTATTATTGTATCTGCTGAGCAGCTGTTAAGGGGAAGGTGGGCAGGACAGAAAGAGAGTAGGTCAGGAAACAGGTAAGCTCAGTAGGGAGGGGAAAATCAGATAACAGCAACCACAGCGATCATCTCCAATCAACAACAAAGACAACAGTTGTAGCTGCTAATGTTCTTTTCTTGTACCCCCTTAAGATTGCTGTGGGGTTCCCCAGGAAACCCCTGGTGTAAACTACATCTTTGGCTTTTTTGAGGTACCTGACTTCATGTGATGTTGTCCTTACAGCACAAATGTAAAATGTACCACAGACCACTGGAAGCTTATTGTCGGGGCCGGCAGTATCTGCATTTTGGAACTGCAAAATTCCACCGAAGAGGTCTCTGATCATTACTTCCTCTCTCAGGAAGACTGGGAGGATCTGCGTGGCTCCTAGTTAGAGATTCCGGTGGATTTGGGGTCTCAATGGACTCCCGGACAGCCCTTGGAGGCACCCACCTCCTTTCAGACTTCCCTTCCCCGTCTGTGCTGCCCAAAGGTGTTCCAGATTGTGCCAGGCCTTTAAAGGATCCCTTCAGTATACCCAGAACTGCTCCTGGAGCTCAGAAGGGCCAGCAGCAAGTCGTCAGGTTGAGGCATCTGTCCCTCCCCCATTGAATGACATCCCTGGCCACCTTTCTCCCATTAAGGGAAACGTCTGCCCGATCGACAGGAAACTCTGGCATCCTCTGGGGTACTGACATCGTGAACGTCTGCAAATTTTCCCTCCCCTCCCTTCAATAGGAAAGAGTAGTTGACGTCAGTAACAATAGAAATCTTTCTCTCTGAAGCCATCCAATTGCTTAATCCCGACACAGAACACAACTGGGGAGGAAGGGGCCAATTTTTCTCTCCAAACTGCACATGGTGCAGCCAGCTAGATGCACCCAGGAGCAAATACACCGAGGCACCATGGCCTTACTGGCCCAATTTGGGTTTTGATCTCACCCAAGGGAGGTTTTACATAATGAACTTCCTATCTGCCTTATTAATCTAGATCAAGAATGAAGGGTGGAAGGAAATGCCTCGGAAAATTTAAAAAGAGCATAAACTGCCTTCAACCACCCTAGTCAGAGCAATCCGTGTCAACTTGTAATAACATAGGAGAAAGTAGATTAACATATGGGAAAGTAGATTAGGGGGCCAATCTTTAGAAGGCTGCACCTGATCTGATTAGCACTGCCCATAAAGTGGTGAGTTAATGAGCTCCATATATTCAGGAAGCCTTATCATGGCCCCTTGCATCATTTAGCATTAGCCAGTGATAACAGTGCACTGGGCCCCGGGCAGAACATTCATTCAGTTCAATCGTATTTATTGTTTAGTGTGTGCAGAGCACTGTATTAAACGCTTGTAAAGTACAATTTGGCAACAGATAGAGACAATTCCCTACCCAACAAGGAGCTCACAGTCTAGAAGGAGTCAAGCACACAATGGGCTGCCAGTTAAGGCAGGAAAGTGCCAACATAGCCTTGAGCTCTTTGGTAAGAAGATAACAGAAATCCCTCCAAATTAAATAGGTTGGAAAGTGCCTTCAGAAACAGAAATAAGTGACCATGTGGCACCGAAATAGGCAGGTCCTGGAGCTGCCAGCCCCTTGGGAAGGTGCCACTTTGTTCTTTCTTCCTTCCAAATAATAGGCTGCACACGGGGTTCAGAAAATGGCTGATTACCATAGATGCTAGGATCTGGATATTCCCATTCACCATCCCAGCTTTAAGAATCTATTCAAATTGGCTCTCCTAACTGCATTTTCTGAGTGAGAAGGTGGTAGAATTCTCCACCCTTCCAATTTAGGCATGGGAAATCCGAAGAAAGGAGGGCTCTTACCAGTTATCTGTCAGACCTTTAACTCAGCTTCTTCAGGGCAAAGAATGGCTTAAAGGCCACCACTCACCCCACCGTTAAAACCCTCCTAAAAAAAAAAAAAAATACACCTCCTCCAAGAGACCTTCCCTGACTAAGCCCTCATTTCTCCTATCTGTCCTCCCTTCTGCTTCACCTATCCAGTTGGACTTGTACCACTTAAGCACTTCACCCCTTCCCAGCACTTATGAACATATCCTCTAGACTGTAAGCTCGTCCTCTAGAAAGTAAGCTCACTGTGGGAAGGGAAGGTGTCTACCAACTGTTACAGTGTATTCTCACAAGTCCTTAGTACAGTGCTCTGCACACAGTAAGTGCTCAGTAAATACCACTGAGTATAATCATTTGAGTATAATCAATGGTATATTGATCACTGAGCACTGTACTAAGTGCTGGGGACAGAACACCACAACAGAATTAACAGATTCAATTCATTCAATCATATTTATTGAGTGCTTGCTGTGTGCAGAGCACTGTACTAAGCGCTTGGGAAGTACAAGTTGGCAACATATAGAGACGGTCCCTACCCAACAGTGGGCTCACAGTCTAGAAGGGGGAGACAGAGAACAAAACACATATTAACAAAATAAAATAGAATAAATATGTACAAATAAAATAGAGTAAAAAATACGTACAAGCATATATACATATATACAGGTGCTGTGGGGAGGGGAAGAAGGTAAGGCGGAGGGGATGGGGAGAGAAAGGAGGGGGCTCAGTCTGGGAAGGCCTCCTGGAGGAGGTGAGCTCTCAGTAGGGCTTTGAAGGGAAAAGGGAAACAGATACTTTTCCATACTCTGCCTTTTCTACTATCTGTAATTTCTTTTGATATCTGTTTCACCCTCTGTACTTGAATTCCTTGTGGGCAGGGATCATGTCTGCCAACTATTATACTGCACTCTCCCAAGCACTTAGTTTAGTGTTCTGCTCTCAGAAAGTCCTCAATAAGGGTCACTGATTGATAGATCATTAGAGCACTGCTCAGAAATTCATTCAATTGTATTTGAGTGCTTACTATGTGCGGAGCACTGTACTAAGCACTTTGAAATGAGGTAGCAGTTCAGTGGGCACTGGTCCTGAAACAGAAGACTTTGATGAAAAAGTCAGATGCACCAAAACTCCCAGATGTCACAGCAGGAAAAGAAGGCCAAAGTAGGATCTAGAATCAAGACGACGCTTCCAGAATCTTTTTAATTCTAAAAGCAATAAGGTGTTAATAGTTTTAGCTGCAGTTGCACTGAGTCAACTGCTCAGATCATTTAAATTACAACATTTTCTAGCCATATGGGGCTAGAAAACTCAGTTCAAAGATTAAGTACTTGAAGGGGCTACTCTGAGGAAAAAAAGACAGAGGGCCTGGGGTGGTAGGAGTGCTGCCTGGAGGTAAACTGGGTTTGAGGGCTTCAGTGGAGGAAAGCAGAGAAACCTCAGTTGAAATAGAACCTTGAAAATGTAATAATAATAATAATAATAATGGCATTTATTAAGTGCTTACTATGTGCAAAGCACTGTTCTAAGTGCTGGGGAGGTTAAAAGGTAATCAGGTTGTCCCATGTGGGGCTCACAGCCTTAATCCCCATTTTACAGATGAGGGAACTGAGGCACAGAGAAGTGAAGTGACTCGCCCAAAGTCACCCAGCTGACAAGTGGTGGAGCCGAAATTTGAACCCATGACCTCTGACTCCAAATCCCGGGCTCTTTCCACTGAGCCATGCTGCTTAGGCCAGAAGACATCCTGAATTTCCTGAATTTGTGAGCAGCGTGGCTGAGTGGAAAGAGTACAGGCCTGGGAATCAGGGGATTGGAGTTCTAATACTGACTGCCACATGACTGCTGGGTGACCTTGGCAAATCACTTTATTTCTCTCAGCCTCAGTTACCTCTTCTGTAAAATGAGGATGAAATACCTGTTCTCCCTGCTACTTACTCAGAAAAAGCCCCACGTGGGACAAGGACTGCATTTGATCTGATTATCCATTAATTCAACTGTTTTTATTGAGCATTTACTGTGTGTAGAGCACTGTACTAGGCGCTTGGGAAGTACAAATTGGCAACATATAGGGACGGTCCCTACCCAACAATGGGCTGATTATCTTGCATCTAGCCCAGTGCTTATTACATAATAAGTGTTTTAATTCATTAGTGGCATTTATTGAGTGTTTATTGTGTACAGAGCACTGTACTAAGTTCTTGGGAAAATACAATGGAGTTGGTAGACATGTTCCCTGCCCACAAGTAGTCAGTAGTCACAAGTATTTGAGTCTTTGAGTGGGAACTTTACACCATTTGAGCACAAAAGCAAAACTGGAACATGATACAAAACAAAAAATTTGGACCATTATGGTACCCTTTGAGGACTTCAAAAATCCAATTTTAGGGTCTTGCTCATTCCCTGGAACTACAAACCCAACCAGGTAAAGTGAATCCAGTGTCACCTAGAAAATCAGGAGTTTGGTTTCAAAGCCCTTGAGGCCAAATATCATATGGTTCTGGGGTTCTCTTTCCAAAACTGTTCTGATACATTGACATGACTGCTAAGGCACACTACACACATTTTTGTGCAAACACCAGCCACAACACAAGCCAGAGAGGCATGGGAGGGGAACTACAGGGGAAGCCACCCAGGGAATGTGGTGGAAGAGGCAAGGGCAATATATTCAGGAGGCTCAAACCAAACAAAGGATCACCTACCAAAAACACTGACCGAGTGGCAGATGTGCTCTGCACTACAGGGTTAATATAGACAAGAGCCTTATGGATCAAGGAAACATGAAATCAGAAGGCAGAGTGGGGATTTCAAGTAAGAAACATCTCCCTTTCTCCGCACAGATAACTGTAAGCTGCAGATAAGGGGAAGGAACAGAACTTATTTTTCTTGTAACACCGGGAACAGAAGCTCTGTGTATTTCCTGCAGCACCAAGGGACAAAATGGATCATGTGAACCGTCATGTTGGAGTGGAATTCAGGGGCAGACCCTGATGTGCTGCAGAAAGAAGGGAGTGCTGGGAAATCAGAGCAAAGATCTCTGTGCTTTCCAAATCTGGGCTTTTAAAAACTTCAGCAAGTGCAATCTGTGTACCAAGAAATCACGTAAAATGAGCGAGACCTGTACTGCCTGAAATGACATTTCCCACCCCTGCTTCAAAGACCACCCACCTTCCAGAGCCAGTGTTCTCTATATACGTCCATGAACAAGTCTGGCAGCCAGACTGCACATTTTGTAAGACCAAACAGTTCAAAGTCCACGTTCGGGACAACCAGTACTTCTTCCCAGCTCGGTCTGGCATCTCGAGGATCTTGTCAAACCATCATGTCTGCTCATAAAAATACAAGGGCCCTGAGCTTTTTGGAGGAAGTCAGGAACTCCTGACTCGACACCTCCCCTTTCCACCCTCCTTGACTGCCCTGCTGTTACCTCCTCCTTTGTTACACCATCATTAATTCTCTGCAGGTTGGCTCAATGTGGAGCCCAGGCCGGGGAACTGGAGAACAGTGGGCAGTTCATCAATAATCATAAAAAGAGGAAGATTAAGAGACTAGGCCGCAACTAATTAGAGTTGTGTAATTAGATGCATCAGCTTTGATCTCTCCTTCAAATATTTCCAAATGCTCTATATTACTCTGCCTCAGACATCACACTCCTGAAATTACAACAGGCTCGGCTGGTCGACCGACACCTCCATGCCTCCCTAGGGAAGGGGCCTCTTGCAGGAGGTAAGGACGAGCTAGTCTCCCCAAGTGGGATGCATGAGAAATCTGGCCCACACTTCGGCCATCTCAGCCTGCTACCCGACAGGGTCTTCCTGGTAGTCAACCTTACCAGCTAAGCTTCCTTTGACATGTCTGCTCTCCCTCAGACGGAGCAGGTTTCCCAGGTTGCCAGCCGAGAGAGACGGCAGCACTTGCCAAGCACTTGCCCCACCCTTCACAGCAATCCCCTGCCTACTTGTATAAGAGCAGAGCTTGCCAAATCAACAAGTTGCCTTCTTAATTTAATCATCAACTGCTTATCACCGTTCTACCTTAAGCCACACCAGCGTCCAGAAGAGAGATGGGGAACTACAAGGGAATATATCCACTGTCATTTCTTTTCCATCAATCAAGAGAACAGACTGGCCGGAAAGTGTCTGCCGATATTTTAATAGTCTGACTTTAGACTCTACTGAAACAGTTTCATTCATTCATTCAATCGTATTTATTGAGCACTTACTGTGTGCAGAGCACTGTACTAAGCACTTGGGAAGTACAAGTCAGCAACACATAGAGACGGTCCCTACCCAACAACAGGCTCACAGTCTAGAAGGGGGAGACAGACAACAAAACATGTGGACAGGTGTCAAGTCATCAGAATAAATAGAGATAAAGCTAGATGCACATCATTAACAAAATGAATAGAATAGTAAATATGTACAAGTAAAATAGAGTAATAAATCTGTACAAACATATATACAGGTGCTGTGGGGAGGAGTGATGTTAACAGAAAGTGAATAGAAAAAAAAAGGACAAAATACTTGAAAAATAGACCAACAGAGTCTAGTTTGTTTTTTTCCTCTAAAAGCAGCTAGAACTGATAGGAAAGCCAAATTTAAATCCCTCTTTTGATCTGGCCCCATAATTTCAAACTACAGTGCTTTCCACCAAAACAGATTCAACCCACTGATGGATCAGAAATGTCCATGGTAATTCAGGTCATTTTTCAAAATGCCTTCCAATCTCCCCTGGGAGAAAGTGCCTCTCCTTGAAAACTGAGCAAGTGGCAGGCCAGCTAAACCTAACCAGGTTTTCCCATTTGGAATGAGCATCCATTTTGGCCACCAAGACAGGTGACAAATTTGGTACTCCAGTCTTGTGGCAGGTGGAACATGGAGGTAATAACCTTGATGAGCTAGTCAGGAAGCAGTAGAGTGAAGCATTCTGAGAGACTGTTGAGAGTCTTGAGACAGGTGGTCAAAGTTGTACATTTCCCAGCTGCGGGAACCCAGGAGACCAAAACTTTCTATCCTATGTGTTCATTCTTTCATTCATTCAATCGTATTTATTGAGCTCTTACTGTGTGGAGAGCACTGTACAGCACCTTTCAGACTGGGATTTCCTCTATGGTCAGAGACTCAAATAACAGCTTCTTGCCTTGTTCACAAGCAGCACGATCTACTAGAAAGAGTGAGGGCATGAGAGTCAGGGTACTTGGGTTCCAATCTCAGCTTCATTCCTTGCCTGCAGTGTGTCCTCAGGTAAGTTACTTAACTCCTCTGGGCCTGAGTTTCCTCAAATGCAAAATGGGGATTCAATATCAGCTTTCTCCTCTCCTTTATACTGTGAGCCCCATAAAGGACAAAGCTCATATCTAAGCTAGTCATCTTGTATCTACCCTAGTGCTTAGCATATAGAAAGTGCTCAACAAATAATAATTTATCATCCACTGCTTCGTGCCTCTTCCTTCTTCCCCATGTAGGGGAAGTGAGGTTGACAGCTGAGACGCAATCCCAAATTGGACAGAATAAAGTATAGTACTGTGCTCTGCACCAAGTATTCAATAAATACCATTGATGATGACCCATCTTCCCACTCTCCCTCAAAACCTGAATATTCTTCTAAATGCAAATGAGTGAAATAATTCTCTCAATATGTGTGTGTGCACGCACGTGCACAAACACACAAGGCACATCTCTCACACATGTATTGTGCTAAAATTCCAGGGAATAGCTTTTCTTTTCATTTTCTATCTCTACCTCTCTCGGAAAGATTGACAACAAAGCTATTGTTGCCATGTCCTAATTCCTGGAAACCTTATATGGAGATACCTCATTCTGGTCCAATTGAACAGGCTTGGGCGGGTCTGGAAAATTTTGACCATCTCAAGCAGGCAGGGGCCTAGCTGAACTGAATCCAAACTCAAAGACCTTTGGAAATTTTATCCCTTACATTAAAAAACCTCCCCAACGAGCCCCCACTTGCAAAAACCCTCCTGGAGCCATAGCCAAGTGCGAAGCGCAGCTTATGTATACACCTGTTGTGCCTGGGTTTGGTTGATAAACCCCGCAAAGGTCGCAGCTCACTCCCTCAGACTTCTCCCCCTCAGTCTCTGATGCACTGTACACAGTCCGTGCAACCTCTGTACTTTTAAAAGCAAACCCACAGGAACTCTGCCTGTTTTGGTTGATCATATCAGGGCTTTATAATAAATCCACTTGGAACGACTTCAGAACAGGTATCAGCCAGGAGGACAATTAGTGTGCGTGTTTTGCCAGGAGAGACTGCCAGTTTTTACCTGTTGCAGGGATTGGGAAATAGAGCTGTACTTGCTGAAAATCTACTTGTACCTGCATGCAGGGTGTGGGAGATCCAGCAGGTGTTTGCAGACCACACTTTGAGCTCTAACAATGCTCCCTGTCTCCAATTAAGAAGGAATGTTTGTGTGCCCGAAATTTCTTGCAGCAGAAACAAACGTCCCTTGGCTTTTAGGTGCCCAAGCTGGAAATCGGTTCTACACGGTGGGAGAAAGTATTCCCTGCTAATTTCCGCGTGTGACTTGTATTTTGTTTCCCTTCATTTAGCACCAGCCAGCAGTCTCCCTTCTTAATAGCCCTTTTCTTTGCCTTTAACCGGTAGGGAAGGAAACAGTCCTTGGTATCCAAGGCCCCGGGACACTATCAGTCACTTCTCCAACCTTTGTGGTTGGATTTACCCAGGAGCAACACTCTCTCAGGTACTAATAAGGAGGACCCCCACCAAGGGTAATGAAGATACAATAAAACTAATTCATTGAGCAGTCCTGCTGAGAAATGAATTCCAATCTCAGGCCAAATCTAATTGCCCCAGACCAGAATGAGTGCCTAGGTGATGGGTTTGGAATGCACTTACACTGTGTGGGCATTCACATCCCTCCTCTTCTTTTAACAATAGAGAAGTATATGGAGATAGTTGTATTAAAGTGTCACACGCTTAATAGGGTAAATTCACATTTATAGTGAAAGACACAAAATAACCTCACTAGCACCCTTTACCACTCCACCTTTTCTGCCTTTGTTCTTCACTTTTCACAAAGTGTTATCTGTATGCAGTCTTAAGGCTGCCCCATAATGAACTGTAGGATGGCTCTCCTCTCATGAGAAGCTCTAGATGGTTTTGTGAGGCCAGAGTCCTGAATCGGTAGCCCCTGATCATCTGCTTCTAGCTCAGCCCTGACCAGAACAGCCACTGTATCCAGGAAGCATCTACCTATTCTTGGTTTGTGGTCCAGACCACTGTGGTAACTGCTGCGGTTTATGTCGGATGTTTACTCGGGAACCTGACATCTCACAAAGGCAATATCCTTTGTGAGATACTGGTGCCAACCCTGTGTTTCTCCCCTACAGCCTTCCTACATCAATTCCTCTGCTAAGAAAAGGCTGTAGGCAAGTCTTTTCAACATTGGTGTTCATTAGTTGTAGCAATGGTACTACACTGGCAGCTTGCTGTGGGCAGGGAATGTGTCTACCAACTCTGTTGTACTATACTCTCCCAAGGGCTTAGTACAGTACTCGGCACAGAGTGTTCAGTAGATACCATTGATTGATATTAAGTGCTCACTGTGTGCACAGGATGGTTTGAAGCACTGGAAATGAGTACAAGGGTGGGAATCGGATGGTCCCTGGACCTCAAAGGAACTCTCAATCTAAGCATAAGACTGGGGACAGGTAATAAGGAGAGAAAAAACAAATACACTAACACACCACAAATCAAGGACAAATACAAAGTTAAAACTGAACAAATCTTCCCCCACAACCCTCCCTCCCCCCCAAATATATACATATGTGTGTGTGTATATATATATATATATATATATATATATATATATATATATATCTTTATACACACACACACACACACACACACACCCAAAAAAACAAACTCAGAGCATAGGAAACATCCAGAGTCCAAGTATAACTAACTGCAAGCTTGCTTTAAACTGTAATATCAAGACATGCCAACTTGGGAGAACAAAATAGCCTGACCAAATCCAAATACCTGCACAAATACCTGACAATGTGTGCCTACCTGGCTGTGAATATATGGCAATCAAATGGATCAGGAGATATGTCATCAAGAATGAGGAGGATAGAGGGGGCCCTCTACTCTACATTGGGCACTTACGATGGGCAGAGCACTGCACTAAGCACTTGGGAGAGCACAATACTATAGAGTTGGTAGACACGCTGTCTGCCCACAGTGAGCTCAGGGGAGCAATGTGGCCTAGCAGAAAGAACTTGAGCCTGGAAGTCAGACAACGTAGATTCTAATCTTGGCTCCACCTTTTAGCTGCTGTGTGACCTTGGGCAAGTCACTTAACTTCTCTGTGCCTCAGTTTCATCATCTATCATCAACACCTGTTCTCCCTCTTACTTAACCTGTAAGCCCCATTTGGCATAGGGACAGTGTCCGATACGATTCTTTCCTATCTTCCCTGACCCTCAGTACATACTGCTTGGCACATAGAAAGTGCTTCCCAAATGGCACAGTTATTATCATCAATTATCCTCATCCACTACTACCTCCTTTTCTGCAAGTTGAATGTCATTTTTGCATTCACTGCTGTCAGCCACCTGTCCAGCAGAAACTCTAGAGCCCCAGTCCCACCTGCTGTGCTCTCCCAGTAGGGTCAATTCCACTACAACCATCTATGGACATGTTGTCGAAGTGATACGTGGGAGGGTTTTTCAGTGAAGAGAAGCCACACTGCTGAGATGGCTGAAACTGAACCCCAGTCCCTGGCCTCACACCAATGAGCAACCAGCCCTTTTCTAACAGGTCCGGAGTCAAGCAACCTTTACTTATAAAACCTTAATTAGGGTCTTAAAATGGTTACAGTGCTATAAAAAGTCATTTTATGGAAACAGCAATTCAAAGCTTTTCTTGTCATTTCTGAATTTTTTCCTGCCCATTTCTTCTCCACATCTCCATTTCTGGACAGGGGTATCCCGTCTAGAAGTGCAACCTTGTTGCGGTAAGGGATTGCCATGGGCAGAACATTTAATTGTAGGTACTCAAGTGCTTCTGCTGAATGGAGTATAAAGAAGTCAAGGTGGTGTCTCCATGCACTTGTAATCCTTTCCTCTCTCCCAGCCTTACCAGGGAACAGCAAGGAAGCAGGTCCCTTTCGATACACCTTACTTTCCATCAGGATCTTGTTCAGATGATTAAGAGCTACCTCAGACTTAAGCCACGAAGCAGGAAAACAACATCTGATTGAGCTTTGAGGGACCAGAAGCAACAGAGACAAATCCAGGAAACTATCAAAGTCCTTCACTTTTCTTCCTGCTCTGCTCCAAACCAACCACTATAAAACCACCAAATCCAGCTTTATTCATTTACACCAATTTCCATTTTGAACAGGTGAAAGACATTCGGGGTCCTGGAAACCAGATTCAAGTTCCTTGAGGGTAAGAACTAAGATTTCCTAACTCTTTGGTTCTTTCCCAAATGCTTAGTACAATGCCGTACATAGTGAAGGTGTTCAAAAAATGTTGACAGCAAGCTTAATAAATGGGCATTAGTTTCATCCTTGTGGGCATCTGTTGTATTGTACTACTAATAATTATTATTATGGTACTTAAGTGTTTATTATATGTCAAGCATTGTGCCAAGGTAGGTTGAACACAGTCCCTGTCCCACAAAGGGCTCACAGTCAATCCCCATTTTACAGATGAAGTAACTGAGGTCCAGAAAAGTGAAGTGACTTGCCCAAGGTCACACAGCAGACTTGTGGCGAAGTCAGGATTAGCACTAAGCACAGTGTTCTGCATACAGTAAGCACTCAAAAAATACCATTTTTGATTGATAACCTCTGTAGCCACGGAGTGTTCTCACCTGGAAGAGTGTACAGTTCTAGTCACTGTCTCTTATAAAGGATACAACATAGAAGTTGCAGAAAAGGACACCTAAGATGATTAGCAGGATGGAAAGACTTTCATATGTGCATTAACTGAAAAGATCAAGACCAACCCGTCGGGAAAGATAAAGGCTAAAAGCAGATATGACTGACAGCTCCCATATCATGAAATGTGCAAATAAGGCAAACATGAAATTCTGAAGAGCATGAAGTCTTACTGGATGAGGGGATCCCAGGTGAAACATGGTGGTAATAGGTTTCAAAATGGAGAAACTTTCTGACATAGTGGTTGGTATATGTATAGATTTCCTTCAGTGTTCTGCAGATAGGAGATACCATCAGGTTGAAAAGGCAGGGTTTAGGTAAATTCATGGACTAGCAATTCACAATGACTCCCTAGAAAAACAGTAAGGATGTAATAGGGAAAGTCATTTAGGCCACTGAATCTCTGCACTTCTCAAAGGGCAGAGAGCCTAGTTTTCTTAAAAATTTAATAATGATAATTATAGTATTTGTTAAGTACTTACATATCAAGTGCTGGAATAGATACAAGATCATCAGGTCTGGCACAGATCCTGTCCTACATGGGGCTCTAACAGTTTAAGTAGGAAGGACAGGTATTGAATCCCCAATTTTCCAGATCGGGAAACAGATACAGATTAATTGTGACTTGACTGAGGCCAGATATCAGGAAAGTGGCAAAGCAGGAATTAGAACCCAAGTCATCTGACCACCAGGCTTGTGCTCTTTCCATTAGGACAGGATGCTGGCGATGTAGCAGCATGATAAAAATAAAAAAAAGAGATGAAGCAGGGGAAAGAGTGTGGCCTAATGGATAGAGCTCAGCCTCGGAGTCAGAAGAACCTGAGTTTTAATCCAGACTCCACCACTTGTCTGTTGTGTGACCCTGGGCAAGTCACTTCACTTCTCTGTGTGTTAGTTACCTCATCTGCAAAATGGAGATTAAAACTGTGAGCCCCACATGGAACATGAACTCTGTTCAACCAGATTAGCTTGTATCTACCTGAGTGTTTAGTACAGTGGTTGGCACATCTTAAGCACTTAAATACCATTAAAAAAGCAAAAGATGTCAAAAAAAAAAGAGATTGAGCTGAATCCATGTACTTTCTGCCAGCTCTATTGATTAAATTATGATAAAAGGGCAATATTTCCTTGAGGCACATGATTTCCTGCCCTTTTTCTCCATCAGATCCCCAAAGGCTGAACAGCCACCCATAAAAAGCATAATGAAATGAAGTTTACACTTAGTTTTATGTGTATTGTTTTTAATCTCCCCAGTCACAGCTTCTGTCAACCCATCTTTCAGCAACTGCTTAAGGCCTGCTTCAGGCCTTCCAGATTTCCAACAGCAAATGTGCCACCCTGTTTGGGGGAATAAATTCAGGACCTGCAGTTGATTCTGAAGATGCAGGGAGCAGGATGGGAGCTGGAGGCTATCCTTTAAAGCAGTATTGATGGTCTCCACGGGAGACAGTGCCAGCCCTTGATGAGCTAATGAAAGTTCTCAAAGACCCAAACCTTTGAATGAAAGGAAAAAAAAAGGCCATTTAGAAGGTCTCCCTCCCTCCTCGGTCTGAAATTGCGCATTTTACTTTCCTGCCTCTTCCCTGCTGCCAAGAGAATGGCCAGGGCTGATTATCCTTTCTGTTAGTACTTAATAAAGGTAAGAATAACAGGGGAAATCCTTCTCATTTGATTTCCAGTGCACTTAGACTGCTGAGCATCCAGGTTGGAAAAAGTACTGGTCATGGCCTCAGGGAGGGCTTGACTCAGGGAGCATGAGTCTTGGAATTACAGTACACTCAAATCCCATGAAACTGATCTCCCCGTTAACAAAGGAACAAATAATTCCAGATGTTCCAAGTGGAGTACTGGTCACCAGGGGTTTTCATTACATGAAAACTTAATAAGTGTTCAGTGTTCAGATTTATCTGTGCACATGCAGATATAAAAACAGAGAACAAGCAAGAGAAAGAGGGCATGGAGGACAAGAAGTTCCTTTGGGGTTCCAAGTTGTTACTACTGCTAGTAAGATCTTATCTATCAGTGCAAGTGGGCCTGGTAATGACTGCTGCGTGACTGATGAGCCCTTCGATGTTAGGGATGTTTAAAAAACTGATCCTTGATGTTTGCTGCCTTTTTCCATTTTCCCCTCTGACTTGGCCTCTAATAATAATGATAATAATAACAACAACAACAACAACTGTGGTATTTGTTAAGCACTTATGTGCCAGGCACTGTACTAAGTGCTGGGTGAATACAAGCAAACCAGGTTGGACAGAGTCCCTGCCCCACGTGGGACTCACAGTCTTACTCCTCATATTACAGATGAGGTCCCTGAGACATAGAGAAGTGAAGAGACTTGCTCAAGGTCACACAGCAGACAGTTGGCAGAGCTGGAATTAGAACCCAAGTCCATCTGACTTCTAGGCTTGTGCTCTACCCATTAGGCCATGCTGGCTCCAAGGTAATCTGCCACTCTGCAATTGTCTCACATGGGCCTGATGTCAACCAGCCATCATCCACTGATAAATTACTCATCTCAATTTGGCTTGATTACCTTAAAAATGCTTTTTCTTTCCTTTATTATGATCTTTCCACTTTGGCTCACCGAACAGCAGCAGCTGCCGTGGTTATCCTGCTGTGATCCAGGGCCCACCAAGCAAAGATGACACGCACAAAGCTTTGCTTTGAGGTTGGTGGACCGATTACTGAAATGCTCATCAATAATGCTACATTCCACAGTGGTGCTCATGTATTTCAAGTTCTACCCACACTTAGCTTAGGCAAACGAACTTTTTCCGTTAACAGGGAGCTTTCCATGGAGTTTTCAGATGAAAGCAGAAACAGTGAACTGCAATTGCTCCATATAGCACTTCATCAGATTTGAAGGTATTCATCAAGATTGGGCTCATTTCTCCTGTTCACACTCAGGAGGGTGCTAAATATGCATGGAGACATGAAGAGACACCCCCCACATATTCCCCAATCACCAACTTCTCCGGGCAATGAGCAAAGGACACTAAAATTGATTTCTAATAGGCAAATAATAATAATAATGGCATGTTAAGCTCTTACTATGTACAAAGCACTGTTCTAAGCACTGGGGGGATACAAGTTGATCAGGTTGTCCCACGTGGGGCTCACAGTCTTAATCCCCATTTTACAGATGAGGTACCTGTGGCATAGAGAAGTTAAGTGATTTGCCCAAAGTCACACAGCTGACAAGTGGCGGAGCCGGGATTAGAACCCAGGACTTCTGACTCCCAAGACCGTGCTCCTTCCACTGAGACACGACAGCATGGGCCTGGAAATCAGAAAGGCCTGGGTTCTAATCCCCTTTGCCACTTATCTGCTGTGTGACCTTGGGCAAGTCACTTAACTTCTTTTTGTCTCAATTACCTCAGTTGTAAAGTGGGGATTAAGACTGTGAGAAAGGGAATGTCCAGCTGGATTATACCCCAGCACTTAATATAGTGCCTGGCACATAGTGCTAAAATGCCACATTTATTATTATTATCATGGCAATTTGAAAAATAAAAATGCAGCTAGATGGCCAATGAGGTCCCCAACTTTTTCAAATCAAATTCAAGCGGATCTGAGAAGTTGGGGGTTTTTCCTTGGAAAAGCTCCCTCAGCAGCTCCACCAAACTTCCCCTAGATGAGATCCCAGGGATACTCACTGGATCAACACCTCTATTTTCATTTAGAATAGCAAGAGACATCTCCTGTTCCCTCAACCCCACAGTTCACGCACAAAAAACTCTGACATTTCAACACCTATGCTTACACTACCCACCCCTGGCAAGCTCACCGGTGAACCCAAGGCTGACCGAATGACGATTCCTCTCTGAATTCCAAGGCAACAAGTCAGTACTGTGATCCTTACTATGCATATGGGGAACACTGAGGCATGGAGAGGAGAAGTGGGTGGACCCCAGCCACTCAGAGAGCCAGTTTGAACGAAAGTCAAGACGAGAATTCCCTTGGATTTAAGGCATGGGCCCACTGGCTCTCCCATGACAACCACCACACCAATGGTTATGCTGTTGGCAATATCCTTTACAATATTGTGCAACAATAGCTCAGTTTCTTAGAGAGGGCTCCCAGCATCCATTTGCCATTCATTGTTCCCCGGGTGCCCATAAACATCAACTGCTCCTTACCCTTTTTCAGGACACAGATGAAACTCATCTTCCTTCGAGGGGGTGGTGGGAGGACATGGAGGTGGGGGGAAAGCAGCATGTTTCAACTTTAAACACAAGGAAAATGAAAACAGATGCCCAGAAAGGAAGGGAGGTTAGTGGGAACGTTACAGGACTGAAGCCCATTTTCCCCTCAGAGATGACAGCGCTGAGAACTTCCCCCTGTCTTCCCACAGGCAGACATCTCCCCTGTGGAAAAAGGTCCCCGGAGGAAGGGAACTTAACCCCAGGAAACAGCCCCAAATGGAGAATGGCTCTTTCCCAGATGAAAAAGCCTCTTCGCTTTGAAGCTCTACCACTCCCCTCCGTCGATCAACCTAAGCCAGTAAGCAAGGACAGACGGATGGTGGGGGTCAGGGAAAGAGAAGGACACCCCTTAGAAAAAATAAAGAGAAATATCTGAGGCCTTGTTTATTTGCACGAACCGGGGGGAGCCCATGCCAGAAACAGACAGGCTCTCCAGCGGGGTGATCCCGCTCTGCTGTAAGCTGACACAGTGACATGATGACTGGGGCTTTGAAGATAGACCAACACTGTTTATGTAGCGGCAGTGGTGGAGGGAAAGGGGGGAGTGGGGCCAGGAGGGAGATCGGGAAACTGTAACTCATTGTGGATGGACTGAACTGGCCTGGGTGGCAAGCTGTTAAAGATCAGGACATTTATCAACCTGCCGAGTGGGCCCGCCAGCCTGGAGCCTCGGCCTCTCTCTCTTTCCCTCTCTCTCTGTGTTGAGCATGATCTAGTCCAACTGTGTGGAGACGGCGAAGGCCGTCCAGACGAGCTCTGGTCAGTGCAAATAATCACAGCTCTGACTCCTTTCTCTGTTACTCAGCAAAGCCTGGCCACAGAACATAGAGTTCTCATAGGAAGTTTACGTCAGCTCTCTCTCTCTCTAACTCTCTCTCTCTCTCCCTCCCTCCACTGCCCCCACACCCACCCGACTGCTTCCATCTCTCTCTCTCTCTCACACACACACACACACACACACACACACACACACACACACACACACACACACAAAACCGCATTCTCCTCTGGGTTTTCCAAAGCTTCCAGTACTTAGGGTTCCGATTGTTTCAAAACCCATCAGGGGAGGCGGGCTGAAGTTACTGAGCTTTCTGTCATTTTCTGTGGAGATCTGGCCGACTCTCCTTCATTCACTCCTCGGCTCCAGGGCTCAGCTTGAAACCTTTCCTCTCCGACATAAAAATACCCTTCCTGAATCATTAGGCTGTTGCCTTCCCGTTATAACAAAATCTTTTTATAGCACTCCTCACACAAATGCCTCCCAAATTGCTTTTACAAAGAGGGTGTGGTGTAGTGAGAGAAGATAATTTTTCCATGTGGTGCTGCAGGAATTTTGCAGACTGAAGTTACCCTTTCAGAGATTCGCTCAAATCAATGCCCTGCCCTTAATGCATCCTAACACAAAGCTGACAAACCCTAGTCAAGAAGTTCAGAAATATACAGCTTTTTCTCCACCAGCTTGCTCACGCAACAACAAGGTGACTTAAATTCACATTTGTTTCAAACCCTAACGGGCTGTTGAAAATTAACTAGCTCCAATCCGCTATTTAATCGCTAGGGATGAGGAAAGGAATTTGAATAAGAGCCATTTCTTTTCCTGAGTTTATATTTTATCATGAGGTTGAGAGATCATTAAAACGATGTGTTAGGGGTGTGTGAATCACATCAACTTATGATGATGATGATGGTATTTGTTAAGTACTTAATATGTGCGAAGCACTGTTCTAAGCACTGGGGGGGATAAAAGGTGATCAGGTTGTCCTACATGGGGCTCACAATCTTAATCCCCATTTTACAGATGAGGGAACTGAGGCACAGAGAAGTTAAGTGGCTTGCCCAAGGTCACACAGCTGACAAGTGGCGGAGCTGGGTTTCGAACCTATGACCTCTGACTCCCAAGCCTGTGCTCTTTCCACTGAGCCATGCTGCTTTGCACATAGTTCTTTCTATTATGAAGGTAGGAGGTGAGGGTCGTCACCAACTGGGGGATTCCATCTTGGAGGCTGTACTCACTGGAAGCAGCCTAAGCCATGTGATCCTGGCATCAGTGCTTGGAACATAGTAAACGCTTAACAAATACCATCATTATTATCCCGGAGATCTTGAGCTCAAAAGCAGGGCCTACCTTCTGCATGCCCTGAAGGGTCAAGGGTGAACTGTGTTCTCTTCCTCAGACCTAAGGAGCTGCAGCAAAACTGGGAGAAGGTCATCACATGTCAGAAAGCAGAGAGCCAAAGACCCAAAGGACACAGTCAGCAGCCTGGAAGACGACCTACACTTTGGCAGATTTCCCAGCCAGCTTAGGGTCACTTACCAACTTTTCCAAAAAAATACAGCTGCCAAAGGAAGCCTGGAGAATTTGACCATTTCAATCATGAAGTGTAAGGTGACTTTTAGCCCAAAACACCCTCAAGCAATTACTGCATTGGGTCACTTGTTTTTTCCTCAACCCAAGTTCAGACAGAGTTCCTAAACTTATTAGAAGGCAATTTGGCCTGAAGCATCAACAGCTCTGTTGACCAAGTTCCTCAGAACTGAGCTGTGGCAATGTAGCTTTTCACCCTGACTGATGCCTGTAAGAGATAATCAAGAATTACTGCCCTAAACCTTGTCCTGGGGTGAAGGAAGAGAGGGGTAGGAGGGAAGTCCCTCTCTCAGTGGTGGTTTCCTCAAGAATGTCAATGAGTGACAGCCAAATTGCCCTTCTGTTCCTAGGACTCTAAAATGTGTCTGTTGTTGGGACTCGGTGTTGTTCCTTTGGGTTTCCGGTATATACATAAAAGCTTTCCTTCCCATCTATGCGCCAGTGTTGCCCAAAGGGATATCCAATATGAGGGCAGCTTCCTAGCCAACTCAGGGCCTGTCTACAATGACTTATTGGCTGAATTCTTTCTAGCTATATTAGTCTCAGGCCTAAGGAACCATTTTGAATAACTCAAAAAAGGTGGACACTTCCTCACTAGCTGCCGCCCCACCCCCTACCTTGATTGGATCTGCCTGGACAGGTAAAAATGAACGGAGAGGTGATGTTATCAAGATTTTATCTTTTCAAAACCCTTTTTTTTTGTGAGAACACCATACTTGGCCCCTAAGCCTCCATCACTGGAAGCTCTATACTCAGAGCAGCAAAGTAGAGGAATAATAAATCGAGGACGTAGAACTCAAACAACACTTACAGGGATATAGCAAACTTTGAGAGAAAACACCAACTCTCAGCAAGGAGAGCCAACAGTTACTTAAAGCAAACAGATTGCTCCCAATAGCTCAGTGAAAATAAACAGTAAATTTACCCATAAATCTGATATGTGGCAACAAGAAAAAAAAAGCCTTAATGAGGGTACTGATGGCACCAAGCCCTTTCATTGGTATTACTCAGGCAGTGCTGCTAGACACCTGTTATCAGATCATAAGCAGAATAAGAGGTGTACCTGGTTCTTTCCACAAATGCACAGGTGCCTGCTGACTACTCCTAGAACAATTAGCATTAGTGAAGCAGTTCTTTGTACTCAGGATAGCTGAAAGCAATGTTCCAGAAGGCAACTTCTTATATCATCTCTCTGAAAGAATATTTACAACATACCCTCATTCTCAGACCTTCTCAGACCTCCTGACACCAAATGATTGCTCATGCCCTCCCTTCAGCCGGGAACTCCCTCCACCTTCATTTCTGGCAGGCCACTGCTCTTCCCATTTTCAAAATCCTCTGAAATTATATCTTGTCAGGAGGCTTCCTTGATTCATCATCTCCCCTCCAAATCCCCACACATCCCCAACACTTCCATATCACCTAAGAATTTCTTGAGGACTTATCTCCCACAGCATTTATGCTAATATCTTTATACTCTCAGTTGCCATTTTTTTTAATTCCATCTCACCTGATAGATCATAAGCCCCTTGAGGGCAGCAGCCTAGTCTAGTGGATAGAGCATGGGCCTGGAGTCACAAGGAGCTGGATTCTAAAACCAGCTCTGCCACTTGTCTGCTGTGTGACCTTGGGTCACGTAACTAATCTGTGTCTGTTACTTCATCTGTAAAATGGGGATGAAGACCGTGAACCCCATGTGGGACAGGACTGTGCCCAACCTGATTTGCTTGTATGCTTCATAGAGTGCCTGGCACATAGTAAGCCCTTAAAAATACCACAATTATTACTATCATCATTATTATTATTAATAAAGTAGGGGCTCAATACTGTTGATTAAGTTATTAAAATGATGACAACAGCATTCTAAAGTGTCTTATGTCCCAACACCTCTGTGTATGTCCTCAGGTTTCCCTTTCTACTATATCACAGGTCCCTGACAAATTGGCAACTATGATGAGCAGATAGGTCTGAATTGTTGGCAGATCATACTTGCAAATGATAAATATGTAATGTCATTTGAATGTATGCCTCTAGATCTCTTCCTTTCCAACTCAAAATTGCATATTTCATCAATTTTTAATGGCATTTATTAAGCAATTATTGTGTGTCTTGCACTGTTCTAAGTACTGGGGTAGATACAAGCTAATCAAGTAGGACACGGGCCTCATAACCCTCATAGGGCTCACAGTGTAAGTAGATGGGGAACAGATATCGAAGCCCCATTTTATAGTTGAGGAAACTGAAGCACAGACCAGCTAAGTGACTTGTGCAAGGTCACTCAGCAGGCAAGTGGCAGAGTCAGGATTAGAACCCAGGTCCTCTGACTCCAAGGCTCATGCCGCCCCCGACTAGGCCACATTGCTTCTCATGAGTCTGAAGACAGCTAAAAATCCAACATTGTTTGCAAAGAAGGATAGTTCTTTGCTGAACTAATAAAGTCTTTGTTCCATACAGGGTTTTTCTATTTGAGTCTGTTTGTTGGTATCCGTCCTGATTAGAGGCGATCTCCCAGCATTCCACTGTTAATTTGCTTTGTTTGAGGGTGCTCTGCTATGCTTTAAAATTGTTTTCTTCTGGCCTGTTTTGTTTGCAGCCTCACTCAGTTCATCATAAAACAGCTGCATGGTTATCCATTTACTCCCCAGTAAAACTCTGGTGCCACAACAGAGTTTTGAAAACAGTTAGGATGAAAGGCCCTGAACTAACTGGAAATGGCATAGGTTCTATGAGCTTATTTTGCCAAAAGAAGCTGCCTCCAAAACTTAGCGGGGCCATTTAAACACACATGAACTTCAGCTCATAGCCTCTGTTTAACCTAGCATTCTCTTTGTTATTGCTGAATTCTGACTAAGTGATTGATCTCCACATAAAAACTGCCAAATCCTGAAAGGTTGGGGGTTATGACTTCTACTGCACTCAAATGCTAGCACAGTTCTCTTCCCTGAGGAGATACTCAATAAATACTACTGCCTTACTGATCATGAAATGAAAGCAGGGACACAAGTCTGTTTGGAACCTTTTCCTTCATGGACCACTGGAGTTAAATTTGAACAAGTCAATGGTTTTCTGTAGACTGCTCCCCCCCAACTCCTCCTCCACACACACTAGGATTTCTAGTAGTCAGAATCTAGTCATTAGATACAGCTACAGTTCCTGAGTTTCACATTCTGATCAGATGATCCATTCAAAAATATGTTATCTCTTCAAACTTCAGCACCCACTGGACATACTACAGAGACAAGCTGATAGTCAATTCTCTATGGATTTCTTCTGCTATCATTGCCTGCCAACCTCAAATCCTGAGAAGCATGTACGCCTATAAGAACAAGCTTATTGTGAAGGAGCCTTAAAAGGGAACCCGAAAAGTCGCCTAACATCCAAATGGTGAAAAAACGGCATGGTATTTCATTACCGTCCATCTGCTCAACCTCAGAGCTGAAAGACTCCCAGCTGTAAAATTATGAATGAAACAGCACTTGGAGGGAACAAGAATGAGCAGCAAAACAGGATTATATAACCAGGCTTTTAAGCAGAACAAAAAATGGTTCAAGATCAATCTTCATCCTCAGGGTAACCAATGGTGCCATTTCCACAACAATGACCCTGCCATGCCCAAAAACACATGGAGTCCCTAATCAATCAATCAATCAATTGTATTTATTGAGCACTTACTATGTGCAGAGCACTGTACTAAGTGCTTGGGAAGTACAAATTGGCATCACATAGAGACAGTCCCTACCCAACAGTGGGCTCACAGTCTAAAAGGGGGAGACAGAGAACAGAATCAAACATACCAACAAAATAAAATAAGTAGGATAGAAATGTACAAGTAAAATAAATAAGTAAATAAATAGAGTAATAAATATGTACAACCATATATACATATATACAGGTGCTGTGGGGAAGGGAAGGAGGTAAGACGGGGGGATGGAGAGGGGGACGAGGGGGAGAGGAAAGAAGGGGCTCAGTCTGGGAAGGCCTCCTGGAGGAGGTGAGCTCTCAGCAGGGCCTTGAAGGGAGGAAGAGAGCTAGCTTGGCGGATGGGCAGAGGGAGGGCATTCCAGGCCCGGGGGGGCATTCCAGGCCCGGGGGGGCATTCCAGGCCCTAATGTAAATTCAATTTCATCATACCCCCATCACATGACATTTTCTTATGCTTGCTTCATTTTTCCATCTTAGAAGAAGCTATATAGGTTCTGTTTGTAACCTTCAAAAACTTCAAGATCCAGGAAATCACTCTAAGGACATTTCACTGTGAGGAGCACAGATGCCCAACGCACCTTTGTGGTCAGTCAACACTGCAGCATTCATAAGCTAAGTTTCAGGCCAGGACCAGCTATGGGAATAGCACCCAAGAGTCAGACAACAGTGGATGTGAACCAGGCCCAGGGCAGTGTTCTGGAGATGCCTTAAAACAACATTGTTTTTTTTCCAAAATAAGACCATCACAACCAGGTTGGTGCAACCCTGGTTTCTGTCCCCAGAAAGCAGACGTGCGATCAAGTGGTACTTGTCAGCCTCTCTCAGGAGATTAAAAACAAAAAGCTCTATTAGTGCATCCATGGTTAATTAGCAATGTAAACTTATAAATTCCTAAGCATTACACAACCCTGGGGTGCCTCACCCTAAAACACTTTATTGATGGCTGTTTGTTGTAGGAGTTTTTATTAATCTAAGAGCTAAAGGAGGACAAAACCTAAGGAGGATAGGTTTTTATTCAGGTGTGTAGAAATTAGGTGATGCAGCTCCCAGTGACTCAGTTGGAAGTCTTTTGTTTGCACTTATCACCCCAACTGGCAGTGAGCCTCCTTAGGGACTTTCTCCTTCTGGTCCCAGATCAGGGAACAACTGGAAAGCTATGTTAAATGTGGAAGAACTAGATTCGTTTCCACTTGTAAAATCCTCAGGATTCAGACATAAAGAAAAGTCAACCAGAAACTTTATCAGTGAGAAAGATAGGTAGCCAGAAAAATAGCTGGGCTGGAAATTGCATTACATTAGTGGTAATCGGGGGGTTTAAAAAAAAAATCAAGGTTATCAAATCTACCCAGTTGAGATCATTAAAAAAAAAAAATCACATCCAGACACTTGCAGGAGAGATGCCAACTCAGCCTATTCTCCCATTTGGCCATTTGAAAGGCAAGCTGCTTTCTAATCCTTCAGTGAGTGAAATGTTCTTTCAAATTGAGGGTATGGAACTGAGAACTCTATGGACAACTCCTCAGACAATAAACACTTACAGAAAATCAAACAAATATCCAAGGGCTTCCTATCATCCTTGGTATCAAGCTTCAATTTTCATCTTTGCTTCAAGGGTCTCTTCAAAAGTACACTCCAACAAACCTACCCTGAATCTTTCAGCCCAATCGTCCCCTATAAATTGATTCCCTTCCAGGCCAGTAGAACTCTTTCCATTAAGATACCAGTTCAACACATATTCATCATCATCATCATCAATCGTATTTATTGAGCGCTTACTATGTGCAGAGCACTGTACTAAGCGCTTGGGAAGTACAAATTGGCAACATATAGAGACAGTCCCTACCCAACAGTGGGCTCACAGTCTAAAAAGGGGAGACAGAGAACAAAACCAAACATACTAACAAAATAAAATGGAATACATATGTGTAAGATAAATAAATAAATAGATAGATAGATATTAAATAAATAAATAAATATTCAGATTGGGGCCATCAATAAGTACATCAAAGCTGTAATTAATTCAATAATGCCTTGATGGTTTGAAAATATTAGGGCAGTTACCAAAACTAATACACTCCCAGTGGATGTATTGGATGAATTTGGTTCAGTGTGTCTGGCCCAATTTTGAAGTGACAAGTAACTTTCTTACACCAAAAAGGAATATCCACTTACTCTTTTGATAGGTGTGTTTAGTATTTCAGCTTGAGTATGCTTTGGCTAAGACTTTGTATTTTCTATGTGGTTGCCACCTACCCAGAGAGGATGCTGCCCATCAATTACATTCGATGGAGGGTAGGTGACGAACCCATGCAAAATGAAGGGTTAAAGACATTATTCAGATAAACAACTGAGAAGCCACATGGCCTAGTGGAAAGAGCAAAGGCCTGGGAGTTAGATGACCTAGGTTCTTGCCACTTGCTTGCTGTGTGACCAATGACAAATCAGTTAACTTCTCTCCACCTCAGTTCTTCTGTTCTCCCTCCTACTGTGAGTCCCATATGGGTCAGGGACTGTGTCCAATATAATTAGCCCACACCTACCCCAGAACTTAGAGCAGTGTGTGAAATAGTAAGTGCTTAACAAATACCATTAAATAAAAAAAAACAAATAATAGCCTTGATTTTATACTGGTTATTAACCTTGAATGGTGAATAAGAATCCCGTAGGTAAGCTGTTCACCTTTGAGACAAAAACTGCTATCATTATCCATAGCCCTCACTTTGCAGATTTCTGGTATCAGATACTTTACGAGCTCGACTGTACACTAACTCTAGGCCAGGAAGAGCTGAGATCCTGGGACTCAGGTCAGCACAAAGAGGCTCAGGAGTGCAACCCAGGACTTGGCTTGACCCTGAAAGGGGTCGAACCCAAGCCCATTTCCAAGTAAGCGGAGGCTGAACACTCAAGGTGCGGTGTGCATGGGCAGTTGTCCCTCTGGGCAGCTGGAACTTGCTCCTGTCCATGCACGGTTCTTTCACATAGGCAGGATCCCTACCCTCTGTGTCCAACAGCATTACAGCCACCCTACTTACTGGGAGCAGCTGTCAGCCCAGAATACACCATAGGAGCCAGCCCGGTCCAACCCCATTATGATAGGGTAGCTCATGGAGGGCTCATGCTTATAGGGTAAAAAGTAGTGGAGAGCCTGAAAGTTTCATTTGGACCAAATTAGACAGTTTAGAGGCCCTCTGAGGCATCATGTCCTGAGAGGAGGAAAGGACGGTTTTGTGTGTTTTTTTTTTTTTTTTACCATGAATGGAAATAACACTTGGGGCAGTTTTATGCTAGTGACCTGTTTGCTGGGTACAGTTTCCTTTGGCATTGAGCCTTACAGGCTAGGCTGAAGAACTCAGGCTCCTTTACTGCAAACAAATACTCCCTCAGGAAGTTGACATTTCACAGTAGGGGACTGAGAACATAACCACTCTATTAGAAATAAGCAATAACCACAGATGACTAAGAAAGGCAGTGAGGAGCACTACTGCAGTAAGACAGACCACTGGATATCTTCAGGTGGATTTCTGGGCACAAAAAAAAAACTAGATTTTACCTGTCTGCCATGTCATTCCCTAGTGAATCATTTATTGCATCAGAAACAAAAATCACAGATGAAAAGATAAGGAAGTTCGCATAGTGCCTAGTCCTCTAAAAAAAAAAAAAACAAACAAAACTAAAGACAATCACTTTATCTACTTTGGCATCTATTTTCTCACTGCTATACCAGGGTTACTCTCCTATCTCCAATTAGTGTTACTGGGTTACACCCATCCTTGCTCAAGTGCATCAATCTAGCTAAAGACATCATAGTCCTGGGTACATAAATGGCAGGGTGTGTTGGGGTGGAGGGGAGGAAGAGGGTGAGAGGGATCAAAAGTTGTGGAGGTTGAGTGGACGAGTGAGGAATAGGAAAGGACAGTCATTTAATCCCATTAGGGGGAGTCTCTGCACAGAGAAACCAATTTTAGATAAAGAGGGATTTCTTGCTAAGTAATTAAAGTTCTTGAAAATGAGTCAGTTTCAAAAGAACAATACCAGAAACTAAGTGTTTTAAACCACAACACATGTAGCTCAGAGTAAAGCAGTTCCACTGAACCAAACACACCTAGCTTCAGCAATTCCTTTGATACTTCCATGATCTCCCCAGACCCCATTAATGTATCCAGAACTACACATTTGAAACTGTAAAATCCACAAATATAATTATTAAAATAATATAGCATTATTGAAGCAGTGCAGTCTAGTGAAAGGAGCATGGCCTTGGAAGTCAGAGGACTGGGGTTCCAATTCTGCCTCTGCCACTTGCCTGTTGTGTGACCTTGGGCAAGTCACAACTGCTCAAGGACCCAGTTCCCTCCCCTGCCAAGTGGGCAATAATAATAATAATGATGGCATTTATTTAGCGCTTACTATGTGCAAAGCACTGTTCTAAGCACTGGGGAGGTTACAAGGTGATCAGGTTGTTCCACGGGGAGCTCACAGTCTCATTCCCCATTTTACAGATGACGTAACTGAGGCCCAGAGAAGTTAAATGACTTGCCCAAAGTCACACAGCTGACAATTGGCAGAGGCAGGATTTGAACCCTTGACCTCTGACTCCAAAGCCCATGCTCTCTCCACTGAGCCATGCTGCTTCTCTACTAGGCCTCCACTAGGCCTCACTGCTTCTGATTGCTGTAAATGCTCACAAAATGTATACATATAAAGTTAATATCACATAATCTGCAGTAGAGATTCAAAACATTCTATTAAATTTATGCTACAATCAAGACAAAATCTCTACAGTCCACGGTACCTAAAACCTACAGAAATCACCAATCAGTTCACTGCTTGGTCTCAAGAATAGTGGATTTTCTACTGTACAATATTTTTCTTAGTCCAAGCTTTCCAAAAATTCATTCTTCAGCCTTAAAAAAAACATTGACTTTCACTGATATTCCCAGAGCCTGAGTTTTTGAAAAATAAATGCATGTCTGCAAGAAACTGGCTCATATTTGCCATAATTTGACATTTTAAAAAAAGACACTGAGATAATAGATGTTGTACAAGATGCAGGAAATTCAACCTTTTTGCCCCACTCACTCATCTTTGTTAATTAACTCAAGAAAGAAACTATCATTAGCCACACATTGGATATTGACCCTTCCACCTGAGGAAAATGAGTATCTTCAGAGAACATTAAAAATAAACTCAGAAGAGTCAATTAATAAAAAATAAAAATATGTAATCATCAGTGCATAAAAAGGGAAAAATATTTTCATCTTATCCTCAAAGTTTTATGGAAAGCATCTACATTAACATGAAATTGAAAAATTAGCATTGATTTTCCTCTTCATTTATTCATTTGAAAGAACCTACTGAATGCCTACCATTTACAGAGATCTGTTGCAAATACTGGGGAAAAACAGAAAATATGATAATTCCTCCCCCTCATGATCATCATACAGAAAAAAGGTGTACCGGATTTTGTGATAAAGGTAAATATGGTAAACAAGCAAAACTAAGTATTCCTTAATTTCTGATTTTATTTGGATAACTTCCTAAATGGCAGACCAAAGACCTCTAGGAAGGGGAGTCCCATTCCCAGAAATCAGTAGTGCCAACAGAAGAACTAGAACGTCAAGAGGCTCAGTTTGTCATTGCCCAAGACAACTACAGTGGAATAATAATGATAATAATAATAATAATAACAATAATAATAATAATAATAATAATAATAATTGTGGCATTTGTTATGGGCTTACTATGTGCCAGTCACTGTTCTAAGTGCTTGGGTAGAAACAAGCATATCAGGTTGGACATCATCCCTGTCCCACACAGGGCTCACAGTCTCAATCCCCACTTTACAGATAAGGGAATTGAGGCCCAGAGAAGTAAAATGACTTGCTCAAGGTCGCACAGCAGACAAGTGACAAAGCCAGGATAAGAACCCATGACCTTCTGACATTCCCAGGCCCATACTCTATCCACTATGCCATACTGCTAGGTGAAGAAGAAAGGGATTTATCTGCGATGATGTCAACACAGATCACAGAACTTTTTGCCTACAAAGAAAATATAATTCATCATAGGAATAACTCTTCCTCCATTAGGTAAAGAGCCTTCCATTTTTTTTTAATACTCTCAGTAAATTGGAGTAAATAAGGGGAAAATAGGTACATCTTTGGATGGCTGTTGAGAAATTTGGGGACTTAGCTTTCCTAGAGATAGAGGCCTATGATATAACTTGTGGGCAGTAAGAGATCTGACCGTCTGTCAGAGATTTGACCCCCTGTCAGCTGGTCAGGGGGGATGTGAGGAATGAACTGGGATCTCACTTTAGCGACTAGTCTTCGGTGAGAGAGGTTATGGAGTCCCACATCATGGAGTTGGCTGTCTGACTGGAGAGAGTTAAAGAGTTTGTGGGTAGAAAGAGGAGCCGAGCTTCTTCTCTTGGGCCGGTCCTGCCAAAGCTGTTAACCACACTGAAGGAAGGTGCCTGAATTTCTTGTACCTTATTGCACCTGCTCCTCTAATAATGCAAAGATTTTCCACTTTCCAGAGAAGACACTCTTCATAGATGGGTCAATATGAAGTAAATGAAAGATCTGGGGCATAAAATAATGGATTCATATTGAAATGCTCAACAGTTTTATTACTGCCTTCACATATGCACTTTGACTACACTAACAAAACCTGTTCTCCTTCCTACTTACAATGCGAGCCCCATGTGGGACCTGATGATCTTCTAGCTATCCCAGCATTTAGTATAGTGCTTGGAACATAGTAAGAGCTTATTTATGGTATTTGCTAAGCACTTACTAAGTGATGGGGAAGATTCAAGCTAATAAGGTTGGACATAGTCCATGTCCCACATCGGGCTCACAGCCTAATCCCCATTTTACAGATGAGCTGAGGCATAGAGAAGTTAAGTGATTTGCCCAAGGTCACACAGCAGACAAGTGGCAGAGCTGGGATTAGAATCAATCAATCAATCAATCAATCAATCGTATTTATTGAGCGCTTACTATGTGCAGAGCACTGTACTAAGCGCTTGGGAAGTACAAATTGGCATCACATAGAGACAGTCCCTACCCAACAGTGGGCTCACAGTCTAAAAGGGGGAGACAGAGAACAGAACCAAACATACCAACAAAATAGAACTCAGGTCCTTATGATTACCAGGTCCATGCTCTGTCTACTAGGCCACACTGCTTTTCACAGTTCTTCTCAAATACCACAATTACCATCACTGTTGTCATTATGTTCATTTTTCAGTTTTATCAAAGTGACATGGCTTGACCTGTTAACCCCAACACGGAGATTACATTGAGGAAGATTAACAACTTTAAACCATACTGTAGTCACAATGACCAAGGATGGCTCTGATGCCATTCAGAAGCCAAGATCATTAAGTCTCCAAGAGAATGAACAGTCCCCTTTCCTATTCTCAGACCATATGAGAATCCCTGCCTCACACAAAAAAGATAATTATTTGCTTGTTTTTAATTTTTCCTCAAGCACAACGGAGTGAGACTCATTCTTGAAGTGTGAGATTGACGTCCTGCTTAGACAATACCTGTTTTTGTCTTTGGTGAGGCTTGTTAAAGTCACACTCAGTGAGTGACACCAGCCCTCTGTTGATTCCCAAGGAAGGGGGTGGAGGGGGAGAAGGAGAGAGAGCACGAGAGAGGCTCAGCTGTTGCACTTACAGTTGTGAAGGTGACCAACAAGTCTTAGAAAGTGATAGCACACAAAGGCTGTTCAGGTAGCACCGTAAAATTAAACCCTATGAACTAATTGTTCATCCAAGATATGAAGGGCAAGGCATCATGGAAATGCATAATCCCAGCTGTACTGTGAATTGCAGTCAATAAATAATAATAATAATGATGGCATTTATTAAGCACTTACTATGTGCAAAGCACTGTTCTAAGTGCTGGGGAGGTAACAAGGTGATCAGGTTGTCCCATGGGGGGCTCACAGTCTTAATCCTCATTTTACAGATGAGGTAACTGAGGCACAGGGAAGTGAAATGACTTGCCCAAAGTCACACAGCTGACAATTGGCGGAGCTGGGATTTGAACCCATGACCTCTGACTCCAAAGCCCAGGCTTTTCCCACTGAGCCACGCTGCTTCCCTAAACAGATTAATAAACAGATTAGGCAACACAAGAGGGAGCAAGGTGTCAAGAGACTTATATGGGAAAGTTAACTAATGAAGTGGAAGACAGTATTAAGAACCGCAGCCCCAAGTGAGCGTCGCTGAGGCCCTAGGCCATCCCGGATCAGTTCTCAAGAGTGGGTGACTAAGCTGTGGAGCAGGTTTGAGTTCCCAGCAGGTCCTCACCCTAGGTAACAGTGTGGGAAATTTTCCCATACAGTGGTAGATGGCACAAGAAGCTGGCAACACACCTGTTACCTAAGTCCCTTCCTTTAACCTCTGGCCTTCATTCAATTTCTTTGGAGCTTTTTCAGGTTTAGGGAAAGGAAAAGAACAAATGCAAGACAACTCAAATTTATAGTCCATTCTCAAAACCAAGGAGCGCATGTCCTAAACCGTCCATTCCCCTCTCAACCCCACCAATGCTTATAGAGTGGTCCAGTTCTTCAGAATCTCTTTCCAGTTCCCTTTGGCTTTCAAGGGGCCCCATGTTGGTGGAGGAAGTCCAATGGTCTGGCATTTGCCCTCCGAGTCTGTGGGAAGGGGATGCCAGTGAGGCCCCACGGTTGTTCTCAACTGTTTGGGAAGCTGTTCACTGCTCTCAACCTGCCAGCTGAGCTCCCCCTCTGACAAATGAGCACAGACACATTCAACTTGCTATCTTAGTAGTGGGTTCTCAGACTGAGCCATCTGAAACTACGCCCACAGAGTCTGTGAAACTGGAGTTTTAGAAAGGCCAAGACCACTCAAAGTCCTCAGGAAACACTAGAGGACCAGCTTTGAGTGGCCCTAATGAAATGTCATGCACACCTGATCAGGGAGCAAGATCCTCAAGTTAAAGCAGCTATCAGGTATTTCACCGGGATGCTACCACTTGGTCATCATTTGCATGACTGAGGGACTAATGATGGATTCAAGAGTGCAAACCTCAAGAGATAGCATTTGAGCAGAACCCAAAACTACAGAATTCACTGTGGCAAAACCGATGGCATAGGATACATAGCAAGGCTAGTAACTTCAATGAAATACAGATTATAACCTCTGATGATGGACTGTATTGTAAGAAGCATTCACTGTTAAAAGATATTTCCACCTTCATCTCAAACTCTTCTCCCAGGTTACATTCCCCTAGCTGTCACTTGGGTACTTCTGTGCTCACAGGCCACCCAAAGCAATTTTGTGCTTATTAATTTATGTACTTTATTTAAATCACTTATTCACCTCTCCACTTTTCCCAAATTGTCCTCCTGAGGGTAAATTACTGAGTAACTCTCCCATTGAATTGTAAACTGTTTGTGAACAGGGTGCAGGTCCTTATCCGCTACTGTACTCTCCCAAATGCTTAACAGTGTTCTCCACACAAGAGGTGCTGAATAAATTAGACATTGAAAAATTAATATTATGTTTTACCAAAATGTTCACCACTCATCCCTTTGGCTAAAAGACCCCAAACTATGAATGGAGCACCTCACAGAAATTATACTTTTTGAGAGGCCTACGGTAGATTGAAACCCAGTGCCACTCAGTCAGATCAATGGTCCATCAGCCCAGCAAGTCTTGGAAGAACAGTAGATGATTGCTCTCCTGAGCATCCACTCTAGTGGGTATCTGATGGCACTTAATTCCATGCCTGGGATTGAGTCTTCCCTTTGACAAAACTTCCGGATACCCATTTCCCCTTCCTGTGTTCCTTGGTTCACCATGGTCCAACTATACTGGAGAATTCTGCAGCCCCTCTATCTCCTCCCTCCCTCCTCCTCCCCTGCCCCCCCACACAGACAGCCCTCCACCACAACTCCCACCAACTCTGTTCCTTTCTCAGCTTTGCTCCCAGCTGGTGGGCAAATGGGAATGGTGCCAGCTATCCACACTTAAAAGTAGAGCTACAACTTTTGCAGCCCAGGGGAAGCACACAGAGCTAGGGAAGGCAAATCATGGCAAAGGTGAACTTTACCATTTTACCTTGATACCCCCAACAAGCTCCCTTTTGGGTCGGCATGCTCGTGATTAGCCTCCATTTCCTCTCTATTCAGCTACAAAACATGCCAAGGACACCCTCCACCCAATTTTATATCCCATTTGCTGCATAGAAAAAAGTAAAGGAGAGAGGAGGAAGGAGAGGGTAGAGTCCAGCTCAATTTGCTTCTACAGTCAAATCATAAACTTAAAAATTAGGACTCAGGGTAAAACCACCATCCCCACCCTTGAGGAATATGCCCTCTGCTCAGGCCAACCCACACACTGGCAGCCGCTGGGAATTTTGTTGTACAAAGCTCTCACCAAAATGAGCAAGCCAAACTGGACACCCAATTCAAACCCAACCCTAGCTGTCTTGTACCCCTCCGTCCTAGTTTTGATGCCAAAATCTCTTGAGCAAAAAATGAAGATGTTCATAGTTTTTAAACAACCCCAATGAATGTATATGGAATTGTCCAACTGTCCCAGCAGCTATCAAACTCCCCAGTTCCGCTGGGAGGAAAACGATGACAATTTCAGTCACAAAGGGAAACAATCACCGATCACACGGAAACCCAACTGCTAGCTCTGGAAGTTAATTTATACCGTGCACTCAAAATTTTCCCACATAACAAATGTGGGAATCCCATAGACGCGGTCCAAGCCTTGAGGTTTTTTTTTTTTATGAATCATGTTTGCGTCGCAGCTCCACCACACCCCCAAGGCGGCTTCTGTTAGCCAAAGGGTTGCCTCAATCTACTCGGGAAAGAGGTGCCACTCACCCTGAACACATTTACCCAAAAGGTCAAAGCAGTTCTGGCTCACCAGAGTGTGTCCACCCTGGATTTTGGGAAATCTAGAAAGTCTCTGCCGGGAACCTTCCGGACTCATTTTCTGCCCAAGAACACTAGATGCCACCAGCTGGAAAATAAGTCATGGCATCAAATAGAGAGATGGCACACTTTCCTTCGAAGTCGAGTTGCCAGGACCACGGCACCTTGATTCCCCCAAACAGAAGTGTTCGTGGTGGGTTGAGGGAGCAGTTTGAGTAGGTTGAAGTGGAAGTTTGAGTTGCAGTTCTTATTTCATCTGCAGCGGACACCACACCAAGGGAAGAAGATCGTGTTTGCACTTGCACAGAGAAGCATCATTGTCTCCTTTCGGGAAAGGTGATTAAGATAGTTCAAATAACCCTCCCGGCATTTGCCGCCCTCAACGAGCAATTTGCTGAGTGTTCTGGCAATGATTTTCATAGAGGAAGAAAATAAATTGCTCCATTATCTATTTCTGTTGTGGAGGCTTCGTCAGCTCTCCAGAAGTGATAACTAGTTCTGATTTATGCTGCCTGAGTAGGGGTCTATCCAGAGGGAAGATCCCAGCCTAGCAGAGCTATATTGGAAATTGAGTAAATCCTTTCCCCTTTTCTGGAAGATTTAGATTTCTAGGTGGAAGCTCATAGGAGCCTTTTGAGAACAGAGACTAAGTGAAAGAGAAAGTTGGGTTTTCTTGTCTTAGAATATGGGCATGGGGGAGCCAACCTCTTTCTAAGATGACTGGTTACTCTTTTTATTACTCCTATCATTGCAGTTCCAGGAACGTTCTTGACAATTGCAGTCAGAAAGAACATGCTTAAGGATATTTCCCTGGTGCACAGGTGACAGCCACCTGCTAGCCCTAAAGTCAGCATGAATTGCTTATGAATGAAAGCACTAAGCCGGTACCTAGGTGAAACGTTTGAGAGATGATGAAATGTAATGATTCAGAAGCTCCCAGGTCTCCATCAACACGCATGTTCCTTTCTAGGCCTACGCACCCCACTCACCAGTCCCTGGCTTTCTGGAGAGACAAAGTTGGGGGTGGGAAGGGTGGAGGGAGAGAAGAGAGTGCCTTCCTGTCCGATGGGTCAGGAGTTAACCCAGGTTAGTATAAGGCATGGCCAATGAATTTTGATACCACATGGGCCTTAGTTCCCTCTTGAGTGACCTGGAAGTGGTCTGAAGATGGGACCAGAAACCCTCTCGAACTTCATGTTTCCCCTTGCCAGCCCCTTCTACCCATAGGTGCAGAAGGGCAGGGAGAAGGCTCTCCTGGACACTGCTCCTTAATCTGGAGGGTAGTTCATGAAGACCACCAGGACCTTTTCCCAAACCAAAGGCCAAAAAAACTGGAAATCTAATGGGTCCTTTCCCCTTCCACTCCTGGGAAATAAGTGTTTCTGGGGCAAACTGGAGAAGTGTATATAGCGTTCCCTTAGCCTGAATTGGTTAGCGCAATACTCTCAAGTCTGTTTCTAGATTTCTCCCATCTGTGGGTCAACCCAGACCCGAACTGCTTTTTCTCCATGGGGGTTTCTTTACTACCTGGGAAAAGCCCCCTCCCAACACTTTGGTCCTGGAGGAGGGATGCCTGTGGCAGGAAATCTATCGAGCACTTACTGTGTGCAGAGCACTGTACTAAGTGCTTGGGGGAGTACAGTATAAAAGAGTTGGTAGACACAAGTAGAGAAGAAAACTTAGGGCCACCCCACTAACAGTGCGAGTTAAGAGGACTGGCCACCTATATGGCTAGTGTGCTAGAGTTAGGATTTGCCTAATAAAGACTATCACTTGGGCAAGTGAGGATAGAGAAGCAGCGTGGCTCAATGGAAAGAGCCTGGGCTTTGGAGTCAGAGGTCATGGGTTCAAATCCCAGCTCCTCCACATGTCTGTTGTGTGACTTTGGGCGAGTCACTTCACTAAGCCTCAGTTCCCTCATCTGCAAAATGGGGATGATGACTGTGAGCCCCACGTGGGACAAGCTGATCACCTTGTATCCGCTCTAGCGCTTAGAACAGTGCTTTGCATATAGTAAGTGCTTAACAAATGCCATTATTATTATTATTATTATTATTATTATTAAGTAGTCCTCTCATTTTACCACTATAGAGAAGATGGAGGAACCAGACTTCAGGTTCCTGAGTGTCTGGCAGTTAAGGGATTCCTTTACTGAAAAGGCCTCACAATCTGTAATAATGATTGAGTGTTTGCTTTATGCAGGGTACTGTACTGAGTGCTCCAGTTGAATTCAGTAGAGTTGGCAGGCATGGCAGCTCTAGAATCAGCATAGCATAGTGGATAGAGCACAGGCCTGGAAGTCAAAAGGTCATGGGTTCTAAACCCAGCTCTGCCACTTGTCTGCTGTGTGACCTTGGGCAAGTCACTTCACTTCTCTGTGCCTCAGTCAACTCATCTGTAAAATGGGGATTGAAACTGTGAGCCCCATGTGGGACAGGATCTGTGTCCAACCCAATTAGCTTATACCCATCCCAGTGCTTAGTGCCTGGCATACAGTAAGTGCTTAACAAATACCATTATTATTATTACATGATCCCTGCCTTCAAGGAGCAAGTACAGCACAGGGTAGGCCTTGCATCAGAGAAGATGCTATCAGTTCTCAGAACGGGGGCCCATTTGGTTAGAAAGAGCAAAAGGCTGGGAAACACAGACCTGGAGTCAGGAGGATCTGGGTTCTAGTCCCAGGTCTGCCATTTGTTGGCTTCGTGACCTTGGGCAGGTCACAACTTTTGTGCCTCAGCTACCTCATCTGAAAAATCAGGATTGAGATTGTGAGCCCTCTGTGGGTCAGGGACTGTGTCTAACCCAATCATCTCGTATCTACTCCAGCACATAGTAGAGTGCCTGTTACATAATAAGCATGTAACAAATACCATAAAAAATACCAGACTAGATGTTCCACCCTGGTGCTGAGGGGTGACGATTGGGCAGTTTTCTTTTTTTTTCTTGGGCCCAAAAGCCAAGGAATTCATGAAAGAGACTGCTCAGTTTTGAAGAACACCTCGGTGGGATAATATGGAGTAAGGAGCTCTGTTCACATGCAAGCCAGTCTCATATTCTACTTCGGGACTCATTGGACCTTCTCGCCCCCAAGAACTTGACTTTTTAGATCACCTGTAACAGTGAGAGAATCAAGGCCACTGAATCTGCAGAGGACACTGTCAACTGATGGAATTAAACGGGACCAATGTCCCATGCTTTCCTGAACTGTTGTAGGCCAGCAGTTCCCACAAGGTGCCATCTTCAGCCTGGACCTCAGCTTAAAGCTAACGGATACATTTTAGCTGGACTTGTCATTCAGTTGCATGTGTACTATCATCTTTCCCATCATCTGGGCTTTCTCAAAACTCTTGGAATTCTATTTTCTATTCCCCTGGGACAGGGTGACGAGATTGCTTTGATTCAGATTCGTCCTCCCCTGAACCATGACACTACTACACGCATGCCATCAGCTCTAGGCCATTGGTAGATAGCTCGCTACTAACCATATTTCTGTCTCCCAAACCGGTTGTCAACTACTACTTGATTGCAACAATGCTATGAATCATAAGGAGCAAGCACAGCCTTGTGCGAACAGGGAGCTTATCCAAAAGATTTTTTTTTTAAAAAAATATCCCTCATATAGAGGACAATGAGAGAATGGAAAAAGGAAAAGCTATGCCATACTCCATGACCTGCCAATATCCTGGGTCAATGAAGGATCCTAGGGATCACTGCTCAAGGGGGATTTAGACTCTTAAGGCATTGTGAGGACATTAACTGACAAGAAGTTGCCAGTAGACGTTTTCTAACATGTAGGTTAACTATATAAAGGCCAGTGATGTTCTGCCTCCTGATGCTACCGTCATACATGATTAGCAGGCTTTTTCACACTGAGGCACCAATTCTCTTGTTCTGAAGGCTGCTGCAAACCTGCTGGCTAGACTGCCTCGAGCCTGTAACCCAGCTCCTCACCATTTGACCAGCACAACGTTGTCATTCCAATCAGCCTCACCTTGAATTGTTGCCTCAGAACCCAATCTGGCTGTGTTTTCATTAGCCCTAACTTTCAATCACTCCTATATTGTCTCAATCAAGCCCAAATAATAATAATAATAATGATTGTGGTATTTGATAAGTGCTTACTATGTGCCAAGCACTGTACTAAGCACTGGGGTAGATACAAGGTAACCAGGTCCCTCATGGGGCTCACAGTTTAAGTAGGAGGGAGAACAGGTTTCGAATCACCATTTTTCAGATGAGGGAACTGAGGCCCAGAGAAGCTAAGTGACTTGCTCAAGGTCACAGCAGACAAGTGGAGTATTTGGGAAAAGAAACCAGGTCTTCTGACCCAGGCCCATGTCCTCTCCACTAGGCCATGCTCACCACTCAACAGCTGACTGCCCCATAGGTATCAGACATCATACATTCTCAACTCCCAGCCTACAGATGAATTGCAGGGAGCAGGTGTCAATTCATAGTTAAAGCCCAATGTCTCCAAACATCAATGGTATTTGAGCACTTCCTCTGTGTACAGCATTGTACTAAACACTTAGGAGAGTACAGAGTTGGGAAACATGTTCCCTGCCCACCAAGAGCTTAGTCTAGAGGACACCCCATTGAAGACTCTGACCTTTAAGCTGGGGTCAAGGATCAACTATTCAAAATTGGGACGGTCATGACCTTCAAACCAGAATTTCCATCTTTTGGATCACAGGAAAGACGAAAAAATTTAAAAGGAGACAACAGCAAGACCAACTTGCTGCCTACCATTATTGGAGAGGCTGTACAACAGGGAGAGAGACAGGGGGACAGTCACCTCCAAACTGGGCACTGGAAATTTCTGCATCCTAATCCTTGTCCTGATGTCTTGAAGTCACACTAACTAGGTATCCAAGCAGGAAGGCAAGGTGGGCTGGCTAGATATACGTCAGGGCCATCCAGAAATTGATTTTGGGAACCAACTGCAATCATCAGCTACTGCAGACTACAACTGACTAGACATTTGTTACAAAAATCAACTGATTCTGGGAGGAAAGAGAGAATGTAACACATTGAGCTTAACACACCATAAAGGCACTGATGGAATTTCATGCTGGGTCAGTCGGGGGCTGTCATCGGAGAAAAAACTTTGTGACTAAATTCTAGTTGAACAGTGTGTGGAAGCCTGCTAATGGCAGGACTCGGACAACCAAGAGTTAAGAAGCCATAGATCCTTTGTCAACTGTCTCTATTTTTCTATTTGTCAACCCAACACACCAAAGCCATGTGTCATACAACTGTTTTCCCCAAATGATAACATGCAATAGAACGGAAGACAGTCTGAGACTTCCCAGCTAATTAGTTTCCACACGCATGAGCCTAAAGCTGATTTTTGGCTCCATGTGGTTTCCCCCTTCCCCCCCGCCCCCCCCCCCCATAAAAGGGTTGACTTCCCTAGGAAAATCCAGCATTTCAAACATGAGCTCATGATCTATGACAAATAGCTGGAAAGAAAGAAAATAGTGATAGATTACAGATGCTTTGGGATTGGCATAACCATTTCTTGCTTTTGTTTCAGGCTAGTAGTATCTTGGAGTTCATCTTAGCTCCTTCCATGTTAGACTGCTGCAGGCAAGATTGGTGTAAACCAGATGACTCACCTCATTCAGCATGATTTCCCCCACTACAAGTGCTTGTAAAGAATGAGGGACATACCGGTATCTAAACCCACTCAAGGCTGCAACTCTTTCTGCTCCTTCTAGATTTTTCTTTATTGTTTTCAGACAGGAATGGGGTTGTTTTAAGAAGCATATTAAGAACCCAAGCCTCCAAGTAGAGCCATTATTGGGTCACACCAAATGGTCCCTCCAATCAAGTATTCTGTCAGCTGCAACAAAGTTCTCAGAGGAAATTGTCATTCCCCTCCTGGACATCTATATTCACGGCTACTAATGTCCACCTAACATTTCTAACTTTCCCATAAAGGATCCTAAACTCACAAAAGTACCTAAAATGACTCCTGCATGTCAGAAGACCTGCATTCTAATCCCAGTTCCATCGCTTGACTGTTGTGTGACCATGAGCAAGCCACTTAAATTCTCTGTGCCTCAATTTCCTCATCTATAAAATGGAGATTCAATGACCGTTCTCCCTCTGAGACTGGGAGCGCTATATGGGACCTAACCTAATTATCTTATATCTACCTCAGCATTTAGTTGTAAGCACTTGACAAATACCACAATTATTATTACCTAAACCCTATAAATTACTAGGAAAGTGCTGGCACCAAGTTCAGCTTTAGAACCCACTTTCCTATAGGCACTGGAGCAGGAGAAGCCAACCATATTAACCATTCTAAGTCCTAGGGGACTGGTAAACCTAATTTCACTCTCTCACTTTTGGCTTCCACCTTCATAGTTCGTCCCTTATCTCCTAGAACAAAAGTCTTCTTGCTCAAGAGGTTCTCCTGACTCCCAGGAGTACGCTCTTTCCATGCCCTCTCACGTCAGTTTATCCTCACATCCCTGGGTGGTAAGGAGAGGCAGTGAGTCTCCCATTTTAGAGACAAGGAAACAGAGGTCGAGAGATTAATTGTTTTGTCTGAGGATACTCCTCAGGTCAATCAATCCATCAAATTTATTGACTGCTTACTGTGTGCAGAGCACCGTACTAAGCACTTGGCAGAGTACAATATAACAGAGTTGGTAGACATGTTCCCTGCACACAATGAGCTTACAGTCTGGGGGTGGGGGGGGGGGAACAGACACGAATATGAATAAACTATGGAAATGTACATAAGTGTTATAGGGCTGAGGGAGGTGGAGCAAATCCAAGTTAAAGGAGGATGCAGAAGGGAGTGAGAGAAGAGGAAATGAGGGCCGAGTCAAGGATGGCCTCTTAGAAGAGTTGTGCCTTCAATAAGGCTTTGAAGAGGGGGTTGGGGGAGAGTAATTGTCTGTTGGATATGAACAGGGAGGGCATTCCAAGCCAGAGGTAGGATGTGGGTGAGGGGTTGGCTGTGAGAGAGATGAGAATGACATACAATGAATAGGTTGGCAAAGGACGAGAGAAGTGTGCAGGCTGGGTTGCAGTGAGAGAGCAGGGAGGTCAGGTGGGAGGGAGAAAGGTAACACTGATTGAGGTCAAACTGTGACTAGATCCTAGGTCTCGTGAATCCCAGACTTGTGCTCTCTCTAGTAGATTAGATGATGATATCAGCCCTTTGTCATCATGACCCTGTTTTTAAAATCCATTTTCCACCCCCAATATGGTGGTTTCCAGTTTGGCATGTTTTTCCCACTGGGCATGTGCATTTTCATGCAAAGGAGAAGCACCTGTCAAATTTTGAAGAACTTTCTCAAGTGCCTGAAGATGTGAATCTTTTAAAAGCAGAGTGACATGTTTCTCCTGTCACCAGAGCAGACTTCAACACCAAACCTCTCCAACCCCAGGACAGGACCAAGCCCAGCCAGATCCGATGCTTAGCAAGTGTAGTACGCTTTCCAAGCAGATCCACAATGGGATTATCATTTATTAGCTTCAACTGAAAAATACTTTCCCTGAGTTTTTGCCTGCCATTAGTGCAGCTTTAGGTGACTGTTTCTTCTTGACCCTTCCTGTGGACTAGATCTGTTCAGTGTTACTGCGTGTGACTTCATACCCGTTAGAAGAAACTCAGGATGTCTGGTGAGTTTCTTGAGAAATTTCACTATCTCAACTGCCCCTGGAGATGGAGCAACAGATGGAAGATGAAGCCACCCGGCCGTCCATGAAGCAAGGATTTAGCAAGAGGCTGCTCCAGAAAGAGGGATGAGACAGCCATCCATTCACTCTCTGGGAAAAGGAGGAGAAACAGAGGAACTGACTGCTTCTGCCTCTGCATTCCTTCCTGACTGATGTCCAGTCTGGTAAGTGTCTCTGGGCTCAGTTGGGCTATAACTCAAGTAAATTGGTGCTAACAACACTTTTGTCAGAGATTCCCTGAAACCTGGGAAATACAGCATACTGACACTGAAAGGCAGGGTGGGGGCCAGAGGGGGGGAAAAGGAAGAGGTGGAGACAGGCATCAACAAGCCTGCCCTCTCCCCACACCAACCTCCTGATAATCTCACCGGGACAAAGGGAATCAGACCACTTCACCCCTGGGAGCATTGGCTTAATTCTGATTTCTATTCCTTCAGTAAATAAAGTCCAAGAAGCACATGCTTCTATTTCTTCACACAGTGTCTTCTGCCCATCCGGTATGAATCCCCAGCCAAAGAATCACCCTGCAGCACTCTAATACCACAGACAGGGCAGACCCCCAAAGCTTCTACCCTGAAATATACCCTCAACCCCAGCCAAGCCAGGCATCACTTCCTGTTCCTTGCTTGGTCTCAATTCCTGAGAATGCTACATTGACGGGTCCTGAAGGATTGGTTCAAAAATCCTTAGAAGTTTCTCACAGGCAGCACCCCTGGAGGAATCAAAGAGCAACTTGGTATCCTACTAGAACTTCCTGATCTCTGACTTTTCATTCTTCCTTAATCACACCATCGTGTGTTTTTCTGGGAACTGGGGAAGAGGAAACAGATGGGAAACGTCTGGGAGAGAGAAAAAGGAAGAAAAGCAAAGGAAAAGTGAAGTCAACTAAGGTATTCATACTTTTACATCTTTCTTGAAAGTGAACTATGAGACATCTTTCACCGGAATGCTTTCCTTTCCGTGTGTCTAAAAAATTTCCCTTTTAACACAAGTAGGCTTTCTTGGCATGTTAATCTAAAGCAGTTGTTCACTGTCCACCACCAGCATGCTATCTTTCACATTGCTTACTTTTCCTAAAGCTTTGCTATTGCTCATTAATGACTAACGAAAAAAATTGGGAAGAAAAAAAAACCAAAAACAACTTTCCAGGGTACATTCAAAGCTGGCAGGAGCACCTTCCTCAGCCAAACTAGGCTAAGCACAATAGTTTCTTTTCAGACTATGGCTGTGACTCAATTGACAAGTGACAATTATCCACAAACGGAGGGAACTGTGAGTCTGAGGGTTCAATAAATGTCAGAGATACAGGGCTGCAGCACCAGCAGTTCTGCTCTCTTTTCTTTATTACCAGACGGGAGGAGGCAGGGAACCTCTGAGGGGGAAATAAATGATCTTAAGTCTGTTGGAACCCATGGTGCTTTGCTCTGGGTAGATGCTGTTTATCTCCAATTGCACTGGGGCTGATGAGGCTAGTGGTTAGAGCAACCACTTTCAGATCCAGAATGCAGAGTTCAGGGGTTCATTGGATGCCCTAAAGACAGTTCAATATACAGAGTTTTAAAATAACAACAACAGTGATGCTGACCAGGAATTATGGACACACTGAGAATGGAGATGATTTTCCAGGACATCTCTCAAAAACACTGATTAGAAGACACCAGTCCATTCCTCCATGGCACTCCTCTGCCTCTCTTATACCAAACTCCTGTCCTTTGGCTTCAAGGCTCTTGTTCAGCCAGCTCCCTCTAACCTTGTCGCCCTCCTTTCCGGCTACTCCCCAACCTTTTTATGGTATTTGTTAAGCACATAGAGGACATGGGTTCAAATCCCAGCTCTGCCTCTTGTCTTCTGTGAGACTTCGGGCAAGTCACTTAACTTCTCTGGGCCTCAGTTACCTCATCTGTAAAATGGGGATTAAGATGTGAGCCCCTCGTGGGACAACCTGATCACCTTGTAACCTCCCAGGAAGTTAGAACAGTGCTTTGCACATAGTAAGTGCTTAACAAATGCCATCATTTTCATTATAATACACCTCGCATGTGGGGCTCCCCTTTTTACAGATGAGGTAACAGAGACAGAGAAGTTGAGTGACTTGCCCAAAGTCACACAGGAGACAAGTGGTAAGGCTGGAATTAGAAATCAGGTCCTTCTGACTCGCAGGCCCAGGCTCAATCCACTAGGCCTTGTTGCTTCCCAAGCTAGACAAACTCCACTCCGATACTCACCCCATTTCCCTCCCTGGGACAATCCTCCGATTCAAGTCCTCCTTGTTTCTCCTTCACACTTCTTTCAGGAAAAATTCTCCACCTCAGCACTAAGGGACAAGTTTGCTTTTCTCTGTCCAAAATTCTATCTTTTCTTGCAGTCTTAACTAGGATACAGTCAATCAATTTATAACTGCCATCTCAGAGATGACTAGCAGTGGAATGTCTACCTACTGCTTTATTGCAAGAAAGGAGTAACAACCTGGTTATGAACAACTCCTCACTCTCAGCTTCAAGGCTGTCCATCACCTCGCCCCCTCCTACCTCACCTCCCTTCTTTCCTTCCACAGCCCAGCCAGCACCATCCGCTCCTCTGCCGCTAACCTCCTCACTGTGCCTCGTTCTCACCTGTCCCGCTGTCGACCCCCAACCCATGTCCTCCCCCTGGCCTGGAATGCCCTCCCTCCACACATCCTCCAAGCTAGCTCTCTTCCTCTCTTCAAAGCCTTACTGAAAGCTCACTTCCTCCAGGAGGCCTTCCCAGACTGAGCCCCCTCTTTCCTCTCCCCCTCCCCAATCCCCCCACCCTACCTCCTTCCCCTCCCCCAGCACCTGTAGATATGTTAGTACAGATTTATTACCCTATTTTACTAGTACATATTTACTATTCTATTTATTTTGTTAATGATGTGCATCTAGCTTTACTTCTATTTATTCTGATGACTTGACACCTGTCCACATGTTTTGTTTTGTTGTCTGTCTCCCCCCTCTAGACTGCGAGCCCGTTGTTGGGTCGGGACCGTCTCTATATGTTGCCAACTTGTACTTCCCAAGTGCTTAGTACAGTGCTCTGCACACAGTAGGCACTCATTAAATATGATTGAATGAATTAACAACCCCAAACCTGCTGTGATTTGGGTTTGAAAGTTCAATCCAGGGTTGATCCTCCATCAGCCTCTTCCTTGGCTTTCAGAGCAAAAGGTCAGACAAGCTGAGAATTTACAGCCAAACCCCAAGGTACATGAAAGCTCATCCGTGGGTGGGAGAAGGGTCGCCAGGTCAATTCCAATCAGAGTGACTCAGGCCTTACCCTTCCCAGCTCAGGCAAGAATTCCCAGCCACAGCCTTCAGCAGGAAGTTGGAGGGTGTTTGGGGCTTGTTTTGTCTCCTGCTTCTTTTTGTTTGTGTGGGGTGTGGCTGTCCTCCTGGTTTGGCTTCCAGGTGACTGATTTAAGCTAACACATTCTGAAGCAGAAGACTGAGAACAATGGCAAGGGTAGACATAGTTCTCAGTTTATTTTGACCTTTCTAGTGGCAAATATTTTTATGTTTGTCTCCCCAATTAGAGTGTAAGCTCCTTATGGTCAGGGAATGTGTCCCTTCATTAACCTGTACTTCCCAAGTGCAGTTCACCATTCCAAGTGGGCACTCAAATACTAGTGCCATGATTTAATTCTATTTGTTCTGACGGTTTTGACACCTGTCTACATGTTTTGTTGTCTGTCTTCCCCCCTTCTAGACTGTGAGCCCATTGTTGGGTCGGGACCGCCTCTATATGTTGCCAACTTGTACTTCCCAAGCGCTCAGTACAGTGCTCTGCACACAGTAAGTGCTCAATAGATATGATTGAATGAATAAACCCAATTTGCCTGTATCAATCCCAGCACTTAGTACAGTTCCTGGCACATAGTAAGTGCTTATAAATACCACTATTATTATTATTATTATTATCATTTTGGCATCATGAGTAACAACATTTTACAAAGATGAGAGAGTCAAGGGGAGGACAGGATCTGGGTAGAAATATAAAGAGTTCTGTTTTGGACACGTAAAGTTTGAGGTGTCAGCAGGATATCCAAGTAGAGATGTCCTGAAGGTAGGAGGAAATACGAGACTGCAGAGAAGGAGAGAGATCGGGGCTGGAGATGTGAATTTGGAAATCATCCACACAAACAGATAATAGTTGAAGCCATGGGAGTGAATGAATTCTCCAAGTGAGTGGGTACAGATGGAGAACAGAGGGAATCCAGTCAATCATATTTATTGAGCACTTACTATGTGCAGAACACTGTACTAAGCAGGACACAGAACTGAGTCTTAAGGGACTTCTACAGTTAGGAGGCGAGAGACAGAGGCAAAGAAGGTGGAGCCGGAGAGGTAAGAGGAGAACCAGGAGAGGACAGTGTCAGTGAAGTCAAGATTGGATAAGGTTTCCAGGTTTAGAAGGATTAGGGTGGAGTAGTGGTTGTTGGTGTTTCTCAATCAAGTCTATTGGCAGCCTATTGTCCTTTGAGGAAATGGACAAGAGGGAACAGAACTGAATTCATAATTTGCAGTTTGGCTGCAGGATGATTTTTGAATACAGATTCTCAGTATTCTTAGTGCTCCCTTTCCAAGGCATTTAAGAAAGCACCCAGAATAAATGACCAGTAATCAGGGAAATATTAATTATAAAGGGAGAGTAAAGTAGTTACGAGAGAGGAGAGGAGAGAAAAATTGTAAGCACCTGTTAGCAAACATACGCTGTCTTTGAATGACCAGTATGTGGGTGTAGCTGAAGATACAAAGGCACAAATAAATAAATGCTAAATAAACAAATGCCAGCACCTGGTGCACACAAAGATCATCCTGTGCTATGCTGGTGTGTTTACTCTTTGCAGCACTTTAGATTTGCTTTTGATTCTTTACCTTGGTTTCATGATCTGTCCAAACTGTCTGAAGAATGATCAGCGTGATAGCTTAGTAATATGCAATAATAATTATGCCGATGGCATTTGTTAAGCACTTACTATGTGCAAAGCACTGTTCTAAGCACTGGGGAGGATACAAAGTGATCAGATTGTCCCACGTGGGGCTCACAGTCTTCATCCCCATTTTACAGATGAGGTAACTGAGGCACAGAGAAGTTAAGTGATTTGCCCAAAGTCACACAACTGACAGCATCGGTAGGTACTTTTGCAAGTACTCATTTGAATTTCTGTTTTTTTCCCCCATGGAAGGAGAAACACCTATCCAGGCAAGTGTCCAGATCAACAACATTTGAGCTGAAAACACAGGGAGCCTAGAAAAGCCAAGAAGCGCTTGAAATCATTACAAATAGATCAGTGACCCTATTACACAGGAGTCTGCTGAGGCCTGGACTGACACAGATGCACACAGGCTTAGCTCATGATTAAGTGCACCCTGAAGTTTCAGCTCTGGGGCCAGGGTCCTCATCAACCTGAGTGGCATTGACCATCGCATTTCATCTTGACCCTCCTCTTAGAGAAGACTCCAAATTGTTAAGAGGCAGGACATCTATCAACTTGGTTGTGGCTCTCTGGACTCTTACCCCAACAGCCCCACCCAATTTGTGGGAAGAATGGAAGAATGACAGAAGAAAGGAGGCTCAGAGAAGGAGGAGTGAATGAGAGGAAAAAGCAAATGCTGGAAGTCAATCATTGGTATTTACTGAGCATTTACTCGGGCAGAGCACTGTACTGAACTCTTGGGAGATACAATTCCTGCTCTCATGGAGCTTACAATCTAGTGGGGGAGACAGATGTTAAAATAAATTCCAGACAGGGGAAGCAACAGAGTATAAGGATGTTTGTATAAATACTGTGGGGCCGAGAAGCCTGTTAAAGTTTGCAGTGGGGGTAATAATAATTGTGGTATTTGCTGAGCACTATGTGCCAGGCGCTGGGGTGGATACAGCAAATCAGGTTGGACATAGTCAGTTTCTCACATGGGGTTCACAGTCTCACTCCCCATTTTCTAGATGAGGTAACAGACCCAGAGAACTGAAGTGACTTGCCCAAGGTCTCACAGCAGACAAGCGGAAGAGCTGGGATTAGAAAGCAGGTCCTCTAACTTCCAGGCCCTTGCTCCCATCCACTAGTCCACACTGCTTCCAAGATCCAAGTGTACAGAGGACACAGAAGGGAGGAGAGATCTTCCTGGAGGAGATACGCTTTTAATAGGGAGGCATTTGTATAAGCAGCTTCTAGGCTCACTCCTGTATCCCTTCTGGCATCAGTATGGCCTTCGGAACAGGTAAAGTGGTTACTGTCCATGATAGTAAAGGCAACAGAAATTTGGTAACGTGGAATCGTGGGGCATGGATGCCTACAGTGACTGGGCTAGTTCAGAATCTGAAGTGGGGGCTTCTGAAGCATTAAATCCTAGAAACACTTGAGGGGTACAAGCCAGTCCTGACCTCTCCACCCCTTTGGCTCTTTGCTCCCTAAACCTGCAAGCCCAAGATGCTGACTTGATCGGTGAGGGGTAACACACAGAAATGGAGTGAGGCTAGATTGTAAGCTCCATGAGGGCAGGGAGTGTATCTCCCAAGATTTCAGTACAGTGTTCTGCCCAAGTGCTCAGTAAATACCAATGATTGACTTCCAACGTTTGCTTTCTCCTCTCATTCCGACACATTTTGCCCTGCCTCCTCCCCCTCCTCTCTCCTTCCCCTAAGGGCAACTGAAGCAGTGGGAAGACTAATGACTCAACTCCAGGGTCCTTTCTTTAACCGGTTTTACCAATGTATGCTCTCTTGCTTACTGTTGCTGCAATCCAGTTACCATTGCCTCTGCCGACTCTCATATAAACTGGGAGTTCCCATGTAGGATGGAGAATGTGCCCGATCTATTATATTTGTATCTACCCAATGCTCATCACAGTGTTGGCATGTATGAAGCACTTAATAAATACCATAACTTAATAACTCAATACCATAACTAACCCCATTACTTTACGCTGGAATATATTTCGAATCAAAAGGCAGTGTTTTGCCCCCACTTTCTAGATGAGAAATTGAAAACTATTAAGGCCTATTCATTCTCAGGCCAATTCACTGCAACTCTTCACATTATTCGACAGAGTGACGTGAAAAACACCCCCTTTAATGGAAGATGGCTTGTACCCAGGCCTCTCTTTAAATGGGCCACCCTACATTTTGCCCCACTCTTTTCCAAAGGCCCTTTGGCCTCGTCATCTATACCACACTGGAGGTTCAACCCAGAAGATAACCAGAAACCAACCTCCCACCCCAATTTACAAGGCTCAAGAGTGTGACTGGATCTCCCAGCCCAGCTTTGCCCACAGGCCTGCACCTGCTGACAGAGGTGGTCACAGAAGATGACACAAGTGATGAGCCAGCCCCAAAACTACCACTACCTGAGACCCACCGCGTCTCCTGGAAACATCAGCTGTTTTCTTAGCCTCTCCCCAGGCCTGTGGTGGGTCGACATTTTGTTTAGAAGACTACTTGGGGCTGTTTATGTTGCCGGCAAGCCCAGTGCACCGCAGACCTAACACTGCCACCTCTTTGTTTACATACCTCTATTTCAGGACATTACACCCTCCTCTCCTAATGTTCCAGTGAGTTGGAGGGACTTCTCCCCTCTCTTTGGCCTTTCTTGGAAGGTTTCTTAATTACACTGCTCAACCATAGTCATTTGCAAGCCACCCAGGAGACCTCTTTCAGTCCCTTGTTTAATTATACCTACACATGCTTATGTAAATACACAGTTAATTGGAGTCATTCTTTTACTAGAGGTATGGGCCAAGAAGCCTCTAGAGAAGTAACTATGGGAGGTACCTTTCGACTATGCAGAGTGTCAGCACTGCGGTGCATTTGACTCAAGCCTCACTCTTCAGATCTTCAGTTCACCCCTTCCCTTCTTCCCACGGGAAACATACAAGCATCTACTGAAAGTAAAACATTACCCTTTTATATTACAAACAACTATTTTGTTTGGTTTGAAAGGAAGAGATTATTAAGTCTTTACCCCACACAAATTTCTTCATCTAAACTATTTCTATGGCTACTGGAATCCAGTCCTCTGATGAAGAAAATTCTCCAGGACATTCTCAATTTTTGCTCTGTAGTCTGGGGTGTCTCAGACATTTTAGAGCTACCAAAATCTCAAGCAATAGAACCTCCAATTTCACATTGCAGTTTCAAAGAACTCCTCCAAATCATCTAGACTCTAAGCTCATAGTGGTCAGGGAATGTGTCTGCCAACTCTATTATATTGTACTCTCCCAAGAGTTTGGTGCAGTGCTTTGCAAATAGTAAATAATAAATACAATTGATGATGACATCCAAGATAAACGTGACAGTGAACAACAACTGTATTTGGGTGTCACAAATGCTCTCCCTCACTAGGAACATTTCTCACTTCAAACAGGGCTTAACAGCTTAAACACCCAAGGTAGATTTGCTTCTCATCACCAATAGTATATATCAAGCACCTGCAAGGTTCATAGCACTGTGCTAAGCGCTTGGGAACATGCAATAGGAGGACTTGTTTCCTGCAACAGAGGAGCTTGCAATCTAATGGGAGACCCAAGAAGGGACAAAATGCTAACAGAACAGATCAGAGATGCAAATAATAAAAATAGAAATAAGCAATAAAACAGAGAGTCGCTTGACATAACAGTTCCACAAAGTCAAACAAATTTTATGGACAGAGACCTTCCTGTTTGGCAAATTCCTCAGACTGGCCATTTTTGAGCCAGTTTATCAGAATGACTATACTCTGTCTCAAGCATACAAAGGCTCAGTTTCAACGCTGGTAGCAAAGAGGAGGTGGGGCAGATGAGAAGGCAGGGTGGGACTCTCTCTGCAGCCAGGTCGGGGAGGGGGTCAAGGGTCTAGAACTCCTGCTTTGCATTTCCTGCAGGATTCGCTTCTCCCAGGGCTCCAGATCTGTTCTTCCCACATCTCCACCCCATAGGGCTGGAACAGTCCCAGGCTTTGATCTGGGATAAGCAGCAGCTAAGTAGCATGCCCCGCCCCAGACACCTTCCTGGTGGCATCCAAACTGCTCCCACATGCTCCTTTCCTCCTGTAGTTTCTGCTTTTGCTAGAGTAAAGGTATAGGTCAGCTAGTCCTGCGACTTGGGAAAGAGGGAATCTGATAGCCCTTCCCCAGAGTTTCTGCTTTTGCTCAGGAAAGAGTTCCTGGGCTCCCCAAAATCTTTGCCATTGCAGTACATGGCAGAGAGCATGCCTCATCCCTGTCACCCTCCCCCACTAGCATACTTCTCCTCTACTGCCCCCACATCTTGTGTCACTGGAGCAGGGGGACTCAACGGGTAGACTTGCCTTCCAATCAGGTCCTGCCTGCGGTTTAAAAAAAAGCAAAAAACCCAAACGAACTTACAGTCTAGAGGGATGACCTCACAGGTTAAAGGACTCAGTGTTGCCAGAAATCCAGGTGGCCCAACCTGAAGCCCCTCCAGCCATAACTGCATCACTATGCAGAGTGTCCATTAGCATTCACAGAGGCTGAACAGGCTAAAAGCACAGATTCTACAGGATTATAAAGGAAAAATCTCTTCTGTTTTTACTGTAAATTTATGAGGGTTCTCATATTTGAGGGCTAGCAATATCTCAGGTGTTCACACTGACTCCTCCCTGAACTTTCTATTAAGTTCTCCCTCTAAGCTCATACTCATTTTTCCAAACAAACCTCCAAGGTTTCTTTCTGGTTCACAAAATTGTGGGTGCCTGATGTCATCTTGCTTTCCTTTGTTTAGAACCAGAAAGGTATGATTCTTCTTCACTAGAGCACTATCCCTAAATGTGTTGGGATTTCAGCAACGGCATCTGTCAGCAACCAAGTCTATCAACTGCATTATTTTCGATATCCTGGGGGACCCAGAAAGGGAATGATGGCCAGTCAAATACCGAGCAGTGGCCATGGCCATGATTTTTCAGACATCTCCAAATTTCTCAAAATTTGGAAATAGTTTGCCTTCCTCCCCCAGTTTTTACAAGTTGGAAAATTTACTGAGAGATATGGGACTAGTGTTTCCTGGGGAACAGACTGGATAAGGTGGGGTGCGGGAGAACAAGAGTAGATTTTTTTTTTTTTTTTTTACATCTGCCAAGGGAGAGGAGTCCCCCAAACAAGGACAAGCACCCAACCCAGGTGACGCCAACACACAATGGAAATTCAAATCCTGAGCTTACTGAAAGCCTTTTGAAAGCCTGCCCAGCTGTAGCATAGTCTGTCAGTCTGTCAATAGTATTTATTGAGCACTTATTGCGTGAAGAGCACTGTACTAAGTGCTTGGGAGAGTATAACAATGTAACAGATACATTTCCTGCCCATAACGAGCTTACAGCCTAGTGGGGAAGACAGACATTAATATAAATAAATTACAAATATGTACCTAAGTCCTGTGGAGCTGGGAGAGGGGATGAATAAAGGGAGCAGGTCAGGGTGACACAGAAGGGCATGGGAGAAAAGGAAAAGAGGGCTTAGTTAGGGAAGGCCTCTTGGAGATGAACCTTTAATAAGGCTTTCAAAGGAGATGAGGGTAGAAGAGTAATTGTCTGTTAGATATGAAGAAGAAGGGCATTCCAGGATAGAGGAATGACATGAGCATATATGCACAATTGTTCTTGGACACCTTTCCTACTATTTTTCACCCCAACAGTATTTGCATGCCCAGGCATTCTCTTCTTCACTAACCCTGTAAAAAGTTTACACATAACACCCTGAGAGCCCCTTTCAGTGGCTTCTAGGCCAAGGCAAGGGAGGAAAGGAGCAGAAGCTTGTATCAATAAACATGTTATTCCAAGTGGTTGGAGGGGAAGATTCTGCCCTGCAAAATTCCTTCCAACCACCACGTGATGAGACAAAAACAAACCCCAAACAGCTAAGATGAGGACCACTTACAAATGGGAGAGACACTGAGAACTTCAACATTATTCCTAGCCACAGAGTCTGTCTCTGACAAGAACAGTCCCATTCCTCAAGTCTGGAAATTGGGGTCCAAACTTTCCAGAGGGAACATCTTGGAGGCAGAGGGGTTGGAAAGCCATGAGAAAGCCAAATGTTCGGTCTCTTGGATTGGTTTTTTGCAGAACGCTTTAATATTCTGTAAACTTCAGGATTGCACAATCCTCTGTTAATGACCTGAATGAAGTCTTTTATATATAACCAGCTAGGATCTGGGTATGGTCCACGGCCTGAATAGTTGCTTACATATTTTGACCCTAGGTTAGCTCAATTTAATAGCTGTGGTTGTGTCTTGCCCTTCTCAGCCCCAAATGTTACTCAAGACCCTCTGAGACAAGTGACAAAGAGGCAGGGTGTCAAAACGGGATTCACATGGAAACAGAAAATCAGTTCCCTTCAGGAACCTTTGAACAAACACAGCCCACGATGGGTTAACAAGAGGCATTCTCTAGGACTGCAAATGATGTGACAGGCAAGCCTGCTCATTGACTGCAAATACAAACATGCCTTGTTGAATCTGAGATGTCTTCGCTTTTCATCTGGATCCCATTTCAAAGAGGCAGAAGAGCTCTTCCTCCTGACCCTGGGAGAAGGGAGGAGGGAGGATGCCAAGGAAATGCTCTACCTTCCAAACCCTCTTCTGAAAAAGTGCTTTTCCTCTGGATTCAAGAATGAATTTCCTGCCATTCATGGGCCTGGTGCTGACACCTGATCCTGAACTGCTCAACGGCTCGATCTTTCCTTCCTTGTTGGGGAGAGAACCTGGTTTTTAGCTGGCAGCCAGGGGCCAGAGGATTTGAAGACTAATTACACGTCGGAGATCAGTCCTTAGTAGGCATATAGGAGTAGATTCATACACTTGATGCAAACACAGCTTCCCTTATCAAGGATCCTGGGAGTATTTACGCACTTAGGGATTACAACCTCATCCCACAGCTGGAGGAGAGTATGTTACAGATGATGGAGAGGCTGCGGAGTTCCAAACACACCAAACCCAAACACACCATCTAAAGCACCCACCCTGGACTCTAGATGGCAAAGCATCTTTAATTGTGTTATATGTTAAGTTTTCACTATGCGGCAAGCACTGCACTAAGTGCTGGGGTAGATATGAAATCATCAGGTCCACTGTGTTTGTCCCACATGGGGCGCACAGATTAAGAGGGAGGGAGAAAAAGTATTGAATCTCTATTTTACAGACAATGGAACTGAGGCCCCAGAAGTTAAGCTACTTGCCAAAGGTCGGAATTAGAACCCAGCTCTCCTGACTCCCCATTCTGTGCTTTTTCCATTAGGCCACTATTTCACTGTTTTAACACCCCTAAAGTCCAGTGATCCCTATCTTAGAACCACAGGGAAGAAATTGAGAGAAAGTGGATTATTTGGCCTGTTTTTCCTTTGGATTCTTGGATACCAGATTAGAACTGCTGCCTATCCACAGGATCATTTCTCTCATTCAGTGGTAGGAAACCTCACTTCTTTAAGATCTTAGCCCCTGAACCCTATTGTAGACAACACTTCTGCTGTGTCCCCATCCTTCCAGGGTCATTTCCCAGCTCAGGGGCTTTCCCCACAACTAAGTAGTCCAATTCCTCGACCCAGGGCTCCCCTTTGATTAGCTATGAGAAGCTTTGAGAAGCTATGAGAAGCTTCTCCCCTTGGAGAAGCAGCGTGGCTCAGTGGAAAGGAGCCCGGGCTTTGGAGTCAGAGGTCACGGGTTCAAATCCCAGCTCTGCCAATTGTCAGCTGTGTGACTTTGGGCAAGTCACTTCACTTCTCTGTGCCTCAGTTACCTCATCTGGAAAATGGGGATGAAGACTGTGAGCCCCATGTGGGACAACCTGATCACTCTGTAACCTCCCCAGCGCTTAGAACAGTGCTTTGCACATAGTAAACGCTTAACAAATACCATCATTATTATTATTATTATTATTATTATTATGTTGCTGGTGGAAACACCAATAATAATAATAATGGTATTTGTTAAGCCTTTACTCTGTGTCACACACTGTTCTAAGCTCTGGGGTATATATAATAGAATCAGGTTAGACACAGTCTCTGTCCCACTTGGAGCTCATAGTCTTAATTCTCATTTTACGGATGAGGTAACTGAGGCACTAAGAAGTGAAGTGATTTGCCCAAGATCACACAGCAGACAAGTGGTGGAGCCGGGATTAGAACGCAGTTCCTTCTGACTCCCAGTCCTTGGTCCCTGACCCAATTTCCTTTCCCTCAGAAATGGGGTTATTAGGAAAGAGCCACTTTTCTAGCCACTTCTGATGTTTTCTTCTCCCCCTTCCCATGTGTGACCCTATCTTGAGGGAACGTGTCTGTTAAACTGTTGTGTTGTCCTCTCTGAAGTGCTCAATAAAAAAAACTGACTGACACTACCCCAGTGCTTGTTCGATGTGCGGGGGGGAGGGCGGGCTGGGGAGAGAGAGTAATATAATCCCAACTGCCCCATTTCTGACACAATTGAAGTCAGTGGCAAACATGGGGCAAAACTAACATGCATTTTGTTCTTGCCTGTCAACCATCTCCACAGATTGTGAATAACTGACTAGACCCAAATTACTACTGTGTTCCTAACAGAATTCACCGAGTTTCCCTCATCCTGCCCAAGGGAACAAAGCAGATTCATTCATTCCAAATGAAAAGATATTAGAATCAGGAGCAAAGGACATCTGTTTCTTTGCTCCAGACTTCCTTCCATGTTTCATGGGGACAAAGGAAGAAGGTGAAATACCCGAGGAAGACAAAGTGGAAGAGGCACAGGAAAAATAACCAAGAGGAACTGCACTACACCCCTCAACACCTATCCACTTGCCACTCGGAGCCATGTAGAGGAACATTCATTTTTCTTACATTACCAATTGCCTTCTGAGAGGCCTCTGGGAATCAATTTCTTTTTTTTTTTAACTGGAGACACTATTACCCTCTGGCACATCAACATAGGCATCTTTCTGATCCTCCCACGTTCAAATGCCTAGTCCAACAGGTGTTTGGTCCCCAAAAGGCCCACCCCTCAGAATTAGTCAAGCCCAAGAGCGGAAGTGAATTCCAGAGACCCGCACCCTCCGTGAAATATGTTCGATGCTAGCCCATAGTGGAATGGAGAGGGAGTGGAAAGGGAGGGGAGAATTCCAACTGAAGGAGCTTAGAGAAGGAGAGAGAGGCAGTCACAAGAGATAGAGTCTGATGACACTAAGATGCAAAGCAGGTGAGGTTTAGAATACCAAGTCACAGCTGGATGTGGGATGTGTGTTCTGTCCCATAAAAAACAATTTTAAATATTGCTATTCTATTGCCTAGTCACCCAACCTTTTAAAGAAAGAGCTTTGGTGTTTATTTGATCCTGATTGATAAGAGAGCAAGAGGAAATGCCTTCTCCGGGCTCAACAGGCAAGGTTTCTTGTGATTATTTCACTTTGATCCTTCCCTGGATTATGGCTGTTTTCTTTCCCTCACACTGGTTCAGAAGTTGGGGCTGACACACTGGGTGAGCCCCCAAAGCAGGCTGGAAGTGACCCTGCATTGCAAAGGCTCCACTTACGCTCCTAGAGTAGCAGATTAGATCAACAAATCCTTGGGAGCCTAGAGCACCTTTCTGGTTTCAACTCAGGGCTCAGGAGCAGAAGGTAGCAGGGTTGGGTAAAACTGAAGGGCCACTGTCCTCTGACTGCAGCTTCTAGGCACCATGGATCACATTCACAGCCTGCATTCTGTCCCAGGGCCAGCGCATCACACAGCTTCACACTGCCAAGTAATCCTCAAACCAAAAAATATCTATTCTTTGCTTTGAGGAGCTTGGCGAAACTGGGAGTGCTTTTGGAGTTTGACTCCCAGCTTCTAGGAACTGTGGGTGTTTTACACTTTTTAAGTTTCTCTTCTCCCTTGGGGGCACTACAACTGAAGCAATCCTCTTCTCCCAGTTAGCTAATGCTGTCCCTGTTTCTTGGGGAATCATGTGATTAGGACAGCACACCAAGCCCTGAAACATAGCATACAACTTCATGCAGATCACCCCTGGAACAGAGCAAAAACACCAAAGGAGAGTAAAGAACTGTCAGATGAAGCTTAGTTTATTTTCTAATATAACTTCCTCACTCCTTTGGATAGTATCCAGGGGAAAAGCTCCAATTTAAACTTCATTTTCCCTATCCTTGAAAGAATATTTCTTTTTTTTTCCATTGATCAGCTAGCAACCTAATGGTTTTCTGCCTGCTTTATACTGTACCCAGTGGCTTTCTCTCTCTTTCTTTAAATAGTAGTTAAGCACTATGTGCTAAGCACTGTGCTAAACATTCATTCATTCAATTGTATTATTGAGCGCTTACTGTGTGCACTGGGGTAGATACTGGGATCTAGTTGTTAAATTTCACACTGATGCTTTGATAGGATGCAACACTGAGATCCTAATTCCACAGCTGGGGCACAGAGACATTAAGTGACTTGCCCAAGGTTACACAGCAGACAAGTGGCAAAGCTGGGGTTAGGACTGATCTTTTGTGATCATGGGACTGTACTTTTGGAAAAAAGGCACCATAGCATCTGTGAGGTGAAGAGGAAGAGCCACAGGCATCACCAACATCCTCTAAAATCGATGGTCACAGTCAAAATAAAAAAACCCAGACTTCAGATGGCTACAGTGGAAAAGACTACTTGTCATGACACTTCGTCCACTCTCATACACACAAATTACCATATCATTCTATGCCTCTTTGATTAAAAACAAGGGGTGTGAGTTCTTTGTGGGCTGGGAATGTGTTTACCAACTCTGTTCTATTGTACCCTCCCAAGCAGTACAATGCTCTGCACATAGTAAGTGCTCAGTAAATACAATTGATTGATGTTTATCTGTGAAATACACTTTTGTCTGCCATACCACTCTAAAGTATAATGCCAGGTCATCAGCTAAGCAAATTAGGCTGGGTTATTATTTGGTTGTGAACCTCTTTGGGGAAATCCATGTGCTGTAGGAAGTGATCCTTGATTCAGTCAACTGACACAGTTTATTGAGTATCCACTGAAGGACACTACTAAGTGATTGGACCTTCAAATATGGGATTTTTCTCTCCCTGAACCACACTCTTGGAGGGACCCAATTGTTACCTGCACCTAGTAGGGAAGAAAGTATTTAGACTGCAAACTGTTTCTAGGTGGATCTGGCAGAAGAGGGGAAACAGGGTGGAAAATAATGCTCTCAACCAATTCTCTCCATTTAAGATCAGGGTTTGATTTCTCTCATTCTGTATTGCATTTGACATGTACAAAACTTTTTCCATTCACAGGGCTGTTGGCGCAGTGAAGTAAGGCAGTTTGTTGCTTACTCTGCTAATTGTAGGAGAAGAAATATTTCAGGGCTATGGTGCGAGAGGGGATTTCTTTCTTTCATTCCTGCATATCATTTCCTATTTGATGCTCTTCTTGACGAAGGAGGGCTTTTCTGTTTCTCCCTCACACCTCCTACTCTTGGAATTGTGTATTTCACTATATGCAGTTACTCCTTTGGCATCTCCAATGATATAAAACTGAACACATATAGACTTTAGAGTGTGTTGCATGCTTAAGGAGGGTGGAGTGAGGGGACAGATGGATTGCTGCTGGATTATTCTTGCTAAATATTTTGTGAATGCAAGCAGTGGCCTTAACACTGGCCAAGTCAGAAGATCTGTGTTCTAATACTGTCAGATGCCTGCTGTGTGATCTTGGGCAAGTCACTTAACTTCTCTATGCTTCAGTTTCTTCATCTGTAAAATGAGGATTAAATCCTACTCCAGACTTCTTCTGTAATTTAACAAAGGTTCTAGATTTTTCAAACAGCAATTTTTCTCCCTGACCCCCAGCCTACTTAACTAGTTGTATTTGCATCACGTTCCTGATTATCTTGATTCTACCTAATGCACAGTACAAACCTTGGCACATAGTAAGCACTTAATACCACAGGAATTATTACCCCTGAAAGAAGGTGAATTTCCACCATCTCACTTAAGTGACTCAATTCAAAATGAATCCTTACAAATCCACTTTGTAAGCAGTCGGAGGACCTGGGTTCTAATCTTGGCTCTGTCACTTGCCTATGTGACCTTGGGTAAGTCAACTGCTCTGTGCCTCAGTTCCTTCTTCTGCAGAATGGAGATTCAATACCTGTTCTCTCTCTTACTTAAACTGTGAGCCCCATGTGGAACTTGATTATCTTGTATCTACCCCAGCACTTAGTTCAGTGCCTGGTACATAATAAGTGCTTAATGAATATCATTTAAAAAAAAAATCCATCATCTACTCTCTATTAGCCATAACAGAGTGGAAGGTCACAGAATCTGAAAATCTATTAATAATAGTGATATTTATTAAGCACTTACTATATGCCAGGCACTGTATTAAACACTGGGGTGGATACAAACAAATCAGGTTGAACATATTCCCTGTCCCACATAGGACTCATAGTCTTAATCCCCTTTCTAGACTGGGAGCCCACTGTTGGGTAGGGACCGTCTCTATATGTTGCCAACTTGTACTTCCCAAGCGCTGAGTACGGTGCTTTACACACAGTAAGCGCTCAATAAATATTATTGAATGAATGAATCCCCATTTTATAGATGAGAAGCAGCGTGGTTTAGTGGTAAGAGCCCGGGCTTGTGAGTCAGAGGTCATTGGTTCAAATACTGGCTCCCTCACATATTGGCTGTGTGACTCTGGGCAAGTCACTTAACTTCTCTGTGCCTCAGTTCCTTCATCTGTAAAATGGGGATTAATACTGTGAGCCCCATGAGGGCCAACCTGATTACCTTGTATTTACCCTAGTGCTTAGAACAGTGCTTGGCACATAGTGAGTGCTTAACAAATACCAACATTCTTATTATTATGAGGGAGGCCCAGAGAAGTGAAGTGACCTTCCCAAAGTCACACAGCAGACAAGTTCATTCAGTCAGCCAATCATATTTATCAAGAGCTTACTGTGCACAAAACAAAGTACTAAATGCTTGGGAAAGTACATTGTAACAACAGACACATTCCCTGCCCACAATGAGCTTAGTCTAAAGCTGGAGATAGACACTAATATAAATTACATATATGAACATAAGGTACATAAGACATGTACATATAAGTGGCAGAGCTAGAATTAGAACCCAGGTCCTTCTAACTCCGAGGCTCATGCTCTATCCACTAAGCCATGCTGCTTCTGAACAGCAACAACTCCTTCTGCTTCCCAAACCTTTCCAGTGGGAGATGATAAAATCTGAAAACCTATTAATGAACAGCTTCAACTCCTTCCCAAACCTTTCCCAGAATTAATGGCAAGGAGTAAACTGACTTATTTTAATTATCAAAGCCTCTTCTCTTTCCTGCCAAAGAGTTTACCAGAGAAGGAAAGGCGGGGAAAGACTCCTAAATCCCAGAAAATCCACAATCCAAATAACCGGCCTCAGAACAAACCTGAGTTGAAAGACTCACTGGATTCCAGGCAACTCCGACATAAAGCAGGATAGGTTACAAACTGTCTCAAACATCTTCACAGTTCCGAGTTCAAAAGACAACCTCAACTAGAGAGGAGACCTATTTCATTCCTTTAGGGAAGAAGTTCTCATTCTTTTTGCAGACACCTGGCAACAGTCACCAAGAAGCCGGCTGAGGGCCTAGTTTGCTTTTAGTTCGTTTCTCTCACTGTCAGAAGTTTGTGAAAGTGTTTGGGAAACACTGAGTTAGGGGCACTTTGAAAGTGATTCTCCAGCCAAGTCCAGAAAGTAAAATGAGAGAAAACCTCTTTAAAAAAAAGAACAAAATGGTGGGGGGGGGGGGGGGAGACTTCCTTTTTCCCCACTCAGATAAATGATAAAATGAAACAATACCTTGAATATGAACATGCAGTTTCATACTGGTGCCTAAACTCTGAAAATGACCACAGCAAACCAATAGGTTAAGGTAGACGGAAGAATTATTTGAGGATCACTTAAGTGATCTAGGCACCAACTCCCAAGCCCCGTGGCAACCCCTAGGCAGACTATTTAATGGTTCTCTGAGGCCCGTGCACGCGTTAATAGGTACGGCCCACCCATCCCCTAATTAGCTCCCAGGTGTCGGGAAGCACGTGCCCTGATCACATCTAATTGTCACTTGGAATTTCAAATTTCTTTATTTAAATGCAGCTTTCAGACCGCGGTCTGCAGTTTCACCTGAGCTTAAGCCTCAGCTTTTACAGACTATGGTGTGTGCTATGTTTGCTTTGGCTTATTTACTAGTAATTGGGAATGGTGAGAAGGGAGAGCTCCTATCTTATCTTAGAGAAGCAGCCTGGCTCAGTGGAAACAGCACAGGCTTGGGAGTCAAAGGTCATGGGTTCAAATTCCGGCTCCGCCAATTGTCAGCTGTGTGACTTGGGCGAGTCAGTTAACTTCTCTGTGCCTCAGTTATCTCAACTATAAAATGGGGATTAAGACAGTGAGCCCCACGTGGGGCAACCTGATCACTTTGTATCCTCCCCAGCACTTAGAACAGTGCTTTGCGCATAGTAAGCGCTTAACAAACACCATCATTATTATTATTGTTATCTGTCTGCTTTTTATCAGTTGGTAAATCAAACAATAGCACTGATGGTTTTCTTTGTGCTGTGCCCTGTACATTTTTAACCACTTAATCAGTAGTAAAATTTTTAAAAATTTATAGATGGCATTTGTTAAGCACTTACTATGTGCCAGGAACTGTACTAAGTGCTGGAGTAAATACAAGATACAAAGCTGGATACAGTCCATGTCCCACATGGGGCTCAGAGTCTTAATCTCCATTTTACAGATGAGATAACAAGATAAGTGACTTGCCCAAAGTAACACAATAGATAAGTGGCAGAGGGGGGATTAGAACCCAGGACCTTTGATGCTCAGACCCGGGCCTTTGCTCTTTCTACCAGGCCATGCTGCTTCTCAGTGCCCTTGATTTTAAAAGACACCCCTGCTGACAGTAAAATTGGTGTCACCACCACGCTATAAGCAAGCTCACAGAAACCCAGGATATAGATGGGGCAATTGATTAATCAATGCTATTGACTGAATGTCTATTGTGTGCAGTTCACTGCAGCAGTGTGACCTAGTGGAAGGCAACAAGGCCTAGTAAAAAGAGTATGGGCCTGGGAGTGGAGAACCTGTGTTCTAATCCTGACTCTGCCACTTGTCTGCTGTACAATCTTGGGCAAATCATTTAACTTCTCTGTGCCTCAGTTCCCTCATCTGCAAAATGGGGATTTAATGCCTGTGCTTCCTCCTACTCTCTTAGCCCTGTATGGGACCAGATTATCTTGTATCTACCTTAGCCCTTAGTTCAGTGCTTGGCAGCTAGTAAGTGCTTTACAAATATCACAGCAATTATTCTCATTGATCTAAATGTTCGGAAGAGTGCGATAAAGTTAGTAGATAGGATTCCTGTCCTCAAGGAGCTTAGAGTTTACTGGAGGAGACAACTCTTAAATATAGGAGGAAGATGGGGAAAGGAGATTTATGCCTGAGCTATTGCTTAAATAATGGAATACACAAGATGTGTGCCAAATGATTCTAAAAAATTATGAGTAGCATTTATCCCTGAATGCTGCAGGGATTTTGAGGGGTGACTTTGTTTTGTTTTGTTGTCTGTCTCCCCCTTCTAGACAGTGAGCCCGTTATTGGGTAGGGACTGTCTCTTTATGTTGCCGACTTGTACTCCCCAAGTGCTTAGTACAGTGCTCTGCACACAGTAAACGCTCAATAAATACAATTGAATGAATGAATGCTATTCTCACTATACTTTTCCTGTGTCTTAATCTAGCTCTGAGCAAGGGAAAAGTCTGAACTGCTTCTTGTGCGGGAGACTGACTTGGATGTGATGAGGAGATCTGAGAAGGTGGATGTGGATTGGAAATGGGTGGAAACTATCTGGAATGGTAGCTAGCCTGGGCTGCTCCAAGATAGGCAATTATCTGGAAAATATCCTCAGCTAGATTGCCAATCCTGGGTTTAGCATACAAACTATGAGGACTTGTCATTGGCTGCTATATTTTCTTTACCAATATTGAGAATTGTGATATTCCTTCAGCACTTATTATGTGCTGAACACTATGGTAGGCCCTACTGTAGATACAAGACAATCAGGTCACAGTCCCTATCCCATATGGGACTCACAGTCTGAGTGGGAGGGAGATCAGCTATTTAATTCCCCTTTTTCAGAGGAGGAAACTGAGGCGCTGAGAAGTTAAGTAATTTGCCGGAGGTCACACAGCAAGCAGAACAGGGGTTAGAACCCAGGTCCTCAGACTTGCAAGCCCGTGGTCTTTTCACTAAGCCACACTGCTTCTGAACCTCTATTTCCATAAGGGGCACTGAGTTTTTAGTAAGAAGTGAATTGCAGGCACTCTGACTTCTGTAAAATAGGTCCAAGGCAGAGCATTCAGGTGATGGACTGTGTGCATAGGATGGAAACTTATATTGCCTTGGAATGCCAGAGCTGAAAAGAATAATAATGATTTGTTATATTTGTTAAGAGTTTACTAAGTGCTAAGCACTCTGCTAAGCTTTAATGTAGATACCATCAGACCTGTCATGTTCTCTTTGTATTTGCTAAGCACCTCCTAATGTGCCAGGTACTGTATTAAGCACTGGGGTAGATACAAGATTGTCAGGTCAGATACAGTCCTTGTCTCACATAGGGCTCACAACTTTAATCCTATTTTATAGGTGAGGTAACTGAGGCACAGAGAAGTTGTTACTTATCCAAGGTAAATTTTATATAGCAAAAACATGGCAGAGCTAGGATTCGAACCCAGATTCTCTAACTCCCAGACTTGTGCTCTTTCTATACAGTAAGCTCTCAATAAATACCATTGATTGATTGATTTAATGCCCATCTTACAGGTGAAAAAACTAAGGATCAGAGAAGATAAATGACTTTCCCAAGGTCGCAGAACAGGCATGTGGTAGAGCCCGAATTAGAACCCAAGTCTACTGACTCCCAGTCTTCTGTTTATTTCCACACTGCTTCTCAATATAGACTCATTAGTATTTTTCATTATGGTAATTTTACACACTATGAGCCAGGGAAAAACTGTTCCAGTTTTCATGAATTAAGAAGCATTGTGGCTTAGTAAAAAGAGCAAGGGCCCAGGAGTCGGGGATCCCAGCTCCACCATCAGCCAGCTGGGTGACCTTGCTCAAGTCACTCGACTTCCTCAGTTTCCTCATCTGTAAAATGAGGATTAAATACCTTCCCCTTATTATTAGTAGTACTGTAATAAACCCCGGGGTAGATCCAAGACAATCAGATCACACACAGTCCCTGTCCTATTCAGAGCTCACTCTAAGAAAGAAATTTCCTTCCCAGTAAGGACAATAACGTATCGCTATGTAATTATGTAACAATTATAAAACCCCTACAGTGAGCTGAACAATTCTCTCTCTGCCTTTCCAATTACATTTGCCTAGCTGACCATTTGTGGACTACACTGCTGTTGCTTCCTCACCAACTACCCTTAAACAGCCTGAGGATTCAGTGCCACTAAATCTCATCACTTCTTGCAAAAAAAAAAGGGGGGATTTTTAGGTGCCTAGGAAAAAGGGGGTATAGGTGTGTTCTGTTTCTCTCCCCCTTGGAGAGCCATTGCCAGTGCCTGTCCAGAACCGTGAATAACTGCAAGCTGCTAGAAAATGTGGCTTTACTTTGCACGGTGCATACTGGAAATGAAAGATATTAATAGATTCCTGAAGAACGATTGCCATGCTGGATTGGGCTGCTGATTTGGTTAGCATTAACATCTTTTATGAGTATTGGCCTAAACCCCAGGCTTCCAAGCAGGGAAGAAATAAAAGACCCTTTCATGTACCTACCCAATTGTGCAGTGAAGGAGGGGTAAGGATCACACCTCACACTAGGAAATGATAATGCTGCAGCCTCCGGGGCTGACTGAGCTGGGGTGATCGAAGGTTGAAGTCAGAGCATAAAGCTAAAGAATGTGGCACTGGATAAAAGGATTGGGCCCAGTTTATCAGACAGGCAAAAAGAACTCCTTTAAAGGATCCAAAACCTGCGGAATAGATCCCTCCCCTACTCTGGGAAAATGGTTCACATTAAGTGGTGATCAGTAACAGTCAGCCAGCCCTCATGAAAGAGCTGTGCTTCGGTTGTCTGCCTGCGCTTAAATTCCAGGATGAGGAACATAGAAGATGCTGAATTGTGCTCTCTCTGACTCTTAACAGGTTTGCACAGATGGCCTCAAAGGATTGATTTGTGAATGGGTTCATTTGTCATCACACTGAGCAAGTTTGCAAATAGCGCTGCATTGATTGGTGGATTTCCAAGATCAAGAGAGGATCTGGGTTCTGAAGAGTATCCCCCACTCAGGACTTTCACGTCCTCCATCCAGGGCTCACACCTTTCCCCCTTGTCTGGAACCCCCGTTATGGGTTGGGGTTTTTTTTATGGTATTTGTTAAGCGATTACTGTGTGTCAAGCACTGCTCAAACACTAGGATAGATACAAGTCAATCAGGAGGGATACAGTCCCTGTCCCACATGGGCCTCACAGTCCAAGTAGGAGCGAGAACAAGTATTCAATCCCCATTTTACAGATGAGGTGATTGAGGCACTGAGAAGTTAAGTGACTTGCCCAAAGTCACACAGCTGACAATTGGCAGAGCCGGGATTTGAAGCCCTGACCTCTGAGTCCAAAACCGGTGCTCTTCTCACTGAGCCATGCTGCTTCCCCAGTAAATGCTTAACAAATACCATAATTAAGGAGTTTACAGTCAGATGCCTTAGCACTCACTTATATTTTTATGTATGTATCTAATTGCTTGTGTTTTTATTATATGCATCTATTCTCAACATGGCTTAGTGGATAGAGCACGGGCTTGGGAGTCAGAAGGACCTGAGTTCTAATCCCAGCTCTGCCACGTGTCTGTTGTGTAGCCTTGGACAAGTCAGTTCACTTCTCTGGGCCTCAGTTACCTCATCTGTAAAATGGGGATTAAGACTGTGAACCCCATGTGGGACAGGGACTGTGTCCAACTGTGTCCCCTCGTCCCCCTCTCAATCCCCCCATCTTACCTCCTTCCCTTCCCCACAGCACCTGTATATATGTATATATGGTTGCACATATTTATTACTCTATTTATTTATTTATTTATTTATTTTACTTGTACATTTCTATCCTATTTATTTTATTTTGTTGGTATGTTTGGTTTTGTTCTCTGTCTCCCCCTTTCAGACTGTGAGCCCACTGTTGGGTAGGGACTGTCTCTATGTGTTGCCAATTTGTACTTCCCAAGCGCTTAGTACAGTGCTCTGCACATAGTAAGCGCTCAATAAATACGATTGATTGATTGATTGATTGATTGATTAACTTATATCTACCCTAGCACTTAGAACAGTGCTTGGCACATAGTAAGATATTAATAAATACTATAATTACCATTATTATTATTATCTTATTCTTTTACCTGCTATTTATTTGTCAATTTATATCATCATCATCATCATCAATTGTATTTATTGAGCGTTTACTGTGTTCAGAGCACTGTACTAAGCGCTTTGGAAGTACAAATTGGTAACAATTGGCAATTTATATCCACTTGCTCGACCCAATTAGATTGTATGCTCCTTAAGGATAAGGATTGTGTGCTTTACTTCTATCATCTGTCATCCCCTGTCCCCACTGGTAGCTCAGTAAATACTGTTGACGATGCAGGCGGAATTGGTTCCCTTCCTTGTGGCCGGAAACCTGCCAGATTCGCTTTCCCAGGGACATGTCCTTACCCGGCATTAAAGAAAGGCAGAAGGCCTAGGGGAATCACCCCACTACATCTGGCGGCTAATGGAAGAGAAAGATGGAAAGTTCTTAAGCCGAGGGACTTGCACAGCCTGCAGATCATGAGAAAAACTGCTGCTGTAGGCATTTTTTTTCCCAGCGATATCCCTGTACTGAATCAGATCTCAGATCTCCCTGGGAGAGCAGTTCTGAAACAGCAACCTGTTGCTTTAATGGGCCCGGCTTTGCTCTCACCAGAGAGCCCTCTGTCCTGGCTTAATGTAATGCAGTAATCCTTCCTAGAACTAGGTCTAATTTACATTGTGCTGGATGCAAACTGACTCTTGCCTTTTTACATTTGCACGTTTGCCTAGTTAGATTCCCCAGTGGCTGGAGACCTTGAAGTGGGATGGGGCTGAGGGTGAAGAGCGGGGTGGAATGATGTGGGGGTGGAGAAGGGGTTGCGGCTCTCTGCAGGAAGCCAACATCAGGCCCACACATTCATCTGCCTTGGCCATCTGCTTTTCAACATCCCAGGCACATCACAGCCCCGCAAACAGAAATGTAATATGTACGGTGAAGTAAGTCCTTTACCTCTCGGAGCCGATTAGAGAGGAATCCGAACGTCCTTCTAAAACTCACATGATCCCAGAGCCATAGGGCCAGTGGGAGAAGAGTGAAACTGTCCCACATTCTTCCGGGAGGAAATGAAAGGTATCGGAGAGGGAAGAATGTGCTGCAGTGAGGGGAAACTTCTGTTGGATTCCTGATGCCGACCATCTGCCATGTTTTTGTGTGGGGCTACCTGGCTCCTGGCATCTTCAGACTCGGAGGCAGTTCATTCCAAGCTTGTGCCGTCAAAATTGGCAGCTGTGGGAACGCTGACAGGAAGCAAGAGGCTCTGGAAGAAAGAGTGTAGGAGTACATCCTGTGGGGACAGAGAAGTCAGAGGAAGGCTATGGGAACCTCTTGTGAAAAACATGTGAACCTACCACTGCCCTAGCCAAGGACCCAACCGTGCAATCCTGGACTCTGGAGATTTGTCATTTCTTTTTATTTGCTTTGTGGGGAGATTTGTGTGGAGAGGTTCTGAAAGGAAGAAGGCTGAAAACCAAAACATCAGGCACTGCTTCCTTTAAGCATCACTTCCCAGTGGATCTAGATGACACCATTCAGAGGACCTTAATCCTTTTACACAGGCTTAAAGGCACCTAAGAGTGGCTGTTTCCTGTGTGGTTGTCCCCTTAAGTCTTGGCGTAAGAAGCCAAGAGAAGCAGCATGGCCTTGTGGATGCAGCACAGGCCTAGGAATCAGAAGGTCATGGGTTCTAATCCCAACTCCACCACATGTCTGCTGTGCGACCTTGGGCAAATCACTTCATTTCTCTGTGCCTCAGTTATCACACCTATAGAAAGGGGATTGAGACTCTAAGCCCCACGTGGTACAGGAACTGTGTCCAAACTGATTTGCTTGTATCCACCCCAGCTCTTGTACAGTGCTTGGCACATAGTAAGCACTTAACAAATACTATCATTATTATTAATATAATTATTATCATTATTATTATGAGGCCTGCATGAGACGGGGACTATGTCCCGCTTGATTGCATTGCATTTACCCCATCACTTAGCACAGTGCTTGCCACATAGAAAGCACTTAACAAATGCCACTTTTTAAATTTTCATTATTATTATTATTATTATTACATATGACATATTTCTTTTCACCCCAGTAGTGTGACTGTCACCACAAGTGCAGAGGCTGAAATTCTTACTCATTCATCCATCTAATTCAACTCTTTTGGAATTTTTCTTAATATTAATCCACAGCAATATTCTATAAATGTGAGCTCCACATATTATCATCTTTTAAGATTTCTTTTTATCCGCTAAATAGCCCTGGTCCTTATGTTTGGACAAGCAACTTCTTGTTCTCATTTTATGAGATGACAGCAGACCTGCATTTTTGAGACATTTGTTAATCAGATAAACCAAGTTAAGCTGGTGGTTATCAAAGTATTTTTTCTGCCAAGGAAAACTTTGGGAGTTTCTACATTTTTCAAAACCTCTTTCACTTTACACATATGTTGTCCTTCTCCTCAAACCCAGAAGGCAGTATTTCTTTGTCACTTTACCTCACAGACTCTCCTCTACCTACCACTAAAGTAACTTCCAGCTGGTTTCCCTTCCCATGAAATATTCCCTCCATCCATAACTCTGTCCATTCTGCTCCACTACCTGATCCACTCCCACCCTCTCTTCCTGAATCAGGGCAGGCACTCAGAGGTCTCCAGTACCCACATTTTCACCGAGAGCTGCCTGACATCCATTCCCTTTCCCATCTTCAGTTTAAATTATTTACACTAGTCTTTTCTGTCTCCTTTTGCAGGAAGTTTCCCTTGCTTCATTTCTGAAAATCCATTATCTCTCTTCTCCTTCCCTCTCCCTTTTCCCCTTCATCATTTTTTCTTCCCTTCCTTCTCCTTCTCTCTCCCTGTCTCTCCACTCTCCTTTCTTTTTCTCCCATTTCTGCTTTGAACGTAGGCGACAAAAACACAGAGCAAGATGTAATGCAGCCATAAAACATCTATCTGTATTAGAGCGGTTTTGTGGATTCCTCACACTTTCTTGGTTCAACCTTTCTTCGCAGACACATTTTGACAGCCAGAACTCTAATATCTTCCCTGAGTGTTCAAATGGACCTGGTGCCTTTCCTTAGTAGTTATAATGAACCAACCTCCCAGAGGTCAGTCTGGGCAAAACATTCCGTCCAATGTACCCTTCCTTGCTCTTGGATGTTGCTCATTTGGGGGTTTTCTCTCAATAACAGAAACCGCTTGTCAGCCTAGGTAAGCAGTAACTTGAAATACAATTTTTTAAACAGAAAATACAAACTTTCCCACAAATTAAAATGTTTCATAAAAGAATTGGTTAAAAATGCCCTGGGGCTTGACGCCGATCATCTCCCCAAGCATCTTTTGATTTCCCAAGGCTGATGGGAACTCTTCTGGAGGTATTAATAGAATGCAGATGGTAAGCGAATGCAGCTCAGCGTTCTGCTGAACAAATGACCCTGTTGGGAAGCTGCTTCAACTCTCCAGGGACATTCCACAGAGGGCCCAGCTGATCGCCTCATATTGAAACAACATGTCCAGCAAGCATTCCAGCAGAAAGCAAATGGAACGGGGTACTCTGACCAACTATAAATCACCAAGCAAAAGGGCAGCTTTGCTCTCTCCCTTTCCCTCCCTCCCTCCTCGACCGGCCTGCATCCCACCCCCTCCGGCCCCCAAGGAAAACAGACCATTGGGTTAAGCGACTGCCAAACCTGACTCAGGCGCCAGGCAGAGTCCCCAAGTGCTGCACAGATGGCCTCTGGTTAGGAAGTTCATGGTTTCGGTACTGTGGCCCTGGTGTTGTTACTCCAGGGCAATTTGTTTCTGATCTCCAGTCAAGTCTTACAACACTGGGGTCCCCCAGAGGGTTCTGGTTTTGACCTTATAACAATTAACGCCCCGAGCAAAGAAAGAAAAAGATAAGGGAAATTTGAGGGAGGGTCCTGATGGGAGGCCCACAGAGGAGGGTATGGTGCAGGGCTGCTGTTCCCAATGAAAACTTTACTTTTAAGGTTATTCTGTGTCCAGTAGAAATAATATTAATTTAATTAAAGGTACAGGGTGACCCAGCAGCAAGAAAGCTCTCTTTCAGAAATCCCCAACCAGGTGAAATTCAGTTAGCTGTGTTCTGAAACCAGCGCCAAATTAGCTGAGGCTTTGGGCACTGGAACCTTCCATCAAAACCCCAGATTTCTTGGCTGGACTCTGGCATGACTTTGTAGACACAGTCAGGACATTTGGTAGTCTAGTTATGAAAAAGCTGGACCAGGCGGTCCTGTGGTTGGGCTGACCATCATCACTCCATCGTCCACTGGAGAGGGAACCACACCCATCTCTCTGCCCACTCTCCCAACCCTGGCGGGCACCATTCTGGCTTCTTCCCCAAGGACCAGGTCAGACTCAAAAGCTCGGGTCCAAGCCCAGAGACTGGAAAGAATAGGCAAGTCTTTTGGCGGCAGCAAGGGTGTGGTCGCAATGCCTGCCACTGACCAATTGGCAGAGACAGTCAGTGCCGGTTGCCCAGGCATTGAAGCCAGGGCCCTAAAGCCACGGGGGTAAAAGCAAGCCAGGTAGCTGCCCATTTCACCCAGCCCAAGAGTTAACTTGGGCTCAAAGGGAATAGGAATCTTCCAAATACATCAACTGGCAGTCTGAGACCTTGTGTCAGTCTGTCAGATAGGACCTCGTGTCTATCTGTCCACAGCCCAGACCTGAAACCACTGGGTTTCCCACTGTACCAGGACTGGCTACTCCTCTCCTCTCCTTCTAAATGAAGCTCCACAGAGCCAGATGAGCCCCAAAAAGACATGATGGAGGAGTTTCCACCCACAGACTTCCTCCAAAGGTACATTCTCTTTATCTCCCGCAAAAGGAGTGCAGGCCACTAATGGTGGGGGTTTGTGGCAGAAACGTGAACAGGATGGATTTAATAAAGACCCTATGGGTAAAGGAGCATTGTCAGGAAAACTCCCAGCTGGGAGAGTTTTCCTTAACTCAAATCCCTCTTTCCCTTCTCTTCTTTATCTTCCCCTAGAAAGGTTTTCTCCATCTAGGCCCTTGGTCTGGATCTGGAAGAGAGGGGAACAGCCAGCAGTTATCTAGCATTGTTTACATTTGAGAATGAAAAAGGTCAGTGGGAGAAAATAGCACATTCCCCAGTCGAGACTTCTGTGTAGGAAAAGCTCTGTAGGGGCCAGCCTGAGGACTGCTCCTTGTGAATCACGCCATCCCAACTGTAAACAAAATGGATCTTGGGAAATGGGAACTGCATTCTCCTCACACAAGTGTGCCTGTACGTGCACACTCACACACGGAGGCACAAACCCAGGTGCAGGAGCTGAAGCTGGGAAAAAGTAATCTCACTGAGGAGATTAGTTTGAGTTCTTCCTTTTAGCATATGTCAGCAGGCTCCCTCGGTGGCTCAGAAAAGCTCCCAGGGCCCTTAGCTTGTTTAGAAGAAGAAGAAGAAGAAAGGAGGAGATTCTGTGTCTCCTCAATCAACCAGTCAATCCATCGTATTTATTGAGTGCTTACAGTGTGCGGGGCACTCTATTAAGCGCTTGGGAGAGTACAATAAAACAATATAACAGACTCCTTCCCTGCCCACAATGAGTTTACAGTCTAGAATGGGAGACAGACATTAATATAAATAAATATATTATGGATATGTACGTTAGTGCTGTGGGGCTCAGGGGAGTGAGTCAGGGCAAAGCAGAAGGGAGTGAGAAAAGAGGAAATGAAGACTTAGTCAGGGAAGGCCTTTTGGAGGAGATGTGTCTTCAATAATGCTTTGAAGGTGGGGAAAGTAACTGTCTGTCAGATATGAAAAGGCAAGACATTCCAGGCCAGAGGCAGGGCGTGGGTGAAAGGTCAGCGACAAGGTAGATGAGATTGAGGTACAGAGAGTAAGTTGGCATTAGAGGAGTGAAGTGTGCAGGCTGAGTAGCAGTAGAAGAGCAGCAAGGTAAGGCAGGACAGGGCAAGATGATTGAGTGCTTTAAAGCCAGTGGTAAGGAGTTTCTGTTTGATGCAGAGGTGGATGGGCAACCACTTGAAGTTCTTGAAGAATGGGGAAATATGGATGAAACGTTTCTGTAGAAAAATATCCAGGCAGCACAGAGAAGTACAGACTGAAATGGGGAGAGACAGAAGTCAGAGAGGTCAGCAACGAGGCTGATACAGTAATCAACGCAGGATAGGATAAAGGCTTGGAAGCATTTTGGATAGAGAGGAAAAGACAGATTTTAGCGATGTTGTGAAGGTTGAACCAACAGGATTTAGTGACAGAATGAATATGTGGGTTCATTCATTCATTCATTCAATTGTATTTATTGAGCGCTGTGTGCAGAGCACTGTACTAACAGCTTGGGAAGTACAAGTTGGCAACATATAGAGATGGTCCCTACCCAACAATGGGCTCACAGTCTAGAAATGGGTTGAATGAGAGAGAAGAGTCAAGTATAATAATAATAATAATAATAATAATAATGGCATTTATTAAGTGCTTACTATGTGCAAAGCACTGTTCTAAGTGCTGGGGAGGTTACAAGGTGGTCAGGTTGTCCCACGGGGAGCTCACAGTCTTAATCCCCATTTTTACAGATGAGGGAACTGAGGTCCAGAGAAGTGAAGTGACTTGCCCAAAGTCACACAGCTGACATGTGGCAGAGCCGGGATTTCATTCATTCATTAATTCATTCAATCGTATTTATTGAGCGCTTACTGTGTGCAGAGCACTGTACTAAGTGCTTGGGAAGTACAGGTTGGCAACATATAGAGATGGTCCCTACCCAACAGTGGGCTCACAGTCTTTGAACCCATGACCTCTGACTCCAAAGCCCGGGCTCTTTCCACTGAGCCACGCTGCTTCTCAGCGGTATTTGTTAAGCACTTACTATATGCCAGGCACTGTACTAAGTGCTGGGGTGAAGACAAGCAAATTGGTTTGGACATAGTCCCTGTCCTGCATAAGGCTCACAGTCTTAATCCCCATTTTACAGATGAGAGAGAGAAATGAAGTGACTTCCCCAAGGTCACACAGTGGACAAATGGAGGAGCTGGGATTAGAACCCATGACCTTCTGAATCGCAGATCCATGCTCTGTACACTATGTTATGGGCTTGTGAGACAGGAAGGGTGTGCTGTCTACAGTGATGGGAAAGTCAGGGGAAGGACAGGGTTTAGGTAGGAACATAAGGAGTTCTGTTTTGGACATGTTAAGTTTGAGGTGATGGCAGGACATTCCAAGTAGAGATGTCTTGAAGGCAGGAAGAAATGTGGGACTGCAGAGAGGGACAGAGATCCGGACTGGAGAGCGGGAACATCTATCTGTATATTGAAGTCCCTAAGGATAAATGTAGGAACAGAGAAAGGGAGAAGGAATGTGAGAAAGGGTTCAAAAAGTTGGAGTGGGAGCTGGGGAGTGGTAGGTGACTGTGATTAGTACCTGGAGTGGATGATAGAGGAGGATGATGATACGGGCTTCAAAGGAAGGGAAAGAGAGGTTTGGGGAGGTGGAATGGTGCTAAAGCAGCGCTGGGGACTGAGGAGGAAACCAACTCCTCCCCATTTCCCAGTGAGTCTGGGGGAGTGGGTGAAGATGAGGCCCCTCTAGAGAGAGCAGCAGGGGAGACCATGTCATCTGGGGAGAAACAGGTTTCAGTGATGGTGAGGAGGCGGAGGAGTGGCTGGGTTAGGAACAGGTCGAGGATGAAAGGGAACTTTCCGGTGATGGTGTGGGGGTTTCAGAGGCTACACTTGGTTGAGGCTGGGGGCGGGAGGGAAAAGGAGAGGCACTGGGGGACGGGACAGCGTGAGGGGTGGGGAGGGGTTGGATAGGAGTGAGCTGATGGGGACTGGAGCAGGAGGAGGAGAATGAGGGGGCGGCGCTGCAACAGTATAAAAGGGACGGGGTGGGGAGTGGGGTGGAGATGGCAAAACGGTTAGGAGGGTTTGGATGGAGGGGAAAGCAAAGAGTGTAATAAGGAGGCAGGACAGAGATGAGCTGACTGGAGGGCAGGGACTGAGGAATCATGTTGAGATTAAGGAAGTTTAGGGGTCGTAGGTAAGGTTATCAGCAGCAATAACTGCTAAATCCTGGTCATCTTCCTGATCTCCTGGTCATCTCCCTGGAAACAGGACCCCCAAGGCATCCAGGAACTATTCAAAGAAGGGCACTCATTTTCTCTTTCCAACATGTGTGTCAACGTGCCTAGAGAGAGGCAGTGTGGCCCAGTGGAAAAAAGGATGAGACTGCAACTCACGAGCCCTGAGTTCTCGTCCTGGCTCCACCACTTGTCTGATGCGTGACTTTGAGCAGGTCACAATGTCTCTGGGCCTCAGTTTCCTCCTCTGTGAAATGGGGATAAATAATAATAATTACTGTTATGATAATAATAATATTAATGGTATATTAAGTGCTTACTATGTTCCAAGCACTGTTCAAAGCACTGGGGGAGATACAAGGTAATCAGGTTGTCCCACATGGGGCTCACACTCTTAATCCCCATTCTACAGATGAGGGAACTGAAGCCCAGAGAAGTTAAGTGACTTGAACAAGGTCACACTGCAGACATGTGGCAGAGCCAGAATTAAAACCCAGGTCTGAAATAGAATAAATAAATATAATAAAAATGATAAATAAAATAAAACCCAGGATAAAATACCTGCTCTCCTTTCCCTATAGATTGTGAGCCTCACATATGACTGTGACTGCCTGATCTGATTATCTGTATCTACCCTGGCATCTAGCAGAATGTCTGACCCATAGCAAGAGCTTACTAAGCTCTTCTATTCTGCTAAAGCCATTCTGCTAAATACCATTATTATTATCAAAAATATCTTGAGCCAATCCTGACCATATCTCCCTGTTTTATGTTATAATTTTGGTACTTGTTAAGTGCTTACTATGTGCCCAAATACTATTCTAAGCACTGGGGTAGATAAGAGTTTATGAAGCTGGCCATGGGTCCTGTCCCACAAGGAGCTCACAGTCTTAATCTCCATTTTACAGATCAGGTAAATGAGGCACAGAGAAGGTAACATGGCAGAGCCGGGATTATAATCCAGGTCCTCTGACTTCCAGGCCTACGGTCTTTCCACTAGGCCACACTATTTCTCCTTTTTTTATTAATGGCATTTGTTAAGCACTTACTATGAAACCACGCACTATTCTAAGCGGTGGGTAGATACAAGGTAATCTGGTTGGACATAATCCCTGTCCCACATGGGGCTCACAGTCTTAATTCCTATTTAATGGATGAGGTAACTGAGGCACAGAGAAGTGAAGCGACTTGCCCAAGGTCACACAGCAGACAAGAGGCAGAGCCAGGATTAGAACCCAGGTCCTTCTGACTCCTAAGTCCGTGATCTATCCACTAAACCATCCTGCTTCTAATCATTATAATTAACACATTAATCTCTAACTGTTCTGGTTGACAATGAAACAGTGGATCATCCTTTCATGTCAGAGGAAGAGGGGCCTAGATACCTTAACTGGAAATGGAATACTTAACCCCGGTTCCTTCCAATTGCTCTTCTGGGCAAAAGGCCAGAACGCAACAGTTTCTGACCATATACGATTTGAATGACCAGAAGTGACTCTCCGAGCCCTACTCTGTTTCCAACACAGCCAGTATAGTACATCCTGCCTCAGAGAAGATTAAATCTTTCTATCTTCACCTCCAGCCCCCGAAACCAGCAGATTGTAGTCTGAAGCTTGATCTGGCTATCCTTAAAGTATTAGGTAGATCTTTAAAGAGTGCAATTAGTCACCTGATGAGCCAGGAGTCACGGATGACAATAAACCAACCATTTTCCTCCTCAAATTAGCTCGGAACGGTCCGGATGGTCTGCCAGTCATCCTGACTTTGCACCTAACAGAAGTCTTTTCTTTCTTGGGAGGAAATGCAGTTCCTTGGGGGACAGAGTTAAAATAGTTCTAATCTCATTTTCTTGGGCAGCGTCCTCTTGGACAATTAACCGACATTTTGATCTGTTCGGTTGTCTGCAAAAACACTGTAAAAAACTGTAAAAACACTACAGTTGCCAAGCTGCAGGATGGAGGGTAGTGGCGTGGGTGGAGGTGTCTCTGTGTGTGTGTGTGTGTGTGTGTGTGTGTGTGTGCATGCACGGGCATGCGCAGTTTCAAAATCGCATCCTGAGGTCTCCAACTTGGCGAGGCCAGAACAATGCCCTGGGTGACCGGTACTGAGTGTGGCTTGCCTCTCCTCACCCCCTTCCTTGTAAGTCATTCTCCTTTCCCTCTCAATGAAGCATATGAGGTCATGCTATTGTAACCGAAGCTTGGCCAGGGCCTAGCAGCTGTCACCGTGGCGGGCAGGAGGAGCGTGCCTGGTGCCAGTCCCTGCTGTCACGACAGCCACGGTGCTGTGGGGAGAAGGACCCTGCAGGATGTAGGACAATTCAGGGAAGGAAAAGGAGGGAATCCTCGACCTTGAACCGAGGCCTGGTGGTAGACCGTTGAACCCCGGGTGCCTCGGCAAGCCACAAGGAGCAAAAATTCTTGGAAGCCAAGGAGGCTGCAAGTGAAAACAAAAGATTAAATCGTGTAGGAAATAGAACAAAACGCAGAGAAATTTGTTTGCTTTGGGGAGATAAAATAAGCAAAAGAGCATTGAACCGGGGTCAGGAGTCCTCTGCATCCTTCACAGAGAATTGACAGCAGAAGAATAAGGAAGCACTGCACAAACTTGAATGCAGGTAACAAAAGCAATTCGGGAGGAAATCTATTTTTGAACCCGATTCAGCAGGAAGGGAGGAATTTCAGCTAAAGGGGACTATTAATCCTTTATCAAAAATGAAAAAAAAAAACTTTCCAGAGAAACCCTAAAATGGTGCCGCTCCAGAGAACAGTGAGGCCTTACACTTGAGAGTTATCCAGGGAATCTGAGCAGCCCGAATGGGTCTTTTCAGCCAGCCAGTTATTGGAAGGGGTGGCCCAGATGAGCCAGATGGGCTGCTGAGAACGCCTAAATTGCATCAGAGCCACCTCACTCATCCTGAACTTGGGCTGTCTAGACCTGGCAACCAACTGATTGAAAATATCCAAATCAGAAGCGAAACAGGAGTCTTGTATGCACTGTGGAACTCTCCAGATCAGATGATGCAAAACACCGCAGATCCAATCTGCCTCCTAACGTGACCATTTCATCCAACAACCCCTAACTTTGCTCCCTCCGGGTTTTTCAGCTACTTTAGAATCAAGGCTGGTTCACGGAACAGGCCGCTTTTAAACATCATCAATTGTCCAACATGCATTTCTCAGCTCAAAAGAGAAATCTGGAGTCCACCTAAGTCAGGCTTTTCATGGCTTCTCACTCCGGTCATAGCTGGCCAATTTCAAATAGCGGAGTCATCCCCTTAGATGGCTTATTTTTCCTCTCAGAATCCCCATGTGTGTCTTCCCAGCAGAAGGACCTGTACATTTTGGTAACAGGTGTTACCACACAAGGGTTACATGGAAAGTTTAGGGGGTGTCAGCAAAGCTTTGAATATTAAGGACAATAAGAGAGTTAGACTTGAGCTTCTGGCTCAGTGCAGTCAAACTTCCTCTAGTTCCAGAAGATCATTTTCAGAAAGTAGACAGGGACACCGGAAATAAGGAACCAGTGGAGTTACATATCCTGTTTCCTACTCCCCTTCTTCTCAAGCCCACCTTCTCTTTTACAGCCTCTAAGACTAAGATTCACAGCCTTTTCAGAATCATGATTTCATTTGAAAAAAATCAGAGTGCGTGGTGTGGGCAGAAATACTTCCCATGTTGGGGAGTTGGGGAGAATTGGCCAGACTGGAAAGACCATTAATGATGACAGGTGGAGGTGAAAAGAAACCATGCTCCAGAGTGGGGGAGAACTGGCCAGACTGGAAAGACCATTTATGATGACAGGTGGAGGTGAAAAGAAACCATGCTCCAGAGAGCCTCAGAGTGCCCCACTTTGAAATCAAAACCTATTGTTTTTCAAGTTTCACATGTCAAATGCTGGATTCTCTACAGAGTTTTCTCTTAGCCTCTGTGTCTCCTCCCAATTGTAGAGAACCACGGTATTTGTCCGTGGCTTGCTTCACAGAGGTAGAGGGAAGGTGGCCAAGATCATGCCAGAAGAGTAGTTGGACCACGTGGGATGGGCAAGAAGAAAAGGGGAGAGAGAGAAGAAAATTTGGAGGCCTCCATAAGTCATTATATATTTTTTAGAGTTTTGTGACCCGAAGAACTTCCATTTTCCTTTCAATTCCCTTCAAAGCCCTACTGAAAGCTCACCTCCTCCAGGAGGCCTTCCCAGACTGAGACCCCTCCTGCCTCTCCCCCTCCTCCCCCTCCCCATCACCCCCACCTTACCTCCTTCCCCTCCCCACAGCACCTGTATATATGTATATATGTTTGTACGTATTTATTACTCTATTTATGTATTTAATTTGTATATATTTATTCTATTTATTTTATTTTGTTAATATGCTTTGTTTTGTTCTCCATCTCCCCCTTCTAGACTTTGAGCCCACTGTTGGGTAGGGACCATCTCTATATGTTGCCAACTTGTACTTCCCAAGTGCTTAGTACAGTGCTCTGCACACAGTAAGCGCTCAATAAATACAACTGAATGAATGAATGAGTCACCAATAAATAGGTTCCCTTCTATTCTCCGTCAACACCTATTCCCTTGGAGAACTCATTTGCTCCCATGGCTTCTATGCAGATGATTCCCAAATCTACACCTCCAGCCCTAACCTCTCTCCTTCCTCACAACTTCACATTTACTCCTGCCTTCAAGACACATCTACTTGGACGTTCTGCCGACTCCTCAAATGAAACAACTCCTAAACTGAGCTCCTTATCTTCCCACCTAAACCCTGTTCCCCCCACCCCCCACCCGTCTTTCCTATCACCGTAGACAACACCACTATCCTATCTCATAAGCACGTAACCTTGGTGGGGTCCTCGACTCATCTCTCTCATTCTGCCCAATCATTCAATCTGCCACCAAATCCTGTCAGTTCTACCTTTACAACATTGCTAAAATCCATGCTTTCTTCTCAATCCATATTGCTACCATGCTGATCCAAGCACTTATCCTATCCTGCTTTAATTATTGCATCTGCCTCCTCGCTGACCTCCCGGCCTTCTGTCTTGCCCCACTCCAGTCCATACTTGGCTCAGCTGCATGGATCATTTATTAACAAAAACGGTCAGTCTGTGTCTCCCTACTCATCAAGAACTTCCAGTGGCTGCCCATCCACCTCCACATCAAACAGAACTCCTTACCATCGACTTTAAAGCATTCACCTTGCCCCCTCCAACCTTACCTCACTGCTCTGCTACTACAACCTAGCCCGCAAGCTTCGCTCCTCTAATGCCAAACCACTCATTGTACTGCAATCACACCTCTTTCTCTGCTAATCTTCTCACTCATCTGCCCTGGAATGCCCTCCCTCTTTAAATCCAACAATTACTCTCCCCACCTTCAAAGCCTTATTGAAGGCACATCTCCTCTTCCCTGACTAAGCCCTCATTTCCTCTTCTCCCACGCCCTTCTGTGTTGCTCCTCACACTTGAATTTGCTCCCTTTATTCGCCCCCCCACCCAGCCCTACAGCAGTTATGTACATATCCATAATTTATGTGTTTATATTAATGTCTAATTCCCCCTCTAATCTGTAAGCTGGTTGTGGGCAGGGGTTGTGTCTACCGATTCCCTTATACTGTTATATTGTATTCTCCCAAGCACTAGTGCAGTGCTCTGCATACAGTAGGTGCTCAATAAATACATTTGATTGATAGAGAAAAGTAGCAACTCAACGTGAACTCTTTCAAGATGTAATCCTCAACTATATGAAGAGTTATTCTCTAAGACCTTCTGGCAAGCTCTTTTCCACAGCTACCAAGGGCAGGACAAGTGGAAATTGACTTCGGTTCAGCCTGAAATATTTAGACTATAGGAGCCAGGAAGTATGGTGATATGGTCCCATATGAAGCAGTGGGATGGGCAAGCTGAACCTCTCACCATCCCTTCATCTCAAAGATGCTATAAGTCTAAATCGTGACCAGAGGCCATTTTCACGGCAACAGTACTTACTCGCTTCCACCAATCAACATCTCTTTGAGGTTATACTCCGAGTCAAAACCTGAGGGGATTCTCCCATTTAGGTTCTGTTAATAACTTGGGTTGTACAACAGGGTCCTAATAAAATTTGTTAAACCCAAATCTCCCACTGTTTAAGATTACTACCTGGGAGTAAGTTAGGCACCTTGGGAGGGGCACTGAGTCTTTCAGACCAGTAGAAGTCCATTTTGTGCCTTCCTGCATACATTATGATGCCCCAATGTTCTGAATAGCTCCTAGTGGCCCCAAAGTATTCATGTTCTTCTCAAGTTCTAGCCTTCTACCAGGGAGAAAACTTGGACCCTGGGAGAACTGGGCTTGTTGTTTTCCTTCCCATTTTAGAGAATGAAGAAGCTGAGGTAAAACATTAGAATGATTCATCCTTAGTCACACAGGAAGTCCCTGATGAACCCAGGATTGGCCTCCTCTCCACCCCCGGCTTGCTGGCCTAGTCCTGGAAATGATTCCTATACGCCGGGGGTGGGAAGAGGCTGACACTTTCTCTAGAGGGTTGTCTGGAATGCCCAATGAAGGGAATTTCCAATCTACCAAGACTCCCTAAGTCTCCTAGGAAAAGCAAGGTTCCTGGAGTCTGCTGTGGGAAAGGGGATGCAGTGGGAAGGGGAAAAGTGTACTGGCTCAGGGTCTTGGATCAAAACCATGTGAAACTCGGTGGTTTCTTTCAACTGCGCGCCAGGGACGCTCAGCAGTTTCAGGCTAAGTTTTGCTCTGAGCTTGTGAGGCCTTCCAAATCTGAAATTCAAAGCAAAACTAAGGAGGGGGGTAAGATGAGGGCTGGAACTCCAGAACCACTGGAGTAAAAACAGAGTCATACCCCCTCCTGCTTCTTTCCTTTTATTCCAAAAAATAAGCAGCTCCCCTCTATGGTCCCCTCTACCAACCCAATCTCATGTAGGAGGAAAAGAAATAATAGGACTGTCCCACTATTCTGTTTCAAGAGAAAGTACACTATTCAATTGTCCTGACACCTGGATAACTATAGCTTAAGAATTTGCCTGATATATGTGGCATTAATTGGCCTCTCTTCCCCACTGTATCCTTTATAACCTTGTCATTACTTGTGATACGCTCCGGCTTTGTGTCTCTCCAGTAATTAAATGAAAATAATTCATTTTCTTGGTTGCTCCACGAAATTTTCTATGAATTCCATGAAATTTTCTATGAATTCATTTTTGAAGGAGAAAAGGAAGAATGGTAGGGGCCGGGGGGGTGGTAAATGTGGCATTGGCTTTTCGACTGTGGTTTTTTTTATTTCCATAAACCTTAAAGCACAAGAATGCAGGAGATATTTACACAAATCTTTCCACAATTCCTGTGGCCTTGGGGAACATTGCATTTGTATGACCTCACTGCTGTGGCTGGTTTGTGCTTTCTCAGCAGCATTGCTTGCAACAGGGAGCAATCTGAACCGTTTCTACAGTTGTGTGGATTGTGCATACGTTTGTGTGTGAGTGTGTGTGTGTGTGTGTGTGTGTGTGTGTGTGTGTGAGGGGAGCGAGGAAGGAGAGAGCGCATGAAGGAAAAAGGGAGTGAGAGAAAAGAGAGTACCTCTCCCTATTTCTTCTTCAACCCTCACTCCCAATATTTTCCTTTCATCCCATCTTGCCAGATCTGCTATAATTTCACTTCCACTTTTGCAGAACAACTTCCATCCAGACTTTCTCCGGCTGATACTAGGATGAATATCCTGGTTCTAACAGTTCAGTCATTCCCAGTTTCTCACTTTGAAAATGAAAAAGCCAAGGGTGCTGTCAAGAGGTAAGAAGAAGGCATTCCATTTTGTTCAAATGTAGAACAAGATTTTTGTTTGCATTTTCTCAGAAGGGATGAAACAGAGGTGGAGCTTTTGGAAAAAGTCCTGGGAAAGGAAATGTGTTATAAAATATGATGTGCTCATCGAGTCATCCAGGATCTTGCTCCTCAAATGGTTCAGCCTTTTTCAAAGACACGTAAGTTAACTAACTGATGGGGGAGATGAAGCCTTCGATCGTTTATAAGATAACTAGGTGATTAAGACCTACTTATGTCTTCACAGATAAACTAGGACAGTCGAAATAATTTCACGGCCAGTCACAGAGAGCTCTAAGAAATCTGTAATGGCAGCCCCCAGATGGATCCAGAATAGCAGCCTCAACTGAGAACTACTTCCCAATTACTTAAGGAGATTAAATTTCGCAGCTGCCCCCAAGACTGCCTATTCAGAGAGGCGAAGAAATGGTGCCTTGTCCTCTTCAGAGAACAGGTACTACATAAATCAAAACATAAATAATAAAGTAAATAACTATTAGCTTCCTCAACTTGAGAAGCAGTGTGGTCTAGTGGATAGAACATAGGCCTTGGGAGTCAGAAAGACCTGGGTTCTCAACTCAGTTCTGCTACTTATCTGCTGTGTGATCTTGGCCAAGTAACTTAACTTCTCTGTGCCTCAGCAACCTCATCTGAAAAATGGGGACTAAATCTGAGCCCAGTGTGGGACATGGACTATGTCCAATCTGATTAGCTTGTACCTACCCCTGACACATAGTAAGCGCTTCACGAATACCACAAGAAACTCCCTTGAATCAATGTTAATTTTGGGGGACGATTACAATATATCCTCCACCAATGATGTAATGTGCCCATTTTAAAAGTGTTGTCTCTGCATAGCTTAAGGAGGTTTAAAAATTGAATAGTGATAAGATTCAATGATAACATTACACCTTGCTCCAAGGATCACAAAGCATCATATCACACAAAGACATTCCTATCTTCTCCGCATCACTCTGTGGGTGGAATGGGGTAAACATTACTATTCTTGTAATACAACTATGGGAATTAGTTTACAGAAAGGTGAAATGGCTTTCCCATGGTCACCCAACTCTTCCAATTTCCCTTCTGGTGCTTTATCTATTGGACCAAAGATCTTGGGGGCTCTGAATGTATTCAGGAGAGAATGCTAAAAAAAGGGGGTGATCAGGGACTAGTAAGTCCACCTTCTCCCCCTTCTAGACTGTGAGCCCACTGTTGGGTAGGGATTGTCTCTATATGTTGCCAACTTGTACTTCCCAAGTGCTTAGTACAGTGCTCTGCACACAGTAAGTGCTCAATAGATACTATTGATTGATTGATTGACAGTATGAACTACTTAATAATAATAATGATGGTATTTGTTAAGTGCTTACTATGTGAAAAGCACTGTTCTAAGCGCTGGGGGGATAGAAGATGATCAGGTTGTCCCATGGGGGGCTCACAGTCTTAATCCCCATTTTACAGATGAGGGAACTGAGGCGCAGAGAAGTTAAGTGACTTGCCCAAGGTCACACAGCAGACATGTGGTGGAGCTGGGATTCGAACACATGACCTCTGACTCCAAAGCCCATGCTCTTTCCACAGAGCCATGCTGCTTCTCTACTTGATAATAGCAGGGATGATAGGCCTAGTCCAGCCTGTGTTGAGGTAACCCAATCCCCAACATTCTTTTGGCTTGGATTTGAGGGACCCGACTGGGCCAGACTCATCATCTAAAGATAGCAGGGGATGAGTTATTGGTCCTAGTTTCATGCCTGCCTATTCCATCTGATGTGCAACCTATAGTTCCAATGATTAAGTGCCTGCACATCATGCAGAATTGGGGTATGCACGAAACTGCTTGTGGCCTGTGCAAAATTGCAACTTCTCATGCAGAGAACAAGTGCCTGGGAAAGCCCCGCCTTCTCCCAGTTGGCCTGAGACAGTCTGAAAGAAGGGATACAGTTCTTCTGTTTGGTCCAAACCAGTATGTTTGGTTTTGTTCTCTGTCTCCCCCTTTTAGACTGTGAGCCCACTGTTGGGTAGGGACTGTCTCTATATGTTGCCAATTTGTACTTCCCAAGCGCTTAGTACAGTGCTCTGCACACAGCAAGCGCTCAATAAATACGATTGATGATGATGATGATGATGATGATGCCTAGCCCATGACCCCTGGTCTCTGCCAAGCGCTCATGTCTCCTGAAGTGCTGTTTGATTTCATGGAATGAATGATCTGTCACCAACGATCCCAGCTTCACTAGTGGGACAGGAGTCAGCAACCCCAGTGTATGATCATCTAAAATTGTAAGATTTCACTGGGAAATCCTGGCACCAATCTAACTGCTTTCGTGGTGGCTGCTAACTTTCACAGAACATTTCAATAAACACAGTCGCTCATTTTTCTACTACATGTTCCCTCTTTAACAAAAAACAAAACAAAACCAAAAAAAAAACCTTGCTCATGTCATGGTTCAGTTCTTTGCTCTGTACCATCCCTACTATTTTCACTCATTCTCTTCAGAAACAGAAAAAATAATGGCCAAGAAAATCTGAGGAAGATATGTCCTAAATGGCTTATCCTTTTGCCTGGCAACACATTTCCCAAAACAACATGCAAAAAGACCAAAGCAATCATTTCACCTGCCTCTAAAGTTGAAAAGACCCGTGGGACAACTGCCCAGCACTTGAATAATTCACATCGAGAAGTGAAGATCCCCTTGTCTAAAGGAGACTGTGGGGGATACCCAACAAGGAAAAATCAATGATCCTGACTAGAACTGGGCCAGAAAGTCGGTGTTCCTGCTTCCCTTATGGAGCTTTTCATAACCACATGTGGCCAGGACTGAGATTTATGTTTCACCAGAAAGAGGGAAACTTCAGAGTGGTCCTGTCTCATGGGCATAACTTCCCCATTAACTCAAAAAGATGAGTGTCATTTATTCAAACACCAGCAAGCATGAATGAATATTTTCTGCATGGGGCCATCTCCCCTCTCCCACTAGTATATTTTTCCTTCTAAAATCCATTCAGGAGCTCCACTTGTTTTAAAGAGAATCATGGAAAGGGAACAGGACTCTAAACACATGAAAATGAATCTTATTGGGAAAATTTTTTCATTCTTGCAATGCCTTTCTTACATAAATAAAAAAAAGATGCAATCAGATCGAAGGCACAGGGCTGTTCTCGGGACGTGCTTTGCAACTGTCTTTAATATATAGAGGGAGGAGAAAAATGCCATATATAGAGAAGCAAGGATCTGCAGCCCTGGCCCTTCTTATGGATTCCATTTGTCTGAAGTGTTAAAAAGATAAAATGCTCAAACGAAACGCTACATATTCCCTGGAAATTTTCAGTATTTAGAAATCCAAATTATAGGACTACAGTGACATAGCCTGGAATATTTTGAATTTTTTAGAACCGCCTAAATTTTACAATTCAGATCTTAAAACCTCTTAGAAGAGCATAATGTTGTATGTGATTATGACAATAATAATTATTATTATGGCATTTCTTAAGTGCTTACTAGGTGGCTAGCACTGTTCTAAGTGTTGGGGTATATACAAAGTAATTATGCTGTCCCACTTGGGGCTCACAGCCTTAATCCCCATTTTACAGATGAGCAAACTGAGGCACAGAGAAGTTAAGTGTCTTGCCCAAGGTCACACAGCAGACAAGTGGTGGACCCAGGATTAGAACCCACGTTGTCTGATTCCCAAGCCTGTGCTCTTTCCACTAAGCCATGCTGCTTCTCTATTTAAGTGGGTTTGTGTAAGAATGTGTGTGTGTTTGTGTGTGTGTGTGTGTGTTTTGGTGGGATTAAAATCTGACATCACAAGAATGGATATCCTTTGCCAAAACAGAGTTATTTTCTATGTAGGATAACCAAAGCATGCACACTGTGATCTTAACTGGGTTTGAAGTTAATCTGGGGAATGACTTAAATGATAACATCATAAAAATTAACTAGGAACACAAACTAATCAAAATGTGCAAAAAACCTCTATGGGTTTACTTTCAATAGCCATTCCACATGAAATAAGACACACGGTATCTTGGATCCCGACACGGGAATGTTGTCAGAGGCTTAAATTAGAAGATCTAAATTTCTCAAAGCAGCATATCTGCACAGACTTTGGAAGTGCTGGGTTGAAAACACCATTCCCTTGAGCGGATCTTCATTGCAGAAAGTCAGGAAGGATGAGTTAATGGACCAGGGCTGCTTTGGAGAAAAAAATAACTTAGTTTATGGTTTCCTCTGCAAAGTATAAGGGGATAAATGATTTTTGCATTCTTTGAGAACCTCCCCACTTAGAGAGAAGCATTTGACTTGAAGCCAGGTAAAATTTGGAGCACTGCGATGAATTTCATGTAAAGATACGGGATTCGTTTCAATCTAAAAGTCAAAGTGCAATCTACTTCTGAAAAGCCCCTCTCAAATGAAACCAAACAGTTTCACATCAAAGCCCCATTGGCTAGAGAGTCCATATTCTCCGTGTAACCTCATCCAAATAAATCTAGGCCAGTGCTGCACCCAGGCTTTATCTCTTCTTAGGTAACCCTTGCCTGTCTCTTTGTGTTCCAACAAACATGATATAGTTTAAAACCTATATGCTTCCAAATGAGAGTGACAGAGAACACTTTCAAAAAGAACACTGAGTTTCAGGCACCAGGTGAAACACAGACTGGTGACTCTCATGCCAGGTCTGCCTAAGCAAAGATATGTATTAATGTCTGTCTTCCCCTCTAGACTGTAAGCTCATTATGGGCAGGGAACATGTATGCTAATTATGCGGAATTGTACTCCCCCAAGTGCTTAGTACAGACTACTAAGCATATAATAAGTGCTCAGTAAATACCACTGATTGATTGACTAACTGATGGTGTTTGGCTGAACTGTGTTTTACTCTCATTTTGGTTGTCTACAAAACATGGACAATGCCTGTTCTTCTTCCTACTTTGACTGTGAGCTTCATGTGAGACAGGGACTGTGTCTGACCTGATTACTTTGTATCTGCCCCAGGACTTAGTACAGTGTTTGGCACCTAGTTAGTGCTTAACAAATACTATTATTATTGTTACTATTATTATTGTTTTAATAAAAATGGGATGAAGAAACAAACTGGCAAAGGCATTTGTTTTGGGGGGGTTTTTTGGCCAACAGAGTTTACAGACATACAGTCACTCAGGGCCCACCTACTGAGACATCTGATGATGAATTCTGGTTACCTGGGATGCAGAAGGGAGCAATAGGTGAAGGAAGGGAGATGACCATCAGAAACACTGGCAGAGAATTAGGATCTTAAAGAGGAAAGGCTCTCGGCCACCCAAAACCTCTTCCCTACAAGGCCCCCAACCAATTCCTATTTAATCCCCTTGGGCAGGAATGTTGTCTGCAACTCTGAGCAGACAGAAGCCCATGACATAGCTCAGCTTCCTAGAGCCCAGTTGGGCAGGCCTCAGCACTCCTGACCAACCAATTGGGACATACACAAGGGCAGCCCGGTGGTGTGTAATGAAGCTTCATTACACACCAAGGAAACATTTCATCTGGACACCTCTCAAGGCAGGGACTGGCTGCTCAAACAGTACATTCCACTAAAACATCTTTTCGGGTGAGACTGTTTTTTCTGTTGAGAGACCAATGCCCATTCCCAAATGAACCAGCATGGTAGGTATGTCTGTTCTTCCCCACAGACTAGCCACAGATTGGGAAAGTGATGACATTACCAGCTTGTACTGACAAAATGTTGAAAGACCGCTTTGTTGCAACACGAAGAACATCTTGAACCTGCTATTTCAGCCCTTTAAAGATCTCCAGTAAAACACCAATATGTAGCAGAAGGGATTTGATTTCACTCCTTACAGTCAAATGAAGGTGAAGATGATGAAGAAAGAAGTTGTTTTCTTTGGACAATGTCATAGCCCTACTTGAATGATTCAGCTTCAATCAACACAATCAACTCAATCTTAAGTCCTCTTTGAAGACACCCTGTCAGAAATTTCAGTCCATTCCATTTGATCGGTGAGAATAGTCAGGAAGGAGCAAAGTGGTAAAATGTCCTTTTTAGTTCAATATTTGTAATTAACTTTCATTATGCGCAAGTACCAATGTGGGTACAAGGAACCCACAATAAGTTCCTTTTCCTACCTGTTTCCTAGGACTCTTCTCAAGCACAAATAGTTTTCTTACTGTTGGTTGCAGTTTCTGGCTAAGATTTCTTTAGTTCTTATCACAGGGAGTTTTTCTGTAACTCAGGGGATGTGTTCTGGAAGACCTCTGTTCTATGGGAAAATTGCATTATAAAAACCATTGATTCTGTGGGAATTCAAGGGTTGGAGACAGGTAGAGAGTATCTGTGAAGATGAGATTTTTGTAAATGAATTCCTATATAATTATTACGTCCCACCATCAGCAGAATGCTTTATATCTTTGCCATGCCTTATGATTTTTCTATATTAAACACTGTAAAGCTGCAGAACACTAAGAAACAGAATGCATTCCGGGGTACAGTGCAGTACTTGTCAATTACGTTAAATAATAGTAATGATAATGTTGGTATTTGTTAAGCGCTTACTATGTGTCAAGCACTGTTATAAGTGCTGTGGTAAATACAAGGTATCAGGTTGTCCCACGTGGGGCTCACAGTCTTCATCCCCATTTTGCAGATGAGGTAACTGAGGCCCAGAGAAGTAAAGTGACTTGCCCAAGGTCACACAGCTGACAAGTGGAAGAGCAGGGATTAGAACCCACAACCTCCGACTCCCAAGCCCGGGCTCTTGCCACTAAGCCACACTGCTTCTCAGGGAAGCAGCATGGCTCAGTGGAAAGAGCATGGGCTTTGGACTCAGAGGTCATGGTTTCAAATCCCGACTCCGCCAACTGTCAGCTGTGTGACTTTGGGCAAGTCACTTAACTTCTCTGGGCCTCAGTTACCTCATCTGTAAAATGGGGATTAAAACTGTAAGCCCCCCGTGGGACAACCTGATCACCTTGTAACCTCCCCAGCGCTTAGAACAGTGCTTTACACACAGTAAGCGCTTCACAAATACCATTATTATTATTATTATACCAAAACAGACTCATGTTATGAGAAGAGCATTCCCTGGTCCTTCCTTCCATCTTGTTATATCCAAATTGTTCAATGAAAACACAAATCATAGTAAAACTAGGTGTACTTGATTGAAGTTATTTCACAGTTAATATTTGCTAGAAACTTACTATGGGTTAAGCACTGCGTTAACTACTGAAATAAATTAATAAAATCACACCTACTTCAGAAAGGCCTCCTGGATTGTTTGCTTTTATCATTATTATAATTATGATATTCGTTGAGCACTTACTATGTGTCAAGCATGTTTTAAGTGCTGGGGTAGATATAAGTTAATCAAGCTGGACATAGTGCCTGTCCCACATGGTGCTTGCAGGGAGAACAAGTATTAAAACCCCATGAGGAAACGGAGGCTTAGAGAAGTTAAGTGACTTTCCCAAGGTCACCCTGCGGGCAACTGGAAGACCTAGGATTAGAATCCCGGGCCCCCGCCTCCAGATCTATGCTCTTTCCACAAGGCCATTCTGCTCCTCTTCTCCCCAGGTTATAGGTGCCCAACTACTACTTCAGCCCTTCTGCACCAACTATATTCTCCTGAACTCACACCGCTCATAGTATCCCCATATAGAGCAACTTCTATATCCTACTATTTGAGCCCTAACTATAGGTGTGTGTATGGGTATGTGTGTGTATCCACTTCTCCTTCTTCCTCCTACCTGTAAGTTAGTTCAGTGCCTGTTTCCAATCCCACACTCCCCACTGGATTGTAAACTCTTTGAGGACAGGGCAGTCTACTAATTAATATCTTCTAATTTTGTTGCACTTTCCCAAGCGTTTGGTTCAGGCTTCTAAATGCAGTCAGCATTCAATAAAAACTGCTGATTGGTTGATTTAGATTCCAGTTAGACCAATAAAAGACAAAATACAAAATTGCTGTAGTTGTGGATGCTTATTTTCACTCTGTGGCTTCGGTATCTCTTGAAAATATTTAGCCCTACAACCCCAAAACACTGAATGGGTACCTTAAACATCGTATATATCATTTCTAGACTGGGGGCCCGTTTCTAGATTGTGAGCTCATTGCTGGGTAGGGACTGCCTCTATATGTTGCTGACCTGTACTTCCCAAGCACTTAGTACAGTGCTCTGCACACAGTAAGCGCTCAATAAATACGATTGAATGAATGAATGAACGAATCATCATTCATAAAAATATAGTCCTCCTAATTACCATCAACAAAAGTTGGGAAATACAGCTGACATATTCTCTGATCATTCTCAACCTTTTTCCGTTCTGTTTCCATCACTAGCAACAAACAGAATACTTTTCCTACAAAGCAGGCAGCTCCAAGAACAAATTAGGCTAAAAGGGGATAGAAGAGCTACTAAATGGAAGAAAGTGTGTTGTAAATCCCTCCTTTCTTTTGAATCCTGCCACCTGTGCTTGTGAAGAAAAACATTTGGTCTGCGAATACTTACATCATCCTTAAAATGTCTAGCCTGGAAGGAGAGGATAAAATTACTAACTTTATAATAGGTTGCACTATTTGGTTTACCCAAAGTATTTTTTTAGAATATCATATATGTGTATGCCTATAAATGTGTGTGCATTTGAGAATGAGGGAGAATGGAAATCAGTATCAGCATTTTCTTTTGAGCATCTGCTGTGTTTAAAGCAGAGTAGTTCTAATTTGGAAACATATCAAAGAAGTCAAAGACATGATTTCTACCCTCAAGGAGTACACAGTCTAATGGAAAAGACAACAGACATAAATAGGTGTATACAGAATAGTTAGGAGTGAGAGAATAGATAAAAATAATAGCATAAGTAACTAAACAGTCAGATATATGAACTTTGTGATGGCTGTTAGGATGGAACAGTGGGAAAAGAGGGGATCGATCAGGTAATTCCTTTTGGAGTATCAAGGAAAGCTTGTTGGAGGAGGTGGGATTTTAAGAGGATTTTAACAGTGGGGAGAATTATGGTCTGTCAGATTAGTGGGAAGAGAGAGTTCCAGGCTGGTGGAAGAGCATAAGCCAGGAGACAGAGGGAGAGTCGAGAGCCAGAGAATGAAGAGAATCAGCTGGGAAGCTATGGATGAAGAGGAGGGGTTTGAAGTGCTGAAATGCCATATGGGGGTTTATAAGGTGGAGAGATTGGAAGATTTGAGGTGTTGACATACTGGAATATGATCATGAACACAGAAACCATATTCCAACATGGAAGAGAACAGCTATCTCAGTGGTATTGGGGCCCCATCCAGGTGCCACTGAGTTCCATGGCACAGTAAAGTATAGGCACAGAAATTTTCCCAGATCACACAGTCGAAAAGAACTGTAGAGTGCAATATGCCTTGGCTACGAAACCCCCTAAAGGGTCGCACTAATGGAAAAGGAGTTACATCTGTTGTGAGGGCAGGATTCACTTCAAAAATGATTTCCCCACAAACCCTAGCATCGCCCTTTTGCCCCAGCCTTCTGAATTACAATTCCAACGTTTCAACACTCCACTCTGCCGGCACTGAATCGTATTCCGCTCCACCTGCTGGACAGAAGATAAAGATATCAGCCTGGGGAGATCAACTTCCAGGGTCGAGATTCAGATCTGTATTTGAGCAGCCTTGAATCTCAGGGTTTGCCACGGGAGTAATCTAGCCTCCCAGAGCACTTCGCAGCTTGACTTCGAACAATCCTTGGGGTTGAGAGATTGAGGGGTACTGAGTGAATGGTCATTTGGCCTATAAAATCCTCCTCCAAACTGACCCCTGCACACAAGGCAAGCACGCAGGGCTGGACTGCTCTAGGTCAGTGAATGACTGCACAGTTTGTTTTCTAGCAATTGAAACCTCAGCAAGACTGAGAGATCTAAGCATCCAGGAGGGAAATAAAGTTTGTTAAGGGCTGGGAGAGCCTCCCTAGAAAATCAATGGGAGTTATTACTGCTTCTCTCTGGGCCCCCAGCTCCTAGAAGGAGCTACCCGCTCCTCGCCGCCTGCCCCTCCACTGAAATGGGCTGCGTGTTAGGAAGAAGGTACTTATGAAATGATTTATTTGCCCCTGAGAGCCAAAATCTGTATTGCCTGGATTCTGTGGCAGCATTATCACAAAGAACCTTACAACCTGAGAGTTTAATGAAATTGGATCTGGGTGTCAGATTTTTAACATGACAAGTTAACCGTTGGGGTGAACAGGATCTGAAATGTGCCAGGGAACGACATTGTTATGGGTTTGCTGGGCAAAAAAATAACCAGTGCAGAGTTTGTCACGCCAGCAGCCAGCCATCTACCCGCAGCAGCAGACACAGAATTAAAAAATTCCATACGTAACCCAGCCATCCGCACCCGCCCGTTCCCCCACCAAAAATAAAAAACCTGCAGGAAAAGCTCCTCCAAACTCCATAGCCCTGAGTCCATAAATCTCCCTTCAATCAGCTTGAGTGGGGCGAGGGATAGGAAGAGCTGCCAGAAATAGCTCTTTTCCTGCAAAGATGTAGAAAAGATTACAGTTGAGAGGTGGTGTTGGGTGTGGGGTGGGTGGATGTAGACAGTGGGAGGAGAAGACAGGCGGCCGGGGAGGACGGGGGAAGTCGCTGTGAAAGGCATCTCATAAAAGTCCCATTTGTTGGGCGGCTGGAGGAAGTGAAGGCAGCTTTGGCCCACGTGGCCGTGGTGCTAAATTAACTGTTAACACAAATAATCAAAGGGCAAGGCCTAGCGAGCCGCCGGCGCCAGCCAAGCGAGGGTGTGGCCGGGGCAGCCGGGCTTCCAGTGCTGGCCAGCCAGCAGGTGGAGGCTGACAGGGGACTCGACAGGACGGAAGTGCTTACAGAACACATTGACCCACTGACAGAGGAAAACACCGCTGCTCTCCCACCCGCTTTCCAGCTATTGTGTATGCAGAGGGCTTGGGTGGCTTGGGGGGCGGGGGGGTATTTATAATTTTTCTCTTTATTTTTTTATAGGAGTATTTTTAATGCACAACCACGGCAGAAGCCCTCCGAACTTGTCAGGGTAAAGTCATAACACGGCTCAGTCCTTATTTGGCGGTGGGGATGGGAGAACAGCTGAGCAAAACAAGAAGAGCGTTATCAAAGGTCAGAGGAGATGAAAGGTGCAATCAGCCCCATGGCTACCCTGGAGAAGAATACATGGAGCACAAACAGGATCTTCTGAACAATGCAAACCTGGAACTCCAGGCCACTTGGGTACCTGTCTTGGAAGGCACGAGGATTTGGGCCTGTGCTCTGAAAAAATGCCTCTGCCCCCTCATAGCTTGGGCAGGGCCCTCCCAGGGCACAGTGGAAGGATTAGATCTGGCCCGGGAGAGGAAGCAGGAGGGTTCAGTTTTGTGGGGGAAACCCTTGTGTTGAAAGTGATATGAATCTTGCTGGGTATCTATGGGGGAGGAGGCTGGGAAATTGTCGCTGATTATCTGTCGTCATGTTCCCATGAAATAAATGCCAAGGGCTGCCACGGAGATGTGCCCGGTTTTGAGCCCGGAAGCTCCACCTCTGCCCCTCCGCCCCTCCTCACCATAGCTCTCTTACAGGTGCCACTCAACTCCACAGCCTCAGTGCTGACCATAGTCAAGACCTGCACACCTTCCTCCCTCCTGCCCATCTCATCTTTGCATCATGCAGCAGGCAAGGATTGCTGGAACGCCCCCTCAGAAAAAAGTGCCTGTAACTAACGCCATATATGCTACACTCTCAACATGGCTGTGAACCCCAACTCACAGAAACTGTGAGTCCAGCGGAGTTCATAAAAGAACAGTCCAAGGTAATACGGTATATTAGTCAGTGGCAGAGACAGGAAAAGAATTCATATTTTCTGACTTACCGTTCAACTGGAAAAGAGCTGTCATCGTAAGTTTGAGTCCATAGCAGCAGGAAGTTAGGCCCACTTCTACCAGGAACTCTGATGGAACAAAACACTACTTAGAATGATGGCGAGCTGAATGCCAAAAATATCTCAGTGTATCTTGGTGAGGAAACTGCAAGGCCTGTGGTCCTGGTCAGGAGGGGAAACTATTTTAAGTAGAAATATCTAATAGGGTGTTTCTTTATTCAACACTGTTTTTTTTTCTAAAGAGAAAATATCCCTTTTTAATCCAGCACTTCCCAGAAAATCAAGTCAGGTTCCTTAGCGTCTTGATCCAATGACCCACCACAGTTGGGGTCGACCGTAACCATCTGTCCACTTCCCTCCGTCGTAGCCATGGTGTCCACAGCTCCGGGCTGACAGGGAGGGGGGGGGTGGGCTTCAGGGAAGGTGAAATAATAATAATAATAATAATAATGGCATTTATTAAGCGCTTACTATGTGCAAAGCACTGTTCTAAGCACTGGAAGAGAACAACCTTAGAGGTGGAAGGCAGCCTGGCTCTCCAGCTATGAGCCCACCACAGTCTCAGTCTGCCCCTGCTTTTTGTAAATTTCAAGCAGCAGCCCTCCATGCTAGATTTAAAAGTCTGGGTTCTGACACTTTCACAGTCAAAGTGTTCTCTCAAGAAGCCATTTCAAAAACAGAAATATATACATCTGCAGACCTGCAGGCCCAGTACTGAATAATGAATTGCTTGATGGCTCAGTCGGGACCTGGTTCGGAATATCTTTATTAGAGCCCAGCCTGGCCATGGTCCGATCAGATTCATCCATCCACACGTGGAACTTATGATCTTGACTGAAGGGACCGAGAATGCTTTCAACACACAACATCCTATTTAACAAGCTCACTGCAATCTTTTCAAATTGAGTCCTTTTTATGGGCTGAGGCTCTTCAATGATTAAAGAATTTTTTTCTCTAGCTTAGGTTTGTTTTCAGGGGAAAACTTTTGAGTCAGCTAAATTTGACACTTCTTGTGGAATTCCAGAGATTTGACTAGTAATGTAATTTCAGGCAATAGGATATTTTTTGGAATCATGTAATGAGGAGGTTATCACGAAGTCCCTTCCCCCTCGTCCCGCGCTCCCCCCGCCACTTAATAGGAAGGCAGAAAGAGAAGGCAGAATCCATTCAATTAAAGAGCCCTGTTCCTCTTCTGTAAGAGTTATCACCTACTTCCAAATGCATTGGTTAGTGTTTATAGCTCTACATTAGTTACATAAAGGAAAAGGTATATAACTTTTTAAAAAGGAGTCCAGCCAGGATAATATCTTTTTAAGAAGAGATGCTTTATTGCATCCAAGTCTCTGACAATGCACAGCATATGACCAGTTTGAAACCACATCAGTTGAATCCTGAACCCTATGGAAGCTATTTCTATATGCAGCTGTGTCACTGTTCCTCCTCCCACCCACCCACTGTCTCCACCCTTTCTGGCTCTGCACTATGGCCCTCCCCTGCTTCCTTCCGAAAAAAGCTCATTCTGGTCTCCTCCCAAAGGCAGCCAAGGATTCTTTAAATGCATGTCCAGTTGGAGAAGTATATGGGAGAGGACAGTGGGTAGAGAAAACAGTGGGGAGAGGTAAGAAATGAGGGAGCTAAAAAAGAGGAAGAGGGGAAAATGAAGGTGGGGTAGGGGGGGAGGGAAGGGGGAACCCAAGAAAAATGGGTGGGGGGAGGAATGAAAAGGGGTACAGAGGAAATGGGAGGGGCATTGCAAACAAAGACTATCACATAGGATGAACTACAGTATGACTACAGAGTGTGGTCATTTGTAATGATTACATAGCATTTAAGCATTTAAGAAGGTCTTCAGGAACTGGATTTTCTCCACAAGAATGTAAAATAAAATTCTAAATCAAACTGAACAAAATGAGACCAAAAGAAAACAAAGGGGTCCAAATTCAAAGTTCATTAAATTCCCAAAGAAAAAGATACTTTTTATCTTAACAGCTTTTTCCCTGACCCTGGCAAAGTATTAGCCTTCCTCAGGAAGAGTATTCAAATATAATAACAAAATTAGACCTGTATTTAGCATCCCATGGGTGTCAACTAGGGCCCATCTGAAAGTTCAAAGTTTTTTTTCCACTCTGTTTCAATGCCATGCTTTGTCTGGGTTAATGATGGAGGGAGAGAATCAAAACTCCACTATGAATATACCCATCACTTCAGAAAACTTAGTATATCAATTTCTTTGAAACCAGCAAACCTGACCTCAAATCTTTTCAATTGATCTATGCATAGTTCATTCACTCATTCATTCGTATTTATTGAGCGCTTACTGTGTGCAGAGCATTGTACTAACTGCTTGGGAAGTACAGATCGGCAACATATAGAGACGATCCCTACCCAACAACGGGTGCACAGTCTAGAAGGAGTGGAGAAGCAGCGTGGCTCAGTGGAAAGAGCCTGGGCTTTGGAGTCGGAGGTCAGGGGTTCAAATCCCGGCTCCGCCACTTGTCAGCTGTGTGACTTTGGGCAAGTCACTTAACTTCTCTGGGCCTCAGTTACCTCATCTGTAAAATGGGGATTAAGACTGTGAGCCACTTGGGACAACCTGATCACTTTGTAACCTCCCCAGTGCTTAGAACAGTGCTTTGCACATAGTAAGTGCTTAATAAATGCCATTATTATTATTATCATTATTATTATTAGAAGGGGGAGACAGACAACAACACAAAACAAGTAGATGGGTGTCAATACCATCAGAATAAATAGAATAGTTGATCATATTAGATGTGCATACCTTTGAAGGTCCACTTCCCCCACTCCCCACCCCGGGCCCCGGCTTACTGCCACTGCAGGGCTTGGGATGGCAGATTTCCATCTTCCCTAATGGAAATCTCAAGGGAAATTCCAGGAAGGGCCTAATCTAACCAGGATATTTCAATGACTATTTTAAGCAGGCTTGTACAGTCAAAGCACTGGCAACCAAAAACTGATCCGTGATTGATCTAGCCGGGCTGAGTCAGCTATTCCAAGTGCCCTTTCTCTCTTTCATTGTAAGTCATCTCCACCATTGGCCTACTGCATGAGACCTTTTTCCAAATGAGGAAACTGAGGAAAGAGAGGTTAAGATACTTGCTCTCCCTACCTTTTAGGCTAGTCAGGCCACGGGAGGACACAGTTTATGTCTGATCTGATCATCTTTAATCTATCACAGTTTTTAGCTCGGTGCTTTGGCACATAGCAGACACTTACTAAATACCATAATTATTCATTCTTCCACCAGTCACATACCTGAAATTATTTTATTTGTAAATCAATTTTGTGAATTCCGTTTTACCCTCAAACCCTCAGTTTTGTAAGGTTCCCATTGTCCCCCCTCTAAGTTCACCTTCACAAAATAATAATTATTATTAATAATGATAATGATAATTGTATTGATTAATCACTTACTTTGTGCCAGGCACTGTACTAAGCACTGGGATAGATAAAAACTAATCAGATTGGACACAGTTCCTGCCCCACAGTCTAAATCCCCACTTTATAGATGAGGTAACTAAGGCACAGAGTAGTGATGTGACTTACCCAAGGCCACACAGCAGGCAAGTGGAAGAGTGGGGATTAGAACTCAGGTCCTTCTTACTCCTCGGCCCTTGCTCTATTCATTCATTCATTCATTCAATCATATTTATTGAGCGCTTACTGTGTGCAGAGCACTGTACTAAGCATTTTGGAAGTACAAGTTGGCAACATATAGAGATGGTCCCTACCCAACAACGGGCTCACAGTCTAGAAGGGGGAGACAGACAACAAAACAAACTGTATTAACAAAATAAAATAAATAGAATAGTAAATATGTACAAGTATTAAGCCACGCTGCTTCCCAGCTCTATTGGCACCATCAGGTCTGAATAATAGTTATTCTGAATAAGAAATGGATAATATTGAACAGAGCAACCAAGGCAAATGCCAGCTGGATTTCACATGGGTTTCTTAGTAAGGTACCATTTGCTCAGCCTTCTGGAGCTACAGATCTCAGAAATTAGAACCTACCCCCATGCCCTGGTCAGGGCCTTGGCCCTTTCATCTCACCCCACATATGGAACACCAGTTGATGGAGAAAGCAGACCCTCTTTTGTTCAGCAAAGGCCACAAGGGAAGATTCTCGTTACCCACAGAGCAGCTCTGATTTCACCTTGTTTGAACGATGCAGGTTATCATCTGCTTGGTCCCATCTCTGTAGTTCATGTGGAATTGGAACTAAGGGATAGGACTGGGTTTGCTATTTTTCCAAAAATTTCCAGAGCAGTTCTAATTTTCATGCCCTCAATTCAATCAGCATTTCTAAATGAGTTTGACTAATCGAGATGACAATCACAGGGTAAATTCACGACATTTATCAAATATCTTCCTACCCCTACAGAGACAAGTTTGTAACGCATGAAGAGGTTGCACCACCATGTCACAATCTTTTTTTTTAATGGTATTTGTAAAGTGTTTACTATGCGTCAAGCATTGTCCTACGCGCTGGGGTAGATTCAAGCTAATCAGGTTGGATACAGTCTGTGTCCCACGTGGAATTTATAATCTTCGTTCACAATTACAGATAAGGTAACTGAGGCACAGAGAAGTGAGGTGTCTTACCCAAGATCACACAGCAGACAAGAGGCAGAGTGGGTATTAGAACCCAGGTCCTTCTGACACCCAGGACCATCTCTTTCACTGCCCTAAAAATGAGACATAAAAGCCGTGGTTTGGCAGCTTTGGTTAACATGAGGCTTATCTCACCCCTTGCCAAGGTTTGGGACACTTTCAGGTGCAAGCAAATCCCCAAATCCCCAAATTTAAATCCCATTTCAGTCCAAAGCACGAAATGATTCGTGTTTTGTTGGGGGGGGGGGGGGGGGGGGGGGGGGGTGGAAGGGAGGAGCCAAGTCAACACCCTGTGAAATGGCTGGGCATGAGCCCAATGCCTTAATTCCCCTCAGGAACTTGAGAAGGGGAAGATTTTCACTAAGAATTATGCCTAAGTTTGTCTGGAAACATTCTATTCATCCATATTCTTCATCCTCCCTGAGCAAAATCTAAGATTTGCAGCAAAAACTTGAACTTCTCAGAATTTTCCATGACATCAGACTTGCTCTTTACCAAAGTTCAGCTACATTTTAAAGGTAATTTTATGAGGACAGGGATCATGTCCACTAATTCTATTGTGCTCTCCCAAGTGCTTAATCCAATGCTCTACATACAGTAAGCACTCAAAAAATACTATTGATTGGTTAATTAAATGAGAACATCTTTAAGCCCCATCCAAAGGGGATGCGCTCCAAACTTCATTAAGCAGTCCTGAGTGTAGGCACTGCATGTGTTTCTAGACTGTGAACCCATTGGTGGGTAGCGACCGTCTCTATATGTTGCCGACTTCTACTTCCCAAGTGCTTACTACAGTGCTCTGCACACAGTAAGCGCTCAATAAATACGATTGAATGAATGTGGAAAAACCGAATTTTCAGTTTCTGTGTAACTGGACATCAGAGCAAGAGATAACAGTTAGTGCAGTGCTTGGCACATAGAAAGCACTTAACATATAACACTATCATTACTGATTAATTGTTATTAGCTCAGGGCATTATCCAGAATCTCTAGAATATAAATTTGTGTGCAGGGAATGTGTCTACCAACCCTGTTGTATTGTACTTGCCTAAAGTACTTAATACAATGCTCTGCACACATAAGGACTCAATAAATACCACTGATGGATAATACTGGATTCAGCGTGAGTTCAGCCTTGTGTCTCCTAAATGACTGAGTTTTTATTATATTTATTTGTCTTAAAGCATTTAGGAACTCTGACAAATGACACTGCAACTTGAGGTTTGACAAAGGGTTTTCAAATCTCTCTAGGAAACTACCTCTGAGGTCTCAGGATTTTACCTGAGGGATCACATGACATCTTCCGTCTCATCCACTGCCACCCAGTCCCCTCCGCAGAGCTCCTTGGCCAGGTACTTGGCCAGGGACTTTCCCATCAGGAGTCACGGATGAGCCTCAGAAACTGCACAGAGGAATTGATTATAGTGCTAGTGTCTTGTGCAGGGCCACTCACATACTCTTGTCCCTGTTCCTGATGGAGCACGGGTTGCGTTGAGAGAGTAGGTGGGCAGAGATGCAGTATACGACAGAACATACATCCATTACTATTATTATATTTGTTTAGCACTAACCATATGTCACACACTGTTCTAAGCCTTGAGGTAGATTCAAGTAAATCAGGTTGGACACAGTCCCTGTCCCACATAGGATAGGGCTCACACCCATAGGCACATGTCTAATCATACGTGCACAAAAGCAAAGAGCAGCAGCAGAGGTCAAAAGGAACAGGCTGACAAAAGCAAACAGCTCCTGCACGCCTCAAATCATCCGCATTATCCAGCTCCCTCATCTCCCTTAGGGGCTGGGCTGCTTAAAGTGCTCTGAAGCATTCCCTAGTGAAAGCCCCTGCCCTTCGGGAAGGTGGACAAATGTGGGAGTGAAATGAGAGCATTGAAAGCATGCTGGAACATTGGAACAGGAAAGCTGAGAAGGACAGGATAGTTAAATTAAACTGAGTGACTTTTGTGCTGCTGGGGCAGAAAGAGGGAGTGGGAGGAAGACAGGGAGAACCAAGGGAAAATCTCTGGCCTCTCATGTCTGCAAACTCATCATCAAATACCTATATATAGAATGACATACATATTAGCTATCCACCCTCCTCAGATGAACTGTTTTAAATCCTTCTTTGTGAGAGTTCTCTGAAATGAGTGGGAGGAACAGATGAATTTTTCCATAATGTATGTGACATGAGATCATGGGCCAGGAGCCGCAGTTGCAGATTCACCAAAGGGTGTTCATCTGAAGAAAAGGTCTCCTTGCTCTCTTCTCTCAGGCCAGCTTTCCCCTGAAACGCAGGGGAACTCTTCTCGGAGGGCGATGCAGCTCACTCAGATGACGGCAAGGCTTGGAATGGGGACAACCAGATGTTTCATCTCTCCGAGGACATGGAGAGCTCAAGAAAGTCACTTGGATGTTCCACTTCCAGCCAACTTTTCCAATTTCTTTCATCTCTTTCTCCTTCTCCCAGAGGATTATGGCTCTAGGGCTCAGCTGGCTGCAAGATAGGTGTGCAGCTCGGAACAATCAATCAATCAATCGTATTTATTGAGCGCTTACTGTGTGCAGAGCACTGTACTAAGTGCTTGGGAAGTGAAAGTTAGCAACATATAGATGGTTCCTACCCAACAGTGGGCTCACAGTCTAGAAGGGGGAGACAGAGAACAAAACAAAACGTATTAACAAAATAAAATAAATAGAATAGATATGTACAAGTAAAATAGAGTAATAAATACATACAAACATATATACATATATAAGGAGATAAGTAGAATGAAGGCATCCTGAGAAATATAGTGTCATAGCTAGAGTTCATCTAGAGCACATCGATTGACTTTGTTTTCTCAGCTGAGAAGCCACCCCACTAGAACTCTAATAATCCCCCAAATCAGGAAACAACTGAAATCTTTCAAAACATACAGTGTTATCCAATTGCAGACTGTCCACACAGCCACTGCTGACAGCAACCTTCATCACACTGATGAAGATCACAATAAAATCACACTGAGTTCTCTGAAAGAATCGGTGTGTTTTCCCCAAACTCCACTTTCTTGGAATAAGCTCCTATGGTTCACTTCCGATTTGACAATAATAATAACGGCATTTCTTAAGCACTTACTATGTACCAGGCACTGTACTAAGCGCTGAGGTGGATAGAGGCAAATTGGATCAGACACAGACCATGTTCCAAATAATAATGATGGTATTTGCTAAGCGTTTACCATGTGCCAAGCACTATTCTAAGCACTGGGGTAGATACAAGGTAGTCAAGTTGTCCCACGTGGGGCACACAGTCTTAATCTCCATTTTACAGATGAGGAAACTGAGGCACAGAAAATTAAGTCACTTGCCCAAAATCACACAGCTGATAAGTGGCAGAGCCGGGATTAGAACCCATGTCCTTCAGACTCCTAGGCCCAGACTCTTTCCACCAGGCCAGGCTGCTTCTCACCCAAGAGGTTTCTCTCTTTAGTTATTGGGTGAGCATAATCTCTGATGTTACCACGGAAATGCAATTTAATAATCTTAGAAGTCATTGTCTTTTCTCCAGGAAAAGAAATCTATATAATTTTTTCAGATCTCTCTGGGAGGCCGCCTTAAGAAAGTGCTTCTAGCTCTTGCTATGACTTCATCTGGGGGGAAGAAAGAGGAAGCACTGGAGATCTGGAGAGAGTTCCAGATGCCTGCCAGACTCAGCAGATCTCACATGTATGGTTTCCATGATCTGCAGCCCCAGGTGGGAGGTAGGGAGGCAGTGAGGGAAAGTAGGAGGGAGAGAGGGAGAGAAGGAGGAAAAAAGCAGTGTTGCCTAGGGGCTAGATACCAGGCATGAGAGTCAGAAGGGAATGGGTTCCAATCTCGGCTCTGCCATTTGTCTGCTGTGTGACCTTGGGCAAGTCACCTAACTTCTCTGTGCCTCATTTACCTCATCTTTAAAATGGGGATTAAGACTTGAGCCCCAGGTGGGACATGGATTGGGTCCAATCTAATTAGCCTGTATCTACCCCAGCACTTAGTACAGTGCCTGGCACATAGTAGTAATAATAATAATAATTATGGTGTTTGTTAAACGCTCACTATGTGCCAAGCACTGTTCTAAGTGCTGGAGTGGATACAAGGTAATCAGGTTGTTCCACGTGGGACTCACAGCCTTAATCCCCATTTTACAGATGAGGTGACAGAGGCACAGAGAAGTTAAGTGACTTACCCAAGGTCAAACAGCTGACAGATGGCGGGATTGAGGGAGGGAAGGAGAGAAGGAGGAAGGAAGGGCCTGTTTCACTGGAGGAGCACACGGGAGCACCAACCGGATTTCTTCATTTAGGATTCAGCAAGCATTTTTTATGGCATTTGTTAAGTACTTATTATGTGCCATTCATTCCTTTGTATTTATTGAGCGCTTACTGTGTGCATAGCACTGTACTAAGCACATGGGAAGTACAAGTCGGCAACATACAGAGTCGGTCCCTACCCAACAAAGGGCTCACAGTCTAGAATGGGGAGACAGGCACTGAACTAGACCATGCCGTAGATACAAGCTAATCCGTTTGGACATATGCCATGTCCCACGTGGGGCTCACAGTCTTAATCCCCATTTAGCAGATGCGGTAACTGAGGCACAGAGAAGTTAAGTGACTTGCCCAAGGTCACACAGCAGACAAGTGGTTGAACTGGATTAGAACCCAGATCCTTCTGACTCCCAGGCCTGTGCTCTATCGATTAGGCCATGCTACTTCTCACAATAAAAGTAAGTCAGAGAGCAAACACCTAGCTCGGGGATAAACCCTGTCTCTCAGCCACGCTCAGGCCCAGAAGTTGACTCTTGGATTAAAAGAAAGAAAACCAGTATAGAGGCCTTCTTGGGTATGCAGTTAGTCACCATTCCTGGGAGAATGGACAGATAATATGCTGGCTTCACCAACAGACAAGGTGCTTCTTGAACAAACGTGATAAATGTTTTCGTTTGCTTTCATTTGATTGCATCTCCACCTGGCATTCCCCTGTGCTATTGCCCTTCCTGTCCTGATGCCAGTTTACACTGGACAACCGTGGCCCTTCAGCCAGGCCATGTCGCCAAAGCTCTCAGATCTGGAATTAGTTTGGCTCTGAGCATGAGAGTTGGTTGAAAAGAGCTCCTGAGCTGGCATAAGGACTTGGGAGACTGCATTTCTTTGTCTGTGGCCGTTAAAGCCCTGTCATGCTCTTCTAGAATGTTTTCTAAATGCTGTACTCCGGGCATCTCCCCAGGATGCCCTGAAAAACTTGGGCATCGCCAACTTTGAATTCAGTGCCAAAATGGGGACACCCACAGGCCCTCAGGTGTGGTCAAGGAATGCCGCCCCTCTTCTTCCCACGGGCTCCGGGCAAAGAGAGGGGGCTGTCCCCGAAACCGCTCTTCATGAGTTCCCCCGGAACCTGCAGTGTTTGGGAAACCCAGCTCTCTTCCATCCACTCTTACCAGGTTCCCTGCTCCCCCTCAGACTCCCTGCGTTCCTTCCAATCCACCCTGCTAGCAGTTCCTCAGACTCCTGGGCCAGTTTTTCATCTTACATTACTCATCTTGGGTCAGGTTTTCATCCTACATGACTCAATGGGACAATTCCCACTGAGTGATGCAAGATGAAAAAACCTTCCCTTCTCTTTTAACAGTTCCCTTGCCTCTATTCCTCCTCTCCAACTCTGGGCCCTGACCAATACCCCCACCTTCCTGCCTCTTGTTTCCAACATGACCTCTGGGTTCCCTTTCCCTCCTCAAACCTTGCCTTAAAAGTCCCATCTACCCTGAAGTCCTCTCCTGTTCATCAGCATCAGTCAAGATGGTCCTTTCACGTGCTGACTAGGCCCCAAGTCCACTGAGCTAGTGCTGGGTGGACGGTGAGAACCGTGGCATTACTCAGAGAGCCCGATATCTGATGGACTACCAAGTTAGCATCCTCTTCTCTCGTGCTTGCAGCTTGGCTCCAAAAGCAAGGCCAGCAGAAACCGGCCGGTTGGACACCGAGCTGCAAACCCCCTGGATCGCTTCACCCTTCGGATCCCAGCTCTGAAACCGATCACGAACCTTCCGACAAAATAAGGTCTGAGGCTGTGGGGAAAGGGGAGGAGTTAGAAACTGTAATTCCATCTAATATTTGAGGCTTGGCAAGTGTACCTATGGGATTTCATGAAAACCCCCGAATCTTTTTCATTTCGGAGCCATTAACCAGATCCCGGCGTCGTTGGCTCCAGTGAGCCGCTTAGCTCTCTGTTTTATTACCCATTTCCTTTCCCCTTGCCAGCCCCCAGCTCCCATCCTTGCACTTGAAATAAAAAACCCACACTGTTACGGTGCCACAAAGGGGCCACCACAAACAAGTGCCAGCCAGTGCACTGCTGAGCAAACCCAGAGCACTCATAAATGAGGCTCACATTTGGATTAAAACGCTGTTGTGTTCAGTCATTTATGTGTGGCATAATTAAAAACATCCAGCGGTAATTTAATAGTTCCCACCAAGCACAGACATAAAGTCTAGCGATTTTCCCCCTCTGTAGAGTTAACCCTTCGAGGGGAAGGGGAGGAAGAGAAAGGGAAGAAGAGAGAGACCCTTCTGATCTGTTGCTTCTGCTTCCTGCCCCTCTCCCTGGCAGGCCAGGGAAGGAAAGTCACCACCTTGGAGAGTGGAAGACCAATAGGACCCACATTCAAATGCTATGGGTTCAGCCCACGCACTGGTGGAGCTAGATTAAACGTGACAGTTTGCCCAGAATGACATCTGTAGATCAGCAGACTCATGCACGAGGGCGCTGCCAGATTCTTCCAAGTGAGACGCACGGTACCTCCTCCGAAGGATTTTGAAATGTGTGCATCTTTTGTCTAAAGGCAAGAGAGCGATGCAGGAGGCTGACCAAATGAACTTACTTTTTAAAATGGCTGTTGCTGTCGGCTTCTCCGCCGCTCTCTCGAGCAGCATATTATATTCTAGGCATTTAAAGGGTATTTTTTTAATCGTGGAAGATAAAAATATATTTAGAATGAACAGTGCCCTGAAAAATGATGGCAACAAGAACGGTGGTTTGGACTGCCCTGAATAAAATCTAGAGCATCTGACACACCTCAAGTAAAGACACACCTCGGAGCTAAGTAAAGTTGTGAAGCTTTAACTTTTAGACTTTCACTGGATAGTTCATTCTTCTTTAGCAAAGGAAAATCGGGAACTTTCCCATACCAATTGCTCCTATCCTTTCTGAGAGGTGGAGAGCATCATGTTATTCAGGGTATCTTTCTTGTGGCTGCTTGTGTACCCTACTAATGACACTGTAAAACAGGGCTGTTTTGAGGTGATCCTTCCAGCAAACAAGTAAACTCTGACATGTGGCGGGATCCTGTGGAACATTACTGTGGTGGAAGTGGGCGGTATGGACATGCAGAAGGCATTGTTTCTTGTGGTCTACCATAACTTTATGAGATCTGCTTTCTACACCCCAGCCAGCACTAGTCGACACGACAGACGGCATTATCTTTCATAAACGTTATGAAAGTCAAGCCGAGAACCACAAGCCAGTTTAGTACAGCGAACGGGACATTTTATCACCATTTCGGAAACCGGCTATGGAGTCTGTGTTTGATGCAAGCAGGACTAGTAAAAGGAATAGCGGCACTGAGGTCACAGACCGAGTGAATGTGTAAGCCATATACATTTTTTTTGGTTTACTGGGATTTGAATTTTTAAGTTGAGGTTTGAAGTTCCTGTAAAGTTCCTTTAAACAATTGAAATGGCCCACAGGCCACCAAAAACAGCACAAACTCTCCCAGAGTGTCCATCTCTTCAACAGAGTAAAGATAGCTGCGGAGGGTTCAATCTTTAAAACTACAAAGCCTGAAGTTGTAAGGTCCTCTGTTAGAGTGTAAGCTCCCTGAGGGCAGAGATTGTCTCTTTTAGTCTTAGTTTAAATTCCATGAGCCTGGTTCCAAAGATTCAATAAATGCAGATGATGGGTGTGTTACGGGGAGAAAGAAGTAGAGGGAGGGGGAGAATGAACACATGTTTTGGGTTCCCTTGACTTCTGCACGGCAAGGGGAGAGAGGACTGTGGTGAATACGTAGAGAAATCCTCGACCCTACCATCTTCCGCATTCTGCTGACGCTCCCCGACCTCTTGCCTAGCTCCTGCCAGGTCTGCCCTAGGGTTCAGAGGAGGTCACAGAGACCACAGTGAGGCCACAAGATTACCACAGAGAAGCCCCCAGATCCCAAATCTCTAGACCCTCGTCCTGCCTAGCCCTATATTAAGCTGGCACTGTGGCAGTTAATCTCGTTAATGCTCTACCACTGCAGGGTGTCTGTTTTGATTTTTTTATGGTATGTATTAAGCGCTTACTACATGCCAAACACTGTTCTAAGCTCTGGAGGAGATACAAGTTAATTTGGTTGTGCACAGTCCCTGTCTGCAAGGGGCTCACAGTCTAAATGGGAGGGAGAACTGGTATTTAATCCCCCTTGTAGAATTGAGGGAATGGAGACACAGAGAAGTTAAGGTACTTGCCCAAGGTCACACTGAAAGCACTCGGCAGAGCCGAGATTAGAACCCAGGTCCTCTGACTCCTAGGCCTGTGCTCTTTCCACTAGGCCATGCTGCTTCTCTAAAAACCCTCTGGTTGACAAGAGGGGTTAGGGACAGATCTGTAAAGACTTCGAGGAAGTAGGGCTGTTTTGGAGGTAGGTGGAAGGTCTTCCTTGTGGCCCTCTCCACTTCTCCTCAGGCCTACACCTGCTAGTATCACACCTCCCCAACTCATGACCCCTCTCCCTTCATTCAGGTGCTAAGCATAAAGACAACCAAAGCAGGGCACACTGACCAGTCACTAAAGGGGAGTGTGGAGAGGGTTCTCATATGATTATTAAATCAAATGACATCTAAACCTACACAGGAGAGAGGATGGAGGCTTTTAAGGGAAACACTCTTTAAGGCAGGCATCTCTCAATTATCTGTATTAATGGGATTGGACAGGCATTAATAACTGGAAATCCACAAAAAAATCCAGATATTTCATTTCAGCCAACATTCTCAACCTCTTCCCCCACTGACTTTCAAAATAGCTGCTGATAAGCTGCAAAAGTGACAGATTTGAGTTACTGCTCCCGAGGGTGTTGCTAAAGAGCAGTGGGAAAGAGGTAGGAGGAAGAGGAGGAGGCAGAAGAGGAGAAAGAAAAGGGGGAAGGGAGAGGAGAAGGAGGAAGGAAAAAAAGCTCTTGGATAATCCACAAACTAGAAAATCAGCCCTTGCATAATCAGGATGACCTGGACCAGTAACAGAAGCGCTTAGTACAGTGCTCTGCACACAGTAAGCGCTAAATAAATACAATCGAATGTATGAATGAGTAAACTTTTTGTCTGGATCTTTCCCTCTTTCTGAGGATTTCAGAGGAAAAATACTTAAACCATTTGTGCTGTGCCAAAAGTACAGCAGGATTTAAGGGACCTGCCCTTTTTCTGTGGCAGATCCAGAAATCTAACCCAAGTCTCATCTCTCCCAGGATGTCCTGCCATCACCACAAATGTATGTCCAACACTCAGCTCCTCATCTTACCTCCCAGACTATCTCCTCCCTTGTGACTTTCCATCTCGGTTGACAATACCCACATCGTTTCTGTCTCACAAGCTCAGAAACTTGGCATTATCCATGACTTATATCTCTCCTTCAATCAGCATATTCAGTTACCAAATCCTGCCTGCCCTGCCTTCCCAACATGGAATCTGCCCCCTCCTCACCCTCCAAACTACTACCACAGTTGTCCATACGCTTGTCATATCCCATCTCGATTACTGCATCAGCCTCCTCACTGACCTCTCTGCCTTCAGCCTCTCCCCTCTCCAGTCCATTCGTCGCTCTGCTACTTGTATCGTTTTTTCTAAAGAATTGTTCTGCGTGCAACTCCCCATGCCTCAGAAACCTCCAATGGTTCCCAATCTGGGCTCGCATCAAGTGGAAACTCCTCACCACCGGCTTAAAAGCATTCAACCATCTCTTTCCCTCCTACCTCTAACCTCACTCCCCTCTCACTACAACCCAGCCTGCACACTTCACTCCCCACTGCCTGGAACTTCCTCCCCCTTCATATCTGACAGATCACCACTCTCCCCATCTTCAAAGCCTTGCTAAAAACATATAGATAATAATGATGGCATTTGTTAAGCGCTTACTATGTGCGAAGCACTGTTCTAAGAGCTGGGGGGGATACAAGGTGATCAGGTCGTCCCACGTGGGGCTCACAGTCTTAATCCCCATTTTACAGATGAGGTCACTGAGGCTCAGAGAAGTTAAGTGACTTGCCCAAGGTCACACAGCAGACATGTGGCAGAGTCCGGATTAGAACCCATGACCTCTGACTTCCAAGCCCGGGCTCTTTCCATTGAGCCACGCTGCTCTCCTCCCAACATCAATCAACCAATAAATGGTATTTATTAAGCACTTATTTTATGGCATTTGTTAAGCTCTTACAACATGCCAGGCACTGTACTAAGTTCTGGGGTAGATATGAGCCAATCAGGTTGAACACAGTCCCTGGCCCACATGGGATTTACAGTCTAAGTTGGAGGTAGTAGGACTGAATCCCCATTTTACAGACAAGATAAATAAGGCAGAGAGAAGAAGTTAAACAAAGTGCCCCAGGTCAAGTATTTGACAAGTGGCAGAGCCGGGATTAGAACAGAGGTCCTTCTGATTCTCAGGCCCGTGCCCTATTCATTCATTCAATCGTATTTATTGAGTGCTAACAGTATGCAGAGCACTGTACTAAGCGCTGGGAAGGTTACAAGGTGATCAGGTTGTCCCACGGGGGGGGGCTCACAGTCTTAATCCCCATTTTACAGATGAGGTAACTGAGGCACAGAGAAGTTAAGCGACTTGCCCAAAGTCACACAGCTGACAGTTGGCGGAGCCGGGATTTGAACCCATGACCTCTGACTCCAAATCCCTGGCTCTTTTCCACTTAGCCACGCTGCTCCACTAAGCCAAGCTGCTTATTTTGAGGAGAACCCTGTACTATGTGCTTGGGAGAGTACAATACAATAGTTTTGATAGATCTGTTCCCTGCCTACAGTGAAATTACAGTCTAGACAGGGAGAGGCCTTCCCTGACTAGCCAGAAGCAGAGTGGCCTAGTGGATAGAGCATGGGCCTGGGAGCCAGAAGGACCTGGGTTCTAATCCTGGCTCTGCCACTTGTCTGCTGTGTGAACTTGAACAAATCACTTCACTTCTCTGTGCCTCAGTTAACTCATCTGTGAAATGAGGATTAAGACTGTGAGTCCCACGTGGGACCGGGACTGCATCCAACCTGATAACCTTGTATCTACTCCAGTGTGTAGAACAGTGTTTGGCACATAGTAAGCGCTTAACAAATACCATCATAATTATCTCCAGACTGTAAGCTTATTGTGGGCAGGAAATGCATCTGTTTATTGTTATATTGTACTCTCTTGAGTGCTTAGTAAAGTACTCGGCACACAGTAAGTGCTCAATAAATGCAATTGAATGAATTTCCCCACCAAATTCTCCCTCCCTCTTGCAGCACCTATGCACTTGAACGTGTTACCACCTGGGTACTTCCTGCCAACCCAACCCAGAATTTACGTCCATCTCTTTTTAGTGGGTTGCCTCCCTTACCTGTAATTTATTTTAACATCTGGTTCACCCATAACATAATAAGCTCCTTCAGAGCAGACATCACATCTACTAAGTGAAGTCGCTTCACTTCTCTATGCCTCAGTGACCTCATCTGTAAAATGGGGATTAAGATTGTCCCAAATGGGATAACCTGAACAACTTGTATCCTCCCCAATGCTTAGAACAGTGCTTTGCACATAGTAAGCGCTTAACAAATACCAAAATTATTATTACTATTAATTTTACTGTATCATTTCAAGTGCTTAGTACACTGTACTGCATACAGCAAGCACTCTTTATTATTGATTGATTGATTGATTGACTGAAAGGCTATTGGTCATGATTCTTGCATTTCTCGGGCAGTTGCAGTGTTCTTGGCCAACCAATGGCACCTTTACATTAAAAAAAAGCTAGGATCTGTTCAGCTAAGGTTACATCTACTTTGCATAAGAAATCCATTGTACGATCATATGAGAAACATATGTTATCCTATCTGAGTGGAAAAGCTGGCACAATCACGCAAGAGTGATGATAACCGAGTCTGTTTCTCCCCAAGATCAGGAATGTCCCTTTGTTGTGAAATGTGTCTTAGCAGATAGCAATTAGCATCCCATCTCCAAAAAGCACATTCCAACCACTGAAACCCAGGAAACTGACATAAACATGTCAGGAGAATCTGCTGCGCAACACTGATCTGGGAATTCGGGCTTTTTTCACCACCTTCTCCGACATTAAATATTGTGGGGGGGAAAGTGTGACTCAAGCGATCCAGCTGCCTTTGGTTTATTTCTGAATATGTTACAATCAGCAGTAATCAGCTTAAGCCCCCAATGAGTAAACTCAGTTATCCTTGTGGGACGCTGGCTGCCCAAGGGAAAAGAGGCTCGGGCACCTCTGTGTTGTGTTTTCCTGCCTCTGTCAGCGGCTGGGCAATGGCTAAGCTGCGTCCCGACCTACAAGACGGAGGCAGGGCAGAGCCGCAGTGGCAGTTTGTGGCTGCCTGTGGGTGATCCACAGCCTCGTGTCCACCTGCTGAGGAGGTGAGACCCACTGAATGTGAAGGAAGCTCTTTCTGAGGCTGCACTCCGGGCTTGGCTTCCTGCAAGCAATTGCTCAGGGCAACTTTAATGTGTTCATTCCCGCAGTCTCCGACTGTCTCCTCAACATCTTGATTCTCTTGTCTTGCCATACAAGGGGGTTTGGAAAACCCAACTGGTAAAACCCTCTCCCCTGCCTCTGGCAGGCTCCCCATTTGATCCCATCCAGCCTGTTACTCAGCCTCTCTTCGACACTCCAGGCTGTGCATTTCTAGGGGATTATTGTTCTGCTCGGGTGGTTAAAGTCATTCAACCTTTGGCCTTATGCCTTATAACTCCACCCGAGGCATGCAGTAATTGCCCAGAAATGCACTGCTTGTCATGTCTTATTCCTTAATTGCAATCCAACCTGACTCTATGGATACACGTCTCCTTTGCCTGTAAAGAATATTTCCTTTTCTGGGTGTGCCCATATGGAGGTTGTAAGCCCATGTGGATTCCAGAGACAGCGATGGATTCCTACAGCTTCAGTCCATATATTAGGCAATTCACTTTATTCATTTCCCAGAAGCTGTGATGTTGTGACAGGAGGACTCCGGAATTGCCTTCAGTGAGTTCCAAAAGGGTTGTAACCACACCTGCCACCATGTTTCCTGGCAGATTTCACGCTTACAGTGCTTGCATGTGTTCTGTAATGAACAAATGTTCGCGGATTTGGTCCGAAGTTCCTTAACTCTTCCTCACACTGCATTTCCCCCTCTTTTAACCAAGGTGTCCTTCCATCATCCTACCTGGAACCTATTCATCTCCATAGGCTCATCCCCTCCCTATGGGGTAGAGAAAGGAGCTTATCTGAACCGAGGACTGGTCTCATGTCACCTCGAGCGAGTGGTGAGAGGGAGAGGACAAAAAGCCCCTCAACTTCCAATGCCTTTTCTGTCAAGGGAAATCCCCATGTCTGGTGCCAGTCTAAACCACCCAGGAGGACTGGGAAGGAAACAATCAATGAAGAGAGTGAGCAACTCGATAATAACAGCAACATGAAAACATTGGTTCTCACTACCTAAAGCTCCCTCTTCTCTACAATCACAGACCTAAAGTTTGGATGTGGGTATCCTGCTGATGTTGCTCTGCCTGTTCCCAACGAAGAGAGTTAGGCCCAGGGAGGCAGGTCCGGGGGTGGGAATGAGAGTTCCAACAAGATCCTTGGCTTTTGAGCTCTGCAAGATCTGTTCTGGCCCTGTGGCCGGCAGCCTGTGGGAGCAACAAAGGAGCAATGACTTCCCAGTCTTTGCATCGTGAATGCTGGAATAGACTGCTCACCCAACATTCCCGGGAATGGCTGTGTGAAAAGCCAGTACAGAAGCCTCCCTGAGTTGCTAGACCACGTACCTGAAAAATCACATTTCTGGGGAATGACAGAGATATGCTTTGCTGGAGCTTTGCTATTCATTCAGCATGCACTACGGACAGAGCACGGTACTAGTGCTTGGAGAGTGCAATACAACAGAATTAGCAGACACATTCCTTGCTCATAATGAGCTTCAGTCTGTTCAGTGCATCCTATGGGTGTTGAACAAATTCTTGTGAATTACGATGAGGCATTACTACAGTGAAGAAATATTAAGAGTTTAAAGGCAGGAAACATTTCCATGCAAGCAACGCATATGTCGCTTGGATGATGAAACGGCAAAGGAAAGGAATCAAGGGAAAGGAAGCAAATATCTGATTTTGGCTGCCTCATCTTTTGTGTTTTTGATATACATACAAGTGCCACTGCAAAAGATATTTCAAGTAAGATTATGCTGTCCTTTTGAGAAATCAAAACTAACTTAATGCCTCAGTAAACAGCAAAAAGAAACATCACATAATACTCAATATTAAGCGTTACAACATTGGGTGCAGTGGCTTGTCACTGTAGATACAAATATTTGCTTATAAAAATAGTGGGATTGGGGAAACCAGTTTTTCTGGATAGTGCAGAAAAGTAAAATTCTGAATTTTTCAGTCTTAGTTGGATTGTGCAAGCCTCTTGGCCTCTTAAAGATTGCTATCTCCAGTGGACTTTAAAACAAAATCACTTTACATCTGAAACCCCAAGGTTTCTTTTTGAAAAATTAGTGACTAGTGGAATGTGGGACCTCTAAGGGTCTAAGGGTCTAAGCCTACTTCTTCTGCCAAGCCCAGAGGAACTGTGGGACTCTCCTATGACAGGAAACAGCAGGGTTGGCCTAGTGGAAAGAGCACAGGACTGGGAACCTCGAGGCCTCGTTCTAATCCTGGCTCCATCACCTGTTTGCCAGGTGACTTGAACAAATCAGTTGACTGCTCTATGCCTCGGATTCCTCATTTCTGTTACATTGTACTCTCCCAGGCATTATGTACAGGAAATGTGTCTATCAGTTCTGATATATTGTACTCTCCCAGGTCCTCAGTCTAGCACTCTGCATTCAGTAAGTTCTCAATAAATATGATTGATCGATTGATCAACCTATGGACTTTGCTGCCTACTATAGGTGGCAGCAACAGTAGATGAGAAAGACCAGAAGTGTCCAGATAAGAAGTTGTCTTCCCCAGCCCCTCCACCCTTCCCTGGAGTCTCCCTGGTTGTCTCCAAGCAATTGTGCATCCCCTCCCTGATAGCTGCAACAGAAATGCACTAAGGGGCATGAAGAGGGGCTTCAGTCAGCCTGAACCTTCTGCCCCCATCTCAACTGACTGACTGTCTTCAGAACAGTGCCCAAAAAGTCAAGTGTTACAGTGAGCGCATGTTTGAGAACAGACAGAGCTTGAATAACGTCGGAGTCAGGTCCCTTCCAAGACCTGAGAATGCTCGCTGAACTCTACAGCGCTCCGCACACAGAAAGAGCTTAATAAATACAATTGAATGAATGAAATCTAGACTGTGAGCTCCTTGTGGGCAGGGAATGTTTGTATTTATTGTTATAATGTACTCTCCTCCCAAGTGCTTAGTACAGTGCTCTGCACACAGTAAGCGCTCAATAAATATGATTGAATGAATGAATTGAATGAACTCCGCCTGATTTTCAAATAGGGAGACAGAGACTGAATCCTACTGCTGCAGTTGCTCAATCCAGCATATTTGCAGTGACTGGACCTCACCATCTCATTTCTTTGTTGAGATGGAGCCAAACTACTTTAAAACCCAGTTTTCCTAGCAGAGCCTGGTACTTCGCACCCGGCTAGCATTAATAAGGTCTAATTTTCCCTCTGTCTGTCAATGTGTAAATGAAAATGAAAATCAGATTTGCCTACTTGTACTGTGAGTCTAACATACCCAATAATACATGTACATTTTGGTCTTGAATTTCTATTTCCTAGATATACTGCTCTTAAAGGTATTAAATTAAACATTTCATGAGATTATCCTTTATTGCCTACATTCCATCTTGGATAGAAGAAAAACTTTAAAGACTTCAAAATATAAAACAGAAAGGAAATTCAATTTTTAACACCAAGGGAGGTACGCCAAGAGATTGAAAAGTTGATGCCTTCCTAGAGCGTAAAGACTGTATAATATTGCTGTGGAGCTCTACACCAGCTTGTTCTCTAGAAGGGCCATGCGCTCTCCTTCATCAACACCCATCAGTGACCATTCCACCGTGGGTGGAAGATAGTATTGGGTCATTGGGATTTTCCATTTCTCCAGCCTGGATACAGACCCTCCTCAGTGCAGGAAAGGATAGGCAGGCCTTAGCTCATGGAGGACTGAAGCAGGCCTCATCTCTAAGATTCCTTCTTTTGGTTCACAGAGGTCTCTCTGTACCCAAAGATGTGTGATCACTTTCAGGTTTTGGTTTAAGGGCATTTGGTGCTAGGGCTTTATAGGGACACTAATATAATTTGTTAGGAATTCACTAAGAAGGACTTTGATCAGCTATTTCACATTCTTCTCATGATTTGGTCAAAACCCTCATGTAAAATTTCTAAAGTGTAGAAAATCCAAAAAAAAAAGATTTATGGTTTACTCAGGTATTGAATTTCTCCAATTCCTTACTTGAAGGCTGATTTATTGCATTTTTTTCACAATTTCCCTTCTTTATTTTGTAGGCTCCTCAAGGGCAGGGATCAAGTCTTTTATTCATATTGGATGTTCTTAAGCACCTAGTTGTTTTCGTTTCACTCATTCTGGGTTCAATAAACATTTATGAATGAATAAAATCATACCTAAATACAAAATTACAAGAAAAGCTCAATAAACTGAAGCAATAATGACCAGTATATGAAAAATTAAATAAAAGACAAACAGGCAGTGCTTCTGATTCCCTCATAGTGAAATGGTGGAACTCTCAGCAGGAAGACTCTGGTTACTTTTAGTGGTTGTCATGTGCCTGGGGTGAAAGGTCCTCTCTAAGGAAATAAACTTTTAAGAGAGTCTAGAACAGAGCAGTGTCTTTTACCTTTTACTCTCCAATTCACCATCACCCACAACCCTTCCTTGCCAGGTCCAAAGCAACCATCTATTTCCAGCAGAAGAGTGTTTACCCAGCAACTTGGATTCATCTGAGGTCCATGAAAATGGAGTGGAATGAAGACCATATAGTTGGCCAGACACATCCTGTGGTGTGGATAAGGAACAGTCAGTTTTTCGGCCTTCGGGAGTACATAACACACTTACAGAACGTTGGTAAACACCAAGAAAGCCAGGTTCCAAGTCGGGTTCACAAATGAATCCCAAGAGCTTCTAAAAATCTTGATTTGGGTAGAAAACAGACAACCAAGCAGGCTATTTCAACACAGGAAGCACCCCTTGGGAAAGGGAGGTGATCATTTTCTTCAATATTTTGTTGAGTTCTAGAATGTTGAGTTGGCATGCAGGGGAGTTCTGTATCCACTGACTGTCAACCTGCAACTCTGTAATTTATTTATTTAGTTAGTTATTTTAATGTCTCTCTCCCCCTTTAGGCTGTAAGATTCCTATGGGCAGGGAATGTGTTTACTGTTATAGGGTTCTCTCCCAAACACTTAGTACAGTGCTTTCCACACAGTAAGCTCTCAATAAATACGATTGAATGAATGAATGTACTCATGTGTATCTCTCAACCTGCCAACTCGTTTTTACATTAAGCTGGGTTGTAAAAGAGCTGTGGCTTATCAGAACTGTAGGAGTGGATCAGAGTCCGGTTGGGAGATCCTATAAGAAAGAACTGGGGTTACGGGGAATGGCGAGACTGGTAATGAAGGTGCAGCTGGTTACGTCATTGTTATCCTTCTCAAACATGGCAAAGTTAGGCTGCTGAAAGTGCTGTGTGTGAGAAGACAGAGCACCAAGGCAATGAGTAGTTATGTCCATTAAAGATTCCCCTAAACTTTTAATAGGAGTGGAATAATTCCTTGCAGTACCTGAGCCAGAAAATGACTGAACAGCCCCGGAAAATGTTAATTAAATCTCATTGGGAGTAGCTTTCAAGGATAGGATATTGCACAACACCTGGAGAAACAAGGGGGCATGCAACCTTACTGGCAAGATGGTCATTTGACCAATTGCATATAGGATGATATGGTTCCAGCTTGACTGTTCTTAGGGCAGCTACTGACACTCCCCACAAATATCCCTTTGCTGATGCACCTCAAACATACATACGTATCTCATGGGGCAGAACAGTTGACGACCAGACTGGAATAAAGCCAGGAGAGTGAACACCCCATCTAGAGGGCTGGTAAAAAGGTGCCTGTTATTCTGGAGTGCCATCAGTGATCACTTGGTGGCCCTTTTCTGGATTCAGTGACTGGATCACTGACCCGGGAAGCAGTATCGTCCTGTGTTGGACATCGGTCTAAATACACCAGATGCTCCTGGGTAACAATGACCCAAGCACCAGGCCTACTGTGGACTTATTATAATGCTTAGTACAGTGCTCTGCATGCAGTAAGTGCTTAATAAATATGACAGAATGAATGCTTAGAGCAGCTTCAACAGGACTTCATGCACCCCCAGAGGGATCGAACTTGACATGAGCCCTTTAATCTTGTTTCAAGTTGCTGTAAAGGAGTCCAACCCTGCCACGACGCTCCAGAATAGGGCAGCGTTTCTGTGCCCAGCTAGATCCCTCCAGGAGCAACCGCCATTTGAGGCAGGCCCCTGAAACCAGTCCAGTGGAACTGAGGTACTTGTAACCACTACTGGGCTTGGGCTCTGTTCTCTTACCAGGGAACAAGGAGGCTATAGGCAGCAGGAAAACAGCTGAAGGTTCCCGGTGGCTCATCACCTCCCTCCTTACCCTCTAGGCCCCAAAAGGAGCCGATTGCCCACAGTCCAACAGCCACTGGAGTAGTCTGACTGCACAGGACCTGGCCCGATTCCAAGGTGGATAATAATATCCTGCCCAACTGCACTCCCCCCCACCCACACATTTGGTTTGGAGAGGCATTCTCCTACAAACTGTGGGGTAGTGTTGTGGCTACATTCCATCTAAAAGATGGCTATATTTCAGTGATGGGTGAGGCGATTTCTATTTTTACACCCGTCTGCAAAGCACTTTGCAAACCTGCATGAAAGGCGCTATATAAGTGCAAGGTGTTATTGTAAGGTGTTAACAGTTCCAAATGAACCTTTTCATTTAACTGTGTCGATCTGTGGATTAGCCAGTCTTAACTCAATAGGTGGCGGTGCCTCAGCAGAACTAATGAGTTTCTGCTGGGCATATTTTATATGATGAATTTTCCAATTTCAGCTGGGGCATAATTTTCAACTTTTTTTTTTGCCAAAATCCTCAGACTTAGACCCCCATCCTCTACTTACTTCAAATGTGGTTCTGGTTCTGACAGGCTCTCCTATCAAAAATAAAACTTGGCCTTGCCTCTCTTCATTACCATTCTCTGACTGGCTCAAAGCTCTTTCTCGGGATTCTCTCCAGTGTCTCCACACTGGTGTCCCCTCAGCCTCCCTGAGCTCAGCCACTCTGGTGTGCTGGGTAATGCCATAAGTTCCAATATGCCATATGCACAACAGAGGAGGGGGAAGACCCTTGGTTATGCTTTTCTCTGCTGCTTTTCATTCAGGGTCTAATGCAGATCCCTGGGTTTAATTCAGACAGTTGAACGACATACATTTTCATTTTTGTACTGGGAGCCTGAAAGCTTTTCTCTTACCATGTGCCAGACGTGCCATTTCACGGCGACAGCAAAATGCTGAAGCAGAGAAATCGCCTCCTTTCTCTGCAAGAGTGCCAACTCCAGTGTGGGAGCTAATGAAACCCTCCAAGTGCTGGACAGACAGCATGGGAGCAAATGAGAGAGGCACTAGATGATGGACTTTCAGGGAAGCACCTGGCCCAGTTCCTCTCCTTACTTGGCCTCCTCTCTCCCCTGCTTCTCCAAGAACAATCCAGCGGATAGTGCATCACTGACAATGGTGCTTCCAGACCCGCTGAAGTTGGTGACTGAAGCAGTTTGCAGAAAATAAACGAACACCTCAGTGCACTTTCTGCTGCACCTCCTAACCTTCCCCCTTATCATTTTTTTAAAACAATCCAAAATATTCCAAAACATCTGGCTTATTTTTTAATAAGAATCTTTTTTTTAATACAGCTTTCTCTCAAGAGCTCCACTGCTGACTTCCTGCTGTCATAGAGAGAAGCAGAGGGCCCCGTCTTAAAGGGATTCCATGACTGAATGGACATTATCCCCAAAGCTCCCTTTTTCATGCCCACCTTTTCCTCCTCCTTCTCTTTCCCCTCACGGTTCTCAGCCCCACCTCTGCTATTTACCTACAGCAAGTTCCAGGCCCCAGCTGTCTCTGGTCCAAGCCTGGCCAGTGAGGATTCCATCCTGTCATGTCCAGTCTCTAGAGTCTACCCTCTTCTTGAGTCTCTCCAGCCAGCTATGGGCTCCCCACCCACCAGAGGGGTAAATCAGAGGTGGCAAGTGCATTTTGCATAACAGACTAAAGCTGCCTGCATTTCCTAAGTACATGTCCCAGAGGTTCACAGTCCAGCTGAAAGGAGGCTGAAGACTGATGTGGTACTTCTAGGTCAGAGCTGAGGTATATTGGTGGCTCATTAGGAGGAAGCACTCTGGCCAGTGCTTCCATTCCACTGAGGGAAGATTTTATTTATCGATTTATATATTTATATATATCTTCCATTTTAGCACACCTAACCCAAATACATTTACTTAATGTTTCCAAAATGAAAAAAAAAATGACTTGTTTGTGTGGGTTCATAATCATCTGTTGCTGAACCGGGTTGGGAATTTTCAGGCTCAGCCACCAGCAGTTGGTCCCAACCTTTCCTGAAGGCCAGGCCTTACGGCATCATTATGGAAAGGAAGCTCAGCACTCACTAACACCCCCCTGCCTGAGGCCACCGGAACCCAAATCATAGGGTTCAGTGCATCCAACCCTGTGATTCTGTCCCATTGGATAGCGGAACAGAAGGAGTTGCCCACTGAATCAGTGACTGAGGGGTTTAGAAAGAAAAATAGAGAATGATTTTTCACCATACGCCACACCACCAGTATGGAAGGACATCCATCGAAGCCTGAAGGTGATAAGGCCAAAACAAGCCAAAGGAAAACATTTTCCCTCAGCGGATGGTTAACATTTGGAATTCTTAACTACTGGGAGTGGTGCAGGGTCAAGAAGAGTTGGGACAACTTCATGAGTAATAGGTAAATGATGGTTTTCTAGAGATTGCAAGCTCTGTAAAAGCAGGAACTGTGTTTTTTAGTTATTATTTTTTAATGATATTTGTTAAGCACTTATTATGTGCCAGGCCCTCTACTAAGCTCTGGAGTAGATACAAACTAATCAGGCTGGACACCGTCCATGCCCCAGTGGGGCTCACAGTCTTAATCCCCATTTTACAGGTGAGGTGACTGAGGCACAGAGAAGTTAAGTGACTTTCCCAAGTGGCAGAGTCAGGATTAGAACCCAGGATCTCTGACTCCCAGTGCCATGCTCTATCCTGTATACCACGCTGCTTCCCCAAACAAGATATTTGGAGTAATAGTGGGTTGATTGCTCTCCTTGAATCCATTTGGAGGTTCAGGGATGATATGCTACCTATTATCAATAATCTATCAAACGATCATATTTATTGAGTGCTTACTATATGCAGAGCACTAAACCAAGAACTTCTTTTTAATGGTATTTGTGAAGCACTTACCATGTGCCAGGCACTCTACAAAGCACTGGGGTAGATACAAGTTAATCAGGTTGGACACAGTCCATGCCCCACATGGGGCTCATAGGCTTAATCACCATTTTACAGCTGAGGTAAATAAGGCACAGAGAAGTTAACTGACTTGCCCAAGGACACACAGCAGACAAATGGTGGAGTTAGGATTAGAACCCAGGTCCTTCTCACTCCCAGGCCTGTGCTCTATCCACCCGGCCATGATGCTTCTAATTTTTATACCCAAGCACCTAATATAATGTTCCACACACATCAGGTACTCAGTAGATGATGAGGATGACAGCAATGAGGATGGTAATGATGGGGATGGGAAGGAGTGAATTTGGCACTATAGGAGGGAGTGATTTAGGAATGCTAGCCAGTACATTGCTAAATTTTGGGATCAATGACCAGGAAGCTAAGCATTACATGCTTCCTCCAAGAATGTAGTAATCACTGCTGCAGATGGAATTCTGGGCTGGATAGACCATTGTCCTTGCTAATATACAACGGTTAGTATTCTTTCACTCCCTGGAAAGTTCAATCCCTTCCTTTCTACCCTCCCTTACCCGCCCCTCCTTGTTGCCCATCCATGATCAAAACTTCCTAGAAGATGGGGACAGAGGCAGGTTGAGACAATGGGGACCTTGTGGACCAGACACGTGCCAAATTACAGCCACCACTTGTTACAGCATTTTATCCCAGGTTAAATCACACCCTGATACAACCATCCCAGGGACACTACCTACTTTATCTGATGCCTTACCTCCGGCGAAAACCTGTCTCGACATTCTGGCCTAGAGTTACAGGTAAGTAAATCCCACCCTGCCTTCACAATTCTTGGGCTGAGGTTAAGAAAGCAACAGTAAATGGATCTTGGAGGAAGCGTTGCCCGCAACTATTTTCGAGGTGTAGAAGGTGTAGGTTTAGAAGAGATCCCTGAGCAGAGAACCAAAGACACTCCTGAACTGGGAAGGCAACTAAATTTAGAATTGGATGACACCGCTGTTGGTGAGTGTTAACCACATCTCATTCAGAGGAACTGTTGTCCAACAAAAGAGCTCTTGAACTTTGAGAATACAATGCCAAAGTAGATGAAGATGCCATGACCTCACCACCAACAGCTAATATTTGGCAATTAAGAAGTTTTGTATCAATTTTCAGGAAAGCAAGGGAATTTTAAAAATTAATTGAAGACAATACCTTGCTGGAGAGAGACATTCAGAAGCATACAGAACTGTTCAGAGAAATTAGCATACTAAAAGTGCTTTGTAGGGGCTGCTTATACTTAAATAGGGCAAATTCTTCACTAAAGTTGAAACATCACTTCCTCAGTTAGGACATTCTTCTGCTTCTTCAACCTTCTATGAAGACTCAGTCACATTGTCACTTTTCTACAAGTCAATACTTTAACAAAGATTAAACAATAACTTAATGATTTTTAACTTAATACTGTAAAATACATGGAGGAATTTTAAAATATTTTTCCAGAAGCTCTGGAATGGATCCCAACAGTTGGCATGTCTGTCTATGCTAAAACATGCCCCATGATACAGTAATGATTTTAATGATTTTAAGGGACCTTCAGTCTGTGTTGTCGTTCTCGCCTGTCCCGCCATCGACCCCCGGCCCACGTCATCCCCGGGGCCTGGAATGCCCTCCCTCTGCCCATCCGCCAAGCTAGCTCTCTTCCTACCTTCAAGGCCCTGCTGAGAGCTCACCTCCTCCAGGAGGCCTTCCCAGACTGAGCCCCTTCCTTCCTCTCCCCCTCGTCCCCCTCTCCATGCCCCCATCTTACCTCCTTCCCTTCCCCACAGCACCTGTACATATGTATATATGTTTGTACATATTTATTACTCTATTTATTTATTTATTTATTTTACTTGTACATAGCTATTCTATTTATTTCATTTTGTTAGTATGTTTGGTTTTGTTCTCTGTCTCCCCCTTTTAGACTGTGAGCCCACTGTTGGGTAGGGAGTGTCTCTATATGTTGCCAATTTGTACTTCCCAAGCACTTAGTACAGTGCTCTGCACATAGTAAGCGCTCAGTAAATACGATTGATGATGATTGATGATGTTGTGGGTGGGCATGCATTTACTACACCTATACCCATCCCATCCTCTTACAAAACCCCAAAAGCTCACAGGAACAGAATTGCAGTATTAAGTTGCTCCTACTGAGGGCATTTGTTAACTCATTACTATTTTGGCATGTTTGAAAGGCTGTGATTTAGGAAAAATGACCACCCTTTTTGGGGAAATGGCTCAAAAATATATGAACTTGCCTACGTTTTTCCTGGAAATGCTTAAATTCCTTCCAGTGGGTGAGCTCTATAGCTTCCACCAGAGCTGGCTCCATCAGTAGCCAAAAGTCCCAATCAGGGCACTTGGAGGTACAAAAAAAAAAAAGCCTAGCCTTTTCCCTTTTTTCATCTTCTGCTTTTCCAGTTGTGCATAACTCACTGATCTCTCCCATGCCCCTTCTAAATGGAGCATGATTTTTTGAAGGTGGACCAAATGGGGTTACCAGTTTCCTTTTAACTCCACCTCTATCAGCATGAAATGCAGATGAGTTTGTTTGTGCACAGCAGGAGTGAGTTAAAAAAGCAGGAAACCATGTGAAAAGAATAGGGAGTAATATATTCAGGAAATGAAGAGCGAAAAATTCAAATATGATCCTAATGTCAACTATGAAACTCAGTCAAAAAAAATTCTTCTTCTCACTGCTTCCACACATCCATAATGTGTAACATCAAGTTACATAATAATAATAACAATAGTAGTGTTTGTTCATTACTTCCTATGTGCCAAATACTGTGCAGTGCTGGGGTAAATACACGGTAATCAGTCCAGACACAGTTCCTGTCTCATATGGAATGGCTCACCGGCAAGACGGGTGGGAAAATATAAATTGAATTCCCATTTTACAAATGTCAAAACTGAAGCACAGAGAAGTTCAGTGACTTACCCAAAGTCCCATAGCAGACAAGTGGTACAACTGGGATTAGAACCCAGATTTCCTGACTCCTAATGTTACCCACTCCAGTCTTTCAGTATTGATTCTGTCCATTCCTGGAGGTGGACAGGCCTCAGGATACCGCTAAAACTCTGCCCTTCCACAACATCTCAATCGATTAATCGAAGGCATGTGCTGGGCATCTAGTGACATTTGTAGCAAGACACACATTCCCCACCCTCAAGGGGCATTCAAATTATTTACAGAGAGTGAAAGCCAGTGGAAGAACAAGTGTAAAGCAAGAAGCAATATTAGCCCATTAGGAAGCAACTGCTTAACCGAATGTATATATAAATATATAAACAATATATAAGTAAATAGAACTATATACATGTACATGACAGCAAATTGAATCACCTCTAACTTTGCATCTGTTGGTCAGCAGACCCAGTAGGATTTAGTTCTACGGCCTAAAAAATTTCCATGACTAAAGCTAGGTAGCTTCTGGAGACCATCTCTCTCACTGTAACTGAGAATAATTAGTAGGTGATTCCATGCCTCAAATCAAAAACAGAGGTGTCCACACCTGGCTTTTTCACTGACTTTGAGCAGAAGCCCGAGCTACTGTCTCTCTCTCACTGTTTTGTTCCTTCCAAATAGAAATGGCAAACTGTAATACGGTAAGATTTCAAAAATATAACCTCAGGGGAACCTTTAAATTCATCCTGTATACGGTCAAAGAAGGTGTTAACGGAAGTGCAAGAACCAGAAGGTGATCAGGTGTCACAAAAGGTGGAGAAGCAGCGTGGCTTAGTGGCAAGAGCCCGGGCTTGGGAGGTCAGAATTCCAGGCAGAAGAGAGGAATAACCAACCAAAACCACATGTCTATACCATCCTGGGGAAAATTTTGATTCCATAATTAATATTAAACATATTTATGAGCAACAAACTTTGAAGAAGCCTACTCCTTTAAGCTTTTGAAGCAGGCATCGGGTACAGTAAGGACTGCGCTCTTCCAAGCTCTTTGTACAGTGCTCTACCCAGAGAAAGCACTCACTAAATATTATTGATTGATTGACCTACCTTGTATAAACAACATTTTGGTAGCAAACAATCTTGAATTGACAAGGATTTACCGCACTGATCTACTTCAAAAGAAACCTGGGTTAATAACTGAGAGCGAAGCTCTCACGTGAGAGGCAACTCTGAATGGGCCCGTGTGCAGTGTCCTGGGTCTACAGAGCCTCATTCTACCACACCAAGTTCTGGAATTTTTGGTTCATTTTGATTGGTCTTTTCACCTTCATTTTGGGCTTGGCACAGGCCCCGTAGAAGTGCTCCAAAAACGATAAACTTCTTCTTAGGTCATTTCTGCAGTACTGAGCTGTTGCAGTTCTTCTTAACCCATACTAGCTTGGTGACTCACCCAACTCACTACCAACCACCACATGAGATATTGAACAGATTGAAAATAGCTACATCTAGTGGTCCAGAGGAGGATCTAATTTCCCAAATCAGGGTTTTTTTAAGAAAAAAAAAATACAGGAGAAAGGGGAAAAGAAATTGAGAAAACAACTCATGGAGTTTTTTTAAAGGTAAACCAGATATTAAGACTGGCATTAAAGAGCGGACATAGCTAGGAGGTGTGCGTGTGTGTGTATGTCTGTGCTTGCGCGTGTTTCTGACTACCTATTCTCTTTCTTTTACGAGAACTTGGTTTGGTTTGGCATTTTCTTCCAGCCTCTCACTGCCAAAACTGCTTTGCCGGAGGCAGCAAACCTTACGCTGAGGCAGGTGGGTCGTGCTCATGAGCAGATCTGCAGGGTGTGAGACTCATTCCGCAGGAATGAGACGTGGCATGTCAGAAACAACCAGCCAGGAAGGAATTTGCCATTAATAAAACGCACACAGAAGGTCCAGTTAGGCAGGGTGTTTCTCTTTTCCTCAGATGAGAGAAGGATCCCTTCCTAACCCAAGGTACTCCTCCCTGATTTGACCAGTATTTCCACAGGCAATTCCTGGATGGGCAGGAATCAGACCCCGATAACAGAAGGGTGTACTTCTAGTGCTGATAAGAGAGTCACAATGCAGAATGAAAACACAAAGATACAAAGTAACCTTGAATACAATGCTTTGTTTGACCCAAATTCTATACTTCTGCAGCTTTACTGTGTTCATGTGAGCCAAAATTTTCATAGAAACAATTATCAACCATATTTAGAATTCTGCATGGTTTTCTTTAATAGATATGCGTATCTCTTAAGCCAAAAGTCTTCCATTCTTGGCTTTCCTCCCAAGCCAAGAAATGCAAAAAAAATGCATTTTGATAATAACTCTCTCATGGCTCATTCTATTTTTAGAACATTAAAGTCAAAGTATATATTATATGATAAATTATAAATTTCAGGACCTTGTTCTGAAAAAGTGGACACATACCTAATTTGAGTAACTAACATTAAGATAAAAAAATTACATTTGCATAAATCAACTGCCTTGTTTCCATTTAAAAGACTAAATTGTATTAGTAGGGCTGTAATTCATTGGATTTTTTTATTTAGGAAAGGACTAAACTTTAAGAGGGGGAAATTTTATTCATTCATTCATTCAATCATATTTATTGAGCGCTTACTGTGTGCAGAGCACTGTACTAAGCACTTGGGAAGTACAAGTCAGCAACATATAGAGACGGTCCCTACCCAACAATGGGCTCACAGGCTAGAAGGGGGAGACAGACAACAAAACAAAACATGTAGACAGGTGTCAAAGTCGTCAGAACAAATAGAATTAAAGCTAAATGCACATCATTAACAAAATAAATAGAATAGTAAATATGTACAAGTAAAATAGAGTAATAAATCTGAACAAATATATATGCACAAGTGCTGTGGGGAGGGGAAGGAGGTAGGGCAGGGGGGATGGGGAGGAGAAGAGGAAAAAGGGAGAGGAAAAAAATAAATATCCAATCTACCACAATGCTTAAGAAACCAACCACCACTTCCTATCAAAAAGGCATTCTCCAAAGAACAGTTCCACTTTTAAAATGTTTGTAAAACTCCACAATCTGAGAAGGAGGCTCTCTCCATCTGTGCATTTATCCCTACACATAATGAAATGGAGTAAAGATATTGCTGCATATTTGATACATGTCAGTATTTAAGGGGAGGGTGATGGTGTTATTCAAGAAGACAGGGATAAGTGGAAAACTTCCAGTTTTCAAATTCAATCCCAGGAGCTTATCTGGTAACAATGATGATGAATCCATGTCAAATGCCTGTGTCCCAAACCCTCCCAGATCCCAGCTCAACTTTCCCCACCCTCAAAACCACACCACTTGAGCGTGGAGGCCCAAAAAATAGATTCCTTTACCCCAGGGTCTCATTTCATAAAGTAAACATTTTGAATGGAAAAACCAGAGGCTGCTAAAACCTGTGCATGTGCTCTTGTGTTTGTGTGTGTATGCGTGTGTGATCTTCCCTAACACAATCACTCAGTGCTCCTAGGAGGAATACTGAAAAGTATTGTTTATTATTAATAAGAATAATGATGGTGACAGTGGCATTTATTAAGCACCTATTTGCTAAGCACTAGAGGAGATACAGGGTTTAGGAGCACTCACATCCCTGTCCCTCGTGGGGCTCACAATCCATCGTTTCCCTGTATTACAGATGAGGAAACTGAAGTCCAGTGATGTTAAATGACTTGCCTAAGGTCACACAGCAGCCCAGGGCAGAGGTGGGACTAGAACCCGGATCCTACTTACTCACTGTACCTTGATCTAATCTACCTCACTTCTACCCCCTTGCCCTCATCCTCCCTCTGGCCTGGAATTCCCTCCTTCTTCACATAGGAGAGAGCACAACTCTCTCCATCTTCAAAGCCATACTAAAATCACATCTCCAAGACGGCTTCCCCAACTAAGCCCTCATTTCCTCGACTCCCTCTCCCTTTGGTGTTGCCTATGCACTTGGATCTGTTCCCTTTAAGTGCTTGAAATTCACCCCCACAGCACCTACATACAAATCCATAACAGATTTTAATCCGTCTCCCCCTCTAAACATGAAGCTTCTTGTGGACAGGGAATGTGTCTACCAACTCTCTTGTATTTGAACTCTCCCAGGCACTTAGTACAGTGCTCTGGACACAATAAGCACTCAATGAATATGACCGATGGATTGATTAACTAATCCTCCATCTACAGTGCTCGACATTAAGCGTCAGGAAAGACCTCACAAAGCTAAGAGATGCACATCTCTACCATGTTCCAGAAGCCAACAGATTCACTGTAGTGCCCAGAAATGGTCTTGTTACCTCAAAGGGAGACAGGTAGATCATACCACATTTCAAGCTCTCTCTTCCAATAGGAAGTTCTCTCCCAAGTTCCTCTTGGTTTCAGAAGCTCCTGACCCTGGCCTGGGACACTGAATCAGGACTGATTCAGAGGAAAGATTGCCACTGAATGACTAACTCCAATCCTCGCAGCACTCTGGATTTTTTCTGGGTGGTCTCCTATCCTAATCTTGACCCCAGGCCTGATTTTGCATAGTTTCTGATCTCATGTCCCAAGGAGCTGAAGTGACAATATGGGACACTAAAGCTCCAGAGTTGGACACCAAAGGACTTGCAGATTCCTCACCTCCAGGGAGGATTCCGACCCTCACTTACCCCAGGAAGGTCAGACACCCAGGATTAGAAGAGGAGAATTTGCTCCAGATTGAAGAGGCACTGAGGGAAGGTCACCCCACTATAAATCGTGAAACCAACTGCCTCAGCTCTAGTAGGTCCTCTCAGCCCAGTGATCTGCCTCCTCCCTCTTGACTGTGAGCTCCCTGTGGGCAGGGATTGTTTCTACCAACTCTGTTGAACTTTACTCTCCCAAGTGGTAGTACAGTGCTCTGCACACAGTAAGCACTCAATGAATACAATCGATCGATTGATTAACCCTGTGGTGGCTGCCCTCACTGACATCATCCTGATGATTCATTCATTCAGTCGTATTTATTGACTGCTTACTGTGTGCAGAGCGCTATACTAAGTGCTTGGGAAAGTACAACACAGCAATAATCAGTGATATTCCCTGCCCACAATGAGCTCACAGTCTGGGGCGGTGGGGGGCTGTCCATCGACCAGTCCAAGGACCCTGAAGAGTCTGGGTCAGTTCTAGTCTAAACCCTAGGCAGACTCTAGGACAAATCAAACATTGACGCCTACCCTCGGCTCCCCCGAAACTATCACGGTCTCTCTGGGCTGCTGTGTAGGAGGAATAACTCAGGGCCAGTTCTTAGGGTCAGTTCTTTTTAGGTTGCTCGGGACTGGTACAGTCTCACCCAGGAGTTAATTTCCTCTCCTTCAAAATGGGTAGCAATTCCTTTTTCTTTAAGGTGTTGCAGAGAACAAATTATCCATAGAGAAGTGTGAGCATCTCCCCATAGCCAGCTCTCTCTCCTTACCCTTCTGGCTGCTCCTGGGAAGAAACTCCAGACACACACACACAGGAGTTTCTGACAACCAACAACCGCCCTTGACGCTGAGTAGTAGAAGAGTTCTATTTGGGTAAAAGTTTGTACTTGAACACGGTGTTATCGTGGTTATTATCATTTAGTAAATAGACTACTGTTTACTTCATAGCCTAGGCTGCTCTGCAAAGCATTGGAGAATGTCTGTTGCATTTCACCTCTGACTAAAAGGTTTACACAGTACTTTGGGATCCTACTGGCCTAGGAGTGTTATATAAATGTAAGACCATTATCATTAATCTCAATGTAGACATATTCCTCCTCTCGGCCGCCAGGTTAGTTTAATGATGCAGCTGCTGAGGGGACGGCGAAAGGGATCATTCAAGCGGGAAAACCACAGGGCAGAGGCAAGAAGGGAATCTTCCCTCTGTGAGAACCAGGATGCTGACAGGAGCTCTGAGGAATGGTGCCCCTGTTGGCTCCCCTGGAGCTTCCCAGCCAAACAGAGAACTAAGACTCTAGAGGAAGGGTTCATCTCCACTCTCACTGGGAAGGTAACAATTGTAATAATGACGGTATTTGTTAGGCACTTACTGTGTGTCAAGCATTGTTCTAAGCCCTGGAAGGTAGGCTTATTTTGACTTGGGATTGAGAAAGCCAAACGGGGCAGGTTTGTGAACAGCTCTTCAGGACTTCAGCCTAATCCAAGATTGCAGGTGAATTTTAAGGTGGAAGGCTTAACTGGACTATTGCTGCAGGTTAGGAGGGGTCTAGGGCTTGAGAAACAGCTGCAGAGTGCTAAATCTCAACAGCATAAAGGATCTCATATGTGTGCATAATAGACCACAGTGCATCTCTCTCTGGTTACAACATTTCCTGTGACATTCAGGGTGCTCCAGATAAACTCCAGACCCCTTTAAAACAAAGCCAACTTAACTGAGCGGTTTAATGTGAAAATGGTCGCGCTTTGAGCCTAATTAGGATTGAACCGTGTGAATGATCAAGGCCTTTTTCCTCACATATTCATAAGAAACCTGCCACTCACAAAGAAGGTGCTTGCTCTAGCTTTCACGGCAATGGGGTTCAGAGAAAAGAAAAAATATTTCTCTCAAATGGAAAATCCTACCTGAGGCCTTAATGATTTAGTAGGTGGCACGCTGACCTATACTAATAAATAGCAATATGATGTCACAGTCTCACTGCTCATTTTTGAGTCTCTGGACCTTTCTCCCAAAAACACATAGACTTATGAATAGGACTTTGTGGAACACTGACATGTAGTTTATGGGTCAGTTGAGTGGTGGATTCAGAGCCAGGAGTGAGAGCCGTTACAGGCTGTTTCCAGGGTGGATCATGATAGCCAACTGGACTTTATACTACACAATAAAAAGTCTCTAATATCCTGAGGCTGATTTAGACATCCAAATGCCGGCTCTTGAATCCGTGGCTATCCAGGTTTTGTGACTCTCCCTGGAGAAGTCTGGCTCTGAGATCTCCCTCGGTCCCTGACAGGGTAGTGTGTCCTCCAAAACATTTCACTTTGCTCTACTAATGCCCATTTTCCTGATGGTCCCAATGCTCTGTGTATGAGTTCCCCTGGAAACCAGCAGGGAATAAAAAGGAAAAGCCAAGTTTCAGATGCAAGTTTTCCACTTTCATGAGGATGGATTTATTTGTGTATTGCACACACATAGACACCACACACACACACACACACACACACACACACACACACACCGACCAAGGGGCTCAGAATCTATGGACACATGTACTGAGAAAAAATTTGAATGAGCTGGAAGAGACTGTAGGGGAGATGTTGAGGAAGACAGTAACTCTATGCTGGGAGGCCTAGGTAGTGTGGAGTAGACACTCTTTGGGAGAATGGAAAACCTCCTTGCGAGGACTAAATTTGTTCCCGCGCAGCCTACAGCATTCCTGGAGGCTGAATTTAGTCTTTCCTGCTGAGGGAGGAAAGTATGGCCAAGTGAATGGCCCCACCTTTCACTTTTAGCCTCAAGTGGAGGATGCTAGTTTCTTCTAGACCTCATGTGCACATTTTTCCAGGGCAAAATTCCACAGGGGATTAGCCAATAATCACTATTAGTAATGCCACCTGGAAATGTACTCCACCCTCTCCAAAGAGCAGGCAGTGCACAAGCAAGGGCAGGGTGAAAGTCCCCTCTCTGTCTCATTAATCTTTATTCCTAAATTCCCTAACCTGCCCCTAAGGCTGCTCCCAGATGCCTTTTGGCTCCCCAATCTGGTTTGGCATTTCAAAACCACCAGTCAAAATCCTCCAGCATCGCCACCACCTCGCCCTCCTCAGAAAATCCTGCCTGGGCTAAAACTAAGAGGCCCAGCCAGCCTAACCCAGAGAAGTTCGAAGGGGAAGAAGAGGAACATCCACCCCATTTTCCCGAATGCCAGCTCAAGATCCACACGAGGCAGAACCGAACAGTCTGTCCCACTTCCTCCTCATGAGTTCGAAAACTGGCTCTGCCACGTGTCTGCTGTGTGATCTTGGGCAAGTCACTTCACTTCTCTGTGCCTCAGTTACCTCATCTGTAAAATGGGGATTGAGACTGTAAGCCCCACGTGGGACAGGGACTGTGTCCAACTTGATTTGCTAGTCTCCACTCTAGTGCTTAGTACAATAACTGGAACATAGTAAGCGCTGAACAAATACCATCATTATTAACATTATTATTATCTCTAACCTGCCAATCAATCAACAGTATTTATTGAGTGCCTACCATGTGCAGAGCACTGTACTAAGAGCTTGAGAGAGTACAATACAATAGAGTTGGCAGACACGCTCCTTGCACACAGGGACAGAGTGCTCAGAAGCTAACAGAGGTTATCGGTACTAAACACACTGACTATGTGCCTACTGTGTGTATTAATTGGACTAGGTGCATGGGGAATATATGAAAAATGTAAATCTCAAATCCTGCTCTCAGTCTAATAAGGAAGGCAAGGGACATAAATTGAGAATGTTATGATTAACAGAAAATGAAAAATGGACACAAGTTTAGTAAGCTCTTTGGGGCAGGGAATGTGTCTGTTTCTTGTTGTATTGTAATAATAATAATGGCATTTATTAAGCGCTTACTATGTGCAAAGCACTGTTCTAAGCGCTGGGGAGGTTACAAGGTTATATTGTAGGAGGTTATATTGTACTCTCCCAAGCCCTTAGTACAGGGCTTCAACTACTGTAAGCACTCAGTAAACACGATTAAAGAATGATGAATACAATGCTCTACGCAGGGTAAGCACTCAAAAACTACCACTGATTGATTCAAATGAAAACAATCAATAGTAAATAAACAGCAAATGCACAAGTGCAGAGGTGGCTGGTAGGACAGAAGGTGGGGAACTAATCAGGAAATGCCTCATAAAGGAGTGACTTTTTAGGAGGGCTATGAAAGAAGGGAGGGATGAGGTTTGGCAGTGCTAATGTCCCTTGGCCACTCCTTGGTAAAGGATTCACACAGCAATTAGAAGAAACAGTTCCTGCCGCCTGCAGGATTTTGTATGGAAGAGAGTGGAGGTACTGAATTATCCCAAAGACCTCATCCAGGTGGGGTGATCAGGAAATGATACAGTCCAACAGCTCAGGCCCCAGGAAGCCAGGTCTTAGGGGGGTGATTGATAAGAAAAGGGTACAGTGACACACTTCAAATCCCAGGAAGCCAGACCATTGGAAAGAGTGTCCAGTGGGTGGGACTTCTATGAGCAGGGCTTCTAGGGCTTGCGGACATATGTCTATCAACTCTTGTATTGAACTCTCCCAAGCACTTAGTAGAGTGCTCTGCACATAGTAAATACTTAAAAAATGCCATTCATTGATGGATTGATTGATTTAGACCCTCATCTCCTCCCCAGGAAAAGTTCCCCAGAGACCTCTCAGGCAGTCTGTACCTATATTTTAGGGCTATAAATGCCTTTGCACATGATTTGGGTAGGGCCGTGCAAGGAATGCAGTCATCATCATCATCATCATCATCATTATCAATTGTATTTATTGAGCGCTTACTGTGTGCAGAGCACTGTACTAAGCGCTTGGGAAGTACAAGTTGGCAACATATAGAGACAGTCCCTACCCAACAGTGGGCTCACAGTCTAAAAGGGGGAGACAGAGAACAAAACCAAACATACTAACAAAATAAAATAAATAGAATAGATATGTACAAGTAAAATAAATAAATAAAATAGAGTAACAAATATGTACAAACATATATACATATATACAGGTGCTGTGGGGAAGGGAAGGAGGTAAGATGGGGGGGTGGAGAGGGGGACGAGGGGGAGAGGAAGGAAGAGGCTCAGTCTGGGAAGGCCTCCTGGAGTAGGTGAGCTCTCAGTAGGGCCTTGGAGGGAGGAAGAGAGCTAGCTTGGCGGATGGGCAGAGGGAGGTCATTTCTCAGACCATTTTCAAGGGCAAATTTTACTGTCAATCACTGGTATATTTTGAGCACTTATTGTGTGAAGAACACTGTACTAAACGCTTGGGAGAATATAACAGAGTTGGGAGTACAACATTTTAAAAATGGATGTTTCTAGTTTTTGCTCTACTCATCCCTCCCCACTAAGACAGTGGCCCTGATCCCCTACCAGAAATGCATACCAAGATGCCCAGGGTAGAAAAAAACCTGGGGAAGAGCTAGAGGAGAGGATAACAGCCACCCAAAATGACTGCTGAGCTATGGGCCACGGTTGAAGAGCACTGATGTAGGAGTAGCTTGGTATCTCAGGTTTCCCACTTAAACCAGAATGGTGAAAGTCTATCCTATTCTTAGGATCTGAGTGTCTGATTGCCCAACTGTCCTACCAGTAACTGTACTATTTAAGTGTGTATTTAAGTACAGTAGTATGCTGCCAGGCATCATACTAAGAGCCAGGGTAGGTATAAGCTAATCAAGTCTTACACAGTCCTTGCCTCTCATGGGGTTCACAAATCTAAGTAGCTGGGAGAACCAGGAATTTAATCCCTATTTATTTCCTTGACTGGAAATTCTTCATTAGGTTTAACATGATAATTGGGGTATATAATAATAATAATAACAATGGCATTTGTTAAGCACTTACTATGTGCAAAGCACTGTTCTAAGCACTGGGGAGGATACAAGGTGATCAGGTTGTCCCTTGTGGGGACAACCCCATTTAATCCCCATTTTACAGATGAGGTAACTGAGGCACAGAGAAGTTAAGTGACTTGCCCAAAGTCACAAAGATGACAAGTGGCAGGGCCAGGATTAGAACCCATGACCTCTGACTCCCAAGTCTGTGCTCTTTCCACTGAGCCACGTTGCTTCTCTGTTAAGGGCTTACAACATACTAAGTGCTGGGCTATATACAAAATAATCAAGTTGGACACAGTCCCTGTCCCACATGGAGCTTATAGTCTAACGGGGAGCGATAACAGGTATTAAATCCCCATTTTACAGATGAGGAAACAGAAGCATAGAGAAGTTAAATGACTTACTTACTTTTGTCACATAGCGATCAAGTTGCAAACCCAAGCCTCACGACTCTCAAGCCAATGCTCTTTCCACTAGGCCATGCTGTTCCCTTCCCACTGCTGTTTATGTCCATTTTGCCTTATTCTGTTCTCAGCAGAGGTAGAAAACAGCTAGTAATTCCCTTCAGAACCATAACCCTTTGTAGAGCTGGAGAGCCATCTTCCTCCTCTCCTCCTGCCTAATAAACACCAATTCTTTTTACCTTTCCTCTAGACCTTTATTCACTTTGTGAGTAGCCTTTGAACCCTCCTAAAGATTTCCCACCCTTCTTGGGCCTTTGGCTATCAAGTACATAAGAGGCAGATCTGGTACTTTCTCAAGAAAACCATAAAAAAACAAAGGTAAAATTAAAAACACCAACTGATATCCCCACACAATCCCAAGTTTGTCCATATCAGAGTACAACCAGTCAATCAATGGTATCGATTGAGAGCTTACTACATGTACTAAGTAGTTAAGAGAATGCAGTATTCATTCATTCATTCATTCAATCTTATTTATTAAGCACTTACTGTAGGCAGAGCACTGTACCAAGCGCTTGGGAAGTACAAGTTGGCAATATATAGAGACGGTTGTATCCAACCTGACTAGCTTCTATCTACCCCAGCGCTTAGTACGGAGCCTACCACATAATAAGAGTTTAACAAATACCATAAAAAACACTAGATTTCACAATTAAGCGATATACTAATAACTATTTCTATGATAATCAGCACAGTCCATAGTCATAGTTTTCATTTGGCCTTTCCAGATGGAACAGCCCCTGGCGATGGATGAGTCTGTCAGATACACAGCCCTAATTACTACTGTACTTCTCTGTGTATATTAATGATTCTTTTTCTTTTTGACCATGTGCCCTAAGGCAAACAGACCATGAAGACCGCAATTTTGTAAATACCAAGAGGTGGTGACATTTTCAAACACTGGCGCTGAAGTATAGGGAAAATATGTAAACCCTTAAACAAATAACTCAATGCAGACCATGCACTTGTCTGCGTGATGGGTAATTGTACATACAAGGAGACATTCCAGCAAACATACAAAAGATTTATGTATCTGCGCACTGACCTTTTTATGAATATTTTGCGAGCATGTCAGATGTTTGATGATCTCTAATTTGAGCCTTTAAATATGCCCCAACCATGCGTGGTGGAGGGGAAAAGAGATAAGCCTGGAGAGCTATAGGCAGACTCTCTGACCAAGCTGAAGATAGCTTCCCTCTGATAAGTCACGCTCAATTTATTACTCTATTTATTTATTTATTTTACCTGTACATATCTATTCTATTTATTTTATTTTGTTAGTATGTTTGGTTTTGTTCTCTGTCTCCCCCTTTTAGACTGTGAGCCCACTGTTGGGTAGGGACTGCCTCTATATGTTGCCAATTTGTACTTCCCAAGCGCTTAGTACAGTGCTCTGCACATAGTAAGCGCTCAATAAATATGATTGATTGATTGATCAGAAATGCCATCCTGGGCCAGACGGATGGTCTGTTCAGCCTAATGTTCTCTTTCCAGTAAGAGAAACAAGAAGCAACGTGATGGTTTGCATTCCTTGACATCAGGGCTGATGAGTAAGGTTGTCTGTGGCTCACTGTACATTCCCAAGCTCTTATGACTTGAGTCTGCCTAATAAATAGCACTACTACTACTACTACTGTTTTCGGAACAGTCTTATTTTTACCGGTCACAGATTTCCAGAGAATTCTGAAACTGGCAAGCCACATTCCCTCCCTCCCTATGAAGTATTCCTGCATTTGGAAATTGCCAGCTTTGCTCCTTTGTTCCTTATGCTTGAGCTAAATGGCTTCCTTGTTGGTCATCAGGGTTTTCATGGCTTTGAGCTATTTCCACCTGTAAAACATTAGGGATGAGGACTTGGTCCCCAGGTAAATAACAAGCATGGGCTCCCTCTGCTGACTCACTAACGAAGGTTCCACAGCCCAGCAAGATACCAGACACTAGTGACTTAAGAGAAAATTGCTATTACTGGAGCATTCGGGCAGTCGCACTCCTAAATTGGATTAAAAATGAAAAACTAGAAGGGTGCTTTAAAACTACACTTACTGTCTTGTCTCTGCGTTTTCTTTTGTCTCCTCTGTGTGCCTCTCGCCAGTCTCTGTTTCTGTCTCTTCCTCGTATCTCCACCCTCCTGGATTTCTTTGGGTCATTTTAGGAACTTCCCAGTAGCCACATTTGAGAACCCCTCTTTTTTTTTGTTAATATGGCGTTTGTTAAGTGCTTATTATGTGCCAGGCACTGTACTAAGCACTGGGGTAGATACAAACTAATAATGATGGCATTTGTTAAGTGCTTGCTTTGTGTGCCAGGCACTGTACTAAGTGCTGGGGTAGATAATAAATGCTAGTAGTATTGTCAAAGGACAACTTGATCACCTTGTATCCCCCCCCCCAGCGCTTAGAACAGTGCTCTGCACATAGTAAGCGCTTAACAAATGCCATCATTATTATTATTAGTAGTAGTAGTAGTAGTAGTAGTATATACTACTACTTTTAGACTTCGAGCCCACTGTTGGGTAGGGACTGTCTCTATATGTTGCCAATTTGTACTTCCCAAGCGCTTAGTACAGTGCTCTGCACATAGTAAGCGCTCAGTAAATACGATTGATGATGATGATGATATACAGAAATATAGGTGGACACAGTCCCTTTCCCATGTGGGGCTCACTTTCAATCCCCATTTTACAGATGAGGAAACTGAGGCACAGAGAAGTGAAGTGACTTGCCCACGGTCACACGGCAGACAAGTGGGGGAGCTTCAAAATAATAATAATAATAATAATAATAATGGCATTTGTTAAGCGCTTACTATGTGCAAAGCACTGTTCTAAGCGCTGAGCACTGATCTAAGCACTGAGCACTGTTCTAAGCGCTAAGCACTGTTCAAAAGGAATCCATGCCCTTCTGACTCCCAAGCCCATGCTCTAGCCACTACGCCATGCTGCTTCTCTAATCAGGTTGGATATAGTCCATGTCCCATGTGGGGTTCACAGTCTTCATCCCCATTTTACAGATAAGGTTCTTGAGGAACAGAGAGGTTATGTGACTTGTCCAAGGGGACACAGCAGACAAGTGGCAGAGCTGGGATTAGAACCCAGATCCTCTGACTCCCAGGCTTGTGCTCTATTAGGCCATGCTGCTTCTCAAAGTGACTAAAATGTCTCATCACTTGGGTCTATAATTATCCTATCTATTAAGGATTGGCTCTAGACAAAGCAATGTGCTAGCGGCTGGGCTCGACACAAAGTAATTAAACCAGAATCCCTGCTCATCTAGCACTCAAAATCTGAGAGGCAGAGAGACCATGGCACATCCCCATTTTGCAGAGGAAGAAACTGAGGCCCCAGGAGGTTAAGAAAAGCAGGAAAGTGGCAAAGTGGATGAAAACCAGTCCTGTACTCTTTCACTAGGCTGTGCTGACTCCTGACACAGGATTTGCCTTAAAAATTGATTTTTAAAAACACAAATTTTTTATAGAAGACCTTACATTTTTCACTGCAACAGAGCTGTAAGGTGAAAGTCTATGCTATCACTCTAATTGAAGGCAATAAAGTAAGACCCAAAAAGTAAAATTACTTTTAAAATTGATATCAATAACAATAAATAATGCTATGAATTGCAACTATATTCCCAAAATGACCAGGTATTTTTCATGGCCCAAGCTATGCTTACTACTGAGAATCTTGCATGCTCTCATTGATAAGGATTTCCCTTTTAGACCTGGGTCTAGAATCATTTTAGCCCTCTCTGAGGCAACAGAGGTCTCTCTCCCTTTCTTTATGTCTGTAATAATAATAATAAGGATGGCATTTATTAAGCGCTTACTATGTGCAAAGCACTGTTCTAAGCGCTGGGGATGTTACAAGGTGATCAGGTTGTCCCACGTGGGGCTCACAGTCTCAACCCCCATTTTACAGATGAGGTAACTGAGGCACAGAGAAGTTAAGTGACTTGCCCAAAGTCACACAGCTGGCAATTGGCGGAGCCGGGATTTGAACCCATGACCTCTGACTCCAAAGCCCGTGCTCTTCTCCACTGAGCCACGCTGCTTCTCAGCGTCTGTAGATGAAAGCTAAGATTAAAGCCATCACACATTATTAAATATTCACAGTATTAATCATTTTGGAAAGTCAAAAATTAAAAATTATGAAATTAAACTTGATGAGATAAACATTCCGGCTTGTCCAAGTCCATGTCCATTCTCTGGTAACTTTCTCTTTTAGTGTTTGATCCTGGGTTAGGTCACTATCAGAGGAAAATGGTATGGAGTGGCAGAAATCCACAGGACCGTACCTAGAGCACGGTAGGATTAAAATCCTCTGTGTTGGGCCAAACCAGACAGCAGCCTGTGTCAGCTGGGATTTGGGAGTCCTTTATACTAGCAAACTATAAAAAAGAATCCTGCATTCTCGCTACATAAACACTGGGACTCCGGAAATGCCGGGCTTGCAGCTCTAAAAGCGGCATTAGCACGCTTGGGTCTCCCACGCACTGTCCTGAAGCATTCTATTGCCTCAGGCGGAGCATCAGGGATGGAGTGGAGAGAAACTACTTTCCTTTCTGTGGCTCCCAAGGTGCCTTGTTACCCCTCCGGAGCTCTGGAAAAGTGATTCATCGTCCGTTATTATTAAATCTCATTATCAGATTTGCCCAAAGCTACAGAACTTCAGAATCTAAGGAGCATAAGCAATGCCCATAAATTTCATCTACCAACAGTCAGTCCGACTCAGGGTTGTACTTCTGACAGTGGCAACAGGATGCATGGATGAACTATGTGATGGCTGCTCCCTGGAACATCCATCCTTAGCTTTTCATGCATTCGTTTCAAACCGATTTAGCATACCTTGAATTTATTCTCCTTGAAGGGAAGGTAGAAAAGCCAACGGAGGTACCAGCAGTTTCCTGAAACTTCTAAGTATAGGAATGCTTCAAAGCAGACACAACTGCTCAAAAGTGGCAACCCCAGAGAAGCGGTGCTCAATTCCAGCCTTCTTCAGATTCTGGCCCTGAGACTGTGACTGGTAAATTATTAGTGGTACTTTTAAAAGAAAAAAGGTCTTTGTTAAGCCCTTACTATGTGCTAGACCCTGCACTAAATATGGGGGTAGATACAAGCTAATCAGATTGGGCACAGTCCATGTCCCACATGGGGCTCTCAATCTTAATCCCCATTTTACAGATGAGGTCATTGAGGCACAGAGAAGTTAAGTGACTTACTCAAGGTCACACAGCAGACAAATGGTAGTTGGGATTAGAACCCAGGTCCTTCTGATTCCTAGGTCCATGTTCTACCCCCAAGACTAGGCTGTTCCTCAGCTTATTGAGCACTTACTGTGTGCAGAGCACAGTTCTAAGCACTTAATAATTATGGTTTTTGTTAGGCACTTACTATGTACCAGGCACTGTACTAAGCGCTGGGGTGGATACAAGCGAATCACTTCTGAGAGTACAGTACAACCGAGTTGGTAGACATATTCCCAGCCCACAAGGTGCTTATAGGTAAATTTGGTCTATGCACTCTCTGCCGCCTGTTCCCTTATACTTGGTGAATGAAAATCCTGTGTTGGTCAGTGGACACTTGTTGGCTTGCACACTGCCCAGCCCTGAAGCTCTGAGAATCTGTCCTGAAGGCAAACCAAATCCTACTTAAATGCTTGGATTCTTGCAAATCCCACCAGAGCATGGATGCCACCCTCTGCACATTGGATGTAAAGCAAAAGAGATGAGGGAGAGGCTGTAAACTCATTGTGGGACAGGGAGCGTACTGTGCTCTGCACACAGTAGGCACTCAATAAATACCATTGATTGACTGAGGGAGCTGAAATGGAAAGCCCACAAGCTGCCCTTCCAGAGACTGTAAAGCAGCATGAGCAACTGGATTAGCCATAAGTGACAGGGAGGAAATCTGGACTACACATGGGTCATGAGGACCCCCAGAGAAATATCCACAAGCTCCCCTGCATGCCGAAAGGCCAGGAGGTTTGCGCCTCAGAAATACTCAGCACAAGCCTCTGGAGTGGAAGCAGTGTGGTCTAGTGGAAAGAGGCCAGGCCTGAGAGTCAGAGGAACTAGATTCTAATCCTGGCTCGGCCGCTTCCCTTCTGTCTGACCTTGGGCAAATCATCTAACCGCTCTGTGCTTCAGTTTACCTGTGTGTAAAATGGGGGTTCAATACCCATTCTCCCTCCTATTTAGACTCTGAGCCCCATATGAGACAAGAACTGTGTCCAGCCTGATCATCTTGTATCAAAACCCAGTGCTTAATACAGTGGTTGGCACCTGCTAAGTCCTCAACAAATGACAGAGTTTTTATCATTTTTACTGTCCAACAGGAAGGTATTCTGCTCATGGGTAGAGAGTCACTCACTAGTCAACTTCCTGTCCTCAATATGACACACTCTCTTAAGCATGCTGATATTTGGGGCCAGAAAACAGTGTGAGCCATTCAGTTGGGTTCACCCAAAGGTTATCCTGCAGTCATTATCGGCCCAGCTTTTGGCTGTCTTGGTAACTGATGGAACAGGATCCCTGGATTTGCCAGAGTCTCCCTATCTGTGCGGGCTGCTTCTCACCATGCCACCCTCTACGGTGTGCTAAAAGGCTCTTCATTCTGACTGAGCTTAAGAAAATTCTGGGCTCCCCTCTGAATGGATTTTGTGTTTCCTTATGTGGCCCGGGATTCTGGAAAATGAAAAGAGAAATTCTCTTCATGGTGGTCTAACCCAACTGAGGCTTGCCCTGCTCCCCGGTTGAGGTCCCCAACTAGAGTCTGTTCTCAATTACAGGTAGTTACAGGAGACAGGGAGAGAGTGGATCGATTCAATCCCCAGAGAGCCCAAAAGATTCATCTTAACCAACTGGCTTTAACCTCCTTATCCCCAACCTCTAACCCTTTGCCGAAGCTTCTAACAAGGAGCAAAATAGACTGATTTGAGTTTCACTTCCTTTCTCTTCCCCTGCCCCCTCTTAAGTTGAGGTGCTAATGAGTAGTAAAAGAACAAAAAGGCAGGCAGCAGGAAGGAAATGAATGGAGGTCAGGAACCTGAGTAATCCATAAACTAGATCACGGGTCCCAGAATAACTACATTTCAACAGCCTAGCCGGAAGTCCTGGACTCAATCCAACAATATACCAAGCCTGCCTTCCTTCTCTTGATGTCTGCAGAAGGAGGATCATCCCATTGAAAAACAGGCTATGCTGCAAGCAGCCTTTCGGTTCTTGATCATAAAAGATCTCCCGGGCAATGCGGAATGAAATGAATCGATGTGTTGAAGATGAGGGAAGCAAAGTCTCCTCAATGGGAAGTTTCTCCACTGCCATAATCACATAGAGGTGGGCACCACGGTGGGCGGTGTATCAAACCCTCCAACTCCAAAGTGGGCAGCCCCAAAGTGGGCCAAATTGGAAGACCCAAACTCCATAATTGAATCACACTGGCCCCAAAGGCTGGTAATGAAAGGAACCACCATTTTCCCCTGATGGCAAGATCTTTAAAGCATTCAGGAATTTAGGACCAAAAAGCCAGGTCACTGTAGAAGCTTCAAATCTCTCTTCCCCTCCTGTCCACTAAGCAGTATCAGGTGGCAATAAGGCAGCAAGAGGAGACCTGCACAGAAGTTAAAAAAATGCAAACCAGGCTTTTTGTCTCAGGTTTAACTTTGCACAAGAAGTTATCTACACTGATGGTTGGATTTGTAAAATCTTCATCTGCCCTATCCCAAAGTCTGACTTCACAGCCAGAAATAGGGCAGTGCCTTCTGGGATTACCCCATCAGTGGGGAAGGTTTCTCACTGAAGACCCCCAAGTGGGGAGGTCCCATGAGGTAGACAGACTCGGATGGGAATTCCAAAAATAGCTGGCTAATGGGGATGAAGAAGGCCCCAGCCACTACCTAGGCAGGTTACCTCAGGCCCCAGGTGACTGTTTCTCTGGCAACCACCTGCTGACCTATGGCTTGGTCACTTTGGTCGTAAATCAGTTTTGTATGTAAAATTATTACCCGCAGTTGGCCATATCCCTGCCAGTCTACTAACTTGTTTTACTCCCTGCTCCAGTGGAAACATGACTAGCAGGAATGAGAGAGTACAAGTTGACACTACATAAAGCACTAGCCCTACAATCAGTTCCTTTGTGCAGGCCCTCAGTCCCCAAGTCACAGTGCACTGCACACAGTAAGCGATCAATAATACCATCGATTGATTGACTAACTGATGGACTGGATTGAGGCTCATTGGACATTTATGAGAGACTCCAACATCTCCAGGGTTAAGGCCTGTAGGATACTTTTCTCAGAGTGAGTTCCGAATGCTGCAGTTGTCCCTGATACGTCTAGAACTGTCTCACCCACTAGGCCAAGGTTCTCTCTCAGAGCCATTTCCCTTTCCACTTTCACTCCCCGTTTGACGTACCAGTTTCCAGATACAATCTAAAACAGCCAATCACTATTCTAAGCAGGAGCCAACCCCAGCCCAATCTCCATTCCAGAATTTCATTCCACAGGAAATCTGGCCGGGCTTCATTCTTGGTGGAAACTTACGAATAATTTTCCTCGGAATTCCTCCTAAAAGGATGTATGAGGATGGTTACTAGAGACAAGCAGAGTTATGGCAATCACTAGATAGTCCATTGTCCTTTAGCAAATTAAAATTAGTCATTTATTACAAAGTGCTACAGGAAATCAACTAATGTGCCTTATCCGGAAACAGCTCTTTAAATCAATCAGTGCTTAATGATGTGTCTTTTCAAGTGGCAGTGTCTGAAATGAATACCCCCAACCCCCAAGGATATGTATGTTCTGGGCTCCAGGTTCTGGAAATATGCTCTCATATTTTGCAGCACCTTTGGCACCCGCTCTGAAACATTAACACTGTGCAGTCTCTGCCCACCTTATACCCCCAGCTCAATTCTCAGGAGGCTTGTTGTGACAAGTGATGCAGCCAGTTGTAGGACTTCAGCAAGTAGCACGTCCAGCAAAAAGAAAACCACCTTTGACTGCTCCAGGGGGACAGGCTGGTAACTTCCCAGGAGCCCAGATCTTCCCGGAAAGTGAATGAGTGCTGCTGGGCGTCACATTGGCATAGCCAGGAAGCAATCAGTTAATTCATATCAATCAATCAATGGTAAATACTAAGTGCTTACTGGGTGCAGAGTACTAAGTGTTTGGGACAGTACAATAGAGTTGGTAAAGTTGTCCACAGTACTGAGTGCCTTTTTTCTTTTAACACCAGCAGGTTAAGTTTCTGTTTGATGCAGAGGTAGACGGGCAAACATTGGAGGCTGGTGGAGTGGGGAGATGTGGGCTGAACTTTTTTTTAGGAAAATGACCTGAGCAGCAGAGTTTAGTATGGACTGGAGTGGGAATAAACAGGAGGCAGTGAGGAGTCTGATGCAGTAGCCAAGGCAAGAAAAGATAAGTGCTTGGATAAGTGTGGAAGCAGTTTGGATAGAGAGGAAAGTTGCAGATTCTAAAGATGTTCTGTTCTGCAAAGAGAAGACTATTTTATTGTATTCTTCCAAATGCTTAGTACAGTGCTCTGCATGCAGTAAGCACTTGACAAATACCACTGACTTATTGATTGATTGACTGGCACCAGCTCCTGGGAGCTGACAATCACTAGACAAACCCTGCCTGTTGGAGTTTCACAGAAGGTTTTGTGTGAGTAAGCACTACCCAGAGAAGTCGAGTCAAGGACAGAATGATCAAGTAATGACCACCAACCCCCTTCCCGGCACCTCAACGCTCCTCCCAGCACTCTCCCATCCTTTCAAGCTGGGGCTGGTCTGGCACCAGGTTTAGCTTAGGAGGGGAGGAAGAGAAGGAAGGAGGAGGCTGTCTGGACTGGAGATTGCCACTCCACTCTAGCCAGAAACAATTTGGGTGTCCCTGGCCACCAAAGTCAGTCAGTCATGGCATTTATTGAGCACTTACCGTGTGCAGAACACTGCTCTAATCACTTGAGAGAGTACAATATAACAATAAACAGACACATTCACTGTCCACGATGATCTTACAGTCTAGAGGGGGAGACAGACATTAATATAAATACATAAATTACAGACATGGACATATGTGGTGTGGGGCTGGGAGGCGGGATGAACTAAAGGCATCCCAGTCCCTAGGACCGGACTAATCTGGGACTGGGCCAAGCCCAAGCCCAGCACTGGTTCCCTCTAGGGTTAGGTTGAGGATTCCTGAGATCAGAGTAAGCATCACCCCAGGCCCCCAGTGGATCCTACCCACGCAACTGACTCAGATCTGCTGACCTAATATTTGTTACACCAGAGAAGATCTGGGGTCATTCTGAATTGATTTCTAGGAGACAAATGGCCCCTTACATCACTATATTCTCTTCATTGCCAAATTATCCTTCAGCAAGGGACTCTGGACTCCACTAAGCCCACTTCTGCACCCCTCCCTCGCCGCCCCCCCCCGCCCCCGCCAACATCCGGCTCCCCGGGCCTCATCCTTTTCCCCTCCTACCCAAGATAGACTCATCTAGAAAATACCTCCTTGCCCCATGAGTCAATGAGCCCTGGAGATGGAGGCTGGATACATGAAAAGGCTTCACTCCCCTCATATCTAGCCCAGTCCACAGGCACCCATCTTAATAAACACATTTTATTCCATTAGAAGATCAGGTTCACCCTAAGCTATTATGACTGGAATGAACCCAAGTCTCACAGGCTGGAACAGCTAACCCTGAGCTCAGTTGATATTGTTTAAGTTACTATTTGGAAATAGCAAATGACCAAATATTTATTACCCTTAAGATGTTTTATAGCATGCTATCTCATTTCACAGCCATTTATGACATCCTGTAATATTCTCCAGTAGAGGCTTGTAAAAATTGGCCAATATAACAAAAAAATACACAGCAGATAAGTCTGTGCACACACACACGGACACACACATGCTCCCCACAAAATTACCGATGTCCAAAAAATTTTGGGTTTCTTTTTGTCTTTTAAAAAGGTAAAATCCTTAATCCTAACCCAAACTAAAAGATTTTAGGGTTCACCTACCAGAGACATTTTCACTTCTCAATGAGACTCATGCAATATCCTACTTTTATCTGGGATCATTGAATAGATGTACCTGTCTCTCTCTGAATATCTCCAGTGACACAAACACTCATTCCAACTGCTGTTTTTAAAATTGTTCCATAAACTTTTCTTAGAGAAGCAGCGTGACCTAGTGGAAAGAGCCCAGGCGTCGAAGGACTTGGGTTCTAATTCCAGTTCTTCCGATTACTAGCTGTGTGATCTTGGGAAAATCACTTAGCTTCCCTGGGTCTCAGTTTCCTCAACTGTAATGACGGAACTCAATACCTGTTCTTCCTTCTTAGACTGTGAGCCTCATGCAGGGCAGGGACTGGAACCTGATTAACTTGTATCTATCCCAGTGCTTCGAATGGCATCTGACACATAGTAAGTGCTTAAGAAATACCATAAAAAATGGCTTCAGAGGGAATGAGAAGGGAATGAGAGCTCACACCCCTGTTAAAAAACAAAGGAGCTGAGTGGACATATGTTGCCAGCTAAGGAATCAAATCAGATTCATTACTACATAATCTTCTAAGCCCCTAATTTGATTTCTCCATGGCTGTAAACTGAGGCAGACTCCATCTATTGTTAAATGAATACAAATCCTCTACTCTCACCCTAGGCATCATCTGGTCTGCTCCTCAGCTTAATCAGTTTCCACCTATTACTCAATATTTCATTGACTTTTGAAGTAAGACACCTATGTGGAAGTTTATAAAGGAGTATGAAAACATATCTGAAAATCTAACTGTGACAACAAAAGAAAATACCTGCTGAAAACTCTATTAACCCCCAAGCATGGCATAGTGGACAGAGCACGGGCCTAGGAGTCAGAAGGTCATGGGTTCTAATCCCCGCTTCACCATTTGTCTGCTGTGTGACCTTGGGCAAATCACTTCACTTCTCTGTGCCTGAGTTACCTCATGTGTAAAATGGGGATTGAGACTGTGAGCCCCACATGGGACAGAGATTGTGTCCAACCCGAGTTCCTTGTATCCACCCCAGCGCTTAGTATAGTGCCTGGCACATAGCAAGCACTTAACAAACACCATAATTATTATTAGTATTACTACTGATGATAAGAATAATAAATTGAAACAGCTTTCACTAGACAATTAAAGTAGTGATAGCTCCTCAAGCAAGAGGTTTTATATTCTAGTTACGTTGCTCCGTTTGAAGAAAATACAATCATTTTTTAATTTCCATATCACAGAGACTATAACAATGGGTCCATTCAACTGGCTGGAATAACTTGCTCAGAGACTTTTGGAGGTGCATCAAACTCTCAACATTCACTGGCCTGTAGATGTGTACAGAATTATTTCCCCAGCTCATCCTCCCCGCAGGCAAGGCTCGAGTACTCAAATTAATGAAGTCGGTTTTCGATACTCTCTGTCTGGGGCAACTGGCCGCTCACCCTAAGTGCCTGATGGAGGACCTCTTGGCAAGACAATGAGATGGTTCATTTAAGGTTGTAGTGGTCCAGTGATGGGCCCTCAGGACTGTGAAAGTCTGTACCACTGATGCCTGCTGGCTCACACAAGTGCCCCCCACCACACTTGATAACCAAGATGGGGAAGTCCCAAACTGAGGAATCACTACCAGAAGAATGAGTAATCGATGCCAGCCCAGGCTGGGAGGGACAACAGGGAGGCAACCACTCTTTGCCCTTTATTCAACCCACCCTGAACATGAGCCACTTCCTCCTTCGCCCTCCTTTCTGGTCCACCGTTTTATTTCGCAGGAAAGACTGAATCCTCCATTCTACCATTCCCTTTTCTCTTGATTCAGAATCATCCAAGAATCTCTGTCCATGTCATCAGACACAGCTGCATAAGTCTTTCAGTGAGGAACTGACTGCCACTTCATGAAAATACCCTGATGAGTTCTAATTTGATTATAAATGACTCCCAGGACTGGCATCCAACTACTTCTTTTGAAAGTTCTGCTGTAAATGAGCTGCCTTCCCCACAGGAAATGTTCTGAAACCTACTTGGTTGGGTGTTCTCAGTTTATACTTCATTCTGCCCCCTTGACCTACACTAAACCATTCTGAGAATCTGAAAATATCTTTAAAATCACCCTACTCACCAAGGGAATAATTTTTTTCCTACTAAATACTCTTGGGAATATCTCTGAACATGGCAAAGAAGGATATATATGAATAACGCATGCTGGTTCATATCTTTATGCACACACACACACACACACACACATTTGCACATCTCTAACTCTCTTAAGGCTTAGTACGCTGGTATTTAGGATGTAAACGTGGCTATTCTAATGCTGAGGAAAAAATACCATTTATAAATGGATGTACAGACACCCTGTGCATTTAGAGAGACTGGAGCCAGCCGAGCTTAGCTGTGAACTTGCTTTATGGTTCTATAGGAGCCAAAAATGACATCTAAATGATCTATTCCATTAACATTGTATCATTTTGTCAATCTGGAATGTATTTTAATCAAAAGCTCTCCTTGAAATGGTCTCCTCTGTTGTATTTTTTTGTTGGCCCATTTTATCAACATCTGTTATGTTTATACAATATGAATTAAAACTGAGGAATGCTGTTTGTACTCCGCTACTTTTGTTGAGAGTGTAACATCCCAACATTGGCAGTGTTTATGTAAATCAGTGCGGCTGACACAGCCATCATAAACAAATGAGGAAAATATAACAAACACATTGTTCGTGGAGGAAATGTTTGTTTCTAGACTTGGCTTTGGTCTTACCAGATTGATGACGAGTCGGTGATCCTGGGGGTCTGGCCTGGGCTGGTACGGCGGGCTGGCCGAGCCTGGTCCGTCGGGACAGCTTCTCCACTGGGAACTGCCTGAAGCAGGAAATAGCCTTACACTTGCCCTGCCACCTGGAATGGGTGCTGGCCTCTTCTTGGCCAAGAAAGCTTCCCCATTAGCCCAACCATCATCATTTCCCCGACCCTGGCCCAGGTTGCTCAGTGTCTTCAGTCAGGACTGCTTCATTTCCGGGCCAAACAAGCCACAGCGAGACTCTTTTCGGTGGAAGGGGCGTTGGGTGGCCTGGTTCTACCTCCAAACCGAGCTCAGCTTGAACCTGGCTCTTTTGACATCCAGTAGAGTTCTGGAGGTGTTGGGAAGGCTCACCATGGGGACCTCATCCCCAGAGCCAACTTCTCGGGCTCTGAGACCTACCTCAATTCCTAGTCATCCCAGGCCTACTGAAAGTTACAATGAAGGTCAGCATCTGAGGCTACAATCTGAACTAACATGGAATTCATTCAGCAATATTTATTGAGTGCAGAGCACTGTACACTGTACTAAGCACTTGGAAGAGTACAATATAACAGTAAACAGACACATTCTGTGCCCACAATGAGTTTACAGTCTAGAGGTGAGTTTATAGCAACAGTGAATCACTGTAGGCAAACCTACCACTTTCAGATAATCAATCCACTGGGACAGGAACACTAAACATGGCATCATCATGTCAGAGGGTGGCCCTGTTTCGGTACTCTGTTTCTAGGACTCCCCTAGGACATGATAAATAGTTGTGGTTTGTGTTAAGTGCTTAAATGCTGGGGTATATGGAGGCTAGTCAGGTCAGACACAGTCTCTGTCCCTAACGGGCCTCACAGTCATAGAGTGAGGGAGGACAGATACTTAATCCCTATTTTACAGATGAGGCCCAGGGAATTTAAGTGACTTGTCCAATGTCACACAATAAACAGGTAGAAAAGTAAAGGTTAGAATCCCAGTCCATTAGGCTATGCTGCTTCAATACCAGGGAGAGGGCAGAACAGCCCCTGCTTGCTCCGCCATCTGGGCTAAATCCCACTTTTCCTGCCCATGCCTCAAACAAGGTGGGAGCATGCTGAGCGTTATGTGGGGAGCCCAACCCAGCTCAGCAAACCCAGGACAGCTGGGAGCTGTAAGTGTTTTTAATGAACTAGGACCCATGGCTGGAAATCAATTAGTCCAGGTTTAAAAGAAAGCAGAGGGTGGGCAAATAAATGCTGGTATGGAACTGACTCAGACCTGATTATCCTGTACTTACCTCAGCATTTAGTACAGTGCTTGGCACAGGGTAAGCCCTTAGGAAATACCACAGTTAATTTAAAAAGGCACATATCACCCCCTGTTATATTACTAGCCTTCTCTGGGTGGTCATGGCCAACCAAATTAGCTGCACCAAAATGCTTGTAAATGCGGGGAAGTCAGATGCACTTGTTGCTGGCTAATATGCATTACTGAAGGCTGGCAGGTTCAAAATCCCAATCTGAAAGTCTGGTTAAGCACACTCAAAGGGTAGAATTAAAAGGCTTAGAGTGATTCCTTTTCCCTTCTCCTTTCCTTCACCTCTGGGATTTACTTAATTTTTAAATTTTGACTTAGAACAATATCCACCTGGGAGATGAGTGGAGGAGGAGGAGGTGAAGGGTAGTTAAAGCCACAGCTGTCTGGTCAGGGCCCTGGAACCCAAACCATGTTGAATCTCGTTTCAAGAATTAGCCATTTTTCTGCAAAGAGCCGTATGGAGGGAAGGTGGAAAGAGGAGATGGGGCACTGCAAAGATGGCAAGAACTTTCCTTGGGCCCAATTTTCTGGCCCTTAGACCAGTGAACGGGGGAAAAAGACAAAGGGCTCCCCACCACCCCCAAGTCTGCCTGTCTTTGCTTACTCCCCCTTCCTCCTGTAAGGAATTTTCTCCCTGCTCAAATCCACCAGTCCTCAGATCTCCATTTTCAGAGCCGCTCTGATAAAAGATCTCCTCCAGGACACCTTCCAAGATTGATGGCTTTCTCCCCAATCCATATCCCTGATCTATATCGCATTAACCCTCCTGCACCAAATTCTTTCTTATGCACCCAAAGCACTTCAGGATATATCGATTTACATACCCTATGATTTAAGCACTTACTCATCCACATATTCATTCTTTCACTCTCTTCTTTCTTAATATTATTTTGTTTCTGTCTCTTCCCCTAGACTTTAAGGTCCTTGAGAGCGGGGATGGTATTGACTAGCTCTACTGAACTTTCCCCAATACTTAGTTCAGTGTTTTGCATACTGTAGGCACTCAAAACATACTACTGATTAAGTGAACTTTCCTCCAAGCACAAGGCAGCCAACTGGAGTCTGCCACAGGCCTCAAGTATCCCCACATAGCCTCTGGCTTTAATAGAAGGGGTTCCTAGTTGGATATTAAAATAAACTGTTCTCTCCTTCCTTGGCAGCTCCATTCAATTCTTCTGGCCCGCTCTTAAGCTGCTGATTTCAAAAGAACAACTTGTTGAAATCAACATGGCCTGCTCCTTGCCAGCACAGGACAGTCAAGACAAGCAGGTTGGCAAGTGAACTGGTTATACTGGGCATCCACAAGACCCGAATATTCATTTGGCCAGTGGCTTACTCTCATAAGGAGTTTATCTTGGAAAACAATCCGCCCGACCCAATCTTGTTTTGAAAGTAAACACAATGCCTCCTTCCCAAATTTATGAATGATTCTCAGCAAACAGGCCAAACAAATGTGTCCCTGAAGCTTGCTGCCCCACCTCAACTTTCTAAATGAGAGTGTCTCTCTTCCAAAAGAGAATCTTCCACGCAGACATGGACCGCTCCAGAACAGAAGGGACCAGAAAATATCCAATGTGTTTATCAAGAGAGTCACGCCTGACCTCTCAGCCATAGCCATCAAGCACTCAGAAAGTACAACTTGCAGAGAGAATCATGGACTTCTGTGAACCTCCTCGAAACTGTTACTCTCTGAACCGTAACTATGGAGTTGAGTGACTGGCTGAAAATCCCACTGAGGGTGGGGTGTGCCAGAAGATCAAGTGCCAAATTTGCATTTTTTGTGGGTTTTTTTGTTTTCTTATGGCATTTGTTAAGCACTTACTATGTGCCAGTCACTGTACGAAGCATTGGGATAGACACAGACTAATCAGGTTGCATACAGACCATGTCCCACATGGGGTTCACAGTCTTAATCCCCATTTTACAGATGAGGGAACTGAGGCACAGAGAAGTTAAGTGACTTGCCCAAGGTCACACAGCAGACAAGTGGTCGAGGCAGGATTAGAACCTAGGACCTTCTGACTCCCAGGCATATGCTCTAGTCACTAGGTTATGCTGCCTTGTCCAAGGTTGCATCTCTTCCTGGATTCTTTCCACTCTCCTCCAGCTCACTAAGCTTCCTCTCTTCCTTCATTGAAGCTGCTTCAACACCAAACCTTCCCCATCTCTTTGTGAGAGAAGCAATGAATCCCATCTGGCCCCGCCATGACAGAACTACTACTCCCATCCCTCCCCCCAGCCCACCCCACTCCAAAACTAAGTTTTGGTCAAATGTTCATGAAGCACTGGCCTATATATTTAGTTTATACTTTTGCCCATGTCTGCATTTGCCAAGGAGGTCTGTATTAGATAGCAAGCTTCTCAAACACCAAAACTATCTCTTGTTTCACTCTGGTCAGTATTCTTTTTCAGGACAAATGGAAAGCCCAGAAATTCTAAACCAACACCTGAGGCTCCCACAGTCCAGTTCTCTTTCTCCTCAACCTAATTTGGACCCAGTGCCATCCACAGTCAGGAAGAAGTGATTGATCGTCCTCTTTTCTAATGTTTGATTCCTCCAGGAGGTAAGGGATCTTGGCAAAGGGCTCTGAAGTCTCCTTGTCATTTGGAGTGGCTTGGAAAGATGATGAATTTCTAGACTGTGAGCCCACTGTTGGGTAGGGACCATCTCTATATGTTGCCAACTTGTACTTCCCAAGCGCTTAGTACAGTGCTCTGCACACAGTAAGTGCCCAATAAATACGATGGAAGGAAGGAAGGAAGGAAGGAAGGATCTGAAAATGTTAGTCCTGCCCTTCTGAACCAACTTCAATGAGGGTTCAGTAGAGAGTCATACTGCTCATCCCCTTTTTTTTTGTTTTATGGCATTTATTAAATGTTTACTACATGCCAGGCACTGCACTAAGTGCTGGAGTAGATACAAGATAATCAAGTTGGACACAGTCTATGTCCCACATGGGGCTCATAGTCTCAATCTCCATTTTACAGATGAGGTAACCAAGGCCACATGCGGCTTGTTTCCAAAGATGGACCAAACTTGTAAAGGTAAACAGGAGAGGCATAGAGGAAGAGAGTAGGGTCATTTTATCTCACCAGCCACTAAAGCAATCAATCAATCACTGATGCTTGAGTGCTTATGATACAGCAGAAATGTTCCCTGCCCACAAGGAGCATAGAGTCTCACACTCAGGCTATACCTGTTTATTTGGCTTCTTTTTTAATCAGTTGCTCTGGTTCCTCTTCCTGACATGTCTGCAATTTGTATCTGATTGTTTCTCCTCTTAGATTGCAAGGTTCTCAAACTAATTAGGTTGGACCCAATCCATGGCCCACACGGGACTCACAATCTTAATCCCCATTTTACAGGTGAGGTAACTGAGGTACAGAGAGGTTAAGTGACTTACCCAAGGAGAAAGAGCAGACAAGGAGTGGAGACTGAACCATTCACTATCTTATATTTAATGAATATTCCCAAGCACCCAGTAGTGTTTTGCACTCACTAAGCTCAATAAATGATGATGATGATAATGATGTTGATGACAATGATGATAACATCTTATTCCAGGGAAGAAAGGTGCAAACAGGAAATATTTTCAGCTAGTCCTCACTGGGGTAATAACTTCTTTTCCATCCATCTTATGAGACATAACTGCCTTTTCTCTAACTGGACCTCATTTTTTCTTGCTTGGATCTTCTCTGCTCTCTAGGTTCTAGTCTCCCCCATCAGCAGAGAGTGTGTTTTGCCCGATGCTCTGTTCATCCAGGTGTTTCAAAGTCATTGTAATCGTTTTGGTTCACGAGTGATTTGGGAACAGAGATCCAAGCGCTGTCACACCTGTTCCCCATCACAGATCTGCCAGATCCAGAGGGGGGACTGAGCTGCCAAACCGACTGGCTCAAGTTGTTTCACATCCCACGGACACAGGCTATATGCAAAAGACTCAGGGCTGGTGGGCTGGATCTGGACAGATATTGACTAGACCATCTGATCTCACCTAATACTGCCTGGCCTCATCTCCCTGCTTCCCCTCTGAGTCAGAGTGGGTCCAACATCGCAGAAGCCTCAGAGAGGGAGATCAATCCCGGGAGAACAAGTTCATCCTTGAAGGCAGGAATCACATCTTTTACAGGTACTTTCCCAAGGGTTTGTAATTCATTCATTCAATCATATTTATTGAGTGCTTACTGTGTGCAAAGCACTGTACTAAGTGTTTAGGAAGTACAAGTTGGCAACATATAGAGATGGTCCCTACCCAACTAAGGGCTCACATTCTAGAATTGTATTTTATTCTCCCAAGGGTTTGGTACAGTGTTCTGCAAACACAAGCCCTCAATAAAAAGCACTGACCATGTGGGCAGGGAATGTGCCTACTAACTCTATTATATTGTATTCTCCCAAGTGTTCTGCACACAGTAAGTGCTAATTAATACCATTGATTGACTGAAACCCAGAAGTGCATCAAGGACCTACCCTAGGTGCAAACAATGTAGCAGTGGGGTATGAATTCTGGATCAGTATTTTCAAGTACATTCACACAGCTGGATGGGATCTCACTGACAATAGCATCATCTACATCTACACAGAAAATGCTGGGCAGCTAAATCAATAAAATAGACTGTGGTAGAGGCCTGGGACCTAAAGCCAAATAATACTATAAGTGTTGCTGTGGTCTCTTTTCCCCCCTTCATTTAGGGGAGAATTTGCATTTTTTGGGTCTCCTTGTGATGATTATTCATTTTCCTAGTGGACCCGATGGGGTCTCTGGGGCCCTCTAAGACCCAGTCTTGGAGGAAGCAGAGGATTAAGTACCTGAAGGCAAAGGACCTTATCTCGGTTGGGTTCTCAGGAAACCATATGGCAAAAAGCCTCCTTCAACTTTTGCAGTGCGGCAGTGGGGGTTCAGGTCTGTTGAGTGATGGGATGCTGACAGGGGCCCTGAGGATGACTGATGCTCCCAGCAGGCCCACATGCATGCTTGGGGATGGGCAGGGGAGGTTGACTTCTGATGCTGGAAACCATCACTGTGTGAACTTTAACTCTGGAGATGAGTGACTGACCGAAAACCCCATTGAAGGGGTGCTAGAAGACCAAGTTTTTTGTTTTGTTTTGCTGTTTATGGTATTTGTTAAGCACTTACCAGGTGCTAGACACTGTACTAAGCGCTTGGATAGATACAAGCTAATGTTGGAAATGGTCCATATCCCACATGGGGCTCATAGGCTTAATCTCCATTTTACAGTTGAGGTAACTGAGGCACACAGAAGTTAAGGGACTTGCCCAAGGTCACACAGCAGACAAGTGCTGGAGACTGACCTACCCAGAAGGCACAAGATTCTTTTCCCCTCCCACTAAAAAGTACTGCCTCACAGTCAGGGGATGATTTCTATTGTTTCCCCACTGGGAGCCATGAGATTCAGCATCTCATGTTTCTATACCCGAGGTCTCAATTCACATCATTCCTAGGGAACAAGACGGGAGGCGAACAGGAGGAAGAAATAGGCCATTTTCATTCTCCATATTCCGGAAGAACTGGATCGGCCCGGGTTTGTTGGCTGAATTTGGCCACTGGGAATGGATCAGCACAGCCCTTGGTTCAAGTCAGCAGGGAGTCACTTAGAAGGGATTTGAGAAGTGTGAGAAACATCCAGCTAGTCAGAGAGGCGGACAGCACTCCAAGGGAAGGAAGCTGTGGAGCTGCGGCTAATAAAAATCCAAGCCTGTACAAACCCTCCGGGATGGAGAGAGAAAGAGAAAATGAGCAGGCTTACGCTCGGGCTTCCAATGATATGACCACATCCTTCTTTGATGCTGCACACATCCTTCCTATCACATCATCAAGCCAGGGAAGAGCAGCTCAAAGATGTTTCTTGCACTATATTCTAGACTTTGCAGGAAGTGCTGTTATTTGCGTTTGGAAACCGGAATCACGCTTTATTTATTTAGCAAGGAAGAAAACCCATAAGTCATGGATTTCACTTTAAGGATGTCCTGGCAAGGAACCGACAGCAGCTTTCTAGTCCGAATCTGGGAGTAAACATGTTTCTCGAAGACACACATAATTAAGATAATTCAGAATTAACCGAAATTGCCTGTGTCACATCAAGTATGGTGACCAGGAATGAAAACTATCCAACAGCTTGGAGTTTCTTGCAATAGTTTGGGGTTTTGAGTTCAGAAAAGCCCATTATCTATGGGAATGGCAAATTCCACACTTTGGGAAAATGATTAGAGGGGGAACTGTTGTGATAACACAGAGCCACTAGATTTTCTTTTATAACCAGCAAATTCACTCCGGACATGAGTCATTTCTGAGGAATAATCAGGGAATTCCAGTGACTTCATTTAGAAGAAGCACAGAGGACACGACTTTTTTGTTCAAGATGCTTGGTGTGCACTTGCACAGTCAACACTCGAAGGCAAATTGTCCACTTATATTTAAATCTAAATAAATGTTCCTGGGGTAGCCACTCCGATCTAGCCACTAAACCTTTTCCTAGGGGAAAAAAGAGACTCTTCTCCGTTGTCACTGTCAACCGATAAGGTACTTTGCCATTAGGATACCTTTATCCAGACTCGTAGACAACTTCCCACAATCTATTGTCCAGGATAAATATCGACCAGTCATTACTCTCTTGAGACTGCAAGATCCTTGAGGAAAGGGACTATATCTTCGTTATTCCCTACAATTCACAGTGTAGTCTCAATACACTGAGTGTTCACTAAGTAGTGTTCATTAACCAATCTAACCCACACCACCTCACAACTTCTGGGTTAAAGACACAGGTGCTCAACTTTCTGACTGAAGAAACACCTAGATAGTCTCCTATGGTGGACCTGTAACAGGCATCCAGAACATAGCAGGTTAACATGCGCAATGGAGGTCACAGCAGCTAGCAAGGGGCTACACTTAACAACCACCCTCTGGCTATGGTGGTAAGACACAACATTGGCATCATGCTGTGATCGCTGGGGACAGAAGTGAATTTTCAGTAAAAAGATCCTGTCTTCTCTTCACAATGTGCCACACTCCTGTCCACCTACTTGCCTGTTGAACCAGCTGACTGGAAGTAACATGACTGACAGGAATGAGAGAGATCAATCAATCAATCATATTTATTGAGCACTCACTGTGTGCAGAGCACTGTACTAAGCGCTTGGGAAGTACAAGTTGGAAACATATAGAGACAGTCCCTACCCAACAGTGGGCTCACGGTCTAGAAAGGGGAGAGAGTGAGTTAACTCCTTCACATAGGTTGTTGATCCCAAAATCTTGGTGGACCAAGGTAAATTCATCATGTACGATGGAAAGCTATGAGCATCAATGGCAATCCATTCATTCATTCATTCAATCATATTTATTAGGCGCTTACTGTGTGCAGAGCACTGTACTAAGCACCTGGGAAAGTACAATACATGGCTTAGTGTGAAAAGAGACTAGGCTTGGAAGTCAGAGGATGTGGGTTCTAATCCCAGCTCTGCCACTTGTCTGCTGTGTGACCTTGGGCAAGCCACTTAACTTCTCTGTGCCTCAGTTACCTCATCTGTAAAATGGGGATTAAGACTGTGAGCCCAATGTGGGACAATCTGATTACCCTGTATCTACTCTAGTGCTTAGAACAGTGCTTGGCACATAGTAAGCACTTAACAAATACCATTATTATTGTTAATAAAGAGCAACAGCCCCTGCCCACAACAAGCTCACAGTGTAGATGGGGGAAACAGAATTAGTACAAGTAAAAAGACATCAATATAAATAAATAAAATTACAGATATATACGTAAGTGCTATGGGGCAGGGAAGGGGGGGAAGAGCAAAGGGAGCAAGTCTGGGTGATGTAGAAGGGAGTGGGAGATGAGAAAAAGTGGGGCTTATTCTGGGAAGTTTTCTTGGAGGAGATGTGCCTTCAGTAAGGCCTTGAAGAGGGGGAGAGTAATTGTCTGGCAGATTTGGGGAGGAAGAGCGTTCCAGGCCAGAGGTAGGAAGTGGGCCAGGGGTCAACGGCGAGACAGGTGAGATTGAGGTGAGTGAGAAGGTTAGCACCAGAGGAGCAAAGTGTGCGGGCTCGGTTGTAGGAGAGAAGCGAGGTGAGGTAGAAGGGGGCAAGGTGATGGACTGCCTGAAAGCCAGTAGTGAGGAGTTTTTGTTCAATATGGAGGTGGCTAGGCAACCACTGGAGATTTCCGAGGACGGGGGGTGACATGTCCTGAATGTTTCTGTAAAAAGATGATCCAGGCAGCAGAGTGAAATATGGACTGGAGTGGGCAGAGGCAAGAAGTTGGGATGTCAGCAAGGAGGCTGATGCAGTGATCTAGGCAGGATAGGATGAGTGATTGTATTAAAGTGGTAGTAGTTTGGGCGGAGAGGAAAGGGCAGATTTTAGAGATGTGGTGAAGGTGGGACTGACAGGATTTGGAGACAGGTTGAATATGTGGGTTGGATGAGAGAGAGGAGTCAAGGATAACACCAAGCTTACAGGTTTATGAGATGGGAAGGATAGTGGTGCTGTCTACAGTGATGAGAAATTCTGGGAGAGGACAGGGTTTAGATGGAAAAATAAGGAGATCTGTTTTGGACGTGTTAAGTTTGAGGTGACAGTAGAACATCCAAGTAGAGATGTCTTGAAGGCAGGAGGAGAAGAGAGCCTGGAGTGAGGTAGAGAGATCTTAGAACAGTGCTCCAGCGTTTAGAACAGTGCTTGGCATATAGTAAGCACTTAATAAATGCCATCATTATTATTATTATCTGGCAATCACCAGCATCAAAGCAAAGAACAATGTCAGCTCCCTGTAGAAGTATATTTTCCAGGGAAATGGTCACACTTATGTAAAAGAGCCAAAAAGCCTGTTAAGTTTCCAGTGACCTTTGCCAATCCAACTCCCAGTTTCCAGGACAAGGATAGGAGCTCTCTTGGGATTTCCCCACTAGCATAACCCAAGATTGTCCCAAGAGTTTGCTGCTTTCACTCTGGATCTCTTAGAAATGGAATCTCCCAAAGGCATAGGAAGCATCTGAGATTCAATGATCCAGGCCTACACCTTCAAGGCTGCTGTGATAGTTGGGAGTGGTGGCATATGCCCACTCTCCCCTCCCCAACTCTCTCCTGGAATAGCAAGTCTCCAAATGAGTAGGTTCCACACATCTGGGTCATATGGTTTTAACTGGGTTAACAGTATTTTCTTGGGTAAGAATTGTAACAGAAACAACTGTTTTTGTCTATTTTTTAAAACAAAATGTCATTCTTAAAGTGCTTATTATGTGCTAGGCACTGTACTAAACACTAGAGCAGAAACAAGATAACTGCTTTGGAAAAGACACTGTCCCACAAAGGGCTCACAGTCTTAATCACCATTTTACAGATGAGGTAACTGAGGCACAGGGAAGTGAAGTGGCTTGCTCAAGTTCACACAGCAGACAAGTGACAGAGCCAGAATTAGAACCCAGGTGCTCTGATTCCCAGGCCTGTACTCTTTCCATTAGGCCACACTGCTTCTCTGTTGTATAAGGGGATGTTAACAAGAACGAGGAGTAACTCCCTATCCCTGATCTGGATCTGTTTCTAGTGGTCCAGGGGAACTGACCCCCTTTGAGCCCCAGGGCAAACTTTAGACAGGTAACCATGTAACCAAGCACACAAGTAACCAAGATGGGGCACAGAAACAGAAGGAGCAGTGGGGCAGTTGGATGTTTGAAAGTGCTAAGCCTCAGGCAGAAATAGGCAGAATAGTATGGAAAGCAAATTACCATAGGTGGGAGTACAGGTAATAGCATTGACTGCCCACGGGGTAGTAGCATGGCCTAGTGGATAGAGCACGGGCCTGAGAGGTAGAAGGACCTGGGTTCTTATTCCGGCAGCACTGCTTGTCTCCTGTGTGACCTTGGACAAGTCACTTAACTTCTCTGTGCCTGTTCCCTCATCTGTAAAATGGGGATGACAACAGTGAACCCCATATGGGCCGGTGACTGTGTCCAACCTAATTAGCTTGTGTTGACTCAGTACTTAGAACAGTACTTGACACATAGTAAGTGCTTAACAAATACCATCATTATTATTATCATCACTGGGTGCCACGTATTGGTTACTAAGTACTTGGGGAGTACAAAACAAGCACGTGACATATTCCTTGCCTACAAGGTACTTATGCTCTAAAGGAGGAGACAAACAAAAAAGTATTTGTAAACAGAGTAATCCAAGTACATAATTGAATATACAAATGAAAAAACTACACAACCCTAAGTATGTGAGTATGGGAAGGCTAGAGATGGTTTGTCGTGCTGGGAATTACATTAAAGAAATAGGGAAATCTTTCAGGTTTCTCTGGAGAAATGCTCTAGTTTCAGGGGGTTGAACAGCTTCCACAGAACATCACTAATTATTCTGTGTGATGTCATTCAGAATGTTGAATGTGCACACAACATAACAAGGTGATATCATTTGGAATAGGAGTGGGCAGCAGATTCTTCTTTGCCTCAGGCAGCCAGATGTCTGAAGCCATTCCTCTGAATCTTCATTCTTCCAGAAGAATATGAGCTTCCCATGCCCCTTCCTCCAGATGCTAAAGATGCGCAGTCTCTCCCCAACCCTACTTCATGGCACTGGGGATTCTGCCCCACTTTATTAGCCCTCTCTTCCTTGTTCAAATCTTCCTCTGTAACTGGTTGTGCTACAGTTGATGTGTGGCTGTTGTCTGTACAAACCATCACTACCACAAAAACAACTCAAGCCCATCTTCATTCATTCATTCAATCAATCGTATTTATTGAATGCTTACTGTATGTGGAGCACTGTACTAAGAACTTGGGAAAGTGCAATATAACAATAAACCGACACATTTCTTTCCACAATGAGCTCACAGCCTCAGATGCCAGCTGGCAGTAGGATATCTTCCCCCTTTTAACCTGTAGTATCTGAACAATGTTCATTTGACTAACAAAGGTCCAGAGAAGGTGAATGACTGTACTTTCATAGGTAAAGTGTGCAAATGTGCAAGAGATTACCTCTCAAAGGCACTAGTACTCATCTCTATCATTAAAACCACAAATTCAGTCTGTCACTAAATCCTGTCAGTTCAACCCTCACAAGATTTCTAAAATCCACTCTTTTCTCTCCAAACTGCTACCACGTTAGTGCAAGCATTTATCCTACCTCACCTTGATTACTGGATCAGCGTCCTTGCTGATTTCACTGCCCCCGTCTTTCCCCTCTCCAGCCCATACTTCACTCTGCTGCCCAAATCATTTTTCTACAAAAATATTTAGTCCGTGTTCCTCCACTCCTCAAGAAACTCCAGTGGTTGCTCATCCACCTCTGCACCCAACAGAAACTTCTTACCTTTGGTTTTAAAGTACTCAATCATCTTGTCCCCTTCTACCTTACCTTCCTGATCTCCTATTATAATCCAACCCACACATTTCAGTCTAATGCCAGCCTACTCCACTGCACCTCAATCTCATCTATCTCACCACCGACTCCTTGCCCACCTCCTGCCTCTGCCCTGGAGCGTCCTCCCTCATCAAGTCTAACAGACGATCACTCTCTCCACCTTCAATGCCTTAGGAGGCACATCTCCTCTAGGAGGCCTTCCCCAACTAAGCCCTTCTTTCCTCTTCTCCTCTGCCCTTCTGGGTCACCCTTGCACTTAGATTTGTTTCCTTTATTCACCCCTCCCTCAGTCCCACAGCATATATGTTCATATCCATAATTAATTTGTTTATATTAATGTCTGCCTCCGCCTCAGGACTGTAAGCGCATTGTGGGCAAGGAATGTGTCTACCAGTTCTTATTTTGTTCTCTCCCAAGTGCTTAGTATGGAAGTGCTCAGTAAACACAATTGATTGATTAATGGATGGATGGATGTATTTTCATCATTGGCAATGTCATCATCAAACCTAAAGGCAACTCTGCTATAATGTACCATGTCTTTCCTTTGGGAAGGGTCTTAAGGAGGGAGCAGTTTCTCTGGTCTAGAAACCCCTGGGCCTTTCTCACTTATCTATAGGAAGGACTAACCTGCTTGGACCCAATCTTGGTCCCACAGTCTAACAAGAGCATCAAGACTAACACAATTGGTTATACCTACAAATAGTCATAAAATGCAGGTGAGAGACAAAGACAATGGAAGATACCTAAGGATCCAAACAAAAGCAATACATACGGAGAGGTCAAATTAGTGCTGGAAGAAGCCGGAGTGCTCAAACTGATCAGAGTACGAGGTTCTGGAGGTACAGTCCCAGCTCCACCTCTTGACTGCTGTGTGGCCATAGGCAAATCACTTAAGAGACTCTGTGCCTCAGTTTCCTCATCTGCAAAATGGGGATACGACACCTGCTATCTCTCCCAGGTGAGACAGGGACTGTGTCTGATCTGATTACAATTACCCAAGTGCTTAACTCAGTGTTAGTGCTTAACGAATCCCGCGGTGATTATTGCAGAGAGACGCAGTGACACCTGCCCCAGACACAAGCCAACTTTAGTGCCCTTCTCTTAACAGCCCGCTCATACCAAATACTCTCAATTCATCTCTTTGGCTCAAGGGAGCACAGAAAGGGTCAAGGAGCATTTTGCAAGCTGATCAGCTTTTCTTGTAGGCCAAGAGGCAAGACAGACCTAGCTGCAAGGCTGATGTTAGACTCCAGAGACCAGTACTTTTTGCTAGAGATTGGCCGGGGAAGAACTTGTAATACACTCGAGAAAGAGGAGTACAATTTCAGAACAAGCTGGCACATTTCCCCAGTTACTTAAAGAAGCCTTTTCCAATGGAGTCACTCTTTCCCCTGCAAACCCTTCTCTCATTTGTTAAAACTTTGAACCCAGACCAAGTGTTGGGAAATAGAGCCAAGGGTGAATGGTTTGCTTCCTGAGAAGGGAGTCGCCTCAGGCTGCCAGAGAATAAAGTCCTCGGGCCCTGAGTGAAGCGCAAAACATCTCCATTGGGGAGTAGGGCAGTCATCCCTCCGGGACAGTCTGGGCACCAGTTCGGCCATCCCCTATTTAGTATTGAGATGAGACCAGAAAACTTTATTCTGGTGTTTGCATTTTACAGATTCAGCCTCCCTCCATCTTGGTTCCTACCACTGAGCTCCAGAACTGGAAAGCAGCACCCTGGTTCGCAGGTTCCAGGAAGAGAACACGCAATGGCTCTGAGTTGCAGGGAGGGTTCTACAGACTCCCCACAAAAGGTTTGTCACAACTGCTAAACAGCCTATATAGCACACAAACCGTAGTATACCCTTGTAGCTTGCCGGCTGACCAGTCAGCCTGATGGAGCCATCAGGTGCTCCAGCTCCTCTAGCCGTAAACAAGGTTGTGAAAAGCAAGAGTCCAAACCTCCCTCTCTCTTCTAGCCCCCATCTCCACCTGCATAGGGCTAGGAGTCAAAAGGAAAATGCGGCTCGGAAAGAGCTAATATCGCAGGACCTTTGACAAGTCTGATCTTAGGAAGGGCAGGGAAGCAAGGCACAGAGGGGGGAGAAATTGTCTGGTTAACGTCTCTCTGTTTGCCTCCTCCCACATCCATGGGCAGCCCAAGTAGCCATACTTTTTCTTTTTCAAGAAAATCAGGTTGATGTTCCACATGAGAGGGAAGATGAATGATAGAAATATGTATTTTTTTACTGCAACAATTTAAGATAAATTACTTTTGCAGTGAGGGGTCAACAGATGAAATAGTCAGAAGCTCAATTTTTCCAAGTCCATAGAGGCTGGTGACTCTCAGAAGAATGAGAAGGTCTTCAAGGCCCAAATTTCCCCCAAAGTGTATCACTCAAATAATAACAGCATAGTGGATAGGGCACGAGCCTGGGAGTCGAAGTTCCATCTCTATCACTTGTCTGCTGCAAGACCACGGGCAAGTCTTTTCCCTTCTCTGTGCCTCAGTTACCTCATCTGTAAAATGGGGATTGAAACTGTGCACTTCATGCGGAACAGGAACTGTGTCCAACCTGATTTGCTTGTGTCCACCCCAGCGCTTAGTACAGTGCCTGATGCTTAACAAATACCACCACGCATATGACCACAGCAGGGCACCCCCGGGGACCTTTGGAACTTGAAGTCCGGTAGCCTACACTTTCCATTCTCTATCCCGTTAGTGCTTCAACGGAATTCCTTGGAGCTTCAAAGAAGTGAGAGACTTTTTCTTCAAGCCAGGCACTGGGGTTCTTTCAGATGTCCTTGGAAACCCCAGCCAAGTATGTAATGTCATTACCTCTTCCTCAAGCCTCACCTGCCTCTCCTTGAGGGCATTGAGTTGATGAGGTTAGCTTCCTGAACTTTCAATCTTCTTTCATAGAAAACCTTCATCAGCTACTTGGAAGAACCAAAGCTTGAACTTTAAATGTTGCTGACTTCTTAAATTTTTACTTGAAAATGTTGGTGAATAAGACACCCACATGAGACCATGAAACCATTAGGTTTGAGGCTCTTTCCCCCCCGCCTACTGGCAGGAACTGACCCAGCCAACCGAGGCAGATGGCTTTCTGCCTTAGGTGAAAAGATTTCAAGGGAAAAGGAATCTGTCACCTCCCACAGGACCTCACTCCAGAGGGCAAAGATACTTCCAAATAGGAAGTTTATTTTAAACTCAAAGATCGTGAAAATTATCAGGGCCTGTGGTCTAAAAGAAATTAGGCTCAGGCCCAAAGAAATCAGGCAGCAGGCCAGTTCTATTTTTAAGAAGTTCTACCACATCTCTCCACCCCTCAACTTGCCTTTCTTTTTCTTATTCTTTGTGATTTTCCTTTCTCTGTCTCGATTTCATCGCTTGCTAATAGTAATAATAATTTGTTACACGCTTACTATGTGCCAAACACTGCACTATGCACTAGGCTAGATATACAATAATCAGATTGGATATAGATGACGTTCCACATGGGGTTCACAGTTTGAGAGAGAGGGAAAAAAGGCATTCAATTCCCACTTTAACAGATGAGGAAACTGCAGCACGGAGAAGTCAAATGACTTGCCTCAGTTCACACAGCAGAGAAGTTGCAGAGTCAGGATTAGAATCCAGGTCCTCTGCCTCCCAGGATCATGTTCCTTCCATCTGGCCACGCTGCTTCTCTCTTTCATTCCCTCTTTCTCTGACCTCTTTTCTTCCCCCCTCACCTTGAGAGCAGATACATACAGAAATCCCCCTTTCCCCACAAACACTGCAACACCTGTTTCTGAGTTGGATTAATTGGCTGAGAATTCCAACCAAATTCATTCATTCATTCAGTCCTATTTATCGAGCGCTTACTGTGTTCAGAGCACTGTAATAAGCACTTGGGAGAGTACAATGCAGCAATAGAGACATTCCCTGCCCACAACAAGCTCACAGTCTAGACGGCCCACAACTAAATGAGTTGGTCTTCTGTGCTGCAGTTTCCCCATCTGTAAAGTGGGAAGTGAATGCCATTTTCTCCCTCTCTCTTAAACTGTGAACCCATGTGGAATGGTAACTATGTCCAACCTGATTACTGTATATCGAGTCCAGTGCATAGTGCAGTGTTTGACACATAGTAAGCATGTAACAAATTATTGTTATTAACAAGCAATGAAATTGAGACAGAGAAGGCAATTTGAGGGGTGGAGAGGTAAGATAGAACTTCTTAGAAATTGACCTGACCTGTTGCCTGATTTCTTTGGATCTGAGCCTAATCAAATGAGTACTCTCATCAACCAGACCTCAGCTGAATGTACCAACCAATCAGCCCCTGAGCCACGCTGCTTCACCGCCCCCCAGTCAGCAACTTCCAAGCTGAGCATTTTAGATTCACTTGCCCAAGTTTTTGGAAAATGACCATGGGCATAGCACAGGCCAGGCATGGGATATTAGTATACATTTTCACCAGCTGACTTGGAAGCTGGAATCACCTATGAAACTCAACATTGTTGTTAGCCTGGGTCCCTGAACTCTCTCCCTAGAAGTCATCTCCACGTTCCTACAGGACTGTAAGGATTTTTAATTTTACAATTGGACATTTTATACTGCAACTCCAGAGTGACTCACTGGAAGGGTCCATGGGAGAGCCAGTCCAACTCCTGCATAATTATTTCTATCAACAGGGCCCCTTTGTTCTACAGTTCCCCAGAGCCAGAGTGCTTTTAAGGAGTGTTTCCCATGCAGGCCACACTTGAAGTCTGAGAATCCATGTTTCCCATTCCCATTCTGGAAACCTCCCTGCCAGACTGTAAGGCATCGTGGATGATAAAGTGAAATGGCTGTGATGTGCACTGGGCCTCACAGTAAGGGCTGGGCAAGGCACAGCTCATTTCAAAGCCATCATCTCATGTTCTCATCTCAATAGGCAGCTGACCCCTACCACATTCACTAGAATGTATGTTTAAGGGGAGAATTAGACAGCAGAGTAGCACTTTCAAAGAATAGGCATTGAGTGAATTTAAAGCATTGGGTGCAAGTCTTGTTTCCACCTTGCTGTGCCTCACATGTGGTCTCTGGCCCAAGATATTAACTTGGTCAACTGCCTAAGTTGTTACTGGTCCCAATTTAGTCCAGAGGCAACCAAAGTAACACCACGAGAGACCAGTTGTGCAAGACGGGGAAGACAGGACTTGGCAGTGCCTCCCACCCTGTTCACATGCACCTCTCTTCCAGTAGCTGCTGCTGCCAAAGCTCACAGCTGTTTCTGTTTATTGTAGAGTGATGTAGAGGGAAATGTTAGGGATTTTCCATCTCCAACCGTGAGGGTGGCTATCCAGAAGGGCAGCCATCACAGTGTTCCTTTAAGCACCCTGACACCATGGTCTGAGGAAGGAGTACTGGGCTGGATTGTGGTATTTGTCTGTGGTATTTGTTAAGCACTTACTACGTGCCAGGCATTGTGCTAAGTGCTGAGGTGGAAACAAGAAAATTGGGTTGTACATAGTCCCTGTCCCACGTGGGGCTCATAGTCTCAATCCCCATTTTACAGATGAGGTAACTGAGGTCCAGATAAGTGTAGTGACTTGCACAAGGTCACAGAGCTGGAATTAGAATCCATGGCCTTCTGAATCCCAGGACTGTCCTCTTTCCACTCTGCCATGCTACTTCCATTGTCTGTATGACCCAGCACAATATTACTTATGCCCTATGCTCTCTATCTTACCCATTTTTTAATATGGGAGCAGAACTCATTTGCAGTGGGGTGGAGAGGCCCCATTTGTGATGGTGGCAGAGGCTGAAAACCCAACTGGGAGCCATTAGTGGCTAGGCTGAGGGCCACAAAGTGTATGTTGTTCTCCTAGCCATGCTTTGAATTCCAGAGAACAATAAATGGGTCAAGAACCATGGTTTGGGACCCCCTGGCCCAGGCCCTGATTGGAACAGAGCCTTATGATGATTTTCATTCATTCATTCATTCAATCATTTTTATTGAGCGCTTACTGTGTGCAGAGCACTATAGTAAGCGCTTGGGAAGTACAAGATGGCAACATATAGAGATGGCCCCTACCCAACAGCGGGCTCACAGTCTAGAAGGGGGAGACAGAGAACAAAACAAAACATACTAACAAAATAAAATAAATAGAATAAATATGTACAAATAAAATAGAGTAATAAATACGTACAAACATATATACATATATACAGGTGCTGTGGGGAGGGGAAGGAGGTAAGGCGGGGGGATGGGGAGGGGGACGAGGGGGAGAGGAAGGAGGGGGCTCAGTCTGGGAAGGCCTCCTGGAGGAGGTGAGCTCTCAGTAGGGCCTTGAAGGGAGGAAGAGAGCTAGCTTGGCGGATGTGTGGAGGGAGGGCATTCCAGGCCAGGGGGATGCCGGGAGTCGACAGCGGGACAGGCGAGAACGAGGCACGGTGAGGAGATTAGCGGATGATGGTGATGATGATGGTATTTGTTAAGCACTTACTATGTGACAAGCACTGTTCTAAGCCCTGAGGTAAATACGAGGTAATCAGGTTGTTCCACATGGGGCTCAGAGTCTAAATCCCCATGTTACAGATGAGGTAACAGGCACAGAGAAGTTAAGTGACTTGCCCAAGGTCACATAGCAGGCAAGTGGCAGAGCCGGGATTAGAACTCACGACCTCTGACTCCCAAGCCCGGGCTCTTGCCACTAAACCACACTGCTTCCTTGCGAATCAATGGGATTCTCAGACAATAACATGGATGCACCTCAGTCTTATCAGTGTGGTTAGTCCACCAGGCACCAAGAAGTCTCTTTACCACTGGCCACTATTTTGTCCCAGTCATCCAGGTCAACCCTGGGAGCCCACCCTGCCTTATGTAATCGGAGTACTCCGATTACACTGTTTACAAATTGCTAGTGCTTCGGCTCTCTGCAAGAAAAATAGGCAGCACCGCATATAAATAAAGGGGTCACATAAGCCCTGGCGAGTGCCCTTCAGTGTCTGCCTGAAACAAACATCGGGCGGAAGCTGATGAGAAAAGGCATTCACACGGACTGGCGCATTCATAAAGTTTTGTGGAACTGTGCATCCCTTTCCCCATAGTAAATATTAACACACACTCTCCTCGGTTCCCTTAACTGTTTGCCCAAGGCATGCCTGACTCGCCATCAACTTGGATCACTTTGCTGACTACAGACAACTTCAACCTAATAAACTGCCATGGAAATATATATACCCTCCCTTGGATCAATTATTTCCCCGTTCAAGGAAGTTACTGTGTAATGCAGCTTTAAGTTTTCAACTTTGTCATATTTTCTAAACTATGATCTCGTCCATTTACTTTCAGGGATGTGACATTCCCCTTTACTGGAGTGAAAGCTAAACAATGTGGTTTGGATTTAGTGTTCCCATGCATCATCGTGAAAATGTTTGTCTCAGCAATAGTGTCATTATTGTTACTGGGAACAGCTGCTCCACCATCGCCTTTCACTGTACAAAACAAAGCACCTCCTCTCGATACAGGGACACAAGCAGGGAATTTAGGACAAGGCAGGTAGATCGAGGTAGTGGAGGGCCTGCCTGCTCGAGAACACTACATCTGGGATGGCTGGCTCCTTCAGCAGCCCGGAGAGCCACAAAGCCGAAACAGCAGCGGCCCCTTGGATCTGTTAGCTTCTGGGTCAGGAGGTCAACCGCTCAGCTTGCTTCTGCCTCAGAATGATTTGACTTGCTGGTTTTGTCCTTGGAGCAATCTCAGTTCCCAGAAAGCCAGAATCGAGTCTGGACTGTACCTACCACGATGAAATGCTTAGCGAACTTTTAAGAATAACCATTATGCTATGAGCTAGACTGTAAACTTGCTGGGGGCAAGGAACATGTCAACCAATTGTGCTATACTGTAGTCTCCCAAGGGTACACTAAAGCGCCCTGCACAAGGTAAATGCTAAATAAATACCACTCATTGATTGATTGAGCTCCTCACCAAGGCTGACAGCTTCGGAGCCTTCCCGGACAGAGGTGATGTTCTTTGCCTGAGAATTTAAGCCTGACTCCAGTGTGGCTGTTCATGTGGAAGTTAAATAGGAGACTCTCTACTAGCTCTGCCTTCTAGACTGTGAGCCCGCTGTTGGGTAGGGACCGTCTCTATATATTGCCAACTTGTACTTCCCAAGCGCTTAGTTCAGGTGCTCTGCACACAGTAAGCGCTCAATAAATACAATTGAATAAATGAATGAAATAGTACGTTTTGAGTTTGTAACCAGCCCCCAATGAAGGACCAGCATTTCCTCTCCTCAGACTCATTCCATGGGAGATTTTGCAAGATCCAACGCAACCATCTTGTTTATCAACAAGTGCACTGCACTCCCAGTTTTGTCTCTACTGATGCTGTGCCAGTTGGTAAGATGAGAAAAATCTTTGCATTCTGGGCTTCTGCCGTCATCCCTGAGGATGCTCCTGAATGGCCACTCCAGCTCACATTGCCTGTGTGTTTAGCACCACGCCCTGACCTCCACCCTCATGAAACAGGCCGGACTCAAGGAGTAGACAGACCTTCCCTTGTTAGAAAAAGGCAGTGATCGGGCCTTGGGATTTGGCCTTGCTTTCACAAACTATCTGGGGCCATGGCTCAGAAACTTCACATCCAGTGTAGAAATGGCCCACGCCCAATAGCCTCACTGATTTTGCTTTGGCTGCAGGATTTCTGCCCAGCTTGGCGTTCACCACAGTGCAACTGTGATTTCTGGGTAATTATTTACCCCAGATCAAAATAACTCAACCTAAAAGAGTTCCTTCCATCAAAAAAAAATAAATAGCAACAAATAAAGGAAGGAGAGAAAAATGTGGACCAGCTGTGTATATAGTATTGCAAGTACCAATGGAGTCAGGACATAAATTCACTAGTGGTCAGTTGCAAAGCTATAACGCAAGATGTGGAGCCCTCTGCACTGAAGAAAATAGCCTTGTTTCTGGCAGGCCCATGAAGTAACCAATATGCTGCTCAAATCAGTGACAGATGAGCATGAAGATGCCCATTTAGCATTGAATGAAATGGCCGCAGATGTGGTGGACAGTAGAGAGACTGCACTGGGCATGCACCATCACCCTCTCACTTCTTCTAGTCAGGGAGATGGAGATGTAGAAGTATCGAGAGGGAGAGAGGCCAGACCTCACTCTTGCCATGCTACCCCTCTGAGAGCTATGGAAGTGTGACTAAGTGGCTCGCTCTGCCCAGAAAATAAAAGGGGAAAAGTTCTAGAGCAGGAAAATTGCTACAGCTTCCAGTGCAGCACCCCTCACAGAAGAAAGGCTGATTTGCCTAAGATGGAACCTTCTCACCGGGTGATATCAGCTGTAGCACAACCAATTACAGGGAAAAATTTGGGCAAGGAGGAGGGGAGCTAAGAAGGGGAAAGAACTTCATAAGCACAAGGGAATTCATTTTAGGTGCCAGAAGGGAATGGGCATAGGAGCTGGCATTTGCCAGGAAGGCTGTTGACCAGCAGAGTGTACCAAGGAAGCCACCTATGGGCAGCGTGCCCTTAGATGACATGCTAAGGGAAGCAGAACAGTGGATCAGGAAGGCAGTAGCCCCTGGATGGTTGAGAAATTAATTCCAGGTCAGAAACATGCTCTTGTTCTTGGATTTCATTTTAAATTTAGTTGGACAACTACCTGACTGTCAAAATCCCAAACTAAGTAAATACCAGGTATCTATGTACAACCAAAGAGTATGTCAGTGTGATCTGTTTGAATGTTTGAATTAACTGATAGAGTCACTGTTTCAGGAGAGAGTGAACATTTGGCAGTACTAAAAACTTTAGCAGCCAACCCTTAGGCTATATCATCAATCGATGGCATTAATTGAGCACTTGCTGTGGGTCGAGCACTGTACTAAGCACTTGGGAGAGTGCAATACAACAGAGTTGGCAGATATGTTCCCTGCCCACAATGAGCTAACAATCTTGGATGGGGAGATGGCTTCCATATGTTTCTCACGCCTTCTGGGGCTTTCCGATCTAAGAGTCGCAGGATGTAGCAAGCTCCTGGGGCCACCTTGGAGAACACTGGTGAGGACTCTCCCAAGCGCTTAGTACAGTGCTCTGCACACAGTAAGCGCTCAATAAATACGATTGATGATGATGATTGATGATGACTCCCAAGGAAGCAGCGTGGCCTAGAGGACAGGCCTGTGAGTCAGAGTACCTGGGTTCTAATTCCGGCTCTGCCACTTGCATGCTGCGTGATCCTGGGAAAGTCACTTAACTTCTCTGTGCCTTAATTTTCTCTTGTTTAAAATAGAGATTCAATACCTGTTCCATCTCCTACCACCCCCTTTAGACTGTAAACTGGCCGTAGTCAGGGTACGTGTCTACCAATTCTGTTATATTGTACTCTGCCTAGAGCTTAGTACAGTGCTCTGCACACAATAAGCACTCAGAAAAGATGATTGACTGATTTATTGCTTAGATTGTGAGCCCCATGAGGGATGGGGACTGTGCCTAACCTGATTAATCGGTATCTACCCTAGAACTTAGAACAGTGCTTGACATATAGTAAGTGAATAACAAGTACTGTAATAAAAATAATAACAGTAATAAGTCATTTACCCTAGCTGTAATCAGCCATGGGCACAAGGACTCTGGTGCTAGTAACTGGGAGTCTGACTGCAGTAGGGACTGGGAATGTCAGAGGAACTTTGTAGGAAGGTAGGAATCAGCAGTCCAGAGTTGGGTACAATCAATCAACTAATGGCATTTATTAAACAAGCACTCTCTAAGTGGAAATCACAGTGATAGTGCTTGGGCATGGAACCAAATGCTTGGAAAAATGTCAATAGTGTTTCTGAGAAGACTATGGCCCTCAAAAGAGAAGGGGACGGATGCTCTGACCAAGAGGGAGGCCTGGGTAGAGCAAGGGCAGGAAAGACCGACATGTCTTAGAGGAGAGTATGCTCAACAGAAATTGTCTCTCCAGTAGCTGCACATTTTTCAATGGCAAAAATGCCCAGAAACCCGAAACTCAAAAAAAACCCCAAAATTATGGTACTTGTTAAGCATGTTCTGTGTGCCAAGCAATGTTCTAAGCACTGGGGTTGATACAAGTTAATCAAGTTTGACACAGTCCCTGTCCCACATGGGCTCAGAGGCTAAGTAGGAGGGAATAGGATTTAATCCCCATTTTACTGACGAGGAACTGAGGCACAGAGAAGTTAATTGACTTGCCCGAGGTCACACAGCAGCCTCATGGCAGAGCTGGAATTAGAACCCAGGTCCTCTAACTCCCAGACCCGTGCTCTTTCCACTAGGTGAAACTACTTCTCAAAGATTCTCAGAGCAAAATTGAAAAAGCCCCAGGGCCCAAGCCCCATTATGCTTTGTGGGGCCCCAACAGTAGCTTCTGGGGCTCTTGCAGAAAAGGCTCTGAAAGGTCCCTTGCTTCCAGGTATCCCTGGGGGCCCCTGCGGGGGCCTAGTGACCTTTGCTCCTGCTGTTTTCCAGATGAAATTCAGACTCATCACTGACCTTCAAAAATAGAAGTAGTCCTAAAGCCTTGTCCAGACATTCATTTTTTTCTGTTTCCTCCACAATCTGCTTCATCCAAAAAAACAAGAGAGAAAGCACACCCTGTTTGATGCTTCAGGGGGGTCTCCTTATGCTTTCACTCAGCCAGATGCTGAGCCCTGCATAAATCCTCCTTGCTCCACTCCGTGCATTAAGCCCTCAAGTCACAAGTCACCCAGTCTGTGGGTTTCACAGGAATAAATGTCCATGGCAGGAATTCAAGATTCTCTCTCCCAGGGCTCATCTGCTTTAGAAACTTTTGCTCCAGTTTCAATCTCCTCCTCTCCACTTGCTTCCAATGACCTCCATCAAGCCCTTATTACAAACACAGGTAGATTTGTGAATCTTTTCCTCTCCCAAAGATCTTGGGATTTAGGTGAAAAGTAGGGGAAGAAAAGTGATCTCATGCTGGGCCCAACCTAGACTATAAGTTCATTGCGGGGCAAGGAATGTGTCTACCAGCTCTGTTGTAGTGTACTCTCCCAAGTGCTTAGTACAGTGCTCTGCATGCACTAAACGCTCAATAAATACCATTGATTGTTCCCCAGTGGCCTTACATCTCCCTGGTCGAAGCTACCAATTAATCGATCGATCAGTGGTGTTCATATAACATTTACTGTGTGCAGAGCATTGTGCTAAGCACTATGCTTTGGCCCTTGTTGGCCCAGAGGAAAGCCTTTGCTGTGGAGAGACCCAAGGTTGGGAATGTAGGAGTGTCAGCAACAAGTGTACCATGAGGTGAACCATATTTGGAAAGCTGAGCTGGCAAGAAGCTTTGCCCACTTTCTGCCTGGCCTTTAGAACCACATCTATAAGAGACCTCCAGTTCTACCTACCTATTTTATTCCTACCTATTTAATTCCCCACACTTGCATATATACACATACTCTCATCTACACCTACCCACCCACGTGCATATACATACACTCACATGCGTGTGCACCAAGATGATTTGTTTAGGGCAGACTGTCACCGTATTTCTAACATGACCTCAAGGGGCCCTTACCCTTCCTAGAGGTCAGATCTCACAGGCAGGCTATAAATGTGAAACAAATAAAAGCCATGTCCCTATATTAAGTGCACTGAAGCAGCAAGTTCAGAGGTAGCCCACGGTTGCACTGACTTTTCCTGTTTGTTTTCCTTCATGATTTATCTTTTCCTGTGACCAGGGTGTGTGCTAGCATGACCCCCAGTTGATAGTACAGTAGCAGTGAAGCCAGGGTCCACTAGAAGGGAGGCGGCCAGGGGAGACAAGCAGCGGAGTATTTTTTCTTTCAAATCTACTTGCTCTCTATTTTGGAAACACGAGGAGAAAAGCATGGTTAACAGCTGACAAGCATTTTCCTGTTGGAACAAAACAGCTTGCCTGCAGCCATAGCACCCCTCCTCCCCCACAGCCCCCCACCCAAGCACTGTGAGTTCACCCTCTCTGTCAGCAAGCAGCATGGACTTGAGCCGCTTTTTCTTCCAAGGGAAGCACCTCTAAAGGGGGAACCAGACATTAAAATAAATAAATAAATGACAGATATAAACATAAGTGCTGTGGGGCTGGAAGCGGGGGATGAACAAAAGGAGCAAGTTAGGGTGACGCAGAAGGGAGTGGGAGAACAGGAAAGAGGGGCTTAGTCAGGGAAGGCCTCTTGGAGGAGATGTGCCTTCAATAGGCTTTAAAGGTAGGGAGTAATTATCTGTCGGATTTGAGGGAGGGCACAGCATCTATCCTTATTTAAGTTTGCACTACTATTGCTCTAATAAACACAGGATGGTAGGCCTCTTTACGACACAAAGATCTTATTCATGGAATGGGCAGCTACTAATGACTGTTGCATGGCATTTTAGGAACTAAAGGCAACTAAATGCAATCAAGTCATGCAGAGGTAAACTAATGATATCTGGTTCATTTGGCAACAAAGGATGCTTAGGTTGCCAACTTGTACTTCCCAAGCGCTTAGTACAGTGCTCTGCACACAGTAAGCGTTCAATAAATACGATTGATGATGGTGATGGTTCACAGATGTTTATCACTGAGTAACAACAGGAGCCCACTGTTGGGTAGGGACTGTCTCTATATGTTGCCAATTTGTACTTCCCAAGCGCTTAGTACAGTGCTCTGCACATAGTAAGTGCTCAATAAATACGATTGATGATGACAGGGTAAGGGCCTGGGAGTCACAAGGTTTGCTGCCGTTTGTCTGCTGCATGGGGACAGGGTAGGGGCCTGGGAGTCACAAGGTTTGCTGCCATTTGTCTGCTGTGTAGGGACAGGGTAGGGGCCTGGGAGTCACAAGGTTTGCTGCCATTTGGTTTTGTTCTCTGTCTCCCCCTTTTAGACTGTGAGCCCACTGTTGGGTAGGGACTGTCTCTATATGTTGCCAATTTGTACTTCCCAAGCGCTTAGTACAGTGCTCTGCACATAGTAAGCGCTCAATAAATACGATTGATGATGAGAGGGTAGGGGCCTGGGAGTCACAAGGTTTGTTGCCATTTATCTGCTGCATGGGGACAGGGTAGGGGCCTGGGAGTCACAAGGTTTGCTGCCATTTGGTTTTGTTCTCTGTCTCCTCCTTTTAGACTGTTAGCCCACTGTTGGGTAGGGACTGTCTCTATATGTTGCCAATTTGTACTTCCGAAGCGCTTAGTACAGTGCTCTGCACATAGTAAGCGCTCAATAAATACGATTGATGATGACAGGGTAGGGGCATGGGAGTCACGAGGTTTGCTGCCATTTGTCTGCTGCATGGGGACAGGGTAGGGGCCTGGGAGTCACAAGGTTTGCTGCCATTTGTCTGCTGTGTAGGGACAGGGTAGGGGCCTGGGAGTCACAAGGTTTGCTGCCATTTGGTTTTGTTCTCTGTCTCCCCCTTTAAGACTGTGAGCCCACTGTTGGGTAGGGACTGTCTCTACATGTTGCCAAATTGAACTTCCCAAGCGCTTAGTACAGTGCTCTGCACATAGTAAGCGCTCAATAAATACAATTGATGATGACAGGGTAGGGGCCTGGGAGTCACAAGGTTTGCTGCCGTTTGTCTGCTGCATGGGGACAGGGTTGGGGCCTGGGAGTAACAAGGTTTGCTGCCATTTATCTGCTGCGTAGTGACAGGGTAGGGGCCTGGGAGTCACAAGGTTTGCTGCCGTTTATCTGCTGCATGGGGACAGGGTAGGGGCCTCGGAGTCACAAGGTTTGCTGCCATTTGGTTTTGTTCTCTGTCTCCCCCTTTTAGACTGTGAGCCCACTGTTGGGTAGGGACTGTCTCTACATGATGCCAATTTGTACTTCCCAAGCGCTTAGTATAGTGCTCTGCACATAGTAAGCGCTCAATAAATACGATTGATGATGACAGGGTAGGGGCCTGGGACTCACAAGGTTTGCTGCCATTTGTCTGCTGCATGGGGACAGGGTAGGGGCCTGGGAGTCACAAGGTTTGCTGCCATTTGGTTTTGTTCTCTGTCTCCCCCTTTTAGACTGTGAGCCCACTGTTGGGTTCGGACGGTCTCTATATGTTGCCAATTTGTACTTCCCAAGCGCTTAGTACAGTGCTCTGCACATAGTAAGCGCTCAATAAATACGATTGATGATGAGAGGGTAGGGGCCTGGGAGTCACAAGGTTTGTTGCCATTTATCTGCTGCATGGGGACAGGGTAGGGGCCTGGGAGTCACAAGGTTTGCTGCCATTTGGTTTTGTTCTCTGTCTCCCCCTTTTAGACTGTGAGCCCACTGTTGGGTTCGGACGGTCTCTATATGTTGCCAATTTGTACTTCCCAAGCGCTTAGTACAGTGCTCTGCACATAGTAAGCGCTCAATAAATACGATTGATGATGAGAGGGTAGGGGCCTGGGAGTCACAAGGTTTGTTGCCATTTATCTGCTGCATGGGGACAGGGTAGGGGCCTGGGAGTCACAAGGTTTGCTGCCATTTGGTTTTGTTCTCTGTCTCCCCCTTTTAGACTGTGAGCCCACTGTTGGGTTGGGACTGTCTCTATATGTTGCCAAATTGAACTTCCCAAGCACTTAGTACAGTGCTCTGCACATAGTAAGCGCTCAATAAATACGATTGATGATGACAGGGTAGGGGCCTGGGAGTCACAAGGTTTGCTGCCATTTGTCTGGTACATGGGGACAGGGTAGGGGCCTGGGAGTCACAAGGTTTGCTGCCATTTGTCTGTTGCGTAGGGACAGGGTAGGGGCCTGGGAGTCACAAGGTTTGCTGCCATTTGGTTTTGTTCTCTGTCTCCCCCTTTTAGACTGTGAGCCCACTGTTGGGTGGGGACTGTCTCTATATGTTGCCAAATTGAACTTCGCAAGCGCTTAGTACAGTGCTCTGCACATAGTAAGCGCTCAATAAATACGATTGATGATGACAGGGTAGGGGCCTGGGAGTCACAAGGTTTGCTGCCGTTTGTCTGCTGCATGGGGACAGGGTTGGGGCCTGGGAGTAACAAGGTTTGCTGCCATTTGGTTTTGTTCTCTGTCTCCCCCTTTGAGACTGTGAGCCCACTGTTGGGTAGGGACTGTCTCTACATGATGCCAATTTGTACTTCCCAAGCGCTTAGTATAGTGCTCTGCACATAGTAAGCGCTCTATAAATACGATTGATGATGAGAGGGTAGGGGCCTGGGAGTCACAAGGTTTGCTGCCATTTGTCTGCTGCATGGGGACAGGGTAGGGGCCTGGGAGTCACAAGGTTTGCTGCCATTTGGTTTTGTTCTCTGTCTCCCCCTTTTAGACTGTGAGCCCACTGTTGGGTAGGGACTGTCTCTACATGATGCCAATTTGTACTTCCCAAGCGCTTAGTATAGTGCTCTGCACATAGTAAGCGCTCAATAAATACGATTGATGATGAGAGGGTAGGGGCCTGGGAGTCACAAGGTTTGTTGCCATTTATCTGCTGCATGGGGACAGGGTAGGGGCCTGGGAGTCACAAGGTTTGCTGCCATTTGGTTTTGTTCTCTGTCTCCTCCTTTTAGACTGTGAGCCCACTGTTGCGTAGGGACTGTCTCTATATGCTGCCAATTTGTACTTCCCAAGCGCTTAGTACAGTGCTCTGTGCATAGTAAGCGCTCAATAAATACGATTGATGATGAGAGGGTAGGGGCCTGGGAGTCACAAGGTATGCTGCCGTTTGTCTGCTGCATGCGGACAGGGTAGGGGCCTGGGAGTCACAAGGTTTGCTGCCATTTGGTTTTGTTCTCTGTCTCCCCCTTTTAGACTGTGAGCCCACTGTTGGGTAGGGACTGTCTCTACATGTTGCCAAACTGAACTTCCCAAGCGCTTAGTACAGTGCTCTGCACATAGTAAGCGCTCAATAAATACGATTGATGATGACAGGGTAGGGGCCTGGGAGTCACAAGGTTTGCTGCCGTTTGTCTGCTGCATGGGGACAGGGTTGGGGCCTGGGAGTAACAAGGTTTGCTGCCATTTATCTGCTGCGTAGTGACAGGGTAGGGGCCTGGGAGTCACAAGGTTTGCTGCCGTTTATCTGCTGCATGGGGACAGGGTAGGGGCCTCGGAGTCACAAGGTTTGCTGCCATTTGGTTTTGTTCTCTGTCTCCTGCTTTTAGACTGTGAGCCCACTGTTGGGTAGGGACTGTCTCTACACGATGCCAATTTGTACTTCCCAAGCGCTTAGTATAGTGCTCTGTACATAGTAAGCGCTCAATAAATACGATTGATGATGAGAGGGTAGGGGCCTGGGAGTCACAAGGTTTGCTGCCATTTGTCTGCTGCATGGGGACAGGGTAGGGGCCTGGGAGTCACAAGGTTTGCTGCCATTTGGTTTTGTTCTCTGTCTCCCCATTTTAGACTGTGAGCCCACTGTTGGGTAGGGACTGTCTCTACATGATGCCAATTTGTACTTCCCAAGCGCTTAGTATAGTGCTCTGCACATAGTAAGCGCTCAATAAATACGATTGATGGTGACAGGGTAGGGGCCTGGGAGTCACAAGGTTTGTTGCCATTTATCTGCTGCATGGGGACAGGGTAGGGGCCTGGGAGTCACAAGGTTTGCTGCCATTTGGTTTTGTTCTCTGTCTCCCCCTTTTAGACTGTGAGCCCACTGTTGGGTTCGGACGGTCTCTATATGTTGCCAATTTGTACTTCCCAAGTGCTTAGTACAGTGCTCTGCACATAGTAAGCGCTCAATAAATACGATTGATGATGAGAGGGTAGGGGCCTGGGAGTCACAAGGTTTGTTGCCATTTATCTGCTGCATGGGGACAGGGTAGGGGCCTGGGAGTCACAAGGTTTGCTGCCATTTGGTTTTGTTCTCTGTCTCCCCCTTTTAGACTGTGAGCCCACTGTTGGGTAGGGACTGTCTCTATATGTTGCCAAATTGAACTTCCCAAGCGCTTAGTACAGTGCTCTGCACATAGTAAGCGCTCAATAAATACGATTGATGATGACAGGGTAGGGGCCTGGGAGTCACAAGGTTTGCTGCCGTTTGTCTGCTGCATGCGGACAGTGTTGGGGCCTGGGAGTAACAAGGTTTGCTGCCATTTATCTGCTGCGTAGTGACAGGGTAGGGGCCTGGAAGTCACAAGGTTTGCTGCCGTTTATCTGCTGAATGGGGACAGGGTAGGGGCCTCGGAGTCACAAGGTTTGCTGCCATTTGGTTTTGTTCTCTGTCTCCCCCTTTTAGACTGTGAGCCCACTGTTGGGTAGGGACTGTCTCTACATGATGCCAATTTGTACTTCCCAAGCGCTTAGTATAGTGCTCTGCACATAGTAAGCGCTCAATAAATACGATTGATGATGAGAGGGTAGGGGCCTGGGAGTCACAAGGTTTGCTGCCATTTGTCTGCTGCATGGGGACAGGGTAGGGGCCTGGGAGTCACAAGGTTTGCTGCCATTTGGTTTTGTTCTCTGTCTCCCCCTTTTAGACTGTGAGCCCACTGTTGGGTAGGGACTGTCTCTACATGATGCCAATTTGTACTTCCCAAGCGCTTAGTATAGTGCTCTGCACATAGTAAGCGCTCAATAAATACGATTGATGATGAGAGGGTAGGGGCCTGGGAGTCACAAGGTTTGCTGCCATTTGTCTGCTGCACGGGGACAGGGTAGGGACCTGGGAGTCACAAGGTTTGCTGCCATTTGGTTTTGTTCTCTGTCTCCCCCTTTTAGACTGTGAGCACACTGTTGGGTAGGGACTGTCTCTATATGTTGCCAATTTGTACTTCCCAAGCGCTTAGTACAGTGCTCTGCACATAGTAAGCGCTCAATAAATACGATTGTTGAGGACAGGGTTGGGGCCTGGGAGGGACAAGGTTTGCTGCCATTTGTCTGCTGCATGGGGACAGGGTAGGGGCCTGGGAGTCACAAGGTTTGCTGCCATTTGGTTTTGTTCTCTGTCTCCCCCTTTTAGACTGTGAGCCCACGGTTGGGTAGCGACTGTCTCTATATGTTGCCAATTTGTACTTCCCAAGCGCTTAGTACAGTGTTCTGCACATAGTAAGTGCTCAATAAATACGATTGATGATGACAGGGTAGGGGCCTGGGAGTCACAAGGTTTGCTGCCATTTGTCTGCTGCATGGGGACAGGGTAGGGGCCTGGGAGTCACAAGGTTTGCTGCCATTTGTCTGTTGCGTAGGGACAGGGTAGGGGCCTGGGAGTCACAAGGTTTGCTGCCCTTTGGTTTTGTTCTCTGTCTCCCCCTTTTAGACTGTGAGCCCACTGTTGGGTAGGGACTGTCTCTATATGTTGCCAAATTGAACTTCCCAAGCGCTTAGTACAGTGCTCTGCACATAGTAAGCGCTCAATAAATACGATTGATGATGACAGGGTAGGGGCCTGGGAGTCACAAGGTTTGCTGCCGTTTGCTGCATGGGAACAGGGTAGGGGCCTGGGAGTCACAAGGTTTGCTGCCATTTGGTTTTGTTCTCTGTCTCTCCCTTTTAGACTGTGAGCCCACTGTTGGGTAGGGACTGTCTCTACATGATGCCAATTTGTACTTCCCAAGCTCTTAGTATAGTGCTCTGCACATAGTAAGCGCTCAATAAATACGATTGATGATGAGAGGGTAGGGGCCTGGGAGTCACAAGGTTTGCTGCCCTTTGTCTGCTGCATGGGGACAGGGTAGGGGCCTGGGAGTCACAAGGTTTGCTGCCATTTGGTTTTGTTCTCTGTCTCCCCCTTTTAGACTGTGAGCCCACTGTTGGGTAGGGACTATCTCTATATGTTGCCAATTTGTACTTCCCAAGCACTTAGTACAGTGCTCTGCACATAGTAAGCCCTCAATAAATACGATTGATGAGGACAGGGTAGGGGCCTGGGAGTCACAAGGTTTGCTGCCATTTATCTGCTGCATGGGGACAGGGAAGGGGCCTGGGAGTCACAAGGTTTGCTGCCATTTGGTTTTGTTCTCTGTCTCCTCCTTTTAGACTGTGAGCCCACTGTTGGGTAGGGACTGTCTCTATATGTTGCCAATTTGTACTTCCCAAGCGCTTAGTACAGTGCTCTGCGCATAGTAAGCGCTCAATAAATACGATTGATGATGACAGGGTAGGGGCCTGGGAGTCACGAGGTTTGCTGCCATTTGTCTGCTGCATGCGGACAGGGTAGGGGCCTGGGAGTCACAAGGTTTGCTGCAATTTGGTTTTGTTCTCTGTCTCCCCCTTTTAGACTGAGAGCCCACTGTTGGGTAGGGACTGTCTCTATATGTTGCCAATTTGTACTTCCCAAGCGCTTAGTACAGTGCCCTGCACATAGTAAGCACTCAATAAATACGATTGATGATGATGATGATGATAAATGAATAGAATATCTACTGAATTAACAGAAAGGCCAGAGTGGATTATTGTCTACTTAAGGCAGTACCGTTAGATTGCAAACTCTTCCAAGGCAGGATTGTGCCATACTCCCTATATTCCTCAAGTTCCTAGGGGTCAGTGTTCTATACATAGGCATTTAGTAAATGCTATTTGTATTAACACTGCTTCACTCCATTGTCCGAGGTCTCATACTCAATGTCTTTAGCTAGGAATATCATTTATTCCATCCTTTGTTAGCCACACATTTGAGAAGCAAAGGAGCTCTTGTTGTTTCAGCGTGGCCTAGTGGAGAGAGTATGGGCCTCAGAGTCAGAAGGAGCAGGGTTCTAATCCCGCTGTGCCACTCGTCTGCTGTGTGACCTTGGGCAAGTCACTTTACTTCTATGCCTCAGTTATCTCATCTATAAAATGGGGATTAAGACTGTGAGTCCCATGTGGGATGGCAACTATGACTGTGTGCAACTCTATTACCTTGTACCTACCCCAGAGCTTAGTATAGTGCCTGGCACACAATGAGTGCTTAACAAGTATCATATATTGTTCTTCTTCTTATTATTATTATTAGAGGAAAGAGGGAGTACCATGCCAGAAGCAGGACTTGAGTGAGGGGTTGGTGGCAAGATAGACGAGATCAAGGCACAGTGAGAAAGTTAGCGTTAGAACAGCAAAGTGTGCGGGCTGGGTTATAGTAGGAGAGTAGTGAGGTAAGGTAGAAGGCGGCAAGGTGATTGAGTGTTTTAAAGCCAATGATGAGAAATTTTTTTTGAGAAGTGGGAAAACACGGACTTTATGTTTCTGTAGAAAAGTGATCCTTGTACAGCACTTAAACACATAGATATCATTACTTTTATTACAACAAAAGCAAAAAACTCGTTTCTTGCCCTCAGGGAGCTTACACTCAGAGCTAGTGAGTTCCTCTTTTCTAAGAGTTAGGCTTGAAGATTGCCCCAGTGAGCAGGACACTGCCCAACCAAGTCTGCTCTCTGACAGAATGGCACAAAAACTCACAGCCCCTGAGATCCTTAAAAGAGCTCGGGACACTTCCCCCAGTGGGAGGTGTCTCTGAAAATTCACTCTTGTACTCATCTCACCCGGGAAATCCCACGAGGCCTGTTTGAGCCAGATCTGGTTTTGATGGCTCACCCGCTAAGCTTGGGAGTCTTGAAGTGCCTCATGCCAATCTCCAGGCCCCCACTCTTTCCACGTGACACATTATACTCCATATTTCCAATCTTATGTTCCTGGGTGCTGCTCAGCATCTGCTGCATTCCAGCTCACGGGTGGTTCAAGTGATTCCTATTAAATACTAGGCCTGTGCAGATGTTGGCTTTTATTAGTGCAAAATAAATTACAGGCCAAGTTGTTCAGCAGTTTTTATCTGCTCTAAAGAGTACTGTTCCATCTTCACTTTTGTTGTCTTCTATTGACTCATCTTTGATGCTTTTTAGGCGCCAGGCCAAAATAGCAGAAAACAGTCATTTTCCTCATTGTTGTTATTTACAATAATGAAGATGAGTTATTATGACGCTCAGAATTTGTCACCCTGTTCTCCTAAAGACTGCATGAACTGGAATGGCACATTTCCTTGGGAAAAACCAAAGTCTCATATTTGATCATTTAATGAAGGACAATGAATTATCATCCTATTTCTAACCTAAATTCATTGGATGACTTTGGCAAGCTGGTTAACCTCCCAGAATCCCTGGCTCTGAACCCTGAAATTGTGAAGAGCAATACTACCGTGCCCCCTCCCCGCCTCCACCCGCCTCTGCCGATGGATATACACCACAAATAAAAAGGACTGTAAAGAGCTCAAGAAGAGTCTAGCAAAGAATCAAGCGCCAAACCACAAAGATGAGAAATGTAGCCATCTGGGAAAGATTTTGAAGGACCAACCAGTTCTATCCCAAATTAGCACCGGTAGCCAGCAATCCACTGTGCATTGCCCGAGGCAGCAACTGAAATCCTCCTTATCAGCGTTTACAAGAGCCAAGGAAGGAACTGGAAAAGGACTATGAGGCAATGCAGGTGGGAGGCGTTTTGAGAAGGGTGGCAGTCCCGTGAGGAAAAGCCACCATCTTACCTTTCCCAGCACTTTGAAACCTGGGAAGATGGTGTTCCATTCAACTTTCGCCTAAGCTACTGGGGTGCACAGCTTAGCCAAGAAGTTTGAATGTACTGAGACTGGAAATCTGGGGACACTCATCTGTTCAGTTCACAGAGAACTCTTCCCTAGCCAGAAAAATCAAATTAAAGAGAACAATGGCCCCAACCCTGATTTTGCCCACCACCCACAGACAACACTTAGCACCAATTTCAGACCACTTAGGACAACGTGCGTTCATGGACTAGCACGAGTTGGAGCAGAAAGGGAAAGAAGAGTCAGTGGGTGGCAAATTACTCTTCTTACTCTGAAAACTATACATTTTGAATGACAGGGTAGAGTCTTCCTTATTGTTTCCTTATTGTTTCTTGGAGGAACAAATTAGTCGGGGGAGAGAGAAAGCAGAAACCCCAGACAGCAAATGAGCATCTCGACTACCTCGGGTCTCCATCGCCTTTGCTGAAGGAGAGAAGGATCAACATTCCATGAGTCGGCCAAGTCCCTGTGATGTGAGGAATGAATCCTGGGTGGGCAGGGGATGGGGGGGGGGGAAAACATTCCAAGAGGAAGACCAGTTCTCAGGCAAAGGTGTACATGCCAGCTACAGGAAAAGCTTGAGGTATCTTTCCACCCAAGCTAATAACCAAGGTGAGAAATTCATTCCTCGGTGAATTGTCAAAGGAGTTAAGGCATTCCTTTCATTTTCCACTGTCAAGTAACGTATGTCCATCTGGCCTTTTATATATTCACCAGTATATTGACCTTGAATTTTCAGAGCCTCATCAGCAAGGGGCATTCTCTATCTGCCTGATGGTTAAAAAATTCGTATGGTGTAAAGAGGGAAAAGAAAGGCATTACCTGGCCTTGACTTTTGGGAACACTGTGCCTTTGATCCTGCTTTTTTGGTAAAATATGGGGAATCCACTGTGACTTGTACCAATGAAGATCTGAGCCAACAAGGTAACCGCTTTCTTTAAGTGGTGGAGCCTCACACATGGCTTCATGACAGCTCTGGCAGAGAACAATTCCAGGTTCAACCTGAGAGACACAAAGCAGACAGCCAAAGGATCATTTAGTAAACAGGAAATGGTGTATTCTCTCCCATGCTAGCATTTGATGAGTTTATAATGTGTCTGTAAATTACTTCAAGCTGAAAATCAATCTGTTTTCTTCATAAATTTTTAAAAAATGACCAAAATTGCTTATCAAGCTCTGAGGCAGAGAGTATTTGGGGAGGGCGGGGGGGGGGGGGGGTGCGCGGAGAGGGATTGCTCCCTCAAAAACTTGGGCTAACAAGATACTGGCTAAATCCAACCATATGTGTGGCTTAGTCTCCTTCAGCAGGATGCTGTAAAACTCATTAATCAGCCTTCACAACTTTCTTCCTGCAGACCTCCTCATATGAACTGGACTTCTTTCAGAATTGGACCCAAGCTAAGCAGCAAAAAAAAAAAAAAGACCCTCCACAAAATCCTCCCTGAAAAGACCTCAGCAGGTTTTCAGTTTATGACACTCTTAACCCTTAGTTTTCAAGGCACTTTGGAGCTTTTAACCTGACCCACCTATGGAGACTCTGCATTGTGACCTTAAAGACAAAAAGGGTTTATGAGCCATTTGAAACTCTGGGGGAAAATTCATGGAGACAAATTGCTGGTCTGACCCAGAGCCTCCCAAGGGAGACCAAGTTCTGCTTTCTGGTTGGTGGGATGAGTGACAAAAAGAAAACTGAGACTCCACCAGACACCAATGTTCAAAGAGCCATAAACGCAAAGCTGCTGCTCACATGCTTTACCGTAATGACCCTTCTGACCCATGATGTTATAGCAGAGGTGGGGGTCCATTACACAGCTATGTGAAAACACCAGGTTCAACAAAGGTAAAACCTGATTCCAACAGTCTATCAGTAATTGCTCTGAGAGGACAGCACTTTTGCTTTTCCACAGCTCGCTCTTTAGCTTAACGGGGAACAGGTGTTTTCAAATATTAACCCTGTTATTATCACTTGCTACTTCTCCAAACCACGACATCATCAGTTTCCTCCCCTTGAATGACTGAGATGTTGGGTGCTGCTTCCCTGAAGGTGTGAGGCTTTGGGGGTTTCCCCTTCAGGTTGAAAATGATTCTACTGGCCAGGAACGTTGCCCACTTGAGCAGGTGAGGCTGAGGAGACAGATATATGATGAGTAGTCCCTTCCACCCTCACACACAAGCAGACCATCTCCTGCTGCCCAGATGTGTATGTGGTTTTTGCATGTGTGCTGTTTTGGGTTCCACCTCTACCTTACGATCCACTCACAGCCATCCCCTCCCCCACCAGGAGGAGCCCCCCCTTCCTTGATTGACATATGTCAGGCTGATCTATCTGCCTCTGTTGTCTCCCAACACCCCGCTGCCAGGCTGCACTGCCTCAGGTGATATTTCACTGAATCCTTAGCGCATGGCTTCTATTTCCATTGAAATTCATGGTGGAGCAATTCTTTGGATGGCAACTTTTTTGCTGTTTCCCTCCAGCACTGTGTCTGTAAGGAGAAAACCCACCTGGTCACTTTTTTATTTAGATTGATGCCATAGGGGGACAAAAAAAAATCACTTGTTTTCTAATTCAAATCTACTATCTGCTGTATCAAATTTGACTGGGAAGTAAACTTGTCTTGTAAATTCCACATCTGAGTGACAAAAATGACCTGCTTTAAACTATGCAAGTCCCTAAACCAGCAAAAGTTGATCTTCTGACATGCAAATTGTTATTTTGTGGGGCCTGAGGCAGTTACTATTATTCCAGCTTCTCTGACACACCTGCTAAGGGCTAGAGCAGTTATTTCAACTTCTCTGATACACCCATTAAAGGCTAGAACAATTATTCCAGCTTCCCTGACACACCCTCCGAGGGCTAGAACAGCTATTTTGCTGAAGCTATTCCACGAGCACCAGGGGGACTGAGAGCACCTTAGGGAATAAACAGTGGGTCTCCCGAGGCAGACCTCAATTCACTCAAATGAGGATGTTCTCCTTAATTACTATTTTAAGGCCAATAGTCGAGTACAGAAGCATTTTATATCATTTTGAACCATTTTTCAAAACTTTTTTCTATTTCTAGCTGACCCAGATACATTGAGTGGTGGCAGAGAGATTCTTCCATTGAGGTGTACAATTCCAGGAAGTGAAAGAATAGACACCTCACTACCAAGGTAGAGAAGCAGTGTGGCCTAGTGGAAAGAACCTGGAAGTCAAGGGACCTGGGTTCTTATCCCAGCTCTGCCAGTTGTTTGCTCTATGACCTTGGGCTAGTCACTTAACTTCTCTGTGCCTCAGTTTCCTCATCTGTAAAATGGTGTTTAAATCTGTTCTCCCTCCTACTTAGACTGTGAGCCCAGTGTGGGCCTGGGACTTATCCAACTTAACTTTTATCTTCCCCAGGACTTAGAACAATGCTTGACACACAGTAAGCACTTAATAAATGCCATTATTATTATTATTATTATTCTAATTAACATGCCTGATGTGAAGGTGAAAAAGGAATGAGTTGAGTCTTCTAAAACAGCTAATCCCTTGTTCGTATTCTGTACCCAGAAGTATAAATCAATTAATGGCATTTATCAAACTCTTCCTACATGCAGAGCACTCTACTAAGTCCTTGGTAGAGTACAGCAGAGTTAGTGGGCGTATTCCCTGCACTCGGTGAGTTTTTAGTCTAGAAGTGTGTTCAAAGTATAAAGTAGCATTATTACTCAGAGCATCAAATGTCAGCGGATATAGGCCTGCAGCTGGTGTTGTATTTGGTTCCTTCAACAATTTCATTAGCATCTCCCTCAAGTTATCCTTAACCTCTTATGGAAGGTCGGAGTCTCCAATAACAAGGCTCTGGAAAAAAGCATATCTCTTTTTTTGGACGAAACTTCCCAGAACCACTTGGAAACAAATTTGTCTGCCAAGAGTTGTACTACCTACTGGCCGTCCTATGGCCCATCTTCCTTTCTCCCAAGCTTTGTTCCCTGACAGGAAGAGAAATAATGGAAGGGAGATGGGGGTGGGTTGGGGTGGGAGGAAGACACAGAAAAGCTGCCTGTGTCAATTTTAGGCTTTCATTCAGCTTCCCACACAGGCTCTCCACTGAGTCAGCTCCAGGGCAGAGATCCACTCTGAAAGTAATGGCACCTGGCTCTACCACTTGTCTGCTGTGAGACCTTGGGCAAATTCTCTAACTTCTCTGGGTCTCAGTTACTTCATGTATAAAATGGGGATTAAGACTGTGAGCCTTACGTGGGACAGGTACTGTGTCCAACCTGATTATCTTGTGTCTATCCCAGCTCTTAGTACAGTGCCTGGCATATAGTAAGTGCTTAACAAATACCATTAAAAAAAGGTAGCAGCTCCCATTTGGGGTTTCCCCTCTGCCGCCACAGGAACAACAACAAAACTCGTGAGTAGCACAGAGCCCCCCCAACAGTGAAAGGATTTAGGGAGAGACATGGGAATTTAGGTGGGGCCCTGAGGGTGGGGCCATTTTCTTAAACACCAATCATTAGATGAGGGGAACATTGCGAGGGGTTGAAAGCAGAGCCAAAACCTCCCAGTCATTGTTTTTACTGGCATTTATTAAGCACCGATTCTGTGACAAACACTATACCAACTGCTGGGGTAGGTACCCAGTAGTCAGATTGGGTGCAGTCCCTGTCTCACAAGAGGCTCATTGTCTTAGAGGGAGGGAGAAAAGGCATTGTATCCCTATTATACAGATGAGGAAACTGAGGCACAGAAGTTAAGTTGCTTAACTTTTCCAAGGTCACACAGTAGGGAATAGAGCAGGCCAGAACCAGAATCCAGGTCTCTGACTCCCTCTCCTCTGTTCTTTACAGTAGATCAAGTTCAACCCAGTAGTTTCATTCCAGTGGCTGCCTGTCAACCTATACATCAAGCAAAGACTCCTCACTCTCGGCTTCAAGGCTGTCCATCACGTCGCCCCCTCCTACCTCACCTCCCTTCCCTCCTTCTCCAGCCCAGCCCGCACCCTCCGCTCCTCTGCCACTAACCTCCTCGCTGTACCTTGTTCTCGCCTGTCCTGCCATCGCCCCCTGGCCCATGTCCTTCCCCTGGCCTGGAATGCCCTCCCTCCACACATCCACCAAGCTAGCTCTCTTGCTCCCTTCAAAGCCCTACTGAGAGCTCACCACCTCCAAGAGGCCTTCCCAGACTGAGCCCCCTTTTTCCTCTCCTCCTCCCCATCTCCTCGCCCTACCTCCTTCCCCTCCCCACAGCACTTGTATATATATATTTGTACAGATTTATTACTCTATTTATTTTACTTGTACATATTTACTATTCTATTTATTTTGTTAATAATGTGCACATAGCTTTAATTCTATTTGTTCTGATGACTTTGACACCTGTCTACATGTTTCGTTGTCTATCTCCCCCCTCTAGACTGTGAGCCCGTTGTTGGGTAGGGACCGTCTATATGTTGCCAACTTGTACTTCCCAAGCGCTTAGTACAGTGCTCTGCACACAGTAAGCGCTCAATAAATATGATTGAATGAATGAATTCCTATTTTCCCTTCATAAATATATTCATGTTGACATTTAAACATAGCCTAGGGCTAAGATCAGATTTGTGGGGAAAATCAGCATTCTCCTCCTGAAAAACCACATTCCTCCTACAAGCTAATGGCAAACACTGTTCAGAGGACACTGGATTTGAGCCTGAGCATGGGTCAGACATTACAATTGAAAAGAAAAAAACCCTGAAAAAAAAAAGATTGGAACTTGGTGTTAACAGATTAAACTCTTACCACAGCAATTCTTCAAGGATGTTTTTCTTAACAACAAAAAATTATTTCTTCACCACCAGACGTTTTGCCCAGTGCTGCAAGTTACCATACATGCTGTTGTTCCAAATTATTGCAATTTGCCCTGTGATCCCCACATGTTTCCTCAGAGTAGTCATTAGTATAGGAGGAACAGAGGGTTTGCTATAAATTTACTATTTTTGTCTCTTGTCTGGGATTGCTGAAAGCTTGATCAAGACAGAGTAGCAAAATCTAAATGGACAAACATCACTAATCTTGATCCCACTTACATATTTATACTCACTCAACATGTGAGTATTTATAAGCAGAATTAACTGCACAGTCAATTATTTATTCAGATTACTTGTAAACAAATGTATCTGTCTCCCAAATAGAGTGTAAGCCCTGTGTGGGCAGGGAAAATGTCCTGTGCCTTTCTTATTCTTTCTCAAGTGCTTAGTATAGTGCAGTGCAGTTGAGGGGGAGTTTAATAAATTCCATTACCATCAAGAGCTCTGATAGAAAGAAATATCACACCTGAATTTCTGGTCCCTACTCCAATTCAAAAGGGTCTAAACTGCTTAAATTGTGACTTCTCTAGACTGTAAGCTCCTCATGGGCAGGGAATGTGTCTACCAACTCTGTGATATTGCACTCTCCCAAGCACTTAGTACAGTGTTCTGCACACACTAAGTATTCAATAAATACGTTTGATTGATTTAACAGTAAAAAAAAATGGGAAGGTACAAAAAGGAAGCAGGATATCCCCCTTCTTTTTGCCAGCAAAGGACACATTTTCTAACTTCTTCTCTCCCCACCAGCCAAATAACGGTACCGGATCTGAGTTTCTAGGAAATCCTGGGCAATGAAATAGCCATCATAAAGGAGAAGTTTGCTTTAAGAGAGATATCTAGTGATCTTTAACAATGGGGTTTGCTCATGTTTTATTCAGCAGAGTATCTAATTTCTTCATACTGTGTCCTTTTTTTATTAGTTCTTTGCTGTTCCTGCCAACATCCCTTCCAGCCAGAGCTGTTGCTAAGACTGCGAACACCAGAGTCACTGAAAACATGAATATGTCTTAGATTCCAGCTTGGGACCACCCCTCCACCCTACTCCACTCAATCCTCATCAGGACCCTTTCCAACACTCCCTTCATCCAGGGGCCCTGGGGAATCATCCTTTCTCTCGCGTACTCTGAAAGTAGTGTTGCAATGTGTGTTAGCCTCATTCTATACAAAAGGAAGCAGCGTGGCCTAGTGGAAGGAGCACAAGCCTGGGAGTCAGAGGACCTGGGTTCTAATCCCAGTTTTGCCAGTTGCTTTCTAGGTGACCTTGGGCAAGTCCCTTATCCTCTCTATGCCTGTTTCCTCATCTGTAAAATGGGGATTAAATATCTGTTAGACTGTGAGCCCCCTATGGGACAGGGACTGTGTCCAACCTGCTTATCTGGTATCTACCCCAGTGCTTAAAACAGTGCTTGGCATATCGAAAAGGCTTAATAAATAAATTTTTTTTAAAAAAGAGGAACTGCCACCCAAAGAAGTTAAGACATCGCCAGTCTCAGGACACACAGTAACAGGACTGAATACCAGAATCCTGACACCCCATGCCGAGTTTTGGATTCACCAATGCTTTATTATTATCATTATTCTTAATAATGATAATATCAGTATTTCTTAAATGTTTGCTATGTGCCAAGTGTTGTACTAAGTGACAGTGTAGATACAAGATAATTAGGTTGGACACAGTCCCTGTCCCACATGAGGTTCACAGTCTAAGGAGGAGTAGGATTCAATCCCTATTTTCCAGATGAGGAAACTGAGGCACTTAGAAGTTAAGTGACTTCCCCAAAGTCACACAGCAGGCATGTGGCAGAGCAGGAATTAGAATCCGGGTCCTCTGACTCTGGGGCGTGAGCTTTTTCCACTAGGCCATGCTGCTTAACTGGCAAAAGAAGCAGTGCCAGGGCTCACAGGAGTAGTAATGCAAGGCTCCAGACACATAACATGAAATGGCAATCACAGAGAAGCCCTGAGTAAGAAATGCCAAGCCCAGAAGTGGCCCTATTTTCCATTTTCAGCTTCAATGATAATAATAATGACGGTATTGGTTAAGTGCTTACTATGTGCCAAACACTGTTCTAAGCGCTGGGGGAGATACAAGATAATCGGGTTGTGCCCCGTGGGGCTCAAAGTCTTAATCCCCATTTTACAGATGAGGTAACTGAAGCACAGAGAAGTTAAATGACTTGCCCAAAATCAGACAGCTGACAAGTGGCAGAGCCGGGATTAGAACATTTGACCTCTGACTCCCAACCCCAGGCCCTTTCCACTAAGCCATGCTGCTTCAACCTCCCCCATCTACTCATTGAATCAATGAGCACTTACTCTGTTCAGGGCACTGTACTAAACATTCGGGAGAGTACGATAAAGAGACACAATCCCTGCCCACAAGGAACTTACAAACTCCCACTGTGAATGAAAATGTTGGGAGAATAAATGGCATTGTTCATGAACTAAGAAAGGCGCTCTATAAATTCAGACATGATTATCAGTCTCGCTGAACTCTGTGGGCTCTGAGTGAAGGGACTGGCAGGCCTTGGATAAATGCATCTTCCTAAGAAGCATCCATTAAAAACTTTATCCAGGTTACATCTTAACCTCACCAGGGAGGCATTATATCCCAACCTATAAAGGGCTGAGGGCCAATATCTGCATAAACAAAGCTCAAAGGCCAAGTTCCATGATGTATGGATGCACAGCTCATCATTGCTATTTCTACAGTGTTCGCTTTATCTATCGAAACTTGCAATCCAAGGAGCTATTCAAACCCTAAGAGAAAACTGTTTTGTTTTTAAAGAGTATATGGAGCTTGTTTTATCTTTTAAAATAAAAATAAATAGGATTGGACAAAACCAAGGAGATGTATGTGATTCCTCCCCTGGGGTGGGGCTGCTTTTTGCCAGGAATTCTCCAAAATCTGATCCAATTTTCAATCCTCCAGTTTTAAAGAACTTGAGCAGTTGACTTATTTAATGGTCCTGAGTGAAGTGTTTTCCCCTTGGCCCTGCTGTTGAGCTTGAATTTCTCCTCATTGTCCTTGAGTTTCTATCACCTTCCTTGGTTCCTCTGTACTAACACATCCATGGAGAAAACAGAATATCCATTCATTCATTCATTCAATTGTATTTATTGAGCACTTACTGTGTGCACAGCACTGTACTAAGCGCTTGGGAAGTACAAGTCGGCAACATATAGAAACAGTCCCTAATCAACAACGGGCTCACAGTCTAAAAGGGGGAGACAGACAACAAAACAAGCCAAGCCAGGTGAGAAACGGGCAAAGGTTATTTCATTATGAGTTTTTCAAGTACTATGACTGCGTAGTAAGGTGCTCCAGAGAAGCAGCGTGGCTCAGTGGAAAGAGCCCAGGCTCTGGAGTCAGAGGTCATGGGTTCAAATCCCAGCTCTGCCAAATGTCAGCTGTGTGACTTCGGGCAGGTCATTTAACTTCTCTGTGCCTCTGTTACCTCATCTGGAAAATGGGGATTAAGACTGTGAGCCCCCTGTGGGACAACCTGATCACCTTGTAACTCCCCAGTGCTTAGAACAGTGCTTTGCACATAGTAAGTGCTTAATAAATGCCATCATTATCTTGAATTTGGGACAGAAGCTGAGCTTTGCAGCATATTAAAGATCCTTTCCACTCTGTGCTGATTCAACTGAAGGAGGATTAGTGGACAAAATAATGAATCAAACTAAGGCATCGGATACACCCCTCTGGATGGTCCAATGGGAGTCAAAATAACTTCCAGAAAAAACCTGTGGCTCCAGGATTTTAGCCAGAGGGGGATGAAAGGAGCATCTGGCTTTCTATAGCATGTGCATTGATTTGTAATTACCAATGGAGTGGGGCCAAAACATTCTGATCATCCCCCAAGGAATCAGACAAGAAGAACAGAGTTGGGTATGGGAACGTGAATTTCATTAAAATCTCTTGCCCATTTGTGAAAAAGGAAACCCATTTGATTTCAAGGGAGGATTTGGGATATAAAGGACAGGCCGGTATCGCATGAAAACTCAATTCAATAGGAATGTGATGAAATCCCACATTGCTCGTCTCCGATCGCCTTCTTGGGGAGCTTCATTCCCAGGTATATCTCTTCTGACTGGGGCATTTTCATCATATTACACAACCTAGCCCATCTGTTGGCAGAAGAGGCTGCATTTTGCTCCCCGTGGTTTCCTGAATCAGTGACCGTTGCGTAGAAGGGAATTAAACATAGATCACTGTCAGAAAACTTCCAACCTCCCTGCCAGTTAAACTGCAGTAAATCTTCTGTGTTTTTCTCCAAACTTGCCATGATTCAGATGCTTTGCCAAGAACTTCATATCCTTTCTCATCCAACAGCAACCTCTGCTATCACATCACGAAAAACCTCTGTGAAACTGGTTATGTCTGTCTTGGGAGTTTTGCTCGTATCTGATCAGTCGGTATCAGCTAGAAACAGCTTGATTCTTCCAGTGGCAGCAAGGCCAGCAGAATATCTGCAGGCACCAGGCCATGACACAGATGATTGCCTCCCCTAGCAGTAAGATGATCGGATGTCTCCCATTAGGGGGAACCATCCCACTTTTGGGAGTCCTTTCTTGGGCCAGAAAAGCTGGATTCAGCCCCTTAGCCACTAAGGGGATGGTGGCCGTCCTACAAGCCGTATCTACAACACCACCATGATAGAACTGGCTCTTCCAGCACCAATGGAAATGTATCAGTCATGCATGGCAGAAATGACTCCCAGCCTGATAATGGTTTGGGAAAGCCCACAACTTCCATGGGGTTCCGACTGCCCAAAACTGACCACCCGCTTCGATTCCCTAACCTCCAATGCTCTCCACCATCAGTCTCAGATGGTAGGCAGTACTGCCAGGGGGAAACGGTCACCCAGACTACCAGCCTGGGCAGAAATGCTGCATTCAGGCCACACTGGCAGAAGGTGATGGAGTAAGTCCTCCCTCCTGATCTCATCTCTACTCATTTTCTCCCCTTTCCCTTACCTCTCTTCCCTGCCACTACCTCTCTTCTCTCCCCTTTCCTCTCTCTACACACCCTCCCCCCGCCACACACCCCCACACACTTTTTATCTGCTCCCCATCCCACATAAGGGGAGCGGGCTTCTGCTCTTCCTTCCTCTCCCTTTCTCCATCTGGGTTCTGTGTAACCTTTTCAGGGTCCAACTCCTTAGCATGGCTCTCCCTGGGGCTAACAGGAAGTTCTACAGCAGATGAATGTTCTTGAGAACTACTCTTTGCCTCCCTCTGCCACCCTTTCATCTCAGAACTGGCTAAGCACAATACGAGGATGGGCCCAGAGAAGCTACTTTAATCTAAAGTGTCTCTACCTCATCAGCCTTGCCCTGGATCTACCCTAGGCCCGGGAACCCCTGAGGGGCATAGTTAGCTTTCCAGAAGGTTTGGATTCACTCTGCAATGAGCACAAAAATCCAATTTGATTCTGGACTTCCAGGACCATGATTTATTCACTTCAAAATTCCCAGGGACAAAATATTCCAGAGACTCAATTTTTTTTTAATGTTATTTGTTAAGTGTTTACTAAGTGTCATACACTGCTCTAAGTGCTAGGGTAAATACAAATTAATTAGGTTGGACACAATCCCTGTCCCACATGAGGCTCATTTTCTAAGTAGGAGGGAGAACAGGTACTGAAACCCCATTTTACAGTTAGGGAAACTGGGGCACAGAGAAGTTAAGTGACTTGTCCAAGGTCATACAGCAAGCAATTGGCAGAGCAACTGGCAGAGCTGGAATTAGAACCCGGGACTTTAAAAGTGGCACATACTATATGTACTTGGAGAACTGGGGATTCCCAGGCCCATGATCTATCCATCTGGCCACGCTGCTTTTCAGCTCTCTATCGAGCACTTACTGTGTGTAGACCACTGTATTGAGTTCTTCAGAGAGTGTAATACAACAGAGTTGGTAGACATGTTCCCTGCCCACAGTGAGCTTACAGTCTAGAGAGGATAGAGAAATAATAATAATACTTGGTTTTCATAAATCCATAGTCAACTCACATAACATCCCTAGGAGGTGACAAAGAATCATATATCTTTTGTGCATTTAAAGAAACAGATCAGAAAGGGTAAAGGGACTTTTCAAAGTCACAAATCAAGAACATACCACCCAGTAGCTCTCAATTCCCAGGCCTGCCTTTAAGCCATTAGAATAAGTTTCCTTCTTCAAAGTAATGATCAGCAAATGACACTCAGGGAACATAAGGTATATAAGTAGCTCTCTAAATTATTTTCACCATCCAGAATATTATTTTGGGTCCACAAAGTCCCATTAAACACTGTGGTGTGAGTAACCCTTTTATTATTTTGATCTTAACTCATGAAGCCAGAGAAGAGAAAGTCACATTCTGGACACATTCTCTGCCAAGAGAACTCACACAAGACTTGTTGCCAATTAAACAAAACTTCAATGTCAAATCACACAGTTACCAGGTTGGAAGTTAAATTTTAACGACTTGGGAAAGTTTTAATTGGAAATTGGTTTTGAGCTTAAAAATTAGGCACCTCACAACTGCCTGCCTTTCTAACAGTCTTTTGTTCAATGTGATTTTTAACAATCTGCTTTCCAAATAACTTTCTCCAATATGGGCTTCCTTAAAAATACTTCTATTTTAAGGAGGTCCATTTGAAGAGACTAAATGAAATAATAATGCCAATGAAGTGGTAACAATAATGGCATTTAGTGAGCACCTAATGAGGTGTTGTGTGTTGCACTAAGCACTTAGGAAAGTACAACGGAATCACAAAATATGTTCCCTGTTGTTACACTTTGATCCCATGTACACATTTTAACCAGCTTAACTGGTATTAACTTTTTTATTGATTAATAGAATCGATTCCATTAAGTACATCTTGGCCTGATTCAATCTTGATTTCTGTCACCATTTAATCATCTCCTTATTTCATTCCAGCTCATGCTTAGCTCCTGGAGCTCTCTGAAATCTAATAAATCAATCAATCAACTGCATTTATTGAATACTCACTGTATGTACCGCACTATACTAAGTGCTTGGGAGAATAAAGTACAATAGACATAATCCCTGCCCTCAAGGAGCTTACAGTCTAGTGTGAAAATGCACTTTCTTCCTTCTTAAAAACATCCTTTTGATCTTCCCCAGTTCTCCAAATACATATAGTATGTGCCACATATAAAGTTACTAACAGGGAGATCTCCAACGCAAGTGTGAATAAAGAGCCTGAAGGATGACCAATATTCTCTTCTATATTTTTGGCATATCTATTACCTTAATGAAACACTTAAAAAGTTCAAAAATTTGCTCCACTTTAAGCAAGTCAATCCCCTTTCACAATATAGTTGTCATTTTCTAGCTAGTTCTGACTTTCTTGTTCAGGTAATAAAGAGTCCTACCTTTCTCCTGCTCTGGAGCCCAAGAACGGCCTTTGGGATGATAGGTCTTATCATCTAATCATTGTAGTGCCTCATTAGTTTTCAGGCTCTCTGAGTCTCTCCATTTCTAAACTAGTGAGCTCTAGTGGAAAAAGCCCCTCAGGACTGGGAGACTTGAGTTCTAATCCTGGCTGTGCCACGTAACTGCTGTGTGACCTTGAGCAACTCATATCAATTCTCTATGCCTCCATTTCTTGTAAAATGGGGATTGAATACCTAGTCTCCCTCCCCTTTAGGCTATGAGCACCTTGTGGATGAGGGACTCTGATGATCTGGTTGCATTATATCTACTCCAGGGCCTAACACATAATAAATCCTTAAATATTACTAGTATTATTATTATCATCATTGTTATTTCAGAGTCAATGGTTAATTATTCAGGGGCTGATTCAGTCTGCAAATGATCCAAGCTCCCTGAGCATCAGATTGTACTGGATTCAGTCCTGATCTCCATGACTACGCAGGGAGAACAGAGAGCTGGAAATATGATTAAAATATGTCAATAGTGGGTAAGGGAGTGCAAAAATAACCAGTAGGAGTTCAATAAACACCTAGACTAGGAAAATAGAAGTGGAGAGGTGACTTCAAATTCCAACTCAACCACTTGCCGGTTGTGTGTCCTTGGGCAAGTCTCTTAACCCCTCTAAGCCTCAGTTTCCTTGTCTGTAAAATGGGGATTCAATACTTATTTTTCCCTCCCTGCTGGACTGTAAGCCTTAGATTATCGCATATTCACTGTGGCACTTAGTACAGTGCTTGGCACATAGTAAGCTCTTAATAATTACTATTATTATTATTTTCAGGTGAAGTTTTCAAAGAGCCCCTGCCACTTCAAAAAGATACTCAGAATTCCCTAACTTCAGTTCCTAGGACCTACAAACTTGAGAAATTACAGCACACTACCGTCTTTCTCTCTTGAAGTCAGCTAAGACCCAGGATTCAACTCTTTTAAGGCCTTCTTTTTGCAGAAATAATAAGCTCTGAATAAAGGTTTGGCAAAATAGATCTAACCTGAAAGGTTAAATGACATGGGACTATTCAGTCTGGGGAAGGGAAGACTGAGGGGTGATTTAATAATGTTTTTGAGTATATGAAAGATTTGTTCAGAAGATGATTGCCAGCTGTTCTCCATTTCCACTAAGTTTAGAACAGGAGGAAATAGGTTTAAACTGCCTCGAGAGGGATTTAGCTGGGATGTGAGGAAGAATTTCCTCCCAGTGTGGGTTGTTAAACATTGGAAGGGTTTTTACTGAGGCATGTTATTGAATCTCTGTCTCTGGGGCATCTTTAAAAATAGGGGAGATTCTTACCTCCCTCAGCTGGTTTGGGAATGACTTAGCCTGAAGGTAGGGAGGTCACAGGAGGAAGTAGAAGGTGGAATAGTACCTCCCCACCCAGATCCCATATACTCCAATGATTCTACTTCCCCGCCTTTTAGTCATTCCCTTCCTCAATATCTATTCCACCAGAAGTTGGTAGTGGGGTAGACAAGAGAAACGCAAACTCTTCAGTCAATTCTGCAGTTTATTAGAAACTCTGCCAAAAGTTTTGTCCACCCTTTCCTCTCCATCCAAACCGCTACCCCGCTCATTCAATCTCTATCCCGACTGGATTACTGCATCAGCCTCCTCTCCGATCTCCCATCCTCCTGTCTCTCCCCACTTCAATCCATATTTCACACCGCTGCCCGGATTGTCTTTGTGCAGAAACACTCTGGGTATGTTACTCCCCTCCTCAAAAATCTCCAGTGGCTACCAATCAACCTACGCAACAGGCAAAAACTCCTCACCCTGGGCTTTTAAGCTGTCCATCACCTCGCCCCCTCCTACCTCACCTCCCTTCTCTCCTTCTACAGCCCAGCCTGCACCCTCCACTGCTAATCTCCTTACTGTGCCTCGTTCTCGCCTGTCCCACCGTCGACCCCCGGCCCATGTCCTCCCCCTGGCCTGGAATGCCCTCCCTCCACACATCCGCCAAGCTAGCTCTCTTCCTCCCTTCAAAGCCCTACTGAGAGCTCACCTCCTCCAGGAGGCCTTCCCAGACTGAGCCCCCTCCTTCCTCTCCCCCTCCTCCCTTCCCCATTCCCCCGCCTTACCTCCTTCCCCTCCCCACAGCACCTGTATATATGTATATATATTCATACGTATTTATTACTCTATTTTACTTGTACATATTTATTCTATTTATTTTATTTCTGTTAATATGTTTTGTTTTGTTGTCTGTCTCCCCTTTCTAGACTGTGAGCCCGCTGTTGGGTAGGGACCATCTCTATATGTTGCCAACTTGTACTTCCCAAGCACTTAGTACAGTGCTCTGCACACAGTAAGCGCTCAATATAATTGAACTGAATTGAATTGAAATTGTTGGAAAAAGAGACTGAAGCAAATGATGATTACTGGTTTAATTTACCCATCAGCACTCAGTAAATACAATTGATTGATAGATCCATACCCTCCTAGTCTTCCATTGGTTCGGGTAACTGAGAGTTGCCAAACTTCAAGTGTTCCATTCCCTTAATTGCTCACATTTAGAGAGATAGTCTGTGTATTGGGAGCTCCAGGCACTGGTGACCTTAAACAACATTTAAACCCATTTTTGGAGGGATGGAAAATAGCAAATTCATCTATAACTTAGGGAATTACTCCTCACTCAATCTGTCAACTAGTGGTTCTGGCAGGTACTTTTCCCTGTATGATTGATCTTTACTGAAACCAGGACTTGATTTATTATTTAGACAATGGAGCCTTTATTCCTTTAAATGATTAAAAACATTTCTTTCAACAGCAAGACTAGGTTTCGGGACTTCTTTTTGAGATTTGCACACTTCTCCATCCAATGCCTTTTCTGCTCTGCTGGATAGGTTTTCATGTAGAAGAGCATGGGGAAGACTGCAGTCTCTCAACAGATATCTGAAATCGTGAGTTAATCTGGGCAACAGTGGCCCAGTTTCTAAACAATTTTAAATCTCTCAAAATGCAGATTTCAGATGCAATGTAGGTTAGCCGCCCTAGAGCTTAAACAGAATCTTATTATTATTATTATTATTATGTTAAACAAGGGAGAAGCAGCATGGCCTAGCGGACAGAACATGGCCCTGAGAGTCAGGAGGATCTGGGTTCTAATTCCTGCTCTGCCACTTGTCTGCTGTGTGACTTTGGACGAGTCACTTAACTTCTCTGGGTCTCAGTTCCCTCATCTTCAAAATGGGTATTCAATACGTGTTCTTCTTTCTAATTATACTGTGGGCCTCACGTAGAACCTGATTATCTTATGTCTACCCCATTATTAATGTTAATAATGATATTTGTTAAGCGCTTGTTATGTGCTTAGAACTGTGTATGGCACATAGCAAGCGCTTAACAAATATCATTATTAATACTATTACTACTATTATTATGTGCCAAGCACTGTACTAAGCACTGGGGTAGAAATAAATTACTTGAACAAGTTAGGAGACATAAGCTTTGGAAAAAGTTGGAGTTCTGATACCAATACATGATATCAATGTATGTGAAGCAGCATAGCTTAGTGGAAAGATTTGGGCTTAGGACTCAGAGGTTGGGGTTCTAATCCCGGCTCTGCCACTGATCAGCTCTGTGACTTTGGGAAGTCACAACTTCTTTGTGCCTCAGTTACCTCATTTGTAAAATAGGGATTAAGTCTGTGAGCCTCATGTGGGACAATCTGATTACCTTGTATCTACCAGTGCTTGGCACAAAGTAAACGCTTAACAAATACCATCATTATCATCATTATTATTGTTGTTATTTTCACTGAAAGAAGAAAGGCTAATCCTCACTTCTATCTCATATGTAGTCTGTCACTGCTGAGGGACCATGTAGCTAAATGTTTGTCCTGTTCTTAAAATAGAACAGAACCAGTGAGGGCTTGTGTTCATGGCTTGGTGTTACTTCTTGCATTTCACCTTTTTCTGATATCCTGCAAAGGTCCTTTCTTCTGTGAAGCAATTGGATGAGAAGTTCAATTCAGGGATTGGGTAGTAGAAAGCATTCTCCAGGAACCCTTACAGAAGGACATTCTAGACTATAAAGTCCTTGAGGCCAGGAGGCATTCCTTATTATTTCTGAATGTTCTCAAAGAGCCCAGTTCAGGACTCTGCATACAGCAGACACTCCATAAATCCTGTTGATGAAGATACTGTTCCTATTGGTAATGGAGAGGGGTTAGATATCCCAGCAATTCCCATCTGGCTTTGTTCTTGAAGATGACGATTACTGTTGCATCTTTTGAACTCATCATCTTTATCAAAAGCATTTATTGAGACTTTGCTTACCATGTACAAAGTACTGGACTAGTCACTAAAGGGAATATTTTGCTAGGCAATCAGCCTTGTTGAAAGTGATAATTATCTGTGAGAGATGATAGAAATTCTGGCAACTACTGAAAATTTATAAGCCACAAAGATCATCCCATAGAAGGATGGCTCCGATGGAGAAGTAAAAGATGCAGTTATTGCCTAAAGAATCTTCAAAGCCCTTCTAAAATCACACCTCCTCCTACTACAACCCAACCCACACACTCCACTCCTCTAACACCAACCTACTCTCTGTACCTTGATCTCGTCTATCCTGCCATAGATCCCTTGCCCACATTCTCCTACAATCCTGGAACTCGCTCCCCCTTCCACCACTCTCTCCACCTCAAAACCCTCCTAAAAACCTAAAAAACCTCACTCCAACGTCAAAATCCTTCTAAAATCCTAAAAAAAAAACTCCTCCAAAAGCCTTTCCAGACTAAGCCTTTTATTTCCCCTATCCACTCTCATGTTCTACTATTTTCCCTATCCCTAATCTATTTTCAAGTCTATCTCTCCCTGTGTACTGTAAGCTCCTTGTGGAAACCAACTATTTTGTATTGTACTGTCCCCAGCATTTAGTACAGTTCTTTGCACATAGTAAGCATTCAATAAATACCACTGATTGAAGCCTTATATCCTCCAACTACAATTTCAGCACTACTCACAATCACCCACAGCACTTTGCTAACTGTTGACTTACAAACGCTACAATTTAAGCACTAACTCATATACCTAACCACTTCTTCCTCCTATCTGTAAATTACTTCACTGTCTGTCTCCCTTGATAGATTGCAAGGTCCTTGAGGACAGGTGTTTTTAAGTGATTACTATAGTGCTCTGCACCCATGGGAGCCCAATAAATAGTACTGATAGGTTAATTAGGCTGTATAGAATTTTAAGTACACGATCCCCTCGTTGCTCAAGGATTAGAGCAGGCCTGCCATTCTTCATACACTAGGTAAATTGTAAACTCCTTATGGTCAGGGATCAATGTCATCTTCTATTATGCTCTTCTAAGTGCTTAGTATGGTCAAGATTGTACTCTTCCAAGAACTTAAGATTGAAACTCTCCATTTCATAGGGCCTCATCTTAGATGGAGGGAAGTGTATTCAGAAAAAATCACTGAGCATTTCTGTCACTTCTGAGGGTTTTACTCTTTGCCCATGATGAGAGTGACATCTTCTGAACTCCAGCTTTTTCAGTGGTAGACAAAAGTCCTTGCTTTGGTGGCTTTCTGTGCCTCCATGCACCACTGACCTACATTGCTTTCAGTTTGCCTTCTCCCTTTAATTAGCAAGGATCACTGAGGTTTGCTCATTTAGGTGGTTTACCAATACATTTTTATCAGACAGTTGAGTAAAGCCTAGCATTAATGGAAATGTTTTCTTCCACGGTCTTAAAGTCTTTCAGGGAAACTAACTTTTTAAAACATTCATTCAGCCATTCAATCATATTTATTGAGCGCTAATTGTTTGCAGAGCACTGTACTAAGTGCTTGGAAGAGTACAATACAACAACAATCAGACACATTCCCTGCCCACAACAAGCTTAGAGTCTAGAGGTTGGGGGGGGGGGGGGGCGGAGTTGGCCAGGTTAGGGAGGGTAACTCATGTCCCTGATCCTTTATTTAGCCTTAACCCGCAGTTTGGAGTTAATGCATTTCCTCTCTTCCCACTCCCCTCTGCATCACCCTGACTTGCTCCGTTTATTCAACGCCCCCACCTTCAGCCCCACAGCACTTATTTACATATCTGTAATTTTTTGTTTATATTAATGTCTGTCTCCCCATCTAGACTGTAAGCTCATTGCGGACAGGGAATGTATATGTTATATTGTTGTATTGTACTCTCCCAAGTGCTTAGTACAGTGTCCTGCATACAGTAAGCAAAGTGCTCAATAAATATGATTGAGTGATTGATTGCTTGAGATCTAGACAGTGAAATTTCACCACTCAGTGTCAATCTCCAAGCAGAGTGAGATGTGAAGTTTAATCAGGTGATGAAACTGAAAAACAGATGTTTCCATTTTTGTCACCTTGATCACAGTGTTTTGCAGCACAGGTAACCAAATTATGTTTAAGTTCATTATCTCTATTTGGATATGCACTCATTAGAGGCAATTAGCCACTGATAAAAGCTTGTATTGTCCAGTCTAAATGCCTTAGCAACGGCTACAAACACAGAACAATTCTAAAATGAACCCTCAAAGAATTATTTATATAAGATCCAATAACTGGTCAGAGTAATAAAACAATAGTTTACAAGAAACCCAAATAAAATTCAATACCATCCTGAGTAAGATGTCCTGCGGCGAGAAGATAGGTAAACATTCTCCCCACAGAAAGCAAGCAAGTGGTCTGAGCAAAGGCAAACCTTCAGAAGGAAATCTGAGCACAGATAACTTCCTGTTTCCTCAGACAAGGCATTTATTTGAATTGAACTGATGTTTTTAAAAAAAGCCTTTGTAATGTGAATCATTGAAAAACTGACTCAAAAATTGTTTTTTCTGGGGAATTGTTTCAGATCCTCTGAATTACACAAGCTATTTGGGTACAGAGGTCTCCAACTGACCTTCGGTTACTAATTTTAAATCAATCTACCCCACAGAATGTGTCTTCTGTTGATCTCTAATGATGCATTGTGTGAGATGAGCTATGTGAACCTCCTGTTTTGGTTAGTGCAAGTGGTACATTTGACCTGCACTTAGCTGAAAAATGAACCAGAAATGTCCTTTTAAAAACACAGGGAGGTATTTTTGTATTCACATTTGGCTAATTCCTATGGGAGTCAACTGCACTCTAACATTCTATACAACTCAGAGCCAACCTCTGCCCTGTTACTATTCTGAGAGGGTCTTGTTGAGATACTTTATCTACTTCTATTTTTAAATTTGAAAACCTCAGTGAAGGTAAATGTGAAGACTATTTCTACAATCAAATATTTCAGGGGTACGGAGTGTTCTTTCCAAATAATAATAATAATGGTATTTAAGCACTTACTATGTACCAAGCACTGTTCTAAGCACTGGGGTAGATACAAGGTCATCAGGTTGTCCTTTGTGGGGCTCCCAGTCTTAATCCCCATTTTACAGATGAGGGAACTGAGGCCCAGAGAAGTGAAGTGACTTGCCCAAGGTCACACAGCAGACAAGTGGCGGAGCCTGGATTAGAACCCATGACCTCTGACTCCCCAGCCTGTGCTCTTTCCTCTAGGCCACACTGCTTCCCTTATTGTACATTCAGTTCATCAGATTTACTTTTTCAGCATTATTTCTAAGGGTCTGAAGCTAGAGTTGAAATTTTATTGAGATACAGTCTTGAAACTTAGAGGTCCCACTTAAAGTACGTGATTCTGTTTGGTTTTAAAAAGCACTACAATGAAAATTCTTATTTTACATTCTCTCATAAAAGCTTAGGACTCAAAAGTGTTTGAAGCTGTGTAGAATCAAAGCAATAAGAGAAAGGAGAGAAGAATCTTGATGTTCAAACAAGGATGGAAGGAGAGATTTCAGGGACGACACCAAAGGCATACAAGGATTACATAAAAGGATTATATTGGAGGCATAAAAAAGGGCAGGCTTCCCAACATGGAAGAATTGATAAAATTGTTTAAAGAAATGAGAAGTTCTAATCCAGAAGGCTATGGGGAAGGGGAGGGAGAAGGAGAGGAAATAATCCTCTTCTAAGCAAAAGCCATTTGAAAATATCAGTGGGGAGGGGAGTTTGGCACCTGCCTCCGAATTGAACTAAAGCCCAGTTTTGGGGGAGTGTACCTTACACTCCTCCTTGTGGAACTATTTTCTTCAGGAAAACAGCAGAATTGAGTTCCAGTCCCTCTATTAATGGCTGAAAGGACAAGGAGGTTCTCAGTAAATGGCAACAGGAGGAGACCCCATATGAGAAAGATTTGGAAGGTAAGGAGGAAGAGGAGGCGGGGGAAGGAGGGAGAGAGAGAGAGAGAGTATGTAAAGAGTACCTTTTATTAAGGTATCTCTATCCACTCTCCCCACACCTAATCCCAAAGTCGGGTTCAGATACAGAGATCTTTTTGTTGCCTGCCCTATACCAGCAGCTGATGTACAACCAAAAGCATATCCAGGGCTCTTTTTGGCCTGAAGCCACCCTGTGATTTCAGGATTGCAAGACTAAAGGTGTTCTTTTATGGCTGGCCCAGGACTCCAGGTAGGAAGGACCATACTGGCCATGGTTAGCAGGGATACTCCCTGACAATTTCCTCAGTGAGCTCTCCACCTTCAGTGCTCTGCACACAGTAAACACTCAATAAATATGATGGATTAACTGATTTTTGAAGATGGTGATGATGGATGTATCTCTGAAATCCCCAAAACATTTCATCAGTGTTGTTAGTTGAGGAAAAGGCCATATAGAGCATACAGTAGTCCATCTCCTCCTTACTCATTGACATTGGCTGTATATCATCATATACAAGAACCTTTGGTGGCTTTGATTTTCTCAAACCTGGAGCAAACGTTCTCTTTAAATTTTCAGTGGGGAGGGCAGAGTCTGAAAGCCTATAGAATGGTTGTTGCCATCTCTGGGTGAAGAGGGAGGAACTCTCTAGGCTCTTCCAAAGGCTTACAGTGACATATTTGGCAACACAGACTCTTCAGGGATGCATGGAAGTTCTTGGTTCGGCAGCAGTCTGCAGAGTCTCAGATCTTTCCTGCCCTGCAGCTTGCTGGTAGTGGCTATTCCTTCACTTGAACTGCATGTCACAGTGCAGCTTTTTAAAGGTATCTCTTTTTCCCAGGCATATAAGGATCTGAAGCCTGCTTTGCTAGAAGTAGATGGCAGGCTCTTCGGTCTTTCCACTGAATCAGTCTCGGTGGCAAGAGCTGAGCATGCCCACAGTAAATCACTGCCTGACAAAGAGAATCTTGAAGATTTGCCCATTCACTGTTCCTGTTGCCAATTTGAAGTTAGGGGGTTTTGCTCAGCATCAGATTCGAGACACTCGATCAGCTCTCCCCCACTTACTTATCCTGCTCCTCTTCCACTACAGCCCAGCCCTCATACTTCATTCTTTTAATACCAACCTACTCACTGACCCTCACTCTCGTTTCAACCACCATTAACCCCTTGCTCACACCCTCCCTCCTACCTGAAACTCCCTCCCCCTTCGTATCCATCAGATGAGCACTCTTCCCATCTTCAAAGGCCTATTGAAATCATAATTCCTCCAGGAAACCTTCCCTAAGATCTCAACCCTTCATCCTATTTTCCCTCCCTACTACTTCATCCAGACCCTTAATCAATACCCCCTAAACCTTTTGATACACTCCCCACCCCTTCAGCAGTTATGTATGTATCCATATATTTGGTTACTTCTCTTACCTGTGATTTAATATCTGTCTCCCCCATTACTCTGTAAGCACCTTGAGGGCAGGGATCTTGTCTACCCTCCCAAGTGCTTAGTACAGTGCTCTGCACAAAGTAAGTGCTCAAAAAAACCACTGATTGATTGATTGATTGCTCTGATAGGGCTGCTATGCTCAGGGGATCTGTTCACGGCATTCACAGGTATTGGACCAGAATACCTGACATCCCATAGCTCGTTGTGGGCAGGGATTGTATCTCTTTATTTCTCTATTGTACTTTCCCAAGCACCTAGTGCACACAATAAGCATTCAATAAATAAAATTGAATGAATGACAGGCATGTAATGGAATGGGTTGATGTCTTGGGCACCTTCTGTGGAAGTACTCCAAGTTCCCCTGAACATAGAGCATTTCTCCAAAGGAAAGGCCTGACAACCCCATTTGCTCCAGAGCCTCTGTGTTCTCCAACCAAGTCACGGTACCTTTTGTCTCCAGGAATCATTTAGGTAGTTTGAACACCAATTAATCAATTGATGATATTTGCTGAGTACATTGTACTAAGTGCCAATAAGCATAAAAAACAAACCCTGCTCTCAAGGAACTTCTAATCTAATGAAGCACTTTCCAGACACTGGTTATACAGCTCTGCTGCCTTTAATCTTGAGCCAGTTTTCCTAGCACAGAAAAATGTACTTGAATCAAAGTTCTCAGTAGCTTCACAAAGAAAGTAGGGTTGGGTGTCCCTACAGATTCTGAAACAAATCATATTTCCCTGGCACATCTTGAAATTGTTCTTTCTCTAGCCTTCAGGGCTTGGGGAATAATTAAAAGTGAAATGAAAAAAAGTCTACACTAAGCAAATTAAATTCATTTTTGGCCAGAAACTAGGCCTGCCAATTCATGTTTTTTTTAAAACGGTGAGGTTTCCTGCTGCCCAATTTGCCAGCCAAGTACCTTTTCCATTAATTTCAAAGCCTCACTTTTGAAATCCAATTGAGGACTGGCACTGGCACCCCTTAAGTGAAAGGCTCTGCAGGAGTCATTCCCTAGCCCCTTACATTTAAATGTTATTTATAGTAATAATTGTGGTCATAATAATAACAATACATTCTAATTACCCTACACCTCTCATCCAGCACTTTCCTAATTCTGAATGCTTAGATCATTCCTGCCTGGAAAGTATTTCTAGGATTTTAAAATGGGGAACTTGCCTTTTGGCTAAAAGAAAGCAAAATGGGCCAGCCCAATAAATCTCCCAAATTCTGTACATTTTGTGAGTGCCTCAGTAATCTGTGGTGCTGTTCCCATGGTCCAGAACAGAAATCAGGAATGGGGAAGTGTTTGCTTTAGAGACTCAACTCTAAATCTTCCTGGGGTTTCTCTCCTGACTGGATACCTTTGTAAAAACAGTCCTGTCTGCCTGAAATGTGGCGCCACGGGCCATCTGATGGCCTTGGATTTCAGCAAACTGTTTCTCGGCTCCTTAATAGGCTGTGCTCCCAACTACTAGGCAGTCTGAGAAATGAGCACAGTCCCATGCGCTTAATCAATCAATGGTATTTATTGAGTCGCCACTGAGTGTAGAGCATTGTACTAAGGACTTGGGAAATAACAGTGGCCACCTCCCACATAGGCTGTCTGGTTTCTACCTGTCCCCATTCCAATGTAGATTCAGGGCCCAGTACTTTTATGTCTTTTTTCTTTATTTTTCAATGCTGCGCTTCTCTCTGCCTCATCTTCTGCTGCCAAGTGCCATGGCTTGGATGGGGAGCTACGGTGCAGTCAAACCTGGGCAGAGAATGCAACATCTCCCTGATAAATTGGAAGGGAAGGTGGGAGGTCAGGCTTTAGGGTTACGCAAAATCAGGGTATTTCTGGGTAATGGCGCCTGTGATGTAATGTGTACCTGGTGTAGTAGAAGCAGCATGGCATAGTGGATAGAACATGGGTCCGGGAATCAGAAGGTCATGGGTTCTAATCCTAGCTCCACCACTTGTCTGCTGTGTGACCTTGGGCAAGTCACTTCACTTCTCTGTGCCTCAGTTACCTCATCTGCAAAATGGAGACTGAGACTGCGAGTGGGACTTTGTCCACACTAATTTGCTTCTGTCCACCCCAGGGCTTAGAACAGTGCATGGCACATAGTAAGCGCTTAGCAAATACCATCATAATTATTATTATTACCTAGCATTGTGTGGCTGATGCCAGGTGAGTCTCCTCATCTGGTACTGGTGAGGATTATTGATGGCCTCCTTACTGAGAAAGAATACAACACAAACAAGACATACATTGCTTGCCAGAGAATATACAATTTGTTTGATGGTACTTGTTAAGTGCTTACAATGTGCCAAATACCATCTCAAGAGCTGGGGCAGGTACAAGTCAAATAGGTCGGACATAGTCCCTATCCCACATGAGAGGGAGAACAGGTATTGAATCCCCATTTTACAGTTGAGGAAACTGAGGCACAGAGAAGTTAAGTAAATTCCCCAAGGTCACACAGCAAACAATTGGCAGAGCCAGAATTAGAACTGAGGTCCTTTGACTCCCAGGCCAGTGTTCTTTCCACTATGCCTTGGTGCTTCTTCCAAGTGTTTAATTTACATTTCATGCCTCCTGTTCATTACAAAGCTAGAAATGGTGCTGTGTCCCTCAGCTCTTCAGATAAAGTTTTTCTGAGCAGGATTTTACTGAAAAGATTCAGGATTCCTGTTTGACCCATGTCGGCTTGGAGGGCTCCTCTGGTCCCAACTAAAATGGACCATGGAGTTGGAGGTTGGGTAGATCGGAGGAGCCTCGACTCCGTAACCCTCAAAGCAGTTTACATGAAACAGAGCTAAGCCAAGCCCGGTTTGGCCAAATTTCATGATCTGTCCTTTATCTGGAAGACGATGAAAGGATAGCTAACTGGGCATGGTATCAGTTTTGGAACAGAATCTCTCCCATATTACTCTTCTGTCAGGGATCCATAGAAATCCTTGCTTCGGTTTCCATACCCACCCTATAAAGAAGAGGAATGTCAGGGACCAAGGAACAGACTGTGTCTTCCAGAGGAAGTGAATTTAACAGGATGATCAGGATCTCTTGGAAAGCTAGCAGTCCTGCTTGATTTGGAAAGATTATAAAATACTTGATTATATTAGCGAGAGATACAGAGCCCAAACCTTAACACAAATGGGTACTGTGTCCTGAGCGGGTGAGCTCAATTCATGGCAGGCATCTGCCTTCACATCCCTCTCTCTGAAATCAGCCAGCTCATAGATTCTGACTTAGGAATACATGTGGAAGTTTAGGGGACCCAGAAGATGACCAGGCTGCTGCTGAGACAGAGAGGTCCGTGATTACAATGAACACCAGGAGGCTCAATTTGAACAATGGAAATGGTCCATAATAATAATAATAATAATAATAATAATAATCATGGCATTTGTTAAGCGCTTACTATGTGCCAAGCACTGTTCTAAGCACTGGGGTAGATACAAGGTAACCAGGTTGTCCCACGTGGGACTCACACTTTTAATCCCCATTTTGCAGATGAGGTAACTGAAGCACAGAGAAGTTAAGTGACTTGCCCAAGGTCACTCGCTTGACAAGATTAGAACCCACGTCCTCTGATTCCCATGCCCGGGCTCTCTCCACTAAGTCATGCTGCTGCTTCTTTGGGGCAGTCTGCGGCTATCTGCAGCCTTTTGCCAAACTGAAATCCCCAGTCACACCGCTGGTTCCCTTGGGGAGCATATCAGGGCTTACCTGGAAAGGCCTGGAGGTGACTATGGGGATGGGGGAGAGGGCTGGAAGTTCTTTCCAGCCTTACTATCCCCCCTCCCTTAGGTACCCTTCGCTACTGAGGAGCATGAGGAGGGAGCCCCAAAAGAAGAGAAGGGAGGTCTTCCCTGACTATGACCCCCTTCCCTCTTCTCCCACTCCCTGCTGTGTCACCCTGACTTGCTCCCTTTGTTCCTCCCCCCTCCAGGCTCCACAGCACTTATGTACATATCTGTAATTTGTTTATTTATATTAATGTCTGTCTCCCCTCCTTCTAGACTGTAAGCTCATTGCGAGAAGGAAATGTGTCTGTTAAGGAATGTGTCTGTTTATTGTTGTACTCTCCCAAGCGCTTTGCACACAGTAAGCGCTCAAATATGAATGAATGAATGAATGGATGGATGGCCTATTGTAGGAATTATATACTGCTTTTCCCCATAAAATCCCAAGGCATTATCTCAACTGTTTCTTCACATCTCTGAGAAATGTAGGGAAAGGGGCCATTATTTTACAGATAAACCTTAAATGACTTTTCCTGTGTCACAGAGTTAATCTACAAGCGAGGCAAAATGTGGACTTTGGCCTTCCTGATTCCTGATCTAGTGTCTAACCTCTTGACCACAAAGGACAATAATTCTGTGTTAGAAACAGACTCCAAAGCAGACAGATGGTTCATATCAAAAGACAAAAATCACTACAATTACTGCTTTGAAGTTTCGTTAAGAAATATTTCCAGCAAGTCGAGATTGACATATATATACATATATACATATATGTACATACACATATAAAATGACAGACAATAAGAAAGTGATTTTCTTCTTTGTGTTGAATCCATGGAGCAGACAAGGAAAGAGCAGCTTAACCAAACTGTCGATTTCAGTGAAAACTTGTTTGGGCCAGGCAAGAAGCAGCCACAGTCCAAGTTGGAACTGGTGTTTCTGAGCCCTGCTCCAAGGATAAAAACCAAAACCAACCCAGAAAAGCTGTGAGTAAAGTTTTTAAAAGACCCAACTCCTTCCTGTGCCCCTTCACTGCCACTTCTCCTTATATTCCAACAACTGCTCCTGCTTAATCTCTCACTCTGATATTATGTGTACATTGTACCCACGGCCTGGCATTTAATGATAATAATAATAATAATGATGATGGTATTTGTTAAGCACTTACGAGGTGCCAGGCACTGTTCTAAGCACCGGGGTAGATACAAGTTAATTAGGTTGTACACAGTCCCTGTCCCACATAGGGCTCACAGTCTTAATCCCCATTTTACAGGTGAGGGAACTGAAGCACAAAGAAGTTAAGTAACTTGCCCGAGGTCACACAGCAGACAAGTGGCAGAGCTGGGATTAGAACCCATGACCCATGCTCTGTCCACTAGGCCAGGCTGCTTCTCAGGCATTTGTGATTACGATGTATACTACTATACGGTGTGTATCATACCATGTTTTATTTATGTAAAAAAACATAGTAGTTGCATTCTTGACTAACCTCATGTTAGAATAACATTAATGGATAAGGGGTTAAGTGGTTTAAAGATGCCACCATGACTGACATTTTTCCATACAAATTCCCATGACAATTATGTCCACCACTCTTAAAATATATACAGGCTTGCCACCCTCTGTTATTTTACTGAACCAAATACTCTAAAGTTGCAAAAACACAAACACCAAATGCTTACTAAAGTCATATCTTCTCCAAACAGTCTTCACGGTCTAAGCTCTCATTTCCCTTACTCCCTGCTCCCTTCTGCATCACCTATGCATTTGTATGTGTACCCTTTATGTGCTTGATATTCACCCCACCCTCCGCCCCACAAGAGTTATTCCTTTTTAGGTCTGTATCCGGCTCTAACTGTAAGATCCTTTGGGGCAGGAAATGTGTCTACCAACTCAGTTGTTTTCTAGAGTTTCTCAGTACAAGTGTTTAGTACATTTCTCTGCACACAGTAAGCACTTGGTAAATACAGTTGATTGATTGAGCTATATGGAAAAGTAAAGTAAGGCTGAAGCAGAAGCTGGGAAGCGTAGCAGCAACTGGTTTGGGCCAATGGACACACGCACCTATGCAACGACTTAGTCCTACCCTGAATCTACTTCAGCCACCAAACAGATATGTGTTGCGGGAAGAACACTTCCTAATATTTCCACCGTGTTCATTCACTCGATCATATTTATTGAGTGCTTACTGTGTGCAGAGCACTGTACCAAGCGCTTGGGAGAGTACAATATAATAATAAGCAGACACATTCCCTGCTCACAATGACTGTGTTGTATCCAAACTGTGCCATGAAAATATGTGTTGCAGCAGAACTGACTGGAGAAGCAGCATGGCTTGATTGGAAAGAGCACAGGCTTGGGAGTCAGAGGTCATGGGTTCTAATCCCGGCTCCTCCATTTAACAGCTATGTGACTTTGGGCAAGTCACTTAACTTTTCTGTGCCTCAGTTACCTCATAATGGGGATTAAGACTGTGAGCCCCATGTGGGACAACCTGATTACCTTGCATCTCCCCCAGTGCTTAGAACAGTGCTTGGCACATAGTAAGTGCTTAACAAATACCATCATTATTATTATTATTATCATCATCATCATCTATAGTTAGCTATAAAGATACATAGAGGTATATTATGCATCTGTCCTTTTTTTTTTTCCAAAGATGATACTTCTGATGGTAAGATTTTATCAATGTAAATGAATATGCCTGAAAGACAGATATGAAACAAAGATATTCTGTGGCACGGTTTATGCTTGACGATACGTTCCCTACTATGTTAAGGGATTTGTACCATTCAAGACCTACCTCTGACTTCAATTATTATAAAATAATAATAGTGATAATAATAATAATTTAAGCCCATAATAAAGTCTGGAATAGACAGAAGCTAATCAGATCAAGCACAGTCCCTGTCCCACATGAGGTTTACACTACAAGGAGGGAGGGAGAACAGGTACTGAATCCCTATTTTACAGATGAGGAAACTGAGGCACATAGAAATTAAGAGACTTGCCCAAGGTCACCTAGTAGGCAATTGATAGAGTCAGGATCAGAATCAAGGCCTCCTGACTCTCGGGCCTAAGCTCTTTTCACTAGGCCTCACTGTTTCTTGTGATGCCCTGCTTGTCTCTGGGTATTCCCCTCTGTGTGAACTCTCTGCTCAAGGAGAACAATCTTCTCTCCTGTCTGGCCTCTCTCAACCATCCACTGCACTGTTTGGTACCATGTTTCTGTTGGAAGCAGAGCGACCTGAATGGGAAGAGCACAGGCTCGAGAAGGAGAGAACCTGGGTTCCAATCCCAGCTCTGCCACTGGTCTGCTGTGTGACCTTGGGCAAGTCACAACTTCCTTTGTGTCTCAGTTCCCTCATCTGCAAAATGGGGATTCAATACCTTTTATTCCACCTACTTAGACGGTGAGTTCTCTGTGGGTCCTGATTATCTTCCCCCTCTATGCTGTGATTTCCTTGTGGGCAGGGTACATGCCTACCAACTCTGTTATATCGTACTCTAACATAGTAAGTGATCAATAAATACGATTGATTTGTTGCTCAATAGGTATCAAACAGTTATTTCTCCTCTTAATAATAATAATAATAATAATGATGATGGTATTTGTTAAGCGCTTACTATGTGCCAAGCGTTCTAAGCGCTGGGTTAGATACAAAGTAATCAGGTTGTCCACGTGGAGCTCACAGTCTTAATGCCCATTTTACAGATGAGGTAACTGAGGCACAAAGAAGTTAAGTGATTCGCCCAAAGTCACACAGCTGATAAGTGGCAGAGCCGAGATTAGACCCAATAACCTCTGATTCCCAAGCCCATACTCTTGCCACTAAGCCACGCTGCTTCTCTTGGAACTTGGACTTTCAATCAAAATAGTGCTCCCCTATTTTGTTTTATTTTTAAAGGAATTATCATATTTTTGGACCTCCAACAGAACACAAGAACAGAGACCCACACACAAAATTACTCACAACACCACAAGCAGACCCAACATATCAAGGTCCAAAGAAAGGTGAAGATCAGAATAGTCACCGTAAAAAATGCACATATGGCTTGACGTAAGGATGTTAAATCCTAAATTCTGCTGCGTACTTGAATTAACCAAACAGATAATGTTTTTGCTTCCACAAAACTATCCTCCTCAGCCCGTCCTGAATCCTTACACAACCCCCCTGTTCCTTGAACTTTAGCCATTTGAGAGCCCAGCAGCTTCCAGTCTAGCCTTCTGCTTTGGAGGACTCTGGTGTCAATCAATCAATCAGTCACATTTACTGAGCACTTACTGTGTGAGGAGCACTGTACTAAATGCTTGGGAGAGTACAATATAACAGAGTTATAAGACACGTTCCTTGCCCTTAATGAATTTTGAACCAAGAAAGAGGACTTTTGGGGAGATGTAAATAAGCAGGTGGAGGGCTCCATCTGTGACTCTCAGGTGTCATAAAGAGATACATTAAATCTGCTTGACGATGATTGTGTAAATCTGCTAGTTGACGATGAATTATTCACCATAATCTGAATTTCCAAAATGCTTTGACTTCTACAGTCCTATGCCACTTGGAATGTTCCCCCAGAGATTATGAGGCCAGGGGAGCAATTAGGTCCATATTACTACCTCAGCAGGAACATGGGTATTTTGCCATTAAAGATGCAGTGTGGCCGAGTGGCAAAGGCATGGGCCTGGAGTCAAAGGACCTGTGTCCTATTACTGGCTCTTCCACATGTCTGCTGTGTGACCTTGGGCAAGTCACTTAACTTCTCTGTGCCTCAGTTACCTCATCTATAAAATGGGGATTCAATACCTGTTTTTCCCTTCTACTTAGGCTATGAGACCTGTGTGACCTGATTAAACAATGCTTAGAAAAGTACTTGACACGTAGTAAGTGTTTAACATATACCACAGTCATTATTATTATTATTCCCAGAAGGATTTTCAGACTTTTTCAGAGTCAGGATGAGGAAGAGCAGAAATATCTCTGACGCCTCTCTCAAGACATCATCAAATTCCATGAACCTGCTCTGAAAACTGTAGGAGAATTCCTTATGAAGGCACAGACTATTTCTACTAGTAGCAGTCAACTGCCCACTGCAGTGTACACAGCCTTTAACCTGGAATTTTGCAAAAAAGAGAATATTTTGGCTCTTATTTTGTTGCACTTAAAAGGCACCTGAACTGTTAAAAATGACTTTCTGACAGCTCTCTTCTGTCCTATGACTCTTTGAAAGGTTTTTTTTAGGTCTCCACTGCTCTAACTTTTCAAGTCTCATTCACAAAATAAAGACTTCATAGTTCTTGTCACTCTGTAAATAAAATGTGTTCATTCGAGTAAATGTACATGCACAAAGCACAAAGCAAACACAAAAGTTAAAAAAAACTTGTAAAGTGGCCTCTCTTATGCTATATGCCAGAACCATGTAACACTGTGGATCAGAAGATTCAGGTGAGCACTTTCTAGCTAAATCTGGGAATAATTTCTGCACTTCAATCATGCTCGTGGAGAGACAGCGGTTCATACTCAGACAGTTACAGACCTATAAACTCTTTATTTTATGAATGGCGATTGAAAAGTTAGAATTGTGACTAGTCCAGCACCTCTCAGAAATTTATGAGAATGAGGAGAGCTAACAGAAACTCACTTTAAGAATTCAGACGCCTCTGGAATTTCACAGGTTCTAGATGAAAGGAGCCCCTTCGTCATGATGCCTTCAGCATGGCTTTGTGTACTCTGTTTTATCCAGTAGATCCCAACTAATAAAAATATCATTTCACCCCCTCTAGACTTCAAGCTCATTAGGGGCAGGGAACGTGACCACTAATTCTGTTGAACTGTACTTTCCCCAAGCTCTTAGTACAGTGTTCTGCACACAGTAAGAACTCAATAAATACCACTTATTGACTGATTGATGGATAATTTTGAAGGGGTAGAGGGATACTCCCATTTTCCTGGAGCTTTACATTTCAATGAGAGTTTGAGAAGTCACCTTGAAAAGCTGTTTTGGAGGGAACACTTGCATCAGCAAATAGTTACTGAATCTTTTCAGCTCCAAAAATGAGCACCCAAACCATATCTTCATTACTTAGTTTTGTATGAGGACCTCTCTATAGGGTCACATATATACACAGATATTCTGGGCCTCTGAAATTCCTCAGTCAAAATGCTTGGCTCTCCAAGACATCTTGGTGTGTATGTACCTCAGAGACAGCCAAGGGACTGTATAAGAGTTTTGACAAGGCTAATATTAAGCAAGAACAAAACCAAACTACTGGCACCAAATTCCCTCAGCTCTTAAGTAAACTTGTCCCATTAAAAAGTAGTCTCGAAGATATTTTCTCTCTGAAGTGTATAGTAGCTTATAAAAAGCAAAAGCGGTTGCCAAGTTGTAGATGTGTTCAAGTGCTCTTTACCCTCATTAAAAAGCATTCCCTGGCAGCTAAAGACCTCAAGTGTTCCAGTGAACTTGATTTTATAAGAGGGGGTGTTTATAGTGCTGTGCAGTATAGCTGGAAGCCACAGTATGCTGTAGCAGCTCTGTTTTGGGTACGTACCTGAACCCAGAGCCTTATCCTGTAGGTAAAATGAGCTGCAACATCAAGGGAATTCAAATTAAGTGATTTTGGACATTCCCAATGAGGTGAGCTCCACTCAGAGAAAAAAAAAACACCAATAAGAGTGAGTCGACTGGTTTACCATTATCGCGTTTGCCCCCGATGGGTTATTCACTCTGCCGTGGGAGAAGCTATTGTCCATAGATTTTCAGAGCTTCCCGCACTGGTTCTCACAGGAACTCAGTTCTTCTAGGCTGGGTGAGAGACAATGGGATAGCTTCCAAATGGAAGAGGAAGATTGTCCAGAAAGCCCTGCCCTCTTTTTGTCCATTCACCTCAGTGAATTGTTGAATTTGTATGCCAAGTGATTTTCAGGCACATTCCAAGGAAGGTATTATTGCTATTGAGTAGGTGGTTTGTCAATTTCCTTTTCTTTTCAGATCACTCAGATAGGAGATTTATCAGTTGTATCCAAAAGTAAGTTCATCGCTGGTTTCTGTATTACTGACCTTGTTATCTTCTCCGTCTTATTTTAGAAAACATTAATGTGAAGACCTGAGGCATTTTTTTCAGGGGGAGGAGGAAAGAGTGGGAGTAAAATGCCTGAAATGTCATATTCTTCTGGGACTGGGTACTTCAAATGTGTAGGGCCTCAATTTGAACTGAGAAAACTAACTGAAAATAAGAGTTCCCAAGGCCATGTTGGCTGACTGAAATAACAAATAAATTTTCCAACCTTGAACTCCTTCCCTGAAGTAATAGCACGGTCTCCTGGGTCAAATACTGCACTGATATACTGGAGCCCTGAGCCCTAAATCTGCTGTTTCACAAATTCATCCCACTGACATACAGGAATCATGAATTCTAATCCAGTGGAACCACTAACTCTTGGCACCCATCATAAATTATGCATCAGACACCACAGGCTGCCCAATCTCCGTGCTCAAGAGCCGACTTTGGACTCCACTGGTGGAGATGGGGAACTCTGGAGAAATTCTTTGCTAATGAACACTGAATCCCAAAAGTAGGGAGAGGAGGCCAGAAAGACCAGGGGAGACTACTTGGAAAGAGTGGGGGACTGTTCTGAAGCCCACCAGATTATAGTATCTCTCTCCTTTCCTTGTCCCCTGATCAGTAGTCTTCCATCCTGGCTAGAAAAACCGAAAGTCACTAGAAAGCACCCAATGATGCCAATGCTTCCCAATTCATAAAGCTCCATTCTTTCCTCTGTGCCAGGGATTGCAGGGATCCTCTGCCTGCTTCCTTTCACCCAAGCCTATCAACAGTCTTCACTGATAGTCTACTGAGTACAACATCCAATACTAGGTATGTGGAGGATGGATGGATATATGTGTGTGCATGTGCTTCTCATTTTGTTGGAAGATGCTGCTTGAAGGCAATTACACCGCTCCCACGTGACTATATTTGAGAGAATCTCTTGCCTACTGTGCCTTTGAAAATATAAACGGACCCTTTTTCTGTCCCCTTTCCATCTGGGATAAGCATTACCCCCCTTACTAGAGCTGCTTGGACAGCACAGGTGTTGTCAAATGGCAATGAAGAGTGTCTAACAGCAACAGAAAAAAACAAGGATGTTAGCGTTACACAGGACTTTAGGACTAGTTGCCTTGTCTAGCATTACTGGGGAAAATTCATTTGATTTTAGGAATTTCCTAAGAGGCATATATGGAACCCTTGTGAATGGTAGAAATAACAGCGATAATATACTTTCTCCCTCACTTTTTATTTCGAAGTTAGTAAATGACTTTTTTATTCTTCCACTGGGAACAAACCAAAATAGTCTAATTTTCTAAAAAAAAGTTTAGCCTCCTTAAACCCATAGTCCCTTTTCCCTCCAATGCCTGCCAATATGTTGATGCTACCCCAAATGTCCAGTAAATTGCCTGTATTACACTTCATGTCCCTGGCTGACCGCCTGATGAAATATCACTGAACTGATCGGCTTCTTGCTCTTCCAGTCTTGTTGGACCTCCTGCGAAATCAATCTATCAGTGCTTTATTCAATCAATCAATCGTATTTATTGAGTGCTTACTGTGTGCAGAGCACTGTTCTAAGCACTTTGGGGAGTACAACACAACAGAGCTGGTAGATAGATACATGCTGTGCCCACAACAAGCTTACAACCTACAGAAAGCAAATCCATCTTCCTTTCATCTCAGACCAGGGCAACTCAGCTCAATGAAACTAACTAGAAATGCAGTTATGTTAAAAAATATAATCTTTAAGGCAGAAATAATAAAGTTTCTTACCTATTTTACTGTGAAAACAAGAAGATTTCAGCCTATGTAAGGAAAGCGTAACAGCTTCATTAAGGAGCTATAAAAGGACATTCTAATTCCCAGACTGCCAGCATCACGAGTAATAAAGATGGTACATCACTAGGGAATATCATTTTAAAAATGCAAAACATAGGAGTCTAGTCACCCAATTTAATAACCTAACGCATCTCTAGGGCAAAGCATATTGTCCTAAATGAAATGTGATTTCAGCTCTTAGAACAGTGCTCAGCACATAGTAAGCACTTAACAAATAGCATCATTATATTATTAACAATGTAATGATTTACATTACTCATTCATATATTCCACAACTGTAGTTCTCTATTGCACCAAGTCCCACTACAGTTTCTCCAATTATATGCCAAGCAATTCTATTACCAATAGCCGTACTACAGCAAGAAATGGAGCAATCTCTGCAAACTGGACCAAAGGGTAGCATTTCTCTGTGATAAAGTGTGAAAGATTTCCTAATAAGTAGGTCTTGAGATAACGTCCCCACCCCATTTTGAGCACCACATACAGAAAACCAAGCTGGGAAAAAACCTGACATTTTTGGGGTTACAAGTTTTCATGCTTTGCATTCCTTGTTTTGGGGCTAAACACAGTTTGCCCAATATGAGGTTAAGTGTCCAGACATTATATGCTCAGTTTTGACCACTCTACAATCAGGCATATCCAACTCTAAGCATAAAAACATGGACAGTCTCTGGCAGTCCCCAAGAGATTTCACCCATATACATGATGAAAGGCAAATCTTTCAAGGTATTTTATTCCTAGAATACTAAAAGACTATTGCTTAGATTTGTAGAGCATTTTTCTGGTAGGAGAAATACAATATGTGACAATTCAACATAACATGCCTTCTTTCTTGCTCGATTGAAAGCTCTTTGGGGACAAGGATCATGGGTGCTCATTGCGTGTGTATTCTCCTAAGCACTTAGTAGAGTGCTTCTCACACAGTAAGTGCTCAATAAATGATTAAACCAATAACAAATAAGGAGAATATAGTATTGAAAAATAATAATAATAATGTTGGTATTTGTTAAGCTCTTACTATGTGCCAAGCACTGTTCTAAGCACTGGGGGGAAACAAGGTAATCCAGGTTGTTCCACGTGGGGCTCACAGTCTTAATCCCCATTTTACAGATGAGGGAACTGAGGCAGAGAGAAGTGACTTACCCAAAGTCACACAGCTGATAAGTGGCAGAGCCAGGATTAGAACCCATGACCTCTGACTCCCAAACCCGGGCTCTTTCCACTGAGCCACAAATGGGGCCATGCTAGCCTTACTGCCATCCTTGGTTTTTTCATTATAAAATTTTAAATAATTACAAAATTAGAAAACATTGATTGTAATTTCAATGTTATTGAAAATTTGCACAGCATACAACCATGCCTTCCATTCAACAAAGAAAGTGATGATGACAAAGAAAGCTAAGGACAATAATTTCATGGCACCATCGGTCTTTCTAAGGCTTAGTATTTTTTTTTACCATGAATTTCACAGTCTTTTTTTCCTCATCACTCATTCAAACAAAAAAAGTGTCTGCCTGGCATACATGGTCACACCACCCCTGGGGCCAACTCACTTTCATGCCGCTATTGACACACAGGAACACTACCACATGGGTTACTCTGTTGCAGGGTGTGTGCATAATCTCTAGGGAGCAAATTGCAACTGAAAAGAAATATGTATTGTGTCTGTGCTTGACCTGATTTTCTTGTATCTACCCCAGTGCTCACTTAGTACAGTGATTGGCATATCGTAATTGTTTGATGAATACCACAATTATTATTCATTATTATTATTATTTACGGGAACCTTAAAAAAACATGATGGTATTTATTAAGTACATACCAACTATTCGGCTAAACTCTGGTCGCAAAGAGAAGATAATCAGATCAGCTTCCATATGAATCCGCCGAAGGCTCACAGTCTAGAAGGGAGAGAAAGAACCAGTATTTTGTCCCCATTTCAGAAATGAGGTAACCAAGGCTCAGAAAAGTTATGTGACATGCTCGAGGTTACCCATTAGGCAAGTGGTAGAGCAGGACTAGAATCTGGGTCTCTTCTTTCCACCAGGCCAGACTGCCTCCCCAAGGTTTATTTATATTTATTGAGTAGCTATTTATTATTATTTTTATGGCATTTGTTAAGTTCTTTCTATGTGCCAGGCACTGTACTAAATGCTGGAATAAATACAAGCTATTCATAATGGACATAGTCCATGTCCCACGTGAGGCTCACAGACTTAGTCCCCATTTTACAGGTGAGGTAAGTGAGGCACAGAGAAGTTGTGACTTGCCGAAGGTCACAAAGCAGAGAAGTGGCACAGATGGGATTAGAACCCAGATCCTCTGAATCCCAGGCCCATGCTCTTTCCACTAGACCACACTGCTCATTAGGTGGATGGCACTCAAATGGGTACTGTAGTTCTGTTAGACATCTAAACTGGAATTTTCATGCTGTGAGGAGGTCCAACCCAAAATTTTACCTTAATATTATTTGATTCCTATCTGGGCCTGACATTTGAATTTGCCAAGATCAGAGGTAACTCATCAGTAGAGTCAAAGTGGACTAGTCAATCTGCCATTTTTCCCAAATTATCTCTTCTAATTTGTTCATTTTTTTGGTTTCTGCTTTTTTAAAAAAAATTTCTCAGCTAATCCATTGGGTCTCTTAGTTGTTATTTTTCCTTTTGAGGCATCTATTTGACTTTCCCAGTCTTCCACATCATTACATCCCATTAACCTCATCCATGGTAGTTCTATTTCATTACATAACTTACAATTATACATTTCATGAACGTCACCAGGCATGACACATCAAAGGGAGAAGGTAGCTGCCCAGGAAATTCAAAAGGACATGGTTTACTTTAGAAATGCTGTACAAAACCCTACCCCCGATTTCAATCAAACTGTGGTTGACGGCTTTCAGGACTCAAATAAAAGTGTCAGAGCAGAGCCTCTTAAAATTTGGTCTGGATAAAGATTTCCCTAAATCTCCTCTTTTGACTCCCATAGAACAGAAGAAGAAGATGGAGGGAGGGAAAAGCAACTCTTCCACAGTGAAATAAATCATCTAATCTTCTGGTGGATCACAAATTGGTGGACAGTGATATTACACATGCCCCATAATTATGAAGACTCCATTACTTGCCATTGAATGAAAAAGCAAGATGCAAATGACTGATAATCTGGCACCCAAATTGTTAAATTTGGGCCCCTTGCTTTTTTTTCCTTTCTCTCCCTCTGGCACAGGTATCTTCTTCCTCAACAGCCCCCAAAGGAAAGAATACTTTCCCTGAATCATCCTCCCCTGCCTTTCATCCTCCTCAACACCTGCAAAGCACAGCTAGGGAAATCTTTGGAATGTTCTGAGTTTGACCAAGCAGAGGCTGTGGTTTTGTCTTAGCAACCATCAAAGTCCTCCTCTGCCTTTTCTTCCCCTTTGAGAAGCAGCGTGGCTCAGTGGAAAGAGCACGGGCTTTGGAGCCAGAGGTCATGGGTTCAAATCCCAGCTCCGCCAATTGTCAGCTGTGCGACTTTGGGCAAGTCACTTAACTTCTCTGCGCCTCAGTTCCCTCATCTGTAAAAATGGGGATTAAGACTGTGAGCCCCACGTGGGACAACCTGATCACCTTGTATCCTCCCTAGCACTTAGAACAGTGCTCTGCACATCATAAGCACCTAACAAATGCCATCATTATGATTATTCACTGCCCCCACACACAAAATCTAGGCTTAAAGAGAACAGAAACGTGCCCTATTTAAAGAACATCTCATTTCACTCAGACACAAAAATGACAACACAGGTCCAAAGATTTGGAAGTTAGCCAGTATTTCTGGCTTAGAACCCTACCTGCAGGCTACTGTGCAAGGGGACAACCGGGGTTTCAGGAACTTTGAAGTCAGCAGTTTCAGGAGTATCAGGAGTGCCCTCTCCCCAAGCCCTTCAGGTACTTGAATTTCTACTAAACGGTGAATTCACCTAGACTATTCACTGAAGGAAGCAGAGTCCGGCCATTCGAAGTCTTCCCGGCGACCCACGACCCTCAGCCAAAAAAGCACTTACAATTCTGGCAGATTTTCCAGCTTTCATGCACTTGATGGAAACGTTTTGGATGTTCGGCCTTTCCCTTCCCCATTGTCTCCTTGTAAGGAAACGCCAATGAGGGTGAAATCCAAAAACCTGGAATTTAACGTGACACAAAATGATACCCTCTCTGAAAGGAGGCACAGGGGTACTGAGTTACACTTACTCCTCCAAACATGCCAATATGCTGAGCCAAAGCAGCTAAAAATTTGCTCCAGGTCATGGGAAGGTCTGTGAAGAAGCATGCCCTAGTGGACAGAGCATGGGCTTGGGGGTCAGAGGACCTGGATTCTAATCCTGACTCTCCCATTTGCCTGCTGTGTGACGTTGGGCAAGTCACTTCACTTCTCTGTGCTTCAGTTACCTCAGCTGTAAAATGGGGATTAAGATATAGTCCAACCTGATTAGCCTGTATCTACCCCAGCATTTAGTACAGCGCCTGGCACACAGTAAGCACTTTACAAATACTACCGAAAAGGAAAAAAAAAAAAAACCTCAAGAGTTTCTTGTTTTCGGGAGGTGGTCTCCACTGAAAGGAGTTTATTCTAAAAACTTTTTATAATTTTTCCTAAACTTTTCATTTAGGTAATTGATACTTTGGGATTATAATGAACTACCTGTTGATAATTTAATTTATGGAATTGATTGATATAATTGCACTTCTTCCTGTAATATCCTCGTTTTTCCTTCTGCTCTCCCTATTAACAAGGCATTGTGTGTCTGTAACACCAAGATGATTATCAGCTCTTTGAGGAAAGGGAACTTTTCCTTGTTTTCATTGCTAGATCCCAAGTGTTTAATAACAGTGCTTATCACTAAGTTTGGGCTCTATAAATGTCATCGATTGATGAATTTAATGGTTCCACTGTTGGTGAAACTGACAGATTGAAGAAGTATAGAGACACAGTGACTTGTTACCACCCAAAAGTCCAATCTCTCTGCCTTGCTTCCAAAAATTGAATTGAGAAGTTCTTCCCTTGAAATCAAGACTCTATCCAGAATTCTTTAATTTACCTACCAAAGAGATAAGACATTATTGTCCTTTGTAGTCAGTGCTGCTATTGTCATTATTTGAAATTGGACTTTTGAGTGGTAACAAGGCACATCTCCTCCAAGAGGCCTTCCCTGATTAAGCTCTCATTTCCCTTTCTCCCACTCCTTCTGTCACCTTTCTTTGCTCCTTTTATTTGCCCCCTTGACCAGCACCACACTATTTATGCACATATGTGTAATTTATTTATATTATTGTCTATCCCCCTCTTTAAACTATAAGCTCATTGTGGATGGGGAAAATGCCTATCAATTTGGTTATGTTGTACCCTACCAAGCACTTAATACAGAGCTCTACACACAGTAAGCACTCAATAAGTACAATTGATTGATATGTGGGATGATTACTGACTGTCATCTTAATTGTTCATTCATTCATTCAATCGTATTTATTGAGCGCTTACTGTGTGCAGAGCACTGTACTAAGCGCTTGGGAAGCACAAGTTGGCAACGTATAGAGACGGTCCCTACCCAACGGCGGGCTCACAGTCTACAAGGGGGAGACAGAGAACAAAACAAAACATACTAACAAAATAAAATATGTACAAATAAAATAAATAGAGTAATAAATACGTACAAACATATATACATCTATAAAGGTGCTGTGGGGAGGGGAAGGAGGTAAGGCGGGGGGATGGGGAGGAGGGGGAGAGGAAGGAGAGGGCTCAGTCAGACTTAAAGTGAATACCTCTCCTTGAAATTTAAGGACAAATTTATTGGCTGATTTAAATTGTAAAAATAAGTATGGCTTACCTGCTTCAAAAACTGTCAGAACAACTGCATGACTGCTTTAATTTGGAAACAAATTACGTTTGGCACGTCATTAGTACACAATAGATTGCCCTTTTGTATTTTAAATAAAAATGATAAGTTGGCAAGATATTTTGATTACATTAAAAAGCTAACTACTGCACAAAAAATCCTGCATCGTCTGAAGGATTTCAGGGCAAAAAAAAAAAAAAAAGAAAATGACATCCCTTAACAGATAATTATATGTCTGAACAAACTGTTTTACCAATAAAATATTTCAAAAAAATGATCAATGTGTTATATTAATTCATATGCAGGTTCAGTCTATCTAGAATAAAAGCCCTCTGAACTTTCTATTTACTTTTATTTTCCATCTGCCCTTATTTTACCCCTGTCTCATGTGGGTTCTTCTTGAGACCATATGTGAAATGATTTCCAAGGCAGTACAGACAGGTCTTTCACCTTCCTTCTCTACAGCTAGATCCAATTTCCTCAAAAGACTTCACCTCTCTTCTATTCTAGCCTCTACCCTATCCTAGCCCACCAAAACTTCTAGGCTACCTTCAACACCGTGGACTACTCTCTTCTCCTGGAAATACTATCTAACCTGGGTTTTACTGATGTCCTCCGCTTACCTTCCTGGCTACTCCTCAGCCTCTTTCACTGGCTTTTCCCCTGCCTCCCACCCACTATCTGTAGATGTCCCTCAGGCCTCTGTTCCAGGATCTCCTTCCTTTTCAATTTATACCCATTCCCCAGAAAGCTCATCTACTCATCTATTCTAACCAACCCCTCTATGCAGGTGACAGCCAAGTGAGCAAACATTTTGCTCACCTCCACTACAATTTTCCTTTCTTCCTTCCTCTACCTGGATGCCCTGCCAAAGCCTAAAACTCAACATGTGTAAAACTGATCTTCTCACCCATATTCAATCTGTCACTAAATCCGATTGGTTTCTCCTCCACATTTCCAGGATTCCCTTCCTCTCCATCCCAACAGCCATCATGCTAGTCCAAACACTTAGTACTACTATTTGACAACTGATTGAATCGATCTCTTCCACAGATTCTTCTCCCTCCAGTTCAAACTTAACTCTGACAACACCCAAATCATTTTTCCTAAAACATCAGTCCCCCTTCTAAACTGTGAGCCCATTGTTAGAGACTGTCTCTATATGTTGCTGACTTGTACTTCCCAAGCGCTTACTACAGTGCTCTGCACATAGTAAGCGCTCAATAAATACGACTGAATGAATGAATGAGTCTGTACACATCTCCCCACTCTTAAAAAACCTTCAAGAGTTACCCATTCCTCTCTGAACAAGCTGAAACTTCTGTCCCCTGGCTTTAAGGCATTCAAACAGCCCTCTACCCCTATTCACCCACTCTTCTCCCACTAAACCCCAGCTCACACACTCTTTGTTCCACTAAAGCTAACCTACTCACTGTTCCTCGTTCTTCTCCCTCCCATCTGTGGACTCTTTGATCAAGACCTTCCTTCTGCCTGAAACTTCCTCCCAATTCATATCTGTCCGACAATAACTCTAACCCATCTTTAAAGCCCTTCTGAAATCTCATCTCTACCTGGAGGTATTCCCCAATGAATTCCTCCTCTCCCCATTACCAGCAACCCAGCACATTTCTCCAGTCGCACTCATGCATTCACAACCCTATGATTGGCAGCACTTTTCTACCTACTCTATTACTTAGGAGTTCACCCACCTACATATCCCCTCTCCTTCCTATCTGTAAATTACTAGTATCAGCCTCCTGTCCTAAATTGTAAGTTTCTCAAGGGCAGGGATTGTGTCTACTAATTCTACTGTACATTCCCAAGTGCTTAGTAGAAGGCTCGGCACACAGTAGGTGCTCAATAGATATTACTGATTCACTGAATGACTATTGATTCCTGAATTTTCCTACTAGGGGGAGAAAGGAACCCAGACCATTCTAGCTCTTACTCTTCACTTTGCTCAGAGAAAAAGCCCCCAAAATGGCAAAAGGGTCAATGGCCCTTTCCAGGCTGAGACTGGAAGCTTCACTTTGGATTTTCCCCACTAAAATCCCTCTGAAAACTTTTGATTCCTCATAAAGCCAAGTAATGGGGAGAGGTTACACTGGCCTGGGCACTTGGTGCCCAGTGATGCCATATTAATTCTACTGCCTCATAAAATAAGGATCCAGGAGGTGAGGAACTCTCCACCCAAGCATCCTCGGCTTTGTCAACTTCCAGGGAATATCCAGTCACCCAACCTGGGGGCCATAGTCCTTCCCTCCCAAGAAGCTCCCCTTGCCACCAAATGGTGAGGCTGTGCCATTTCAGCATCACACTGGGGGAGGTCTGCCCCAAAAGGGAAACCTGCCCCCTCCAAGCCCCTCCACAAGCAGGCCAAGACAAACATTCTGAGTCCTTTCTGAACCCAACAGACAATATAGGAAAAATCTGGGTATTTTATGGCCTAGGGGTACAACCTTTTAACTGTGTTTTTGTATTGTCATTTCCAAGTCCTTTTTTCTTCTTGAAAATTAATATTTCCTTCAGCACTGGAGTTATTTACTTTGGACTGGCTTGAATGGAAACACAACTCCCTCTGCAGAGGAGGGAGGTATAAAAGAGTTAGATTATGACACCTAGGGGACTTCAGACCTCACTGCAGTGCAGCCCTAATCACTTCTCTGCTTCATTCTCCGCTCTGGGCTGTTCTTGCCTCCCTCTCTTAGCTGTTTAGGCCTAATTTGTTCCCGTTCAGAGCTGGCACTCCGAAAGTCAGGCGTCTTTGGAAGATGGAATAAACAAAATGTACAGTTCCTGCCTTTTTATTAGTATTGTGTTACACACCACTCCGATGTCATCAGAGGAAAACAGTAAGCGTTCTGGCATGAACTTGCCACTCGGTTCCCTCCTCTGAACCGCAACCTAATAAGCTCCCAGCTACAGAAGGCGGCAGTCAATTCCCTCCCAGCGAGGAGTTGCAGCTCCAGAAAATGACCCTCGGTGACAGGATATGAGTGTTCATTCAACGGGATTTTCAATCCCTCAAAACACTAAAAAACACTTAGACGCAGAATTAAAACTGCTACAGAAAGTTCTATGATGAGGATGCAAGAGAGATAAAATTTCAACTATGAATTGGAGGCAAAGGTTTCAATAACTAGTATTCATAAGCAATCATGTTTCCAAAAGGGCTGGATTATGATCAAGGAACACCCAGTATTTCCAAGATATAGCACACAGACACGCACACAGTTTGGTTCACTTAAAATCAATCCTACTGAGCCTTTTTTATTAAGCAAGTGAGATTCATAGCAGACAGTAGGACCTGAAACTAGAATAGCAGAGAAGAAAAATGGCACCCAGTAGATCCCTCTCAAGGTGTTTGATGAGTGAAAATTATTTTAGCTTAGAATTTGTCCCCCTCAAAATGCAGGATCCTCTTCAGAACTCCATTTCACAACATAGCACCCACTGATACAATACTGAACCCACCAATGCAACATAATAATAATTCTGGTATTTTTGAAGTGCTTACTATAAGCGCTAGGCACTGTACTAAGTTCTGGGGTGGATACAAGTAAATCAGGTTGGTCGCAACCCCTGCCCCTTATGGGGCTCACAGGCTCAATCCCCATTTTACAGATGAGGTAACTGAGACCCAGAGAAGTGACGTGACTTGCCCAAGGCCACAAAGCAGACAAGTGGCAGAGCTAGCATTAGAACTCATGACCTTCTGACTCTCAGGCCCGGGCTCTATCCACTATGCCAAGCTGCTCCTCTACATACACTGATGCAACACAACACCCATTGATACAACGCAGCACCCACCGCTACAACACAACACCCACCATAACAATGTAGTGTTATTTAGACAACAAATGACTAGCTCATCCTTTCCCATCCTGGAATTGGCTCAGTTTGGCTTCTCCTCCTCAAGTAAAGTAGTAACTCAAGGCCAGACAGCCCAAGGCTACAGCTCCCAGTCCAACTTCACTATACTGAGGGCTGCTTTTGGAGTGAAAATTCTGAATTCATAAACCTGAGTTTACCAACTCTGCACATGTTTCTGCCTGAGGGCTGGAGTCAGGGGCATCGAAGAGGAGGGCTTGAGCCTCTAGACTCTGTGAAATGAATGAATCTGAGGAAGCCCTAACTAATGAACTGAACTAATGTCAGCTTTTAAAGGTGCTGGACAATAACCTGGGACATCTACTTACCAAGTCAGACCTAATGCAAAGCTGTTTGCTGTCTTCACAATCTTTTCACTGTCGATACCATCCTCTGGCCTCTAGCTTCTGGCCCCTCAATTCCCCCAAACCTCTGGTCATGGTTCCCAAAGGTCACGACTGCTTCCCTCTCTCCATGGTAGAGAGAAAAGGCAGGGCAGGGCCCCCATACACCTCCAAGCACATTGAAGCCCCTCCCTCTCCTGTAATGATCCACCTAAGTCCCACTATTGGTTCCACATGGCTCTACCCCTATTCATTCCCCAAATTACCCCTGAAGGCATATACCATTGACCCTGCTGACTTTTGCCACAGTGAACATTTCTCATCCCATGCCCAGGCTCACCGGGCAGTGTTCAAATGGCACCTATGGAGGGGCTGGGCATTGCACAGCACCTGTATATATGTATATATGTTTGTACATATTTATTACTCTATTTATTTATTTATTTTACTTGTACATATCTATTCTATTTATTTTATTTTGTTAGTATGTTTGGTTTTGATCTCTGTCTCCCCCTTTTAGACTGTGAGCCCACTGTTGGGTAGGGACTGTCTCTATATGTTGCCAATTTGTACTTCCCAAGCACTTAGTACAGTGCTCTGCACATAGTAAGCACTCAATAAATACGATTGATGATGATGATGCAACTGCTATTGCTGAGGGTCTTCTTCCCTCAACAGTGCCTCTGAAGATTACAGGGGCTGGGAGAGACCCTGAGGAAGCTGTCATCTGTCTGCCCCTCCCTCCCCCACTCTCCTTCTCCTCCACAAATACACCTACTCCTCCTACCTCCCCAGAGCGGAGGATTCTGCGGGTCATTTCCCCAGAGATGCTGCAAACTTAGGACAGGTCCTATTTTTAAGCAACATTTATACTGCTGGATTTCTGGAATCATTACCTGGGATCTAGAGGCCACCAGAAACTGCCTGAGCTCCTTCCCCAGCCCATCTAAGTGCAATCCATCATATCGAATATTTGGGGCATTATAATAGAACCAAAACAGCTATAGCCTGCCCTCAGGAAGCTTACAATCTGACAGGAGATAGACAATAATTGCTTAAAAATGTGGGAGCCAAAGAAAGAACAAGGATATAAAAAGTATTAATACCAAAGTGGCGTGACTATTCTATTTATTTTGTTAATAATGTGCATCTAGTTTTACTTCTATTTATTCTGATGACTTGACACCTGTCCACATGTTTTGTTTTGTTGTCTGTCTCCCCCTTCTAGACAGTGAGCCTGTTTTGGGGTATGGACCATCTCTATATGTTGCCAACTTGTACTTCCCAAGCGCTTAGTACAGTGCTCTGCACACAGTAAGCACTCAATAAATACGATTGAATGAATGAATAACTTTATGTAAGGTGTTCTCTATGTGGTTATTTGTCCAAAGTCACTGAAAAGAATAAAGGTATTCTCTTCTTTTCTACCCTGGGTCTCCTCATACTACACAATCAGTCAATCAATGGCATTTATTGAGCACTTACTATGTGCAGAGCATATACTAAGCACTTGGGAGAGAACAATACAACAAACCACAAATGTGATTGTTTTTTCCCCTTGGAGGAAACAACAAGATCACTTGTTTCCATTATTTTTACAACCAGTTGGCTTTATAAGGTGTAATTTGCAGTTGGGGATATGGGGACAGGTGAGTAATTTACAGTTGGGGATATGCGGACAGGTGATTCTTGTGAATTTAATCCTCCATGAGGGTTCATGGCAGGGTTGCCTATACGGGGTTCACTGGTTATGCACCCGACAGGTTGAAATAGATGTAGAGGGATCACCTGTCCATTGCTCACCTCCAATCTGAATCATGGGTCAGGACCTTTAATCAATCCAATCAGTAGTATTTTTGGAGCACTTGGGGGCTTTTTGTTGTTGTTGTTATTTTTTTTTTCGGCGGGGGGAGGGGGCAGTATATGTTAAGCACCATGGGCCAGATATTGTACTATTTGCTGGGATAGATATAAGCTAATCAGGTTGGACACAGTCCATGTCCCACATGGGGCTCACAGTCTCAATCTCCATTTTACAGATGAGGTAACTGAGGCACAGAGAAATTAAGTGGCTTACCCAAGGTCACCCAGCAGACAAGCGACAGAGCCGAGATTAATACCCATGTCCTTCTGACTACCAGGCATGATCTATCCACTAGACCACACTGCTTTCCAGTTTGTGCAGACACTGTACTAAGCACTTAGAAGAATGTCATAGAATTAGTAGACTTGATTCCTGCCATTCTTCAGGAAACACCCTTTACCTAAACCCCAGGACACAAATCCAGTCTGCCATCAGTAGTATTGACTGTTATCTCCTGGCTGCTATCTTCCAACTCTGTTGTATCCTATTCTCCCAAGAACTTACAATGCTCTGCATACAGTAGGTGCTTAGTAAATACCATTGATTGATTGCTGCTAAACAGATACTGGGTATATGTGTAGTGGTCTCCCACTCCTGGCACAAAGAAGCCTCCCTCATCCTCCTCCTTTAAAAAAAGAAAAAAAAAAAAAACACCCTTGCTACCACCACACCGCTTTGCCACATTCTACCGTCCTTTTAAATAAGGGAAACATTTACCAGCCATAGTGATTTCTTCTGCCCCATAACTCTTACTCTTGAAGGCCCACTGTCAATAAAATAAATGAAAGAATACTTCCTCAGCATTCAAGTGCTCGTCATCAGCAACAAGCAGGTGGGTACCCATTTCCAAGATTATTCTAATTTCCCCAGTGGACAGTACAGACTGATCCTGGTCTTAGTGAGTATCATCTTAATTTTACTAATAATAATAATAGCTCTTAACATGTGCCAAACTATGTATTGAACACTGGGATCGACACAAGATCATCAGATTGGGCACAGTCCTTGTTCCAAATAGGGCTCACAGTCTAAGGGGGAGGGAGAACAATTATTTAATCCCCATTTTACAGATAAGGAAACTGAGGCACAGGGATGTTAAGTGACTCGATCCAAGGTCACAAAGCAAGTGGCGGAATGCATATTGGAACCCAGGTCTCACAGCAACAACAATAATAATAATTACTAATATGGCATTTTTTAAGCACTTACTATGTGCCACGCATTGTACTAAGCACTGGGGTGGATATGAACAAATCAGATCAGAAACAGTCCTTGCCCCACATGGGGCTCACAGTCTTAATCCCCATTTTACAAATGAGGTAACAGGCACAAAGAAGTAAAGCAACTGCCCAAGGTAACTGCAAGTTGTATTACAACTGGCAATACAGCATGCATCTGATTCGATTTATAGATATTCACACATACATTAAAAAACTTCCCAGACCCAGGAACCAAAAGCCTATAGTCACAGATGGTAGGCACGACCAGGTTGCGGACAACAGCACAACCTGAGTTCCCAAACAACAGCCATAAATAAAGCAATAACAGAAAGGCCTAACACTGAGATGGGAGAGGAAAATCTGGAGTCTTCCCAGATTTCCCAGTTCAGTGGACTTCCTCACAGTTCTTAGAGGGGAGCACAGCAGCTTTAAAGAGAGGGTGAGTAAAGGAGAGAATCAAGAGACCAGAGACAAACACAGGAGCAATTCTTATGAATTAGAACCATCACTAATTGGAATCAGCAATGCTGACTGAGATTGGAAAGCTTTTAGGTAAATTGAGGATGACTGTTAATCCCCTACACCCTTGGTTTCTCACAGTCTGTGGTTTTGTTCCATTGCTGACCCTAATGTACTAAAACAGAAGCTACATTGCCAAAGAAATGCAACTCTTTGGCATCATCCATTATTGGTTTCTCAGAATTACTCTGTCTCCTTCCAAACAAACCTCAGGGGAGTGACAATTCCAAAACTTAGTTCATGTGGGAAAGACAAAATGATTTTGGCAGTCCTCTGTTTAAAAAGAAAAACCCAAAACACAGACAACCCCTATCCTAATTTCCCCTCCCCCATGGCAAAAAGAAAATTTACAACATAAGGTTTCTTGGTGCCAACTCCAGGTTACCGAAATTCAGTTGAATGATGGTGATTATCAGCATTGCACAATGTAGAGTTCTGGAGAAACCCTGCCTTATTGGGACTGAATGTTTGGAGACATGGCTTTAAATATCCCTTTGTCTCCATCTGACAGAACTGGCACCATCAGGCTCACAGAAGAGCCATCTATAACTGGACTTATTTCTTTCCATGGTTAGAAGAAGCTTCGGTTGCAACTAGAACAAAAATCCTTCCAAATGGGAAGATAAAACACCTCCTAATAGAAAAAAGAGGAACAAAAATAACTGTCCTGGGGAAAGGAAAATCCAGCTTACTAGATGGTTTTAAGCCATTATTCCAATTTGTGGCCCAATCAAAACTTCATCACTTTTGAGGTTACCAAATAAGCCCAACTTGGCACATTCCCATCCTGCCTCTTCCTTCTTTGTTCTTTCCCGACTCCCAAGAGACAGCATTCCAGACTAGCAATGGGTTGTTGGGCAACCGGTAAGGGGCTTAAAGTGGAATTCAGACAATGTGCCTGGAAAACTGCAACATTCTAACACCAAAGAACAGGGTAGGGGGGTGAAGGAAGGAGGAGGAGAAGTCAGAAATGAAAGAGGGAACCGGGGAAAGGCACAGGACTTCGTGAAGGCTGGATATTCTTTTTTTTCCTAAATCCCATCCCAGCAGCAAGAAAAAAAATCTTATGTTACAGGTGACCCTTAATTGATTTGCAGTTGTGACACGGCACACCTTGAGGGACCAGAGACTCCAATTCAAGGGGTCTGGGGCCTTCTGTGTTTAAATATTTTTGTGGTATTTGTTAAGCACTTACTATGTGCCAGGCACTCTACTAAGCATGAAGTAGCTACAAGATAATCAAGTTGGACACAGTCCACTTCCCAAATGGAGAATCAGTGTCTTAACCCCCATTTTACAGATGAGGTAACGGGCCCAGAGAAGTGAAGTGACTTGCCCAAGATCACACAGCAGAAAACAAGAATCATGGCCCTAATTTCAGATTTACTTGAATGATAGGAGTTCCAGATGCAGTTGAAACCCATCCCTCACTCCCCAGCTTCCCAGCATTCGCTCCCACACGTAAAGTAGTGTAAAAGAAGAGAGCTTCCTCCTATGCCGTTTTGAAACCCATTAGTCAGATGGGTGCTGGCATGCGCCAGTTTGCTGCAGACCCAGAGAAGAAATCCTCGTGCAATAAGATGAAGGTTGATAAATGGCAAACCTCAAACCGTTGACCAACTTCTGCATTCTCTAAAAATATATTTACCAACAGGTATCCATAGAAGCAGCATTGCCTAGTAGACAGAGGATGTGCCTGGGAGTCAGAGGGACCTGGGTTCTAATCCCGGCTCTGCCATTTGTCTGTTGTGTAACTTTGGGCAAGTCACTTCAGAAGCAGCGTGGCTCAGTGAAAAGAGTGCGGGCTTTGGAGTCAGAGATCATGGGCTCAAATCCCCGCTCTGCCAGTTGTCAGCTGTGTGACTTTGGGCAAGTCACTTAACTTCTCTGGGCCTCAGTTACCCCACCTGTAAAATGGGGATTAAGACTGTAAACCCGCCGTGGGACAACCTGATCACCTTGTAATCTCCCCAGAGTTTAGAACAGTGCTTGGCACATAGTAGGCACTTAATAAATGCCGTCATTATTATTGTTATTATTCTCTGTGCCTCGGTTACTTCATCTGTAAAATAGGGATTAATTAAACAGTTTAATTAATTAGAAAATTAATTCTTCTAAATTAATTAAAATTAACACCTAAAAATCACACCATCTAATTTAATTAATTAATTAATTTAATGAATTAAACGGTCATAGGACTGTGAGCCCTATGTGAGACAGGGACCATGTCCAACCTGATTATCTTGTATGTACCCAGTGCTTAGTATGGTGCCTAGCATATAGTAAGCAATTAACAAATACCGCAATTGTTACAATTATTAGAACTGCTAAGGGAGCCCTATGAGGAGGAAAGATAAACTTCCTGAGGGGTCACTAGACTGTAAGCGCTTTGACTGTGGCCTTGTAGAACCAACACAAGTCTGGGAGTCGGAGGACTTGGGTTCTAACCCCAGCTCCACCACTTAATTGTGGAATTTGTTTAGTGCTTACTAGGTGCCAAGCCCAGGGTAGATACAAGATAATCAGGTTTGATACTGTCATTCATTTCATTCATTCGATCATATTTATCAAGCGCTTACTGTGTGCAGAGCCCTGTACTAAGCGCTTGAAAAGTGCAATTTGGCAACGGATAGAGACAGTCCCTTCCCAACAATGGGCTCACAGTCTAGAGGGGGGAGACAGATAACAAAACAAAACAAGTAGACAGGTGTCAATACCATCAAAATAGATAAACAGAATTATAGATTTATACACATTAGTAATAAAATAGAGTAATAAACATGTACAAATATATACACATGCTGTGGGGAGGGGAAGGGCAGGGGGAGGGAGGGAGTGGGGGTGGTGGAGAGGGGAGGAGGAGCAGAGGAAAAGGGGGGGCTCCATCTGGGAAGACCTCCCGGAGGAGGTGAGCTCTCAATAGGGCTTTGAAGGGGGGAAGAGAACTAGTTTGGCAGATTATGGAGGGAAGGCATTCCAGGCCAGGGGAAGGACGCGGGCCGGGGTAGATGGTGGGACAGGTGAGAATGAGGCACAGTGAAGAGATTAATGGCAGAGGAGTGGAGGGTGCGGGCTGGGCTGTAGAAGGAGAGAAGGAAGATGAGGTAGGAAGGGGTGAGGTGATGGAGAATGTTGGAGCCAATAGTGAGGAGTTTTGGCTTGATTCATAGGTTGACAGGCAACCACTGGAGAATTTTGAGGAGGGGAGTGACATGCCCAGAATGTTTCTGTAGAAAGATAATCCGGGCAGCAGAGTGAAGTATAGACTGAAGGTGGGAGAGGCAGGAGGATGGGAGATCAGAAAGGAGGCTGATGCAGTAATCCAGTCGGGACAGGATGAGATACTGAACCAAAAAGGTGGCAGTTGGGATGGAATCCTTGCCCAACATGGGGTTCACAGTGTAAGGAGTAGGGAGAACAGGTACTTGCACTCTCATTTTACAGATGAAGAAACTAAGGCCCAGAGAAGTTAAGTGACTTGCCCAAGGTCACACAGCAGGCAAGTGGCAGAGCCAGGATCAGAACCAGGCCCTTTGATTCCCAGGCCCATGATCTTACCACTAGGCCATGCGGCTTCATCATTTGCCTGCTGTGTAACTTTGGACACGTGACTTTGGACTCTGTGTGACTTTGGACTGTGAGTCCCATATGGGACAGGGACTGTGTCCAGCCAGGCTACCTTCTAAGTCCTTAGCATATAGTAAATGCTTAAAAACTACCACAGTTAATATTACTATTATTAGTAGTGGTATTATTATGAAGGCAGGAATCCTGTCTACCAACTGCAATGTTCTCTTTCAAATCCTAAATACGTTGCTCTGCACAAAGTGTTAATGAATACACTGACAGAGTGCAGAGAGTGAGATCCAGAGAGTGAGAGACATTTGCCCCACCAAAAGGTTTTAGAGATGACACAGATTTTATTACTTTAAAAAAGAAAATGGAAATGCATATTTCTGCAAACTGACTCAGATCAAACACATTTGATGAGGTTCATTTCTGAGCTGTAATTGTTCTTAATGCATGACTGCAATCTGTCCCAAATTTCCTTTTTCAAGGGAGAGATCAAATGTCCATTTCCCTGAATATGAGATGATTTCCTTGAATATTTGAACCTCTCTTCCCGATCTTCTTTAATTCTGACCCACTCTAACTACTTCTACCTCTGTTTACTTCTTGACAATTTTTCAATTTCTGAAATGCAGCCCCATGGATTTCAAGGTCTCCAAGTGTTTGTATAGCACTTCAAAAAATCACACCATCTAAAAGAAATCTGCCGTCACCCTGTTGGGTTCTCAAAAACAAATGAAAAAAAAAAATCACATCTAGTGGGTCCTTCTGCTCTAATGATCTGGGGACATCAGAGGCTACTCAGTATACCCTCCTAATAGCAAACACCCTGGATTTTTTCTAGGTCAGGAGGAGATAAAAAACCACAATCTCTCTAGAGATTGTAACTAGGAGCTAATTTCAGGATACAAGAAAGGACACGAAAGAGAACCAGATCACCCTGCACTTGATACATTTTCACTGTGCTGGTACTACAGCAGATACAGTGTTCTAAAAGGCCATTTAGCTTACACCTTTCAGAGGAAGGATGCTGCCTGTACACTAGCCAAAGCTTCTGGTCAGACTTTAATTATCCTTCTAAAGGGGTTTAAAAGGTCTGAGTTATTGACAGGCAGTAAAGCCTATATTAATCTAAATGGCATACTAGCCATAGCCACTCTGATTAACTATAAGAGTAACCCATGATTAGGGCTTCTCAAGGCTAGAGAAATTACAATTTCCTCAGCTGTCAGAGCTAGGATAAATCCTCTCCAGATGTTGCCCCAAGCCAGCCCGGTCACCTTCCTGGTAATGCTGATTCTATTCCATTTAATCCATTTGCTGGGTACTCAGCAAGTCCTGAAATAACGCCCCGAAGACCAGAAGAAAACAAAAAGGGGCTGCAATTCAGATTTGATCTTGGATTTCAAGTCACTATAGGCCACAGAACAGAAACGCTGACCCCCCTCCATGCTCCAATTAAGGGGGACTCAGAACCACTCTCCATAGCAGAATTCCCAGACTCCTGCACAGAAGAAGCTGTAGAGGGTAATTTATACCCTCGCTTGTTTGGTTTCCTTCTAACTGAGCCAGGATGGGAAGAAAACCCACCTGCCTACTCACCAAGTAAAGGTCAGACCTGTTTTCCAGCTGAAAAGACAAGAATATCTTGGCAAAAATCCAAGGAAAGAAGTGGCGACAGGAGATTGTGACCAGGACTGAGCAGCCATTCAAGGAGAAAAAAAGGAACAATGAAGCCGAGGTAGAACATGAGAACATTACATCTATCATTCGAGGGCATCAGTGATGGGTCAACTATCATATCATATTGGTCCAGACAGAAGACTTGAAGGAATTGATTGCGGGGCTAATGGTTGTTGGTAACCTTTTTGCTGCTGTCTGAACTCTAAGGGATTGGGTTTAATTTCTGCCTATATTACTCCACTCTATTGATTTCTATTATTGTCAAGGTCAAGCACGACCTAAGACTTCTCCGTGCCTCTTTATCTTTGACAATGGCTGGATTCCTCTCCTGTCACTCCCGAAGGGTTAGAGCAATCTCATTTTTACTTGGAACCACAATACATGAGAATTTACAAAGCATAAGATCTATCAGAAAGATGGGTGTTCCTCATGCTCTCCGCCATGCAGCTGGGTAGGGACATCATTAATAAGCATGCATACGTAGTCCTTGACCCTAAAGCTAAATATGGCCCGGTCCAGCCTGGTAGGACAAGGCTAAAAGTAGTGAACTGGGGAGGATACTAAAATGGCAAACCTGGTCTTGACTCCCTTTTTGGAAGTATGTGCCAATTCTCCTCTTTCTTTTTTTAATGGTACTTATTGAAAATATGATTATTTGTATTATGCTTAAGGGCTTACTGTGTGTCAAGCATTGTCCTAAGCACTGGGGTAGATACAACTCAATCAGATTGGACGCAGTTCCTGTCGAACCTGGGGCTTACAGTCTAAGTAGGATGGAGTAGGGTCTAATCCCCATTTTACAAATGAGGTAACAGTCACAGAGAAGCTAAGTAATAATAATAATAATAATTGTGATGTTTGTTAAGGACTTACTATATGTCAGGCACTGTACTAAACACTGGGTTAGATACAAGTTTGTCAGGTTGGACACAGTCCCGTCTAGGGCTCACAGTCTCTATCCCCATTTTCCAGATGAGGTAACTGAGACACAGAGAAGTGAACTAACTTGTCCAAGGTCACCCAGCAGACAAGTGACAGATGTAGGATTAGAACCCATGACCTTCTGACTCCCAAGCCAGTGCTCTATCCACTACGCCATGCTGCTTCTACTTGACTTGTCCAAGGTCTACTTGTCCAAGGTTACATAACATTTACTGTGGGGTAGGCACAATACTGAGCACTGGGATAGATACAGGGTAATAGAGTTGGACACAATGTCTCTCCCACGTAGGACTCACAGTCTTAAACACCATTTCACAGATGAGGTAACTGAGGCACAGAGAAGTTAAGTGACTTGCCCAAAGTCAAAAAGCAGACAAGTGGTGGAACCAGGATTAGAACCCAGGTGCCCTGACTCCCAAATCTGTGCTCTTTCCATTAGACCACACTATTCCTCTGTTCCCTCTATTCTGTTCCTCTGTTCTGTTCCCTCTCTTCCTCTGTTAGAAGCAGTGTGGCTCAGTGGAAAGAGCCTGGGCTTTGGAGTCAGAGGTCATGGGTTCAAATCCCGGCTCTCTCACTTGTCAGCTGTGTGACTTTGGGCAAGTCACTTAAATTCTCTGTGCCTCAGTTACCTCATCTGTAAAATGGGGATTAATCAAATCAATCAATCGTATTTATTGAGCACTTACTGTGTGCAGAGCACCGTACTAAGCGCTTGGGAAGTCCAAGTTGGCAACATATAGAGACAGTCCCTACCCAACAGTGGACTCACAGTCTATAAGGGGGAGACAGAGAACAAAACCAAACATACTAACAAAATAAAATAAATAGAACAAATATGTACAAATAAAATAAAATAGAGTAATAAATATGTACAAACATATATACATATATACAGGTGCTGTGGGGAGCCCCCCGTGGGACAACCTGATCACCTTGTAGCCTCCCCAGCGCTTACAACAGTGTTTTGCACATAGTAAGTGCTTAATAAATGCCATTATTATTATTATTATTATTATTATTATTATTCCCCTTGCTCTTTCTGCACCCCATGGTTTACCTTTCTTTTCCTGATGGTCATAAGTGAAGAGCAAAACCCAAAAATATCTGATTGTTCATTTCCCAGAACGAGCCAGCTTCTAAGGTCTGTGGTCTTTTCTGAGGACTGGTCTCAGAGTTGCCACCACGAGCCTCCTTCATAACTCACTGATTTCTAGAGAGGTTTCCCAGCCTAGTATTCTAAGAAAAAGACCATGACTATCATATCCAAGAAATAATTAACCTTAGTTGGAGGTGGGAGAGTGGGACCTGAATTTGAGAAGAAAGTGGGAAGATAACCAATCCAAGTTGTCTGCCAGGAATCCAAAGAACAGCCACTTCAACTGCTCGATGCAATTTGATCTAAATTTAACCAATAATCCCCTAAAATATACAAAGAACCCAAGTCCTCTGACTCCTAGGCCTATTGCCCTTTCCACTATTTGGGCATTAGCCATCAGTGTTAATTTGTATTAGAAACTATTTTTACTGTGTTTACTAATTACACGATCATAGAATTTTTGGAGTAAATCATACAGTTACACTGTTTGGTAGAAAATCAATTTTTGCTTGAATCAGAACAGGGGAACAAAACATCATTAATATAATATTAGTGAGGACTTATTAAGCACCTAATGTATGCAAAGAACTATTCAAAGTACCTGCAAGGCATCTCACAATCTAGTAGCAATTCCATAGCAATAACAACCTGTTCTGCAGCAGTTCTTCCTTACATTTTTGAGCCTAACGAAATGTGCTGTAATTAAATCAAATTATTGGTCTCCTAAGGCCCACAAAGATTCTGTGAAATCTTTTCAAACAGGCTTTGCCCCATACTGGATCAGTCATTATTTTGTAGCGAGGCAACACCACATCTTGATCCAGGGCAAAAAAGTTCTTTCGGTTTCATCTGAACAACAAACTAAGTGGTCATTAGAACTGATCAGGCCCCATTAGAACTGGTCAGACCTCTCTGTATGTGACTCCTTAGCATTAACTTCAGGTGCAGTATCTAAAGCTCTGACTTGTACTGTGCTTCTTGGACACTTTTCTCCATTTCTTTACCAGGTAGTTATGATTTGTATTAAGGGTTTGCTTTCTGTCAAGCACTGTGCTAAGCACTGGAGTAAATGCAAGATAATCAGATTAGAATTCCACATAGGGATCTCAATCAAAAAGAGTAGGCATTTCATCCTGATATTAAAGATGCAGAAACTAAAGCCTTTTTTTAATGGTATCTATTAAGCGCCAGACACTGTACTAAGCACTCAAGTAGATCAATCAATCATATTTATTGAGCATTTGCACTTGCAAGAGTCTAACACAAGAATATAACAGACACATTCCCCACCCCCAGTAAGCTTACAATCTATAGGGGGAACAGACATTAACCTAAATAAATAAATTGCTGATATATAATATGTTTTGTGGGGCTAGGGGTGGTAGTGAGTAAAGGGAGCAAGTCAGAGCAATGCAGAAGGGAGTGGGAAATTGGTAAAGAGGGCTTAGTCAGGGATGTCCTTTTGAAAGAGATATGCCTTCAATACGGCTTTATAGGTGGAGAGGGTAATTGTCAGTCAGATTTGAGGAGGGAGGGTGTTCCAGACCAGAGGCAGGATGTTGGTGAGAGGTCAGCAGCAAGATAGATGATGATGATGATGGCATTTCTTAAGCGCTTACTGTGTGCAAAGCACTGTTCTAAGAGCTGGGGTAGGGTGTCCCAAATAGGGCTCACAGACTTCATCCCCATTTTACAGATGAGGGAACTGAGAAAAACAGAAGTTAACTGACTTGCCCAAAGTCACACAGCTGACAAGTGGCAGAAACAGGATTAGAAGCCACAACCTCTGACTCCCAAGCCCAAGCTCTTTCCACTAAGCCACACTGCTTGAGCTACAATGAGTAGATTGGCATTAAAGGAGCAAAGTGTGTGGGCTGGGTTGTAGTAGGAGAGTAGCAAGGTTAGGTAGGAGGGGGCAAGGTGACTGAGTGTTTTAAAGACTGTAGTAAGGAGTTTCTCTCTGATGCAGAGGTGGATGGGCAACCACTGAAGGTACTGGAAGAATGGGGAAACATGGACTGAACGTTATTGTAGAAAAATGGAAAATCGTCCAGATAGCAGAGTGCAATATGGACTCGAGTGGGTAGAGACAGGAGGCAGAGAGGTCTTTAAGAAGGCTGATGCAAAAAACAAGGTAAGTTCTTGTATTAGTGCGGTTGCAGTTTGTATGGAGAGGAAAGGGAAGACACAGTGAATGTCTGTATTCACAAGATACAGTGAATGTTGAATCAACAGGATTTGGTGACAGGTTGAATATGTGGGTTGAACAAGAGAGGATAACATCAGGGTTATGGCCTTGTGAGAAGGAAGGATGGTGGTGCTATCTACAGTGATGAGAAAGTCAGGAGGAGGACAAGGTTTGGGTGGGAAGATAAGGAGTTCTGTTTTAGGCATGTTAAGTTTGAGGTGAGGGCCAGACATCCAAGTAAAGGTGTCTTGAAGGCAAGGGGAAATGCGAGACTGCAGAGAGGGAGAGAGATTAGGGCTGGAGATGTAGATTTGGGAATCATAATAATAATAATAATGACATTTGTTAAACACTTACTATGTGCAAAGCACTGTTCTAAGCACTGGGGAGGTTACAAGGTGATCAGGTTGTCCCATGGGGGGCCCACAGTCTTCATCCCCATTTTACAGATGAGGGAACTGAGGCACAGAGAAGTTAAGTGACTGGCCCAAAGCCACACAGCTGACAAGAAGCGGAGCTGGGATTTGAACCCATGACCTCTGACACCAAAGCCTGTGCTCTTTTCACTGAGCCACGTTGCTTCTCATCTGCACAGAAGTGGTAGTTGAAGCCATGGGAGTGAATGAGTTCTCCAAGGTAGTGGGTTTAAATGGAGAATAGAAGGGGACCCAGAACTGAACCCGAAGGACATTCAGTTAGGGGGTGGGAGGCAGAGGAGGAGTCCATGAAAGAGATTGAGAATGAATGCCCAGAGAGGTAGGAGGAGAGCCAAGAGAGGATAATGTCAGTGAAGCTGAGGTTGGACAATGTTTCCAGAAGAAGGGAGCGTTTGACAGTGTCAGAGGCAGCTGAGAGGTCGCGGAAGATTAAGATGGAGTAGAGGCTGCTGAATTTGGCAAGAAGGAGATCATTTGTGACCTCTGAGGGGGCAGTTTCTGTACAGTGAAGGGGATGGAAACCAAATTGGAGGCAGTCAAGGAGAGAATTGGAGGAGGGGAACTTGAGACAGTGGGTGTAGACAACTTGTCCAAGGAGTTTGTTAGACAAATGGTGAAAGAGAGATGGGGAGATATCTGGAGGGAGCTGTAGGGTCCAGGGAGGTTATTTTAGGATGGAGAGACATGAACATGTTTGAAACCAGTGGGGAAGAAACCACTGAAGAGTGAACAGTTGAAGAGAGCTGGCAAGTGGTTTGTTTTGGTGTGAAGTGATAGGGGCAAATGCACAGGTGGAGGTGGTGGATTTTGTGAGAAGGCAAGAGATCTCCTTTTGAGATACTGCTGAGAAAGACTAGATTGTTGAAGAAGGGGCAGAAAGAGGGAGGGACTGGAGAGGAGCAGGGGAGATCTTAGGGAGATAACGCCTAATCATTTCAATTTTTGCAATAAAGTAGATAGGCAGGTCATTGGGGTGAGGGATGGGGGAGGCAGGAGGACAGGGGGTTTGAGGAGGGAGTTAAATGCCTGGAACAGCTGGTAACGGCAATGGGTATAGGTGTCAATAATGATGGAGAAATAATTTTGCTGGGAAGAGGAGAGGGCAGAGTTATAGCACTCAGTGATGAACTTGTGATGGATGACGTTGGCCTGATATCTAGATTTCCACCAGCAGCACTCTGTGGCACATGCACAGGAGTGAAGGGAGTGGATATAAGTAATCCGGTTGGATCCAATCCATGTCCCACATGGGGCTCACAGCTTTAATTCCCATTTTACAGATGAGGCAACGGAGGCCCAGAAAAGACATGCGACTTACCCAAGGTCACACAATAGGCTGGTAGTAGAGTTGGGATTAGAACCCAGGTCCTCTGATTCCCAGGCCCATGCTCTTTCCTCTAGGCCATGTTGTTTCTCCATAAGCTTCTCAAAGTCTTCATTTGACTCTCTTCTGGTTTCAAATTCCCTTGACTATGTTGCCACTCTAAATATTTCCAGACAATCTGTGCACCCTAAAGTATTTTCCTACATATAGCTATCTCTCTATCATTCAATCTGCTATTTTGCTGTTATAAGAACCAATTTCATCATTCATGTAAAATGGAATTTCCCCTTTGAAACTGCCCTTTTGAAAGCGGAGGAGAAAGCATTTAAATCTGAAATGCTAAAAATAGCCTGACAGGTAAACAAAAAAATAAAATCAATCGTGCCTTAAAAGTCCGAATTTGTTTTAATTGTTCCTTTGGAGAATTACAGTCTCCCAGAGAGCTGCAATTCAACAAATTCCTCTAGTAATATTATACTGGATAGAGGGAAACTGAAGAAAATAAATATTTTTCTTGAGAAACACAACCCACAAGCTTTCATTTCAGAGTTTATTTAATGTAAACTTAGTTGGTGAGTGCCATGAAACATAAAAGTGTCATTCCCTAGAGTATGACAGTAAGTGGAGGGAAAACATTTCTGGTTATCTGGAACAGCTGGATTGCCAGACTCCAAGGAAATTCAACAGAAAGCAAGGTTCATTGCAAGTCTATCTGGTATTTCCTCTTGGGGCATTAAAATAATAATTGTAATGCCCTGTACATCTATAACATTTCTCACCCAAGAATCTCAGAACACTTCACAAACATTAAACTATTCATTTTGCACAATATCCCATGAGATTAACAGACATAGATCATTATCCCCCTTTCACAAAGGAAGGAGTTTAAACAGAAAACAGAACTAAGTAACTTCTCCCCTGGAGTCATACTCTTGAGACAAATTCTCTATAAAGTGAATGTTCTGAATAATTCAGATAAGGATGTTTTCGAAGAAAGGAGTTACCACAAGTACCCAGAGGATCTTTTAGCTTGGGAGAGCAGGCCTCAAAGTCATAGCTAATTCTGGGAAAAACAATGAAGTTCTTTTGAATTCCCATAACATAGAGCCAAATCGGGAACTGGAGTGGAATTTGGGAAGAAAGTGAAGTCAAGAAATATAGGGTTAGGGAATCACCTAAGGTCACTGAATAGTAAGTTCTCTTGAGGGCAGGGATCTTGTCTTACAACAGTATTGTACTGTAACCTCCCAAGCTGCACCTGGTAAGGACTCAATAAATACCATTCCTTGAGTATTCCTTTTCCTTGACTGGAAAGGGAATATCCATTGTAGGGGTGGAGAAAAGAACCATGAGTCTGAGAGAATTAGGTTAAAGCTGTATTGACTATAAGATATAAGATTAAAACTCTATGCTAAAAAGTAAAGGGAGATGGGCAGCCAAATTCAGTTTGGTGACAAAGAAAAGTGAGCAAAGTCATATTACCTCATAAAGAGATGAGGAAGAAAAGCGACACACTCAAATGTCCGTTACTCATATTGGCTCAGGGTGTTTGATGGTCACTCACATCCATTCTATCATTTTTATTTGATCACCTCCAAGGTTTATGAAAGGGTCTTTTGTTATAGGGATTCAACCTGCTTTTTTAAAAAGAGACTGAGTTTTTTGTGTGTGCTTTCTTCCATTGCAAAAAACACTGTCAAGGCAAATGGTGGCTCAGCGTAACCAAGAACGATTGGCAGAAATCGACAAGATTTCCACACAGAACCCAATCTCAGCAAGATGGCAGTCATCCATGCGGCCTTTCAATTCATTAAACTCTCAATCGGTGCCAAACCAACCCTCTGATTCACCTCAGAAGTGCCTGGTCAGCTTTTCTTAGTTGTTTTCTCTCCTGTCCCTGTCCTTGCATTCACAGATGCTGATTAGCACATATAGTCCATGGTACTGTGAGCCTTGGAGCCATTTTCACACTGAATGTAGCCAGACTCTGTTTCTACATTTGCTGAAGTCATAAGTAACCATTAGCTCTGCTACTGTCCATAAAGGACATTGCTCTAAGACAGCAGTGGGCCTGGGTTCTAGTCCCAGTTCAGCTGCTTGGGAAGGTTTCTCCCTAAAGATCTATCTAGGGCATTCTGAAAGGTAAACAGTCCCAGAAGAAATTCTGAAAAATAACTGGCTAACCTAGGTGGTAAAGACCACAGTGGCTACCAAGGCAACTGCTTGCTGGGTCGTGGAGCTACAACATAGCATCTGCAGTCATTTCAGCTGTAAATAGGCCCCACATGTAAAAAAAAAAAAAAAAAAGCTTCACATGCTCTTTGTAGTGTGCTGGACGCCTGCCCGCCTCACTCAATCTTTGCACTCTGTGCCCCACCTGAAAGAAAACTGGCAAGAAATGGACAGTGCAAGCAGTGTTGCACAAATCACTACCACTATAATCACCTCCTCCACGCAGGTTCTCGGTCCTGAAACCTCAGGACTTGGCCTGTCCATCTTTCCCAGCAGGAGACTCCATCGTAATTACATAACCAACCTGATTATTTGTATCTACCTCAGTGATTAGTACAGTTCTCGGCACACAGTAAGTGTTTTACAAGTACCATAACTATAACCATTCTGAGCTAGGTGTTTGTAGCTTTCTCTGCTTGGCTTGGCCCATTTTGCAATTCAAAAAAGGCCACCTGATTTCTGGCTGTTTCCTTCCATGCCATGTGCCTCCTGCCCTTCTTTCCCAGCATGGCCTAGTGGAAAGAGCACAGGCTTGGGATCAGAGAACCTGGGTTTTAATCCCATCTCCACCACTTGCCTGCTGTGTGACCTTGGGCAAGTCACTTAACTTCTCTATGCCTCAGTTACCTCATCTGTATTATTGGGATTAAGACTGTGAGCTCTATGTGGGACAGGGACTGTGTCCAACCCGATTATCTTCTACCTATCCCAGTGCTTAGTACAGTGCCTGGCATATACTGAGCATTTAACAAATACCACAATTATTATGATTATTGTTATTTTCTAGAAGACCATGGCTCAGCCACAAAATGAGACTTTTTAAGGGCAGCATGTCCTAAAACCATGCCTTCTGCCTACCCATCCTATGGTTTTACTACTTCAATGTTCAAGGTAGGGACTGCTTGAGTATTCTGCTGTTCTCATCATCCATTTATCTATGTGCGACTGTTGAACAACAGCAAATCTAGCCTCCAGTGCTGGTGGATTGGTTGGACTGCCAGACTTCAAATGGTAGTGTGCCTGATAAGATTTTATTGGGATTCATTATCTCACAATATAACACCATAGTGGTTGTGATCAAGCCATTTAAAATACAAACTGATTTTTCAAGGATTTCATTCTTTAAAAAAAAACTGTCCTTTGAACGAAAATATTTGCTAACGCTCCCTTTACCATTGACGCCTGTGTATCTAATATCCTTGGAAACACAATCATAAAATTCCTTTGGGCCATTTTCTGAAAGAGGATACAAATGTGGGGTCTGTTTTCCACTTTTAGGGTAATGGTGTGGAGGTGCAGGCAGAGGAGATTTTTAGGAATCAGATAACTAAATAAATATGGGCTTCCTCACAATACAATGAAATCTTCAAAGATTCACTGGTCCAAATTTGACCTCGCAAAAAATCCAAGGAAACAAAAAGCTAAAAAATAACTGTGATTAGGCACATTGACCAGACCCAGTATATGCTGTTTCATTATGATTTTGGTAATAATTACTTTGATGCCTTGAGTATAATTACATATACCACTTTTAAATAATCTTATATTTTCAAAGCACTTCATAAATATTAATTTACAGCACTTTGAAAATACAGAAATGAACCCTTAACTCAATGCAATGTCACATTTAGCTTGAAAAAATAAATATACACCAGTAAAATTTTCAGTTATGGTTCCCACATCAGACATAATTCCACCACAACATAGATGCATATTAAGACATAAATTTAACTTAAAATACAGTAATACCACATACCACATATTGCAGAGGGAACAAAGTTACCACTGTGGTGGGAACCATAATTTTCTAATTTCCTGACTTTTGTGCATTTAAATTTTCAAGACTCACTGCTAAATGAAAAATGTTGCAATGTGTCATTTGGGTAGTTCTTTTACCTTAATTCATTTTCCTGTATGGCTTCTTGCCAAGAACAAAGTTGGATTTCTATATCATAAGTGGACACAGTCATGAATCGAAAACTTTGAAAACCAAATTTTCTCAAGTAATTAATTATTCACCACAAAGTCTCGGGAACTCAGATTTAAGTGTCTACTTGCCAATAATCCATACACCATTTTAACACATAAGTTCAATGTTCTGGCAGTTCCAAATCTGGGAGAAATAAAATCAGGCCATTATTCACCAAATGCCTGCAGCTGAAGAAACTGAAAACAACTCAATAAAGGGACCTCAGATAAAGTCTTTCTGCAATTTTGTTCTGAAAATGTCTGTGTCTGTATCAGCAACCTGTCCAAGAAAAGTTTCAGAAAGTGTTCTGTGCAAGGGGAAATAGACAGATAATGCGATTTCTATGACTTGGCAGCAATTTAAATCCAGGTCATAGATGTCCAATGGGTAAAAGTTGGGCTCTCTCTCCCAATTTGTCTTGTACTATTAGAGCCCTGATATTTTTTAAGATTAAAACATAAGCAACACTATACTACATCAGACCACCCAGCCCAATATCCTCTCCCTGACAGCAGCATGAGAAGATGCTCGAAGTAACAGTGATAGTTGCTGTCTTTGGCATCCAATCAAAAGGTGAACAAAAGGTCTAACATCCTAACTTTCCCCTCTCTTTTTGTTAATGGTATTTTGTTAAGCACTTACTATATGCCTGGTACTGTACAAAGTGGTGGGGTAGATACAAGCTAATCAGGTTGGACACAGTCCCTGTCTCACGCGGGGCTCAAAATCTTAATCCGCATTTTAGAGATAACGTAACTGAGACACAGAAAAGAGACTTGCCCGAGGTCACACGGTAGACAAGTGGCAGAGACGGGATTAGAAACCAGGTCCTTCTGACTTCCAAGCCCATGCTCTATCTACTAGGCCATCCTGCTCCCTCTCATGATTATTCTGGACATTTCATCCATTAATTTATCTAAATCCTTTTGGATCCTATTGATACTTTCAGTCTGCATAAATTCCTGTGGTAATTATTTTCATATGTTTACCACCCATTCTGCAGATGTTTCTTTAAGGGTTTTTTTTTCCTCAGTTTTGAGCTTCCTAACTCCAAGTTTCAGTTTTTGCTCCCTCATCCCTGAACTATGGCGTATGGTGAACAAGACTTCCTATTTCATCCAGTTCTCACTTTTCTTGTCTCCTCTGAGCTTTTGTTTTCCAGATTTGTTTGGTGGGGGTTTGTTTGCTTATGGTATTTGTTAAGTGCTTACTATATACCAGGCACCATACTACGTGCTGGGGCAGACACAAGCTAATCAGATTAAACACAATCCATGTCCCACATGGAGTTTACAGTCTTAATCTTCATTTTACAGACGAGGAAACTTGGGCACAGAGAGGTGAAGTGACTTGACATAGGTCACCCAGCAGACAAGTGGTGGAGCTGTGATTAGAACCCAGGTCCTCTGACTCCCAGCTCCTACTTTATGCACTAGGCTATGCTGCTTCTTAAATTCTAATCTGTTCAGTCTATCAGACAGAAGCTGATCATCCTGACTGTACTTTTCTGTACCTCCTCCCAGCTCTACTTATAGTCTTCCTATGATGTAGTCATCTGTACTGTTTGTGATATTCCAGGTAGAGACATACCATGGTTCTACAGCATGACTGATTCCTCCCACTTCTTGCCCAAATCTGTCTCACAGCTCACCTCAATGAGGAGAGTTGAAACAGCCAGAAGTAGAGGAATGCCTCTGGAATTTGTCATCAGTGGTGGAGATTTCTGAAAGGAGAACCATCCAGGGCATTCCGTGGGGTCGACTAGCGTTGCGAAAATCCCAAAAACAGCTGGCTACCTTAGGTGACAAAGACCGTGGCAACTACTCAGATGGCTATGGCACAGTAAGAAGCAACGTGGCCTAGTGGATAGAGCACAGGCCCGGGAAACAGAGGACATGGGTTCTAATCCCAGATCTGCCACATATCTGCTCGGTGACCTTGGACAAGTCACTTAACTTCTCTGTGCCTCAGTTACCTCATCTGTAAAAATGGGGATCAAGACTGTGAGCCCCACGTGGCACAGGGACTTTGTCCAACCTAATTACCTTGTTCCTACCTCAGCACTTTGAACAGTACTTGGCACATAGTAAGCCATTAACATATACCACTTTTTTATTATTATATTAATAAATGCACAGAATCAGCCTATTCTTTCACTGCGGTCTGTGCCCCAGTAGAAACGTAACTGGAAGGAGCAAGAGAATGTGGGTGGTATTGCATTTACAACCAGCTCTAGTGGTTTGCTCATATTTTGGGTCTCAATCAATATCATTTATTCAAACTAGTAATAATAATAATTAGCATTATTATTCTGGAAGTATGTCTCCTTACTTCCTGGCTCCAGGATTTCTGTTGCCTTTTCTAGCTCCCTCCTCCTTGCCTAATTGCTTTCTTGCAGGTGGTTGTGCTTCTCCTGTCATCAGGTGACTGACATCCCATATAAAATACCTTTCCCTCTGAGAGGTGTCCCAGGAGCGAAAGATCGCCCTGTTTCAGAAGTTTTGGGAAAATCTGGTAATTTCCATCTATGTAAGGAGCTGCCCTGATCTGAGCCATCTCACTAACTTCCCTCCCCTCTCTCCTACCCACCCTTTCCAGTAGCAGGGTCACCATGCTTGAGGGGTGGGGGGTAGAACGACTGTGCATGACTTGGTGGCAATTCTATAGTACCTCAACTCAGCAGTGATGGCAGTTGCTGAATTACCTCTAGGAAATCTAGATGTTTGCTAGTGCCTACAGTGTTGTGCCTCAGTTTCCCCATCTGCAAAATCATCATCATCATCAATCGTATTTATTGAGCGCTTACTATGTGCAGAGCACTGTACTAAGTGCTTGGGAAGTACAAATTGGCAACATATAGAGACAGTCCCTACCCAACAGTGGGCTCACAGTCTAAAAGGGATTAAATTCTTCTTTGTTTTATGGTATTTGTTGTAAACACTTACTATGTGTTCTAAGCACTAGGAAAGATACAAGGTAATCAGGTTGGACATAGTCCATGTCCCACATGGGGCTCACAGTCTTAATCCCCATTTTACAGATGAGGTAACAATAATAGTAATAATAATAATAATGCTATTTGTTAACAGCTTACTATGTGCCAAGCACTGATCTGAACGCTGGGGTAAATACAAGAATATCAGGTTGTCCTACTTGGGGCTCACAGTATTAAACCCCATTTTACAGATGAGGTAAATGAGGCACAGAGAAGTTAAGCAACTTCCCCAAAGTCACACAGCTGACAAATGGCAGAGTCAGGATTAGAATCTGCGACTAGGTAACTAAGGCACGAGAAGTGAAGTCACTTGCCCAAGGTCCTCCTCCCTCCAACTTAGACTGAGCCATATGAGTGACAAGGACTGTAACCAACCACATAAGCTTGCATCTATTCCAGCCCTTCAATGGTGCTTGACACATAGAAAGTGCTTAACAAATGCCATAAAAAAAAGGAAGTCAGAACATGTTCTACTCTCGACGTTGGCCCTTGAAAGGCAGGTATGGCCAGAGAAAACAACTGTGAATGCCTGACAAGGGTCCTACTGCAAAATAAATGAGGACAACCAAGCATTTTGCATACATAGGTCATGCCGGTTAAGAATTTGAGCACCCACAGAAGCTGTGTGCTCTTCAGAATGGACCAAACGCTAGTTCTGGTTAATTTTCCACCTCACAGCCACCAACCATTCTGTCTCTTCCGGGCACAGGCACTTCCTGCACTATTTCATACACACTGTACGCTCTTTTGCCTCAGGCTTGTGAAAGCTCCCTGGTGAAGGATTGGTTTTGTTCTTTGCTTAGCAAATAGCATTTCAGAGAGCCCGTGCCTGGACCCACTTAACAACACTTTATAAATAACTGAGGCAGGCTGCAAAATGGCTTTACTGTGAGCACCTCATCACCTCTCACGGAAAGTCCGCTTCCAGGAGACACTCGCTGCTCACCTTCTATCCAACCCCACCAAATGGAAATTTTCTTTTCAATTCTCAATTTTTCAATTCTTTTCTTCCCTCATCCCATAAAACCAAGTGGTGTCCTTCTAGTGTAGTTCAGGTACTGAAAAGCCCATCAGCAATTCACTAGAAATGGATCACTTTTGGGAAAACACAGGGGTCCTTACAGATATGTTGAGTAGGGGCCATGAGCCACCTGCTTTTGGAGGGACCCTTTGAAGCCTTTATGGATGGAGGTAACTGGAGGCCAAGACATCCAACAGGAAATTGCAACGTTGACCTTAAAGCTGGGTGAAATCAATAGAGTCCCTCGAGATGATAAAATGAAATGGTGTGCAAACCCATCGAAAAGTCATGATGCGTAAAACATGGCCTTCTCATGAAGATCACGACACCAACATGGAGAAAGGAAAACAGCTCCAGGCACTGAAACAATTGCAACCATGCAGCAAGGGACACTTATTACTTCTTACACATATACTCCATGGAATGGTGTGACAGTCACATGGTGCCCATCAATAAAATTCTCACCATCAGTTGCCTCTTCTTCAAACCCAAAGGACAAAGAGAGACACAGAGACAGATAAACAGACTACTCACATATCTCAATGAGGCCCGAATTTATTCATTTTTCTTTTCCTGACAGGACACTGGATAAAATTTGTGGGGGAGAGACATGAATGCTGCCAGAAAACAAGCAGAAGGAGCATGCTTTTCAATCCTCTTAAGATCCTAATTTGGTCAGAACTGCCACAGAAGATAACGGGTTGGTGAGTACTTTCCCCAAGAGGCTTCTCAGCTGGACCCAAAAGGCCAACTCTGAAGGAATGGTCACCGAAAAAAATCCCCAGCCACACTGAATTGGTGGCCAGAGGAAGTCAAGCACAGGTAGACTCCAGGGAAATCAACCTTTGACTTCTATACTGCTCCCCAGACTCAGACCCTGAAATACAAATGCAAGAAAGCACACGCTGTGGCATCCTCCATCATTTTGCCAACTTCCTTGGCCTCAGGGATACCTAGGTCAGAAGCAAGGCAGAAGTTTAGGGGTGATGGGGTTGGGGGCTGTGGGAATGCGGAGAGGCAGCGGGCAGTGGATGGTTTCAAATGAAAAGTCTCTGGGGAGTTCCCAAACCCACTGGGTGTTAGACCTGGGTTGTGATTGCAATCCACAACCCAATTATACAATCTCCAAGCAAATAATACTTTGAAAACCTTTCTTTTCATCTCCATCCCCCACTTGGGCCCCATAATTTCATAGATTTATCCGATCTCCATCTGGATTTAATTATCCATGTCCTTCCCTCCTACGCCCAAGATAATTGCTTTAGTTTTGTGTTTGTCCTTGCTACAAAATAACCAAGCTTCCCAGCCATCAGCCTGGAACAGTCAGCATTTCAGGAAGCAACTCAAGACGTAGGTGAGCCCAGAGGTGATATGACATGCAGGGCATCCCAAGTGCCCATTTAGTCACTATTCACCTTCATGGAGCTGGACCCAAAAAAAAAAAAGTTCCCATGGTTGTTCGCCTCGGGAAGTCTTGCAGACTCACCTGGGATTATGGGTTGGGAAACTCTCCTTCACAGGTTTCCGTTCCACCACACCTATCTGTCTTCATATCCCACCACACCCTGATTTTTGGACCCTCTCCTACTACACAAACCTACTGCTTCTCCCTCCTCTTTCCACTTCCTCCTGAGTCATTACTCACATCCTACCTCCCACTTGGACACCTTCCCCATTCCTCTCCACCAGACTGTTTCTCCCTCTACCTTCAAGGCTCAACTCTTCCCTAAAGCATTTCCAGATTAATCCCATTTGGCCCAGATTCCCAAACATGCCCATAACTAGCCTAATTGTCTGCTCCAATGCTCCTTGGGTGCAGAAGGGTACAGTGGGCTTGTGAACAGCTGTGATCGAAGGCTCAAGTGGACTAATCTCACGCCTAGCAAGGCCCTCATTTCCCCTACTTCCTCTCCCTTCTGCATCACCCATGCACTTGTATTTTTATCCTTTATTCACCCCTCTCTCAGTCTACAGCATCTGAGAAGCAGTGTGGCTCAGTAGAAAGAGCACGGGCTTTGGAGTCAGAGGTCGTGGGTTCAAATCCCGGCTCCACCAACTGTCAGCTGTGTGACCTTGGGCAAGTCATTTAACTTCTCTGTGCCTCAGTTACCTCATCTGTAAAATGGGGATTAAAACTGTGAGCTCCCCGTGGGACAACCTGATCACCCTGTAACCTCCCCAGTGATTAGAACAGTGCTTTGCACATAGTAAGTGCTTAAATACCATTATTACTATTATTACAGCCCTTAAGTACATATGCATAATTTATTTTAATGCCTGTCTAGACTATAAACTCTCTGTGAGCAGGGAGCATACCTACCAACTCTTACATCGTAGTTACCCAAGCGCTTGGTATAGTGCTCTGCATACAATCAGTGCTCAATAAATATCATTGATTGATTGATTAATTGATTATGTCCCTAAAAGAACAGAACCAGTTTAAGACTCTGGTGGGGCCTGGGCAGTGGAAACCAGAGAATTTGCTCTGGTAAATACCCCATCTGTCCCCACTACACCCTTAACTCTGCATGCTCTCTCCCCTGACTGGCCCTGCCAAGGTTATTTGGGAATGGGACCAGCAGAGAAAAGGGAAGTTTGCTGTCAAGGCAGCAGCTAGGAGGTCGTGGGTTCCGGTCAACCAACGGTCAGTTTTCTCGGAGGATAAAACTGTCCTGAAAAGACCTATAAATTGTTTTCAAATATCCTAATGAGGTGGTTGGAGGTAGCCAAGAGGGGGAAGGGAGAGTTTGACTCCATGTATGTTGACTCATAAAATGTCAATTCAATAACGATTTTTGTTATTTACAGGAAAGAAGGGCTTTGAATTTGAATGAAAAAGCCACACCCACCCACATAAAGCCCTATTGTTGACAATATCAGCCAAAATTGCTCACTCTTATACATTTCTTAAAGTCCCAGGACATGACTTTTGAAGATGTTAAGTATAGAGCACGGGCATCGGTAAATTTGAATTGGATGAGGGTGTTGAGAGAAGAAGCTCGCCACTAAAATAACTAGCTGCCTGGAAGACTTAACTCCATTTTAGGGGCCGCATCCTGCTCTCCAGGGCCAAAAACGTTCCCAAAAGGTACTTCAGAAAGGTCACTCCCTTTCCTAGAGGGGGAGTCAGAGATCCTGACAGCAATCAACCAGAGGAAAAAGGAGTTTACATTAGGCGTTTATCCCAGGCTGATCAAAACCAAATGAAGTAGGAGGAGGAGGAGCTGCTGGTCTGGGAAAGAGAATGGAAATGTCAGGTACCTGCAGAGCTTACTATGTGCAAAGCACCGTTCCAAGCGGTGGAGAGGTTACAAGGTGATCAGGTTGTCCCACGGGGGGCTCACAGTCTTAATCCCCATTTTACAGATGAGGTAACAGGCGCAGAGAAGTGAAGTGCCTTGCCCAAAGTCACACAGCTGACAATTGGCGGAGCTGGGATTTGAACCCATGACTTTTGACTCCAAAGTCCGTGTTCTTTCCTCTGAGCCACTCTGCTTCTCTAAGATGGGGAGACATGCTATGCCTCAGACTTTCCATTGGCACGAATGGCAGGAGATCCAGCCAGCTGGTTTTATAGCACTCCCATTATCGGCCTCCGATACCATCCAGGAGCTTTCTTTCCTTTGACCTTCTGGTAGCAGGGAATAGAAAACCACCGCAAGGCTCAAACTTTGGCCTGGAAACAAATCCTGTTGGCCCCAAATTCATTTATTTTGTCCTTCAAAGGGCCCCGAGTCATGGCCCACTGCTTAGGAGCATCAGGGTAATCCAGGAATGCTCTGACAGAGGTGTGGCAGTGGGAACTGTTAAACCTTTTGGAGGTGGTTCTTAGGGATTTCAACCTTTGGGGTAGGTGTCAGCTTGGCTGGTGTTCTGATTCCCTTGTGATTGGTTCACATGGCTCTGGCTCATTCCGCTGTGGTATAGCAAAGAATGTTCTGTTTCCTTCCAGCTTCTCACATTTCTCCTCTATCTCTCCTCAGATGCCAGAGTTCATCCAGTTCTTTGCTGGTAGTGGCAAGAATGCCGCAGCAGCAGGAACCACTAACCATCTCAGCCCGATGCCAACCAAAGTCCCCCAGAGAGAGAGAAACTCTGGCTGGAAATGCCATTAGCAGCTCTATTTGCTCCTTTGAGGGCCAAATCCTTGAGAAGAAGTGTGGCATAGTGGAAAGAGCATGGGTTTGGGAGTCAGGGTTCATCATCATCATCATCAATCGTATTTATTGAGCGCTTACGGTGTGCAGAGCACTGTACTAAGTGCTTGGGGAGTACAAGTTGGCAACATATAGAGACAGTCCCTACCCAACAGTGGGCTCACAGTCTAAAAGAGTGGACTCACAGTTTAAAAGAGTGGGCTCACAGTCATGGGTTCTAATCCCGGGTTCACCACTTGTCTGCTGTGTGACTTTAGGCAAGTCACTTAACTTCTCCGTGCCTCAGTTACCTCATCTGGAAAATAGGAATTAAGACTGTGAGCCTCACGTGGGACAACGTGATAACCTTGTATTTACCCCAGCACTTAGAACAGTGCCTGATGCATAGTAAGTGCTTAACAAATACCATCATTATTATTGTTAGCTTCTTTTCATCATGAAGGATGAAATCCCCAATAGGAGTCTCAGAGAAGTAGTAGCTAATCAATCAGTGGTGTCTTTTATGCACTGAATATGTGCAGAGCACTGAGAAGCAGTGTGGTCTAGTGGAAAAAGCTTGGACCTGGAGTCAGGACATAAAGGGTTCTAATCCCAACTCCACCACTTGTCTGCTGTGTGACCCTGGGCAAGTCACTTAACTTCTCTGTGCCTTAGTTACCTCACCTGTAAAATGGGGATAGAGACCATGAGCTCTCTATAGGAAATGGGTGCTAAACCTGATTACCTTGCAACTACCCCAGCACTGAGTACAGTGCCTCACACATAAGTGCTTCACAAACAACTTTAAAAAAAAAATGGGGGGGAGGGTGTTGGAAGAGTACAATACAATACAACAGAGCCAGAGATGCAAAGCAAAATCAAAAGGACAACCACAGATGAATTAAGATGATTCAGCCTTCTTAAGCTCCACCTAACCGAGGGAAGTGGGGGGTTTCATATTGCAACTACAAGCGACCCTCAAAAATAGACACCTGAGTGGCCCTTTGAGACCTCAACTCAAGGAGAGGCAGAGGAGGTCGAAACCCTCCCCTGGAGCCGGCTAAAATTGTCCTTGCAATCAGCAGGTGGAGGTGGTTGTCAGGAATGGTAACTCACGTTCCAGTCGCCCGCTGGGCATCAATGCCTAAGAAGTCAGGAAGGGCAGGGGTGTGCTTCTCCCCCTTTTAGACTGTGAGCCCACTGTTGGGTAGGGACTGTCTCTATATGTTGCCAACTTGTACTTCCCAAGCGCTTAGTACAGTGCTCTGCACACAGTAAGCGCTCAATAAATACGATTGATTGATTGATTGATGGTTTATCTAAACCGTTTCCCATGCTTCTCTCCTCTCAAACAGAACCATGACCCTTAGTCCTTCACCCAGAGGTGGTAGGGGCACACTGACTGCAGCTGCTAGCGAAGGCAGTGGTCCCAATTCTGTTTAATTATCAGGAAACAAAGATAAGTAACTATATCATTAGCCCCCCACCTCCAAGAAATATCCTTTTGTTGCTTCCAGCATGGCCACCCTCCTCTTCACTAGACAAAATAACATGAGAGCAATTCATGAAGGGAATACAACAGCTGCTTCTAGAAGTGCTAATTTAACCTAGCAGGAAACTCTCAGCTCACTGGCCCTCTGGGAAAACTCAGAGTCATTATCAGGTGCTTTAACCTCTGAGGCTGAAGGACTAGGGATTAACAGATCTTCCTGATTTAACTGCCAAGTGCTCCACATTTTTCACCATCATCTACCCACTCAGACAAACTCTTTGCTGGGGTTTGGGAGGGCGTCACTCTTTTAATGAACTGGGACAGGCCACAGATGAATTTTCCCAGCAACAGTTAGTGTCCCAGTCCTCAAGGAGGAATATTAGTGAAGAATGGGAGAATAAGCCTTGGCAGGGAGGCCAATATCCCCTTGGATATTGTAATTCTAAGATTTAAATCTAATTTCAAGTTTTAAAGGGGGTTAGGTTGCAAAATACTAGTTTTTGTTCCAAAGACTAGAAAAGGCTCCAAGTGCTCACTGAATAGCACTGAGTAAATCAAGCGTAAACAAAACAGAAATGCTCAGCTCAGCCTTCCCAGAGATATCATCCATGTTTAAATGGGTGAAAGTGGTTGGGGCAAGAAGAACTGTGGGTTTTGCCAAACCAAAATTGGCTGAGATTGGCTGAATTCTTAGTCGCTTCCCATCCCTTTGCTGTTTCACCGGATCCACTAGCTTCTTATCCAGAGCGGGGGTTAGATCTGGATTGCTTTCCAGGTTGGCTCTTTGCTTTACAAATGCAAACCAAAACTCGGCTCTCAGCTTTCAAAAATCCAAAATGCCCCCCCTAAACAAATCCATCCAAGGAGAAAGGGAGGAAATCCGAAGTGGCGGAAAGCGGGCAAAGGCAGGCATCCAACAACAGAGGAAGGTCTGACCCAAAATGAGGTCACTTTCTCCATCGAGGACAGAAATCTGCCTCCTGAAATTCTAAATACTGAAACTTTACCTGCCTCAGTCCTGGCCATGGCAAATTCCTTCTGTAAAGAGAGTACAATCAGCTCGGGAGTAACTGTCAGGTTATTTTGGGTAATGGCTATTGTTGGAACATAAAATTCCAACAGTAAGCTTTAAATTCTCCACCAGGATGGGCAACCTTTGTCTTGAGCCATATATGACTCTTCTTAATAATAATAATTTTGGTATTTGTTAAGCGCTTACTATGTGCCAAGCACCATTCTAAGCATTGGGGGAGATACAAGGTAATCAGGTTGTCCCACATGGGGCTCACAGTCTTAATCCCCATTTTCCAGATGAGATAACTGAGGCACAGAGAAGTTAAGTGATTTCCCCAAAGTCACACAGCTGATAAGTGGCGGAGCCGGGATTAGAATCCATGACCTCTGACTTCCAAGCCCACGCTCTTTCCACTGAGCCACGTTGCTTCTTGACACCAAATGTGGCTGTTGGGCACAGGCAGCCATTTCATGGAGGCCATTAGAAATAGATTTAGGTTCTGGGTTCCATGAGAGGGATGCCGGTAGCTTCAGCTTCACAGTTTTTTTCTGCGAGAAACAGGTGGCTTGCCCTGATGCTCTGAGCCAAAGAGGGGCTGAGTGGGGAAGTCCAGATGGAGTATATATGTGTATATATATATTCACCTGTATATATGTATATATGTTTGTACATATTTATTACTCTATTTATTTATTTATTTTATTTGTACATATCTATTCTATTTATTTTATTTTGTTAGTATGTTTGGTTTTGTTCTCTGTCTCCCCCTTTTAGACTGTGAGCCCACTGTTGGGTAGGGACTGTCTCTATATGTTGCCAATTTGTACTTCCCAAGCGCTTAGTACAGTGCTCTGCACATAGTAAGCACTCATTAAATACGATTGATGATGATGATGATGGAGGCCCCTCCACTACCGAGCCGCTGCCTCATCGCACGGCGGGGGAACAGGAGCTGTTCTCACCCTCCCCAAACCGATGCCCAAGCCAGCAGGAGCATCACCAAGATAGGCCAGACACACCGGGCAGAAAAGGTGGTGGCTCATCTGCTGCCCGCTCCTCTTGCAGAGGCAAGATTACCCCATGCCGGGTGCAGCCTGCATGAATCATAGCAGGGTGGACTGCCTGCTGGGCAGAGATGTACCAGGGCAGGGGTAATAGAATAATAATAATATTTGTTAAGTGCTTACTATGTGCCAAGCACTGTTCTAAGCACTGGGTAAAGAGCAGCCCCCTGCCAGGTGTCGAAGCAGCATGGCCTAGTGACTACAGCACACGCCCGGGAGTCAGAAGGTCATGGGTTCTAACCCAGGCTCTGCCACTCATCCACTGGATGACCTTGGGCAAGTCACTCTACTTCTCTGGGCCAAAGTTACCTCATCTGTAAAGTGGGTGTTGAGACTGTGAGCCCTGCATGGGACAGACACTGTGTCCAACCCAATTTGCTTGCCAGCATGTAGTACAATGCCTGACACATAATAAGTGCTTAGCAAATACCAAATTATTATTATTAATAGTAATAATAATAATAACCATACTTATCACAGCCCCAAGGGCACTGGAGAAACACAGTTAACCCCTGTAAGTCAATCATATTTATTGAGGGTTTACTATGTGCAGAGCACTGTACTAAGCATTTGGATGAGTACAGTATAACAATATAACAGACATATTACCTTCCCACGAGCTTACAGTCTAGAGGAGGAGACAGACATTAATATAAATAAGTGGATTTCAGATGTGTACATAAGTGCTGTGGGGCTGGGAGGGGGTGGTGATTGAAGGGAGCAAATCAGGGCAACACAGAAGGGAGTTGAAGAAAAGGAAAAGAGGACTTAGTCATGGAAGGTCTCTTGGAGGAGATGTGCCTTCAATGAGGCTTTGAAGTGGGGTGAGCGCCAAGACTGGAGCAGTTAAGCAGTAGCAGCGGTGCAATGGCAGGTATGGCATTTTGCAATTTAGGCATTTACTCCCTCCCTTCCCACATGAAAAGAATTAAGCTCACTCTCTCTCTTTTTCTCCTTCTCCCTCTCTATTATTTTCTACCTATCTCCCAATCCCTCTCTCCTCCAGAGTCCGTGCTAAAAACAGCATGTTTTTCAAGGCAAGAGAACGCTGAAAAAGAATCTTTATGTCGATGTGAGTCTAATCTTGGCATTCGAGCTTCTCTTCCTTTCTCCACTAGTGCACTCATTTCTTCTGTAATGTGAGTCTTCAGGAAACGTTTAAGTTAAAATGTTATTTGGGAATGAGTGAACCGTCTTCTAACAAAATGCACTATCTGGATACAAGCAATTCAACGCTGGATAAAACAAGCTGGAGTGCATATTATAACCTGCATTTTCCTTAATATTGGGGTTCATCAATCAATGGTATTTTTTGAGTACAGAGCTGTTTGGTGAGTATAATACAAGAGAGTTGGTAGACAAGTTCCCTGCCTACAAGGAGCTTTCAATCTAGAGGGGGGACAGATATTAACCATTTATTATGGGAGAACTATATTGGGGTGCCTCTAATCGACAGTCTTTTCCTTGATCCCATTCAGCGTAGACCAGAGGAAACTGGTAAAAAGGAGGCTGAGAAGGCATGGGGTAATTAGACAAAACTGAAAGGGGCATGATTGGGGGGAAGGACAGAGGAACAAAGAGAAGGAAGCAGGAACCCAGTGGAGTCAACGATGCAAGAATGGGGAGACTAACACATTCACTCTGTGGGCCTACAAACTGTGGGCAGAAACCATCCCTGTGCATGGTCTTGGAGGGGCAATGATTGGGGTCGTGGCAGAGGTAGGATTGGGGAGTCCCTGGAGGCAGCAGGACCTAGTAGGAAGAGCATGAACCTGGGATTCTGGAAAAGTGGACTCTAGTCCCCGTGCTAGGTGTCTCTGGACAAGTCACACCCTGTGCCTCAGTCCCTTCATCCGTAAAATGCCGGGGAAAGACACCTGCTCTTTCTCCCCTTAGACTGTGAGCCCTGCATGGGATAGAGACTAATATGATTGTCTTGTATCTACCCCAGCACTTAGCATAGAGGAAGTGTTTAATAAATCTCAGTATTGCTAACTTCAGGAAGCAGCGTGGCTCAGGGGAAAGAGCCCGGGCTTGGAGTCAGAGGTCGTGGGTTCTAATCCTAGCTCCGCCACTTTCATTCATTCATTCAATCGTATTTATTGAGTGCTTACTGTGTGCAGAGCACTGTACTAAGTGCTTGGGAAGTACAAGTTGGCAACATATAGAGACGGTCCCTACCCAACCGTGGGCGCCACTTGGCTGCTGTGTGACTTTGGGCGAGTCACTTAACTTCTCTGAGCCTCAGTTCCCTCATCTGTAAAATGGGGATGAAACCTGGGAGCCCCACGTGGGACAACCTGATCACCTTGTATTCCCCCATCAGCGCTTAGAACAGTGCTTGGCACATACTAAGTGCTTAACAAATACCAACATTATTATTATTATTACGTCATCCCTGGCTGAGGGAAAGCTGGCAGTGTGGCTCTAGGTGACCAGTTCAAGCTCCTCTTCCCAAATTTCTCACGACTTCTTGAGCATAAAAGAATCAACACAGGTAGTGTCTTTCCCTCTGGTTTCCTTGGTGAGGTGTGGAGAACAAAGCCACGAGGCTAAGAGGCCAGAGGACCAAGTGTTCCCCATGGTGTCCAGGGTTAATCATAATGCAGCTGCCAAATATTGGATACCAATGGTAACCAGCTTTCCCAGAAAGACTGGACTCCTCTTCAGCTCAACAACCTTCAGGTCATGGCTTCCCCAACTGGGAAAGTTGATTCTGTCATCACCTGGGCTGCATTTGGCTCTGCGTTAGGTAGAGGGCTTTTTTTGTTTGTTTGTTTTAATGGTTTATGTTCCAGGTGCTATACTAAGCACTGGACTAGTTGAGTCTCCAGCCCTGGCAGTATGGCACTTTCCATCTATCTTAAAAGAAGTAGAAGAGATGGAAGGAGAAAGCAAGAAACTAGAGGAAATCTTTCAGAAATGCTTTTCCATTTCTTGCATATACAATTGAAAACATTTGAGTTTAAACATTCATTCATTCAATCGTACGTATTGCATTATACAATACAATTGGGGAGATGAGGAGGGGACGGGGAGCTGAGGAAAAGGGGGGCTTAGTCTGGGAAGGCCTCTTGGAGGATGTGAACCTTCAGTAGGGCTTTGAAGAGGGTAAGTGTGATTGTTTGGTGGATTTGAGGAGGGAAGGCATTCCAGGCCAGAGGTAGGACATGGGCAAGGGGTTGACGAGGGGACAGGTGAGAACAAGGCACAGTGAGAAGGTTGGCACCAGAGGAGTGGAGTGTGCGGGCTGGATGGAGAGGGAGAGAAGGAAAATGAGGTTGGAGAGCTAAGGTGATGCAGAGCTTTGAAGCCAATAGTGAGGAGTTTCTGCTTGATAGAGAGGTTGATAGGCAACCACTGGAGATTTTTGAGGACAGAGGGTGACATGCCCAGAACTTTTCTGTAGAAAGATAATCCGGGCAGCAGAGTGAAGTATAGACTGAAGTGGAAAGAGACAGGGCCAGAAAGGATGCTGATGCAGTAATCCAGTCGGGATAGGAAGAGTGATTGTACTAACCTGTACTAACTAAAGCTTAAACATAAGCTTTTGCTCGCCCCTTTAATTCAGTTTCTCTCTGTGAGAGTCTAATCCGGTAGGGAAGTTCTCCATCTATGAGATCACAACAGGTTACCATGGAGATTATTCTCGTGTCACAAATTCAGTATTTTAATTACACCAGTGCAGGGGCAAGTCAGAGGAAATGACTGGCTGCCTTGGTGAGGGCCCTCATTAGGACTCAAATCTGGTGGTAATTATTGAACGTGTCACTGAGTTATTCTAGATGCCAAAAAAAATGGAAAAGGTGAATGAATTTACTTTTAAAGTTTAATATATTCTTAGTCTATCCCTTGTGAAAAGCCTCCCTTTATTAAAAAGTACATTACTGTGGCATCTATTCATCTAGAATAGGGAAACTGGGAAAGGTTTTGTTCCTAGAGACATTTAAAATAAGGTTAAACCAAGTGCTAGAAAATACACCAAAGGGACCTTGCTCCTGCATCAGAGAGAGTACAAGTGACCTTTTTTAATTCAGATTTCTTTGATTAAAAAAGGTAAACTCCAAAGGGGCAGCTTTAGATTCCCACTAAAAACTGATCCCCATGAGATTGTGGACTCCTTAAAGGCAGGGATCATGTCTACCAACTTTATTGTATTGTACTTTCCCCCAAGTTTAGTACAGTGCTCTGCAATCTGTAAGCACTCAATAAATACCCCTGATTGATTTAGATTGCTATTTTTTGTGGTATAGATTAAATATTTATTATGTGCCAAGCACTGTTCTAAACACCAAGATATAAGCAAGGTTATTATGTTGGACGGATTCCCTGTTCCACTTGGGGCTCACAGTCTAGGTAGGAGGGGGCATGATTTAACCCTCATTTTACAGAGGAGGAAACTGAGGCACAGAGAAGTTATGTTAGAGAAGCAGCATGGCTCAGTGGAAAGAGCCCGGGCTTGGGAGTCAGAGGTCATGGGCTCTAATCCTGACTCCGCCACCTGTCAGCTGTGTGACTTTGGGCAAGTCACTTAACTTCTCTGTGCCTCAGTTGCCTCATCTGTAAAACGGAGATTGACAGTGAGCCCCACGAGGGTCATCCTGATCACCTGGTATCCCCTCCAGTGCTATTATCCCTGTTATTATAATGGGGAAACGAGGAAATGGTCAGGGAAAGCCTCTTGGAAGAAATGGGATTTTAGTACTGCATTGAAGGTGGGGAGAGTGGTGGTCTGTTGTACATGAATGGGAGGGAGTTGAGGGCCAGAAGAAGGATATGGGCAAGGGGTCAGCAGTGAGACACATAGGCTGAGAAACTCTGAGTGGGTTGGCGTTATTAGAACAGTGCTTTGCACATAGTAAGCGCTTAACAAATACCACCATTATTATGGGCTAGAATGTAGTAGATTAGCAAGGAAGGTTAGGAGGAGTTAATGTCCCCAATCCTCTGAAACACACCTGCCTCTGGCGTTCTCCTACCCAAAGCTCAGACCACTTGGCAGCATGGTGGGGACTGCCCCAGACTACAAATTAGAGGTGCTATGCTTCTAAGTGGAGGTTCTAATGAACGTTGGAATGGCCAAGCACAAACATTTGGGGTGAGGCGAGAGGAAGAAGAAAAATCAAAGAACCTGGACATTCCAAAATTGCTATATTTAACTCCATGCCCAAGAGGCCAGGCGGGTGGTGGGAGATGATGTTTGCTATGTGACCTTGGGCAAGTCACTTAACTTCTCTGAGCCTCAGTTACCTCATCTGTAAAATGGGGATCAAGATTGCGAGCCCCACCTGGGACAACCTGATCACCTTGTATCACCCCCAGCGCTTAGAACAGTGCTTTGCACATAGTAAGCGCTTAACAAATGCCATAAAAAAGAAAGATGAGGGAGAAAAGGATGAGGTAACAGAGCAAGAGACAGTCAGCTAGGAGCTGGGGGTGGGGCTGGTCAGCATGACCTAGTTACATAGAGCACAAGCCTGGAAATCAGGGACCCTGGGTTCTAATTCTGGCTCTGTCACATCTGCTGTGTGACCTTAGGCAAGTCACTTTACTTCTCTGTGCCTCAGTTACCTCATCTTGTAAAATGGGGATTAAGACTGTGAGCCCTATATGGGACAGGGACTGTGTCCAACCAATTATCTTGTATCTACCCCAGCACATACCACTATTATTATAATAATATCTGTTCTCCCTCCACCTTAGACTGTGAGCACCTATCCCAGCATTTACTGTGTTTGGCACATGGTAACTGCTTAATACCATTATTATTATCCTTATTATCATTATTATTGACATCTCTCTTGGGCCTGAATCCATGCAGGCAAGGATGTTGCCACCAAAAAGGTTTGAAACTGGCACACAAGTAGCCCGCCACCCCTATGCGGAGGTAATTGATAGTAAAGTGTACATGCATGAGCCATACAGCATGTAAAGAACAGTCACATATGGCTCACAAGCCACAGTTGAGCCACCCCTGCCATAGGCAAATGGTCATTTCCTGGGTTTGCTTTTTGCCCTAAGTTTAAAACTGGCTGGGCAGAAACAGTTTCTTTTTTGCCCATATTAAGCTGGGTCACGCAGAGTAACCTACTGCCAACCGCCCGCCTATTGCTCTGACTCCCTTACTCGACCAGGATCTCAAGGAAAGGCTGGGAAAAATGGCAATTTTCAGGATTTTTAATGGGAAAGCTCAGAAATGCAGAACAAAAACAGTCTTCCTTCTGAAGGGCTCCTCCCGGTACTGAAGATTTTTCAGACCACTGTCTGGCATGTGTGATGGGTAATGTGCTGGAGGACAGTGTGTCTTACCTGGTCAATGAAGCTGGGGAACTTGCCTGTTAAACCCAGAAAATAACTTTGCTGAAATTTACTGACATGGGCTCCAGAAGGAAACAATGTTGGGGGCAGGCTGGGTGAACGGAGCAGGTGGTGGAGTTCTGAAAGCTGCTTAAGAAACCCATCTTTGTCAGTGATGCAGGATAGGCAGCCTACCAAAGGGCAAATATGCTTCTGAATGTGCAAAGTCTTTGGAAAACAAGGGATGAGTTGCCATGGCTCTCTTTGTTCCTAATTTGAGTACCAGAGGGATCCTAATAATGGATGAAAGAGCAGAGAGGCTCTTTTGATGAATCGTGCTAGAAGATGAAGAACTCCCTAAACAGGCTGAAGCACAGCATCTCAAACCATCATCTCATTCATCCATCCTCATATTAAGGTCAATGGAGTCTGGAATCACTGCGGAAAACTGCAGTGCTCTCAATGACTCTTTTATGCATGATGATAATATTCTATTTTTCCTTTAAGGGGAAACACCTAAATGCATCCAAGGTTTTATGGGTGCTTTATCAATCATCATCAATCGTATTTATTGAGTGCTTACTGTGTGCAGAGCACTGTACTAAGCACTTGGGAAGTACAAGTTGGCAACATATAGAGACAGTCCCTACCCAACAGTGGGCTCACAGTCTAAAAGGGGGGAAACAGAGAACAAAACCAAACATACTAACAAAATAAAATAAATAGAATAGATATGTACAAGTAAAATAAATAGAGTAACAAATATGTACAAACATATATACATATATACAGATGCTGTGGGGAATGGAAGGAGGTAAGATGGGGGGTGGAGAGGGGGATGAGGGGGAGAGGAAGGAAGGGGCTCAGTCTGGGAAGGCCTCCTGGAGTAGGTGAGTTCTCAGTAGGGCCTTGAGCTCTCAGTAGGGCCTTTAAATCAATGGATTTAAAACTCCCATGAGATGAAAATTCCATCACCATTCCCCTCCTAAAATCAATCTGAACCTTGCAAGGTTAACAATCCCCAGAGGAGCAGTGTGTTTTGGGACCAAGACTAACAAATGCCAAATCTGTGGCTCTGACTTGGAATGCCTTTGCTTCAATAAACTGTCTATCTTACAGTGTTACATTGACAGGCCCAGGGATACAAAAAAAGCAAACAAAATGTCCCTCCACTCCCCCCAACCACCCAGTGGGGGTGGTGTCTGCATAAATAAAAGATAATTTTTTCTTTTGGGGGGCGGGGGGGCAGGTGGAATTTTTCAGCAGGAAAACGCACCAAAACAGCATAACCTTGCATGGAATAATATATCGTGCAGACAAGCTGAACATTCCCAAAGCCTCCCATCACCCATTCTGTGTCCAAGCCTGTTTCAGAGCCCTGACTCCCAGCACCGCACCCAGGCGACAGTTATCAATGAGGCTGGCACCCTGAACGATAAGGAGGATGCTAAGGGGCACCACCCCAGCGCAAACATTACTTTCTGCCCTACAACGCCGAAGTGTGACAGGGACTGAAGTGGCAAAGCCTGCTAACCAACCAGATACAGTTAGTACAATCGAGACATAGCTGAATTATTTTGCCCTTTATCGGCGTGGCCTGGGAATTGTGAGGATGAAAATCCAGTCTGCTATTATTAAAGTTCACTCAAACTGAAACAGCCATGGGAATCACATAGGTCCAGAGACTAAAATAAATCAAACTTGGCTTAAAAACATTCAGGATGTATGTAGGGAGAAGCCAGAAAGGTAGCTGCCTTATTCAGTCTGCTCGTGTTGTAAGCCAAAAGACTTGACTGTCGCTGGAATATCACTATTAGGTGGGGGAGAATCAGTCTCATTAACATCAGTGGTATTTATTGAGCCATGCTAGTGTGCACAGCACCATATAAAACACTTGGGAGAGTACAACAGAGTTGGTAATAATAATAATGGCATTTATTAAGCGCTTACTATGTGCAAAGTGCTGGGGAGCTTACAAGGTGATCAGGTTGTCCCACAGGAGGCTCACAGTCTTAATTCCCACTTTACAGATGAGGTAACTGAAGCACAGAGAAGTTAAGTGACTTGCCCCAAGTCACACAGCTGATAATTGGTGGAGCCGGGATTTGAACCCATGACCTCTGACTCCAAAGCCCAGGCTCTTTCCACTGAGCCACTCTGCTTCTCTAACATAACTTCTCTGTGCCTCAATTTCATCCTCTGTAAAATGGGGATTAAATCATGCCCTGCCCACAATGAGCGTACAGCCTAGAGGGGAAGACAGAAATTAATGTAATTTATAACACATAATTTACAGAGGTTGTCTTTAGATTTTGAAATGTGGGGCAGTAATTGGAGAGATATAAACTGGGGTGAGGAGAAAGTAATGGGGGGATGGCTATACATTGGATCTTACGGAACAACATTCAGCTAATTCTAAAACCAGCTGTTACTGGCCTGCTGTGTGATCTTGGGCAAGCTACTTAACCATTCTGGACCTCAGTTTCCTCAGCTGTAAAACTGGAATAAGAGTGATTGTGAGCCTCACTTGGGACAGGGACTGCTCTGATCTGGTAACCTTGTAACTACTCCAGCACTTAGGATCTCATATTCGTATGATAAATGTCAAAAAAAATTAGTATAAAAAAGCATCATAAACTGATTTCATTGATCTGCTTCTTGCCTTCAGAAAACAGAGGGAATACACTGGACAGATAACTAAGCTTTTCTATCACCATGAAGCAAGTGTACAAGATGGAATTGTTTACATCATGCTCACGGTCACTACAGTTAATAGCTTGTCCCAACAGAGTTGAAGGGGAGTCCTGATAATCAATCAATCAATCGTATTTATTGAGCGCTTACTGTGTGCAGAGCACTGTACTAAGCGCTTGGGAAGTACAAGTTGGCAACGCATAGAGACGGTCCCTACCCAACAGTGGGCTCACAGTCTAGAAGGGGGAGACAGAGAACAAAACCAAACATACTAACAAAATAAAATAAATAGAATAGATATGTACAAGTAAAATAGAGTCATCATCATCATCAATCGTATTTATTGAGCGCTTACTATGTGCAGAGCACTGTACTAAGCGCTTGGGAAGAACAAATTGGCAACATATAGAGACAGTCCCTACCCAACAGTGGGCTCACAGTCTAAAAGGGGGAGACAGAGAACAAAACCAAACATACTAACAAAATAAAATAAATAGAATAGATATGTACAAATAAAATAAATAGAGTAATAAATATGTACAACCATATATACATATATACAGGGGCTGTGGGGAAGGGAAGGAGGTAAGATGGGGGGGATGGAGAGGGGGACGAGGGGGAGAGGAAGGAAGGGGCTCAGTCTGGGAAGGCCTCCTGGAGGAGGTGAGCTCTCAGCAGGGCCTTGAAGGGAGGAAGAGAGCTAGCTTGGCGGATGGGCAGAGGGAGGGCATTCCAGGCCCGGGGGATGACGTGGGCCGGGGGTCGACGGCGGGACAGGCGACAACGAGGCACGACGAGGAGATTAGCGGCAGAGGAGTGGAGGGTGCGGGCTGGGCTGTAGAAGGAGAGAAGGGAGGTGAGGTAGGAGGGGGCGAGGTGATGGACAGCCTTGAAGCCCAGGGTGAGGAGTTTCTGCCTGATGCGTAAGTTGATTGGTAGCCACTGGAGATTTTTGAGGAGGGGAGTAACATGCCCAGAGCGTTTCTGGACAAAGACAATCCGGGCAGCGGCATGAAGTATGGATTGAAGTGGGGAGAGACAGGAGGATGGGGGGGGCGGGGAGAGGGAGGGAGGGAGAGAGGGAGAGGGAGAGAGGGAGAGAGAGAGAGAGAGAGAGAGAGAGAGAGAGAGAGAGAGAGAGAGAGAGAGAGAGAGAGAGAGAAAGAAAAGGCTGAGTTTTATATAAAATGTATTCCACGAGGCGAATTGAATTATTTAGTTGTTTGGGCACAATGGATTGAGCTTCCCTTTCAGGAGGAATAAATATAATATAATAATGGCATTTGTCAAGCGCTTCCTATGTGCAGAGCACTGTTCTAAGCGCTGGGGGGGGAGATACAAGGTGATCAAGTTGTCCCACGTGGGGCTCACAGTCGTAATCCCCATTTTACAGATGAGGTCACTGAGGCTCAGAGAAGTGAAGTGACCTGCCCAAGGTCACACAGCAGACATGTGGCGGAGTCGGGATGCAATTAATTAGCAATATTCGAGCTTCCCTAACGGGAGGAACACAATCATCCGTTAATCGCGCGTGGGTGAGGCTGATAATTGGTGGAGCCGGGATTTGAACCCATGACCTCTGACTCCAAAGCCCAGGCTCTTTCCACTGAGCCACTCTGCTTCTCTAACATAACTTCTCTGTGCCTCAATTTCATCCTCTGTAAAATGGGAGGAATCCACTTAAGTCCCCCATCCGCAGCGGGGCACCTGGGTCCCACCCAGGACCATTCAGCGAGACACTCACCCGTTCCGCGGCCCTTTCCCTCAGTGGGTTGGTTCTGGTTGCAGAGCGGGCAGCTGGCCTGGTTAGAAAAAGACACGTGGGCCGCAGCGATTGCTCCTCCTCCTGCTGCATATCTTGGTGTTCTGCCTCCGAAGGTGAGAATCAGCGGTGACAGGTATTTATCACCTGTGCTCCTAGGCCATTCCAGCTTCCGGCCTCAGTTTATCCAATCTCTGCCCTCCCCCCTCCTCCAGACCTAATTGGTTGACTTTGAGATGGCTGGTACCCCAGGGTCACCTTGGGACACCTGCTGTGTGCCCTCAGCCAAGTTCACCTCTCCGGGCTTGTTTCCTATGGTTGTACATATTTATTACTCTATTTATTTATTTATTTATTTAATTTACTTGTACATTTCTATCCTACTTATTTTATTTTGTTGGTATGTTTGGTTCTGTTCTCTGTCTCCCCCTTTTAGACTGTGAGCCCACTGTTGGGTAGGGACTGTCTCTATGTGATGCCAATTTGTACTTCCCAAGCGCTTAGTACAGTGCTCTGCACATAGTAAGCGCTCAATAAATACAATTGATTGATTGATTGATTGTAAAACGGGGTTGAGGTATACTGCGAGTCTCATGTGAGTTAGCGACTGTGTCCAGTTTGATAAGCTTTTATCTAGCCCAGTGCTTGGCACATAAATGCTTACTAAATGCCATAATTATTGTCAAGTGGGAAGATTGAATCAATTGGGGAAGGTCTCCTGGAAGCCTTATCATCCTTTAAGGAAACACTAATGTCCATATGTCAACTCCTCTCCAACACTCTAGTCATATCATATCATAGCTCTCTTCCTCCCTTCAAGGCCCTATTGAGAGCTCACCTCCTCCAGGAGGCCTTCCCAGACTGAGCCCCTTCCTTCCTCTCCCCCTCGTCCCCCTCTCCATCCCCCCATCTTACCTCCTTCCCTTCCCCACAGCACCTGTATATATGTATATATGTTTGTACATATTTATTACTCTATTTATTTTATTTGTACATATCTATTCTATTTATTTTATTTTGTTAGTATGTTTGGTTTTGTTCTCTGTCTCCCCCTTTTAGACTGCGAGCCCACTGTTGGGTAGGGACTGTCTCTATATGTTGCCAATTTGTACTTCCCAAGCAATTAGTACAGTGCTCTGCACATAGTAAGCGCTCAATAAATACGATTGATGATGATGGGCTTGTTTCCTCATCTGTAAAATGGGGTTGAGGTATACTGCGAGTCTCATGTGAGCTAGCGACTGTGTCCGGTTTGATAAGCTTTTATCTAGCCCAGTGCTTGGCACATAAATGCTTACTAAATGCCATAATTATTGTCAAGTGGGAAGATTGAATCAATTGGGGAAGGTCTCCTGGAAGCCTTATCATCCTTTAATTAAACACTAATGTCCGTATGTCAACTTCTTTCCAACACTCTGGTCATATCATCCCAACAGCATAGCACCTATGACTATATAGATATATGAATTCCTATTCATTCATTTATTAATTTTAAAATTCCCTTGCTAGGGCCCATTCTATCTTTTCTCCTCCTATTTTCACTGGAGGTGGGAAGCAGCGTGGTTTAGTGGCAAGAGCCCAGGCTTGGGAGTCAGAGGACCCGGGTCCAAATCCCGGCTCCGCCAATTGTCTGCTGTGTGACCTTGGGCAAGACGCTTAACTTCTCTGTGCCTCAGTTACCTCATCTGTAAAGTGGGAATTAAAATTGTGAGCCCCCCATGGGACAACCTGATTACCTTGTATGTACCCCAGAGCTTACAACAAGCAGTGTGGCTCAGTGGAAAGAGCACGGGCTTTGGAGTCAGAGGTCATGGGTTTGAATCCCGACTCTGCCACATGTCTGCTGTGTGACCTTGGGCAAGTCACTTAACTTCCCTGAGCCTCAGTTACCTCATCTGTAAAATGGGGATTAAGACTGTGAGCCCCACGTGGGACAACTTGATCACCTTGTATCCCCCCCAGCGCTTAGAACAGTGCTCTGCACATAGTAAGCGCTTAACAAATGCCATCATTATTATTATTATTATTATTACAACAGTGCTTGCATTTAGTGTTTAACAAATACCATGATGATTATTACAATTGTATGATTTATGTCTGCATATCCCCTCCCCCCAATCAAACTGTAAGCTCTTGGAAGATGGGGTCCGTGTCTTCTATGCTTATTTCACTCTCCCAAGATCCTAGTTCAGTGCTCGCGACACAGGAGACCCACTAATGAATCATCATCATCATCAATCGTATTTATTGAACGCTATGTGCAGAGCACTGTACTAAGCGCTTGGGAAGTACAAATTGGCAACATATAGAGACAGTCCCTACCCAACAGTGGGCTCTACTGAATGCTTGTTGTACCCTTCATCTTCTAGCATCATGGACAGAGCCTCGCTCCCAGTGAGAGGCTCCTTCCCACTGGGGGCCAATCCTCTCTCTGGCCCTCAGCCTTTAGCTATTTCACATTTACCTCACTGACTTCACGGTCAAAGACGCTTTCTTCACAACCAGGCCAATGGATACTCAGATGGCTCTCCTAAGTCTCCTGCCTGCATCTCACCTCAGCTCTGTCAGAGCCAGGAAATTGAGTCGTTACGAAGGCAGATTGGGGCTGTCCATCTGGGTTGGAAAAGAAGTCAGGAGTTGCCTTGCACGTTTGCAGCCTGACATAAAGGGGAATCCTGGAAGATTGAGCAGGGGTGGCTTGCGGAAGCTCATGGTCCCACATTTGGGATTTCCACTGGCTCCCTTCTTGGCCTTCCATCTCCTCATGTCCTCACAACTTCAGGGATCAGCCTTGAGCGCTCACCTCAAAAGCCTTAAAAGTGGCTCAGGTCTGCTTTTTCCTGTGTTCTATCATTCTAACAAATAATGTCAGTAACAACCATTAGCATTATTCTTCTATGTGCCATTTTACACTTGGGCAAAGCTTTAGAATTAGTTGGCTTGGCTTCATTTCAGAGCTCTGGGTTTCTCTTGAATGAAGAGTAATATTTTAAGCCTGCTTCTGTTGAGACAATATTTCATTGTAGAACTACACCATACAACTAGGCATTTTTATTTCTCTGGGGGTTTGGGAGGCACGCATTACCTGTAAATGGAAAATGCATGTCACCAGAGTAATGAAAATAGGATTGTGATTAAACCTTGTGCCTTTCACCTTCCAAGCAATCCATCCAACTGCTAGGATATATTGTAATACGGTATCAGCATGGCACAGTGGATAGAGCATGAGCCCAGGAGTCAGAAGGTCATGGGTTCTAATCCCTGCTCCACCACTTATCTGTTGTGACTTTGGGCAAGTCACTTCACTTCTCTATGCCTCAGTTACCTCATCTGTAAAATGAAGATTGAGATTGTGAGCTCCACATGGGACGGGAACCGTGTCCAACCTGATTTGCTTGTATCCACCCCAGTGCTTACTACAGTGCCTGGCACATATTAAGCGCTTAACAAATTTCACATTTGTTGTTACACCAACGATTTATCTGATTCAGCCTATTCTCCACCACCACTACAATTGCAAATGACTTAGAATGAGTCACCAAAAGACTGGCTTTTAACATGAATTCCTAAGAATTTCCCTGTGTGATTGAGGTGAAAACTCGGGTCTTTACCACACCTGAGTGGCAAACAAGCCGTACCTCAACGGAGGCTCAGGCAGAATCCATCCCAGCGGGGGAACCACTTCTGGTCACCTAACCGACTGGGCTCACCTGTGCGAAGCATCCAATAAATCCTCTTTTAGCTGGCACAAATAACACCGACTCAGAGGATTAGGAATCCTGGTGTCCCCACAGCTGCTCCAGACAGTCTCAATGAGCCCACTGGTTCCTATCGGTGAGGATTAAGAAAAAGTATGCCTGGTTCCAATGCTGCTTCCAAGCACTTTATTAGAGCCCTAGAATGGAGTATACTCTGGCTTTGCGTGCTCTGATCTGACCCAGGCATCTGCCATCTTCCCCAGCTTCCTCTCCTGTTGAAATCAATCAGTATTATTTACTGAGCACTTACCTTTGTGCTACGCACTCGGGGAAGGTACAATAACGTTAGCATTCTGGATCCCTGCCTTCAAAGACTTTACAGTCTAGCTGGCAAGGGACATTAAAATCAAATTACAAGTAGGGAGGAGCAACATTCATTCAATCATATTTATTGAGTTTTTACTGTGTGCAAAGCACTGTACTAAGGGCTTGGGAGAGTACAATAGGATAATAAACAGACACATTCCCTGCCGACAATGAGTTTACAGTCTAGCAACAGAGTTTAAACGTGTGCAGAAGTGCTAAAGGGAGGAGGAAGTGCTCAAGTGTTAGTAGGGGGGAAAAAAGGGTGGGGAGATTACTAAACACAAGCCTGTTGCAGGGGACTGATCCATCGATATAGCTGCTTTTGCTCTACATGGCCCCCTTTAGTGACCCTTTGGAGGAAAAGAGCACTGGCCTAGGAGTACGGGGACTTGAGTTCTAATCCAAGGCTCTGCCACAGGCCTGCTGAATGATCTAGAGCTAGTAACTTCTCTGTGTCTGTTTCCTCATCTGTAAAAAATAGATACCTCTCATCCTTTCAACTCATACTGTGAGAGACTACGTCTGCCCTATCTTCAATCTACCTACCCCAGCACTTAGAACGGTGCTTGGCACATAGTAACCAGTCAATCATCTTTATTAGCACTTAAACACCATTATTGTTGTTATTCCTTTATAATGATGACAATGGCATTTGCTAAGCAGTTACTCTGTGCCATCCACTGTACTAAGTGCTGGCTTAGCTACACATAATCAGTTCACAATCCCTGACCCTCATGGGGCTCCCAGACTAAGCAGGAGGGAATTGGGTTTTCCAGCCAACTACTTGGAGGGCCAGTACCAGGAGAGGAGTCAGCCTGGACCTGCTCAGGACAAACTCCTACACCATGAGAAGTTCTTTTCCTGTGAAGGGGAGTCTCACAGCAGCCCACCAACTTTGTGGCAGAAGCCTCGAGGCTTTGTCATACCAGTTTCCCACGCAAGTGACCCAGGCACACATTGGGCATAGTTCAACCCATGATGTTTCCATGTCAGTATGGGGGAAAAAAATCACTTCTTGAAGGGACTGCTGTTTGAGTCTGAGTCTCTGCCCCATAACTTGGCATCAAGTAGCCTGCATAATGTCAATAGATTTTGAGAATCCTCAGTGGAAGGTATTTGGGAACGATGCCATTAAAAAGATTAATTCTCACCTTCCACCTCCTCCAGAGGAAGATACCTACAGGTACCCCTGTAGCTGGAAAGGATAACGGTGCAACCTCTCCCCATCTTCAAAGGGTTTGCTAAAACACAGATTGAAGGTGCTTATTGGGACCTGAATAAACAAAGATTTAGGTTGATGTTGACAACGGCTGAGGACAATCAGGAGCTGAAAACAAATGTTTCCATGGCTGGTGGGAAGCCTAGGGGATTTGTTCCACAGCAAGTTAGGCAACCTAAAAACATCAATAGATTCATGGGAGGTTTGCAAAAATGTAACCCCTGTGTTATAAGACAACTGGGTGTATTGTTCTTTCCAGAACTGACATTTCTCTGGCACCCGAAGCAATTCTGATCCAGACCACCTTGCAACAGGGACTGCTTAACTTCGTTGTGCTCGTGGATTTAAATCATTGTCCAGTTCAAATTACTACAGCAGCCTTATCAACACACAAATTCCTGTCCTCTCCCTGTCTCACTACCCCTTTTCCTCATGGGGAATCCTGGCGTGGAGATTGAAGGGGGATAAAGAGAGAGAAGCACAATTTTATTCCTTTCCAAAGCACTGCAGTGGCAACGGAGGTCTGAGACACAGACAGCAGGCCTCCACCCCTTGCAGACATCAATTATTCTGTTACAATATGGGCTTTTCCCCATATCACCTAGTTTATGTATTCCACAGTTTTGCAGAGGTGCTACATTGCTTGCATTTGAGTTTTTAAGATCCCCAAAATGAGTTAAATGCTCAAAGCCCTGGGGCTGGAATGTACAACATTAGAACAACACATTAGATCCCCAAAAATTGGGTTTAAAAATTTAAAACTGAAACCGGCAATGTCCACAGGCCACATTCAAGACAATGAGATTCATTCATTCAATCGTATTTATTGAGCACTTACTGTGTGCAGAGCACTGTACTAGTAGACGTCCAACTGTATGTGGGTAAATTTGCATAAAATACTCGTCCTGCACAGACTACACTCATGCAATTTTTCAAATAAAATCATTACTGCTATTCATGCAATGCCCTTTCAATTTCTCTGTGACCTTCTTGGTCATTCCAGATCTTCAGCTCCTAAGGCATTAACCCCTCCAGAACCAACAGAGAAAGGGAGATAGTGAGAGCCTTCAGGTAAACTATCTGCCTGACCACCCGGGCTGCCAGCTCATAGTGTGGAGGATGAGAACATAGATTACATAATAGTAGTAGTATTTGTTAAGCACTTACTATGTGCCAGACACTGTACTAAATGCTGGGGTAGATACAAGCAAATCAGTTTGAACACAGTCCCTGTCCCATATGTGGCTCCAAGTCTCCATCCCCATTTTACAGATGAGGTAGCTGAGTCACAAAGAAGTGACTTGCCCAAGGTGACACAGCAGACAAGTGGTGGAGCTGGGATTAGAACCCATGACTTTCTGACTCTGGGCCTGGACTCAATCCACTACTCCATACTGTTTCTCACGTTAAGTTCACGAATAGAAAGACATTTGCGGGCTTAGGGAAGCTAAACAGTGTCTCCGGATCAGTTGAATGTTAATATTACATAATCAGGATACTACTCAAAAAGCCTGTTTTACAGACAACTTGATAGTAGGAGTTTTCTATATTAGACTTGGCATTTGCAGGGATGCTAAGACATTTAGTCACATGCAACCTCACCACTAAGTGACCTTCCCATGTTCGTGCTAAACAAACATGATTTGATAATGCTGAACAATCTCAAAGTCAACACTAACTCTATTTTTAAAGAAAATATGATCAAGCTTCCAATACTTACTTCATTCACTGAGAAATGAGTTTCAGAACTGGAATGAAATAGAATTATTTTCTTTTGTGTCAAATATAAATTCTGTTCAGTCTAAATGTGTCACGTCTGAATGCATTTTTGGTTTTAATTATGCATGTCGGCACACTGGGTGTTCTGAAACATTTTCAAAAGAGAAAATAGAGGAAGTGGGACAAAGGAGTTATTTTCAGCTTGTTTCTGTTTGAACTGAAAAATCTCAATGTAGGATAGAGGAAAATATTTTATGCTACATCATTCCAGATTCCAACTATGGCAAAGGCCAGAAAGTGGCTCTAGGCACAATGCAGGGCTTCAGAATCAAAAGTTTGAACATCAACCTTTAGGATGAAGCTTCAGTATTTCCTCCTGTAGAGGATGTGGAGGGAGCGAGGGAAAGGGAAGACAAAAGCAGAATTAGAAAGAGAAAGGGACAATAGGCATGTAACTCTGCCAGATCCCAAGAAGAGGGGACAAGAGGGCATGGGGATGCTGGGCCTCAACAGGAAGGTGACAAGAGGAGCAATGCGAGGACAGGCAGTCACAGGTGGCAAGTCAGAGAAAGGTGATCAATCAGTCATATTTATTGAGTGCTTACTGTGTGCAAAGAACTGTACTAAGAACTTGGGAGACTATAACAAATTTAAGACACATTCCCTGCCCACAACGAGCTTAAAGTCTAGAGGGGAGACAGGCATTAATATAAATAAATGAATTATGGATATGTGCGGGGATGAATAAAGGGAGCAAGTCAGGACAACGCAGAAGGGAGTAGGAAAAGAGGAAACGAGGGCCTTAAGTCATGGAAGAAGGAGGAGGTGGAGATGTGCTTTCAATAAGGCTTTAAATGGAGCGGGGGGGTTGGGGGGAGAGTAACTGTCTGTTGGATCTGAAGGGGGAGGCCAGAGGCATGACATGGGCAAGAGGTCAGAGGAGAGATGGATGAGACTGAAGTACAGTGCTACGGTTAGCATTAGAGAAGCGAAGTGTGCGGGCTGGGTTGTAGTAGGAAAGTAGCTAGGAAAAATATGAGGGGGCAAGGTGACTGAGTGCTTTACAAGCCTCCGGTAAGGCATTTCTGTTTGATGCGGCAGTGGATGGGCAACCACCGGAGGTTTCTGAGGAGTGGGGAAACATGGCCTGAATGTTTTTGTAGAAAAATGATCCAGGCAGCAGAGTGAAGCTTGGACTGGAGTGGGAAGAGACAGTAGGTAGGGAGGTCAGCGAGGAGGCTGATATAGTAATCAACGTGGGATGTGTTTGGATTAACGTGGTAGCAGTTCGGATGGAGAGGAAAGATTTTAGCAATGTTGTGGAGGTTGAACTGACAGGATTTAGTGACAGAGAGGAGTCAAAGATAATGCCATGATTAAGGGCTTGTGAGGCAGGAAGGATGGTGGTGGTGTCTACAGTGATTGGGCAGTCAGGTGATGAGAGGGCTGGCAAAGATGAGGCTACAAAAAGAACATGATGCTCAGTAGAGCCATAAGGAGGACGGCCCAGGAAGGAAAGAAAGGCATTTTGAGGAAATGAGAGAAAAAAGTCAGGAATTCCAGGGCAGCATTCAGGAAAGACCTTAACACAAAAAGGAAAAACAATAATTGTAGTGTTTGTTAAGCGTTTATGTGCCAAGCACTATACTAAGCACTAGGGTAACTACCAAATAATCAGATAACACATGGGGCTCACATTCTAAATAGGAGGGAGAACAGGTACTGAATCTCCATTTTGCAAATGGGGGACCTTGAGACACAGAGAAATTAAGTGACTTGCTCAAGGTCACATAGCAGGTAAGTGGAAGAGCTGGAATTAGACCACAGGTCCTTGGACTCCCAGACCTGTGTAGAAGTGAAGTGCAAGAGTTCACTGGAAAAGACTGGACTGGGATCCTTTCTGGGGAAAAGTATACGGATCTGGCAGTGATGAGTGCTCACAGGAAGTGAACTGTACAGGGTGAAAATGATGAAAGGGCACATGAGGGGTGTAGGTAATAGGAAAGCAAAGGAGGCTGGTGATAATCTCATGACTGTGGCATTTAATTATTATAAATATAAATGTATTCAGGAACTTTTCCCATAATTTAGACACTACCATTCTCAAAAATACAGCACGTTTCATTATTTTAAATCAGACTTCCCAAAAGACAAAATGCACACATAAGTCTTAATAATTCCAAAGTAAAAATACTACATAGATCCTACTCCTCTGCTAGATTGTAAACTCGTTGTGGGCAGGAAACATGTCTACCACCCTGTTAGCATACCCTCCCAAGCACTTAGTACAGTGTTCTGCACACAGGAAGTGCTTAATTGATAATAAGCTTCTCGAGGACAGGGACCGTATCTACTCACTCTATGATACTCAACAAACTTTAGAGCAGGGCTCAGTAAATATGACGGACTGAAGGGAGATTTTAAAAACATGAATACAATCTAGTGTGTACACACACACACACACACACACACACACACACACACACTCTCTCTATTTCTCCCTCTCTTCAGCAGTTAAAGAAAAAAGTTTAGTACTTTGCTTGCCTAAAAATCTGTGGTCCAACACACTTCATTTCCCCCAAGATCTTAAGCTCTTCAAGCACCAACAACATTCCTTTCAATCTCAGCAGAAATTTATACAATTTCTCTATTGTTCATTTAGTTGACTGCTGCACTCCCATTCATCTACCTACAATACCTTAAAATAAGCCCTCCATTTTTTTCTTATTAAAGGTACAGTCTAAAAAGATGACAGACTGAATGACCAACCTTATTGGCTTTCCTGTTGTAATACTTTCAAATTAGAACTACTTCTAAAAAAGCACGATCTTCAGTACATACAGCTTAATGCTTTTGCAATTAATAAAATCTGAAACCTATATGTACCATGTGGTCTGAAACTGATAAAATTTCTCCCCTGGGAATCTTGATAAAATTCAAAATAGCTATCAGTTAACCAGTTTTAAAAAAAAAGAAAGCGGGTAGATTATCAATTTAATCCCCACCAAAATTCTGAAGACTCTTCCAAGGCCGGTGGCTAGTGACGTATTAACAGCTGGTGAGGCATTAACAATTTGCTTCAATATTCTTTTGAGAAAGAGTACAAAAATGCACAATATTTTAGGTCAATCAACATGTGGATTTTGATTTTTGCAGTTTCTTGGTCATGGGCCTGATTGCAGTATAGGCAAACAGCTGTTATCAATGCTTCATATACCTAATGCGGGTCTGGAATTTTGTCTTCTTGCAACACACGCGAAATATAAATGCAGTTCACAAACAAAGACCAGCAAGCCGGTGGCACATTTGTGAAATATCATACATGCCAAACTATGTATCATACAAACACTTCTATGTGTTTGTGATTTGGATAGATCTAGATTTAAATCCCCTCGAGTCTTCAAAGATTTCAAAGGGCAGGAAACATGTCCACTAATTCTGAGGTACTCTCCCAAGCACTTAGTACAATGGCATGCACATAGTAAGCATGCACTATTTACCATTGATTGATTATCGCAGGTATCAATAAACTGGTTGGGAACCACCTGTTAAAATTCTCTTGTAAGAATATTCCCAAAAGATGTAGGCTACAAAATCAAATCATTTTACTTTTCTGACTGTGTCCATCATAATTAGCAGGGGCAGAATACCCCAGTATCGTAGCTGGGGCAACTTAGCTTGACACTGCCCTCGGCCTTAGAGATGTGGAAGGTGAAAAGAGGTTCAGCCAAGGTCTTCGGTTAACCATTTGGCTGGTAATGTCTGAAGGTATTAACTACGACTGTGGGGTTCCCCAGCTCAGCCCTGCACCTTCTAGCTGCCCCATCTTCTGCTGAAACCACAAGGAAACCACCAACAACGATGTGATTGGCGTTATTTAGTGGATTTCATTCACTGATAGAAATTTGGAATCAAATTGTAAAACTATGTTTTTTACATAAGCACAGATTCAACACCAGGAATACTCAAAACCTTTGTTTTTTTTTGGGGGGGGAGAAGGGGGGTTAGGGGGGCTTTGGGTCACACTCAGTTGCTCATAAGGAGTCATCAGCAAACATCTGCTTGCTCAGGAGTCCTTCCAGAAAAATATTAGCCTCATGGGAACCCCTCTACCATATATATTTTCACCACTCTGAATACTGAAATAAAAATAAACAAGCCCTTTCTGGATGACACTCTGGCATGGACAGATGTAACATTTAAGTACATTTGACAACTTCTGATAAAGCTTATCAAAGACCATTAAAAAAAAAGCAAATCATTACTTAACGACAAAGCCTTGTGATAATATTTTCCCACACTCTCATCTGCACCTCTTCTCCTTTGGTAAACATAACATACTGTATACATTCTTTTCTATCGTTTACGTATAGCTTATAAAATATACTAATATTTTATATGTATTGTATACACTAAAAACAGAGATGGGGTTTTTTTTAGATGGAAATTAATAGAAAGTCAAACTAGTTGTGGGAAAAATCATTCGTGCTTAACATCAGGAAATCTTGCCTGCCGGTTAATTGTGGGAACACTCCATCACTTGTCATATTACATGTTTATACCTTTGGGCATTAGCAGAAACAAAATAATCAGATTTTTTTCCCATTTTTATCTTTAAAAAGTTGCTAATCACCTCAACTAATTAGATGTCCCTAAACACATTGTTTCTAGCAAAGAAAATTATCTAAAATATTTTAGAATACAATAAATGACTAATCTTCATGCTGAATAATTTGTCCTTAAAATATGCATGCCTGTAAAAGGAATAGCATTTTTTCTGCTCTAAATGAAATATCAGGCTTCAAGCCTTACTTTATAAAATATGCTTCCCACTGTGATACACAACACTTACTCCGAGGATGGTAAATATAGTGGTTCTTCACAAAGTATCAGGTGGCTCACCTTATCTCTCCAACATGAAGTGGCCCAAGTGATTCTGAAGTTTATAAGACGTTTGAGGGAATAAGAAGGCAGTTTAGCAATAAAGGTTTAACACTCTCCTAAGTTAAACTATCTGTCCTCATGATACAAGCTAAATGCAGCTCTCGGTTCTTCACCCTCTTAGAATTCAAATTTTTCTGATACCAATGGGGCAGAGGTGGTCTCAAAAAGTGCTCAGTGAAACTGGTACTCAAGTTGGACAGCACTGGCCACACACATTTTACGTAACTATCAAAAAAAATACTCTGAGGAGAATGCTTAATTTGTCAGTTACACATTCTAACATTTAACAAATTCTAAGTTTATTATTATTGATTTCATGTGATTCACATTCCATTGTCTATGAATGACATTCTAATAAATTCATAAAGTGAAAGCCAATATTCTAGTATATAATAAAGAACATTCTCTGATTTGTCAAAAATGTAAATGGTACACCACACTTAAATACTCCAACCAATCATATATGTACCTTTGATAAATTACACTATATATTTATTAAATTATCTATGACATGTTTGTTAAGCTAGTTCAACCTGGAGCACAGATTAAATTTAAAGTTATAGAATCTTAGAATTAAATACAAGCAAAATCTTTTTTTTCATCTTTTCCCCAAAGATTGCTCAAAATTGCCGAATATCCAATTATATAGCACTACCAAAATACAAATATGCGCTCCAAGGCATTGAGAAACTACTATGAAACTGTAAAATCCACTTGTCCATGAACTGGGTAAAACAAGTTTGTTTTAAAGACAATCAACACAAGTAATTCAGAAAAGTTAATGAACAAAACCAAAAACATGAACACATAACACTGACCTAATAGGACAAGACAGACTTTGCAATCCTTTATTGGTAAAGTAATCTTTTAAACAATTACCTAAGGCAATTTTACTGTTCACTTTAATTGAGAAGACTATCCACTCCTACAACCAGGGTCTCGCTTCAATATAGACAAAGGGGATAGTATTTTGGCCCTGCTCTGTTTAGATATAAATTACTTAAGAGTGGTTCTATATCCACTCCCTTCTATTACCAGTGGGACTGTTTTGACTGCCACGTGCAGCTTGATTGCAACATGCAAAATGGATCCTGCTCTGAAAATTGGTTAAATTGGCATGCAGCTTTCTGCAAGGATCCATAATCAGATAATCAGCAAGGAGAACTAGTCACTGCAAGGACAACTCAGACAATATACACCTCACGTGGAAAAGCAACCCTTTCCCAGCACCAGAAATAGGGTGGGGGGGCCACATATCACCCTACTTTTCCCCCACCAATCCCACCCCAGACCCACCAAAAAACCAGAATGCAGTTCCAGGGCCTTCTGACCTAACCCATATATTAATCAATTAAAAGAAATGCAAATGATTTAACAGTAATACTGTCAGTTAGCAGAGTAAATTTTCCTTTCCACTACCACACTTTGCTACCTGCTTGCCACGGAGCAGGAAAGTTTCACAAAGTGATCCAGACCTCAATTTCTTAGGGCCATTACAAAAATTAAAGCTTCGAAAGCTGATTTTAAACTGTAGAGAAAATTAGTCCAAATCCATTTTGTTTCTATAATTTTACATACACACATAAATTTGAAATATTCCTTGGCAATGGATCAATCTAAAATTAAAGAGATAGAGCTATTCAATAAATCACTTTAGCCTGATTATCATTTACTCTGATGCGCTATATAACCTGACCAAGAAAAGGTAGCTTGCAGTTGATAACTTTACAGAGTAATCACAGTAAACGGGTGTCAGACATGTACTTAAGGGCAAATTAACTTACCCTTCTTGTTTGATAAAATGCCATCTAGAGCTTTCTAATCTAAAATTAAACTTTATTTCTCTTAATCCTCTTCTTTCACATTACTGTAGGAAGAACTCCTAGTTTTGCAAATTTGACTGCTCCTGGCTTTATGGTGAGGCTCTTATTTTTGTCCAGTTGAACTGATCAAGTTCTGAACTCTGAACATGGTTCCACGGACTCTGACCGACTCTGTAATTTTTCCACAAGAAGAGATGAAGTGTCATTTCCAACCAAATAGCTTGACTAGCTGCTATTAAAAACACAGCAAAACTACAACCAAAGTTAGTTAAGCAAAAATGTAAATAGGAAGGAACTAGATTTACAAACACTGCAGAGTGTGGGGATGGTTAAAAATGCATTCTAGTATGTGGAAAGGACTTCTACTTCTTGATGCTTCCATTGCAGAAGGATGAAAGGAGGATGGGACACAGCTCCAACCAATAAGCTTCATCAAAAAAGGTGAAAAAAATTAAATGCCATAAACTCTTCCTCCCCCCAAAATGTTACAAGGAAGCATCAACATAGCCCAGGTCAAAGATGAGGGTGTGAGAAAGGACAAGGGCCCAAAACAGGGAATAACTGCGTTGCACAATACTCAATATTTCTCAGGGGCCTGGAAAGCAAACTGGCCTATATAATGTTATTTCTAATGGGAACGATGACATTCATGAACACTTAACACAGCTTTTTTTTTTTAAAGGGGCTGCACCTGATTAAGTCAATCCCTCTTTGCAGTGATCCTGAAAACTCCAGTTTCAAGTATTATACAATAGAATAAACAATAAAAGGGGTATGTTGACCAGAAGATACAATAGTTCTGACTTTTGCTACCTCTGCAAGGTATGTACATATATTACATCAATATCATAGAAATGGCACAGCCTCTGAGGACACGTTCCACATTTTATTTACATTTTAAGACTACCTTTAATCTCAGAACCACATATCCATACACCTATTTCCTTTTTTGTTTATTTCACTTAAAACTTATATTCATGGTTTATTAGAACAAAGACTGTAAACAAATACTTGCCATGTCTGTTACATGTAACACACAGGAGCTGCTTAACAGAAATCCATCTTCCCCTCCCCCCCCTTTTATAAATACAGGTATCAAAACCATCCTGAACCTACTTTTTGATACTACTAGTAGTCGGCACCCACACCTCTTCCAAAATTAAACAAAATTTGCAACAGTATTCACTGTACCTGCTACTTGAAACAATTTAAACTGCAGCTCTTTCACTGAGCAAGATGGATAAAGCATGCCATTTATATTTTTCTTTCTTGGGAGATTAATTTTCAGAAACATACATTACTCCACAGCAACCTGACACCTCATGTCATGCTTTCATCTTGTAAAACCTGAATCCCAATTTTAGGCTACTCCAGGTTTATGCTTAAATGATAGTGCCTTGATAAGAGGGAAAAAAATTGTGCTGCATTTCTCTCCCATCGTGCCGGAAAACAAAATGGGTGTACATATATTAAATATAATCTTACAAATGTCCTGGTCATTTAACAGCTGAAATTCATTTAATGTGTGGGTGTTTGCATTGTGAGATTTAATCAAGACATTAACAGGAGTAGAGAGTTGGTTTAAGACAAGTTTGAAATCAGCTAAAATTAATTGCTGTATGTTTGTCCTTCTGGGGGTTGTGGAAGCTTCATATTTTCTTTGGACATCATTAGACGCCTTAGCTCTTGAAGTACAACTTTAATGCTATAAGAATTTTGCCATTTTGCTAACACTGGTATGCTCCGGGCATCCATCTGAAAAGAAAAACAAAACAAGGACTTGAGGGCATAAAAATCTTAAGGCATTTGTTTCTTTACACAACATTTACCAAAGTTCTGCAATTTTAATATCCCTTCTCTCCCCATGCACTAAGACTATTAATAATAAACTGATAACAACTTTGTGTTACACATCAAGTTCAAGTTAATAGTTTTACACCACTTTTACAATATTCAACTTTGGGTGAATTTTTTAAAGAAGAGTTTTGAAATGCAAAGTTACTTTAATTTATTGATAATGTGAACTTTAAAACACAGCTTGTAGTTTATTTGAAAAAAATACTTCTACCATAAGGATTAGAAGTGCAGTGAGTTCAAAAAAGTTCCTTTCTATCTCATAACAGTGTTTTAGCATAGACAGTTGATTTTGAAATTTAATGGTTCAAAGTGGGTTCTCACTTCCCTTGGGAGTGATGAGAGCTATCGATGGGTTGGACGGGGAGGAAGTAAAAAGCGAAAATAGTACATATTAAATACACGATGTTAAATTTAGGAAATGCAATTGTTTTCATTTCCAGCAGGAAAGGAGGTCTGCTGAATAGAAAGAAGTTCATTAACATTCCTGGAAGCAAGCAAGCCCCCTCATTATTTCCAGCTACTGCATGGAAAACCCCTCTCAATTATTTAGAAGTAGATTAACCAGTGGGTTATCTTGGTGCTTTGTTGCTGCTTCTCTCCTGCCTAATGTTCAGCCATTCCACTCCTATCAGAGGTTGTGAAGGATAAGGAGATGTCAGGTACATATCAGGCACCCTTAAAGCACATAGCACCTTACTTCACATTTCCTAAAGAATCTTTCTGGGGTGACACCCAGACAGTCTTCCTTATTCCCTTGCCTCCCTTAGTTATTATAGGCAAACCTTATGCGCTCTGCCCTCCTGGGATTCAGCACCCTCGAAGAGCAACAGTTATTCTGCTGAACCAAACACCCTTCCTTGCTATTCTATGCAGTCAGGAACATCCAGTAGGCAGCCCGGCCTACTGGAAAGAGCACTGGTCTGGGAATCAGAGGACCGAAATTCAAATCCCTACTCTGCTAGTTGGTTGCTGGGTGATCTTGGGCCAGCTGTTTAACTTCTCTGTGCCTTTTTTTCCTCATCTGTAAAATGGAGTTTAAATATCTGTTCTTCCTCTACAAAGGCTGTGAACCACATGTGAGACAGGGACTATAATCTGATAAACCTGTAACTACCTAAGGGTTTGGAACAGTGCTTGACAAAGTAAGCACTTAAATACCATTATTATTAATATCCTTTTTTTCTTTTTTTTTTAAATGGAATTTGTTAAGCGCTATGTGCCAGGCACTGTACTAAGTGCTGCAATAGATACAACCTAATCAGGTTGGACAGAGTCCAGGTCCCATGTGGGGCTCACATTCTTGATCCCCATTTTTACAGATGCGGTACCTGAGAACAAGCCATTAGTAGTTTAGGAACACTTAGTAACTAACCTCCCAAAGGACTGGGACTGGAGGATTTAAGGTATGAATAAGCTTCACTCTGGATTCTCAACTAGCCCCATCCAAGGAACATCCTGAATCACACATTCCCTGCCCCTGGGACGGCCTATTCCCTAAGCATGTATCTGAAAGGGAAAGACAAGAAGTGGGAGAGGGGACGAATCAAATCATTGTGGGGTTTTTTTCCTCCTCCACCTTCTCCCTTTTCACTTTCTAAGCCTAGTCTATCCATCTAACATTGTGATGTATCACCCCTGAAATAATAGCTCCAATCAAAATCTTGTTGAAATCTTTCTGGTTAAGCTGATTAGTGGCATGTGATACCAACATGCCCAAAGTTGATGGCAGAACTTCACAAGCTATTACATACAGCACATCAATCTCCACTTGTTTCTGAAAAAACTGAAAGACTGTAACCTACCATTTCGTTTTTAGCCTGTCTACATTACATCTCATCTACTTGCTCTTCAGAAACTGATAAAAGAAATCTTTTTTATACTGAAGTTGAAAGAACCCCAACGGAGCACATCCCTGAACAACGCTGCTCACATGTTGAGAATTTTTTTTACAAGTATTGAGTTAAAGCCAAAATGAATGAAGTTGATGAAAAATTAAGTCTTTGTAGATTAATAGGTTTAGAATTTTCCCAATGAACAAATTACCTATATCTTTGAAACCTAATATTCACAGTAGCCCATTACCTTAACTACAGATCTCCTGCGCTTATAACTCACATTAAAGTTCCTAAACGGACATTAAGTACAATAAATAATTTGATTAGAGAGAGAAAGGCAGACTATTAGAGATGGTTAATACTGTTAAAAAACTTACATGCCAATGCTATTAATTCATTCATAGACAGCACCTGCATCTAAGGTGTCAGAACAGGTAAAATAAGTACACTATGAGTTTTGAATTAGATATTGCTGGGAGCATTAGAAATGAAGTTTCTGGTTTTAACTGCAGAAATGCTCGCAAGAAAACATCTGTATTTTTCAGTACCCTATTTTTCACTCAATATCTTTGGCGCCTTCAAACTGCTTTTCCTCTATAGTCTAGCTTTAACGCACTCAATACTGCATAGCTTTCAGTGTGAAGGTTGCACTACTATGGCAATGTACCTAAAAATCCTATGCATGACCAACAGTGCCATCCAAACTGAATATGCACACATAGCCCCATGTTATACTGTCATACTTGGGAGTGACTGGACCACTTTTCAATTCTGTATTTTAGAATCATTAAATCATGGAACAACAGGGTGCTTTATGATGATGAGAATAACTCATCTAGGAAGAACTGCCACAGTTTCATGTTACCTGGCCTGATTCAGAGCCGACATTACAGCACTAAGTTAAGAATTAGGATTCTAAAAATGAGAAAAAAATCACAGTCATTTAACTCCCTCTCAGGAGGCCATTCTTTCCTAGAGTAAAATGTAGGAAAAGTCACTGCAGGAGACCTCCTTGTCATCAGAAATATTTTCTCTTCTCAGGCTTGTGCAATAAGGTAAAAGAAAAAGGAAATGCAAACAAAAAAATCAAACAGCAGCAACAAAAAAAATCAAGATTCTTGAGAAGAGGAAGAGCATCCTAGGACTACTGAATCCAGGATATAGCTGACAGTAAGCATTTTCAAGACATCGGTTCTCCCTGGGACTTTTGGGTGACCATAACAAAGATTTAGACTTGGCTGGGTACAACTATTAACAAGAACTATTATTGTTGTTGTTATTATTAACTATATTGTTAATAATAACTATTATTATTGAATTTGCCTGTTGCCGTCTGAATTTTTTTAGGACTTTCCACTCTCCTCTGCCCTCTAGTGCCTAAATCCATTTACTGGTCTTGTTGCACGCTTTTGCAACTGTATAATGTAAAAGTTATCTATTTGTCTACAGATTGTGAGCTCTGAGGTCAGAGGTGGTGATTTCTACATTCTCCCAACCCTCCAGAGCCTTTAATAGTGCCACACAGTCTTTTCATTCAATTTTATGCTCAGAATGGCTGGCTCACAGCACTATTATAATAGTAATAATAATGGCATTTATTAAGCGCTTACCGATTGTGAGCTCTGAGGTCAGAGGTGGTGATTTCTACATTCTCCCAACCCTCCAGAGCCTTTAATAGTGCTACACAGTCTTTTCATTCAATTTTATGCTCAGAATGGCTGGCTCATGGCACTATTATAATAGTAATAATAATGGCATTTATTAAGCGCTTACCGATTGTGAGCTCTGAGGTCAGAGGTGGTGATTTCTACATTCTCCCAACCCTCCAGAGCCTTTAATAGTGCCACACAGTCTTTTCATTCAAGTTTATGCTCAGAAAGGCTGGCTCATGGCACTATAATAATAGTAATAATAATGGCATTTATTAAGCGCTTACCGATTGTGAGCTCTGAGGTCAGAGGGGGTGATTTATACAGTATCCCAACCCTCCAGAGCCTTTAATATTGCCACACAGTCTTTTCATTCAATTTTATGCTCAGAATGGCTGGCTCATGGCACTATTATGATAGTAATAACAATGGCATTTATTAAGCGCTTACCGATTGTGAGCTCTGAGGTCAGAGGTGGTGATTTATACATTCTCCCAACCCTCCAGAGCCTTTAATAGTGCCACACAGTCTTTTCATTCAATTTTATGCTCAGAATGGCTGGCTCATGGCACAATAATAGTAATAATAATAATAATAATAATAATAATAATAATGGCATTTATTAAGTGCTTACAAATTGTGAGCTCTAAGGTCAGAGGTGGTGATTTATACATTCTCCCAACCCTCCAGAGCCTTCAATAGTGCCACACAGTCTTTTCATTCAATTTTATGCTCAGAATGGCTGGCTCATGGCACTATTATAATAATAATAATAATAATGGCATTTATTAAGCGCTATGTGCAAAGCACTGTTCTAAGTGCTGCGGAGGTTATAAGGTGATCAGGTTGTCCCAGAGGGGCTCACAGCCTTAATCCCCATTTTCCAGATGAGGGAACTGAGGCCCAGAGAAGTTAAGTGACTTGACCAAAGTCACACAGCTGACAATTGGCGGAGCCGGGATGTGAACCCATGACCTCTGACTCCAAAGTCTGTGCTCTTTTCCACTGAGCCACGCTGCTTCTCTCATGAACCATCAAAGGAAATAACTTTTCAGTGCATCTTGTTTGGGAACAAAATACTTTAAAACAAATCATGATTTTCAAAATCTTTGTTTCAGACTAAAGCTTAAAAAATGGAAAAAGGGGTTTCCGTTTTTACCAATCATCAACTTCAAGATGCAGCGTGAGGTAGAGAAGCAGCATGGCTCGTTGAAAGAGCACGGGCTTTGGAGTCAGAGGTCATGGGTTCAAATCCCGCCTCCGCCACTTGTCTGCTGTGTGACTTTGGGCAAGTTCTCCGTGCCTCAGTTCCTTCATCTGTAAAATGGGGATGAAGACTGTGAGCCCCTGTGGGACAACCTGATTATCTTGAAACCCCTCCAGCACTTAGAACAGTGCTTTGCACATTGTAAGCGCTTAATAAATGTCATTTTAAAAAAAAAAGATGCCAGAGACTTTACTAGCAGTAAAGGTGGTTATTGAAAAGATCCAAAAATAGAAATAAATCTTCTACCGGATTTCTCTCCATAGAGTTGGAAAAACAGTTACAAGGAATGCTGCAGCATGGTCTTTGTTTACAACGCTTTCTAATAGCTTGATGTATAAAAAAGAGTAAACGTCTTAAAACTATTGTAAACAGACTCAAAATGATAACTGAACAACAGAGTTTATAAAAATTAGTGAATAGAATCCCAAGCCCTTTCCAAAGTAGAAACAAACACTTCCAGCTGTAAATGGTAGTTAAATAAACATAAATGATTGCAAATCCTGAAATACCCAACAGACTGTACAAGAATATTCAGAAGTCCTCAATAAAGACCATGGGAAAAAAAAAAGATCATGGGAAAATAAATACCATGTCAGAACCAAACCTGTACCATATCAGTCTACAATATACACTAACCACCAAAACCAGGGACTCGCACAGCATTAAGCAGTGTAATTTATATTTTGTAGCATTGACATCCCTCTCTGAAAATAGTTTTTCCCAAGTTCCGTTTTCATGAAGTTCTCTGTTTCATAGAGAAGCAGTGTGGCTTAATAGAAAGGGCATGGGCTTGGGCGTCAGAAGTTGCGGGTTCTAATTCCAACTCCGCCACTTATCAGCTGTGTGACTGTGGGCAAGTCATTTAACTTCTTTGTGCCTCAGTTACCTCACTTGTAAAATGGGGATGAAGACTGTGAGCCCCACGTGGGACAACCTGATTACCTTGTACCTACCCCAGTGCTCAGAACAGTGTTTGGCACATAGTAAGCGCTTAACAAATACCATCATTACTATGAAGGGAATCCAAAACTTCCAAAAGAGTTCATCAAGACTTCTTGTCTAGCACCTACCTCCAGGGAGGTAAACTCCAGGCTACATCACCATTAGAAATACGGTGGAAACTGATCAAGGGGCCCCACGTAATAATAACACTAGTCGTGGTGTCCAATAACAACAATAATAATAATGGTTTTTCTTAAGCACTTACTATCTTTTAGACTGTGAGCCCACTGTTGGGTAGGGACTGTCTCTATATGTTGCCAATTTGTACTTCCCAAGCGCTTAGTACAGTGCTCTGCACATAGTAAGCGCTCAATAAATACGATTGATGATGATGATGATGTGCCAGGCACAGGGGTAGATACAAGAAAATCAGGTTGGACAGTCCCTGTCCCATGTGGGGCTCCCAGTCTCAATGTCCATTTTACAGATGAGGTAACTGAGGCACAGAGAAGTAAAGTGACTTACCCAAGGTCACACAGCAGACATGGGCAGAGCTAGAATTAGAACCTATGACCTTCTATGACTCTGTCCACTACGCCATGCCGCTTCCCAAAAGGGCTTTCTACATGTCAAGTAATGTATTCTTAAGTGGGGTAGACGCAAATAAGCAGGTCAGAGACGGTCCTCATCTCTCATGGGTTTCACAGTTTCTGTTCACCCCAACTGCGAAAGGCAGCTGATTCTCCTAAGAACCTCTCCAGCACACTTGCCCCTCTCTCAATTAGTCACCCAAGTGAGTGCTTTGCACATAGTAAGCGCTTAATAAACGCTACCATCATCATCATATTTAAAAAAAATCACACTGGGGAGCAGATTGGATCCTAACTGGGTATAGAAATAGACAGGGAGGGTAGAGGTGATAGCATTGGGAGAAAAGACTCTGAAGTGAACCATAGGCAGGCTCACACAGCTAGGGAGAACTTTAAGCTCGTACTAAAATGAGATGCAGTGTGGCCTAGTGGAAAGAACATTAGCCTGAAAGTCAAGGGATCTGGGTTCTAAGCCTGGATCCACCACTTGCCCCCTGTGTGACCTCAGGGAGGTCACAACTTCTCTGTAACTGTTTCCTCATCAGAAAAACAGGGACTATATATATGCCTCAAAAGGACTTTGTCCCAGCTAATTGCATTTTATCTCCTCAGCACTTACTACAGTGCTTGGCACAGAGTAAACACATAAAAATAACATTATCAAAATCTCCAGTGGCTATCTGCGCATCAGGCAGAAACTCCTCACCCTGGGCTTCAAGGCTGTCCATCACCTCGCCCCCTCCTACCTCACCTCCCTTCTCTCCTTCTACAGCCCACCCCACACCCTCCGCTCCTCCGCCACTAATCTCCTCACCGTACCTCGTTCTCGCCTGTCCCGCCATCGACCCCCGGCCCACGTCATCCCCCAGGGCCTGGAATGCCCTCCCTCCCTCTGCCCATCCGCCAAGCTAGCTCTCTTCCTCCCTTCAAGGCCCTACTGAGAGCTCACCTCCTCCAGGAGGCCTTCCCAGACTGAGCCCCTTCCTTCCTCTCCCCCTCTCCATCCCCATCTTACCTCCTTCTCTTCCCCACAGCACCTGCATATATGTATATAGTTTGTACATATTTATTACTCCATTTATTTATTTATTTTACTTGTGCATAGCTATTCTACTTATTTTATTAGTATGTTTGGTTTTGTTCTCTGTCTCCCCCTTTTAGACTGTGAGCCCACTGTTGGGTAGGGACTGTCTCTATATGTTGCCAACTTGTACTTCCCAAGCGCTTAGTACAGTGCTCTGCACACAGTAAGCGCTCAATAAATACGATTGATTGATTGATAGTAATGAGTTTTTATAAAAATGCTATGGACAAATAAACCTCAACCACAAGTGCAAAATTCAAATTTAAGGGAACTAGGCAAAATCATAGTATCTGAAGAGGATGAGGTTAGTCTCCTACAATTCAAGGGCCATTAAAACATTAATATATTCCAGATTCTTCCTTCCACGAGTATGAAAAAAACAGGTTTATGCAGGCTACACACTACTCTGTCAAAGCCCTGCAAGACCATGGCATGCACTCCCACTGCCCAGGACTACCCAACGTTGTTTTATAGAAGCCCCTAGAAAGGACTTTGAGGCTGGGTGGGTTTTGGCTGCAGTTTTTGCTGACTGAAAAAGTGGCTGGTTATCTAGTGCTCCCTGTGGGGAGGGGAACAGTGCTTTTTAGACAACAAATTAAAATAACCTTCAAACTGAAGGCTAAATCCTATCTCTACAGGTCTAACCATAAAACTTCGAAAATAAACACAAAATGTTCTCCAATATACCCTGTCCCTGTGTGGAGGGGCAAGTGAAAAGGACCAAAATCAGAGGATAAAAAAAAAGATGGACAATTCACAGCCTAAGGAAAGCAGAACTAGCAGACACAGGGGTCATTAAGGACATCAAATAGTTCATGCAGATTTCCTCCACTTCTTTTTCCATCCAAGTCTGTCTCCCCCTTCTAGACTGTGAGCCCGCTGTTGGGTAGGGGCCGTCTCTATATGTCACCAACTTGTACTTCCCAAGCGCTTAGTACAGTGCTCTGCACACAGTAAGTGCTCAATAAATACGACTGAATGAATGAATGAACCAGAGGGAAATGGCAGAGAGGGGCTGTCTCCTCCCCATCCCCCAACCCAAACTGCCCAAGTAGAATTGGAGATGGATAACAAGGGAAGCAACAAAGTGTGCCATGGGTAGCAGGCACAGTCAGGCCGTGACTAGGGGATAGCATGGCTAACGGAAGACTTGAACAGCCATCCACTGGGTCTATGCCCCCCGCCCTTTTTGTAAATGCATGAAGTTAGTGCAGAGAAGGAAAATAGTGAGTTGTTACCCTCCAGGAGGAAAATGAAATTATTCTGTTGATAGAGGAAGTGGAACAAGATCTAGAGTGCCTACCAGCTGCTATTTGCATGACCCCCCCCCCCCCCCACTACCAATCCCTATCTTTTGCTCTCTCTCTGACCCACTCAAACCTCCTAACCACCTCTCAAACCTCTGAGACACTGCTCACTCCACCCTTTCTATCCCTGCAAGGCCCCCTTTCTCCAATCCCTCACCTCCTTCAAAGCCCTACTAAAAAGCACACCATACTAAGCATACTAAGCCTTACTTGACTAAATGCCTGCTCAGGTACTGGCCACCCCATCCACTACAGATGGCTTCCACAATATCAATTCTGTTTTCTTGTTTTATGCCTACTTGACTTAACCCTGGCCTAGTAAATAAAGCACAGGTTTGAGAATCAAAAGTTTCTAATCCCGGCTCCACCAACTGTCAGCTGTGTGACCCTGGGCAAGTCAGTTAACATCTCTGTGTCTGTTACCTTATCTGTAAAATGGGGATTGAGACTGTGAACGCCTGTGGGCCATGGACTGTGTCCCGCCTGATTACCTTGTATCTGCCCCAGTAATTAGAAAATTGCCTGGCACATAACCATTAAAAAAAGCCATTAGCAAAACAAGCCATTAAAAAAAATCCACCCTCATTTCACCATTACTCTGAATAGCCTTGTTTACTTTGGTGAATCCCCTCGGGCTTAGTACAGTACTTTGCACTAAGAAGGCACTCAATAAATGTTACTGATTACGATGATAACTAGGGCTACAGGTCTTTTGCTTCCTTTCCCACTCCTATCTTTGGCAATCCCTCCCTCCCTTAACTCCATTCCTACATCCAACAATTTTCTTAAGCTCACAGATGAAGCTCACTTTTTAATTTGCCAATAATAAAAATGCTGGGCAAAATTTTATGGTATTCTAAAGTTGAGTCTTCTTTTCACCACAAAATCAATAGTCATTTCCAGATTCTTCAATGGGTTATGTTTGCAACATCCTGCGCTTACCACTATCACTGTTTATTTCCTTAGCCCAATGTAGAACCTGCCTATAACGAGGGCATATTTTTTACTCCCGGCAAACCACTGGCTTCAAAGCTTTCAATTAGTTCCTGCATACTACCTAGCCGGTCTCCTCTTCTGCTCCACTCCAACTTGGGTTTTCAGCAGAGTACTTCATCCAAGTAAACCACTTCTACTAAGCACAGTAGAAAAGAACTGGGAGAAAAAATAAACTCTCAGAAAATACCTGACTCAGAAGACTATGAGTCCCACTTTTCAATTGGAAATTTACAGTCCTTTCTACTGGCCTTTGCATTTGAGACCTGCATAAAACGTACGAAGATTGCACTGGCCTCTGAAAATTAATTGTGTAACTCGCAAAATCATACTGATAGGTACTGTTCCATTCACCACAGTGGACTCAATCCTTAGAATGGAAACCATACATCTAACAAATATTTATTAAGATATTAACAGATGATGAAAAATATATATTTTCTACTCCAAATGTGGTCCAAAGAACCTTGCAGAGCCCTAAAAACTGTTCTCTACATTAAAATAAGGCAAACGACATTTAATAAGACAAGCTGTGTAAAGCATGAATCTCAAGAAACCAAGGCTCATGCTATGCTTTAAAAAAATTACTTTGGGCTATAAATTAAAAGAAAGTTTCCTTTCCTCTCTGGAACTTTTTATGTTGAAAACATCTCAATGAAACCTGGCAACGTTGTTCATTATTTTAACTTACCATTCCATTGGAATTATTTATTCCATTCATATTAATTTTTGTTACAAATCTAACTGTTGGAGGAGCTTCTGGGTATTTGGGTCCGCACTCTACTTTCAGGCTATATATTCTGTTTTCATAATTTGTCTGCAAAGGAAAAAAATTACAGAGCTAAGAGTTGGAGAATAATTTAAAAGTACAAAATAAACAATAATATCATCTACTGATTCAAACACAGGAAGAGAGAAAATAAATATACAAGTTTCATTAACTTCCATGTGTTAGTTTATGACTGGTGTATTGGATGCAAACTCGAAATCATTCCACTCCCACATTTAAACATCATGAATAGTTTTTCCCCAGGTAAGCAGTGCAGCAGCAGGAGAGACAGTCTTCTGGGGATTGTAGTTCAGAAATTCTCAGAGACTATAATGACTGAAGACTACACTCCCCAGAAGCCCTTGGGACCAAAATAACTTGCTGAGCATACATGAAGTTACACTCTGAACTCAGTTGGACTGTAACCCCTAAAAGCACTTGCAAGAAAATCCTGGACACCTATCGCAGTAAGGATAGAATGTACGATAATAAATTTTCTAGGACTGTCTCAGGCAAACATCACCCTAATTATGACATACCTTTAACTTTCTAAATGCACTTTATTCTAAACTATTTTGATTAGTAAACATCCAGGGTTAAAAACATAAATGTAGTACAAATCTAGTAGAGCACAAAATAAACTCTAATAGCTGTACTAGAGCCTATACAAATCAAAGAGATAATACCTATAATCAGAATGCCTAGACTGAAGCTCTGAAGAGGGTACTGCTTTTACCAAAGATTCTAAAGGTAAATAAAGGAAATCAGCATTAGACTTAGAAATTTGTTCCAAGTTTCCCAAAACCAAAAGACTTTTTCTCTTTGTACTTCATACCAGTGCAGTGGCAAGCAAATGATTTTCTAAGCCTGTTCATTTGCCCAAGAATTCACTTAATGAGAATGAAAAACTGCAAATGCAACTCAAAGCTGCCATCAGGTTTGGTTAGGGATAGTTAAAAGACAAGCCCAGAAAACAAAAACAGATATTCAAAGATATTAACCTAAAGAGAACTCTACAGATTAGAAATAGTTTTAAAGGTAAAGAGGAAGGAAAGTTTGTTTTTATTTCAAGCAAAATGAAGTGTGTGTCCACGAACTGCTTCTGGCCTGGAACGGTCCCCCACTTCTCATACCCAAAAGACAATTATCCATCCCAACCCTCAAAGCCTTATTGAAGACAATCTCCTCCAAGAAACCTTCCCTAGGCCCTCATTTCCTCTTTTCTCACTCCCTTCTGCATCACCCGACTTTCTCCCTTTATTCACCACCCTCCCCACCCAGCCCCAAGGCTCTTAGTACATATCCGTAATTTATTTATATTAATGACTGTCTCCCCTTCTAAACTATGAGCTCATTGTGTGCAGGGAATGTGTTTGTTATATTATGTTGTACTCTCCCAAGAGCTTAATACAGTGCCCTGCACACAGTAAGCTCTCAATAAATATGACTGCTTGACTGGAAAATCTATACAATTATATTCATTCAATCATATTTGAGCGCTTACTGTGTGCAGAGCACTGTACTAAGCACTTGTGAATATAGCTATATTAGCTATATAGCTACAAAAATATATATTTTTGTATAATACAATTTCATTCTACTCTCCATATAGAAAACCTGTTATTTTATTGTTCCTCAACGGAGGGTAATCTCTACATACATGATGCTATTTTTGTGGCTAAGAAACAGTAACTTTACACCTGTAAAGAAACATTCGATCCTATCAGAATGTATTTTTTCCACTAAGTGCTTTGCTCAGTCGACTGTTAGGAGCTAGAAAACATTAGTCTAACTACATGAACCAGTCTGGTTACAGCACACCATGGATTTGGGAATCATCCACATGGAAATGGTAGGGGACTGAATGAATTCTCTGAGGGAGTGGATGTGGATGGAGAATAGAAAGAGACAGAGAACTGAGCCTAGGAGGACTCCCACAGTTAGGATGTGGGAGGTAGACACCACCACAAAAGAGACTGAGAATGAGCATCCAGAGAAAGAGGAGAAGAAACAGGACAGTATCACTGAAACTACGGCTGGATAATGTTTCCATGAGATGAGGGTAGCCTAAAGTGTGAAGGCATCTGATAGACTGAGGAGAATTAGGCTGGAATACAGGCCATTTGATTTGGCTAAGATACCACTGGTGACTTTTGAGGGCAGTTTTTGTGGAGTGAAGGGGCAGAAGCCAGATTTGGGGTGGGGGGTCAGAGAGAGGAGAGGAAGTGGAGGCAGCAGATGCACACAAATCACTCAAGGAGTTTGGAGATAAATAGTGGGAGGAAAATGGGGGGAGGATAATTTGGATGGAGGCAAGGAGTTATGGGTGGGTTTATTTTTTTCCGGGGGATAGGAGCTACATGAGCAGGTTTGAAAGCAGTAGGGAAAAAGCCAATGGAAAGTAAGGAGTAGAAGATAGAGGTCAGGAAAGCAAGAAGGGAGGGGGAAAGCATTTTGATAAAGTGTGAAGGGATGGGGACTGAGGTGCAGGTGCAAGGAGTGGATTTGAAGAAGAGACAGGAAAACTCCTCTTGAGATACTACTGGGAAAGATGGAAGAGTCCAAGAAGGAGCATAAGGAGGGAGGGACTGGAGGGAAGCAGGAGATTTTAGGGAGATTGCATTAATGCCTAATGGTTTCAATTTTCTCAATAATGTTTATGGCCAGATGATTCGGGGCAAGAGATGGAGTGGGGGAGGGGACTGGGAGTTTGAGGAGGGAATTAAACATCAGACAGTCATTCAATTGCATTTGATTGCTTACCGTTTGCAGAGCACTGTATTAACAGTTTGGGAGAGTACAATATAACAAACACATTCCCTGCCCATAATGAGATTACAGCCTAGAGCTACAGTCTAGATTCTAAACGTCTGAAATAACGGGCGAGGGCAATGGGCACGGGAGTCAGCTGTGTGGCTTTGGGCAAGTCACTTAACTTCTCTGTGCCTCAGTTACCTCATCTGTAAAACGGGGATTAAGACTGTGAGCCCCTCCGTGGGACACCCTGATCACCTTGTATCCACCCCAACACTTAGAACAGTGCTTTGCACACAGTAAGCACTTAACAAATGCCATTATTATTATTATTATTAGCAGCAGAAGCAGCTTAGTACAGTGCTCTGCACTCAGTAAGCGTTTAATGGGAATGAATGAATATTTAAGCACATACTTTGTTCGGAGCACTGCACTAAGCACTGGGGTAGATCAAAATCAGGTTCCACATGGGGCTCACAGTCTTAAGTCGGGGGGATAACAGGTATTTCATCCCCATTTTGCAGATGAGGGAACTGAGGTATGTGGAGGAGCTAGGATCACACCTCAGGCCCTCTGATTCCCAGGCTCTTATCCTTTTCCACTAGGCCAGAAATGGGAGAGTACTTAGTGCTTTGCACACAGTAAGCGCTTAATAAATGCTATCATTATTATTAAAAAGGGGAGGAGAACTGGATGAAAACCCCTTTCCTTGGGTCCATCTTCCCATGGCACAGTGGCTAGAGCCCAGGCCTGGGAGTCAAAAGATCTTGGGTTCTAATCCCTGCTCTGCCACTTGTCTGCCGCGTGACCTTGGACAAGTCACTTCACTTCTCTGGGCCTCAGTTTCCTCACCTGGAAAATGGGAATTGGGACTGTGAGCCCCCGATGTGCATTTAGCTTTAATTCTATTTGTTCTGACAACCTGACACCTGTCCACATGTTTTGTTTTGTTATCTGTCTTCCCCTTCTAGACTGTGAGCCCGTTGTTGGGTAGGGACCGTCTCTATATGTTGCCAACTGGTACTTCCCAAGCGCTTAGTACAGTGCTCTGCACACAGTAAGCACTCAACATGAATGAATGAATGAATGAATGGAGAAATAATATTGCCAGGTGGAGGAGAGGGCAGAGCTGAAGCAGGGAAGGATGAATTTGAGATGTACATGGTCGGCTTGATATCTGGATTTTCCTGCCTTCCCTTAAGAGTCTGCACCTCTTTGGCTGCTCTATAGTTGTCCTCATCACCCTCCTTTACCCTACTTTTCCTATTACTTTCTATTCAACCCTACTGCCTATTCCCTCAGCCCCTCTTGGCCGGGAGAACAGAAACATGGCCAAAGCAGTGAAAGAGAGAAGTGACTGGACGCCTAGTGTTTGGTCCACGCCTGGAGGGAGTAAAACTGTGGCGGCAGCTATAATGCGTGGGTGGGATTTTCCATCGTTTCTCACTTGTCCCCCTTTCCATCACCCCCTACTCTTAACTCATTGTCCACTGCCTGTTTTTCTCCCTCCCATATCCAGTTGATTCTGACCATCCCTAGCACTTCTAAATTGCAGCTCTTCTCCCTACACTTCTTTCCCACTACAAATCTCTGCCACCGCCCTAGCCTAATTCTCCCCCCTTTTTCTGATGATCCTTTGCTCTCTTCCTACTTGCTTCCCTGAACATGCAGATTTCCTGAATCTTTCTGGGAAGAGGGCATGAGTGTTCCCAGAATAAGAAACTAAATGGGTATATAATGCTCATTCCCTGGCAAACCTGTCTCATCCTTAGAAAACTATATGCTAAAGTCTTGTGCTGCAGATCTGTATGGATATAGAAAGACAATGATCACCTTGGCAGTACAAATAATTCCTGGGATTTTGCACATTACAGTAAAATTACAAATTTCTAATCATTCAAATTTGTGAGAATTCAAATTCTTCCATGCAATTTTAATACCACTCTTTTACCCTGATTACAATACCAATACTTTCCCAGAATCTATCGAATAAAATTAAGACAACTATGTCTTGATGTGTATTTTGCGATACTGACTATAAATCTGTTTTCAGTTGAAATAAAATTTTAGAAATATGTAAAACAAGACAGCCTCTTTGCACAAATGACCCAATATATTGCTCTGCAACCAAGCCAAGATGGCTTTTCTCCTCATGTTTTTAACTTCTAAAACGCAAAGTGTCATCTTAAAAGCATTTACAGAACACTTATCTACAGTAATGGAGGCGGGCCCTTAAGGAAATAATTGAAAACCCAAGAGTTACTCACCTCTCAGAAAAATACTCTTCTTTGAATACATGAATACATGACTGTGTTCCCGCTAGACTGTAAGGTCGTTGTGGGCAGGGAATGTGTCTGTTTATTGTTACACTGTACTCCCCCAAGCCCTTAGTACAGTGTTTTGCACACAGAAAGCGTTCAATAAATACACCTGACTGACTGATGTCTTGGGCACCTGAAAAATGTGTCAAGAATGCTTCCAGCAAGCAATCTGAATCCTTTCCCTCCAATTCATGGACCCAATTTAACAAAGGAAACCTATGCCACTTTCTATAGGTGCCTAAGTCCAATCTCTAAATTCAACTCAGTTTCCAAGGCATTATACTCAAGGGAGGTGTGCATGAACATAGGAATGTGTGTACTGGAACTGAACTAAGTGGCCTGTCTAAATCTGATCTCCATCAATCAATGGTATTTATTAAGCACTTACTGTGTGCAGCACCCTGTTCAGAGCTCTTAGGAGAATACAATATAACAGAGTTGGTAGCCACCCTACCCTGGCCCATACGAGCTTTCAGTCTAGAGGGGGAGAAAAACATTAATAAATAAATTAAGGATGCATATTTAAGTGCTGCAGATTAAGAGTAAATGTTCCCAGGTGAAGCCCGAAGACTATGACAGCATTTGGAGGTTGGACCTATGAATAAAGAGCAAATGAACTGAGATTTTCTCTGAAGACAAGACTGAGGAAAGTCCTAATTATCTTCAAATGGGTTTCTCTTGCCAACTGTGAACTCCCAAAAATACCCCCAAAACTACAAACTTTCAGAATAAAAGGGGTTAGGGAATGCCTGCTTCTGTCTCACAGGATGGTGTTTAAGGTGGTTTGTAAGGGAAAAAATGTTGAAAGTTAACTTTAAACCTGTTTCAAGCTGTTTTCACTTCCATCATTAAGTTCACTCCTACCTTAAGGTGCACTGAACTTTAACAGAACCAATTAAATTCCCTTGCAGTGCTAATAAACTACTGATACAGTGCTGGAGAAGCACAATGCCATCCCAGTGCCCTGAGGTTCAATGTAAGAGTACAGCAGGCTTGAAATGACAATTATAGCTTTTCCCAGTGCTGGAAAACCACAAGGTTAACTCACAACTGTATGCTGAGGTAAGAACGATGCACAAAAAATTAAAGTGAGGATCCTGAGAACTGCAATTGGGAAACCACAACTGGTGAGAGAAACCTTTATTGAAGAATTGCTACATAAGGAAAGTGACTGATTCTACTCTATCTCTCCCAGGACACAGGAAATTATCTTGAATTGCACCAAGAAAAATAGGTGAGATATGGGAAAATTTTCCTGAAAGCTAAAGATTGCTACAACTTAAAAGGGGGATATCCTCTTTGCAGGTCTATAAAAATACATTAGATTAGTATTTATAAGATAGTTTTCGTTATGTTTTGGCCAAGTGGTAAAGGAATGAACAAGATGGCTCTAATATGTGTTGTAGGAAATGGAATAAAATGACTTCCCTTTTAATTTGCACGAGATTAACAAAGGACAGACTGATCCAAATCTGTGCTGCTCAACTTCTCAAGACATCTCAAAATTAATATGCTGAATTCCAAGAATTAGTATTTCTTCTGTCAACATTAATTTGACTGGTTCCTGTGCCTTTTTAAGTTTTTTCTAATATGACAACTTTCCAGGTTATTATAATATAAGGCCTACAGAGGTAACCATAACAACCAACCACTGTCCTGATTTAGTCTTTTAGACTGTGAGCCGACTGTTGGGCAGGGACTGTCTCTATATGTTGCCAATTTGTACTTCCCAAGCGCTTAGTACACTGCTCTGCACATAGTAAGCGCTCAATAAATACGATTGATTGATCACCAGTGGCTGGGACCAGATGACTTCCTGAGGTTCCCTTCAGTTCTACCATTATATACTCTAAAAAGAAGCAGCCATTATGCAAAAGAACCAAACAAAATGAAGACAGGTTTGGGTTCAATGACTAACTAAATCAAAAGGCATTGTAAAGTAGACTACAAAAAAAAATTGAAGATGGAGCTGAGAAGATGGGAGAGCTCAGGGTGAAGAATGCAAAGCTTCAGTCTCAACCAAAAGAAAACAGTTCCAAAAATCAAACTTGCAATCTAAAGGGGTCACAGACAGGATTATTAAAAGACTTGAGGCATTGACTGCCATTCAAATAAACATATCTGACAAAATAAAACAACTATTTAATGCAACTCAACTCTACATTGAGTATAAAAGAAAAGACGACTTTTCAATTATGGCTTGCCATGATTATACATTTTTAATATAACCATCTTAAAATAAATTCTTCACTATAGTTTAAAACAGTTGTAAAAGAAAAAGGTTGAATTTTAAACACTGACCCTTGGTGGCCCAATAATCATGCCTGTCCACCTTGTAAGTGTCATATCTTCATCGTCTTCAAGGCCCCAGCTAACAGTACCATCACCTACTCCTTTTTGACCTTCTTCAAGTTCTTCCAACAAGCGAAAATTACGAGGAACTTTAACTCCTAAAGGAAGGGAAGAAAAGTAAGAAGTTCATAGTTATTGACCATCCACCTACATTTAAATTTAGCTTGCGCTGAGCAATTTTCACAAATCACCATCAAATAAGGTTTCAATGACTCACCCATTAAGTTTTTTTCATTACTACATGATTCGCAAACTCCCAATGTAGCCGAAAGAAACCTAAAAAAATTGACTCGAGTGTTTCAAAACTTCCGCTCCTTCCTTAACATCAGCTGCTCAGCCTTTTATCAAATTAACGGTGCTGTATTTGCCCGTTTTGTCATTTACTGGCAACAGGCCTTTGGATTAATTCTGTACAAATTTAGGGAAGCAGCTTGGCCTAATGGAAAGACCATGGGCCTGGGAATCAAAGGATCTGGGTTCTAATCCCAGCTCCCCAACTTGTCTGCTGTGTGACCTTGGGAAAGTCACTTCAGCTCTCTGTGCCTCAGTTCCCTCATCTACAACATGGGCACTCAATACCAGTTCTCCCTCCTATGGCTGTGAACCCAACGTGAGACCTGATGATCTTGTTACAGTGCTTGGCACATAGTAAGTGCTTAACCAATACTACAACTAAGTACAACTACACAGAGACCTACTTTCAACAAGCATCTAAAATAAAATCCTAAATGGGTGGTGATGACCTAGCTGGACGGATGGATGTGTGCCTGTGAATGTATACAAACCACGGGGACCTGACCTGACCGCCCTGACAAAATATCTTAAACAACCAAGGGGAATCATGCTAAGCCACTGCACAGATCAGGGCATGGGCCAAGTAAAGTCTTGATCCTAACTACAACACATTAGTATGGGATTTAAAAAAAAAAAATCAGTCATCTTACAGGAATCGATTAATGGTAACTGAGTGCTTAATGTGTGCAGGACACTGTATTAAGCACTTAGGAGAGTACACTACAACAGAGTTGGTAAGACATATTCCCTGCCCACAGTGAGCTTACAGTCTAGAGGAAGTACCTTTTCTTTGCTTCCCGAGCTGCCAAGTCCAATTTTGAATTTTTTCCTCAGGATTGGGATTTGTTTCCCTGTACCAACAGAACCTCATACACTTCTCCCTGGTGAGGGAGAGTCCACCATCACTGGAACCAAGGGAAAGGTAGCAAACAACTGAAAGGGAAAATGAGGTTTTTTTGTTTCTATTCTTGCTTAAGAGTATGGGTTAGTTGTTTTGGCCTTCTCTTATTAAATCTTCTTTACCTGTTTAAGGCTACAAATAAACTCCAGGAGCTGTGTACTTCAGACTCAAAATAAACTGCAAGGCAAGTTCTACTGTGCTGGTTTTAAAAGCAAACAGATATGGTTCACAAGAAGAATACAGGCTGCACTCATTTATTCAAGGGCAGATTGCCCATGCCCTTTAATTCTTTTCCCTCTTCCTTTGCTTACTTTCTGCTCTTTCTTTTTTTTAAAAAAACTTCCCAAAGGTGAACTGGAAAAGGAGAAGAAAAATAACTTAAAATAATCAGTTTCAGGTGTTGAAAAAGGATCTTGCGTTCAGTGAAAAGCTTTCTGGGCTACTTTCAAAATAATAAGAAACGTTTCACTTGCCTGTCGGTTATGATTCTATGCAATGGGAGAGGCAGAGACCTCATAAGGGCTAGGAGGGCCTCACCCCTACAGTCCAAAGGTGAAAGATCCAAAGAACCTTTTCTTCCCTACAGAGGTGCTGTCTGCCTAACCCACCTCCTCTCTTACCATTCTGTCTTGTTGATACTCACCTTTTGGTTCTCTTCTAGCCTCCTCTCTCTCAAGCTGCACAGAGCAAAGACCAGAGACATAACAGGTACTGTTGGATGGGGCCAGTCAACTGAGGGATATGGCAAGGGGGAAGGGGAGGAAGGTGCCTCCAGGAGCTCCGCCGACAAGGGATAGGACACAATGGGAAATGCCGACCAGTGTGGGTAGTGTGAGTGGCAGGAGAGGCCGGACTCTGGCATCAGTACCCAGAATTTATTCTAGGGCAATACTCATCTTCATGGCTAAAATCAAGCTGGGGCTCTCAAAGGACATGTTTTACGCTCACTGTGGACAGGGAACATGTCTACCAACCCCGTTATAATGAACTCTCCAATGCACTTAGTACAGGGCTCTGCACACAGTAAGCACTCAATAAATACAGCTGACAATGCTTTTAGTAGTCTCTCCAGCATTACAAAATCTTGCAATAAACCTCTCAATTGACCTGTCTCACTTTCCTAAAAGTAATATGTGTATGAGCAGTAATGGCAGAGGTAGCTTTTATTAAGCAGTTAGTGCATCTGTAAAATGGGGATTAACACTGTGGGCCCCATGTGGGACAAACTGATAACCGTGTATCTGTCCCAGTGCTTAGAATAGTGCTTGGCACATAGTAAGTGCATAACCAATACCATCATTATTATGAGAAATGCCGTACTAAGCCCTGGGAAAAAATACATGTGGTCCCTTGCCCTCCAGGTACAGAACTGAAGTGGGGGAGGGCTTGGCAACAGATGCACTAGGGAAAATGAAATGGTTGTACAAAAAGCAGTCTTAGAATAAGTACCCTAAGAAGTTAAAACTCCTCTGAGTAGTCCAGGGACCACTGTCAGCAAGCCCCAGAATCAGAGTTCCTTTCATCATTCTCCTTTCTTCCTATAGGGAAGCAGCATGGGCTAGTGGGAAGAGCAAGGGCCTGAGAGTCAAAGGATCTGGGTTCTAATCCCAGCTCGGCCATGTCTGCTGTGTGACCTTGGGCAAGTCACTTCACTTCTCTGTGCCTCAGTTTCCTCAAATGTAAAACGAGGATTAAATCCTACTCACTCAACTTGGACTAAGCCCACGTGGGACAGGGACTGTGTCCAACCTGAATATCTTGTATCTACCCCTGCACTTAGTACAGTCCCTGGCATAGAGTAAGTGCTTAACAAATCCAGCGCTTAGAACAGTGCTTTGCACATAGTAAGTGCTTAACAGATGCCATCATCATTATTATTATTATTATTTACAGCTGAAGATAAAGTCTCTACAGAAAAAAACTGAGACCTTCTCTTGCCACACCTCTTCCATCTAGGACTAGTTTCTTTCCTTTCCCTGTTGAAACAAAGGGCTGCTCCTCTTCCACAAGCCAGTTTATCACTGATAACCTTGGACCGCCCTCTCTTCAGACTCTTTTCCAGGTGTACTCAAATATACACGAGCTATCAATGGATTCCATGGGCCTTTCCGATTTCCCTCTCCCATCTAACATTCCCCACGCAATTTCAAAACTCACCAAATAAGCAATCTATTAGAATCCTGCTTAGGCCAAAAATCCCCAGCCCACACTGGCCCACTTCATTCAGTCCATGCCCAAACTACTATATTTTGGGGCCAGTACAGTGATAGCAACAGTATATTTAAGTGCTTCCTGTGGGAAAAGGACTATAATACACAATGCGGGGGAAAAAAGAATTAGACATGGTCTCAGGCCCACAAGGGACTCACACTATAAGAATAAAGGGGAAGGAGAGAGCTGGCTGCACAAAATACAAAAAAGATGAGGATGATGATAAGACACTAAAAGCAAGGCCCAAAATGGAACAGGAGTGGGCCCCTTGTCTCTTCTTCTCTTTTTGACACTACCCTTTCCTCTTTCTAGTCATCCCTTTAGGGACTTGATTTGCATGACACACCAATTTCAGTTCATTCATTCATTCATCCATCATCATCATCAATCGTATTTATTGAGCGCTTACTGTGTGCAGAGCACTGTACTAAGCACTTGGGAAGTACAAGTTGGCAACATACAGAGACAGTCCCTACCCAACAGTGGGCTCACAGTCTAAAAGGGGGAGACAGAGAACAAAACCAAACATACTAACAAAATAAAATAAGCAGAATAGATACGTACAAGTAAAATAAATAAATAAATAAATAGAGTAGCAAATATGTACAAACATGTATACATATATGCAGGTGCTGTGGGGAAGGGAAGGAGGTAAGATGGGGGGGGGATGGAGAGGGGCACGAGGGGGAGAGGAAGGAAGGGGCTCAGTCTGGGAAGGCCTCCTGGAGGAGGTGAGCTCTCAGTAGGGCCTTGAAGGGAGGAAGAGAGCTAGCTTGGCGGATGGGCAGAGGGAGGGCATTCCAGGCCCGGAGGATGACGTGGGCCGGGGGTCGATGGCGGGACAGGCGAGAACAAGGTACGGTGAGGAGATTAGTGGCAGAGGAGCAGAGGGTGCGGGCTGGGCTGTAGAAGGAGAGAAGGGAGGTGAGGTAGGAGGGGGCGAGGTGATAGAGAGCCTTGAAGCCCAGGGTGAGGAGTTTCTGCCTGATGCGCAGATTGATTGGTAGCCACTGGAGATTTTTGAGGATTTTTGAATGATTCATTCAATCATATTTATTGAGCGCTTCCTGTGTGCAGAGCACTGTACTAGGCGCTTGGGAAGTACAAGTTGGCAACATACAGAGACGGTCCCTACCCAACAGCGGACTCACAGTCTAGAAGGATTTCACCAATTTCAGTTCTTCTTGAACCATTCCATCACCTACACTGCTCCTCCTATTCTCCTTATTCCAGCAATCAATGGTATTTTTTGAGTACTTACTGCATGCAGAGTACTGTACTAAGTGCTTGGAAGAATACAACACATTGAGTTGGTATTCATGTTCCATGCCCACAAGGCTTACAGTCTAGAGGGGGAGACAGACATTAAAATAAACTATGGATATGTACATAAGTGCTGTGGAGTTGAGGGTGGGAAGAATATTAAATACTTAAAAGGCACAAATAGAAGCGCAAGGGTGACGAAGAAGGGAAAGGGAGTAGGGGAAGTGAGGACTTAGTCAGGGAATGTCTCTCGGAGATGAGATTTTAATACGGCTTTGCGGTTGGAAGAGTGATGGCCTGTCACATGAACGAGGAGCGAGTTCCAGACCAGAAGGAAGGATGTGGATGAGGATTCAGCGGCAAGAGAGATGAGATTGAAGCACACAGTTTGGTGTTCAATGAGCAAAGTGAGAGGACTGGGCTGCAGGAAATCAGCAAGGTAAGACAGGAGAGGGCAAGCTAATTGAGGGCTTTAAAGTCAATGGCAAGGAGTTTCTGTTTAAAGCCTCTGGCTTCCCAAAACTCTGAACTGAATCTCCCAATCTCCTCCTCTACACTTATACAAGCAGCATGGCTTAGTGGAAAGAACACATGCTTGGGAGTCAGAGGACATGGGTTCTAATCCTGACTCCGCCACTTGTCTTCTGTGTGACCTTGAGTAAGCCACTAAACTTCTCTGTGCCTCAGTTACCTCTTCTGTAAAATGGGGATTAAAACTGTGAGCCCCCCTGTGGGACATCCTGATTACCTTGTACCTACCCCAGCACTTAGAACAGTGCTCAGCACATAGTAAGCGCTTAACAAATACCGTCATTACTACTAATAATAATAATGTTCATCCAAACAGATTTGTGAGTCACTCCTTGGCAAGTGACAGAAAAATGGTCTTTAAGCATATCCTGTGATGTAACTGGGATGTTTCTCTAAATGCGGTAGCATCACAAATGGTTATATGGTGAGGTATGTCTTAGACCCTGGATAATAACCCTGACCACCTTCTTGTTCCACCTATCCCACAACCCCCAAGCTCTCCCTACTCAAAAATGTTCCATATTCTACAGCTTTAATCTTCTACTTTCACCACTCCGTATCACAGTTCAAGTGCTTCCATAATTCTCCAGGTCAAAAATCAACTTCTGAGGCCTCCAAAAACTCACAAACTGGCCACTCCTACCTATCTATACTTCCATTACCTCTGCCTGCCTTCTCCATTCCAGCCAAGCTTGCACTGTTGAATTCAATGCATCTAGCTCAATCTCTCTTAGCTTTTACTCAAATTATCCTTTGTAAACATAATAATTTCCCCATTCCTATTCATTCTACTATATGTACTGAGCGCTTACTGTGTGCAGAGCACTGTACTAAGCACTTGGAAAGTATAATTCAGCAACAAATAGAGATAGTCACATCCCTCCTCTCCTTCTGAACTCAGCTCAAGATTCACACATGCTAAGCTTTCCTCTCAGAAACTCTTTTTCCACTATTACAATCTGTCAATACACTCTTCAAATCACTCTAAATGCCCATATGTAGACTACATGCTTGCCTATATTATTCTTCCTGTTCAACTGTGTGGGGTTTTTTTTATTTCAATAAATCACCAACAGGACACAGCATGATGCTAATGATGGAACGCAAATACTTGCCTGAGTCATTCATTTTTATAAGTATTTTCATTCCAGTTATCTGTGCCTTCTCCTTCTCCCCACATATCCTTAGGTAAAAGTCCACGAGAAAGGTAAAGAGGAAGAAGTATAATCGACAAACTGGATAATCCTCCCCTGAGAAACTGAGAATTGATGGTACTTTTAAGGAAAGGCACATTACTTAGTATTTGACACGGATACAAAATTCATACTGGTTGGTTCCAGAGTTAAAATTACTCCATATTATTTTTATACTAAATTCCCATGTGCTGTGTTTGAATGTAATCGCAAGACTCTGAAATGCAGCAGCAGTATGAAAATTGTACCTCTTTTAAGCAGAGAAAAGCAGGGTGTTGCTGCTTCCTCAGCTGCAAAAGTGGTTGATGGAAAAATCAGAGGTGATCAATAATTGATTTTAGCATGAAGAAAACCTGGAATGGCAGAGACGACAAGAAAATGAAAAAGGGAAAATAGAAAGGGCAGTAGGGAATAGCTCAACACTTGACCAGGAAATAACTCAACATTAGACTTCTCTGCTACACTTGGAGAGATTTTGTTTGATGTGTAACTTCAGTCATAACTTCGAGCACAGTGAAATGGAAAAATCAGGAGGTGTGGACTTTGGGGCAATAGGAAAAAACACAGAAGATTTAGTTGGTAATGATATTTTTAAATTATTTTGAAAAATTGTATTCATAAGTCATAGAGATCAGCTTCAAAACACTATCTTATTACAGAAAACTGCAATTTTGCATGTAATTCATTCTTTATATAAAATATTTTTTCATTCTGATCAATGCACTTCATTAGACATTAGCTTTCCAAAATGTAACTCACATTTTTCCTGAAAAGAGAAAACCCAATTACCATACTACTTGAAATGCTAGACTGTATCTTTCTGGTTGTTGGAGAACAGTAAGCATTTTTTCATTCTGTTGCAGTAAAGTAGAGTTGTTGTAAATGGAGCTGGAGGATATCAGTCACATTCTGGGATCAATATGTAAAAAGGAAGTGAAATCATTTTCAGAAAATTTGGGGTATGCTTGCAATGGTGTATTTCTTTTTTCAGAAAGGAGGATACAAAGAAATTTGTTCTAGACTACATTTTGGTACTTCTCTCTCACAGAAGACTTCAGAGATGTTACTGTTTTTACATTTAGAGACAAGTAACTTAAAATGTAGGTTAGAAGTTTTAACCTCAGGCATTTAGTTTCTACTAGACACTAAATTAGGTGGTGAAATTATACATTAAATATTGTCTCTGAACAATTTACTTTCTCCTTCCCTCCCTTTCCCACTACAAAAAGATGTCCATAGTTTTCTCCCCTATGATTTTTTCACCTGATTTCCTCTTTTTTTCACTTAATTAAAATGTCAGGTCTAGCAATCATTGCCATTAATGATGATGAACTGACTGTGACCCAAGACCTTCCTATTGTTGATCCTAACTTGCCCAGATGACACTATAGTCCATAGGTGTTGCTGACAAGCAGCCAAATATGGCAACTAGAATAGGTCTGTATCTTGAAATCCAAGTTAGAAATTACCACTGATATATGGAAACCACTCTGCTCCTTAATCTGGAGCTTAATGCTACTTTGTAGCCACTCAAAGGACACAATGATTTTCTTGATTCAGTTTCTTACTTATTTGTCTAACACAATTTGCTAATATTCTACCAAGATATCCAAATCATGGGCAACTTTCCCAAGGGTAGGCTTACAGGAGAGTGGAAAAATCCTGAATATCAGTAAAACATCAAAATTTGGGAGACATTTGACATTTTATATACTGAAATCCCAGAGTTCTTCCTCTCTTCTATAGCCAAATGCCAGATAATTTTTTTATTTAGTTTCACTGAACAGCATGAAATATTTCACATATCAGGAACAAGAATTTCTGATGTGCTTTTAATGATCTTTCTGTTCTACAACAGGAAATACAACTGTAGTAATTAATATTATTAAAAAAACAAAAAGTCTAACACTTGGATTTTTAATCACAAGCTTTTAAAGTTCAATGTAGTTATCAGGAACTTTTCTTAAATGATGTTTGAAACAGTTCAAACCACAATATGTGTTGAGGTACCACACAGCCAGCATGAGTTGTAAACTGATGGTTTGAGTTCTTGGGCTCTTTGGAGATGTAGGACAAAAATCCAAAGTTTAATTATTAATTTCATATTAACTTGTTTCAGAGAGAAAAGTGGGGATAGGATACAAATTTTAGTATGGGGCGCTGCAATTTTAAGAGAGGTAAAGCAAATAACAGTTTTAATAAGCAGCCAACAAGCAAAAAGGCCTTAAAGAGGAAGCATGGCCTCCAAAAAAGAGCAAGGGGTTTGGGAGTCAGGTAACCTGGATTTTAATCCCTGCCTTGTCACTGGCCTGTGGTGCCATTTTACACAAGTCATTTACTCTCTGTGGGCTTCAGTTTCCTCATCTGCAAAACAGGGCTAAGAAAACTACTCTCCCTACATTAGATTGTGAGCCCTATGCGGGATACAGACTATGTCTAATTGATATTGGGAGAGCGTGACATCTAGTCAGCATTTAATGAATAACATGATTATCCCAATTTCTAGACTGTAAGCTCACTGTGGACAGAGAATGTGTCCACCAACCACGTTGTGCTATGCTCTCCCAAGTGCTTAGCAGAGGGCTCTGCACACAAAAGGCTAACAATAAATACAACAGATCATTTAAGAGTATTATTATTCATGATAAGCTATAGATAGCCATAATGCCATTACATATAGGTGTACAGAATTCTAAATGCCTTGTAAATGAGATAATAATAATAATATTAATGATGATACTTGTTAAGCACTTACTATTTGCCAAGCACTATTCTAAGCACTGGAATAAACTCAAGCTAATTGGGTTGGACACAGCCCCTGTCCCATATGGGGCTCATAGTCTAATTCCCCTTTTTACAGATGAGGTGACAGACACAGAGAAGTGACTTGCTCCAACAACAGATAAGTGGCGGAGCCGGAATTAGAACCCAGGTCTTTCTGATTCCCAGGCCCGTACTCTATTCGCTAGGCAACACTAAAACAACAAGAGTGCCTTTGCTTCTCATATATGTGGCTAACAACAGATGAAATAAATGATATTTCTAAAGAAACTTGAGCATGACAGCTCACACAATAGAGTAAAGCAGTGTTAATGCGAAGAAGCAGAATGGTATAGTGGAGAGAGCACAAGCCTGGGAGTCAGACGGTCATGGGCTCTAATCCTGGTTCCACCATATGTCTGCTGTGTGACCTTGGGCAAGTCACTTCATTTCTCTGGGTCTCAGTTACCTCATCTATAAAATGGGGATTGAGACTGTGAGCCCCACATGGGTCAGGGACACTGTCCAATCCGATTTCCTTGTACTTACCTTAGTGCTTAGTAAAGTGCTTGGCACATAGCATGCATTTAAGAACCACAATTATTATCATTATTCCATTTATTGAATCCTAGGTATAGAACACTGACCCCCTAGGAACTTGGAGAATAAAGGGAATATGGCACAATCCTGCCTTGGAGGAGTTTACGATCTAATGGTATTGCCTTACCTGGAATAATATCTACTCCAGCCTTTCTATTCATTGAGTAGGCATTCTATTCATTCAGCTGACTTTAATTTCTAAAATGCCATGCACCGAAGTCATTAGTAGCTGCCCATTTCATGAAAAAAATCCTTGAGTCATTGAGAGACCTGTCATCCTGTGTTTACTAGAGCATTATAAGTTCAAGCTTAAATAAGAATGCATGTTGTGAAATTCAACTGGAGCTGCCAGACTCAACCAAAAGCTAAGAAACCTCAAGGAGAAATAAATATCTTCACCTATTACATAATACCCCCAAAAATTGTTGGACAAGAAATCCTCTCAGGAACTGAAGTTAATCAGCTGAAATATTCACCTACTAGGCTTTTTTTTTAATATCTTTTTTTTAAGGTATCTGTTTAGCACTTCTGTACGAGGCATTGTACTCAGCACTGGATAAGATGGAAGGAAGCTAATCAGGTTGGACACAGTCTTTGCCCCAAATGGGGCTCACAGTTTTAATCCCCAATTTACGGATGAGGTAATTGAGACACAGAAATGACTTGCCCATGGTCTCACAGAAGACAAGTGGCAGAGCCGTGATGAGAACCCAGATCCTTCTGACTCGCAGGTCTGTGCTTTATCCACTAGGCCATGCTGCTTCTCATATAACATTTGGATTTCCTCAAGACAAAAAAACACACAAACTGAGGTTGTTAAAATATTTCAGGTGCTATATTGCTACAGACTCCTCTCTCTCATTCAACACAGACTGTTGAGCCCGTTGTGGGGTAGGGACCGTCTCTCTATGTTGCCAACTTGTACTTCCCAAGCGCTTAGTACAGTGCTCTCTGCACAGGGAGCACTCAATAAATACGATTGAATGAATGAATCAGTGTCACCCAATCCTGTTGGTTCTTCCTTTGCAACATCGCTAGCACCTGCCCTTTCCTCTCTATCCAAATCGCTACCGCGCTGATCCGAAGCCTGAATACAGCACCAGCCTCCTCGCTGACCTCCTTGCCCCATCTCTCCCCACTCCAGTCCATTTGTCACTCTGCTGCAGGGATCCTTTTTCTAAAAACCCATTTAGTCCATGTATACCCGCTCTGGAAAAACCTACAATCGTTGCCCATTCACCTCCACGTCAAAGTCCTTACAATTGATCCTGTACCTCGTTTTAGTCGGTCTCACCAACAACCCTTTGTCTTTGTCCTTCCTCTAGCCTGGAATACCCTCCCACTTCCTATATAACAGACCACCATTCTCCTCACCTTCAAAGACTTATCATAATCATATCACCTCCAAGAGGCCTTCTAAGATCAAGCCCTCATTTACCCTATTCGCCCTATGAACTTGGATATATCCTGTTAAGTACTTGATATCCACCCCATCCCCAGATCCACAGCGCTTTTATACATATCCCCATACTCTGACATTTTCCCATTATTTTTTTTAATATCTGCCTCCCCCTCTAAACGGTAAGCTCCTTTTGAGTAAGAGTGTCTACCAGCTCTATTGTATTGTACTCTCCCAAACACTTAACTAGTGCTCTGAAAAAAGGAAGCACACAGTACCATTGATGGATTGACTAGTAAAAACGGATGGCAAAACAGGACCTTCATATGCAAAGGAAAGTTCCACTATTGAGAAAGTATACAGGACAGCAAATGTATTTTAAATAGCATTAACTTTGTTGAAAGTGTTTGAAAAGAACTATTGGGTTGAAGAATAAAGTAAAAACTCTAGTTTTAACTGATAATCAAAGATTGGCAGTAAATTGCAATATGATATCTGGAATTATTGGTGAATCTACTAAAGAATTAGTCTATTTTAGCTTCTCTGTTTTAAGCAATTCTAGGAAACTTGAACAACCAAATTTATACCAAGCAAGTGTACACAAGTGAGAGAGAGAGAGAGAGAGAGAGAGAGAGAGAGAGTGTGTGTGTGTGTGTGTGTGTGTGTGTGTTACTAAAAGTTAAGAATATAAGAAAGGCCATTAATGGGTCAGATCAATTGTCCATCCAGACAATGGCAACAAGTAGTCCTGGTGGTTGCCCAACCTACTATGATTACTAAGTTTTATTCATCTAAAGAAATGGAATGAAATGAAATAAAAGCTGTAAAGAAATTCTGTTCTTGGATCTTACCAACTGTAACGTAACATGGTGGTTGACTCGTTCCACTGCAGCCTCATCAAGAGTCTAATGAAATTTGAAATCAACAATCACACTCTTCATAAATTGCATGCAGACAAGACATAACTATAGATAATTACACTCCGGCCCATACTAAATTCTGCTACCCAGATCATTTTTCTAAAAAACATTTGGTCCACACATCCTCACTCTTCAACAACTTCCAGTGGCTGCTCATCCAGCTCGTCATTAAACAGACACTCCATACCACTAGCTTTAAAGCACTCAATTACCTTGTCCCTTCCTTTCTTACCTTACTAATTTCCTACTATAACCCAGTCTGCACACATTGCTCCTCTTTCCCCAGCTCACAAATCACCGTCTCCCTTCAAAGTCTTATTAAGATCACTTCTCCTCCAAGAGGTCTTCCCCAACTAAAGCTCTTTTCCTCAATTACCTCTCCCTTCTACATCGCCTATGCACTTAGATCTCTACCCTTTGAGTACTTGATATTCACCCCACTTTCAGGCCCACAACACTTACGCACTTGGATCTCTACCCTTTAAATACTTGATATTCACCCCACTCTCAGCCCCAAAACACTTACGTATATAACCATAATTTAGTCCGTCAATCATATTTACTGAGCACTTACTGCATGCAGAGTACTGTACTAAGTGCTTGGGAGGGTACAGTATAACAATAAACAGACACACTCCCTGCCCACAATGAACTTACAGTCGAGAGGGGAAGACAGACATTAATTAATGTCATTAATTAATTAATTAATTAATGTCTGCCTCCCCCTCTAGACTGTAAGATCCATAATAATAATAATAATACCAATAATGGTGGTATTTAGTGCTTATTATGTGCCAAGCAACTGCTAAACATTAAATATATTTGATCACTCTGATCATTCCTGCCCTCGCAAGTCCTTTGACATTAATCTCAGATCTTCTGGAAAAAAACACTAATCGACTAAATCATGTCCCAACCCAATTAACTTAATGAATACCTTATTTTACTGTAGAAACAGGGTGGCTGTGGTTTAACCCAATCTGACACTTATGTAAGGGACAGACAGAAAAAGGAACTGTAAAATTATTACCTGAATAGAAATCTACTTTTTTTAAAAAATGGCTTACCTTTCCCCAAAATTATTCTGGAGATATATTTCCCTTACCTATTATGACTCCTCTTGAACAGTGATACCATAAGACATAGAAAAATTAACAGAATGGAGGCAAATAATGTGAAGGGTTTTCCTCGCTCGATACATGGTGATAATAACAAACAGTTAAATCTTGTATAAGCAGTTCTTTATCATAAGTTGTCAATATTGGATAACCTTATCAAATGACTCACTAGTTTTACTGGGTTTGCGAACTCCTTTACAAAGCTACAAAAATGCTGAAAAAAAATTACATCAAGAAGGATATCCAAATAAAATGAAAAGCACATGTATAAACATTGAAGGACATCAACCACAGATAGTAATGAACTAAAATCTTTACTGTCCATATGTCTTATAAAGATGCACTTTTGATACCACTAAATATTGAATAAAGCCTACAATACTTTTCCATGAGACATAAAAGGAAGTTAAATGGTAACATCTCTCCCACTGAAATAGAAGTGTACTAATTATAGGGTTACAAGTTCTCAATATATTGATTTTGCTTAAAAGGTCAAACAGATTGCTTGCATATTAAATTCTCAAGACTATGGATAAATCATATGCTAGAACTACTATTCTGGATTACTTTAATAATAATGATGGTGGCATCTGTTAAGCACTTACTATGTCCCAAGCACTGTTCTAAGCGCTGGGATAGATAAGGTTTTCAGGGTGTCCACGTGGGACTCGCAGTATTAATCCCCATTTTACAGATGAGGTAACTGAGGCACAGATGATTATTAAAAGCTCTCTCTAGGCTGCAGCAATTGCATGGCTACTTTGAACTTTAGACCACCCCAAAGGGAAAAAAGAAATGCAATACACTTAATAAGATGACAAACAGAAAATTACAGAATAAACACCATTAGAGATATATTGTCTAAAAGCATATTTTTAGAGAAATATTACAATTTTCAAGGGTAATAATAATGATGGTATTTGTTAAGCACTTACGATGTGTAAAGCACTGTTCTAAGCACTGGGGAGGTTACAAGGTGATCAGGTTGTCCCATGTGGGGCTCACAGCCTTAATCCCCATTTTACAGATGAGGTAACTGAGGCACAGAGCAGTTAAGTGACTTGCCCAAAGTCACACAGCTGACAACTGGCGGAGTCAGCATTTGAACCCATGACCTGATTCCAAAGCCCATGCTCTTTCCACTGAGCCATGCTGCTTCTCAAGAAAAACTTACAGTATCAGCAATCTCCAGTGTCCTCTTTCACCAACAACTCAGTTTAAACAGAGACCAGACTATCAAAAAATGATGGTACAGAGTTTGACAAAAACAGAACTGAAAATGTGATTTGTTACAAGAGAAGCTAATTTAGATGCTGAAGGAGATTTTGTATGAGATCAGAATATGAAATATGCAGTAATTACTAATTACTCATAAAGACATACCCTCACGGCACCTGGGAAACAAACAAATCCTTCTTATTCCAATGTTGCACATGAAATTAATGCTTATCTTCGAATAACCTGAAATAAGATCTAAAAGGAGTTACATGATCTGCTAAAACAGGCATGGAAGGTGTTTTTACCTGACTTGAAAATGTCTTGTTAATTTAAAATGAAATGACTGCAGTTTTAAAAATGTTAAAATGGAACTAAGAGTTTTGAAATGCTTGGTCTAGTAATAAAGACTGCTTGAATAACTCTGACTACTGTCCCAGAGGATCCTATAAAAATACATTATCTCCAGAGGTTACCCCAGAGAAAAATATTTTACACAACAAAATTAACTTTCCTCCAAATAGTTGCAGGGGTGGTTAAAGTCTTTATTATTAGAAAAAAGGATAGACTTTTCATTGTTTCTACTGAAGAAATGATAACCTTTACATCAAGTTCAATAAACAACAACTGGTAACAGACACCCAGAGATGCTAACGCCCACAGAAAAAATACCATTGTGTAATTCAAATTACACATTTTATTTGGTATTACATAATAACATTCCAGTCCCTGGGTTCAAAACCTAGTGACCCAATTACTTGAATAGTAATGAACCTTTCCTCCGACTCTGTCTCTTTTTGAGTTCTAAAGAACCGGAGACATCATTTTGCAGTAAGGTATGCATGACTGTGGGTATTTGTCTTTGAGAATTCTAATCCATCATCAATCTCACTGCCATTTCAGAAAAGAGGCAACCTCAGATAAAAGCTTCAATTTTTCATCTTAAAAGAAGTCCAAAATGACGGGGGATGGCAATCACATCAAAGGGTGTGTAAAGTCATAGATTAGGGCCCTGATTTCCAGGTTTTGAACTAAGCTAAATAGTATACTGCCTTGGCTAAAAAAAAGGCTAAGTTTGGATGGGATTAACCACCTGGCCATCCGTGAGGGTACCATTTTCAAAGAACTCAAATTTTGATAATTGTGTTTAGTTCCTGGAATATCAGTCAATAAATGTATTGAGAACTTATAGTGTGCAGGGCACTGTACTAAGTTCTTGGGAAAGTGCCCGAGTCAGATACGCAGTCTCTGCCCTCAAGGAGCTTACTATCTAATGGACAGGAGGAGTAGGGTGAGCTCAGCTCTGGATCCTCAAGGCCTCCAATAGTGCCCACTGGCCTCCCACTCGAAAACTTGCTAAGACCTCTTAACCCAAACTCTCTTCTTTCCCATCACTGTTGACACCACCACCCTCTTGCTTGTCTCACAAGCCTTCAACCTTAGCCTTATTCTTGACTCAAACACCAAATCCTATCAATCTTATCTTCACCATGTCAGAAGAATCTGCCCCTTCCTCTCATCATCATCATCATCAATTGTATTTATTGAGCGCTTACTATGTGCAGAGCACTGTACTAAGTGCTTGGGAAGTCCAAATTGGCAACATATAGAGACAGTCCCTACCCAACAGTGGGCTCACAGTCTAAAAGGGGGAGACAGAGAACAAAACCAAACCAAACCTCTCCACACTGCTACAACTCTGATCCAAGTAGTTGTCACATCTCTACACTGCATCAGCCTCCTGGCTGACCTCCATGCTGCTCTCTTCAGGAAACCTTGTGCTGCCCAGAGTACCTTACTCTTCTTTCAAAAACTCAAACCATGAAACAGAATGTAAATTTTAAAGCCTTTTAATGGGGCATCTATGGTGTGCAAACAGCGAAACTCGGTGCTCAGGAACAGAAATTCAGAATAGGAAACACTCTTGGAAATACTCTTCTAAACATATATTTTTAAAAATATTGTCCAAGTACTTACAGTATAATAGCTCCTGCAGAGCTGTTTACAAAACTGCTGTTCAAACTGACAGTATATGAAATGATAAAAACCTCAAAATAACTAGTGGCAGGTAAGTCTACACACTGACATATATAACTGCATCAGTTAATAAAGGAATGTGTCCATTCTCCTAGGAGTACCAAGATTCCTACCAACTAGCCTTATCTCCCCCAAGAGACCAATCTCAAGGCAGTTAGCTCCCTTCATCTCCTTAAGCCCCAGTTGGGATAAGGTAACTTTTGTAATTCATATGTTCATCCATTCGATCATATTTACTGAGTGCTTACTGTGTGCAGAGCACTGTACTACGCACTTGGAAAGTACAATTCAGCAATAAAGAGAGAAAATTCCTGCCTACACAGGGCTTACTTGCCCCAACTCTGCTCAACTTATGCCAACTAATTCTAATAATAATAGGTTTTATTGAGCATTTACTGTGTGCAGAACACTATACTAAGCTTCTCTGGCCTCTCCACTTGATAAGGTAAGATAATTTTTTTTTTACCTGCACTGCTGAAGAGTTAAAATCAAAATATGCAGTAGGCTTGTTATTGACTTAAAAATAGTAAAAAATACCTATATTTTACAATAACTTAAGCAATGCATATTTAACAAAAACTACACAGAATTGTTTTGGCCTCTTAATGGACTACATTATTCTTGCAATTTAAAAAAAATTCCTAAACCAGGAGGCTCTAATAGCCAATCATCTAAATACTGAAACTTAAAATTCAATATTCAGAATGCTCAAATTCACATCTCAAAATCGTTGTTGGGTAGGGACCGTCTCTATATGCTGCCAACTTGTACTTCCCAAGCGTTTAGTATAGTGCTCTGCACACAGCAAGTGCTCAATAAATACGATTGATTGAATGAATGAATGAATTCCAGCCATTTCTCCAGCGTGGCTCAGTGGAAAGAGCCCGGGCTTGGGAGTCAGAGGTCATGGGTTCTAATCCCAGCTCCGCCACTCGTCAGCTGTGTGACTTTGGGCAAGTCACAACTTCTCTATGCCTCAGTTACCTCATCTGTAAAATGGGGATTAAGACTGTGAGCCCCACGTGGGACAACCTGATCACCTTCTATCCGCCCCCCCCCCCCCAGCGCTTAGGACAGTGCATTGCACATAGTAAGCGCTTAACATATACCATCATTATTTTTATTACTAAATGCCCTGTTTTTATACATTGAAACTTATTAAGGTTTCCTTGCTGCAAAATTATTTTGAGGTATGAAAATGTTTAGCTAAACAGACTTGGTTTTCCTCTGTCACTTTATGGAAATATAAAGATCTAAACTCAGCTTCTATAACTTAATTCAATGTTTTCCAAAACTCAGTTTTTAAAACCTGACAAATTATAGCAAATATAGGGAGTTATCCTTACTTAATGACGAAAAAACTTGAAGAGGGATCATTTTTTTCTTAAATATTCACCTTTAAGCTATTAACTTGTCCTATCCTATACAGCAGCAAGACTACTCCCAATTTTGGATTCTAAAATCATATTAGCTTAATAGTATAAACAGGGAGAAACTGTCTACTTGTTAACAAATAACAGGCCAAAAAAAAATTCTGAATACATAATTGCAGTTAAATATTCCCAGAAGAAACATCTATTTCCCTTTGCAAACTAAGAAAAAAATGGGGCTTGATAGTCCAATTAAAATGCAAGCTTTTATATTAAAAAACAATGAGTACAGAGACATTATACACAGAAACTTCCTGTCTACAAAGATACCGCAACTTAAAATAATTTATGCCAGTATCAGAACCAAAAGAGTAATTTTATAATTGCATTTCTTAAATTAAGAACGTTAAGAATTAAAATTGTTCTCAGCTATTTTGATGTTTTCCAGCCACAGTTAACTATCATTGGATTTTAAAGTGATTTTCCAGTTGCTACTTCAGTCTACTTCTTATATACCAATGATACCAGCACATAAAATGAATAGATAGGGGCTAAGATTAAAAATAAAACAGAAAAAAGTTCAAGAAACAGTATCTTTCAAAACAAGTCCTGGGAGGTTACCAACACTATAAAAAAGATCACTTAACACTGTAGCCTAGGAGAGGCTCCATTTAAGTGATTAAAGTGCTTAAAATTGTTATGCATAAAGCAGGATGGTGGAGCACAAGGTTTTAAGTTTCAGCAAAGGCTGGATATTTGTGAGGGCAGATTTTGCATGTGAGCAGCATTTTTATATTATTTTTAAGATTAGTAAACCCAAACAGACACACCCTTCTTGCATTCCTACCCCACCCTGAAAAACTCAGGTATATTTTATTCCAAGCAAACGCATAACTGTCACTACCCGGGCATCTACAAAATGTTAGAAATATGATAAAGGTGGAAAATTAGTTAAGATCCTATCTGAGAAATAACTGGTTTTAACCCTCTTGAGCAAGTATAAATCTAGTTTTGTGCTTGTTCCAGATGCTGCAGAGTCTCTAGATTCAAAAGGTAACTATTCTTCAGTAAATGGAAAAGAAGAGCTAGTCCCTTCACAAATTTGAAAGAATTCTGCCTTCATACACCTCCCCGAAAGCCCTTTTCAATCATTGTCTAGGAAACAGGGTCTCTTTTAAAGCCTGAGGCCCCTAGTACTCAACTCCCTTATTCTGTCTGCCTGCACACCACTGACCCTTTCTACCGGTGCTGCTTGCCTGAGGTCAGGAAGGTCTGTGCATTATAGAGGGTAACAACTTTGGAAAAGGAGGAGGGGTGCAGTGAGAGGAAATGAGGCTGAAATCTGGTTTCAGGGGACAAAGGGGGTGGAGGGAGTTGAAAATAGGAGAGGGAGGGAGAGAGAGCGTGACTGATTGATTAAAGAAAGGCTTCTTCCCTCAATTCCCTTTTTCAGAATTTGCTTTTTCCAAAGAGTTTGGTTTGACAAAGATTTAAGAGTGCAGAGGTAAGGAAAAGTGGGGAGGGTAAGAAGGAGGAAGAGAAGAGGAAGAAAAGATGGGAGGGGTTGGGAGGGAAGGAGATGGGAAGGAGGGAGGAAAGGAAAGAGGAGACAGGATGGAAGACAGGAAATAATAATAATAATAGCATTTGATAAGCGCTTACTATGTGCAAAAGGGGAGGATACAAAGTGATCAGGTTGTCCCACCTGGGGCTCACAGTCTTATTTTTGCAGATGAGGTAACTGAGGCACAGAGAAGTTAACTGACTTGCTCAAAGTCACACAGCTGACAACTGGCGGAGTCGGGATTTGACCCCATGACCTCTGACTTCCAAGCCCGTACTCCACTGAGCCACGCTCCTTCTCTGAAAAGGAAAGGAAAAAGATGAAGAAAAGGAAAGAGGGGAGGTGATGGAGAGAAGAAAAGGACAGAGGGGAGGGAAGGGAGGAAAGAACACAGGGGATGGGAGGGAGGAAAGGACGGAGGGGAGGGAGGAAAGGACAGAGGGGAGGGAGGAAAGGACGGAGGGGAGGAAAGGAAAGAGGAGGGAAAGAGGGCTGGTGATGGAGAGAAGAAATGAGGTGAGGGAGGGAAGGGAGGAAAGGACAGAGGGGAGGAAGGAGAGAGGAGAGGAAGAAAAGGAAAGAAGGGAGGGGAAAAAAGTACAGAGCTGTGCACACAGTAAGCTGCCACTTGTCAGCTGTGTCCGCCACTTGTCAGCTGTGTGACCTTGGGCAAGTCACTTAACTTCTCTGTGCCTTTAGTTCCCGCATCTGTAAAATGGGGATTAAGACTGTGAGCCCCCCATGGGACAACCTGATCATCTTGTAACCTCCCCAGTGCTTAGAACAGTGCTTTGTACATAGTAAGCGCTTAATATCAATCGTATTTATTGAGTGCTTACTGTGTGCAGAGCACTGTATTAAGCACTTGGGAAGTACAAGTCGGCAACACACAGAGACAGTCCCTACCCAACAGCGGGCTCACAGTCTAGAAGGGGGAGACAGAGAACAAAACCAAACTAACAAAATAAAATAAGTAGAATAGATATGTACAAGATAAATAGAGTAATAAATACGTATAAACATATATACATATATACAGGTACATAAATGCCATATTATGCCATATGACGGCATAATAAATGCCATCATTATTATTATTATGGAGAGAAGAAATGAGGTGAGGGAGGGAAGGGAGGAAAGGACAGGGGGGAGGAAGGAAGGAAAGAGGAGAGGAAGGAAAGATGGGAGGAAAAGAGGGGAGGAAAAAAGTACAGAGCTCTGCAATCAATCAATCATATTTATTGAGCGCTTACTGTGTGCAGAGCACTGTACTAAGCGCTTGGGAAGTCCAAGTTGGCAACATATAGAGACAGTCCCTACCCAACAGTGGGCTCACAGTCTAGAAGGGGGAGACAGCACACAGTAAGCGTTCAATAAGTACGACTGAGGGAGGGAAGGAGGAAAGGGATGAAGGGAGGGGGAAGAAAGAAGGGAGGGGGAAGAGGAGGGAGCGAGGAAACAGAGGAAGACAAGAACGAGGAAGGAAATAGGGGGAGGAGGGCTAGATCGGAAGAGGCACGGCGATCACCTGGACATGTGCGCCGGCCGCTGCTAAGAATAATAATAATAATAATAATGATGGCATTTATTAAGCGCTTACTATGTGCAAAGCACTGTTCTAAGCACTGGGGATGTTACAAGATAATCAGGTTGTCCCACGGGGGGCTCACACTCTTAATCCCCATTTTACAGCTGAGGTAACTGAGGCCCAGAGAAGTGAAGTGACCTGCCCAAAGTCACCCAGCTGACAATTAGCGGAGCCGGAATTTGAACCCACGACCTCTGCCTCCAAAGCCCGGGCTCCGTCCACTGAGCCACGCTGCTAGACTGTGAGCCCACTGGTGGGTGGGGACCGTCTCTATACGTTGCCAACTTGTCCTTCCCAAGCGCTTAGTACAATCAATCAATCAATCAATCGTATTTATTGAGCGCTTACTGTGTGCAGAGCACTGTACTAAGCGCTTGGGAGGTACAAGCTGGCAACATATAGAGACAGTCCCTACCCAACAGGGGGCTCACAGTCTAAAAGGGGGAGATGGAGACCAAAACCAAACATGCTAACAAAATAAAATAAATAGAATAGATATGTACAAGTAAAATAAATAAATAGAATAATAAATACGTACAAACGTATATACACATACTGTGGGGAAGGGATAGAGAGGGGGATGAGGGGGAGAGGAAGGAAGGGGCTCAGTCTGGGAAGGCCTCCTGGAGGAGGTGAGCACTCAGTAGGGCCTTGAAGGGAGGAAGAGAGCTAGCTTGGCAGATGGGCCAAACATATATACAAATATACAGGTGCTGTGGGGAAGGGATGGAGAGGGGGACGAGGGGGAGAGGAAGGAAGGGGCTCAGTCTGGGAAGGCCTCCTGGAGGAGGTGAACTCTCAGTAGGGCCTTTAAGCAGCGTGGCTCAGTGGAAAGAGCCCGGGCTTTGGAGTCAGAGGTCATGGGTTCAAATCCCACCTCCTCCAATTGTCAGCTGTGTAACCTTGGGCAAGTCACTTCACTTCTCTGGGCCTGTTACCTCAACTGTAAAATGGGGATGAAGACTGTGAGCCCCCTGTGGGGCTCACAAAGTGCTCAATAAATACGACTGATTGACTTATTGATTGAATCATCATCATCATCATCAGTCGTACTTATTGCACGCTTACTATGTGCAGAGCACTGTACTAAGCGCTTGGGAAGTACAAATTGGCAACATAGAGAGACAGTCCCTACCCAACAGTGGGCTCATGGTCTAAGATGGGGAGACAAAACCAAACATACTAACAAAATAAAATAAATCATCATCATCATCAATCACATTTATTGAGCACTTACTGTGTGCAGAGCACTGGACTAAGCGCTTGGGAAGTCCAAATTGGCAACATATAGAGACAGTCCCTACCCAACAGTGGGCTCACAGTCTAAAAGGGGGAGACAGAGAACAAAACCAAACATACTAACAAAATGAAATAAGTAGAATAGATATGTACAAGTAAAATAAACAGAGTAATAAATATGTACAAACATATATACATATATACATATGCTATGTTATGTTGCCAACGTGTACTTCCCAAGCGCTTTGTCCAGTGCTCCGCACAAAGTAAGCACTCAATAAATATGACTGATTGAATGAGTTCCGAACAAAGCGCTAAATAAATACGACTGATTGATTGATTGAATCATCATCATCATCAATCGTATTTATTGAGCGCTTACTGTGTGCAGAGCACTGGACTAAGCGCTTGGGAAGTCCAAATTGGCAACATATAGAGACGGTCCCTACCCAACAGTGGGCTCACAGTCTAAAATGGGGAGACAAAACCAAACATACTAACAAAATAAAATAAATAGAATAGATATGTGCAAGTAAAATAAATAGAGTAATAAATATGTACAAACATATATACATATACTATATGTTATGCTGCCAATGTGTACTTCCCAAGCGCTTAGTCCAGTGCTCCGCACAAGGTAAGCGCTCAATAAATACGACTGATTGATTGAATGAGTTCCGCACAAAGTAAGCACTCAATAAATACGACTGATTGATTGATTGATTGAATCATCATCATCATCAATCGTATTTATTGAGCGCTTACTGTGTGCAGAGCACTGGACTAAGCGCTTGGGAAGTACAAATTGGCAACATATAGAGACAGTCCCTACCCAACAGTGGGCTCACAGTCTAAAAGGGGGAGACAGAGAACAAAACCAAACATACTAACAAAATAAAATAAATAGAATAGATATGTACAAGTAAAATAGAGTAATAAATATGTACAAACATATATACATATACTAAATGTTATGTTGCCAACGTGTACTTCCCAAGCGCTTAGTCCAGTTCTCCGCACAAAGTAAGCGCTCAATAAATACGACATTGATTGAATGAGTTCCGCACAAAGTAAGCGCTCAATAAATACGACTGATTGATTGATTGATTGAATCATCATCATCATCAATCGTATTTATTGAGCACTTACTGTGTGCAGAGCACTGGACTAAGCGCTTGGGAAGTACAAATTGGCAACATATAGAGACAGTCCCTACCCAACGTGGGCTCACGGTCAAAAAGGGGGAGACAAAACCAAACATACTAACAAAATAAAATAAATCATCATCAATCGTATTTATTGAGCACTTACTATGTGCAGAGCACTGTACTAAGCGCTTGGGAAGTACAAATTGGCAACATATAGAGATGGTCCCTACCCAACAGTGGGCTCACGGTCTAAAAGGGGGAGACAAAACCAAACATACTAACAAAATAAAATAAATCATCATCATCATCATCAATCGTATTTATTGAGCGCTTACTATGTGCAGAGCACTGTACTAAGCGCCTGGGAAGTACAAGTTGGCAACATATAGAGACAATCCCTACCCAACAGTGGGCTCACAGTCTAAAAGGGGGAGACAGAGAACAAAACTAAACATACTAACAACATAAAATAAATAGAATAGATATGTACAAGTAAAATAGAGTAATAAATATGTACAAACATATATACATATACTATATGTTATGTTGCCAACGTGTACTTCCCAAGCGCTTAGTCCAGTGCTCCACACAAAGTAAGCGCTCAATAAATACGACTGATTCATTTAATGAGTTCCGCACAAAGTAAGCACTCAATAAATACGACTGATTGATTGAATCATCATCATCATCAATCGTATTTATTGAGCGCTTACTGTGTGCAGCGCACTGGACTAAGCGCTTGGGAAGTACAAGTTGGCAACATAGAGAGACAGGCCCTACCCAACAGTGGGCTCACAGTCTAAAAGGGGGAGACAAAACCAAACATACTAACCAAACAAAATAAACAGAATAGGTATGTGCAAGCAAAATAAATAAATAATAGAGTAATAAATATGTACAAACATATATACATATACTATATGTTATGTTGCCAACGTGTACTTCCCAAGCGCTTAGTCCAGTGCTCCGCACAAAGTAAGCGCTCAATAAATACGACTGATTGACTGATTGAATCATCATCATCATCAATCGCATTTATTGAGCGCTTCCTGTGTGCAGAGCACTGGACTAAGCGCTTGGGAAGTCCAAACTGGCAACACAGAGAGACAGTCCCTACCCAACAGTGGGCTCACGGTCTAAAAGGGGGAGACAAAACCAAACATACTAACAAAATAAAATAAATATAATAGATTTGGACAAGTAAAATAGAGTAATATATATGTACAAACATATATACATATATACGTATACTATATGTTATGTTGCCAACGTGTACTTCCCAAGCGCTTAGTCCAGTGCTCCGCACAAAGTAAGCGCTCAATAAATACGACTGACTGATTGAATGAGTTCCGCACAAAGTAAGCGCTCAATAAATACGACTGATTGACTGATTGATTGAATCATCATCATCAATCGTATTTATTGAGCGCTTCCTGTGTGCAGAGCACTGGACTGAGCGCTTGGGAAGTACAAATTGGCAACATATAGAGACAGTCCCTACCCAACAGTGGGCTCACGGTCTAAAAGGGGGAGATAAAACCAAACATACTAACAAAATAAAATAAATAGAATAGATATGTGCAAGTAAAATAAATAGAGTAATAAATATGTACAAACATATATACATATACTAAATTTTATGTTGCCAACGTGTACTTCCCAAGCGCTTCGTCCAGTGCTCCGCACAAAGTAAGCGCTCAATAAATACGACTGATTCATTGAATGAGTTCCGCACAAAGTAAGCACTCAATAAATACGACTGATTGAATCATCATCATCATCAATCGTATTTATTGAGCGCTTACTGTGTGCAGCGCACTGGACTAAGCGCTTGGGAAGTACAAGTTGGCAACACAGAGAGACGGGCCCTACCCAACAGTGGGCTCACAGTCTAAAAGGGGGAGACAAAACCAAACATACTAACCAAATAAAATAAATAGAATAGATATGTGCAAGCAAAATAAATAAATAAATAAATAATAGAGTAATAAATATGTACAAACATATATACATATACTATATGTTATATTGCCAACGTGTACTTCCCAAGCGCTTAGTCCAGTGCTCCGCACAAAGTAAGCGCTCAATAAATACGACTGATTGAGTGATTGAGTCATCATCATCATCAATCGTATTTATTGAGCGCTTACTATGTGCAGAGCACAAGACTAAGCGCTTGGGAAGTACAAATTGGCAACATAGAGAGACAGTCCCTACCCAACAGTGGGCTCACGGTCTAAAAGGGGGAGACAAAACCAAACATACTAACAAAATAAAATAAATATAATAGATTTGGACAAGTAAAATAAAGAGTAATATATACGTACAAACATATATACATATATACGTATACTATATGTTATGTTGCCAACGTGTACTTCCCAAGCGCTTAGTCCAGTGCTCCGCACAAAGCACTCAATACGACTGACTGATTGAATGAGTTCCGCACAAAGTAAGCGCACAATAAATACGACTGATTGATTGACTGATTGAATCATCATCATCAATCGTATTTATTGAGCGCTTCCTGTGTGCAGAGCACTGTACTAAGCGCTTGGGAAGTACAAGTTGGCAACATATAGAGACGGTCCCTACCCAACAGTGGGCTCACAGTCTAAAAGGGGGAGACAAAACCAAACACACTAACAAAATAAAATAAATAGAATAGATATGTGCAAGTAAAATAAATAGAGTAATTAATGTGTACAAACATATATACATATACTATACGTTATGTTGCCAACGTGTACTTTGAATGAGTTCCGCACAAAGTAAGCGCTCAATAAATACGACTGATTGATTGAATCATCATCATCATCAATCGTATTTATTGAGCGCTTACTGTGTGCAGAGCACTGTACTAAGCGCTTGGGAAGTACAAGTTGGCAACATAGAGAGACGGGCCCTACCCAACAGTGGGCTCACAGTCTAAAAGGGGGAGACAGAGAACAAAACCAAACATACTAACAAAATAAAATAAATAGAATAGATATGTACAAGTAAAATATAAATAAATAGAGTAATGAATACGTACAGACATATCTACATATATACAGGTGCTGTGGGGAAGGGAAGGAGGTAAGATGGGGGGGATGGAGGGGGGGAGTGAATGAGTGAAGGGTCGCCGGGGAAGGCCCGTCCGGCGTCCCGAGCCGCCCCCGCCCTCCATTTTGTCCCCCAACCGAGCGGCTGAGGCCGGAGCCCCGGCCTGTCCCCGCCGCCCGGCCCCGGCCCTCCGGCCTGAGGGGAAGGGCCGCCGCGGGGGGACGGAGGGACGGACGGACGGAGGGACGGACCGCTCCTCACACCGACCTGTGGACACCGCCATCTTCTCCCGCACCACGGACTCCGGCCTGCACACGCGCGCGACGCCCGCCCCCCTTCGCCTCACGAAACGTCATTTCCGGGACAGCGCGCATGCGCACGCGCCGCGGCCTCCTCTCCTCCTCGCCCGCCCTCTCACTCTTCATTCATTCATTCATTCATATTTATTAGTCCAGTGCTCTGCACATAGTAAGCGCTCAATAAATACGATTGATATTTATTGATCATCATCATCAATCGTATTTATTGAGCGCTTACTGTGTGCAGAGCACTGGACTAAGCGCTTGGGAAGTACAAATTGGCAACACATAGAGACAGTCCCTGCCCAACAGTGGGCTCACGGTCTAAAAGAGCAAATAAATTATAATCCAACACTCATTATTCACGCATTTATTCATTCATTCATTCAATCAATCGTATTTATTGAGCGCTTACTATGTGCAGAGCACTGGACTAAGCGCTTGGGAAGTACAAATTGGCAACACATAGACACAGTCCCTACCCAACAGTGGGCTCACGGTCTAAAAGAGCAAATAAATTATAATCCAACACTCATTATTCACGCATTTATTCATTCATTCATTCAATCAATCGTATTTATTGAGCGCTTACTGTGTGCAGAGCACTGGACTAAGCGCTTGGGAAGTACAAATTGGCAACACATAGAGACAGTCCCTACCCAACAGTGGGCTCACAGTCTAAAAGAGCAAATAAATTATAATCCAACACTCATTATTCACGCATTTATTCATTCATTCATTCAATCAATCGTATTTATTGAGCGCTTACTATGTGCAGAGCACTGGACTAAGCGCTTGGGAAGTACAAATTGGCAACACATAGACACAGTCCCTACCCAACAGTGGGCTCACGGTCTAAAAGAGCAAATAAATTATAATCCAACACTCATTATTCACGCATTTATTCATTCATTCATTCAATCAATCGTATTTATTGAGCGCTTACTGTGTGCAGAGCACTGGACTAAGCGCTTGGGAAGTACAAATTGGCAACACATAGAGACAGTCCCTGCCCAACAGTGGGCTCACGGTCTAAAAGAGCAAATAAATTATAATCCAACACTCATTATTCACGCATTTATTCATTCATTCATTCAATCAATCGTATTTATTGAGCGCTTACTGTGTGCAGAGCACTGGACTAAGCGCTTGGGAAGTACAAATTGGCAACACATAGAGACAGTCCCTACCCAACAGTGAGCTCACAGTCTAAAAGTGCAAATAAATTATAATCCAACACTCATTATTCATGCATTTATTCATTCATTCAATCAATCGTATTTATTGAGCGCTTACTATGTGCAGAACGCTGTACTAAGCGCTTGGGAAGTACAAATTGGCAACACATAGAGACAGTCCCTACCCAACAGTGGGCTCACAGTCTAAAAGAGCAAATAAATTATAATCCAACACTCATTATTCACGCATTTATTCATTCATTCATTCAATCAATCGTATTTATTGAGCGCTTACTGTGTGCAGAGCACTGGACTAAGCGCTTGGGAAGTACAAATTGGCAACACATAGACACAGTCCCTACCCAACAGTGGGCTCACGGTCTAAAAGAGCAAATAAATTATAATCCAACACTCATTATTCACGCATTTATTCATTCATTCAATCAATCGTATTTATTGAGCGCTTACTGTGTGCAGAGCACTGGACTAAGCGCTTGGGAAGTACAAATTGGCAACACATAGAGACAGTCCCTACCCAACAGTGGGCTCACGGTCTAAAACAGCAAATAAATTATAACCCAACACTCATTATTCATGCATTTATTCATTCATTCATTCAATCAATCGTATTTATTGAGCGCTTACTGTGTGCAGAGCACTGGACTAAGCGCTTGGGAAGTCCAAGTTGGCAACATCGTATTTATTGAGCGCTTACTATGTGCAGAGCACTGTACTAAGCGCTTGGGAAGTACAAGTTGGCAACAGATAGAGACAGTCCCTACCCAGCAGTGGGCTCACAGTCTAAAAGGGGGAGAGAGAGAACAAAACCAAACATACTAACAAAATAAAATAAATAGAATAGATATGGACAAGTAAAATAAATAAATAAATAAATAGAGTAATAAATATGTACTTCATTCATTCATGAATGAATCATTCATGAATGTATTCATTCATTCAATCGTATTTATTGAGCGCTTACCGTGCGTGGGGCACTGTACTAAGCGCTTGGGGGGTCCAAGTTGGCAACAGGTAGAGACGGTCCCTCCCCAACAGCGGGCTCACAGCCTAGAAGGGGGAGACAGACAACAAAACATATTAACAGAATAAAATAAATAGAATAGATATGCAAGGTGGCCCAGTGGAAAGAGCCCGGGCTTTGGAGTCAGAGGTCGTGGGTTCGAATCCCGGCTCCCCCACAAGTCTGCTGTGTGACCTTGGGCAAGTCACTTAACTTCTCTGAGCCTCAGTTACCTCATCTGTAAAAATGGGGATTAAGACTGTGAGCCCCACGTGGGACAACTTGATCACATTGTATCCCCCCTCCAGCGCTTAGAACAGTGCTTTGCACATAGTAAGCGCTTAACAAACGTCATCATTATTATTGTTATTATTAATAAATATGCAGGGTGGCTCAGTGGAAAGAGCCCGGGCTTTGGAGTCAGAGGTCGTGGGTTCGAATCCCGGCTCCACCACAAGTCTGCTGCGTGACCTTGGGCAAGTCAGTTCACTTCTCTGAGCCTCAGTTCCCTCATCTGTAAAAATGGGGATTGAGACTGTGAGCCCCACGTGGGACTGTGAGCCCACTGTTGGGTAGGGCCTGTCTCTATATGTTGCCAACTTGTACTTCCCAAGTGCTTAGTACAGTGCTCTGCACACAGTAAGCGCTCAATAAATACAATTGATGATGATGATGGGACAACTTGATCACATTGCATCCCCCCCCAGTGCTTAGAACAGTGCTTTGCACATAGTAAGCGCTTAACAAATGCCATCATTATTATTATTATAAATCAATAAATAGAGTGATATTTGATTCGTTCATTCATTCAATCGTATGTATTGAGCGCTTACCGTGTGCACGGCACTGGACTAAGCGCTTGGGAAGTACAAGTTGGCAACATCTAGAGACGGTAACTACCCAACAGCGGGCTCACAGTCTAGAAGGGGGAGACAGAGAACAAAACCAAACATATTAACAAAATAAAATAAATAGAATAAATATGTACAAGTAAAATAAATCAATAAATAGAGTAATATTTCATTCATTCATTCATTCAAACGTATTTATTGAGCGCTTACCGTGTGCAGAGCACTGTACTAAGCGCTTGAGAAGTACAAGTTGGCAACATCTAGAGACTATCCCTACCCAACAGCGGGCTCACAGTCTAGAAGGGGGAGACAGAGAACAAAACCAAACATATTAACAGAATAAAATCGATAGAATAAATATGTACAAGTAAAATAAAGCAATAGAGTAATATTTGATTCATTCAGTCAGTCGTATTTATTGAGTGCTTACCGTGTGCAGAGCACTGTACTAAGCACTTGAGAAGTACAAGTTGGCAACATATAGAGACGGTCCCTACTCAACAGTGGGCTCATTTATTGAGCGCTGTGTGCAGAGCACTGTACTAAGCGCTTGGGGAGTACAAGTTGACAACATACAGAGACGGTCCCTACCCAACAGTGGGCTCACTGTCTAGAAGGGGGAGACAGACAACAAAACAAACCAAATTAACAGAATAAAATCAATAGAATAAATATGTACAAGTAAAATAAATCAATAGAGTAATATTTCATTCTCTCATTCAATCATATGTATTGAGCATTTACTGTGTGCAGAGCACTGTACTAAGCGCTTGGGAAGTACAAGTTGGCAACATATAGAGACGGTCACTACCCAACAGCGGGCTCACAGTCTAGAAGGGGTAGACAGACAACAAAACAAAACATATTAACAAAATAAAATAAATAGAATAGTAAATATGTACAAGTAAAATAAATCAATAAATAGAGTAATATTTCATTCATTCATTCATTCATTCAATCGTATGTATGGGGCGCTTGCCGTGTGCAGAGCACTGTACTAAGTGCTTAGGAAGTACAAGTTGGCAACATATAGAGACGGTCCCTACCCAACAGTGGACTCACAGTCTAGAAGGGGGAGACAGACAACAAAACAAAACATATTAACAAAATAAAATAAATAGAATAGTAAATATGTACAAGTAAAATAAATAGAGTAATAAATCTGTACAAATATATGCAAGTGCTTTGGGGAGGGGAAGGAGGTGGGGCAGTGGGGATGGGGAGGAGGAGAGGAAAAAGGGGGTTCAATCTGGGAAGGCCTCCTGGAGGAGGTGAGCTCTCAGTAGGGCTTTGAAGGGAGGAAGAGAGCTAGCTTGGTGGATGTGTGGAGGGAGGGCATTCCAGGCCAGGGGGAGGACGGGGGCCGGGGGTCGATCGCTGCCAACACCCCCATCCCTCCCGGCGATAGGTGACCCTGGGCCTTGTTGCCCGACTGACCCCTAACTGGCCTGGTCACCACCACACTGTCCCCCAGCTCCTTCCCTCCCTCCCATCTGGGGGATGTGAGGCATTTAGAGGAGCAGCGTGGCTCAGTGGAAAGAGCCCGGGCTTTGGAGTCAGAGGTCATGGGTTCGAATCCCAACTTCCCCACATGTCTGCTGTGTGACCTTGGGCAAGTCGCTTAACTTCTCTGAGCCTCAGTTACCTCATCTGTAAAATGGGGATTAAGACTGTGAGCCCCACGTGGGACAACTTGATCACCTTGTAACCCCCCAGCACTTAGAACAGTGCTCTGCACATAGTAAGTGCTTAACAAATGCCATTATTATTATTATTATTTAGCAGCTGCCTCACTGTTTATTGAGCTACTGTGAGGTAGTCACCGTGCTAAGCATTCATTCATTCATTCAATCGTATTTATTGAGCGCTTACTGTGTGCAGAGCACTGTACTAAGCGCTTGGGAAGTACAAGTTGGCAACAGATAGAGACGGTCCCTACCCAACAGCTGGCTCACAGTCTAGACGGGGGAGACAGACAACAAAACAAAACGTATTAACAGAATAAAATAAATAGAATAGTAAATATGTATAAGTAAAATAAATAGAGTAGTAAATCTGCACAAACAGAGTGCTGCTTAAGTCAGCAAGGAGGAGGGAGGGGCTCCAACTTTATCTTTGTTTTCCTCCTCTCCCCTTCCTCACCCATCCCCAACTAGTAGGGCCCTCCCACTGACCTACCCCTGACTGTTGGGTAGGGACCGACCCTATATGTTGCCAGCTTGTACTTCCCAAGTGCTTAGTACAGTGCTCTGCACACAGTAAGTGCTCAATAAATACGATTGAATGAATGAAATACCATCATTATTATTATTATTGGGGAGGTCAGGGGTCGTGCATGGGACTTCCTCTAACTGGGTGTCCTGCAAGGCTCTTGTTGGAGTCCCCTACTCTTTTCACTCTTCCACCACTCTCTCAGGTAGTTCATTTGCGATTCAGTTACCACGTTTATAGGAATGACTGCCTCTCTAGTCCCAACCTATTCTGTTTAGTCTCACATTTCCTCTTGCCTCCAGGACACCTCTACTAGGATGTCCTCCCTCACGCCTTCAGAGCTCAAGCTCAACAGGTTCAAAACTGAATTTTCTTATTGTCCCCACTAAATCCTCCCCTCCTACCAACTTTCTCATTTCTATCAAAACATCAACATATCCTCCCTGTCCCAGAAACCAGCTAAGGTGGTGTCATCCTCAAGGTTTTCACTGTCTTTCAGCTCTCACAATCTCTAAATCCTACTGACTCTTCTTCCAAAATATTTCCTGGATCCCTCCCTTGTCCCCTACCCAATCAGCCACCACCCTGGTTTAAGCACTCCTCATACTCCACTTAGATGACTGTATTAACCATCTCATCTGATCTCCCTGCCTTCAGCCTCTCTCTCTCTCCCTCAGTCCATACTCCATACTGCTGCCCTGATCATTTTTCTGAAATACTGCTCAGCATATGTCTCTATCTGCACCTTAAAAACCTCAAATTACTGCTTATCTCCCTCTGCATCCAACAGAAATTCTTACGACTGACTTGAAGGCTCCTTTCTTGATCTTACATATCAGCTCTATTCACCCAAATTCATTCACTCAATCAATCAATCAATGGTATTTATTGAGCACTTCCTATGTGCAGAGCACTGTAAGAAGTGCTTGGAAGAATACAACGGAATTAGCAGGCACATTCCCTGCCCATATTGGGCTTACATTCCTCCTAAACTCACCTTCTAACTCTCAATTCACCTGCCTCTGAGTCCATGTTCATCTGTTTGCTTGGTCTAAAACTCCCTCTGTGCCAGATCTCAATCCTCCCCATCTTGAAAGCCTTCTTAAGATCCTATCTCTTCAGCAAGTCTTCCCCGATAAATCATACCCATTCAACAGTTACCCTTAGCACTTATTTTAACTAATTAATTAACTGAATGATTGTAGTATTTATTGAGCGCTTATTGTGTCATAGATACAAGTTACTCAGGATGGACACAGTACCTGTCCCATTTAGGGCTTACAGTTTTAGTAGGAGGGAAAACAGGTATTGAATCTCCATTTTATACTTAAGGAAACTGAGGCACCAAAAAGTTAAATGACTTACCCAGGGTTACACAGCAGACAACTGTCAGAAGCAGCATTAGAACTCAGTTCCTCCGACTCCCAGGCCCCCATGCTCTTTCCACTAGACCATGCTGCTTCCCTATTCATTTGTTGATTGAATGATAGTTATACTTATCTTCAGCATTCCTGTATTTTGTATATTTAATTGTACATATTCCTGATATTTCATCTTGACGTATTCATTCTACTGCCTATCTTGTTCTTCCTTCTGCTCCCACTTAGAACAGTGCTTGACACATAGTAAGCACTTAACAAATACAATCATTATTATTATTACTATTATTATTATACTTGTTTGTAAAAACTTTGTATGTCTGCTTCCCCTATTAGATCATAAACTCTCTAGACAGCGAGGAAATATTTTTTTTTACATCTGTTGTACTTTCCAAGCTCTTAGTGAAGTACTGGAATCAATCAATGGTTTTTATTTAGTGATTAATATGTGCAGAGTTCTGTAGTAAGTAGTTGGGAGAGTATAACACAGTTTATGCTCAGTAGACACTTAGTATCTAGCCCATACCTTAGTACAGTGCCAGGCACATAGTAAGTGCTTACCAAATACCAAAATTATTATTGTTATTTTTATTAGTTGTAGTAGTATTAGTACTACTACTGAGAAGTAGCATTTTATAGTGGATAGAGCATGGGCCTGGAGTCAAAAGGTCATGGTTTCTAATTCAAGCTCTGCCACTGGTCTGCTATGTGACCTCGGGTAAATTACTTCCCTTCTCTATGCTTCAATTACTTCATGTAAAGTGGGGATTGAGAGCGTGGTCCCCACATGGGACAGGGACTGTGTTCAACTCAGTTTTGCTTGTTTTCACCCCAGTGCTTAGTTCAGTGCCTAACATATAGAAACAAGTACCATCATTATTACTACTACTACTACCCAGCCACTATTTTTAAAAAGGTTCAATGCAGGGTATGTAGGTAGAAGACAGACTTCTTCCCTGGGAAAATGGACTTCTATATTTTCCCCACCAAGGGAAGTGTTACAGAGTAAATGGAGAAAGCATATTTGTACAAATATGTTATTATCACATCAAGATTTTTAATTAGATACTCCAAAATAGCATCACTTTTGGCCCAGTGGCAGTTTAGAAAGACCCAGGCCAATTCTTCTGCCTTGTTAATTTTACACTCATGGCCTCTAAGCTGCTAGCCAACAATAAAACCGATAATACAGTAATTGCTTTTTCAGGTGGCAGGAGGATTGAGCTTTGCACAGCTGCATTTTCTGAACTTGAGCCTTGTCAGCCTGAGCCAGGCCAGAGCTGTGTAAGGTTACCAAATTAGCCTCTCCCAAGCCTCCACCCCACATTTGTTAACACTGGATAATAATAATAATGATGGCATTTGTTAAGTGCTTACTTTGTGTCAAGCACTGTTGTAAGCGCTGGGGTAGATGCAAGGTAATCAGGTTGTCCATCCCATGACTTCAGACTCCCAAGCCCGGACTCTTTCCACTAAGCCATGTTGCTTCCCGATGATGAGGCAGCCTGACTCAGCCTCAAGTAGCAGCAAAGGGGGAGCAGCAGGACCCAGGTAAATTTACATTTAAATATTCCATTTTGTTTTAGTTTGATCTTCTGGAGAAATGAATAAAAGGGAATATTTAAATGCATCTCCCAGCAGGAGGCCAGGCAGCAGGGGAAAAAGGAGCTGTCAGTCTCAAACCAAGTTGGTGCTAGGCCTGATCCACTTTCACAGGGTTGAGTGCAGCAAGGCTCCCTCTCCTTCAGTCAAACCAGGCCCAAGCAGACCTCTAGCAAAGGGTCTCCCTATTTCACCCATCACCAAGCCATCAATGGGATTTTTTGAGAGCTTCCTATGAGCACAGCACTGTGTTAAGCACTTAAGCACTGTATCAGTGATTAGAACAGTGCTTGGCACATAGTAAGTGCTTAACAAATACCATCATTATTAAGTGCTTGGGAGCCTGCAGTACAATAGAGTTGGTAGGGTGCTTTAAGCTGTAGCAGTGAAAGAAGTTGCCTTTTTCTACTCCCTGTATTTTGCCTTCATCGTTGATATTGGTCATCTCGGAACATATGCACAATATAGAATTGACAGTTCGTTAAACACATTATGCAACATGTGCTTATTTACTACCATCACCAATGAATCAATTTGCAGAAAAATGTATATTGTGGAGAGCACGATTTCATAATTTGAAATTTATTTTAGACTGTGAACCCACTGTTGGGTAGGGACTGTCTCTATATGTTGCCAACTTGTACTTCCCAAGCGCTTAGTACAGTGCTCTGCACACAGTAAGCGCTCAATAAATATGATTGGTGATGATGATATAATATCCATTCACACAAACCAGAGGGCAGAAAATGGGCATTTGAACAATCCAGGCAGTTTTTCCAAGTTAGGAGGATCCCCCAACTTTCTGCAAAAAACATGTAGGCTATAGGACTCCCGCTACTACTGAATGTATTTCTAAAAGAATTGTTTCCATAGGTCTGCTGTGCTCCACCAACCAAATGAATCGGCATCTATAGTCCATATTGGTGGCTTCTCTTCACAAAGCAGTATCAGTTCCCTGTCCATAGAAACTGGAGCTCACAGATGGAAAAGCTACAGCTTTGAACCAAGATATTAATACAAATAGGAAAATTGACATTCATCTGGAGATTTCCCCGTCAATTGTGTCTTTTTAAAAAAAATCAGCAACTTATCCAAGGCTGCTGAATGCTCACTACTGTATATTCAGTAAGAATGATTGGCCATTTGCTAGTGTATGAAATTTGATGAAATCTAATGGTACGAACTACAGCAAGATTTTTTGAGCGTTTTTTTCCCTTTTGTTATTTCCTCTTTCATATTTTAGCTACAGTTTACTTTCAAGTGTTCATGCTAATATGGGACATGAAAATACAGATAAATGAAATCCAGGATTATTCAAAGAACTTGTTTTTTGCCAGTTGTGCCAATCTCTTTTGTTAACCTTTCACTAATGCTCTAGGAGACATGCTAACAAGCAGTGGAAGTCCTCACACAGAAAGGGAGATTTGGAGGTGAAGTAAAGGGAATGTATAAATAATCTACAAACTAGATAATCAGTGCCTGAATTGACTATAATTAGTGAAATGCTTTATAGCCCAAACCCAAACCCAGCAGTGAAATCTGTAGGAAGATCAGCGGCTGTATCAGCATTCATGGGTGTATTCTAGCTGAATTATTTCTAAATAACCTACCCTGACTCTAGGCTGAGATGACATGATAGAATAGCACCCAGAACTCATTGCATTTCAGGACATGTTTATTGCAATCCTGCAGCCCAGACTAATAAGCTGTGAGGCACTTTCTGCTGGCAAAGAATGAATTGACTCTAGAGGAGAACAAGAAAATGCCTAAACATGACTTTGGAATTAACAATTGATATATGGTCTCTTTGTTAGGCAAACAAAACGCGGAGTTAGTGCAAATGAACATCCTTTCTGATCTGATGGTTCACTTATTATTTATTTCACAGAAATGAAAAGCTCTTCCTAAAGCAAGGACATATTGTAGTCCACATTTTAGTATGTATTCATTGCTACCTGGTCTCTCTGCCTCCACCCTCTCCTCTCCTCACTTTATTCTACACCCTGCTACATAGATCTTCTTCTTCTTAAAGTATTTCTCAGCACCCATTGCTCCACTCCTCAAACACCTCTAATGGCTACCCCGCTTCCAGCACATGAAGCAGAAATTTCTTACCATTGGCTTCAAGATTCACCAGTAGCCCTTTTCAATTTATAGATCAGCTTTCTTTACCTCCTATTCTCCAGCACATTTTCCCTTCTCCCAAGATCTTCCACCTCGGACTTCTCATTAACACTTTTTCCCCAGGCTGGAACTCCATCCCCACAAACTCCAGCAGACCACAGCTCTCTCCATCTTCAAAGCCCTTCTTAAATATATATATATATATAATACTTTATTTTATATATATATTCTCCTCTGGGAAGCCTTCCTTGATTAATTTCAAACACCTTGGTCACATCAACCCAAACCCACTTTTAGTACTTAATATATGTCATTACTACCCTTAGCACTTAACAATCAATCAATGGTATTTATATACTTGCGCATATTTTATTCATATATTTATTGGAATTGCAATTATTTCTTCAATGACTCCATCTTCATACTTCCTGTTATGTTGTACTTCCTCTTGAGCCCATTATTTATAAAAAAAAATTATCTGTCTGTCTACCCAACTATATTGTAAATTTCTGGAATTTCTGTTGTACTCTCCCAAAAGTTTATGACAGAGCTTGACAATCAACAGATGCTGAATAAACACCACTGAAAATGGTGGTGCTGTTGACCTTAGCAACTCTGAATTGTTAAACCAATCAAGCAATCGATAACATTTATTATGCAACTACCGTTTATGCAAAGCGCTGTACTATGTTCTTGGGAGCATAACATAAAATTAGGAGACCTGATTCTTGGCCTCAGGGAGCGTAAGATCGAGTGAGGAAGACAGTCACTAAAATAATTTACAGGTAGGAAGAAGTGATAGAGTGGAAAAAACATGTACATGTGTTTCAAGGGGAAAAAAGAGGTGTGAGTTTACCAGTGTTTCATTCATTCATTCATTCAATCGTATTTAATGAGCGCTTACTGTGTGTAGAGCACTGTACTAAGCGCTTGGGAAGTACAAGTTGGCAACATATAGAGACGGTCCCTACCCAACAATGGGCTCACAGTCTAGAATGGGGAGACAGACAACAAAACAAAACATGCGGTCAGGGGTCAAGTCATCAGAATAAATAGAAGTAAAGCTAGATGCACATCATTGACAAAATAAATAGAATAGTAAATATGTACAAGTAAAATAAATAGAGTAATAAATCTGTACAAACATATATACAGGTGCTGTGGGGAGGGGAAGGAGGTGGGGTGGGGGGGATGGGGAGGGGGAGAGGAAAAATGGGAAGGCCTCCTGGAGGAGGTGAGCTCTCAGTAGGTGACACAAAAGTGTTGAAGTGCTGAAGAGGGAAATATAAACTGGGGAGATGAGAAATTAACTCAGGAAGGCCTCCTGAAGGAGATGTGATTTCAAAAAGGCCTTGAAGAGAGAAGAGCAGTGGTCTGTCAGATGTGAAGAGTAAGGGAGTTCCAGGCAGAAGGGAAGGTGTAAGCAAGAAAGAGGTTGGCTGAGGCAGAGATGAAAACAAAGCCCAATGAGTAAATTGCCAAGGGGAACAGGTGGGTACAGTTTAGATTATGTTTTACATATCTGCATAGTGATCCAGCACCAACTTGGCAAAGTCAAATAAAAATACTTTCGATCTTCCTATAAACTTTTACCTCAATTTATGGGATTGAAATAAACCTGTTAAACCTCAGCAGTCAGAGGGAAAACTATTACCTGCACTGAGAATACAGAGCTAACACCAAGGGCTACATGGGGTAGGGCCTTTTGAAGATTTGGCAATTTTATACTTGTGAGCTCTAAGAAGGAGCCTGTTTCACTTCTGTCATTCCTTCTCTCACTTCCTTTTTGGCTTAAAAAGATTTCTTTACTTACCTTATGGAACTCTTTCACATGCTTTGCACAGAGTTGTGCACAGAGTAAGTGCTCAATAAAAACAATTCACTGATTGATTTCCTAGAAAATCTAGGACTGCACAACGGTCCTCAAACCTTCTCCTGGAAGGAAATGTTCTTGTAATAATGTCGAATGCCATTAGGAGGAGCATTTAGCCTATGAAATGGTTCAAATCCAAGAATTTTGTCAATCACATGCTCTACTTGCTCAAAAGAGGCTCAGGACATGAGGCTCACTTTTTAGAATCACGTCAGCTGTCATGGTACCAATGATACTTACCTATAAGTGAGGAAGACTATCAATGTGGCCTAGTGAAAACATCACAGGCCTGGGAACCAGAAGACCTGTGTTTTAATCCTGGCTCTGTGTCTTTCCTGCTGTCATCTCAGGCAAGTCACTTAACTTCTATGTGCCTCAGTTTCCTCACCTATAAAAGGTGGATTCAAGACCAATTCTCCTACCTGCTTAGACTGTGAGCCTCAGGTGGGATAGGGACTGTGTCTGACCTGATTAGCTGGTATCTACCACGGCGCTTGGTGCATAATAATAATAATAATAATAATAATAATAATAGCATTTGTTAAGCGCTTACTATGTGCAAAGCACTGTTCTAAGCTCTGGGGAGGATACAAGGTGATCAGGTTGTGCCACGTGGGGCTCACAGTCTTAATCCCCATTTTACAGATCAGGGAACTGAGGCTCAGAGAAGTGAAGTGACTTGCCCAAAGTCACACAGCTAACAAGTGGCGGACCCGGGATTTGAACCCATGACCTCTGACTCCCCAGCCCGGGCTCTTTCCACTGAGCCACGCTGCTTCTCTGCGTTATTACATATAGCATTATTAAAGTCACATGTTCAAGAGGCCTTCCCCAATTTAGCCTTCTTTTCCCCAGTTCGCTCTCCCTTCTGCGTCGTCTATGCATTTCTATCTGTGACCTTTGGACATTTGATATTCGCCCCACCCCTCACCCCACAGCACTTATGTACGTATCTTTAAATTACGTATTATAAATTACTTGTTTATTCATATTGAGAAGAAGCGTGGCCTAGTGGGTAGATCACGGGCCTGGGACTCAGGAGGACCTGGGTTCTAATTCTGGCTCTGCCACTTGCCTGCTGTGTGACCTTGGGCAAATCACTTCACTTCTCTGTGCCTCAGTTCCCTCACCTGTAAAATGGGGATTCAGACTGTGAGCCCCATGTGGGACAGGGACTGTGTCCAACCAGATTACCTTGTATCTACCCCAGATCTTAGAACAGTGCTTGACACATCATCATCAATCGTATTTATTGAGCGCTTACTGTGTGCAGAGCATTGTACTAAGCACTTATATTAAGTACTTTTACAAATGCCATTATTATTATTTTTATTTTTATTAATAAACCCTTTTATTTCCACCTATCCATAATTTATTTTAGTGTCTGTCTTTCCTGCTAGATTATAAAATCCTTGAGGGCAGGAATTATGAGCTCTCTCTAGACTGCAAATTAGTTGTGGGCAGGGAACATTTCTACCTACCCTGTTGCATTGTACTCTCCCAAGTGCTTAGTACAGTGCTCTGCAAACAGAAATCACTCAATAAATGCCACTGATTGATTGTTAATTTTAACAAAATCAATAGTTCTTAATAACCCTAATAACACTAGTACTGCATGCCTCAGTTTAGTATGATGAGCCCGAAAATATTAAGCCAAACCACTGCAGCTGGGTTATTTTTTTTCCTGAGATTGCATCCTGATTAGACCAAGACTACATCTGCTTTACATCTGTACATAGTAAATATGAGGATAGAATTAAGTTCCAGAAATGTTTTTTTAATGGCATTTACTAAGCGCTTACTATGTGCAAAGCACTGTTCTAAGTGCTGGAAAAAAATTAAGTTCCAGAAATGTTCTATTAGCAGTTGTTCAATTAGCAATTAGCACATAGTAAGTGCTAAACAAATACTATTAAAATAACTGAGTAGGATCCTAGTTACGAATTTCTACTGAAATTTTATAATAATATTTCTGTGTCCTAGCTACTTCTATGATGTTATATTAGGATGGCATGACCTGCCTGGAACTCCTTCCTGCTTCATATCTGAAAAACCACAGCTCTTCCTATCTTCCAAGCCCTTCTCAGATCACATCTCCTCTATGAGTCCTTTCCTGATAAATTCCTAATCTCCCTACTTCAGGTTCCCCAACTGCTATTTCAGCTCTTCCATGTTACGCACTTAAGATACCACAACCCCCCAAAGCACTTGTAAACATACTTTCTATACCCTATTACTCCCCTATTTCTTATTTAAGTGTCCGTCCTCCCCACTAGATTGTAAACTCCTTGAAGGCAGAGAGTTTCCTAACACTTCTGTACTCTCCAAACTGCTTAGTACAGTGCTCTGCACACTATAGGTGCTCAGTAAATGCCAGTGAGTGAATAATTCATTGAATTACCCATGAGGACTGGTGTGCCGTACTGCCACCCTCATTCATTCTTTCAGCTGTATTTATTGAGCACTTACTGTGTGCAGAGCACTGTGCTAAGTACTTGGGAGAGTACAGCACAATAAGCAGACCCATTCCCTGCTTCCACTGACAGTTTTCCTGGACTCTGTGGACTGACCTGAGGGATTCCCCTCCAACCCTGGAAGTCCTCTGAGAACTTCCAACTTGTACTTCCCAAGCGCTTAGTACAGTGCTCTGCACACAGTAAGCGCTCAATAAATACGATTGAATGAATGAATGAACTACCCTAGACAGGTTGAAAATAGGACCGAGTTGAGAGTGAGAAAAGGCAGCTGTCAATCACAGGATGTGCTGTTGCCAAAGACTGGGTGGGAAACAGACAGGCTATTAGACACAGACCTCTAAAAATATTAATCCCATTTACACAGCACAAGCTCTACTAATGTTAGCGAGACATGAATTTTGAGGATGCCCCTGCAGATTTAGGTTTAAAAAAGAGAATGCTCTCCTTTCTCAAAAAAATACCTCCAGTGGTTGCCCACCCACCTCCACATCAGAAAAAAACTACTTTCCATTGGCTTTAAAGCACTCAATCGGCTCGCCCCCTCCTATCGTCCTTTACTGATTTTCTGCTACTACCCAGCTCGCAAGCTTTGCTCCTCAAATACCAATCTACTCATTATAATAATAATACTATGATTATGATTATTACTATAATATCTAGATTTCATCTAACCCATATCTGACCCCTTACCCATGTCCTCCCCCTGTCCTGGAACTCCCTCCCCCTTCATATATGACAGACCACCATTCTCCCCACCTTCAAAACCTTATTTAAATCACATCTCTTCCAAGAGGCCTTCCCCAACTAAGCCCTCATTTTCCCTACTCCCTTCCGCGTCACCTGAGCACTTGGAGCTGAACACTCTAAGAACTTGATAATCCACCCCCGCCGTCAAGCCCACAGCACTTTTGTACACATCCATAATTTACTTTAATATCTATTTCCCACCCAGACTAAAATCTCTTTTTAGGCAGGGAATGTATCTTGGAAGAATGTATCTTCCAACTCTGTTGTGTTGTACTCTTCCAAGCACTTAGTACAGTGCTCTGCTCACAGTAAGTCCTTAATAAATACCATTAATTGATGGATCCTCCATCTTAGGCAGGCACGGTCACTCAGTTGGGCACCTTGAGTGATGAAGCCAATTATTTTTCGAATACTTCCAATTTGCTGCCTTTAGTGGGTACTTAATGTCTAATTCCCATTCCCATTAATAATTATTCAGTGGTATTTTAGTGTATTTTTATTCAATTTCTAGTGACTAACCTAGAGTTGCAACTAGGATCTATTGCTTGCCTGTGGCCAGGCCAGTTTAAAGCTGTGATAGACCTAGGGGTGGGGAAGACTGAGGCCACCTTCTCAGCCCAAAGACCATCTCCTTCTGCCTTCTCCCAAGGGAGTCTGAGCTCCCTTTAAAAGAGCTGCTGGGTCAATCTGTGGTCCAGAATATGGCGGTAGCAGAGCAAGAGTGGGGAGGAGAGGGAGGTGCGGTAGGTAACAGGACAAATGGTGAATCTTCCTGAGGGCTTTGGGGGCAGCAAGTTCCTTTCTCCAACTAGCTACTCCTGGGCTTTTCTAGAACCTCAGAAACACTGTTCAGCTATCTCTCCTGACAACATCAATCCCTCCTGTACTAAGCTCTTGGGAAAGAGTTATATAATACAGGTAGTAGACACGATCCCTGCCTACAAAGGAGCTTCCAGTCTATGCCCAAAAGAGGGTGTGGATTGTGTTTTAAGAATTATTTAGCACTTACTATGTGCTAAGCACTGGGGTTGACAAAAGGCTATATGATCAGACAGTCCCTGTCCCACATAGGACTCACATTCCAGCGTACCCCCACTTCACAGATGAGTAAACTGAGTCCCAGAGAGGCCAAATGACTTGCCAGTGATCACACAGCAGGCTTGTGGCATAACAAGAACTAGAAGGCCCGAGTCTTCCTGGGTCACACTAGCAATGCCTGCCTCTTACTATTCCCACTCATCCCCACCCTTTCATCACCCTCTTCTCTCCACCTTTCCAACTCCACCAATTACCCCCAATTCTGTCCCTACATTCTGGCCAGGAGGGAGAAATTTCAGGGGGAGAGGGGAGAGGGAAGGATAAAATGAGGGTGGGAGTGGTAATAAATGTTCTATTACAATTTGCTCTAGAGCAGTCACTCTTAGCTACCCCAATCCTAGGCCTCTCCATTATGTCTTTTGTTCTGTACTGTACTAACAGGTCTATAATGCCCCGTAGATGATGATACATTATCTGAGTATTGATGTCACTATTGTTTACACCATTTTCTTATTTTTATGGTATTTGTTAAGCATTTACTATATGGCAGGCACTGTACTGTGTATTGGGATAGAGACAAGCTAATCAGGATGGACACAGAACGTGTCCCACAAGTGGTTCAAAGTCAATCCTCATTTTATAGAGGTAACTGAGGCACAGGGAAGTTAAGTGACTTGCTCAAGTTCACACAACAGACAAGTGGCAAAGCCAGGATTACAACCCAGGTCCTTCTAACCCCCAGGCCCTTGCTCTACCCACCAGGTTTCTGTACCTAACCTTCATTTTGGAATAGTGGAACTCCTACAGTATGGAACCAGGAGATGAGTAGAGCCTTTGACTCTTGGGAAAATCTGACCAAGTGTCTAAAATTCCTGGAGGAATCTGACCTTTAAACAAAAAAAAAGGAGTTAGAAAGGTGTCAGTGCAATCTAATACAGTAGTTTGGAATTAGCTAAGAATGACCTTAGTTGAGGTCATTCACTCCAAGAAAATGATATTCCATTTTTTTGGAAGAAGAATAAATATCAAGCAAATTCCTTAGCTCACCAAGAACATGGGCAGACATAGGCAAAAGAAACAAAAGTCAGTGGTTCCCCTCAACCACAGAAGTTCCAAAGGGATTTTCATTTTGGTTTTTCTTGCTACTAGCTTTATTTGCAATTCAAAACCCTCCTGTCAGTGGCTACAAATCCTAATGAATATTTTTGAGGGGTGAGGCAAAATGCTAGTACTTTACTGAATACAAAAACATTCCTTTTGTTTATATTTTAAGTTATTTTAAGACACTGGGAGGTTAATTTGACGATTTTCTCAATTCCTTGCAATGCAATAGAGAAAAATAATCCTGTTTCATTCTGATTCAATTAAAGGAAAAATTTTAACATTTAAATTTTAACATTTAAAAACATTCAGTTATTCAGTCCATTAATATGTGTTTTACTCAGAGGCAGTGCTGTCCACTGTAGGAGCTGGGATCTTTTGTGAAGGGAGACACCTCCCCAAACCCCTTCTTTAGGGTTTTGGATTCCTCTGGCCTAGCATAAGACTATATATTACTTTTCAATTTCTCCATTTGGATAAAGGAGGATTTAGTAATTTGATCCCATAAGCCATTGGCTGTATCCTGAAGCCCAGCTAGGCTCCATTTGAATTTTCCAAGTTCACATGAGGATCCCTGTGAGGTTTTCCTTCAGCAGAACCTCCAAGATCAAATCCTGGCCTAGTAGTCTGACTGTCTACCCTTTAGCCCCTGCTGGGCCTTACTTGAAGCATCTTTAAAAAAAAAGAAGGGCAACAAAAATATGTTGTAACTCAGATATACAGTGCTTCGCAATCCATTAAGAAAGTCATTAGACCCATGGTCAGCACTTCGTACAGCGCTCTGCACCTAGTAAATGCGCAATAAATATCCTTTTTGTGGGCAGGGAACGTGTGTACCAATCCTGTTACACTATACTCTTCCAAGAGCTTAGTACAGTACTCTGGACATGGCAAATGTTCTATAAATATGATTTATTGATTCATTTATTGAAATACCATTGATCGATTGATTGATTATCACATGATTAGTCAGACTTGAATGACTAGGTGATTCAAAATCTGACTAGAGAGTTTCATTTAATGGAGAAATTTCAGGCCTCTCTTACTGAACAAACGTGGGATCTAAGGAGTGGGACACAGAGGCCGCAAAGCCGTTCCACTCTAAATCCAGAATGAAAAATCATAGAATTCAAAGTGAAACTTGAACTTGCAATCAGGAGACAGATGAGACACTGACCCTCAGACATGGTTAATTCCTTTGTAACATAAAACTACAACCCAATTCACATTCCCCTTTCATGAACATGGTCTGGTTTAGTTTGGTTTTATACCTGCCTTTTGTTGGTACTGATATGGGGCCTTACCTTTTATTTTTCTTCTCTTTATGTTTTGCAGCAAACCTCCCTCTGCCATGGATTCTGCTGCTAAGTTCTGTGACCCTGGAACTGAAAAGGCAAAAGAGGAGGCCAAAGGATGGGGAAATGAGAGATTAATCAGGGAAGGCCTCCTGAAGGAGATGTGATTTCAGGAGGGCTTTGAATTAATCAATCAATCAAGCAATGGTATTTATTGAGTGTTTACTATGTGCAGAGCACTGAGGTCAGGGCGGGCAATGGTCTGCCAGCTGTGAAGGGGCAGGGAGTTCCACTCAGAAGGAACAGTGTAAGCAAGAGGTTGGCAACAAAAGTTATGAGAACAAGGTATAGTGAGTGTGTTGGCTTGAGAGGAGTAAAGCATGAGATCCAAGGTGTAAAGGGAGAAGCGGGAGGTTAAGTAGAGGGGAGAGAGCTGATTGTCTGCCTTAAAGCCAATGATCTGGATCTCTTATTCTTGCACCACCAACCCCCAGTCCTAGGACTCTTCCTCAGTGCTCTCCTTCTCTCCCTGATGGCCAATCTTAAAGGCTAACTCTCTGTTGGCTCCTTCCCCATTACCTTCAAAAATACACCCAAGTTTCCTGTATCCTAAGAAAACCTTTCTCTGAACTCAACTGCACGGCCCAAGCATCGCCCCATCTCCCTCCTCTCATTCCTGTCCAAACTCAGATAGGGCGTCATGCCAAATGCGTCTTTTTAAGCGCCTAGTTCACTGCTCTGCACACATCAAGCGCTCACTGATTGATTAATCTTTTTCTCACTGCTTGCTAAAGGAGCGTGAAGAACCCGGTGTTTTTCAAGTACACTACCCTGCCTTTTGTGCTGAAGATGGGGTACGATAAATGCACCCTTTTCAGGAGTCCTAGGGAATAAGCACCTTATTTGCCACCCTCCGAACGGCCCTGCTGGGATCTGTCTGCTTTTTGTTAGCTTTTTTTGCATGCCTCCCTATCCTTTCATTGTCTCTCCCTATTTGACATCTGATGACAACGTCATCTGATGATGATTTTAAACGTCCTTCTTCCACCCTCCAAGTAATATAACTCTCCTAGAATAGAAAGCACACCTCCATAATCTAAAGATTTCTACGGCACATACTAGCTTTTCAAGTAACTATTTTTTGGTGATATAAGGTGCAGGAAAAATGTGATTACTGAATGTTTAAATTTCAGCTGTTTCACCATTTAATCAATCAATCAATCGTATTTATTGAGCGCTTACTGTGTGCATAGCACTGTACTAAGCGCTTGGGAAGTCCAAGTTGGCAACATATAGAGACAGTCCCTACCCAACAGTGGGCTCACAGTCTAAAAGGGGGAGACAGATAACAAAAACAAACATACTAACAAAATAAAATAAATAGAATAGATATGTACAATTAAAATAAATAAATAAATAGAATAATAAATATGTACAAACATATATACAGGTGCTGTGGGGAAGGGAAGGAGGTAAGATGAGGGGGATGGAGAGGGGGACGAGGGGAGAGGAAGGGATAGTTGGGACTATTTAAAACTACCGAATGGTATTTTTTTAAAATAATGTTTGTTGAGCACTTCTGTTTCAAGCACGGTTTGTTCTAAGCAGAAGGGTAGATACAAGTTAATCAATTAACTAATTAATAATTGGTTTATAAATGTTAACCTGAGGACGTTTCTTATTCCAGGCAAATTTTTCAGGAGTGCCATAATGTTTCTTTACCTTTTTTTCCAAAATATTCCCAAGTCAGTATCCAGGAATGTGTGTGCAGCTTCACTGTAAAACCGGTGAAATCACGTACTCTTTCTAGACACAGGTCAACAATTAAACGGATATTTGATTGCTCAGAAACCCACTTTCGATTTCTCGGAAACGGGTTTCTTAATCCAGGGTTCGAAGTTATTACTGCCCATTATCCTTTTTTTTTTTTTTTCCAAAATAAAAACAGATGGAGAATGCGGGCATCGACCCCGCTACCTCTCACATGCTAAGCGAGCGCTCTACCATTTGAGCTAATTCCCCTCCCTTTTAGGCCTTTTTTCATTCGATGTGGCCCTGGTTGAGCCAGAACACGGCTTGACTCGGCAGGAAATTAACTTAACACATAGTGACAAATACAGCACGTTTGCAGCTCAGGAAACAATAATCATTTTACAACCTACATCAACCCCCTCTTTTCAGGGAGGGGAATTAGCTCAAATGGTAGAGCGCTCGCTTAGCATGTGAGAGGTAGCGGGATCGATGCCCGCATTCTCCAAATTTTGGAACAGGAAAAAAAAATTCAGTCCAACCCTGGAATGAATGTATATCAAATGAATTCCTTATTCTCCTATAATAATATTAATGGCATTTATTAAGCGCTTACTATGTGCAGGGCACTGTTCAAAGCGCTGGGGGGGATAGGAGGTGATCAAGCTGTCCCACGTGGGGCTCACAGTCTTAATCCCCATTTTACAGATGAGGGAACTGAGGCCCAGAGAAGTGATGAGGCCCAGAGAATCAATCAATCAATCAATCGTACTTATTGAGCGCTTACTGTGTGCAGAGCACTGGACTAGGCGCTTGGGAAGTACAAGTTGGCAACATATAGAGACAGTCCCTACCCAACAGTGGGCTCACAGTCTAAAAGGGGGAGACAGACAACAAAACCAAACATACTAACAAAATAAAATAAATAGAATAGATATGTACAAGTAAAATAAATAAATAAATAAATAAATAGAGTAATAAATATGTACAAACATATATACATATATACAGGTGCTGTGGGGAAGGGAAGGAGGTAAGATGGGGGGATGGAGAGGGGGACGAGGGGGAGATATGTATAAATATGTACAAGTAAAATAAATAGGGTAATAAATATGTACAAACATATATACTGATATATATAGATGCACATCATTAATAAAATAGGATAGTAAATAAATAATAATAATGATGATGATGGTATTTGTTAAGCGCTTCCTATGTGCAGAGAGCACTGTTCTAAGCGCTGGGGGGGATACAAGGTGATCAAGTTGTCCCACGTGGGGCTCACAGTCTTAATCCCCATTTTACAGATCATCAATCGTATTTATTGAGCGCTTACTGTGTGCAGAGCACTGTACTAAGCACTTGGGAAGTACAAGTTGGCAACACATAGAGACAGTCCCTACCCAACAGCGGGCTCACAGTCTAAAAGGGGGAGACAGACAACAAAACCAAACATACTAACAAAATAAAATAAATAGAATAGATATGTACAAGTAAAATAAATAAATAAATATAGTAAAAAATGTGAAAACATATATACAGGTGCTGTGGGGAAGGGAAGGAGGTAAGATGGGGGGATGGAGAGGGGGACGAGGGGGAGAGGAAAGAAGGGGCTCAGTCTGGGAAGGCCTCCTGGAGGAGGTGAGCTCTCAGTACCATTCATACTACTGAATGAATGAAACTTTGATATTGTCTCATAGCGTCCATCATTGGTTTGGGAAATTCCGGTGAATTGGGTCTGCACAAAGTTTCCTTTGCACGCTTCCCTATCCTTTCATAGTCCCTTCTTCTTTGCCCCCTGTCCATATTTGTCCCTCCTATCTTTTCCCTTTTCTCTGTCTCTTTCCCTTTCAGACTTTTCCTTTCTTTTCCTGTCCTCTCTTTTTTTTACCAGTTTCTCTTGGCCTCCTGCCTTTTCGCCTCTCTCCTGAAGCTCCACCCCTCTGTCTCACTTGGAACTCGACAAAATAAAGTGGCCTATTTTACAGCTGTAAAAATCCTAGATGTAAATGTCTTTTAAATACTATTCCATGCAAGCTTTGCGCTGCTGAAAAGGCAAAAGAGAGGGATTTTTAAAGAAAGCATAAAATTCTGGAGAATGCGGACATCGATCCTGCTACCTCTCATATGCTAAGCGAGCGCTCTACCATTTGAGCTAATTCCCCTCCCATTTAGGCCCTTTTTCATTCAATGTGGCCCTGGTTGAGCCAGAACACGGCTTGACTCAGCAGGAAATAAACTTAAAACATAGTGACAAATACAGCACGCTTGTAGCTCAGGAAACAATAATCATTTTACAACCTACATCAACCCCCTCTTTTCAGGGAGGGGAATTAGCTCAAATGGTAGAGCGCTCGCTTAGCATGTGAGAGGTAGCGGGATCGATGCCCGCATTCTCCAAATTTTGGAACGGGAAAAAAAAAATTCAGTCCAACCCTGGAATAAATGTATATCAAATGAATTTCTTATTCACCTATAATAATATTAATGGCATTTATTAAGTGCTTACTATGTGCAGAGCACTGTTCTAAGCGCTGGGGGGGATAGGAGGTGATCAAGCTGTTCCACGTGGGGCTCACAGTCTTAATCCCCATTTTACAGATGAGGGAACTGAGGCCCAGAGAAGTGATGAGGCCCAGAGAATCAATCAATCAATCAATCGTATTTATTGAGCGCTTACAGTGTGCAGAGCACTGGACTAAGCGCTTGGGAAGTACAAGTTGGCAACATGTAGAGACAGTCCCTACCCAACAGTGGGCTCACAGTCTAGAAGGGGGAGACAGACAACAAAACCAAACATACTAACAAAATAAAATAAATAGAATAGATATGTACAAGTAAAATAAATAGAGTAATAAATATGTAAAAACATATATACATATATACAGGTGCTGTGGGGAAGGGAAGGAGGTAAGATGGGGGATGGAGAGGGGGACGAGGGGGAGATATGTATAAATATGTACAAGTAAAATAAATAGGATAATAAATATGTACAAACATATATACAGATATATATAGATGCACATCATTAATAAAATAGGATAGTAAATAAATAATAATGATGATGATGGTATTTGTTAAGCGCTTCCTATGTGCAGAGAGCACTGTTCTAAGCGCTGGGGGGGGGATACAAGGTGATCAAGTTGTCCCACGTGGGGCTCACAGTCTTAATCCCCATTTTACAGATCATCAATCGTATTTATTGAGCGCTTACTGTGTGCAGAGCACTGTACTAAGCACTTGGGAAGTACAAGTTGGCAACCCATAGAGACAGTCCCTACCCAACAGCGGGCTCACAGTCTAAAAGGGGGAGACAGACAACAAAACCAAACATACTAACAAAATAAAATAAATAGAATAGATATGTACAAGTAAAATAAATAAATAAATAAATAAATAAATAAATAAATAAATAAATAAATAAAGTAAAAAATGTACAAACATATATACATATATACAGGTGCTGTGGGGAAGGGAAGGAGGTAAGATGAGGGGATGGAGAGGGGGACGAGGGGGAGAGGAAAGAAGGGGCTCAGTCTGGGAAGGCCTCCTGGAGGAGGTGAGCTCTCAGTACCATTCATACTACTGAATGAATGAAACTTTGATATTGTCTCATAGCGTCCATCATCGGTTTGGGAAATTCCGGTGAATTGGGTCTGCACAAAGTTTCCTTTGCACGCTTCCCTATCCTTTCATAGTCCCTTCTTTTTTGCTCCCTGTCCATATTTGTCCCTCCTATCTTTTCCCTTTTCTCTGTCTCTTTCCCTTTCAGACTTTTCCTTTCTTTTCCTGTCCTCTCTTTTTTTTACCAGTTTCTCTTGGCCTCCTGCCTTTTCGCCTCTCTCCTGAAGCTCCACCCCTCTGTCTCACTTGGAACGCGACAAAATAAAGTGGCCTATTTTACAGCTGCAAAAATCCTAGATGTAAATATCTTTTAAATACTATTCCATGCAGGCTTTGCGCTGTTGAAAAGGCAAAAGAAAGGGATTTTTAAAGGGAGCATAAAATTTTGGAGAATGCGGGCATCGATCCCGCTACCTCTCACATGCTAAGCGAGCGCTCTACCATTTGAGCTAATTCCCCTTACAACACGTATCACCAACCGTTGAGTTACTGAATGTAAATTTCAACCGGTTAGGCATGATTCAGCAGTGATTATGCAACCGTAATTCGCGGAAAACTGATCTTTAACTACACCTATTTCTGTTTATTATATAATTTACTTGGTGAATGACAAAATCTGGAAGTGGCATATAGCTAACGAGGTGTCCTAGCTTAGTGTCTGAGGGATAACAAGTTCAGATTAAGATGTTTTAACTCAGTATTAATTATATGAATTATGCAGTAGGGCAATTGAATGCTTGAAAGAAAAGGAAGTAAAAAACCCCACAAGTTCTCGTCATTGAAGTTTCGTGTTTCACACAAATCATTTCAAATGGCTCTTTCATTTGTTTTATAGGCAGTCTGCTGGAGAGTTCTTAGAAATGTTGTAATTTTTAAAAAAGGTTGTACCTGCCCGTTTCTGTTTCTCTGAATCTTTGAATTTAATTTTAAACTGTATTCATTGCTGCTTCGTCTCCGATGATGACAGTTGGTTGAATATTCTTAATGCAACTAAATTTAGGTAAGAAGTTCAGTGACAAACAACCCATATTGGCTGCATATTTAGTGTATTTTAGTAATTTTAATCCACCCTAGGAAATATCCAGTCATATATGAGGCCTGTTACTTTCGTTTTCTCTTTCAATATCAGAATGAAACCACTCAAACTATTACACATTACTTCCAATTGCTCTAAACCAGCCTAATTTATCTATCATTCTCAATCCTAAATATTTATATTAACTAAAGAAGTTGAGGCTACATATTAGGGAAACTGTTCTGACTTTTAGATCAAATAGCTGGATAATTTTAGTAGGAAAATTTTGTGAACCACTCCGTTGAATTTCCAAAGGAATGCGAGGCCAGTTATTTTCCCGAATGTGGTCAAGGGAACTTTAGAGAGGTCTATCACAGTTCATTAGCATCCTCAGGGGCAGAGACCAGGATCAGAAATGAAAGTGAAAGGACGTGTTGATAAATTAACATGGGAAGAATATTGGCAGTTAGTGGTGTGGACAGCGGGTGAAAGAATGGCGGTCTGCAATAAATGTAAAGGTAAAGAAACACTAGATGATAGGAAAAGCATTATGGATATCTACTCTCTAGCTTTCTTGATGGGTTCCCTGAAAATAAAATGTTAAGTGAAAGCTCACTTAACAAAAATACAGTTTCTCATCTTAGGTGCCCACACCATGGAGGTGATTGCCCAGATAGTTTTATAAAGTATACTCTCCGTTGTATTATATTTTTCCAAGCCCATAGTTCTATGCTTTTAGTTATATTATATATAATATAGTAAGTGCTCAAGAAATACCATTCATTGATTGATTTCAGACATTCAAAATAGGTCTCTGTCAAGAACAGAGAATTTCCATTCAGGTATGAGAAGACTAAATAGTGACTTTCTGTACTATAATAATAACAATAATGGTGGTATTTTGTTAAGCACTTACTATGTGGCATGCACCGTACTAAGCACTGGAATAAATACAAGATAATCAGGGCCCACAGGGGGAATCTCATTTTAGGAAGGAGGAAGAACAGATATTGAGCCCCCATTTTGCAAATAAAGGAACCGAGGTACGGAGAAGATTAGAGATTTCTCCAAGGTCACACAGCAGGTAAATTCATTCAATCGTATTCACTGAGCACTTACTGTGTTGTGTAAAAGGAGGATTACAACGCAGGCCCTCCAACTCCCAGGCCCGTGCTTTTTCCACTAGGCCACACTGCTTCAAATAAACAATTTGAGGTATGCCTCATCACCCCCTAAAATCCCAACCCCCCATTGTCAGTCAGTCAACCGTTTTTATTGAGTGGTTAATAAAAATGTTGGTATTTGTTAAGCGCTTACTATGTGCCAAACACTGTTCTAAGCGCTGGGGTAGATACAAGGTCATCAGGTTGTCCCACGTGGAGCTCACAGTCTTCATCCCCATTTTCCAGATGAGGTAACAGGTACAGAGAAGTGAAGTGACTTGCGCAAGGTCAATTATATTTTATAATGTTATTTTTATTGCATTTGTTGGCTAGGGATTTTCTCTATTTGTTGCCGAACTGTACTTTCCAAGCGCTTAGTCCAGTGCTCTGCACACAATAAGTGCTCAATAAATACAATTGAATGAATAGGAAGCAAAACGAACTATTTTCAATGAGTCAGATTTTAATCAATCGTGTTTATTGAGCACTTACTGTGTGCAGAGCACTGTATTAAGCGCTTGGGAAGTACAAGTTGGCAACATATAGAGACAGTCCCTACCCAACAGTGGGCTCACAGTCTAGAAGGGGGAGACAGAGAACAAAATAAAACATATTAACAAAATAAAATAAATAGAATAAATATGTACAGATAAATAAATAGAAGTAAGACTATGGTCTATACAAATGTTTCCTATTTGACATGCAATGATGAATAGTAATAGCAAAAAGTAAACGATTTTTGCCCTTCATAGCGCTGCAAAAGGAAACCAAGGTTTACGAAGTGAAACTTTTTGATCGTCAGAAACAAAACGAAATTAAAATTCAGTGCTTAAAAAGCTTGGAGAATGCGGGCATCGATCCCGCTACCTCTCACATGCTAAGCGAGCGCTCTACCATTTGAGCTAATTCCCCTTCTGAAGGAGGGATGTTTAACTGACCGACTGAGAGCTGCATAGAACTAGACCAATCCGTGGTGCTTAAATAAATATTTGTATTTCTAAACAGATGTTGTTGAGTCAGCCTGAAGGCACATAGTTTTTCACAACTAAAGACCATAGCACTAGAAAGGGGAATTAGCTCAAATGGTAGAGCGCTCGCTTAGCATGTGAGAGGTAGCGGGATCGATGCCCGCATTCTCCAAGCTTTTTAAGCACTGAATTTACTTGTACTTGTACAAACTAAAATTACAATTTTGACTCCACACTTGCTTTTTTAAAATTGTGCTTTTGAGTATCCAGACTTCAGAACCTCCATGCCACTGTGGCAACCAAGGTTTTTAAGCAGTGAATTTTAATTTGTACTTGTATTAAATTAAAATTGTACTCTTGACTCCACACTTGCTTTTTTTAAATTGTGCTTTTGAGTATCCAGACTTTAGAACCTCTATGCCACTTTGGCAACCGCACTACCTTCTACACTTTTTAAGCACTAGTCCTGCAACACAGTACCTGTCTTTATAAACCAGCTACGCTCTCATTCGCAAACCCCGACATCCTAAGTCACGTTGTGGTTCACACTTTTATTCTATCCAGGGTTCATCCAGGGTAATAATAATAATGCTACTTGTTAATCGCTCACTTTGTGCCAAGCACCGTTTTAAGTACTGGAGTAGATACAAGTTAATCAGGTTGGATGCAGTCCCTATCCCACATGGGGCTTAATCCCCATTTTACAGTCATTCATTCAATCGTTTTTATTGAGCTCTTATTTTAATGCAGTGCAATCAATCAATCGTATTTATTGAGCGCTTACTGTGTGCAGAGCACTGTACTAAGCGCTTGGGAAGTACAAGTTGGCAACATATAGAGACAGTCCCTACCCAACAGTGGGCTCACAGTCTAAAAGGGGAAGACGGAGAACAAAACCAAACATACTAACAAAATAAAATAAATAGAATAGATATGTACAAGTAAAATAAATAGAGTAATAAATATGTACAAACATATATACAGGTGCTGTGGGGAAGGGAAGGAGGTAAGATGGGGGGATGGAGAGGGGGACGAGGGAGAGTACAATACAACGATAAACAGACACATTCTAGACTGTGAGCCCGTCGTTGGGTAGGGACCGTCTCCATATGTTGCCGACTTGTACTTCCCAAGCGCTTAGTACAGTGCTCTGCACATAGTAATTGCTCAATAAATACAATTGAATGAATTCCCTGACCACAGTGAGCTCACAGGTGAGGTAACTGAGGCACAGAGAAGTTAAGTGACTTGCCTAAGGTCACACAGCAAGCAAGTGGTGGAGCTGATATTAAAACCCATGTTCTTCTCACTCCCAGAGCAGGGGTCTAGCCACTAAGTGTTTCAATAAGACCAGGCATTGCACGGGACAGGAATTGGGAGGAACAAATAAGGTAGTTCAAATCTTCATCCTCCAACAAAATACAGTCTTATTTGGCATTCCTTTTTCTGTCAGTCATAAATAAGGGTGTTGAATATCACCTCAAACAATGCAGAGCCACGTTTCAGCTGACAGGGGCAGTAGAAGTAGCATGATTCCTTGACTAATAATATTTTTGGTATTTATTAATCATATATATTAAGTCATTACTGTGTGCAGGACATTGTCTAAACACTTGGGAGAATACAAACAACAATATAACAGACACAATCCCTGCCCACAATAAGTTTATAGTCTAGAGGGGAAGAAAGCACTTTGTTAAGTGCTTAGTACATGCCAAGCACTATACTAAGCCCTGAGGTAGACACAAGATCATCAGGTCTCACAGTTTAAGTAAGAGGAAGAGCAGTTCCCCATTCGGCAGATGAGGGAACTGAGGCCCAGAGAAGTGAAGTCTTAGACTGTGAGCCCCCTGTTGGGTAGGGACTGTCTCTATATGTTGCCAACTTGTACTTCCCAAGCGCTTAGTACAGTGCTCTGCACACATTAAGCGCTCAATAAATACAATTGATGATGATGATGAAGTAACTTGTCTGAGGTCAGTGACTTGCTGCTCTGAGGTAATATTTAAAAAGATCATGGAGTTTGGCCTTAAATGATTGCATTTATATTAGCATCATATTTCTTTGGAACCATCCCAATTTTTGAAAATTCCATTTGCCTGCTGTTTAAAGGAAATAAATAAAACGACATTTGCTGACAAAAGTAATCACTTTGAGCCTGGATGTCTGTGGCCCTGTCCTTTCCCTGTTATTGTTTCTGCCTCTATCTACCCCTTCTAGACTGTGAGCCTGTTGTTGGGTAGGGACTGTCTATATGTTGCCAACTTGTACTTCCCAAGCGCTTAGTACAGTGCTCTGCACACAGTAAGCGCTCAATAAATACGATTGATTGATTGATTGCCTGTACTCCTGCTGCCACCCTGGCCTCTAGACTAAGTTTATTGTGGGCAAAGCGCTAAGTACAGTGTCCTGCACACAGTAAGTGCTCAATACATACAACTGATTGATTGGCCCCTACTCTCTTCACAGCAGGGTGGGGTCATACTGACCCTTCTAGGGGTCATGCTGCCACCCTCTTTTCCTCTTAACACCACCTTCCTGGGAGCCAAATCCAAGCCAGAGAGCCTCACAATGACTCAGACAGAAATGTCTAATTCACCTAGACCACACAATTATATGAAGTTGGGGAAATAATGGACTGAGACAATAAACAGAGGAACAGTTAAAGGCTTACTAAGAATAAAAGTCATACCAATTGAAGAAGCTCTTACCTCCATCTATGTGAAACTTCTTTCAGGCAATTTAAAAACCAATGCCTTTTCAGCAACTGAAATCGACTATAGATGTGAAGGTAGGCCCTACTGAGAGCTCACCTCCTCCAGGAGGCCTTCCCAGACTGAGCCCCTTCCTTCCTCTCCCCCTCGTCCCCCTTTGCATCCCCCTCATCTTACCTCCTTCCCTTCCCCACAGCACCTGTATATATGTATATATGCTTGTACATATTTATTACCCTATTTATTTATTTATTTTACTTGTACATATCTATTCATTTTATGTTGTTAGTATGTTTGGTTTTGTTCTCTGTCTCCCCCTTCTAGACTGTGAGCCCACTGTTGGGTAGGGACTGTCTCTATATGTTGCCAACTTGTACTTCCCAAGCGCTTAGTACAGTGCTCTGCACACAGTAAGCGCTCAATAAATACGATTGATTGATTAATGTGAATAGACCTTCTTCCTACTGTTTCATTTTACTGAAAATGTTCTAAAATTGGAAATGGAGCAAAACTTTTATCTGTACTTATGTATTTTTCCTTCTGAAACTGAATTCCAAGGAAACGTAAACATACATGATGCAAACATCTCTGCATTGTAATTAAAAGACCATGCTTGGTTTCCAAAATACCGCCCCCGCCCCCCACCACCACTAAACTGTAACTCGTGGGCAGTGATGTGTCTGCTTATTGTTGCATTGTACTCTCCCAAGCCCTTACTACAGTGTTCTGCACACACTAAGTGCTCAATTAATACAACTGAATGAATTTCAGGTATATAAAAGGATGGTAATAGCAAGAACAAGTCACTAATTCGGTCTTAAATTTAAGACTCTTCCCTTTCGATCTTTTATTAAAAGTACTTTTATATTTACATTTTAAAAGAACGTGCTGTGAGTTCTTAGTACAGAAATGCTCTTCTGTAATGTTACTTCTGTTCAACTCTTAGGATCACGAAGGAGCTTCAGGAGCCATCCAGTGGCAACGAGGAGTATTTCTTTAGGAAACAAGACAAAATGAGCCTCACTATTTTAAAAAAATTATATATTTTTATATTTATATAAATTATATAATATTAATAAAAAATATTAATAAATAAATAAATAAATGGCTCCCGAGCCCCCAGGGCCAGATTAGTACCCCACCAAACCTAGTTGCGCCTGGATAATTGCCTATGATCTCCACCTTGAGTGGGGACAAAGGACAACCGGGAGGGCCAACTCATTCAGTTGTCCCTTAGGTCACTGCACCCAATCAATCGGTAGTCCAGGAACAGGACCAAATTCTTTCCAGCCTCGGCAATACTTTCGTCCCTACTCATCATTTATTCAATCGTATTGAGTGCTTACTGTGTTCAGAGCACTGTATTAAGCGTTTGGGAAAGTCGGATCCCTTGAGTAACAACACATGGAAGACTGAGAATTGCTTTTCACTTCTTTGGGAACAGAGGCCATTGGAGCTCCTTGGCTTGGAAGAACCTGGGCCCTAGTAATTTTGGAGAAGGGGGAGTCTTGGGTTTGAAGCATGTCCTGTCTCTTCCTCTACCAAAGTGCCCAGAGGAAATGAGGCTTCAAGCAACGTCCCTTTGCCTCTCATCTGTGCTGATGCGGACATGAACAATAAGGGGGAGGGGCAGCAAAATCAATCAATCAATCAATCATATTTATTGAGCGCTTACTATGTGCAGAGCACTGTACTAAGCGCTTGGGAAGTACAAATTGGCATCACATAGAGACAGTCCCTACCCAACAGTGGGCTCACAGTCTAAAAGGGGGAGACAGAGAACAGAACCAAACATACCAACAAAATAAAATAAGTAGGATAGAAATGTACAAGTAAAATAAATAAATAAATAAATACAGGTTTCCCTAGGCCCACGCAGTTTTAGTTCAATAAAGAATGTGTAAAATTCTTGAAAATGACCTTTAAGTCATATTCCACACCCACCTTTCTGTTCCTGGCCGTTCTCCTGCCCTCCAGCATCCTTGCCTGCCCTTCCTCTCCCCAAGTCAGCTTTGGCAGTTTATTTACACAGTAGTTTAGATAAAATTGCACATCAGCATATGGGTTGTCCTCAGTGTATTGTGATGTTACCTAGGCTCCGCCACTTGTCTGCTGTGTGACCTTGGGCAAGTCACTTCACTTCTCTGGGCCTCAGTTACCTCATCTATAAAATGGGGATTAAGACTGTGAGCCCCACATGGGACAAAGTGACTACCTTGTATCTACCTCACCGCTTAGAACAGTGCCTGGCACATATTAAGCACTTAAATACCATAATTATTATTATGTGGATCAAATATATTTAAAAAAATTTTTGTCAAGCACTATGTGCCAGAGACTAAGCGCTGCAGTACATACAAGCTAATCAGGTTGGACACGGTCCCAGTCCAACATAGGGCTCACAGTCCTAATCCCTGTTTTGCTTTTTTACAGATGAGGTAACAGGCACAGAGAACTGATTTCCCAATGTCACAGAGCAGGGAAGTGGAAGAGCGAGGACTAGAATCCAGGTCCTTCCTACTCCGAGGCCTGTGCTCTATCCACTAGCCCACACTGCTTCTCTGTGGTTAACTGGAATGATGTGCGCTCTGCATGCCCCATGCTCCACACTCTTCTCCTAAAAGGCATAATCCCATCTGTTAGAGATGGGGTACCTGCAACAGCAGTCCTGACTGGACCACTTGCCTTCCTGATGGGACCATCAGGACCACCTACTTTCCCTCTCCTGGCTATTCATTTGGCCCTCTCTCAGGCAGGTAAGAACAGGAGCAGAATGGGTCTGCAGGGAGCCTCAAAGGCTTTTAACCACAGCAGTCATGATGGAGGGAATCAGTGGCATCGGTGACCTCAAATGAGCAGCAACATCCAGTCTTTGTCTTACACTGGGGACTACACTTTCCCTGTGACTAACACACTTAAATCATGGAGCTTTGTGACAGCCAACCTCACATAAGCACAAATTAGGTGATGGGCATTACATTTAGTTGAGTCTTTTCTTGGGATTAAGTCAACAAATAATGGCAAATTCAAGTTTCCCTAGCCAAGCTCAGGGGTCAGTTTCCTGAAAACACTGATTGTTAGCAAGACCAAAAATTGATAAAAAGGGGTTAGGGAAAGGCAGCTTAACTCTGCCAAGCCTGTCTGCACAGGGAACTAATTATAACTGCTTAAAGTCCAATGGGCTGCCTGTAACTTCACAGTACTACTAGTACAGTGATGAAGAACCCATCTGATTTGAAATGACTGGTGGTGATATCCCTGGCCAAAACAAATCATGCTAACTCAAAACTACACAGTGGTAGCCAAAATGCTTGATTGAAAAGAGAATTGGATATTCATGATGCACCACATGCATTTAAAGTACTCAGGTGATTTCTACTGATGATCTACTTCTGATATCCAAAATTATTTAATGTTAAAATATTTTGTCCCACAGTTGGGTGCATTTGGGGGGAATCTGAACTCCATCGGGGTTATCCTGGACTAAGAATACAACCTTACTACTCAGGGTACTAAGTATTTGTGAAAATTAGGAATAACAAGCTCCAGAGGGAACAAAGATGGTTTGGTAGGTAGGACTGAAAGAACCAAGAACTTCCCTCCTTCACCCTGACAAGACTTACCCTGGTTTCACTTAATGAATGAAGCACTTTGCCTGTTCACAAGTCCCTGTTGGAGTCATCAGACATACAGGATTTAATACACCCCAGTGATTTAAAAATAAAGTCAGGAGGCCTGATCATCTTAAAGATACCAGGCCGATAAATCACGGTCTATGCACTTGGACCTGTGACCTCTGGACATTTGATATTCGCCCCACCCTTAACTCCACAGCACTTATGTACATATCTTTAAATTATATATTGCAAATTGTAATATATTCATTTAATTTAATATATTTATGTAATTTATTCATATTAAGATGCCTCTCCCTCTAGACTGTAAGCTAATTGTGGGAAGGGAACATAACATGTCTACCGACAGTTGTACTCTCCTAAGTGCTTAATACAGTGCTCTGAACATGGTAAGTGTCTCAATAGCAGCATGACATAGAAGATAAAGCATGGGTCTGGGAGTAAGGACCTGAATTCTAATGCTGGCTTCTCCACTTGTCTGCTATGTGGCCCTGGGAAAGTCACTTCACTTCTCTGTGCTTCAGTTATCTGTAAAATGGGGATTGAGATTGAGAGCCCCATATGGGACAGGGACTGTGTCCACCCGATTAACTTATATCCACCCCAGTGCTTATTACAAAGCCTGGTACATAGTAAGCACCTAAATACCATAGTTGTCATTAATAAACACCATTGATGATGATAAGTGAGCCCTCATTACTGACTTTTTTCTCCCTTTTCAGAAGCTAGGATTCTTTCCTCTCTTCCTAGTTTGGCCGAAGAACAATATGCACGCCCCAAAACTAGGTCTTTACCCAACTCAAATTAATCTGAGGTTTTCCTGCCTTATTCTACTACCTTTATTGTTATATCAGCTTAGCCACTTATGTGTCTAGACAGAGTTTAGACTGAAAGACCCCACCTGTACTGGTCAACCAAGCACCTGGCATGCTTTCTGGATTCCCCACACCTTGACCACTTACCTTTTGGCAAATGTAGGAGTATGGTACAGGACTTGTACTTCCCAAGCGCTTAGTACAGTGCTCTGCACACAGTAAGCACTCAATAAATACAATTGAATGAATGAGCACAGGGAAGGCTTTGCCAATCTAAGAGTCACAACACCCCACTTCTCACAACAAATAGCTTTGGTTATTATTTTATCACCTGTGATTCAGGATCAGTTAGTTTATGACTTTCTTCCAGTACTCTGAATAATGGCAGTGATTTTATTACATCCTTTTAGCTAACAATATAATCAATAACATTCACCAGAAAAAAGTTCACATTACTGCAGTACTGGAGAAAAGGAGGAGCAAGTTAATTTTTTATTTAAGTGATCAGAAAATGATAGGGTCAGTAATAATACTGACCTGAAAATTTGGAATCACTCTCTTCTGCCCAACCAATCATCACTGATCCATCTTCCTTTATTTCTATAGTTACTGGGCTGATATTTAAAAGTCTATCCCCCATTAGCTTGTAATATCCTCAAAGGCAGGGGCAAAGTTCTTTACGTTTTCTATTGTGCTCTCAAGAATGAGCACAGTAGCCTGCACACAGTAGGTGTTCAATAAATACTATCAAATGAATTGAACTGATACAGTAGAACATTTAGTGGAACTTGCCTACCAAGTTTTAGGCAAGATAGCTTCCTGCTGCATACAAGGCTATAAAGGTCATGTCTACCAATCTCTTAATAGTCACCTTGATCAATCTGCTCCAGGACAAATAGGGATAGGGATGAGAAACTAAAAAAAATGTAAGTGGGTTAATATAATCCCATCAATACTTCAAAAAGAAATCAACACTAGGTCAGTTGATGACAGAATGACATGACAGGGCATAGAACCAGCATCATCTTAAAAGGTAAAGTTCAACAAACTGTGTATATGTGGCACACACACACAAATCCATCCAAGCTGTTTGTATACATATTTGAATACACATGAATATGTAAAAGAGAACATGGAAATTATTCTGTTCCTTTTCCAATAACATACTCAAATTAAATATATGCAGTGGATTTTATTTCAGAATGACTCATCACAAGATGTAATTTCCCTTACAGAGGAACATTTAATATAAGCTGCACAGTACGGAGGAACATTTAATGTCGTTTGCACAGACTAACACCAACACCCATTTGTGCTCAGTACTTTAAGAGAAAGATAAAAAAAAAAGCCCACAGGCAGTTCTGTGTGTAAAAGGGCTAATGTCAGCTGTCATGTTTTATTAAAATAGGAACTTCAATTTCAAAATTGACATCTAATTTATATGAAAAGGTTAGGAAAATGAGACAAAGTCTAAGGAATGCACTTATTTACATGAATGGCAATGGTGTTGGCAGCTTTGCCCACAGATTTGACAAAAGCAACATTTATCCAAACAAGTGAAATGCCTGAGGACATGTACTTGCAAAAAAGTAGAACCATGTGGCACAATAACAAATATTTCTTCAGAGCAATCGAACAGTCTTTCCTGTCACAGTCAAGAAGTCATCATCTGCTAAGGCTCGAAGTGCTTCTTCAAACATTTCTTTAGTAATAGCCTTGGGAGAGGAAAAGAGGTATTTTTATTTTAAAAACAGCAAACCACTCATATTACTGTAGAAAGCTTCCTAATGTAGCGGATCCTTTGGCTGGTGTTAAAATTCCTAGGAAGAAATCCTTTCATGTGTTACTTACAACCACTAACATGCTCTCCTGGCCCCAGATGACTTTTAATGCAATTTAAAGAAAACAAATCATATTAAAACCACACCCAAAACACTTACTATGTCAGACTGCCCCCGGATATCTTCAAAAAGTTGCTGATATTTTAGAGCTGGGGTTTTGCCCTTGGATTGAATAAGCTTCTTCAATGCTTCTGCTAGTTCTTCCTTGCGTTTACGTGAAGTGGCACTCATTCCTATTAAGAGCAATTTAAAAATTAACACAATAACCTAAAATAGACACTTAAGGAGACTGGTTTCAGCTCTCAATTAAAATAACCTGTTTTCCTATCAACACATTATGCTGTGCCCAGTCAATGTAGGCATACTGCACTCTCAAAGGCTGAGCTTTGATGAATTGAATTTAGTTTCAACTTTCAAAGTTGATTGCCTCTAACCTTCAAATAAATTCCATTTGAGAGAAATGAATGAGCTTAAAGAGGTTTTTTCCTCCTACAGGAGAGCAACTCATTGGATTTTTAACTGTGAATAGAATCCTTTTACACTAGTGAGAAAATGGAAAAGAGCTGTTGGTTATAAAAACTGCTCAGTGTGTTATTCTAAAGCAATGCTTTGCACATAGTAAGCGCTTAATAAATGCCATCATTATTATTCTAGAGAGCTAAAAATAATAGAGTGCTGTTGAATATGAAGTATGAATTGCACTGCATAAATCTTTAAAATAAAATAGAACATAGGAATTTTCAATGAATCTCTAAACTTCAAGCAACATGTGTAGATGAGAGATGGGTCAGATGTGGAGGAGAGGTGTCTAAAATGGATCAGGTTGTTACAGGTTACGTTACAACAGATTCTATCACAGCAGGATCCCACAGGATGGTCAAGTGATTCCACTGTCTGTATAAAACCGACCTGTAGTAAGAATGGATATATCCACGATGCCAGTCCTTGGGTCGGTAGCAGACTGCTTTAGAGCCTCTCGATGGAGACGTTTTGCTTCTTCAACATCAATTGCTTCAACTTTACTTGAAAAGCGCACTTTAGCATGTGCCTCCGCTAAACGAATCAATGACTCCAGCTGACGAGGATAGGCAGAAACCATTCCTCTGCCACTGCCTATCTTCCTCATGTCCACATAAGCCTGATTCGGATAAAAGAAGAAAATAACCCTAGTTATCTTTTCAAAACTACAGCATCACACTCTTAAGGACCGAGGAAAACTGGTTTTCTGAGTGAACTGGTCCTCTTGAACTGAGTTCAGTTTAAATAAGCCAACTTGTACTTCCCAAGCGCTTAGTACAGTGCTCTGCACACAGTAAGCGCTCAATAAATATGATTGATTGATTGCCTCAGAATTTACAAGACTGAATAAAATCGGGGCATATAACCAGGCTTCCCTGCTATACTACTCTTCTGATGATCAAAGCATGCTGTGGAATATAGGGCAGACCTCTGGAAAGTTCCACCACGATAATCGGCTTCTACTGGATTTTAAATGATGCATTTCAATGAATCTATTTGACGTATATGCTTCAGTTTCCTTTAGTAACAATCACAAGATGCATTTACGTTAGATGAGACTGAGTACTTTTAAAATACTGGCTTTATTTTCATCCCTTTGGCCACTAACTGTCTTCAGAACATACATTCATGACTCTTACAGATGAGACATTTCTTCTTCCTCTTACCCTCTTCAAGAAACCCCTAATAGAGGTTATTATCCAAACCTCACTTTAAAGGGTAAAGGGGCCTTTGTAATACCCATAAATAATTCACTCAAATCCTGCTTTACCCAGTTTTTTGACAGAGGCCAAAATGTTTCAAGGTTTTACTACCGGAACAACTAAATGAGATTCCATATTTCAACTATGTTCTCAAAAAGTGGAAGTAGAGCACTACTGGAAAAATCGCAACGGCCATGCCCATTATTTTAATATGCATTTAGCAGTTGTTTTAAAACGTGCATTTTCATAATCTTCACATCATTAAGTTCCTTTCCCTCCTCCTTACCTCAAAATAAATTTGTAAAACCAACAGAAGGTCCTTGGGGAGAAAAAAAAAACCCAAAAGGTCTATATCTGTTACAAAACAATTTCTAGTAATAGAAAATAAGTGTTACCTCAATTAGGGCCTGACTTGCTTCTTCGCTCAGTCGAGGAATCACAGAACTATGAGCATAGGCAATATAATCTTTCAACACTGCCATATCCATGAACTCTTCTTCCATCTGCTCTTCACTCTGGTAGTACAAAGCCACCAAATGGTGAGCAAGCCGCCTATCGTAGGCTTCATCACGTGGGTCCAACATAAGGAAAATCAAATCAAACCTGGAATTAAACAAAAACACAAAAAATTGGCAGTCTGGCTATCTCCTTTCATCAGTAGAAAATACAGGAACTGGTATTTTAATACTGAATAAAAAAAAGCCCAACAGAAACAACAAAAACAGAAAAAAAAACCAACCCCCCCCCCCCCCACCAAAAAAAAAACCTAGTCCTAGTCTACACTTGGTTGCAGCTCCCTGTTGCTCACTGCTGTCCCGGCTGGCTTCAGTGAATGTGAGGGTCTGGAGACAGACAGGCATCACTAAAAGGCAGGTGCTTTCTTGGATCCTTGGTTGCTAAACAAGTTCTCATCACTTATGCCATATTTATTTCAGCCCTCCTGCTACAGTTCAGCTTCCCCACAGCTCCCCTGGTATTGAATGGTTCACCACCTCTTAATTATCGAACTCCATCTTCAAAAAATGGTGGACCCAGCATTCCTCCCCAAATTGAAATATACTTGAATTTTCATCAGAGGCAAAAAGAGGAAGTAATTTTTATCATCTAAAATTCATTAAAAAACTGCTTAGCATATTTCAGTTAGGGAATCAAATGTCCTCTTGGAGTTCAGCAAAGATAGGAAATGTGTAAGATGTGGCATTAATGGTATTTGTTAAGTGTTTGCTAAATGCCAGGCACTGCAAGGGACTTGCCCAAGGTCACATAGCCAAGTGGCACAGCTGGCATTAAAACCCAGGTCCTTGAGTCCAAGGCCTGTGCGCTTCTCGCTGCTTAAACAGCTTTTCCTTGACCAAAATCCAACAACAAAGTTTTATTCTAAGTTGATTGTAAGCAGTACTATTAATTTACTGAACTCTAAAAACAATTTCATTCCTTACACAGGAAGGACAACGAATCAGTGTGCTAGCTAGTTCATCGGACTCTTTTGTGCAATACCTGGATAACAGTGTATGGGGAAGCTGGATGTTTTCAATGGTTGTTTTCTTAGGATTCCACTGGGATTCTATAGGATTTGCTGCTGCCAGCACTGAAGTGCGTGCATTCAGCTGACAAATAATTCCAGCCTGTGGAAAGGAAAGAGATTTTAGTGACATTCCAAGAGAACCCCGGAGATATTAACAGTGTATAAAACAAACCGAGCTAAAAAGCTGAGCTAACGGGAGCAAGGAAAGCTGAAAAATGCAATTTCCTCTTCATACATTTGTAAAAGGCTCCAGAATCCACAACTTTGCTCCGTTTTTCAAGCACAATGAGACAAGAAAGGTGTGACACTAATTCCAGCAGGTTTTCCAGCAGGCTGTGATCCTAAATCCCACTCACGCCTTACCTTGGCAATGGAGAGGGTTTGTTGTTCCATTACTTCATGCAAAACTGATCTTGTGCTCTCATTCATCTTATCGAACTCATCAATGCAGCAAATGCCGTTATCGCTCAGGACCAGAGCGCCTGTTTGCAAGACCAACTGTCTTGTTTCTGGGTCTTTCATCACATAGGCAGTAAGACCAACTGCACTAGAGCCTTTTCCAGATGTGTACTGGCCCCTGGGCACAAGGTTGTAGACATACTGCAGCAGTTGTGATTTACTAGTGCCAGGATCACCACAGAGAAGGATATTGATTTCAGCCCTGAAGTTGCCCCTTCCGGTGTGACTAAAATCCTTTCTCGTTCCCCCAAACAGCTGCAGTAAAATACCCTAAAGAAAGACAAGACTTCATAAAATCCAAGAAGCGCAATAGAGTTTCTGTCAGTTTGTTCCTTGAGACTTTGGGCCTCGCCAGATTTACATCTGTTTCCCAGTGACACAAATCCTGTACTGCCGTTTCTCTGGCCCGATCAAACACAATTGGAGTGAAAGGTTTACCTTCTTGATATCTTCATGTTCATAAATGCTTGGAGCCAGAGCTGAAGCAAGTCTCTCATAAATGTCTGGTTTCCGGGAGAGCTCCTTCAACATTGCCACCCGCTTTTCCGAAAAAAGCTTCTGCTCAGCTTCTTCGTCCAGGCCGTGCAGCCGTTTGGCATCAGTCTTGCGGTAATGAATGACATCGATGTGAGTCTTATACACAGATTTTACATTGCTCATTCTTGGATTGACTCGAATAGGAACGGCTCTGTAGATACCTGAAGAGAAAGAGTAATCACACACAATGTAGAGATGACAGACCATGCAAGAAAAAATGTCAGGGTTCTGTGGCCCGTGACCAGTTCCCAGTACTCTCCCAGTCTTGACTATGGGAGGGAGAGTCAAGCAGAGGCATACCCATTCCATTCCTAGTTTGGCCAGTGGCTAGTGAATAGAAGGCAATCTGCTACAAGTCAAGACTTCCCTGTGCTGGGCAGCAGTGGCATGGGAGACAGTCGACGGTGGAGACTCAAGTTTACTGTGCGGAAAGAGGCAATAGTAAACCACTTCCGAATTTTTTTAACAAGAAAACTCTATGGATACACTACCAGAACAATTGCAGATGAAGGTGGGGCGTTCTGGGAGAGATGTGTCCATGGTGTCGCTATGGGTCAGACGACTCGACAGCATGAGACAAGACAAGCAGGAAAATGACATCATGGAGATTGCCTAGTGCACTTTTTGTAGCAATTATCAAATGATACCAAATTCCAAAGCCATGTAACTTGGTCAAAAAGCCCAAACCGTACTATCATTTTTACTTCATACATTAAAAAAATCCCAGAACACTTTAGGTTTCTATCCAAAACAGGAATTACTTTTGATCTTTTAAAATGTAGCTATACTTTGGCCTGATTTAAAAGAGGCAGCTGTCAACAGATAGAAAAGATGCCCTCCAGGGCCACTATTGACCAAACAAAATCTCCTCTCAAAAATGTGTTATTGTGACTTTTGGTATCTTAGCTATATCTCATGTACTGTACAATGGATTAAAAAGTAATTCTCTTCCAAAGAAAGGAACTACAAAGGAGCTTCAAAATGGATTCCATTCCTTTCAATGAGGACTTCAGGGTAGTTCACAAAAATTCCCAATGTCCATCCCCCAAAATACATCTGATAGTAATTTGAAAAGTTTTCTAGTACTCTTTCTGTAGATTGCACTTTTACCATGGATCTCTTTGCTTTCTAAATAATATGTGTAAAATTTGGAAAACTGCGTAGATCATCAGGGAAATACTCTTAAAACCCGGTAACAAACAGATCCAATAACTTCCTTCAATTCATACTCACCACAAACTTATAAAATATGATCACCAGTACCCTAGATTTTTATAATTAATTTTAATAAAAAAGGTCACAAGCCTATTACCTGTAACATTAACTCGATCACCTGGCTGAACTTTATCAACCAAATCATTGTGAGCAAAAAGTACGACAGTGTGAGGAGTCTGTCCTGCTGGCATATCTTCGGGAGACTCCTGCAGTTTGATCTGGCAGAAGAGAGGGCATTGCTTATTAGTTACCATTAGCAAACATTTTAAGAAACATCATTTCTTAGTTTTAGGGAGGGAAGCTGAGACAGTGATTTTATAAAAATCTACTCATCTGGATATTCAAAATGAAATTCTGGGATTGCTATAATTCTTACATTAAAAAAAGAATTAACCAGCCCCTACTACTCCATAATTTGTGATAAATACACACTTTGTACTTACCTTCTGCATTTTTCATGGGGTGTCCTTTTTATATGCAATGGTTCTTATATGCTTCCTGCTCCCCACCCTCCCCCCTCCCCCAGGGCCCCAACCCCCAGTCCCCTCTACTGCTAACATGAGAAATTTTTGCTTTACACTAGGGTTAAGAAAGCTTTTGTTATGTTAACTGGTAAGTCCTTTATGAAGCAAGAGAAAATGTGGAGAGCTGAGGGTGGCAGTTGAATAGAGGGAACGCAGGGGAAAATCCCACCCAACGGGACACATTTAAAGAGAAAGGCTGTAGACTGTATCCCCTTCTAGACTGTAAGATCATTGGCAGGGATCTTGTCTTCCAACTCAGTTGCATTGTACTCTCCCAAGCTCTTAGTACAGTACTCTGCACATAATGGTGCTCAATGAATACGGCTAATTGTCAGGCAGAAAATCAGACAAATAGAGCTACTAGGAAGCTAAGGTTTAGCTCCAACTAGTTAGAGACACCCCGTTACAGCAAATAAAATTGCATTTCTTTAAAAAGAGACTATAATTTGGGCTGTTCATGCAGCTTAAACTCTCAAGAAGGTCTTTACCAGAGCAACACATGGAAGCGACATACCATCTGTTTGTCAGAGAACATGGAGCGATTGTGGATCAGTGCCATGCTGTGTGTGGTATTGCAGTGCTTGCACACAGATGGTTCAGAAATCCGGCCACGATCAATTTCAACTCTTGTGGTGTAGGCACAAACTTGACATTGGAAAAATGCTTCTTGCATCTCAGGAATTAGCTGGGATGATCTGATCACCATGCCACTGATGGTGATAAGCTGGTCAATATCTACAACATAAAAAAGAAATAAAATCGGAACAAATACTAATTTTCACATGAGCATAGTACCCCGTAAGCCCAGCGGGGAGAGGGGGCAGCGGTATAAGACAAAGAATAACGTTTCTGTAGTTTTGCTCTGGGTTCTAACACACACATAGTACTACCACCGAGTTAATGCTTCACCAAGCCATCCACCTTCTATTCTCTAGACTGTACACTCACTGTGGGTAGGGAATGTGTCCGCTAACTTTTCTGTACTGTATTCTCTCAAGTGCTGAATTCAGGACCCTGCACATAGTAAGCATTCAATAAATACCACTGATTGATAGGGAGTGGTACTACTTTAAGGCTCAAAATCTGTGATGTACTGCAAAGGGCAGTCGACTATCATTTCACTGAGTTTCCCTGCCAGTGAAGGTTTTCCAAAGGCTGGGATCCAGCCAGTTTCTGGGTGATTTCCCTCCCACCCCCCCATCCCCACCCCAAAACTCTCTGCAGTCTACGGTTTGGGGGGCCTGGGGGCCCACTCCTGGAGTAGGTTGGGCATGGCTCCTAGTTCAGGGACTCCCATGGAGAGCTGGGTTAATGAAGTTGGGAGACGCTGAAACTTCTCCAGCCCTGTGGAAAACTCCAAAATAGGAAACATCTAAGCCTAGGTACTCCCACAGCCTAAACTAGGTCCCCCAAGATCCCCCTAAATTCCATTCCTGACAGTCCTGGATTACTCCCTACACTGCTCTGAAAACAGTGCTTAACACTAATACTCCCAAGCCCAGCCCTCCGTGCTGCCTATGCACTTGGATCGCTATCCCTTAAACACTTGGTATTCATCTACTCCCAGCTGCACAGCACTTATCTACATAGCCCTATACTATCATTTCCCCTCTTTATACTTTATTTTGGTGTCTGTTCTCACCCTCTAGACTGTAAGCTTCTTGTGGGCACCAACTCTATTGTGCTGTACTCTCCAAAGCACTTAGAACAGTACTGTGCACAGTTAAGCACTTAGTGAAGGTCACATCTCTTTCCAGAAGCCCTCCTTCCTTCCCTACCCCACAGCACCTGTATATATGTTTGTACATATTTATTACTCTTTTTATTTATTTATTTTACTTGTCCATATCTATTCTATTTATTTTACTTTGTTAGTATGTTTGGTTTTGTTCTGTCTCCCCCTTTTAGACTGTGAGCCCTCTGTTGGGTAGGGACTGTCTCTATATGTTGCCAACTTGTACTTCCCAAGCGCTTAGTACAGTGCTCTGCACACAGTAAGCGCTCAATAAATACGATTGATGATGATGATAATGATGATTAAACCCTTTCCTCTAAGTCTCCCTCCCTTCTGCATTGTCTATGTACTTTGATCAGTATCCTCTGGATGCTTGGTATTTGCCCCCCAGCTCCCCCACAGTACTCGTACATATCTATATCAATGTTATATTTACATTACTTTGTCTACCCACCCTAGACTATATGCTTATTGTGGGCAGGGAATATTCTGTTGTACTCTCCCAAGAGCTTAGTACAGAGTTCTGCACACAGTAAGATTGATTCATCTGATTGATTGATTCTCAACTTATTATACCTTCTGGGTTCAGGCTTCTCATGTTCCTGGTCTTCAATGCATTGAATGGTCTTACTTGGATCTGGTGTTCTAATATTGAGTCCGGAAATCGATCGAAGAAGACTTCATTAACAGCCATGTCGAAGGTTGGGATTACTTCCTGCACAAAATGAATTCATGAACTTGAGATTTTGGTTTACTTTATTTGGAAAAGGAAATTTAGAAGTAGAACATTGGGACTCTTCCGTCAGTAGGTGGTGTTGGCAGTAATATGTGTATTGAGTAATATAAATATCCAGTTAAAAGGATCATGTGACTAGACACCCCTTCAATTCTTGAGTAGGCATTCTTGTGTGGGCATTCAAATACTTGTTGACTATTAACACATTTAAATCTGGGTGAGTTTAAGGGATTTTAGTCATTTACCAGGCTTATAATTATGATACTGATTGTGGTATTTGTTCACTGCTTTCTATATGCTAAGCACTGCACTAAACACTGGGGTAGATACAAGATAAATCAGGAGGGAGAACAGGTAATGAATCCCCATTTTGCAGATGAGAGAACTGAGGCACAGAGAGGATAAGTGATTTGCCTAGGTTCACACAGCAGGTAAATGGTGAAGCTAGGATTAGAACCCAGAACTTTGCTCTTTCCACCTGGTCACGCTGCTTCACTCCCGCTTATACAGATATAGTCTGCCCTTTTTATCAAAAGATCCTGAAAAATGAATTCACATATCTTTGAATATGAGGAAAATCAAAGGAATAAAATCAATCTCTAAATTTTAAGCGGCTCCTTTTACCTGTGGATAGGAGATCAGCTGTCTGTACAGATTTTTGTCAAATGATTTTATATGCTCACAATTCACATTTAAAAATGGTTCCCCGATCACATTGATCTGTAAGACAAATGAACAAGTTAAATAGACAGAATAACTAACAGAGTACATATCCTTCAGATGCACCAGAAAGTTCATTACCTCATTGAGTCTCTGCATATACAGTGGCTCATTAGGATCCAAACCAACATTCTCCTCTTCTTTAGCATGATGGTCAATAAAACGTTGAAGAAATCGCTTTGCAATTGGAAGAAAAGAAAATTGGTCAAATGCACTCTAATTATGGAACTCTCATACTTACAAATACAGCACGCCAAGGTAAACAAGCACCTAGCTTTTGAATATGTTTATAATCCCTTCATACCTTCTCTCTTCCTAAACAATAGTAATGTATCTCCACCCACATATAATACTATGGCAAAAAGAGTAATTGAAGTGTAAGAGTTCAAAGATAGAAAAATCATTTCCAATTAACATACCTGAAAATTTTCTTTGCAGGTAGCCACATTAACATCTGTTCCCCAAATGACAAGTTTTTGGCCAAGAGTCTGTTCACTTGTTATTATATCCTCTGCAGCTGGCTACAAGGAGGGAAAAAATTACAGATCTATGTCAAAAATATCACTTGCCATATAAGAATAAATGAATAGAATATTAATCCTATACCTACCCCATCAGAATGCAGGTCCACCTGCCTTCCCTTCCTGGCAGACCCAAGATCTGGTCTCTGTCTAACAGGAGTTCCACGCACACCACTTCTTGGTGTTCCTTCTACTCGTGAACTGGGGGTACCATACGTCAAAGGTGAGCTAATGTCAAAGTCAAGTGGGAGAGCTACAAAAGAAACCACATGAATTCATTTTATAACAAGAATAGACCTCTTCTGTATATGCCTGCCCCAATTAGAATATGTTTACTCTGGGGGGGTTGAGAATTTGTAAATTATGAGAGGGTAATAGAAGGCCAAAACTTTCTGAAATAATCAGGCTCCCACCAGTTGTGCAAAACTGAATCAAATACAGATCTAAGGAGTTCAGTCCTAAAAAAATTCAAGAACAGAAAAAAGTCTAAACTCAACTTTGAAGAAAAAAAAAATTTGAAATTAAAGCTTTACTTCAAAACTGTTTCCTTAATTCATGATCAACTAACTTAATGTAAGTAAAGTCACTGTGCTGTGCTTACTGTTCAGAGTTTTGGGAGAAGAGATTTTTATGAGACAGTGCTCTGTCATTTCGCAAATTTTAGAGACTGCAAATTATTTTAGGACAGGCCCCATGACTCATTTTTTCTCCCGATTTCTCACAGTGCAAAGGATGTGCTCTGCCCAAAGAAGGTGGTCAGTAAATATTGTTGAAGTCGACTGGAAAGAGATTCTTTTCTCTTTCTCTTCCCATGACTGAAATTCAAACACAAAATGCAAAGAAAAATACAAAATTCAGGAAATATAAAAATGGGGTCGTAAAAAAACCCAATTCACCAGTGGTTTGTGCCTTGGGAGACACTGTAGAAGACTCTCGCTATATGTGGGATAATTAAGCAATTAAGGGTACGGAGTGCTTACTGTGTATAGAGCATGTTATTAAGTGCTTGGAAGAATACAGAACAGTTGGTAGCCATGACTCATACTACTAAAGATTCTACTTGCCACTTACAAAAACAATGAAGGCACACTTAGACCGGGCCACATTTGATGGGTGGGAAGAAAATTTAGTACGATGTTCTGCCCACAGTATGTGCTCAATAAATACGATTGACTGACTTGACAGGGAAAATAAAGGCTCATATCCACTTATAGTAGTAGTTGTGGTAGCAGCAGCATTTACTAAGCAGCCATTTGGTGAGGCAAACTGTATTATGATCTTTGGAAGGACAGAATAAAGTGATATGTTCTTTGTCTTTTAGACTGTGAGCCCACTGTTGGGTAGGGACTGTCTCTGTAGTTGCCAACTTGTACTTCCCAAGCGCTTAGTACAGTGCTCTGCACATAGTAGGTGCTCAATAAATACGATTGATTGATTGATTGTCCACAAACAGCTTGTGCTCTGGGGAAACTACACATCTACATCACACAGAACACAGTTCTCCTGTAAAACACTTTTCACTTCACATTTTGGCTAGAATGCTCTAGGAAAACCAGGGGACATTTGGCTGACAAAACTATCCTATTTGGAAACGACAAGATTTGGGGATCACAAGCAATGGTTTGTGTATATGTGCACCTGGCCAGCACTGGATACGTTCAGCTTGGCTGGTGGAGAAGCCATCTGCCACGAGCCTCCAGTCAGACCTGAGGCAAGTCACTTCACTTCTCTGTGCCTCCAGTCCCTCATCTGGAAAATGGGGATAACATACCTAGTCTCCTTCCATTTTCAGACTGTGGACCCCATTGGGGACAGGGATTGAGTCCGAGCTGATTGTCTTTTATCTACCGCACCGGGCACATAGTAAGAACTTAATGCCATAACTGTTATTACTACCTCAATAACTTTTCCTTTTAATGTGGGGTGCTGCAAGGACACAACCCTTACAGCATAGGATAACTGGATGTCATAAATTTCTCGATTCAACCAAGATTTTGACATTCATGAAGACTTGGCTTCTTTACATATTTTTAGTAGCAGAATAGTTGGAATGTTTCAGTAAAATAAATAATAATGGCATTTATTAAGCGCTTACTATGTGCAAAGCACTGTTCTAAGCGCTGGGGAGGTTACAAGGTGATCAGGTTGTCCCACGTGAGGCTCACAGTCTTCATCCCCATTTTCCAGGTGAGGCAACTGAGGCACACAGAAGTGAAGTGACTTGCCCAAAGTCACACAGCTGACAACTGGTGGAGCCGGGGTTTGAACCCATGACCTCTGACTCCAAAGCCCGGGCTCTTTTCCACTGAGCCACGCTGCTTCTCTATAGCCACGCTGCTTCTCTATGCAATTTACGCATTTTAAAATGCAATTTTATCAGTTTACGAACAGAATGATTTGTGTGTTCTCTCCTTTTAAGAAATGCAAAAAAATGAAGTTCCTAAGTAGGTGCCAAACACAAGAGAATGAACATTCCTGATGATAAATCCTTTTTTAAAACTTCCATCCACGGCACCGATGACCCAGGCCTGGGAAAGTTACGATCATTATCTTACACGATGGTCTTTGTTTCATCAAAGACATCAGGACTCATACCTGAGGCTCGGAACTGTGGTGGGCTGGAAAACAAAACATCTTGAGGAGGAGGGCTCTGCATATCAGCACCCGGTGAAGTGGGCATTGGCTGTAAATCTCCCGTGGATGTGGAATCTTCGGCTCGACGCCTCTGGGACGGAGGGGACCTGGCATCTTCGCTGCGAGCTGCCGAAGAGAAAGGAGAAATTATTTGATTTAAATAACTGACTCCCTGGAGCTCTTGTCTGCCTACATTCTGAGTGGGTGATTACTGAAGCACTGGGGATACAGTGTATTTGTGCAATAGCGCAGGGAATAAGAGGTGAGAGTAGTTATATTTTCAAATAGCTTGGTGGTGCTAATGTTGGTTGAATGAATTTTAAAATTTAAGATAAAATTGTGGTCTCCCTGGTGGCCCAGGTACGCTGTCTGACATGCGGCCTATTTTGCGACTCAATCCCCTAGTCGCTGTTCTGCTTTAGGTGGATGGTGCAGCTTTGATGGTGTTCTTCCTCCATTCAAGCTCTTACAGTGAGCAAGTGCCTCAGCACTTTGCTCAGTGCTTAGCACACAGTAAGTGATTAACAAATAGGTGCACTGGATAGAGCAGATTTGGGAGTCACACCTTGGGTTCTAATCCAGGCTCTGCCACTTGTCTGTGTGACCTTGGTCAAATCACTTCACTTCTCTGGGCCTCAGTTACCTCATCTGTAAAATGGGGATTGAGACTGTGAGACCCTGTGTGGGACCAACCTGATTATCCTCCAAGAGGCCTTTGCAGACGAAACCCCACTTTTCCCATCTTCCACTCTCTTCTGCGTCCCCTTGATGTGCTCCCTTTGCCAATCCCTCCTCCCAAACCGACAGCACTTACGTACAGATTTACAATTTTATTTGTATCGATGTCTGTCTCCCCCTCCTCTAGACTGCAAGCTCACTGTGGGCAGAAAATGTGGCTGTTTGTTGTTGTACTGTTCTCTCCCAAACGCCTAGTACAGTGCTCTGCACACAGTAAGTGCTCAATAAATATGACCGACAATGAATAAGCCTGTGTGCGAGTACCATAATTATCATCACCACCATTTTTATTATTAAATACCATAAAAATGCACGGTCTCTGGAAGTGTTTCCCGTTACATCGAGAGCCCCAATAATAACAATGATGATGGTATTTGCTATGTGCTTACCGTGCCAAGCACTGGTCTAAGCCCTGGGGTAATAATAACGGTATTCGTTAAGCACTTACTATGCTCCAAGCACTGTCCTAAGCGGTGGGGCAGACACAAGGTGATCAGGTTGTCCCATGTGGGGCTCACAATCTTAATCCCCATTTGACAGATGAGGTAACTGAGGCACAGAGAAGTGAAGACTGAGCCCCCCTTTTCCTCTGCTCCTCTTCCCCTCCCCATCACCCCTACTCCCTTCCTCCGCTCTACCCCTTTCCCCACCCCACAGCACTTGTGGATATTTGTACATATTTATTATTCTATTTTATGAATGATGTGTATCTATCTATAATTCTATTTATCTATTTTGATGGTACTGATGCCTGTCTACTTGTTTTGTTCTGTTGCCTGTCTCCCCCTTCTAGACTGTGGGCCCGTTGTTGGGTAGGGATCATCTCTATCTGTTGCCAAACTTTCCAAGCACTTAGTACAGTGTGCTGCACACAGTAAGTGCTCAATAAATACGACCGAATGAATGAATGAATGAAGTGGCTTGCCTAAGGCCACCCAGGAGACAAAAAGAGGATCTGGGATTAGAACCCATGATCTCTGACTCTTCTAGACTCTGAGCCCGTTGTTGGGTAGGGAATGTCTCCATCTGTTGCCGAATTGTGCTTTTCAAGTGCTTGGTACAGTGCTCTGGACACGGTAAGAGCTCAATAAATACGACTGAATGAATGAATGAAGCCTGCGCTCTTTCCACTGAGCCACACTGCTTCTCGTGGGAGGTCCTCCCAGCCTGGGGGGAGAAGTGAGTCTCAGAAGGTAGCAAGATACTGCCCCAATACAACCCATCGTGTGTGAATTAGTGTAAAGAGCACGGGCTTTGGAGTCAGAGGTCATGGGTTCAAGTCCCGGCTCCGCCACTTGTCAGCTGTGACTTTGGGCAAGTCACTTACCTTCTCTGTGCCTCAGTTCCCTCATCTGTAAAGTGGGGATTAAGACTGTGAGCCCCCCCATGGGACTTCTAGACTGTGAGCCCACTGTTGGGTAGGGACCGTCTCTATATGTTGCGAACTTGTACTTCCCAAGCGCTTAGTACAGTGCTCTGCACACAGTAAGCGCTCAATAAATACGATTGATTGATTGAGCCTCAGTTCCCTCACCTGTAAAATGGGGTTTAAGTCTGTGAGCCCCACGTGGGACAACCTACCTTGTATCTGCCCCAGTGCTTAGAACAGTGCTCGGCACATAATAATAATAATGGCATTTGTTAAGCGTTTACTATGTACCAAGCACTGTTCTAAGTGCTGGGGGGGAACAAGGGGAAACATAGTAAACGCTTAGCAAATATTAACAGCAACAATTAACAATACCATTATTATTATTATGGGATGGAGAGAGCAGGAACCTCATCTTACACCTGTTTCACTGCCAACCCCTGGCCCATGTCCTACCTCTGGCCTGGAATACCCTCCCTCCTCAAATCTGCCAAACAACCACTCTCCCCCCCTTCCTTCAAAGCCCTACTGAAGGCACACCTCCTCCAACAGGCCCTCCCAGACTTAGACCCCTTTTCCTCTGCTCCCCTTCTTCCACATCACCTCAACTAGATCCCTTTGCTCTTCCCCCGCCCCGTAGCACTTAGGTGTATATATATATATATATATATATATATATGCATATATAATTTTATTTATTTATGCCGCTGCATGTTTACTTGTTTTGATGTCCGTCTCCTCCGCCCTCAAGACTGTAAGCCTGATGTGGTTAGGGACTGTCTCCCTTTATCACTACATTGTACTTTCCAAGGGTTTGGTACAGTGTTCCGCACACAATAGGCGCTCAATAAATACGATGGAAAGAATCTTACGGGTGGAAGGATTGCTGCTTCTCCCACGCTTGCCGCGCCTGCGACTTGGGGTGGAGGCTGGAGAGGACATGATGAGGACACGTAGCAGGACCTAAGGGGTGCGGAGAGGGAAGGGGAGAGGGTGAAGGAGAGAGAGAGGGAAGGGGAGAAGGAGAGGGAGGGAGGGGGGAGAGAGAGAGAGCAGTGCTTTGCTCAAAGTAAGCGCTTAATAAATGCTATTATTATTATCATTATTATAAAAGCACACACAAACACACACACACACACACAACTCAGCCACTCTGCCACGGGCAAAACCCGGGGCCCGCGCCATCTTCTAGCCTGTGAGCCCGTTGTTGGGTACGGACTGTCTCTATATGTTGCCAATTTGTACTTCCCAAGCGCTTAGTACAGTGCTCTGCACATAGTAAGCGCTCAATAAATACGATCGAATGAATAACTATGTTGCCGAATTGTACTTTCCAAGCGCTTAAGACCGTGGTCTGCGCACGGCAAGCACTTAATAAATACGAATGAATGAATCTTCTAGACTATGGGTTCGTTGTTGAGTAGGGGCTGTCTCTTTCTGTTGCCGAATTGTACTTTCCGAGCGCTTAGGACAGTGCTCTGCACACGGTAAGCGCTCAATAAATACAAATGAATGAATGGTTGCCGCCGAATTGTACTTTCCAAGCGCTTAGGACAGTGCTCTGCACACGGTAAGCGCTCAATAAATACAAATGAATGAATGGTTGCCGCCGAATTGTACTTTCCAAGCGCCTAGGACAGTGCTCTGCACCCGGTAAGCGCTCAATAAATACGATTGAATGATTATGCTGCCGAATTGTACTTTCCAAGCGCTTAGGCCAGTGCTCAGCACACGGTAAGCGCTCAATACAGTTGAATGAATGAATGTTGCCGAATTGTACTTTCCAAGCGCTTAGGCCAGTGCTCTGCACACAGTAAGCGCTCACTAAATACGATTGAATGACTAGGCCGCCGAATTGTACTTTCCAAGCGCTTAGGCCAATGCACTGCACACGGTAAGCGCTCAATAAATACGACTGAATAAATGAAGATGGTGCCGAACTGTACTTTCCAAGCGCTTAGGGCAGTGCTCAGCACACGGTAAGCGCTCAATAAATACAACTGAATGACTAGGCCAACCAATTGTACTTTCCAAGCGCTCAGGCCAATGCTCTGCACACAGTAAGCGCTCAGTAAATACGACTGAATAAACGAATATGTTGCCGAATTGTACTTTCCAAGCGCTTAGGACAGTGCTCAGCACACGGTAAGCGCTCAATAAATACAACTGAATGAATGAATGTTGCCGAATTGTACTTTCCAAGCGCTTAGGCCAGTGCTCTGCACACAGTAAGCGCTCAATAAATACAACTGAATGACTAGGCCGCCCAATTGTACTTTCCAAGCGCTCAGGCCAATGCTCTGCACACAGTAAGCGCTCAGTAAATACGACTGAATAAACGAATATGTTGCCGAATTGTACTTTCCAAGCGCTTAGGACAGTGCTCAGCACACGGTAAGCGCTCAATAAATACAACTGAATGAATGAATGTTGCCGAATTGTACTTTCCAAGCGCTTAGGCCAGTGCTCTGCACACAGTAAGCGCTCAATAAATACGACTGAATGACTAGGCCGCCGAATTGTACTTTCCAAGCGCTCAGGCCAATGCTCTGCATACAGTAAGCGCTCAGTAAATACGACTGAATAAATGAATATGTTGCCGAACTGTACTTTCCAAGCGCTTAGGGCAGTGCTCAGCACACGGTAAGCGCTCAATAAATACAACTGAATGAATGAATGTTGCCGAATTGTACTTTCCAAGCGCTTAGGACAATGCTCTGCACGCAGTAAGCGCTCAATACGATTGAATGACCATGCTGCCGAATTGTACTTTCCAACTTGTACTTCCCAAGCGCTTAGTACAGTGCTCTGCACACAGTAAGCGCTCAATAAATACGATTGATTGATTTCCAAGCGCTTAGGACAATGCACTGCACACGGTGAGCGTTCAATAAATACGACTGAGTAAATGAAGACGGTGCCGAACTGTACTTTCCAAGCGCTTAGGACAGTGCTCAGCACACGGTAAGCGCTCAATAAATACAATTGAATGAATGAATGTTGCCGAATTGTACTTTCCAAGCGCTTAGGCCAGTGCTCTGCACACAGTAAGCGCTCAATACGATTGAACGACCATGCTGCCGAATTGCACTTTCCAACTTGTACTTCCCAAGCGCTTAGTACAGTGCTCTGCACACGGTAAGCGCTCAATAAATACGATTGATTGGCTGATTGATTTCCAAGCGCTCAGGACAGTGCACTGCACACGGGGAGCGCTCAATAAATACGACTGAATAAATGAAGACGGTGCCCAACTGTACTTTCCAAGCGCTTAGGGCAGTGCTCAGCACACGGTAAGCGCTCAATAAATACAACTGAATGAATGAATGTTGCCGAATTGTACTTTCCAAGCGCTTAGGACAATGCTCTGCACACAGTAAGCGCTCAATACGATTGAATGACTATGCTGCCTAATTGCACTTTCCAACTTGTACTTCCCAAGCGCTTAGTACAGTGCTCTGCACACAGTAAGCGCTCAATAAATACGATTGATTGATTGATTTCCAAGCGCTTAGGGCAGTGCTCTGCACCCGGTGAGCGCTCAATAAGTAGGATCGAACGAACGATTGGTTGAATGAATGAATGATTGAATGAATGAATGAAGGTGCCCCTCACCTCGTTCCTGCAAAGCGACGCGGGCAGGCGAGCGACCCCCAAGCCCGGGACCAAGATTTCGCGCCAAAAGCCGATCACGTGCTTCGGCCCCCCGCCCCCTTTTTCCCGCCAATCGGCGCGCGACCGCCCCCCGCCCCGCCTGGGAGAGTCCATTAGGCACAAAACAGAGGGGGGACGCATCAATCGTATTTTTTTTTTTAATGGCATTTATTAAGCGCTTACTATGTGCAAAGCACTGTTCTAAGCGCTGGGGAGATTACAAGGTGATCAGGTTGTCCCACAGGGGGCTCACAGTCTTCATCCCCATTTTACAGATGAGGGAACTGAGGCCCAGAGAAGTGAAGTGACTTGCCCAAAGTCACCCAGCTGACAAACGGCGGAGCCGGGATTTGAACCCATGACCTCTGACTCCAAAGCCCGGGCTTTTTCCACTGAGCCACGCTGCTTCTCTACTATTCTTTACTATTCTCTACTATTACTATTACTATTTACTATTCTTTACTATTATTTATTGAGCAATTACTGTGTGCAGAGCACTGGACTAAGCGCTTGGGAAGTACAAGTTGGCAACATAGAGAGACAGTCCCTACCCAACAGCGGGCTCACAGTCTAAAAGGGGGAGACAGAGAACAAAACCAAACATACTAACAAAATAAAATAAATAGAATAGATATGTACAAGTAATATAAATAAATAAATAAATAGAGTAATAAATACGTACAAACATATCTACATATATACAGGTGCTGTGGGGAAGGGATGGAGGGGGGACGAGGGGGAGAGGAAGGAAGGGGCTCAGTCTGGGAAGGCCTCCTGGAGGAGGTGAGCTCTCAGCAAGGCCTTGAAGGGAGGAAGAATCATCATCATCAATCGTATTTATTGAGCGCTTACTGTGTGCAGAGCACTGGACTAAGCGCTTGGGAAGTACAAATTGGCAACATATAGAAACAGTCCCTACCCAACAGTGGGCTCACAGTCTAGAAGGGGGAGACAGAGAACAAAACCAAACATACTAACAACATAAAATGAATAGATATGTACAAGTAAAATAAATAAATAAATAGGGTAATAAATATGTACAAGCATATATACATATATACAGGTGCTGTGGGGAAGGGATGGAGAGGGGGACGAGGGGGAGAGGAAGGAAGGGGCTCAGTCTGGGAAGGCCTCCTGGAGGAGGTGAGCTCTCAGCAGGGCCTTGAAGGGAGGAAGAGAGCCATGTGGGACAAGCTGATCACCTTGTAACCTCCCCAGCGCTTAGGACAGCGCTTTGCACATAGTAAGCACTTAACAAATGCCATTATTATTATTATCAATATTATTATTATTATCATCATCATAATATGATGAAGCAGCGTGGCTCAGCGGAAAGAGCCCGGGCTTTGGGGTCAGAGGTCAGGGGTTCAAATCCCGGCTCCGCCCCTTGTCAGCTGGGTGACTTTGGGCAAGTCACTTCACCTCTCTGGGCCTCAGTCCCCTCATCTGGAAAATGGGGATGAAGACTGTGAGCCCCACGTGGGACAAGCTGATCACCTTGCAACCTCCCCAGCGCTTAGGACAGCGCTTTGCACATAGTAAGCGCTTAATAAATGCCATTATTATTATTATCATTATCATAATAATAATATGATGAAGCATATTATTAATATTATTATTATCATCACCATAATAATATGATGAAGCAGCGTGGCTCAGCGGAAAGAGCCCAGGCTTTGGAGTCAGAGGTCAGGGGTTCAAGTCCCGGCTCCACCCCTTGTCAGCTGGGTGACTTTGGGCAAGTCACTTCACTGGGCCTCAGTCCCCTCATCTGGAAAATGGGGATGAAGACTGTGAGCCCCCCGTGGGACAACCTGGTCACCTTGTAACCTCCCCAACGCTTAGGACAGCGCTTTGCACATGGTAAGCGCTTAACAAATACCATTATTATTATCATAATAATAATATGATGAAGCAGCGGTGCTCAGCGGAAAGAGCCCGGGCTTTGGAGTCAGAGGTCATGGGTTCGAATCCCAGCTCCGCCCCTTGTCAGCTGGGTGACTTTGGGCAAGTCGCTTCACCTCTCTGGGCCTCAGTCCCCTCATCTGGAAAATGGGGATGGAGACTGTGAGCCCCTGGTGGGACAAGCTGATCACCTTGCAACCTCCCCAGCGCTTAGGACAGCGCTTTGCACATAGTAAGCGCTTAATAAATGCCATTATTATCATCATCATAATAATAATATGATGATGAAGAAGCATATTATTAATATTATTATCATCATAATGATAATATGATGAAGCGGCGTGGCTCAGCGGAAAGAGCCCGGGCTTTGGAGTCAGAGGTCAGGGGTTCGAATCCCAGCTCCGCCCCTTGTCAGCTGGGTGACTTTGGGCAAGTCACTTCACCTTTCTGGGCCTCAGTCCCCTCATCTGGAAAATGGGGATGGAGACTGTGAGCCCTACGTGGGACAACCTTGTAACCTCCCCAGCACTTAGAACAGCGCTTTGCACATAATAAGCGCTTAATAAATGCCATTATTATCATCATAATAATATGATGAAGCAGCGTGGCTCAGCGGAAAGAGCCCAGGCTTTGGAGTCAGAGGTCAGGGGTTCGAATCCCGGCTCTGCCCCTTGTCAGCTGGGTGACTTTGGGCAAGTCACTTCCCTGGGCCTCAGTTCCCTCATCTGGGAAATGGGGATGGAGACTGTGAGCCCTACGTGGGACAACCTGATCACCTTGTAACCTCCCCAGCAATTAGGACAGCGCTTTGCACATAGTAAGTGCTTAATAAACGCCATTATTATTATTATCATTATCATAATAATAATATGATGAAGCATATTATTAATATTATTATTATCATCACCATAATAATATGATGAAGCAGCGTGGCTCAGCGGAAAGAGCCCGGGCTTTGGAGTCAGAGGTCAGGGGTTCAAGTCCCGGCTCCGCCGCTTGTCAGCTGTGTGACTTTGGGCAAGTCACTTCACTGGGCCTCAGTTCCCTCATCTGGAAAATGGGGATGAAGACTGTGAGGCCCCCGTGGGACAGCCTGATCACCTTGTAACCTCCCCAGCGCTTAGGACAGCGCTTTGCACATAGTAAGCACTTAACAAATACCATTATTATTATTATTATTATAATCATCATCATCATAATATGATGAAGCAGCGTGGCTCAGCGGAAAGAGCCCAGGCTTTGGAGTCAGAGGTCAGGGGTTCGAATCCTAACTCTGCCCCTTGTCAGCTGGGTGACTTTGGGCAAGTCCCTTCACTGGGCCTCAGTCCCCTCATCTGGAAAATGGGGATGGAGACTGTGAGCCCCTGGTGGGACAAGCTGATCACCTTATAACCTCCCCAGCGCTTAGAACAGCACTTTGCACATAGTAAGCGCTTAACAAATACCATTATTATCATCATCATCATAATATGATGAAGCAGCGGGGCTCAGCGGAAAGAGCCCGGGCTTTGGAGTCAGAGGTCAGGGGTTCGAATCCCGGCTCCGCCCCTTGTCAGCTGGGTGACTTTGGGCAAGTCACTTCCCTGGGCCTCAGTCCCCTCATCTGGAAAATGGGGATGGAGACTGTGAGCCCTACGTGGGACAACCTGATCACCTTGTAACCTCCCCAGCGCTTAGGACAGCGCTTTGCACACAGTAAGCGCTTAAGAAATACCATTATTATTATTATTATCATCATAATAATGTGATGAAGAAGCATATTATTAATATTATCATCACCATAATAAGATGATGAAGCAGCGGTGCTCAGCGGAAAGAGCCCGGGCTTTGGAGTCAGAGGTCAGGGGTTCGAATCCCTCTCCTCCACTTGTCAGCTGGGTGACTTTGGGCAAGTCGCTTCACCTCTCTGGGCCTCAGTCCCCTCATCTGGAAAATGGGGATGGAGACTGTGAGCCCCTGGTGGGACAACCTGATCACCTTGTAACCTCCCCAGCGCTTAGAACAGCGCTTTGCACATAGTAAGCACTTAATAAATGCCATTATTATAATAATTATTATTATCATTATAATAATATGATGATGAAGCAGCGTGGCTCAGCGGAAAGAGCCCGGGCTTTGGAGTCAGAGGTCAGGGGTTCAAATCCCTCTCCACCCCTTGTCAGCTGGGTGACTTTGGGCAAGTCGCTTCACCTCTCTGGGCCTCAGTCCCCTCATCTGGAAAATGGGGATGGAGACTGTGAGCCCCTGGTGGGACAAGCTGATCACCTTGTAACCTCCCCAGCGCTTAGAACAGTGCTTTGCACATAGTAAGCACTTAATAAATGCCATTATTATAATAATTATTATTATCATTATAATAATATGATGATGAAGCAGCGTGGCTCAGCGGAAAGAGCCCGGGCTTTGGAGTCAGAGGTCAGGGGTTCAAATCCCTCTCCACCCCTTGTCAGCTGGGTGACTTTGGGCAAGTCGCTTCACCTCTCTGGGCCTCAGTCCCCTCATCTGGAAAATGGGGATGGAGACTGTGAGCCCCTGGTGGGACAAGCTGATCACCTTCTAACCTCCCCAGCGCTTAGAACAGTGCTTTGCACATAGTAAGCACTTAATAAATGCCATTATTATAATAATTATTATTATCATTATAATAATATGATGATGAAGCAGCGTGGCTCAGCGGAAAGAGCCCGGGCTTTGGAGTCAGAGGTCAGGGGTTCGAATCCCGGCTCCGCCCCTTGTCAGCTGGGTGACTTTGGGCAAGTCCCTTCACTGGGCCTCAGTCCCCTCATCTGGAAAATGGGGATGGAGACTGTGAGCCCCTGGTGGGACAAGCTGATCACCTTGTAACCTCCCCAGCGCTTAGAACAGCGCTTTGCACATAGTAAGCACTTAATAAATGCCATTATTATAATTATTATTATTATCTTTATAATAATGTGATAATGAAGCAGCGTGGCTCAGCGGAAAGAGCCCGGGCTTTGGAGTCAGAGGTCAGGGGTTCGAATCCCGGCTCCGCCCCTTGTCAGCTGGGTGACTTTGGGCAAGTCACTTCACTGGGCCTCAGTCCCCTCATCTGGAAAATGGGGATGGAGACTGTGAGCCCCTGGTGGGACAAGCTGATCACCTTGTAACCTCCCCAGCGCTTAGAACAGCGCTTTGCACATAGTAAGCGCTTAACAAATGCCATTATTATCATCATCATCATCATAATATGATGATGAAGAAGCATATTATTAATATAATTATCATCACCATAATAATATGATGAAGCAGCGGGGCTCAGCGGAAAGAGCCCGGGCTTTGGAGTCAGAGGTCAGGGGTTCGAATCCCGGCTCCGCCCCTTGTCAGCTGGGTGACTTTGGGCAAGTCCCTTCACTGGGCCTCAGTCCCCTCATCTGGAAAATGGGGATGAAGACTGTGAGCCCCCCGTGGGGCAACCTGATCACCTTGTAACCTCCCCAGCGCTTAGAACAGCGCTTTGCACATAGTAAGCTCTTCATAAATGCCATCATCATCATTATTAGTATTATTATTATCACCCCCCCGCCCGTTGAAGGTGAATGGTTTGTCCCGAGGCGCTCCATCACGGCGCCCCCCCCCCCCGCCCCTTCCGCCGGGCCGTCGGGCGCGCGCTCCACGTGACTCCTCCCTCCCCCCCCCCCCCCCACTTTGCGGGCGGCACCATGGCCGACTGGGTGGGCGGCCCGCAGGGCTCCCTGCTGAAGCTGCAGCAGCTCCTGGCGGGCGAGGAGCCCGGCGTCTCGGCAGTAGCCGGCTACCAGCTCATCCGCGGGCTGGGCCAGGACTGCGTACTGAGCGCCAGCCCCGCGGCGCAGGGTGGGTCCGGCGCGGCCCGGCCTTCGGGGCGGGCGCCCCCTGGCGGACGGGGAGGGAACCGACCATCTCCCCTCCTCCCCCCCATCAATCAATCAATCAATCAATCAATCAATCGTATTTATTGAGCGCTTACTATGTGCAGAGCACTGTACTAAGCGCTTGGGAAGTACAAGCGCTTGGGAAGTACAAAGCGCTTGGGAAGTACAATCAATCGTATTGATTGAGCGCTTACTGCGTGCAGAGCACTGGACTAAGCGCTTGGGAAGCACAAGTTGGCAACATAGAGAGACGCAGTAAGCGCTCAATCAATACGATTGATTGATTGATTAATACCCATTTTACAGAGGAGGTAACTGAGGCCCAGTGAAGTCCTCACCGTACCTCGTTCTCGCCTGTCCCGCCATCGACCCCCGGGCCTGGAATGCCCTGCTCCCTCTGCCCATCCGCCAAGCTCGCTCTCTTCCTCCCTTCAAGGCCCTGCTGAGAGCTCACCTCCTCCAGGAGGCCTTCCCAGACTGAGCCCCTTCCTCTCCCCCTCGTCCCCCTCTCCATCCCTTCCCCACAGCACCTGTATATATGTAGATATGTTTGTACATATTTATTACTCTATTTTACTTGTACATATCTATTCTATTTATTTTATTTTGCTGGTATGTTTGGTTTTGTTCTCTGTCTCCCCCTTTTAGACCGTGAGCCCACCGTTGAGTAGGGACTGTCTCTATATGTTGCCAACTTGTACTTCCCAAGCGCTTAGTACAGTGCTCTGCACACAGTAAGCCCTCAATAAATATGATTGATTGATTGATTGATTGATTCATCCCCATTTTCCAGATGAGGGAACTGAGGCCCAGGGAAGTGACTTGCCCAAAGTCACCCAGCTGACAAGCGGCGGAGCTGGGATTCGAACCCACGACCCCTGACTCCATCGTCCCCCTCTCCATCCCTCCCATCTTACCTCCTTTCCTTCCCCACAGCACCTGTATATATGTTTGTACATATTTCTTACCCTATTTATTTATTTATTTTACTTGTACGTATCTATTCTATTTATTTTATTTTGTTAGTATGTTTGGTTTTGTTCTCCGTCTCCCCCTTTTAGACTGTGAGCCCACTGTTCGGTAGGGACTGTCTCTCTATGTTGCCAGTTTGTACTTCCCAAACGCTTAGTACAGTGCTCTGCACATAGTAAGCGCTCAATAAATACGATTGATGATGGTGATGATGATGATTAATACCCATTTTACAGAGGAGGTAACTGAGGCCCAGAGAAGCGAAGTCCCTACCCAACAGTGGGCTCACAGTCTAGAAGGACTAATATGTTTGGTTTTGTTGTCTGTCTCCCCCTTCTAGACTCTGAGCCCACTGTTGGGTAGGGACTGCCTCTCTGTGTTGCAGACTTGGACTTCCCAAGCGCTTAGTACACTGCTCTGCACACAGTAAGCGCTCAATACGTACGATTGATTGATTGATTAAAAGTCTCCCCTGGGACACTGTCTCTGGGCACCTCTTGCCCCTGTCTCTCCCTGTGCCAGGTGCCCTCCCTTCTCTCCCATCCTCATTCACTCATTCAATCGGATTTACTGAGCGCTTACTGTGTGCAGAGCACTGTACTAAGCGCTTGGGAAGGCCAAGTTGGCAACATAGAGAGACAGTCCCTACCCAACAGTGGGCTCACAGTCTAGGACTAATATGTTTTGTTCTCCGTCTCCCCCTTCTAGACTGTGAGCCCGCTGTTGGGTAGGGACTGTCTCTCTGTGTTGCCGACTTGTACTTCCCAAGCGCTTAGTACAGTGCTCTGCACACAGTAAGCGCTCAATAAATATGATTGATTGATTGATATAGATTGGGCCCCTACCCAACAACGGGCTCACAGTCTAGAATGGGGAGACAGACAACAAAACAAATGGATATCTTCATTCATTCATTGTCGTATTTATTGAGTGCTTACTGTGTGCAGAGCACTGTACTAAGTGCTTGGGAAGTCCAAATCGGCGACGTATATATGTTTGTATATATGTGTATATGTTTGTACATATTCATTGTTCTCTTTATTTATTTATTTTACTTGTACATGTCTATTCCATTTATTTTATTTTATTTTGTTCGTGGGTTTGGTTTTGTTCTCTGTCTCCGCCTTCTAGACTGTGAGCCCACTGTTGGGTAGGGACTGTCTCTAGATGTTGCCAACTTGGACTTCCCAAGCGCTTAGTACAGTGCTCTGCACACAGTAAGCGCTCAATAAATATGATTGATTGATTGATATAGATTGGGCCCCTACCCAACAACGGGCTCACAGTCTAGAATGGGGAGACAGACAACAAAACAAATGGATATCTTCATTCATTCATTGTCGTATTTATTGAGTGCTTACTGTGTGCAGAGCACTGTACTAAGCGCTTGGGAAGTCCAAATCGGCGACGTGTATATGTATATGTATACAGACAACAAAACAAATGGATATCTTCATTCATTCATTCAATCGTATTTATTTTGTTAACTATCAGCCAACCCCGCCACGTCCTACTGAACTTAATCGGATCTACTCTTCCCCAACAGTGTGTGACTAGCTCAGCCCTGGACCAGATTCACAAGCCACCAGTGTGGGAATCCTGCATTGTAAGGGCTGGTGTATTTTTTGTTGGGAATTTCCAATCTGTGCAAGGTTTTAAACTGGGAAAACCCTATCTCAGACCAGACCTAATTCACTTTTCCCCGGACCAACCCACCCCTTGATCCAGGCCAGAGTGTAGCGCTCTGACATGAATTTATCTTTCTGCCTTCTTTCTTTCCATGCTTGCAGTCATGACAGCATGTTTTCTAGATTGGTGCCATAGAGTAAACGTGAAATGATTCCACAGCTTGTGCCCTAATAATAAGTTGCTGTGACTCCCTCTTAACCTTTTATTTGTTCTCCTACAGCCTTACATACTTCCTTAATCTTTTCCAAAGAATTTGGATTACTTGTGTTCATTCGCAAATCTCTTGACATTGAAGAAGTAAGTTGAAAATATTCATTTTCTTATTATCGTCCTGTAGTAGTTCTATAAACTTTAGATGGCAGATTTTTGGATTTTTTTTTAAGGCGCAGCTGTTTTTTTTTTTAATCCCAGTTTCGTGACTGCAGAGAAGAAGCCTTAAAATTTCTGTGCATTTTCTTGGAAAAAATTGGCCAGAGGATTGAGCCCTATTCCTGTGATATTAAGGTGGGTGAGAAAAAAATACACTGATAAAGCCACCTATTTTATTTTTTCCGTTGTTTTGTTGCACTGTTTTTTTAAGAAGGTGAACTATATCATTTGTTTTCTCCAGCCTTTATTTTTCCATTTAGACACTTTGCTCACTTTCACATTTTGTAATGGGAACAAAGTGAAAATACTGCGTTTAATAGGTTTCTTTGTACTGTTGATATTGAAAAAACCTCGAATATAATCTGTAACTTTGCAGTGGTTGCAAAACAAAACGCTTTTAAAAGTCAATCGCTTTTATTGAGCACTTACTGTGTGCAGAGCACTGTACTAAGCGCTTGGGAGAGTACAATATAACAGACACATTCCCTCCCCACAATAAGCTCACAGTCTAGAGGGGGAGACAGACATTAATGTAAATAAATTACAGATGTATACATAAGTGCTGTGGGGCTGGGAGAGGGGATGAATGAAGGGAGTAAATCAGGGTGATGTGGAAGGGAGTGGGAGGAGAAGAAGAAAGGAGGGCTTAGGGAAGGCCTCTTGGAGGATATTAAGCGCTTAATACAGTGCTCTGCACATAGTAAGCACTCAATAAATATGATTGATGATGTGTCTTCAATAAGACTTTGAAGTGGGGGATAGTAATTGTCAGATATGGGGAGGGAAGATGTGTGTGGGAGGACATTGGTGAGATAGATAAGATCCAGGTACATTGAGAAGTTTATCATTAGAAGAGCAAAGTGTGCAGGCTGGATTGTTTTAGGAGAATAGCAAGGTGAGATAGAAGGGAGTGTTGTTCTTTAGTCTTGATATCATACAGGTCTGAAAAAAGGGATTTTAATATCGAGCTGCTAAAGCCCCATATGGGATTAGGGGCTGAGTTTGAAGTGGTTTTCTTGTATCTAACAATGGTCAGTATAGAGCTTGTGCACATAGTAACCACAGTATTATTAATAAGGCAAAATAAAAAGAAATAGTAATATTAGCTATTAAAAATGCAATCGTGTTGTAATTGAATCTGTCATTAAACCTTGGTTCTTTCAACTTGTTGATGGGATTTATATGCCTTCTAACCCTAGAGCGTTTGTATCAGTGTTTATTCAAAAGACAGAGCGGCAAAATGTAAAATCCCAGCCTTGGAGCTTCTGATTAAGGTAAAGTGAAGTAATGTTTCTTCCTGACTTACTTTCTAGTTCTGTGGAAGTAAGAATGTGGGTTGTTAGGTTAAGTGAAGCAGCTACCAATTGCCTTTTATTTGTGAGGGTGATAACATTCAATCGTATTTATTGAGCGCTTACTGTGTGCAGAGCACTGTACTAAGCACTTAGCACTGTACTAATAAGATTGGGAGGGTAGTGAGAGCAAGTAATATAATAAAGGGTCTACTCACATTTACGAAAGCTATGAAAGTAATGTGTTCACTTTTCTATCAGTTCCTCCTGGGACACCCTGGTACCTTACAAAGTTCCTGCCCCAGCAATTCTTTCATGTTCTATTAGTTTTCTCCTATTTTGCAACAGTAGCACTGAATCAAATTGTCACAGTAGCACTGAATCAAATTGTTAGTCTCCCACCTGCTTGTAATATCTGAGAGATAACAATTTCATATATTTGCAGTTACTTCAAACTCTGCGAAGCTCTAGAGTGATGGAAGAATTCAAAGTTGGGGGAATCTTTAATAAATTCTATGAAGAACTTGCTTTGAAAACAAAAATACCAGACACAGGTGAACTGGCTTTTTTTTTTTTTTACAGTAATTATATTGAATGCTTTTATGAATTCTCATAAGAGGTGTTAGAAATATAAATCTTTCCTGGCTCTGAACTCTCAGTTCTCCCCTCTTTCACTTATTTCTACTAATTTGTTTTTATAATTCATTATGGATTGACTTCTAAGATAAATACTGGATTTGAGGTCCTCAGCTCATTTCCACTTTCACATTAGGTATTTGAGTTTATTAAAAAGAATCTTACAACAACTTCAGAACTTTTTTTTTCAGTCTTAGAAAAGATATATGAGCTTCTAGGAGTCCTGGGGGAAGTACACCCAAGTGAAATGCTGGGTAACTCTGAAAAACTTTTCCGGGCCTACTTGGGTGAGCTCAAAATGCAGGTAAGAGAGGAATGTGATGTACAGAGTTTAAAAATTGGAGTGCGTATCCCTGCTTTCTTTGTATATTTTCAGTTTTATGCTCTCCAACCCTTGCTTTCAGATGACATCGTCAACAAGAGAACCCAAACTACCATTGGTAGCAGGCTGCCTGAAGGGATTGTCTTCTCTTATGTGTAACTTCACTAAATCTATGGATGAAGGTATTGTTTTATTCTTCTCTGAATGTAGGGTATCCCAGTAAAAAAGTCTTTGATTTGTACTCCAATGTAATTATTACAAAAATAATTTAAGTACATGTCCATCTCTTTGTGCCTTAACTTAAATTTCAAGTGGGTGGCCTCTGTTGGTTTGATGTGGCCAACCCCAGGAAGGGATGACATGCTTATGCTGATGGAGGTAGGGGCCTCTGTTTTTGTCTGTTCATCAGGGAAGAGACCTTGACTGGCGTTCACATTTGTGGATGAAATCCTTCCATCAGTAGCGTCTTCATTTAATATGAAGGGCAGTTATAGATTGATGAATCAGTCCATCATTGGTATTTATTGAGCACTTACTGTTTGCAGAGCACTGTACTAAGGGCTCTGGAGAATATGACTGAGTTGGTAGACACATTTCCTGCCCACAGGGAATTTAACAGTCTAGGGGGGAGAACGACTCTATAGTAAATTACGGATATGTACCTAAGTGCTGTGGGGCAGAGGTTGAGGTGACTAGTGCTCAATGGGTACAGCTCAGGCGATGCTGACGGGGGAGGGAATAGAGGAGTTGAGGGTTTAGTTGGGAAGGCATCTGGGTGATGTGATTTTAATAAGGCTTTGCAGGCAGAGTAGTGGCCTGTCATATCATCATCAATAGTATTTATTGAGCGCTTACTGTGTGCAGAGCACTGTACTAAGCACTTGGGAAGTACAAATTGGCAACATATAGAGACAGTCCCTATCCAACAGTGGGCTCACAGTCTAAAAGGGGGAGACAAAACCAAACATACTACAAAATAGAATAGATATGTACAAGTAAAATAAATAAATAGAGTAATAAATATGTACTAACATATATACATATATACAGGTGCTGTGGGGTGCTGTCATATATGAAGTGGGAGGGAGTTGCAGGCCACAGGGAGGACATAGGCAAGGGGCCAGTGGTGAGACTGATGAGTAGATTTGTGTTAGAAGAGCGAAGTGTGCTGGCTTGGTCGTAATAGGAAATCAGTGAGATAAGATAGGCTGGGGTGACCTGATTGAATGTTTTAAAGCCAATGGTAAGGAGTTTCTGTTGGATGCCGAGGTGGATGGGCAACCACTGGAGGTTTTTGAGGAGTGGGGAGATGTGGACTGAACACATCTTTTTAGGGAGGTCGGCGAGGAAGATGATGCAGTACTCAAGGCGGGTCACTGTAGCAGTAGGTTGGGTTGAGAGGAAAGGGTAGATTTTAGTGGTGTCATGAAGGTAAAGTCAACAGGATTTGGTGACAAATTGAATATCACCTCGCTATTCTCACTACTACCCAGCCCGCACACTTCCTTCCTCTAATGCTCACCTTCTCACTTTACCTTGATCTCGTCTGTCTTGCCGCTGACCTCTCACCCGCCTCCTACCTCTGGCCTGGAATGCCCTGCCTTCTCATATCAGACAGATAATTGCTCTCCCCAACTTCAAAACCTTATTGAAGGCACATCTCCTCCAATAAGCCGTCCCTGACTAAGCCTTCCTCTCCTCTTCTACTGCTCCCTTCTGCACCGCTCTTACTTGCTCCTTCATTCATCCTCCCTCCTATCTCCATACATGTATAAATCTGTATATATCTATAATTTATGTATTTATTTTAATGTCTGTCTCCCCCTGTAGACTGTGAGCTCATTGTGGGCAGGAATGTGTCTGTTATAGTGTACTCTCCCAAGCGCTTAGTGCAGTACTTTGCACATAGTAAGCGCTCAGTACATATGATTGAATGAATGAATACTCACCAGGAGATTTACAGTCTACAGGGGGAGACTGACATTAAACTGAATTGCAGATGGGCAAATAGAATCTAAGGATATTTATAAAAGTACTGTGGAGCTGGGGTGACTGTCAAAGTGTTTTAGGCAGTACAGAGCCAAGTCCATAGGCAATGCACAGGGGATCTGAGGGCTTAAAGAAAGCCTCATGGTGGAGATGTGATTTTTAGGAGGATTTTGTAAGTGGGAAGTGTGGTGGTCTGGTGGATAGGAAGAGGGAAAGAGTTGCAAGCTTAGGAAGAATGTGGGCAAGGACTCTGCAGTGGGATAGATGAGATTAAAACTACACTGCAATCTTGTTATGGACAAGGAACTTGTCTGCTAATTGTTATATTGTCCTCTCCCAAGCACTTAATACAGTGCTCTGCATGTAGGAAGCGCTCAATACCACTGGTGGTGGTGATTTTGTTTTGTTGTCTGTCTCCCCCTCCTAGACTGTGAGCCTGTTGTTGGGTAAGGACCGTCTCTATATGTTGCTGACTTGTACTTCCTAAGTGCTTAGTGCAGTACTCTGCACACAGTAAGCACTCAGTAAATTTGATTGAATGAATGAATGATAATTGAGCTACAGAGAGTAGGTCGGTGTTTCAAAATATGTGTATGAAAGACATAGCATGTTCACTCAAAAATTATACTCTTGTCTTTTAGACTGTGAGCCCACTGTTGGGTAGGGACTGTCTCTAAATGTTGCCAACTTGTACTTCCCAAGCGCTTAGTACAGTGCTCTGCACACAGTAAGCGCTCAATAAATACGATTGATTGATTGATTGATTTGGGCGCTCAGATTTGGCCTGTCCAGAAAGAAAATCTCTTCATTTTTTTTTTGTTTTGGCAGACCCCCAAACTTCAAAGGAGATTTTTGATTTCGCGGTGAAGGCCATTAGTCCCCAGGTAGGATTTGTAGCACATAGGCATACTCTTATAATCCTGCTCAAAGTATGGGCATTTATAGTGAATCTTTTCCTTAAACAGGTTGATCTGAAGAGATATGCTGTGCCTTTAGGTAAGGTCCACATTTTTGGTAAATATAAATATCCTTTTTACAATCTTTGTCAAAACAAAAGAAAAAAAAGCACGTTAGCTGAAGAATTTGTGCTGTATACAGATACGCTGTTTCCATCGCTCAGTCTTGCTGGGGACCCCAAGGCTGTAAAATAGCTGTGCATAACTGAACCACAGTTTTGCTCCTTAATTCCTCAGCTTTCTTACTGCATCTTTCAGCTGAATTTGGCATCTCAATTCTTCTGGGCTCGCCTTAAGGCAGAGAGGTTTGGGGATCATGTGGGATCACAAGTCTGGGAGTCAGGACCTGGGTTCGGAACCCAGCTCTGCCACCTGCCTACTCGGCGACCTTGGCTAAGCCATATTGCTTCCCTGTGCCTCAGTTTTCTCATCTGTAAAATGGGGATAAAATACCTGTTCTCCTTCCTGTTTGAATCGTGAGCACCATGTCAAACAAGGACTGTTTCTGACCTGATTATCTTGTATCTATCCCAGTGTTCAGTACAGTGCTTGTCATGTATTAAGTGTTTAACAAATACTATTATTATTACAGTCTGATGCTTCACTAATTATTTATGGAAATAAAACTAGTTGGCTTGGTTTTATTCTGCTTAATTAAATTCTCTTTGTATAAGTGGTTTCATTTGAGAAATAATTTCATAGGTACCAAAACCTTCAGAGTGGGCTATTGACAATTTTAGAACCTGCATTTTTGTCAGGTTATTTTCTACTTCCTCGATTGTTCTTGTTCATTTTTAAGCTTTTTTTTTTCCAATTGCAGCCGGTTTGCACTTGTTTACTGTTCATGCTTCTCAGTTTGGCACCTACCTTCTAGACAGCCACGTTTACTTGTTTGAAGTAATGTGTAAGTGGTGTGGCCACACAAATGGGGAACTGAAGAAAGCTGCGCATTCAGCCCTAGATTCCTTTCTTAAACAGGTACTACAAGTTCAGCTTTTATAAACTCACAGATTAGTTCATCCTTTCTTTCCCTGTTGCTCTTCCTACAATTCCTCAATTTACCTCAGTCTCAATTCACAAACCTGCATTTCACTCCTGGTATTACCAAGATACTCCAAACAGAAGCTTTTGGGTGGAGACCAGTGTAAAATTTGATCAGTGATAATAATTCTCTCTAACATCCCTACATCTTCTGCTTTTGCTCTTTTCAAGTTCAGTGCCGTGTTATGCCTTTTCTGCTCTCAGCCTCCAGTAACCCCAAGGAAGTGAGAAGCAGCGTGACCTAGTATTTACTTATTTATTACGTATAAATTACTTAAGTTATTTATTTATTCATATTAGTTTCTGTCTCCCCCTCCAGACTGTAAACTTGTAGTGGGCAGGGAAAATGCCTACTAATTCTGCTGTATGGTACTTTCCCAAGCATTTAGTACAGTGCTCTGCAAATAATAAGTGCTCAAGTGATACCACCTGATTGATTGGAAAGAGCACGGACCTAAGAGTTAGAGGACCTGGGTTCTAATCCTGGCTCTGCTGTGCCACCTTGGGCAAATCACTGAACTTCCCTGTGCCTCAGTTACCTCATCTGTAAAAGGGGATTAAGACCGTGATCCCCATGTGGGAAATGGACTATGTCCAACCTGATTAGCTTATATCTACACCAGTGTTTAGTACATTGCCTGGCACATACTAAGTGCTCAGCAAATGCAGTAGAAAAGTGTAATTCCACAAATGCGATAGAAAAGTGAAATTCTTGCTTTCTTTTACTATTTGGCTGAGAAACCCAGTTTTCAACTGTTACTACGTATCAACAGGGTTATTTCCCCTAGTTTTTGCATCAGAAAAGTTTTGCTTTCCTCATTCATTTTGAGAGGAAGACCATCCTTTTTCATCACCATTATCAATCATTATTTACTGTCAGGATCTAGGTCTAATTCCCATCTGGGTACTCTTTTTGAGTGCTTAGTACAGTGCTGTGCACCCAGTAAGAGCTTTTAAAATACCATAATTGCTACTATTACGGCTGAGTACTCAAGAATGAACTGGTGGAATTGGAAAATAACCCTTGATTTTAAGGTAATAGATTCTTGGGGCAGAAGTGTTAACGTTCACAACACCAGTATCTTTTAAATGATTACTTATTTACCCTCTTCCCAGGTATTTGGTTTTTTATGATCCTTCTGAACAATAGAACCCAAATGAAACTTAAAAAAAAAAAATGCACAAATTTGCATTTTACTTGTAGTGATTACTCTGTTTAAATTTTTATTGATACAGTATGTAATTGCAGATTTCTCTAATGGTGGCTAAGGATGTAGAATTGCACAAGAGCAAGCTACAGTACTTCATGGAACAGTTCTATGAAATCATCAGAAAAATGGACTCAAGCAACAAGGAGTTGTCCATTGCTATTCGTGGATATGGGCTTTTTGCAGCGGTAGGTGTTTTGTTTTTCGTCTTTGCCTCATTTACATTTTTTTCCTTAATTTTCTGAACACTTTGAAAGTGTACAAATTCACTAGTTTATATTGTCTTAAGTTCCAGTATAAAATATAAGGTCAATCCTCCCATATTTTGAAAGATGTGTTAAGTTATTCCTGGGGCTGAAAGGAGCAAAAGTATGGTAAACATACGAATATCACCAGTATGCGCTTAACTTCACAACACTTGTCCAACACAATTCCCTGAATCTGCTTGTTAACTGGGAGTCAGAGGTCATGGGTTCAAATCCCACCTCTGCCAATTGTCAGCTGTGTGACTTTGGGCAAGTCACTTAACTTCTCTGGGCCTCAGTTCCCTCATCTGGAAAATGGGGTGAAGACTGTGAGCCCCACGTGGGACAACCTGATCACTTTGTATCCCCCCAGCACTTAGAACAGTGCTTTGCACATAGTAAGCACTTAACAAATACCATTATTATTATTCATAATGAATGTTATGTTGACCAGAAAAACTGTTCAGACCAGAACCACTTGAAGTGCCTGGAATGATTGGAGAATTGGGTGCAGTAATGAAAGATAGTTGTCCTTAAGCTATATTTTATCAAATGTGTTGAAAGTGTTTTTGGCTGAAGAGAATTTTAAATATTATAATACAGTCCTTTAGATTTGTTCGATTTCTGGAAAGAGCGTTTTCATAGCAGCAGTTGGGAGTCCAATTTTATTTTTAGCGTAGGTTCTAGGGTAAAAAGGAAATTTAGCAATATTAGATGGCTTTAATCAGTTTTGCATATTCCGTCGTTATGAAATTACTAAAGACTGAGGTGTTTGTGTTTTTGTTTCTCATTAAAGCCTTGTAAAGTTATCAATCCGAATGATGTGGATATTATGTACATTGAGCTCATTCAGCGCTGCAAACAAATGTTTCTCACGGAGGCAGAAACTATAGATGACCATCTGTTTCAGCTTCCAAGTTTCCTCCAGTCTATTGCAAGTGTCTTACTTCACCTTGATAAGGTAAAGGAAGTCGAAAAGACTGAGTACGTATTAAAGTATTTTAGCTGTGGCCATTAATTGTGATTGCTGCAGTGTAAATGATCTGACACTTGTAACAATATTGCTTTTAGAATTTGATTTTTAAAATTCACTCTCACTGCCCCTCCATTGATGCATTGGTTTTGAAATGGAAAGCCAATTTGCTGAGAGAAGCAGATACATAAAATCTTCAACATAAAAACTATGTAACGTTTCTGTGTCATTATAAAGAGTAATATAACCTAAATCTGGGGTCCCCAAAACAGAAAACGTCATGCTGTTTCAGTTGAATTTAGCTATTAAAATGCTACATTTTCCCAAAGTTCACTGATGAAAATGTTTCATCCAATTTTTATTCAAGCCATAAGTAGACAAAATGAACCAGGAGAAGTTTTTTAATTTTGCCATTTCCTATTTTCTTCCTTGCCTGCTCGTTGTCTTGAGTCCCCTCTAAGAATCCGAACTGTGTTTCTTGGTGGTGAACTTCCCCTTCCTTTGACATCAGTTATATCCTTTCTGTACTTTAGGTTCCTGAAGTGTATACTCCAGTTCTGGAACGCCTACTCGTGGTGCAAATAGACAGTTTCCCACAGTACAGCATTAAAATGCAGTCAGCCTGCTGTAAGGCCATAGTGAAAATTTTTTTAGCTCTGGCAGGAAAAGGACCAGTTCTTTGGAGCTTTATCAGCACTGTGGGTGAGTTGGAAGTTTTTCTGTTCCGAATTTTTAAAAGATAAGAAATTTACTGGTTGGCAGCAAGGCCTAAATGGAAAGAGCTCCGGATTGGAAATAAGGAGAAGTGGCTTCTAGCCCCAGCTCTGCTTCTAACTTTTGGTATGGTGTGTCCTTGGGCAAGTCACTTAAATCCTCTGCATCGCACTTTTCCGTAAAATGGGGATAATAACTGCCTTTTCCTTCTTCACAGGGGTGTTATGAGGGTAAAATGTGATCAGTGTTGTAGAAGCACCTTGGAAAAATAAAACTGCTCTACAAGTACAAAATATTATGAATCATAAGCATTTGTTTTCTAAGAGCTGCTCATACCATATATATGTATATATGCTTGTACGTATTTATTACTCTATTTATTTATTTATTTTACTTGTACATATCTATTCTTTTTGTTAGTATGTTTGGTTTTGTTCTCTGTCTCCCCCTTTTAGACTGTGAGCCCACTGTTGGGTAGGGACTGTCTCTATATGTTGCCAACTTGTACTTCCCAAGCGCTTAGTACAGTGCTCTGCACACAGTAAGCGCTCAATAAATACGATTGATGATGACGATTGATGGTACCAAAGCCCCTTGTAGATCCGGAGACTGAGTCTATTGGAGTTGCTAGTGTATATCTGTAGGGCTGGGTGTATTGAGGTTAGGGTGAGGAGCTTCCATTGCAGATTGCAGTAGTGATTTCATCAGTGTCCCTTGATAGAGCCACTGCTGTCGCCTAGGTAGAGGAGGGGGGCTTGGGCTGGAATGAGTGTGTAAGAAAGAGGAAACCCACCCAGAGGGAGAGAGAGTCAGTCCTATTAAGAAGGAGAGAGAGGTGATCCTTTGGCATGCAGAAACAGACCAAACAAGGGGATGCCTAAGAGAAGGAAGAATGTCAGTGCCTGTCCCAGGCTCAGGCAGGCTGGTCACCCCATGTGGGAGATGCTAGAGACCTTTGCTTCGCATCAGCCTCTTGGACAGTGAATGGAAAAGTTCTGCTAATATTGCTAGTCTGTGGGGGAAGGGGGTGGGTCAGTCATTACTTCCTTGAAAGGTTTTGTGAGCGTCAACCTTCTCCCAAAAGTTGCTGAGGCTGTTATTTTCACAAATTGACCGTATATGTTAAAACATCCTCTTTAACTTGTTTAAAAAATTCTGTTTTCAGTGCACCAAGGATTGATTAGAGTCTGTTCCAAGCCAGTCCCCTTCCTAAAGGTAAATAACATTTCATATCTATTTAGCCATAGGCTGCACCAAGGTTGTTGCTAAGATTTTTTTGGATAGCAGGTAATAAAATGTGATTAGAATGGATTCTGATAGTGCAAATATGTGAAGGTTTTCTTTAGGTGTATCATTTAGGCTAAAACATTCCCCAGTCTTTTTCCATTCTATTTTGGCAAAATAGAGTTTCATGTTTATGAAAATATTTTGCTAATTAAATTGACATAGTTGTACATTTCCACTGTTTAATTCTGTGTTCTGATGGCATTACAGGTGAGAGGAAAATTTTCCATTTCATTTTGTTCAAAATGAAATTATTAGCTAAGTTCTAAGGATTTCTTAACCAAGATGCATCTCATTAATTCAGAATTAATGTAGTCTCATGATTATAAAAACTAAAAGAGGCATACTGACCTGTAGAAAAGGTCTTGAGGAATAAAAAAAATACCAACTAGCATCATCTGCTTTCATGCAGCTATAGCTGCATCTTCTGTATTCTGAAAGATTTGAATGACCATTTCTAATGAAAGATTCAGGTTATTTATGGAGTGCTTACTATGTGTAGAGCTTTGTATTAGGCATTTGGAAGAATACAATGCAATGTAGTATGTTGGACGTGATTCCTGTCCAACAGGAGCCTAGATGGGGAGACCGACATTAACATAAATTACATATAGGGGAAATGGCAGAGTTTGAAGATAGGGACATAAATGCTGTGGAGCTGAGGGTGGGGTGAGGTTGAATGAATCATATTTCCCACTTTGTGATTCCTTTGTGATCCACTTTGCAGTCTGTAGAGCCAGGCTCTCTTGTGCTATACAGTGTTAATTTTGGTCTGAAAGTTCATGATGCCTTCTAAACTTTTTGACCCCAAAGTAATTTCCTATTTGTTTGTACTTTCTGTGAGAGAAAGAAGTTACCCGGAATTTGGTAAATTCTGCAATTTAATGTTTGTGTTGTTGAAGACTGTAACAAGGCTGTGATTTTAGTGCCTTGTATTTGCAGTTTTGTTAACAATGGTTGCTGATGGATTTATGCTTTTGTCCAGGAGGCGTTTGGGAGAGATGCTTCTGAGTCAGATGACAATTCTGCATTTGGTGAAGTCAGAGTGGGGAAGTGGAAAGTACCTACGTATAAAGATTATTTGGATCTTTTTAGAAGTCTACTAAACTGTGACGAGATGAAGGTAAAAAAAAAAAAATCTCACAATTGAAATTTGTCCTGATGATGCACTTTCATTTGAATTGCAAAATCTTGGATTTGTGGGGTAACTCTTGGTAGTTTGGTTTGATTTATATAAAATATTAAAATGGTGTTGGCATTAATCTATGTCTGTACTATCGTTCCCATTGGTTCCCATATTCCTCCACTTCCTGTATCTACCTTTATTCCATAGTTTGTACCTGCTGTTCCATGCCTTTAATCCTGTTTTAGCCTAAATTCTGATTCTGTCGTATTACAGTGGAATTGAAATTGTGGATTTTGTTATTTTTGTCATGTGAGTGTCCATTATCATTGGTATTTTTTAAGCTCTTACTGGATGCTGAAAAGTGTACTAAGCACTTGAAAGAATACAATAGAGTTGGTGTAGACATGATCCTTGCCCATAAGGAACTTACTATCTAGTGGTGGGGAGACAGGCATTAAAATAAATTACATATAAGGGAAGCAACTGAGTATAAGGATATGTACATATGTGCTGTTGGGGAGGAGGTGGGATGAGTGTCAGAGTATTTAAGAGATATGAATCCAAATGCACAGGCGATGCAAAAAAGAGTGGGAGAGTAGGGTGGAGAGATCAACCATCTATCAGTCATATTTCCTGAGCGTTTATTGTATTCAGAGCACTATACTAAGTGCTTGGGAGAGTACAGTATAATAGAGTTGGTAGAGAGGTTCCCTGCCCACAAGGATCTTGCAGTCTAGAGGGTGAGACAGACTTTAAAGTAAATTATAGATTTTATATATGGTATTAGTTAAAGAGCTTGCCCTTTCAGGCACTCAACTAGTGCTGGGGTAGATAGAGGTAATCAGATTGGACACAGTCCATGTCCCCCATGGAGATCACAGCTTTAATCCCTATTTTACAGATGAGGTAACTGGGGCACAGAGAAGTGAAGTGTTGTGCCCAAGATCACACAGCAGACAAGTGGCAGAGCGTGGTTAAGAAGTTAGGTCCTTCCGACTCCCAGGCCTGTGGGAGTCAGCGTGGCTTAGTGGATAGAGCATGGGGCCGGGAGTCGCTTAGGTAGGGTTTTGGAGACCAAGTCATGAGTCCCTAGCTTGTGGGGTGAAATTGGTCAGGACAAAGCCAATGGTGATAATTTTGGGGTAATGTCTCCCTTGCCCAGGCCCCATTCCCCAGTCAGTAGGAGGACTCAGCGTAGCGGCTAGGGTATTCCAAGGTCGAAGTTAGGCTGGAGGCTTGTTTTGAGTTCAGCACAGTGTTCAGCTAATCAATCAATCAATTGTATTTATAGAGCATTTATGTGCAGAGCACTGTACTAAACGCTTGGGGGACACACAATACAACAGAATTAGCAGACATGTTCCCTGCCCGCAACGAGCTTACAGTCTAGAGGGGGAGACAGACATTAATATGATTAAAGCTTCATCATTCCGGATGAGAACTAGTCTGGCTGAGTAAATAATAATGGCATTTATTAAGCGCTTACTATGTGCAAAGCACAGTTCTAAGCACTAGGGAGGTTACAAGGTGATCAGGTTGTCCCTCGGGGAGCTCACAATCTTAATCCCCATTTTACAGAGGAGGAAAGTGAGGCAAAGAGAAGTTAGGTGACTTGCCCAAAGTCACACAGCTGACAATTGGCGGAGCCGGGGTTTGAACCCATGACCTTTGACTCCAAAGCTTGTGCTCTTTCCACTGAGCCACGCTGCTTCTCTAATGACTGAGATTTTAAACCCTGCCAGGATTCTTCTGCAGCCCACCAGAGTCCCATTCTCAGAATTTAAAAGCTTTTTTTTTATAATCAAAAGACTTATGTCATAAATATATGTAAAACAAAGCGCTCATGCCATTTTTAAATTCATTTCAAAGGATTCTCAATTCGATGAAACATTTCTAATTGTAAATTCGCCACTTCAGTCTCTGAATCGTTTGCTATATGATGAACTTATAAAATCTGTTCTGAAGATTGTCAAGAAATTGGATCTTAATGTGGAAAAACAGAATATTGGGGAAAAGGTGAGTCCTTTTTTTTTCAATTTTCACTGTTTTTCCAGGCAACCTGCTTGTCTCAGTCTTAAACTATCACATTCTGAACAAATGTAAACTATGAGGCAAAATTGAAATGTGTTTGCTCTCTCAGATCAGGTGATTGCTGTCTTTTAAAGTTTTGGCTTCTGTGTGGGTGACCATATTAATAAGTAATAAATGCATAAAATTAACTATTTTGTAGTCCCATAGATATGGAACTAGAAAACAGAACACGCAAATTATTAGTTGGATAGCAAAGGGAATAATGTGAAGGGGCTAGAGGGGAAGACCTGTTAGGTGACTTCTCAGCCCACTCTCTTGCCTTGTATTTACACCTTTTACTCTGTTTATCTGTTAATAGTTAAGTATCATTCAGTGACATGGACTGAGAGGAGCAATGATGTGAGAATGAGAGATTGGGTAGGGTGATGGTAGGAAACAACAAGGAAGCATTTCCTAAGGGAAAGTTAAAGCCAGTTGCTTTCTTTCTAGGGTTCTGGGATCAAAATAGCCTCTTTTTGTTTGTTTCATTTCATTTTTCTCTGATAAAATTTTTTTTCAGGATGAAAATGAAGCTAGCAATATGTGGGTGATTCCAACATCAGATCCAGCTGCAAATTTGCATCCTTCTAAGCCCAAAGATTTTACAGCTTTCATTAACCTAGTGGAATTCTGCAGGTATGTTGTACTATATTATTCGAAGGATTAAGTAGTTTTTCCTCAAAAATTAATTGCTTTGTCTTTGTTAGTTGATGTGTGGTAGATCTGTAGGTATCTAAAAATCATTAAGGTATTAGTAAACATCATTAGATCAATTTCAACAGTTATTACTTTCTCAGTTCGTAACTGATTACTAGTTGAGGACAAATATTTTTCCTCTGTGGGATACAATGTTTTACTAGTAGCTAGCAACGGAGGGTGATGGTAGTCTCTTAAAAACATTTTGGGGGGAGTTAAAGTAATATGATAATGAATGAGGTCGGTCATTATTTGACGTATCTTCTATATTCTTTCTGTGTATCTGAGTGATGTTGAAGATGAAACAAATCTCTTAATGTGCATTTTGCCTTCACAGAGACGTCCTCCCAGAAAAACATGTTCAATTTTTTGAGCCCTGGGTGTATTCATTTGGGTATGAGCTAATTTTGCAGTCAACACGATTACCACTTATTAGTGGTTTCTATAAACTGCTTTCTATTGCAATTAGAAATGCCAAGAAAATGAAATACTTTGAGGTAAGCTTTTAAGGGGAAATACGATTTTTGAATTGATATATGAAGTTGCAGCTATATTAGGATATGCCATAAGCAGACTTTTTATTATAAATCCCTGAGTGAATTGCTATTGTTCCATAGTGGGAAGTGATGGGGAAAGTTGAAATGCATAAATCTGTTCAGTTTTTATTTTATCATGTATTTTGTTAGACAGTACCATGATAAACTGTCGTTGTTATTCTTAAGGTATCAGGAGATAGTCGTGTGGTACATTTCATTAAAGTGCTGTTATTCTATTCGTGTGACTTTATTTCCTTTGACAGGGTGTAAGTCCAAGGAGCCTGAAAAAAAGTCCTGAAGACCCTGAAAAGTATTCTTGTTTTGCACTATTTGCAAAATTTGGGAAAGAGGTAATGAGTAAAAATATTGGTATGTTATAAAAATCGGTGGTTATGATATTTATACACCTTTAGAATAATGTGCTTTTCTAGAGCAGGAAGGAAGTATTTCGGGATTGTTAGGTGTCTACACTACTATTGCATTCTCAAGTTGTAAACCCATAACAGCTGTTGTAATCTTTCAACCTTTATAATAATTATCCTACTCGAATTATGAAGATTCACTCTTAAACCTTAATGTCTTGTGGTATTTAATGTCTTGTGTAGACAGCTGGAAATTAGGACTAAACCAGGCTTTTCCTGAAACTGTATGCACATATTAAGACATTCATAAAACATACTTTAAGTTGATCTGTAGATAACACTGTTTAAGAATGCTTTGGTATAGGTACTATAAATGAAATATTTGAGAACATTACAAGATTCTCATTTTACCAAAGGAGGAAAAAAAGACACCATCAAATTGATATTGCTGATTATAGTGGGGTAAAACACATTGTTCCAGCAAGAGTTATTTGCATATCACTATAGTCAAGCAGTATCGGCTATGTTTTTGCTGTCCTTCAATGTTTGACCAGTCTTTAAGGCAGCATTGAGGCTTCACCTGTGTTGATTTTTTTTTAAGGTTGCCGTAAAAATGAAGCAGTACAAAGATGAACTATTAGCTTCCTGTCTCACCTTTGTACTCTGCCTGCCTCACGATATCATCATGCTGGATATTAAAGCGTACATCCCCGCATTACAGGTGGGTTGTAGATTACAGTGCTAACTATACTTTCATTAATAAATTCTGTACATTGTTTAACCTTTTATTATAAAGGAAGTTCAGCTTGTTATAAGTAGCATACAGATATAAGAATCTAGTGATTGATAATCATTACTTAATCCTAGAATTTTTGACATTTAGGGCTTTTTTTATTCCCATGTTTATCAACCACTTGGCTTCTGGGTTTGTCTCTGTCTGTCTGTCTCTCTGCAGATGGCTTTCAAGTTAGGTCTGAGTTATCCACCACTGGCTGACGTGGGCCTGAATGCCTTGGAAGAGTGGTCAATTTACATACCTAGGCATGTCATCCAACCTTACTACAAGGATATTCTCCCCTGTCTTGACAGTTATTTGAAGACTACAGCTTTATCTGGTACATGGCTTGTGTATTTTACATAAGAAGAAATTTAACAGTAATGCTTTTATTATTTAAAAGATATATTGAGCATGAGCAATTAATAGTTGTAAGGATACCCTGTTGAATTAGTCAGTTGTATTTATTTAGTGCTTACTATGTATAGAGCACTGTACTAAGCACTTGGGGGAGTGCAGTACAACAGAATTAGCAGATATGGGGTGGATGAAATCTCCTCTAGTGAACTTGTAGTACAAAAAGAAAGATAAATGCATTTCAAACAACAGAAAGTAGTAAATGCTGTTTGGTAGTGTGATTGAGCTACCACTTGTTATTTTTTATTTTAAAATTTAACCATTTCATTCTGCTAGCAGGATTAGTTACCTGTTTTAAGAACCAATGAAACCTTTGAGCATTTGGGGAAGGGATGAGAAAAGGGGAGGCGAGGGCCAGTATGGAGAAGGAGAAGGGGAAAATGGGGAAGGGAAGGAAAGAGGGAAGAAGGCAGTGTGGGAGAGGGGAAAGAAGGGTAGGAGAAAGGAGAGAGGGTGAGGGAAGGAAATCCAGGACAATCTGCAGGTTGGAGCAATTGGCCACAACCCCCAAAAAGCCATGAACCTGGTCCCTCCCCTCAAGGCCCTTGGGTCCAGCCTTGTGTCACTGTGACTCACAAATCCTCATCCCAGTTGTTCCAGAGGTGGAGTGTCTGCCCCTTGGGATATCGAGAGGGTAGGAATTCCCCACCCACCTTGGTGCTTTCACAGGCTCAGCAGTTGTCAAGTGGCCTGTCCCCCTGCCCTCCGCTCTCTCCAGGGAATATAGGAAGCAGAGAAAGGAAGAGTGTGTATATGTTTATGTTCACAATGATATGGAATCAGTTGTGGCTCTTAATCACATTGTGAAGGCAATGCCATTAGTCTACACAGGGAACTGGGAAATAGTGGAACCACCCTCCAGCTGAGAGCTGGAAAAGGGCCAAGTGTCTCCGTCCCCATCCCTGCTTCCACCCCGCCCTGCTTCTGCTTTTTCAGATGAAATCCTCTGCCTGCATTAACACCACAGGAGAAACTGGGCTAAAGGAGGCAGGGGGATTTGTTATATGTGGGAGAGGGTAAGGATGCAGGGAAGAAGAGGAGAGGGAGATAGAAAACTGAACTTAGCTTGGATTTCATTTTCTTCCTCCTCCATCATTGCTGTCACCACTTAACTCAGCTGCTCCAATAACTGGTGCCCAAGGGGGCTCATGATGGGTGCTCAAAGTGCCCAGAAAAGTGGCTGAACACCCCCACCTCCCCTTTAATACATTGATACAGCACTTTCCTGCCCATTGCGTAGTCCACCTACAGCTGCTGTGGGGGTGGGGGTGGGGGCGGTACCCAGCACTGTAGCTGCTCTTTACCCTGTAATTCACTGAAGGTGAGCATTGCCTGCCTCAGTGGCGCTCCTGCTTGCTGCGTGAAGTGCATGCAAGGGGGCATTGAGGGGGCACACAACAGCAGCTTCACTTCACCCCTTTGGCCCTTTTCCGACTCGCGGCGGGAGGACAGTTCCGCTACTTCCCAGTTGCCTGTGTGGCTATTTGCCGTGGTGTTCAGACTGATGGCTTTGCCCTCGTGATGCCAAGTCCGTGGCATACCCAATGATTGAGAGCCACGTTTGATCCCGTATCATTGCAAGCCATCGGTTCCTGTTCCTTGTACTAAAGCCTTCATGATGAGGTTAAGATATAAATGTCATCACAGAGGCAAGTTTGAGAAGGTACTCAGAAGTGTGAAAACCATTTGTTGGCTGGACATGTTAGAGGGGGATATCAATATTTTTGTTCCAGGTGATCCTCTAGATTGTAAGCTCATCATGGACAGGAAACATTTAGAGAAGCAGCTTGGCCTAGTGGCTAAGCATGGGCGTGGGAGTCGGAAGGACCTGCGTTCTAAACCCTGCTCCACCACTTTTCTGCCATATGACCTTGGGCCGGTCACTTAACTTCTCCATGCTTCTATTACCACATCTGTAAAAGGGGGATTGAGACTGTGAGTCCCATGTAGGACGTGGATTGTGTCCAACCTGATTACCTTGTACTTATCCCAGAGTTTAGAACAGTACCTGGCACATGGTAAGTGCTTAACAGATACCGTATAAAGAAAAAAACCCAACCAAAACCAAAACTCTATTGTACTCTTCCAAGCACTTAATACTGTGCCCTGTATAAAGGTTCAAATATCATTGACAATGATGGTGTCAATGATTCATCAGAGTTGGTCTGAAAAATATTTGTTTGAACTGATTGTGACTGGAAATTTTATTCATTCATTCAATCAATCGTATTTATTGAGTGCTTACTGTGTGCAGAGCACTGTACTAAGCGCTTGGGAAGTACAAGTTGGCAACATATAGAGACGGTCCCTACCCAGCAACGGGCTCACAGTCTAGAAGGGGGAGACAGACAACAAAACAAAACATGTGGACAGGTGTCAAGTCATCAGAACAATTTTATGAGATTCCTTTTCTGTGTGTGTGTGTGTGTCTCTCTCTCTCTGTCTCTCTTTCCCCCTCTCTCCCCCCTTCTCCCTCTCTCCCTCTCCCCCCTGAGTGGGCCCAGGAGTTCATTTCATGGACCGACCAACCTACCCTGCTGCAAACCTGCCTGGATTTGGTAGCATGCAGAAATCTTAGCCCTGCTGACTTCATGTTGTCATTTGACCCTAGATGTGCCTCATGCCAATTTGGGCCACTAAGATAATTTCCTACAGGATAAATTTCTTCCCACAGAGCATTTTTCTTAGATTTCTGTATAAATAAGTAAACTGGATTTCTTTTTTTTTTTTTTTTTTTTTTGAGTAGATGAGACCAAGAATAATATGGAAGTGACCATGCTTTCTCGTGCAACCCAGAAAGGGTTTAATAAAGTTGTGGTACGCCACCTGAAAAAAGCGAAGGCCACTGCACCAGTAAGTAAATCATGTCTTTTCTCATTGTTTAAATTGTTTATTATGCTTATTTTGCGAGGTAAATACAATCCGGATGAAACTCAAATAACAGAGATTGTACAGATTCGATAGACTTTTGCTGCCATTCTGTACCTCCTGCTTCTCTGGAGTTATGAGAATAGTTTGTCTAAAATAGGAAATCAGCTATTTTAGCAATCAGTGTATTTTTTTCCTCAATCTTCTCTCCTGTTTCTCTATTGTATTCTCCTAAGCACTTAGTTTATTGCTCTACACAGAGTAATCGCTCATTAAATACCATTGGTTGATTGATTTTTTTACCTGTGATGTACTCCTGTACTCCTGGGCTCCAGAATCCAGAAAATTAGAAAATCTGAACTAGGCAAGCACTCTACCAGTCACTGATACTCTTATTTCATGTAGTTTTATTGTGCTTCCAGCACAGATATCTAGGGTATTGGCTTTCTTTCAACTGTTTCAGGCAATCTGTTGTGATTGAGTGCTTACAGTATGCAGAACTTTCTACTAAGGGCTTGGGAGAATACAAAATAACAATAAACATTCAAGTCATTGGAATAAGAGTAATTGAGACCTTATGAACCAATTCCCCTTTTCCCTACTGAGTCAATAATAAGACAGGGTGTTTTTCAAGAAATTCATAGTACTCTCTGAAGCTATCATAGATTTAAAAATAATAATAATGAATTGAATGCACTACCATATTTCCTTGCATAATTGCTTTCACTGCTTTAAATCCCTCCCACGCTTTCTTCTCTTCTCTCCGATTTCTGACGAAGAAATGAAAGATTATTTTGGTAGGCAGTGATAGTGTTGATGCCAGGGTAGGAAGAGGAGAAGGGTCAGAATGAGCTAAAACTTTCCCCACGTACAGGCACATACAGTGGGTGAATTTTTTTAAATGTGCATACATTCAGTGGAGTTGGAAGAGATGAGGGTCAGAAAGTAAAGGTGCTGCAAATACAGACTAATGGTGGTGGGATGGGGATTTTCTTCTTGGAAAAGGTGGGCTTACCATAAAGAAGATGGGATTACTATAATTCATTGTATGCAGCATTTGGGGAGGTGCAGTAGAAAAAGAAAAGAGTTTCAAGTGTCCCCTTTTTTTAACATTTCCCCTCTCCACCTCTTGGTTTTTTTTTGTTGTTTTTTTCTTCCTCTTTTTTCTCTTCCTCGTCTTTTTGCTATAATTAGGAATTATCTGCATAATAGCCCCTTCCCTGCTTTTGACTTGCAAAAATTAAGCAAAATAAGTGGGGCAGCTGAACAACTAAGTAAATTAGAACAGGTCATAGTGTCTTTTAATAATTTCTAGTTTATAAATGTTTTCCTCATTTTTGTGTAGTCATTTCTAATTAAAATTAACTATATAGTGGATAATTATGATTATTTAAAAATTCTGGCAACTTCTAATTGTCAGCAGTTGAAGACAGATTTTAAATCAGAGTGGATCCTTCAGAGTCTCTGGAATTCTTCTGCCAGTAATGTATTTTTGTAGAAACCTTGATCCCAGTACATGATATTCACCTCACTGGTTGTAGAGATCTAGACTACAATGATAAATTTTGAATGCACAGAAATACTTTCATTTGGGCTAGAGTTGCACATCATTTGTGACCATTGTAAATAATTTTCAGGTGTACATATCAGACAGTTGTTTTCCCATCCCCAGGGGAATTGTTCCTTTTTAATTATTTTCATGAAATCAGTCTTTATTCCAAATTTATAGGTTGAAGATCTTTCTTTGGAGTCAGTGAGAACTAGAGTGGTGCGGCTTCTGGGATCTCTAGGAGGACAAATCAACCGCAATATTGTCACAGGTCAACTTCTACTAAAAACGTATTTATCCTAACGTGAATAGTAATGTAATTTGGAAATACACAGACACATGATCTCATCAGTAGTATCTCACCATATAAACTCTGTCTGTATTAGAATACTGTTAGGAAGAGCAGTGAATTATAAAGCACTTTTTTAAGGTCTTGGATAAACAACAAACTACAGTATGTTGTCAGAATTTTTTTAATTAGCTGGTTTTAATTGAACGGACTTTCCAGTTCACAAGAACAAAAACTAATTTGACACTTGTTACTGTTTTCATTTCTGTTTCTACAAATTCTTAGTGATCGTGGAAAATGAAATTAAATTGTTTTCTTATTTTATGTTTTGACAGACAGTGCTATTGAATTAAGTATGTTTTTATAGCCCATTTAAGTATTCTAGTTAGGCATAATTGTGATTTTGAAGAAGTAGCATCTTTATTCAAATTAGCTTATTAAACACAGTTTAAGATGTAATTAGTATTTTTGTACCCAATAAGGAACAATTTCAATTTGGGTCAGTTTACTAACAGTGTTGAAGTGATATCAGGTAGAGTCTGAAGGAAAGGTCAGAAACAACATTTTAAGATCACTAGGCATATCTAATTTTGAGATATAGTTTATCCTAATTGAAATTGTTAATGGACTTTGTAATTGTCTTGGATTTTTTTTTAATTTCATATATTTTGTATTTTTAGTCTGCTTCAGAGCTCACCCTTACAAAATTATCTTTGCAATGTAATTATTTTTATAACAGCTGCTTCTGCAGATGAAATGATGAAAAAATGCGTGGCTTGGGACACTGAAAAGAGGCTGAGCTTCGCAGTACCATTTGCCGAAATGAAACCTGTCATCTATCTGGATATATTCTTGCCTCGAATCACAGAACTGGCCCTTTCAGCTAGTGACAGGCAAACTAAAGTATTTTTGCATTTTTATTTCAGTAGACTATCGGCTATTCTGTTGTACTGTCTTTTCTGAGTAATAAGATCGTGGTGTTTATTTTCATTGTTACACAGTTGTCCAAAAATAATTTACATTTCCTTCTCAAAAGTAAAAAGAAAAATGAAATACCTGGAATGGTGATTGATTGTCAAGAAAAATAACTACCAAGTAGTTGATAGGTACAAAAGGACAGTGAGAAAGTTCTAGATAACCTAGCTTCGGTTCTTTTTAATATCCTCGTGTGCACTCTTCCTTTCATATATAGTATGTTACAAGTAGTTCTAAGACATGTTGGCAACTGTTATTCTTAAATTATTTATGTGCAGACCTACCTGAATTTGGAGAATAGATGATCTTTCAAGGGCCATCTCAGTCCAGTGATTCATAGTTTGCACAGATTCAGATTATCACTATTTGTATGTGTAAATAGATAGGCTTACTTAATACACCAAATAACCAAATGATCTAGCATGGCTGTACTCATTGCAGCATGTTACTAATATAGAAGGCAGTGCAATTGTAAATTAAAAATGGAGTATAATTTTCAGGCTACTAAAAAATTTAAAAACACGGTATGCTAAAAATATACGAATGAATTACCACATATGGTGAATTTGCTGACAGTGGTCAAATTGTAGCTACTTTCAAGTTTTATGGTTTTGTGAGATGGCTGCAATTAAGTGAACGCTGTCTTGATTAATTTGTATTGGCATTTAGAAAGCTCTGTTGTTCAAATGTGGAACTTTTTAGGAGGGTGTACACAGAAAGCAACTGAGCAAAATCTATTCCACAAGAAATGCAACCTCCACTTCATTTTTTAATTACTTTTACTAGTTCGACTATTGAAATATAGCAGAACATGTAAAAAAAACATTTGAAAAGCGAACTAAAATTAGAACGAAAAATCATTAATTGGGAAGGTTACTGGTTCAAGAGGCTCTGAACTGTTTGATTTATTTTAGGTTGCAGCATGCGAAGTCTTGCACAGCATTGTTATGTTCATGTTGGGAAAAGCATCTCAAATACCTGAAGGGCATCGGGGTTCCCCACCCATGTATCAACTGTACAAGCGAACTTTTCCTGTGCTCCTTCGTCTTGCCTGTGATGTAGACCAGGTAAACAGAATGGTATTATAAAGGACTCTGCCTGTTTTTTAAAACCTTCCATTGAAATGCCTACTCAGAAGTAGTTAGATTCTGGACAACTGAGATATTTAGGGGAGAATGGTTAAATAATGCAGACTTCTGGCTCCGATTATTTTGGGTGATTGAAAGACCAACAACGATAACTCAAATTTGGGGGAGTATTTTTGTAGATTAAATTGTAATGAGATTATTTTGTAAGTAAGGCTAAGAAACTTCCAGGATGGCAGGTGAGAGTTCTTCATTTTGAATAGTTGATCTCAGTCATGCCTAATGAAGTACTATTTTTTTTTTTGAGGTTCATTTTCCTTCTTTACAATTAATTTACCTTTGTCTGGGATAAATGAGTGTCAGGGTTTGACAGAATGTCAAATACCGTGGGAAGAATGCTCTTGCAAATGGCATCTTGATCTCTACCCTGTAAGGGGAAGGTTTAAGTGAGGTTGCGTTTACAGAAAGGTGTACATATATATACACCTGCATATATGTATATATGCTTGTACATATTTATTACTCTATTTATTTATTTATTTTATTTGTACATATCTATTCTATTTATTTTATTTTGTTAGTATGTTTGGTTTTGTTCTCTGTCTCCCCCTTTTAGACTGTGAGCCCACTGTTGGGTAGGGACTGTCTCTATATGTTGCCAATTTGTACTTCCCAGGCGCTTAGTACAGTGCTCTGCACATAGTAAGCACTCAATAAATACGATTGATGATGATGATGGATTCAAGACTGGCCCGATTATCTGTAGTGTTGAGCTCCTCCAGGAGGCGAGACAGTTCAGAGTTCATTTGGGGATTCAAGTCCATTCAAGTTAATCTGTGCAGCTGTTCTTGACTGAACCCAAAACTCTGCAACTCAATTGGCCTTTCAGGGTCCTCCAAGCCAGTAGTGGTCCAGGGTTGCACAGGACAACACCGAATCATTTGGATTGGAGTGAGCCTTGGCTAGGCCAGAACCAGATCAGACTCCCCAAAATGGCAGGGTGAGACAGAGCATTCATTTTGTAATGACTGCAGACAGAAGCTGGAGATCAGACTGAGAGTTTTTCCTAATTCAAGTACATTTCTGATCATTCCTTCCATGAATGCAGCAACATCATGGGTAGCAGGGAAGAAGTATTAACTACAGTGTAAATCTTTTGTCTTAACTAATTATTTGCCAGCTTCCTACGATCGAATCAGAGGAAGTTTTTTGTTTGCATATTCCACATTTCTGGACTTTAGAGGAGAATGAGAGGGTAACATAGTATTCTGTTGTACTGTCTTTTCTGAGTACTAAGATCAAGGTGTTTATTTTCATTGTTACACAGTTGTCCAAAAATCATTTGCATTTCCTTCTCAAAAGTAAAAAGAAAAATGAAATACCTGGAATGGTGATTGATTGTCAAGAAAAATAACTAGCAAGTAGTTGATAGATAAATCCTTGATCGGATGTGTCTTGTTAAAATATTAAATAAAAATCTGTAGACAGTTTATTTCCATACCAGGAGTGTTTTTATAATTATCAGTTGGCTGCAAACAGATTTTCGGTCATTACTGTTTATTGATGTTAACAATTGTATATGACAAGGTTACAGTGTTGTAAAAAGAAAAATCCATCTTTAGTGGCATTTTCAATTTTATTTACTAGGTGACGAGGCAGCTATATGAGCCACTAGTAATGCAATTAATCCACTGGTTCACCAACAACAAGAAGTTTGAAAGTCAAGACACTGTGGCCTTGCTGGAAACCATTTTGGTAGGTGAAGAGTATGTTCTTTGCAGTTTCTGGTTGTCAGTGACTTGTAAGGTATAAAAATTAAAGGATTAAAAAAGGCTGACTGTAGAAGAGAAAACATTTTCTACTCCCTCCTCTGTTTTCCCCTCTAGACTGTAAGGTCCTCTTTGGAAGCAATCTTGTCTATCTCCACTATCGTATGGTACTCTTACTGTAGGTAGAGTGTTCTATACACAGTAAGTACTCAATATAATGATGGTATTTGTTAAGCGCTTATTATGTGCCAAGCACTGTTCTAAGCACTGGGGGGGATACAAGGTGATCAGGTTGTCCCACGTGGGGCTCACAATCTTAATCCCCATTTTACAGATGAGGTAACTGAGGCACAGAGAAGTTGAGTGACTTGCCCAAAGTCACACAGCCGATAAGTGGAGATAAATCGGGCATACCCTTGGTCGATTCTGGTTAGCCCTTGTTAACCTAAAATGCTTTTGAGGGCCATGAAATGTGATTTTAATGCCTCAGCTATCACTCATGTTCAAATTACATAGTAAAAATCATTCTAGAAATTAAGGCAATATCATATTCATAATCAGATTTTTTGTAAAACGTCTGTTGTAAACTATATTTTTACTAGGACATTGTGATGGAATTGGGAACATTTGCCTGACAATGCAGTGGTATCTACTGAGGACTTACTGTGTGCAGAGCAATGTACTAAGCACAGTATGACGGAGTGGACAGATACATTTCCTGCCTTTAATGAGCTTTTAGTCTAGAGGGGTAGACAGTCATTAATGTGAGCCCATTGTTGGGTAGGGACCGTCTCTATATGTTGCCGACTTGTACTTCCCAAGCGCTTAATACAGTGCTCTGCACACAGTAAGCGCTCAATAAATACGATTGAATGAATGAATGAATAAATAAGTTATGGAAATGAACATAAATGACTGTGGAGCTGAGTGGGGGGAGAATAAAGTGTGCAAATCCAAGTGCATCTTTGGATTTATAGCACTGTCTCCATGCGAAAGCCTTAAACATTTTGTCGTAGCATCCTTCGTTTATGCTGGAGGGAAGGCCACATGTTTGCATAAGTAGTATTATAAATATAACAATGACTCTTGTAGTGAGACAATTTGTATTTCATTTCAGGATGGAATAATAGATCCGGTGGATAGCACCCTAAGAGACTTTTGCGGTCAGTGTGTCCGAGAGTTCCTGAAGTGGTCAATTAAACAGACAACACCAGAGCAGCAAGAGAAAAGTCCGGTGAACACCAAATCACTGTTTAAGCGTCTGTACAGTTTTGCCCTTCACCCCAATGCTTTTAAGAGACTGGGAGCAGCCCTTGCTTTTAACAATATCTATAGGGAATTCAGGTGAGTCAACAGTTGTAACAGCCCTCAAAGTGGAATACAGTATATAATTGCCTCGCCCCTGTGCTTGAAATAAACAAAAGTTTCTTTTGCAATAGAGTAGCATTTGGTGGGAATTTTGAACAGCAAATGGTTTTTGGCCACACTAGGATCTCTCTGAATGCTGCATTATATTTTTTTCAATATACAAATTAATATTGGGGATATTCTTCTAGTACCTCTTTAAGAAATTGTTATGGTTTGGAGCATTTGGCATATTGTTGGTCCATTCCAACTTTTCTAGTGTATGAAGCAGGATGCCCCTTCTGTTTACTAGAATTGTAATATGCTCTTACCATTAAATTTCACTCATTTGCATTTGAATTCCATTGTGGAATTACAGCCTTGACAAATTGGAATGGACTTGCCTATCAAAATATGAGTCACTAGGCTAATGCCTAGGAAAAATTGAAATATGGGATTATTTCTTTTTCCCTTATATTCTGGCCCCCACTTTTGAAGTAATATTTTCTATTAACTTAGGTGCATTTGTTCAGTGCCACATCTGATCTTCATGGCCTATACAGCATTGAAAGGGAGAAGAAGAATGTACTTAGAATTTGTTTAGAGGAAAATATAATAAAAGAAGGAAAGTATTATACTCTTCACAGGGAACTGTGCATTCTGATAATTTATTTAGGGGGGCCTTTTTGCCATATTGCTCCATTGGCAACATTCTGTGGAGACAGTTGCAAAACAAAGAAATTTAAAATTATCCAGGATTTCAGTCTTCTAATAATAATTACAGTATTTGTTGAGCCCTTATTAAGGGTCAAGCAGTGTTCTAAGCACTGGGTTAGATACAAGTTAATCAGGTCAGACACAGTCCCTGTTCCTTACAGGGTTCGCAGTCTAAGTAGGAGGAAGAACAGGTATCTAGTACCTGTTTCACAGTTGAAGAAACAGAGACCCCAATTTAACTCCCCTTGGCCTCAAACACCATCGACTTGGCCCTCAAAGCAAATTAAGTGTAATCAGGGTAGATTCAACCTCTTTATTTTTTTTGTCTCTGCTCTTAAAATTCCCTCAAGCAAAACTAGGAAAATTTAGAATGTTTTAGCCTCCCATTGAATGTAGTTTTTGGCCTGTTCAGCTTGTTCTTTGGCTTATTTTGGCTTGTTTCAAATGTCAGAATTCCTGAATTACTTTAGAGTTTAAAGTGGTTTTTAATGGCAGTATAGTTTTCCCCATTCAGTTATTTTAGGTCAACAATATTGTTTTTCTCGTCTCTTAAAAAATAGTCTAGATGCATTCAGTATGTATTTTCTAATAAGAGAACTTGATTTTAAAACGAACTATTTTTCCAAGTAATCATGGAATCAGCAGGAAAAGTTGATTGTTCTGCTTCCTAAGTTGGTAGAGCATTGGATTTTTCATTCATTCATTTGTTGATCCAGTGCATTTACTGTTGGAAATTGCCATTAAAGCCTTTTTGTTTCTGTCATTCACTATCAGTGTTGATTTAAGAGCCCTGAATATACAAGTTTAAAGTTTTGCAAAGAAAAGGGATTATCCATTTTTGAAAGCTATGGATTGACTTGTGATAGATTTAATTGTCAGAAGCTGGCATTCAGTACACCCATGTTGGGAGTGGGTTTTATGAAAGAGGTCACTGCCGGAAAGCAGTGATTATAGTTACTCATGGTTCTGGTATTTAATCAGAGGTATTTATTGAGTGTTTACTGTGTGTAGTGCACTGTACTGAATGCTGAGAAGAGTACAGTACCATACATAGAGTTGGTAGGCATGATTCCTGTCCACAAGAGACTAGTGTACTTGTGGCAGGAGGCAATATGTTTATCAAAAAAAATTAACGGCTTGACAGTGGATATATACTTTTGCAAATGTGGCCTGAAATCTATGATCTCCTTGGATATAACTCAGAAACTGTTCAGTTTAGATTATCATTCATTGAACAGTTCGCTATTTTACCGTATTCATTTTTATCATTCCTTTTCTTTAATAACTAATGTTGATTTTTGTTAGCATTGGTACTTCAGACTTTCTATATTCATATGATCTTTCTTTCACAGAGAAGAAGAGTCTCTGGTAGATCAGTTTACCTTTGAAGCACTAGTGATATTTTTGGAAAGTCTGGCCTTAACTCATGCAGATGAAAAATCCTTAGGTAAGTTGTAACTCATTTAGTCTAAAAATGAAATGAATATTCCTAATGGTCATTGTGTCACTTCGGGATAGTATAATGAAACCAGCAGAAACAGGTGAAAATAGTCTCAGATATATTACGGAACTGGGCTTATTTTATTCTCAAAAGGCAAAATAAAGCCCATTTGAAGCTTTGTATTCCTTCATACAGCCACACTTAAACATCCCCACAGACTCATTCCCACAAGATCCTTCAGTTGGTAATTTTTTTTTATTAAGCACTTATTGTGAGTAGTGCAGTGTATTAATTACTTGGGAGAGTACGATAGAGATTATGAAACACGATTTATAATAATAATAATAGTAATGGCATTTGTTAAGCACTCACTATGTGCCAAGTACCGTTACAAGTTCTGGGGTAAGTACAAGGCAATCAGGTTAGACACAGTCCCTGTCCCTGTCTGGAGCCAGAGGTCATGGGTTCTAATCCCGCCTCCACCACTTGTCAGCTGTGTGGCTTTGGGCAAGTCACTTCACTTCTCTGGGCCTCAGTTTCCTCATCTGTAAAAATAGGGATTAAGACTGTGAGCCCCTTATGGGACAACCTGATCACCTAGTATCCCCCCCCCCCCCGCACTTTAGAACAGTGCTTTGCACATGGTAAGCGCTTAACAAGTGCCATCATTATTATTATTACTACTACTCATTCATGAATCTGCCTCATTCATTCTGTCACACTCTAGCCTTGCTGGTAATGTAAGTATCAAGTTCATTTAAAACCTTTTTTTAATTATTAATTTTTTTTGTTAAAATATTTTTCTATTGTTCCCAAACTTCTGGAGTACTATTTGTCCCGATCCACACACTTGGTTTCACACTTGACATGTTCCTCTTCTTTGATGACCTCCCCAAAACTTCGGCCTTTTTCTGCTGGGGAGGTGTTCCTCTATAATAATAATAATAATAGTAATAATGGTATTTGTTAAGAGCTTACTCTGTGGAGGATGATCTTTACTCACCTTCACCCTCTGTTTAAAGCTTATGCATCGTGGAGCAAAATTGAAACTGGGAAGGTGACATAGAAATCACTTATTTCTTTCCCATGTGGCCCAACTCCACCTCCTACTATTAATTTCTACTTCTCTCTATCCCTCCATATTCCTGTAAGTGGGGAGTGGAGTGGGGAAAGTAGCAATTGCAACTTGATGATACCAGAGATAGAATGGTAATGAAAGGCTCTGTTTCTCTCCCAAGTGGGAAGTAGCAGTAGTGAAAACTGGGAGCTAAATACAGTAATGCCTCACCCTATCTTCACGTACCTCAACCAGCTCTTTATCCCAATTGCCCTGCTATTTCTTTTAATATTTTCAGCTTTTATTGGCCTGGCTAGTTAGCCTCACCATATATTTTAAGAGATGATAAAGTATTTAAATCCCTAGGTTACATTGCTTCTCTTTCTATGATGTGTGTTTGGTAGACTTGAAATAAATGGTAAATGTTAACTGTGATGTTAAGTACTTACTATGCGTCAGGCACTGTACTAAGTACTAGGATAGATGCAAGGTAATTGGGTTGGACACAGTCCCTGTCCCACATAGGGCTCACAGTTTTAATCCCCATTTTACAGATTCATTCATTGTCGTATTTATTGAGCACTTACTGTGTGCAGAGCACTGTATTAAGTGCTTGGGAAGTACAATTCAGCAACAAATAGAGACAATCCCTACCCAACAATAAGCTCACAGTCTAGAAGATTCATACAGATAAGTAACTGAAGCACAGAGAAGGAAAGTGACTTGCCCAGGGTCACACGGCTGACAAGTGGCAGAGCTGGGAGTAGAACTTAGGTCCAGGCGTGTGCTCTATCCAATAGGCTGCACTGCCTCCCTAATTTTCTGTGTATTTTTGTATTGCAAGTTTTTAGTACTTGGTTTAGATGCAGTATTTATTATTTAGTATTTTTTTCTGCTTGGAAACAGGTACAATTCAACAGTGTTGTGATGCTATCGATCACCTAAAGCGTATCATTGAGAAGAAGCACATATCCTTCAATAAAGAAAAGAAACGGCGTTTGCCACGGTTGGTTTTCCTTTGCACTTTGCATCTTGCTCTGCGGTAAAAGTGAACAGTTATTTCTCAGTTGTTATTCACTAGTCAGGATGTTCTAGAATTTGAGGGAACTAAGATTCAGAAGAAGTTCACGGTGCTATAGGGAGAAATTTATGGTAAAAGCTTTAGGGTTTAAAGGCAAAAGAAAATACAGTTCCTGATTTCTTTACATTTGGTATACAGTATTTTAACCTCGATTATTAGCAATATGAGGTTGGGTTGAGGAAAAACCAAGTGGCCTGGGAAGCTTGCAACCATTCCTTCTTTTTAGAAATGGAAATAATTTATTTAACTAATTTTGCTGGATAATTCAATTGTCTTCCCAAGACTGCCAAAAATACTAATGTTGTCCAGTTGGTGTGATTGTGCTATTAGGGCTGTTTTGGTAAGATGTAGTGTAAATTAGATGAAGCCATCTAATTTATGTTTCTTGTTTCTTCAACAGAGGATTTCCCAATGCTCAGTCAGTGTGTTTATTGGATCTCGTTTTCTGGCTTTTGGGGCAGTGTGGAAGACCCCAGACAGAATGCCGACACAAGTCCATAGAGCTCTTTTATAAATTTGTCCCTTTATTACCAGGTACTGTAATAAAGCCCTATCATTCCTCAAACCTTGTTTATGCTTATTTGCTCTTGCAGTGTAGATGTTGAGGTTTATTGGAGAAACATACAGAAAACCCAGCCTTTTTTTGGATCATAGCTTTGCTGCTAGTGTAACTTATATAGAATGTGATATATAACAAACTTACTAAATAATACAGTGTGATTGCAGACTCATAAAGAAGTCTAGTACAGTGATTGCCAGTTTCCCCATACACGTATCTTATAGCTGTAGATATCTCTATGTAGATATAGATATATATCAAGGATAAACCATATTTTAGTATTTCTCGGTAGTTTTTCCTAAGATCTCAATTGTAACATTCCGCTAACTTTTCACCTTTTCCTCCATTTCTAAATAAAGGCAAATACAATTCAGATCACTTTAATCAGATTCATTTAGGACCAGATTAGATAATAAAACCTGGCAGTGTTGACCCAAACACACATTTACTATTTTAAAGTTAATTTTCTTTAGCGGCATACCTAGAGAATCTTACACTCTTCCCAAATGAGTAGAGCATTGGTGAGTTTGATCCTATTGGAGAGGAAGTACTATTCCTAAGTGATATGAAAAGACATTCCCTGCCTTCCTAGATTATACGAAGATTGTCCCTGGCCTGATTACAAAGAAATATGTTTTTGTAAAGTGGAACTCAAACAAAGAGGGATTGAAAGAAATCGTACTCGACCTGACTGATAAGATGAGGTGCTCCTCAATGGCCCCGTCAGTCTCAGGATGTAGCACAGCGTTCAGCATTGTTTTTATATTCTGTACCAGGCTGAAGGGAGATGATGTAGTGACTTTTTCCTCCTCCTCCTGCCACTGTCACTTGGGTGGAGATGGATGTAGTGAGGGAAGAGATACGGTGACACTGATTGGCAGAGTAACAGGGAGCCAAGGACTGACGTGTCAGTCAGTATGACCTGTTAGTATGTCACCCTCTGGCACTTTTGCCATGTTTCCTGGCTCCTTTGTATTACAATACTAAGAACTTCATTATTGCTAGAAGTCTAGACAAAAGCACTTAGTACAGACAAATTAAATACTTTTTTTTACCTTGATTTACCAAGGTTCAAAAACTATCTGGAAATAAAGGAATTTTAGATAATATACCTTTTGAATGTCAATAGAGAGTGCAGCCAACAAAATGCAGTAGTGAAATGCATGATCCTTTATTCAATAATTTTGCAAATGTAACATTTTATTTGGACATGCTGATGGAAATAATATTGCATTTTATTTGATTCTGCATTCTTAACATATTCAAACGTATATCTGTCTGCCCTTTGTCATTTTAGGTAGATAACTGATTAGATTACAGAAAAAAATTGAATTGGTTAGCTTTAAATCTTTGTTTCTTTTTAAGGTAATAAATCCCCATCTTCATGGTTGAATGACATCCTCAAGGAAGAAGGTGTTTCTTTCCTCATTAGCAGATTTGAAGGTGCAGGTACTGGTAATGATCATTTATCCGGAATCCTGGTTTGGCCAACCCTCTTGGATCTGGAAGGGCCTTTTAGTTTAAGAGCTGTTCTACAATGGATGGATATGCTCTTAGCATCTCTGGAGTGCTACAACACATTTATTGAGGAGAAAACTGTCAAAGCACATGAAATACTTGGTAGGTGAAGTTTGTATGCTGCTAAATCAGGTTTAACTTTGTTGGAAGACTTGAAAGAGAGAATAACTGCTTTATTTATTGGGATTGAATCTTCCTCATTTCACATTGCTGGGTTTCCTCTTCAGAAAGGTGTGGGTAGTTCTTAGACTCAGAAGCTTTTGCTCCTAAGATTTGAAATTTGGACTATATTTCCCTGATTAATACCAAACTAACGAGTCGACGGTGAGATCGAGATACAGAGAGTAGGTGGGTGTTAGAAAGGTGAACTGGACTTGGTTGTTGTAGGAAATCAGTGAGGAAATCTAAGACCCCTCTCTCTTTCTGAGCACTTCGCCTCTTTCATCTTCCTAGTTTTTTCCAGCCTGACAAATCAGTATCAGAACACATAGCTACTGCTGAAAGAAGCACAGGACAGTATGATTTACTACTGAACCGTCAAAAGCAATAGCGTTTACCATAGAAGTGACGATGATTTCAAGACTAGAACTAAATAGCTGTTTATGTTATAAAAAAGACCTCATGTATAAAGTATTAACCTTGTCATAAGTTTATTTTCGGTAATGTCCTTGTGGTCTCACCAGGTTATAACATTTGGGTCATAGTAGTTTTTCAGAATGGAAGAAAATTTTTCATTTTAATTTCTTAAATAAGCTGATGGACCTAGAAAAGTTGTATGCTGTGGTTATGGTGATATGAGTTATATATTTATGATTTTGTATTTAAGTATACCAATATTATATTAATATTCCCAGGTACGCAGGCAAAGTCTTCATTTTTGAGGGCCATATCCTTCTTCCTGGAAAGCATTGCCTTTCATGATGTTACAGCAGCAGAACAGTGCTTTGGCACTGGCTCAAAAGGCAGCATGTTTAGTCCACAAGAAAGGGAAGAGTACAATTACAGCAAGTGTACAATTATTGTCCGAATTATGGAATTTGCCACCATGCTTCTGAACACTCACCAGGATACCTGGAAGGTAGTGTGATAGTCAGATTTTGGGTTTTTTTTTTCCAAATGATAAATATAGCTTTTGCAATGACACAATAATTTTTTTTCATACTTGTGCAAATGTAGCATTTTCAACTTGCAAATAAGGTTTATTAAAAATGAGTATAGTTAGTGAAATGATGTTGAAAACTTTAGAAGATTACAGTGTGTTACGGTCAAACTGAGAAGTCGTTGGTGCTAACATGACACTCCAAATTCTTTGTTATTAGTCTTTCAGCCAGAGGAAGAGATGGGTACTAAACATTTAGTTGCCTTTGGTACTCAAAGATGAGACCATTGGTGGCGATTCACCTTTTGATGTTCATGTCGCTAGCTGGTAGGGCTAATATGGGATCCACAATCCCTACCACACTGCCTTCTTAACAAAAATTGTGTTTCAGGCAGTTTATACATATTGAGCTGTTCTAGATCATTAAAATTCTCAGTTTAAACATTAGTTTCAACCTTCTTCCCCAGCTGATTTTCAACTGGGGGCTGCAGCAAATAGCCAAACTCACTGATTTGGGGGTCACCCTGCTTTGTAATCCTCCTCCTCTGAATGTATTGATGAGGGGTGCGTCAATCAAAAGAATCAATATTTTAAGAATGCTGACAGGGTATGCACTGTTAAATCAAAAGGATTCTGGGCTTTGGTTAATCCACAAACTGAATGAATCAAGGCTGTGCTTGGCTCTTTCTTGTCTCTAGTGGGATTACAAAATACGTAAAATTAAATAGTTAAATATTGACATGCCAGTTTAGTGTTAAGTTATGGATATTCCATTTACCAATTAAACCTACAGGTGTTACCTAACCCTATTGTAATGTTTATGAATGAGAGATTGTAGATGGATTAATTTGGACTTTTGAAAAAATAGACTGAAAATTATTTATAAGTGGCAGCTCAACATTTCATTTTAGCCTGTTTGTTGCTCTCCTTTCCTCCCGTCCACTGCTCCTTGATGAGTAATTACAGTGGTACTTGAGGGGAAGGGATAGCAGACAGTTGCGAGGAAGAGAGCTTCACTTCTCTGCTTCTTGGTATATCTATAGGTTCCCTTTTTCCCCACCAGTAAAGCATCTCTGTGATTTTGTCCAAGTAACTGGGCCATGACAAGCACTGTACTTTCTATACCTTCAGGCTCAGTAGTGCCTGAAGAAGAAAACTCTCTTAGCTTTGTAGCACAATTAAATGCAATTCACCACCATTCTAGATTTATTCTTTCCAAGTCAACAGATGGAACTGAGGAGATGTTTACAGAAAACCATTAAAATGGTTTTTGGAATTTGTTGTAGTTTGTGAGTATGCCCTTTGACAGTAGCTAATCACTCTAGAAAATGTTAAAAATGTATCTATCATTTGTCATTTCTCCCAGTGAGTCAAATGCAAACTAGCTTTTTGTGTCTGCTTTATGTATATGCTGTCTTTTCAGGGTCTGGTTCATTATACAGCTAGGGGTTTCTTAGCAAGTGACTTAGGCACTATTTTATTATTAAAGTCCTGTGAGGTCACAACTATTTCAAATGAAATTCCCATTTCATTTTATTTTATTTTCTACAGATACTTGAGAAGGATTTACTTAACGCTACCTTTATGGAACTTGTAGTGAAAATAGTGTGCGATCCATCAAGCATAGGTTTTAATGTAGCTGATGTACAAGTCATGAGTAATCTTCCCGATGTCTGTGTGAGTCTTATGAAAGCTTTAAAGAAATCTTCTTACAAGGATGCCTTGGAGAGCAACATAAAGAAAAGAGTTACAGCTCAAAGGTAAGCATTGATCTTTATCATGCTAATTCATGCAGTCATAGAAGTACAGTTTTCAAGCTCTGCCAAGGATTTGTCTCAAAATAGGGGCCGATGGCACTCCACCTTTACCCTGCTTGATAGCAATTTGAGAGGGGTGGCAAAGGTGGAATTCTCCGATAGCCCTAACTGGGAGTGCTGCAACAACTAGATTTTGGGGGAGGCGGTTCTGGGTGATCTTATCCCTGCTCTGTGACTCCACAAAATGAGTGCTCCAGGAGTGTTAGAGCCATCCAGAATCAAAATGGGCAAGCCCTTTTGCAGCTTTGATCCCGAATGAGCTGCTAGGGAAAAGAAGAGGCATGGCCACCATTTCCACATGCGAAGAGAGGTGGCATTGCTCCCAACAACTTCCACTTCGGGAGCTCTCAGGAAAGTAGCAGAGGCTGGTCCAGCATGTCATGCTGAGTACTGAGCTGGCTGTCCAGACCCTGCAGGGCTCTCCATCCTCTCCTCTGTTTCTTCCCCATCGTGATTTAGCCATTCAGGTGCTGTTTTTTAGCACCACGTGCACCTGAACCTGTCATTTTCATGCCTGGATTAAAGCAAACTCAAGTTAGTATTACTTAGGGAAATAACCAGTTGTTAAGATAAAGCAATCTATTATTGGTATTTATTGAGCTCTTACTATGTGCAGAACACTGTACTAAGAGCTTGGGAGAATACAGTACTGTAGACAGGTGCCCTGCCCATAATGAGCTTACAGTCTAGATGACTGTTCAAATAGTACAGGATATCCATAGGATCTTTCAGTACTGAATAAATGACAACGTATTAAGATGACGACAAGCGAACTTCTTTTTCTTTTCCCTCTCTTAACTAGCATTGAGGAGCTATGTTCTGTGGACCTGTATAACCGTGATGCTCGCTTTGATCGGTCTAGGTTGGCTTCTATCCTATCAGCCTGTAAACAGCTTCAAAGGGCTGGACTTTTGCATGCTGCAGTACATTCTCAGGTAAACTTTTCCACAGCAAAGTAAGTGTTTCACATGCTAGAGACTCATTTTTTTTTCACTGCACTGAATTTTTGGTTTATGAGGACAGATATCAGAGGAAAGAGGATGAATTTCAGTGGCAGAAGTAGCAGGGAAACAGGTTGCCTTAGGATCCCAGGACAGGAAATTGCACGTTAAGATCTGCCCTCATCGGTGAAAGTCGGGGAGATGAAGTAGGAGTGGTGGTGCTTCAAGTGAAGGAAGTAGCGAAGTCTGGTGGAAAGAACATGGGGCCTTTCTCTCACTCTGCCACTGGCCTCCTATAGCTTCATGATCAAGTCTCTTCCCTCAATTTCTTTATAGAATGTGGATAATACCTGCCTCTCTCTACTTCAGGATGCTGTTAGGATAGAATGAGATAGTTGATGTGAATGTACATGTGGAAACTCTGAAGAGAAACACCCGGGCCCTCTCGGAGCCGTGCCATGTTCGCACAGGCTCCGAAAACACCCAGACTCCCACAGTCCAAACTACCCTGGTGCAACTGGTGCCTTCTAAGCGTTGAAAGGGTCTTCTGACCCTGGGGAGAAGCAGTGAATTAAAAACCAGAAGTGAGAGGTTGAAATCTTCACCATTGTATTAATTACTGAGTTACTTTTGACATGGTAACGTCTCTAATTTGGTTTTCTGGGCTTTGGTAAAGACAGGATAAAGACATAGGTCTGACCTTGTTAATTTAAAAGAACATGCCGAGAAGCAGCTTGGCCCAGAGGATAGAGCAAGGGCCTGGAGGTCAGACCTGGGTTCTAATCCTGGCCCTGCCACCTGTTTGCTCTGTTACGTTGGGCAAGTCACTGAACTTCTCTGCTACTCATTTACCTCAGCAGTAAATTGTGGACTGTATCCAACATGGACTTTGTTTAACCGGATGACCTTATCTATCCCTGCACTTGCTTGGTACATAGTAATTTTTAGTAAATACCAATAAAAAAAGCTTCATTTAAGTTTTGTACGTGTATTCTGCTAACGAAAGGTTTGCACTTGGAAAATGGGAGCCACAGTTCTGCTTAGCCTTAAATAAAAACATAGGGGATCTCAAGATCAATGAATTGATCATATGTAGGAGTAAAAATAAAACAATGAAAATATAGGCTGTCCAAAATAGTCATTCTTTTTAGCATAAAAGTGCTAGTGGTTCTTCTCTCAACTGACACAGGGTGGAGGAAGGCACATTTATTATTGAGAAACAGCTTGGCTAAGGAAAGAGAATGAATCTGGGAGTCAGGGGACCTTGATTCTAATCCTGGGTCTGCCAGTTGCCTGCTGTTTGACTCTGGGCAAGTCACTCAACTTCTCTTCTGCCTCAGTTTCCTCATCTATAAAATGGGGATTCAGTACCTGTTCTCCTCCCCCTTAAACTGTGAGCCCCATATGGGACAGGGACTGTATCCAACCTGATTGTCTTGTATCTACCCCAGCGCTTAGTACAATGCTCAGTACATAATAAGCACTTAACCAATACCAAAATTATGTATTATTTATTTTTGACCATTCCTTAATGCAAATGAGGCTTTATAAATGTTAAATCTTAATATTATCTTACACATACTTGAACTCACATGAAATGCTGGTGCAGAACCTACCACTGTATAGAAGAACACATGGGGCAGTAAGATTGAGTTCACTCTCCCAAAGTAAAATACCCAACAAGACAAGTTAATGTTTGTAGTTTAAAGGAATCACTCATCCATCAAGGAGGAAAGAGTAAAGAATTAATATGAACTGTGGTAAAACTTTGTACCTTTAATGTTTCTTGGATTTTATTGCCAAACACTGACAATGATTGAATAATCACTTTTTAGGCTTCACGTCTGCAGCGTCCAGTAAGCACCAGGCTTCTCTCCGTTGTTTATAAAGGAATTGCACCTGGAAACGAAAGGCAGTCTCTTCCTTCATTAGAAATCAGCAGTAAACAATTAGCCAGTGGACTTCTGGAGTTGGCTTTTGCTTTTGGAGGACTGGTACGAAAAGAGAGAGAGAGAGAGAGTGTGTGTATGTGTGTGTGTGCGCGTCCCCTTTGTATGTGAAGAAGACTATCGATGGTGAAATTCACCTATGACTTGGTGTTGGGCTGAAAAGGTGAATGCGGGATCTACAGTCCCAGCTACATAGGGCTCACAAAAAAGTTCAAGTACTGCTAGAGCTATTTTGAAGCACAATAATCTGTTCCTTTACTAGACTTGGGTGGGGCTGAAGGGTGGGGTAGTGTGTGTATGTAAGTGTATAGAATTCATTCTTATTTATATTTGTTTATCAGTGTAGATAAATGAAACTCTCCTTACTGATGATAAAAAGTCCCCGCTTATCTACTTCAATTAGAGCACCACTCTTGATTTTTAAGGATAAATTAAAAACTAAATGTAAAAATCTGAACTTTAGAAAACTGATTTTCGTTAATTTTTGAGTATATGGTACTTTATTTCCATTACAAATGGATCCGCTGTGTGAAGTGACAAATTGATTTATACAGCTTTTTGTCAATTCTAGTGTGAAGAGCTGGTGAGTCTCCTGTTGAATACAGTGGTGCTTTCTGTGCCACTTGCAGGAACATCACAGAGGAACCTAATCAGTTTCTCTCATGGAGAGTATTTCTACAACTTGTTCTCGGCAACCATCAACACTGAGCTCCTGAAAAATATTGACACTGCTGTACTTGAGCTCATGAAGTCATCAGTGGATAATGCAAAAATGGTATTTAAATGTTCCCTTAAGTTGGCAGATAGCTACTGATGTGAACAGTTACCTTTGTGAAATAACCGATGTGTTTCCAAAATGTCTCTGTACAAAGGTTGCTAATGGAAGAAGGGGAAAAAAGCATTATCACAGTAACCAGTTGTAAAATACCTAGATTCATGTGGCAACTTTTAAGGAAATTTGGGTATTTTCATGAGCCTATTTCCCTTTTAAGATTATCTTCTAAGATTACTAATAGCAGTGCCTGGAAGTATTTATTAAGGGGTTGTCATTCACAAGGCCATCCAGTGTTGCTCGGGCTAAACAGTAAATTCAAAATGGATGGAGGATGGAATCTGCCACTGTGAGTGATGCAAGGGCCACGGTCCATTCACAAAGACTTTAGGATCTCTCTATGAAGGAAGTGATTATACTGCTCCTGGCTGTTGCAGTGCCATTGTGCTGTATTTTCACTAACAGTCATGTGTCTGCTGAGAGTGTGTGTAAAAATTGAGATATTGTGCAGGGATGAAGCACCTTGTGAAGTACACGCAGAACTTTTATGTACAAAACCCATTTATGACCCAAGTGACCACAGCAGAGTGCAACTGAAAAGTATCACTACTCTTTTGGATTGTTTCATTTTGAAATGATAGCTGACCTTCAGATTCCGTGGTTTGAATCCCTGTCTAAAGGATTTATTGTGTTAGATTTTTAAAAATCAATTTTCACAGGCTAATGTCATTCAGGTTTAATGCTCCTATCAGAGAATATCCCATGTTTTATCGTTTTCAAAAATTGTTTCAGGTGGGAACCATTTTGAATGGCATGTTAGATCAAAGCTTTAGAGATCGTATTGTTCGGAAGCAGCAGGGAGAGAAGCTGGTGGATGCGATTCTGCAAAATTGGAAGAGATTCAATACCTGGTGGGCCGAGGATTCTACTCCAGAAAGCAAAATAGCTGTTTTGACTTTACTGGCTAAAGTTCTACAGGTACTGTCTTTGGGGCTCATTTTAGAATCACAACTTTTTTGAAGGTGTATGTGAAATGAAATGGAAAGACTTCAAGGGCTTAGGACAGAATTGATTCTTGAAAACTGTCTTAGGTTGAGACATTGCTACCAGTATACCAATAGGACAGTGTGACACATGGTGAATCGATTCCTGAACCTATGTCAGATACACAAATTTCCGAGAATTGTTTACTTAATTGTAGACGAGAAATAGTTACATAATTGTATCGTCAGAGGTCCAAAGCTGGCTTATTTCACTGGGAGTAAAATGGACGTTGACCCTCTGTGGTGATTCTGCCTGTGTCATATATAAGCCCTCCTGCCCCTACCTTCCAGGCTCTCCTGCCTCATAACCCCATCTCTCTAATATTTTTTCCCATTATGATGTTTTTTAAAATAGTTTCCCCAATTTCCCACAAGTCATATGTGCCCTCCTTCATCACCTGCATCTGAAGAGCTAGTGCCGTAAAGAAGGCTAGTGTTGTCAAGTCAAGGCTGACATGTTGCACAGCTGAAACAGGCTTTAAAATTAGAAGCATTAAGTGTCATACTGTGTGGTTTGAGAGGTCTTAGTTTGAAGACTGCCTGTCATAGCTTTGTTCAAACTGCATTTGTTATGAGTAACTTTTGAAGTTTTCAAAACACGAGTTTATTAATAAAGTTTGCTGTTACCAATTTTGAAAACAATTTGCATTTAAAATATTGGATTTTGCTAGATGAAAATTTGGGGTTGGGTACTGCACTAGGATGAGTGAATTTGGAGAAACATATATGTTAAAATCCACAAACAAGAAACTAGAATGGTAATCCATTTCTTAAATGTAAATCATACACTAATAATTCTATTTAAATTGCATGTAGTAGTACAGTATTGGGGAAAAAGATAATAGAAACTGTACAATTACACTTTCCTTATTTTGTCTTTCTAGATTGATTCCTCAGTGTCGTTTAATACAAATCATGCTGCTTTCTCTGCCGTCTTCAATGCGTATACCAGTCTGCTTATTGATAAGAATCTTGGCCTAAATCTAAAGGTAATTTATTGAGGGTTTTTTTTTTTTGAGTGAATTCTTCACTCTCACCCAGGATTGTATTTATTTTTCTCTGTCTGATATCACCACTTATAATTTGAAAATTTGGGGGAGTGTGATACTATGCTAGGAATAGAGACAAGAACGCAAAAGGAAAAACAACTCTAAATAGTAGAAATAGAAAAATGACAATAAATGTCATCAGTCGATTAAATTTTTTTATATACTGAAGCAACCCAAAGTTGTTGTTGTTAATAATAATAATAATAATAATAATAATAACAAAGTCATTTAAAGCAGCAGAACTCTGTTTCACTTTAGAGGTATTCACTTGAGAGGGAAAGAAAGACAAAATGGAGGGAGACAGAGGAGAGATGGACTCAAGGAGTGATGAAAGGCAGTTAGGAATATGAAAGAGGCCTTAGTGCCATGCCAAGGACACTTACTTTGATTTGATCATGTGCCCAAATTACTGCGAGTGGGTGAATGTGCTTTGAGGGATGGAGAATCCTGTTCTCCTGTGGCACTAGTTTTCTGGGGTTTGGAGAGATCTCCAGTAGTATTCTCTGAATCCTGGGATTCATGGCCTTATTTCAGTGACATCATTTCATTGTAGAAACTTTTCCCTACCTGCTACGGGGTGCTTAAAGTGCATACAGAATTAGTGTAAGTCGTCCAACTTATTGTAAGACAGTAGGGAACGTGCCTCTCTTTAACGCATACTCTGAGGGGTGGCCAAGCTTAATGAATTGTAGAGCCCCAAACAAAAATTATCAACATGACCGAGAGCAGCAGGTGTGGGGGGGAAATTATTTAACTGGAGTGGTGAGCTGGAGTTCCCAGGGTGTTGGCAGAGAGCAGGTGTTCTGGATGGGGCAGTGGTGTGAGGGGTAGAAACTAGGGGTGAGGCCAGCCACTCTGGACTTTTGTGGGTGAGGGTGCCATACCCTCTGAAACAGTTGAAGCAGTGACATGCTGCAACCCACTGCTACTGTGGTGAAATAATAAATAACAAAAGAGCCGCTTGTGGCTTGTGAACTACACTTTGATCACCCCTGATCTATGCAATGCTATATAACCTTATGAATGCTCAATGAAGGCATGTTGACTTAGTCCCTACTTCTAGTGGAGCATTCTTAGTGACAGGAAGAAAGATGAAACTCCAGGATTTGGTCTCATTTTGAGACTTTGAAACTTAATTTAAATGATCCATAAAATCCAATATTGGAGTAGCCCTTAGAAGGTTTTTCAAAAAGCAATTATTACTGTGGCACCAGTAAGGCCTTCATTTCCGATTCCTCGTTTTCTCTAATCCTCCCAATTTTTGTTTCCATACTAGAGCCAAGCTGTGCTTATTCTCCCCTTCTTCACAAATCTTACTGGAGACAGACTTAATGATCTTAAGAATGCACTAGAACAATTTGTGGCTTTCAATTTCCCTATGAATTCTGATGAGTTTCCCAAAGGAACTCTGCGGTACAACAACTATGTGGATTGCACTAAAAAGGTTAGTATTTAACAATGCTTGTAAGGCAAAACAATAACTTTGGAGAGCCAATCTTGTTATTACTGTTCCTAGTCAAAAATAAAATTTGGATTTCAAGTGTGACAAAATAGAGAAGCATGCAACTTGGAATATAAGAATACTATAAGCTGGAGGCTTGTTCTTTCCATGTCTTGTTAGAAGAATGGTAAATACTATTCTGGCTAGAATTGATCACAACTTGGTTAAAACTGAAAGTATCATTTGAAGCCCTGTACTTAGTAGTACTCTTTTGACTGGATCCCTTATTTAGGTAAATATGTTTGGAAAAAAGTGGAACCTTCTGCATCATTCCTCTTTAAAATGAGGCATCTGGTTTCCTGATGTAGTTGTTATCAGAACACCATTAGGCTTCCCATTTGGATTTGGGAACAGATACTGCTACCTTTGTTACAGTCAGGATGTTCATTTTCTTCAGATGTTAGTAGTGTTTGGCTTGGGCAGACAGCAATGCTGTGTGAAGCATGTGGCAGATCTGGGTGATTTCAAGTACTTTCAGCATAATCCTGGGCATATAAGGACTAGGGGACCCACAGTGACCCCAGGAACTTTTTCATGAAGGAAAAAGAAATCTTGGAGGATTGGAGGGTTAAGATAAATTCACGGATGAGAGGTTCATAATAGGATACCAGTGGGAAAGTAAGGCTGTAGAAGAGCTTTTTCATAGTACCTTCTTACCATGAGATTGGATGTCAATGGGGTACCATATTACAGATCTTCCAAGCATCCTGTTGCCACTGATGACAACGGAACACTGGGCAGGATGGACCACTGGTCTGACCAGAAGTGGCATTGCTTATGTTCTTTTATTGAAATTTACTGGCCTAAAGAAATCTGAAGGACTCTTAAGCCAGAGGCGAGGTGGTGGGATCCCAGAGATCAGATGGACCTGTGGCCTGTCAGTGATTTACTTGGAGCTGGTCTGTGTGAACTCTAGAAATATTGTAATATAAGGCACATGACATACACAGGAAATGACAATACTATTGCAGTTTGTCAATTAGAATTCCTTTGACAAGCCACATTGGAGGGTTTTTTGTCCATTTGAGATGAACAAAGAATGTGATAAAGAATTTACATGGTGCCAGCCAGAATTCCTCTGAATGATACTTCTGCAGCCTACCCAGCACATCCCACTCACATCAGTGTTTCTCTCCAAAAGCCCACATTAACATATGAAATAGGAATGTTGCTGTGACAGCTGGTTGGAAAGGTCAGCTGATATAATTTATTCAACAGCACTTGGTTATTCAAGGGCTGCCTGAGAATGGGAAAATAGCTATATCTGAGTGGGGCAAGTTTAATGGCAAGTTGATAGGATTTTCATGACATCCAGGTGTATTTTGCCAGAATTAACAGTATTTTCAATATCTCAATAGTAATGGTCCTGCTTTTGATGATGATGACGATGGTATTTGTTAAGCAGTTACTATGTACCAAGCACTGTTCTTAGCACTGTCCCTTCAAACCCTCCTTCCTTATTCCCTTCTGCCAGCTTGTCTATATTGGGGCACTGCTTTGAAGTTCCCAGGAGGTTTAGGGAGGAGCATGGCCTAATAGAGCATGGGCCTGCAAGTCAAAGGACCTGAGTTCCAATCCTGACTCTGCCTCTTGCCTGTTGTGTGATCTTGGACAAGTCACTTAATTCCTCTGGACCTCACCTGTATAAAATGGGGAATTCAGTACCTGTTCTCCTTTCCTTTAGACTGTGAAGCAGCGTGGCTCAGTGGAAAGAGCCCGGGCTTTGGAGTCAGAGGTCGTGGGTTCAAATCCCGTCTCCGCCAACTGTCAGCTGTGTGACTTTGGGCAAGTCACTTAACTTCTCTGGGCCTCAGTTCCCTCATCTGTAAAATGGGGATGAAGACTGAGCCCCCCGTGGGACAACCTGATCACCTTGTAACCCCCCAGCACTTAGAACAGTGCTTTGCACATAGTAAGCGCTTAATAAATGCTATCATTATTATTATTATTATTACTGTGAGTCCCATGTGGAACCTGGACTCTGTGTGACCTGATTAACTTGTACTACCCTAGAGCTTAGAACAGAGCTTGACACATTAACAAATACCATAATTATTAATTATTCTTTGGGTCTTGGAAAAGCTTGAGCTGCTGGTAATGATGTCTAATACAAAGACAGAAATTCTAATAATGATAATGATGACATTTGTTGAGCACTTACTCTGTGCCGAGCACTGTTCTAAGCACGGGGGTAGATACAAGGAAGTCAGGTTGTCCCACGTGGAGCTCACAATCTTAATCCCCATTTTACAGATGACATGACTGAGGCACAGAGAAGTCAAGTTACTTGCCCAAAGTCACACAGTTGATTAGTGGCGAAGCCGGGATTAGTATCCCTGACCTCTGACTCCCAAGCCCGAGCTCTTTCCATTAAGCCACGCTGCTTCGCTGTCAGTGTTCTCCAGGCAGGCTTGGAACTGGAAGTAGTGATTGATGGCCGCAAAAACATTAGCCTGCATTACACCAAAGACTTCCCTTTAGTATTGGTATGGCCCTTGCAAGTTAAAGTTTACTTCAAAAGTTTCTCTAAGATAATTATCTCTGAAAAAATGCACTTGTCTTTTCAGGCATAGCTAATTTAGTTTTATTTTTGGATTATTATACCTCCAGTTTTTTCTCTTTATTCACTGTAACACGTCTTACAGCTGAAAAAAATATTTTTGGCACACTGTACACACTTGGGATGGAGGTAGTTTCAAAGCAGTATATTACATTAATCTGGCCTTTCGTCTGCCCCAAATATCAATGCTTCTGTTTTTTCCTTAATGACAACAGCTCTGATCCTATAAGTATAGGTATAGTAGAGCCGTTGCATCCTCAATAAAACATGTTTTAAAATGTTTTAAAACTGTCATTATGCTGCCAGGAAAAACTAGAAAATTTTCAGGAAAAAAGCACACTTTGAAAAGATGTGGAAATATTTTGACCCCATTTATCTAGTTCCTGGATGCCTTGGAATTGTCCCAGAGTCCTGTGTTGCTACAATTAATGACAGAAATCCTTTGTCGGGACCAGAGACACTTTATGGAAGAATTATTTCAGATGAGCTTCAAAAGGATTGCTAGAAGGTAATCAGGTTGAAATGTTTGCTCAGTTTTCATTGTCATCATGATGTTCAACAGAGATTTAGTGTGTTATTTTGAAGTGCATTGGCCTCATACTAGGTGTTAAAAGGGATGTAATTAGTTTCATTTAATTTTATGTCCATCAGTCAAATCAGTGGTATTTATTGAACACTACTATGTACAGAGCACTGTCCTAAGCACTTGTAAGAGTACACAAGTAGAATTAGCAGGCCCATAAAGAGTTTATGGGCATTTTTTGCCCATAAAGAGTTTGTAATTGAGAGGAACAAGCCAGAGAAGCATACAGCATTAATATCTTCAAAGAAATAAACAGCTACGTACCAGCTAGAATCTCCAGTGGAGATTTTGAATGAAACAGAGAGACCCTATCTACTTGGGTTAGGGATGTCCTAGCTGGAGAATGGGTGTGGTTGGTGACCTGTGGCAGGGTTTGAGCCAAAGTCTAAGTTTTTGCCATCAGAAGACTCACTTGAGTGGCCTGATCAGTGTATTTTTCTTGAAAGTGTTGTTTAGTTCTCTCTCCTAAGGTAGGATGTATTTCCCTTACTCTCTTTGGGTAAAATAAAGGCAGAAGTCCCTGGCCTATAATTTTGACCACGTGAAATGAAACCCACATACAGTCAGTCAGTCATATTTATTGAGTGCTTACTGTGTGCAGAGCACTGTACTAAGTGCTTGGGAGAGTACAGTATAGCAATAAACAGACACATTCCCTGCTCATACAGCACAGATGAAATTTTTAAAAATAATGGTTGTTTGAGAGGTAAATAAGACAGTGTGGTCAGAGATGATATTACACTAGATATTAAAGTGAGACACAGATTTAACGAGCCTCTACTTGATATTGTAGTTGATGTTCAAGTGCAAGGATGGAGTTTCATTGTTTTTCATATAAATAAGAATTTTTTGGTTTCATGGCACCATATTGGGATATGATGAGGTGAGGATTAAGGTCTGGTTGGAAGCCAGTGTTAAGGCCAAATCTAGCTTACTTTGTTCATATTTTATATGTTAGTTTTGGTTGGGAATTGGAAGATAGAATAGAATGGTTTCATTCCCAAAGTCTTCTGGTTTTAGTTTCTCTGTCAGCTTTGGATCTAAACTCAGAGTTAATTGTGTATCTGGCATTGGTAAAGTAGAGTTGGAGTTCACAGGAAAGTCTCATTTTTCATAGGAGTGGCTCTGCCCAACAAGTAGCCCTGTTGGAAGCTGTGCACGGAATGTTCCTGAGAGATGACCATCTTTCAAGTACTACCCGCCAGGCATTTGTGGATCGTTCCCTCCTCACCTTGTTGCTGCACTGCAGCCTGGATGCTTTGAAAGAATTCTTTTATAGGATTATAGTGGGAGCTATGGACACGTTAAAGTCCAGATTTACAAAGGTATCATGGATTTGTTAAACAACATGTTCCTACTCAAATTAAATATGGGTCTCCTGGACCAAATGCCTTTAGGAACTTTGTAAGTTTTCAACCAGTAGCATGGAGCTGTAAGTATCCTCCTAGTTCAAAAAGCCACTGATTAAATGTTGGAGATTTCTTACATATTTCATTGGCAGCCAAATTATAATTTTGACCACTTAAAAGGAAACCCAGATTAAAGTTAGACAGTCATCTTTATTGAGCACTTACTGCGTGCAGAGCACTGTACTAAGTGCTTGGGGGAGTACAGTATAACAATAAACAGACATATTCCCTTCCCAAACAGCACAGATGCAATTGAAAAAAAAATAGTGATTGCTGGGAAGGTAGAGACAGTGTGGTGAGAGATGAAATTGATCATTTTGGTTGCAATATATGACAGGCCTAGAAATAATTTTGAGAAATTCAGTGGTCTCAGGATCTTCTTCAATAGGGTTCCCAAATAAACCTGTTAGGTATGAAAAAAGGGTTGGAAATTGTCATATTAACTGTATATTGCATGAGCTGTGACTACTTTTTGTGTGCAAAATTTGTAGTCAAATGAATCTACTTTTGATACTCAAGTCACCAAGAAATTGGGTTATTATAAGATTCTGGAAATGATGTATTCTCGCCTTCCAAAAGATGATGTTCACTCCAAAGAGTCACGAATCAACCGAGTTTTCCATGGCTCCAGTGCTATAGAAGGAAACGAACTTACTAAGACATTGATCAAGTAAGATCATATTTAACTAATAAATTGATGTGCCACTGAATTGTTTGCAATTTTAATGGTCATTTCTTCCACATAGCTTTAAGGGGATGTAAAACTGAATTTATGTATTTGATTAAATCAGTGCCTAAAATTGCTTCCCAAAGGTAGAAAGTTTGGAAGGAACATTAACTTTTTTAAATCAGTAGGGAATCACTGAGCCCATTGCAGCAGTATAAGCATGAAGCAATATATCCAGCAGATCATTAGATGATCTTCTAGTTGTGGGAAATAATGCTTCTTCCAAAGTGCCGTACTCCTAAGGAGTAACCTTGATATAATTAGGCTGGCTATTTTACAAAGGTTAAGGTTCTCTGATATGTTTTGCTTGATTCCTCTCCCTTTTCCTCTTCCTTAGTTTTTAATTGAGAATGTAAATCCATAGACTGATTTTAGCTTAGCACTGAAGAGTAGTGATTTTTATCTTATGGCACTTCAGTGCAGTTAAGTAAAGGCAAAGAGTTCATATTTTTCCAGGTCTTTCTTTTAGAATCTGACATATTTTTAGGACTGTGCTTCAGGATAAAATGTAAGTTCAGGGTAAAATGTTTTGGCTGACTTAAAATACATGGATTTTTCAGGCTTCAAAAAGCAAACCTGAAATGTATCATAGCCACTCCAATTTATTCTCAGTTTTATTTCCACATGAAATATCAGTCAATACTATTTATTCAGTGCTGCTCTCAACAAAGCACTGTACTAAGTGCCTGCGACAGTACAGATTGATTTCCTGTCCTAAAGGGGTATAGAATCTAGCGTCGGAAACAGACACTAAAATGAATTCTGGAAAGGAAGGAGAAGGAAAGGAGGCTATGTATGAGTTCATTCTTAGGGAATGGGTAGTATAAAGTATGTACAAAAGAGCTTTGGGGGTTGAAAGTGCTTTGGTGGTGTGGAGATGCTGAAGTGACAAATACGGGAATATAAACTGGGAGAATAGCAATTAATCGGGAAAGGCTCTTGGAAGACGTGATTTCAGAAGGACTTTGCAGATAGAGTTGTGATCTTTTGGATTTGTCATTAATGAAGCCCCCATGCAGGAAGACTTTTGACATCGTTAATATGAAATTGTAGTGTTGTGATATTATTAGACCATAGGGTGGTAGCACTCAGTTGAACTGATTATATTCTCCTGTGCAGATCCTGCTATGAGGCATTTACAGAGAACATGGCAGGTGAGACTCAGTTGCTGGAGAAGAGAAGACAGTACCACTGTGCTGCTTATAACTGTGCCATTGCGGTTATCAGCTGTGTCTTCAATGAAGCCAAATTCTACCAAGGCTTTTTGTTTACAGAAAAACCAGAAAAGGTAGGTTTTTCTTTCATTTGTAGTTATTGAGTGCTTCCTGTGTGCAGAGCCCTGTAATAAGCACTTGGGGGAGCACAATACAACAATAAATAGACACATTCCCTGTCCACAACAAGCTTACAGCCTAGGCTTCTGGTTGCCAGAGAGATGCGATGGCCTGAGAAGCTGAAGGTTGAAGTTCCTCTGAGCTTCTTGCAGCCAACTTTGGAAAGAAAGACCTTTGGCTAGATCCCCAAATGATCCCACTGCTGTTGGGGAGTGTTCAGCTGAGCACTGTGGAGTAGTGGCAGTAAGGGGTGGAAGATTGGGATTTACTTGGAGGCTTCTAATTCTCGCGTAATCCTGGAAGGGGAAAAACAAAGGCTTTTAGGATTTTACAGCTACTGTCAGAGGTCCGAGCTTTCTTAAAATGACTCTGGGGTTATTTTGGCTGGAAGAAAGGCTGAAGTGACCCGGGTTCACCACAGAGGCCATCGTAGGTCTCCTGGCACTGCCCCAGGTTGCATGTAGGCACTTGAGTATTTGGGAGGGAAGGACAAAGAGATTCAAGGCCCTAGCCTTCCCTAAGACTTTCCTTCTGTAATAGGTGGTTGAACTCCAGGGCCAGGACCAGGGCTTTGAAATCCTCCAGCAGCTTCAGTTTTCCATCCCATGCCACCTGAGTGCTGATATCTCTTCCTCCTCCACATCACTGTCGTAAAGTTATTTGCCCCGGTGGCTTGGAAACTCCACCCCTGCAAGGGTGAGGGCCAAGACCAGGGGGCGGGAGCAGGCAGGATGGTGATGGGGCACCTGTGACCCCAATATTGGGCCACACAGGGAGGTCTGTGGTCTTATCGGGACTCCTTGCCACACGGCCTGTCTCGAAGACTTTGGCGCTTCACCCCCCAATCAGAAAAATAAGAGGGTAGGCTTCCAAGTTTGGTTTAGGAGGAGTGGAGGAGAAGTCTGAAACTTGAGGTATACTCCCTTGGGAAGTTCCCATGCAAACACATGTAGCGGCACACAGGAATACTTACAGACTTCAGGCTGGAGTACACAAATACACAAGGCAGCACCTAAACAAAGGTTTGTACACAGGACCTGGAGACAACAAAAGCAGCAACAACAAAAGCAACAAAAGTAAACAGCAAAGTAAAAAAATGAGTAAACAACAAAAGGACTGGACCAGAGGAAGGAGTAGAAGAGAGCACTTTGAGGAAAAGATGGGAGAGCATATGATAATTTGAAATGGAGAAAAGTGGAGAAAGTCTTTCTAACCTAGACAATGAATGGTATTATCTGTAGCTCTGATCTATAACACTGGAAACCCAGGAATTCAGTAGCAGTAGTGTTTATTGAACACTCACTTGGTTCAGTGCACTGTTCTAGGCATTGGGAAAGTACAGAATAACCAAGGGACATGTTCTCTGCCCACAAGGTGCTTATTCTGTAATCGGGGGAGGATTTGGGTTTACTTGGCAGAGGTCTCTAGGTTTTATATGAAATTGGTAGACCCTAAAAATGATTGCTTCTGCCTTGTGGTTTTCATTTTTGCTATTTGGCTAGTTGTCTATGAGCAACATGTGTATTTTGGGTGCAGATGTTAACCCTAATCCTTTTTGCTTTAAAAAATTTCCAAGTGATGTGATATTATGAATTGATTCAGTCAGTCAGTGGTATTTGTTGAGCCCCTAATTAGTGCTTGGTACTGGTTAAGCACTTGGGAAAGTGCAAAAGTCTCACAGCCAAGATTTCAGGGTTCAGACTCCAAGGATTCTGTGTTTCTCCTTTCTCCCTTGTGCTTTTATGATTTACAAGTGGTTACTCACACGAGAATGAAATGAGAAAAGTGGGTCCTAGCTACTTGAATTTTGAGCACTCCATTAAATATGAAAGTATTTAAAATATCAGCATGATAGAATTCCAATTCTTCTGTTTAATGGTAATAATAAGCCAATTCTTAACTATTATCTATTAACACTACAGTTCATCATAGTAACTTCCGTGATCCAACTATTTGATCAACCAGTGTTCAACCCAATTGCTTTTAAATGTAAAGTGGTTAATTTCTAACTATGTTTTGATGTGCAGAACTTGTTTATTTTTGAAAACTTGATTGACCTGAAACGATGTTACACATTTCCTGTAGAAATTGAGGTGAGTACCCCAGTGAATGATATTTATTATACTCAGCGCTTAGGAGAATACATTACAACAAAATTGGTACACACATTCCATGCTCACAAAGGAGTTAAAGTCTAGAGAGGGAGACGGACATTAAAAGAAAATACAAAAATGTACTGTGGGGCTGAGGGCGGAGTGAATATGATTACAGTAATAGTGGTATTGTACACATACAAATACTGTTATTGTTAATACTATTTTCATTATTCTATTTTTTCTGTACTGCTACTCATACAAAAATAAGCTTGTTATCCCTGACTTAAAAATTTCAAAAATGATATTCTTTGTTTTGTAGGTGCCTATGGAAAAAAAGAAAAAGTACATTGCTATTAGGAAAGAGGCCAGGGATTCAGTAAATGATAATTCAGGTAGGACATTCTGATGAGAAAATAGGACATGATGCTTGATGATGTTATACATAGGTAATACTGTTTCCTGAGCTCTCGAACTCCATTCCCATTTCAGAAAGTAATGTCAGGCTTTGGCAGTGCATTTTGAAGGGTGGCACTCCAAAGCAGCGTGGCTTAGTGGAAAGAGCCCGGGTTTGGGAGTCAGAGGACGTGGGTTCTAATCCCAGCTCCACCACTTGTCTTCTGTGTGACTTTGGGCAAGTCATTTAACTTCTCTGTGCCTCAGTTCCCTCATCTGTAAAATGGGGATTAAGACTGTGAGCCCCATGTGGGACAGCCTGACTACCTTGTATTTACCCCAGCTCTTGGAAAAGTGCCTGCACATAGTAAGCGCTTAACAAATACCATCATTATTATTATCAGCCTGCCTGATGGGTCTTCATATGGCTGGGTAAGGCACCTCTTCCCTGATCAATGACCTCGTCTGTCTGCCTCCAACAAGTTCAGTTCACTGTTCCCCAAACTGCAGATCAGTCCTGTTCCTCCCACCACACTTGAGGCCACTGTCCAAACAGCAGTGCATGGCAGAATTTTTCTGAAGTAAGCTTTTTATTAAGTATATTGTAAGGAGCAAGGAAAGACAGCGAGAACTCTAAAAATCATTCAATGAACGGCAGTTATTGAGAGATTACTATGTGCTTAGCACTGTACTAAGCATGTGGCAGAATACAACTGAGGTGGTAGACACTTTCCCTGCTCATAAGGAGCTTACAGTGTAAAGACATTATTGAATGGTTAATATTACTTAGCAATCCCATTGTCTCAGAGAAAGAAGAAAATGGTGTCTCAATGGGTGTCATTAGTAGTATCCTATATTCTAGACTCTTCGGACCTTTGCATAATGAAAACTTTCTCTTTCTCTTTTTTTAGATGAGCCCCATTATTTGTCCTCTCTGCCCTCTATGGCAGACAGTAGTCTGAGTGAAGAAATAAGTCAGTTTGACTTCTCCACTGGAGTGCAGAGCTATTCATATAGCTCCCAAGATCTCAAAACGACTGGATTTCATTTCAAGAGAAGGGTGATTATGTTTTATGTACCTTTAAAGAGCACTGAGTAGATGTAAGCTTAATAATCCAGATAAAAAGGGTTTGAGAGTCTTTTTCCAGATAGCAATAGATGAAGTAAAAATTATCTTCTCCTGTAGTTAAACTGGGTCCAAATGTTCTGATCAGCACTGTAGCCTCAGTCACAACACAATTCTCTCCTATTTGGACCTTAGATCTTAAGATAGCATGGTGAGGGAAAAGTACACTACAAATGCATTATGAGGAAGTCCTGCTTCTACCTCGAATGCTCAAAATAAGAAAGTTCCCAGGTAGACCCGATTGGTTTTCAAAATATATCCGGAAACCCCTCCAAAAGTACAGGAGACCCATTTCTAAATCTTGAGGTTTGCTTAAAACACTGTACTTGTTTTAAGAGTTTCATATTTGTATCATTTTCAAAGCAGAAGTCTTGGTGTATTTGATCTTAATTAGAAATTGTATGCATATGAGACTGTTCAGAAATTCAGTGGAATGTGGGGTATGTAGAAATTGAAAATTGAAAATGTACTTAATTTCTGAATTCTTCCACTGTATTAGGAATATAATGATCCTGTGACTCAAAGCGATGTATTAGAATTAGAAATGGATGAACTCAATCAGCATGAATGCATGGCAACTATGACAGCTCTGATTAAGCACATGCAGAAAAAAGAGATCACTCCAAAAGTAGAAGAGGTGTGTAAGATTCAGCTTTACCATCGTGAATGTCTTTATTAGTCTTGCTTATTACAATATGAAATAAGCTCTTGTATTTGAAGTTTGGCACTGATTGTCATAGAAATGGAATAAACGGACATGTAAAAAGTTCAGATATTCTTACGTCACCCCAGAATAAAAAAATATGAGAAATTTGATGCCCTTTTTTAATAATTTGCATAGAAATCAATAAAATATTTTGTTTTCAGGGATCAGGATCAACAAATCTCCCCCCATGGATGAAATTTCTGCATGGCAAATTGGGAAATCCATTGAGTGCACTGAACATTCGTCTATTCTTAGCAAAGCTCATTGCTAATACTGAAGAAGTAAGTGTATTGCTTTTGATTTTTAGGTGGATTGTAACAAAATAAATCATATTGAAGGGTGGAAAGGCAGAAGAAGAGAATCTGAAATCTGTGTGGGATTCTCACCTCGTTCTTCCTTTGGTTATTATATTCAATTCTCCCCTTGCAGTTCCAGGTGGCACAGGGCGGGAGGAGACCACCTCAGCCTCATCCTTTCCTTTTGGTCCAGTTGATACTGAGTGAGCCTTTCTATCAGTTAATCATTGGTGTTTATTTAGCACTTACAATGTACAGAGCACTATTCTAAGCACTTGGGAAAGCACAGTACAACAGAATTAGCAGACATGGTCCCTGCCCACATGAGTTTACGGAACACCCTTCCACCCATAAGCAAGTCTTACTAGGGGAACCCCCCTTGGGAAGGGTTTCTGCTTATGCCCTCTAGGAATTGTCCATAAATAACCTCACCCCGGAGACAGACTTCCAGCTTTGTGGTATGTCTATGCTGCTGGTCCTCCCCATTGTAAGACTGAACAGTCAGCCCCTTGAGGCCCCAAGACAACACCCAAATATGCTCTCTAAAGGGAAATTGAGGTGGGAGGGACTCGGCTCATCGAAGTTTATTTCAGTGGAATCATACAAAACTTATCATTCCAATCAATCAATGATAGTTATTGAGCGCTTACCATGTGCAGAACACTGTACGAAATGCTTGGGAGAGTGTAATGCGACAATGTTGGTAGACCCGTTTCCTGCCTCACAGCACTAATGTGCAAGTCTGTAATTTATTCATGTTAAATGTCTGTCCCCTCTCTAGACTGTAAGTTTGTTGTGGGCAGGGAATGTGTCTGTTTATTGTTGCATTGTCCTCTACCAAGCATTTAGTACAGTGCTTTGTATACAGTAAGTGCTCAGTAAATACAATTGAATGAAGGTTCTCACAGTCTAGAGGGAGAGGCAGACATTAAAATGAATTATGGGTATGAAGTTAAGTGCTGTGGAGGTGAGGGTGAGATGAATATCAGGTGCGTGAAGGGTACAAATCCAAGTGCAAGGGTGATGCAGAAGTGAGAGGGAGTAGGGAAGGCCTGATGGAGTCTTCTGTTGAGAACCATGATTGAGCCTTGGCCCTGAATCTTTAGGATGGAGAACTATATGAAGGAATTGGTGATAGTGACAGTGCTTTGTGCAGTACAGCTCACCTGCTCTCACCTCTGCCTGTCAGTCCTGTTCCCTCTGGGGCAAAGAATGCAGTGAACACCCTAGGCAGGCATTGCAAAAGGGTATGCTTTTTACATCTTAAAATGCCGCCAAGTGGTTTCCAATCAATAGCGACTCCATAGACTCACCTTCTTCAAAACGTCCCATCTTCTGTCATAAAGTCATTCTGATATGTGTTCCAAAGAGTTTTCTTCATAAAAATATGGATGTGGTTTACCATTGCCTTCTTTCACATAGTAAAACCTTGAATCTCTGCTGTTACCTTTGATAAAAGTTTTGATCCCTCAATCATTTGCCTATGACTCTTTCCAGAGTCGCTGTTACCCGGCCAGGTGAAGCAAATTTGACGTTTCAGCACGGACCTCTCCGTTATGGACAGTCCTATGTGGCGTAGCTCTGTTTCATCAGCATATGCAAACTTTCCTGCCATAATAAGGTGTTGATTCATAGGAGAGTGTTTTTTACATACAGGATCCATTTATGGTTCAAGTGCCCACAGCGTGTTGCCAGTGCTGCCATCGTAGCACTGTTACCTGGCAGGCGTTGACTTGGTAGCAGATGCAGACTTCACCTTCTGTGTTAACCAAACACATTTCTGGATTCTTGCTATGCATGTCCACCTCATGGGGAGTTCTGCGGTCAGAAATGTTCATCACTGATGGTACAGTCTTCGCAGCCTACTCAGAGCTGGGCCAAGAAATTAAGCCTCTTTATGTCCAGGGCCATGGTCTTTTCACTGGGCCATTTGTTAGTGCTTGTGTTTGAATTCTCACTTGAATTTATATGATTTATAATTTTAGATTGAGCCACCCCACCCCTACCCCCAGCCGAGGGACAGGAGCAGTATCTAATTCCCAGCTGCCTAGTTTTCCCAGCACTTTGTGCAGTGCTCTGCACACAGTAAGCACTTAATAAATACTGCTACTCCTACAGGAAAATATACAGAGCATCTAAAGAGCTACTGCTGAAAAATAGCTCATTCTTTTTTTAAAAAAAAGAATTAAAGATGGCAATGTGTGTATCTTGGATATTCATCATTCTTTACAAGTTTTCATGTTGCAATTAGCCACTGGGAGCAGTCTGATCTTTGAGTACCATTCATACCCCTGTCATTCATACCCCTGTCATTCATACCCCTGTCATTCATACTCCTGTCATTCATATCCCTGTCATTCATACCCCTGTCATAAAACTAAAGAATATTTTTGAAATAAGGCTATGGCAGAAGTCAATGATAAAGTTGTAGTTTTAAGTATCTTGTATAGTCGTCATTCTTTAAGATCCAGGCTCAGATACTTTACTATCTCTTCTTCATGGTAGATTTGGTCTTGATGTGAATTGCCTTTGACATATTTACTTGTGGGTTGTATTTTCCCTTTAGGTTTTTCGGCCATATGCAAGGCATTGGCTCGGCCCCTTGCTCCAGTTGGTTGTTTGTGGGGGAAATGGAGGAGAAGGAATTCACTACATGGTCGTCGAGATAGTAGTTACTGTTCTTTCGTGGACAAGCATAGCCACCCCTACAGTAAGGATTTGCTGTGTTTATTTCTCATTTTGGCAGTGTTTTTGATACTATCTTTTCATGTCCTTTACTTCCCTACTTTGAGAAGATTTTTGAGGAAACAATATGGTCAGTGCCCAAAGTGGTTTCTGCCGAAGTATCATGTCTTACTATTGAAGCACAACCAGTGGTAACATAGTCACATTAATGTTCCATGCCAGGGGCGGAAGGAAGATGGGGAATGCGCCGGGTGTATAAGTCCCAGCAGACATAATTCCCTCCCACCTTCAATGAGAGGAAACGATGGGCAATGAAGAATGGGTAACTTGGACAGTGGTGACTAGCAAGGGGCAGCAGAAGGCTCCTGGTGCACCTGTGTGGTCATAGTAACTGAACAATGTACTGGATGTGGAACCTTGGGTTATGGGCTGGGGGCTGCTGACCACATTATAGTTTTCCTACTCTACAGTGTGATTTAATTTCTGAAGAAAGTTATGGAAAATTCCATTTATGTTCTTGATTTGGTTTGGAGATTTTTGCCTTCATTGGCTTGAGGCACCTCCTTTGGACTTTTTAAACACCTTGGAATCAGAGTGCAGTCAGAAGACAAAACCAGAGAAGTCTTTACATTATTTAAAGGGAATTTATCTTTTTCTTTCACTTCTTGAAAGCAGTTGCTTATTGCCTTTTGGTGAAAATGAACCAAATTGTTTCTCACTGGAAATGATGGTGAATCCATTTTTCTTCCATTTTTATGCTAAGCAGGAGCACAGAATATATAAATAGAAGAAAATTTTGTTTCAAATGACAGTGAAAATATTTTTTATTCCTGGGTCTTGTGACAACAGAGGATTGAAATTTCAAAAAATAAGCTTCTTTCTTGAATTTGACTTTTCAAATAAAATAATCTTACCATATGAAAATACTGCCAATGAACATGCATTCTCTTTTTCCAGGGTGTGACTAAAGACGAGCTGCTAGCAAACCGTTTGCTTGAATTCTTGATGAAGCACGTGTTTCATCAGAAAATAGCTGTGTTCAGGCACAACTTGGAAATCATTAAAACAGTGGTGGAATGCTGGAAAGATTGCTTATCCATACCTTACAGGTACAAATCTAGCAGGGATTTAAACATTTTACTTTCATAGAACTGAATTCGTAAAATGAGAGCAGGAAAAATGAACAACTTGCAGAGGGCTATTTGAATATGAAAATGCATTTGGAAATTGAAGGAAGGGTAATGTTGAAAGTGGGGTAGCATTTCTATAAAATGCGTATGTTATTATTGACTATTCCTTTCTCCACATCAACCTTCTAAGAGTAGGTGATGTTATGCTCTTTTTCTTATTTCAGAGACTGAGACAAAGTGCTATGTTGAGCATCCAAAATGTGCTAAAGTGTTTAAGCTTTCTCAGGATTAAACAGTAGGTCAGTTGTTGGACCAAGAATCGCTGAGCTCCTGTGGCCTTACCCATTGCTTAGTGTTAGCCTGTGAAACTCAAGCCTGTTACTGAATAAGACATTGAGTTATAGAAAAAACGTACTGTACAAGTGAAAAGAGTGATGAAGGAAGTGTTAGAGGTTTGATCAATCTGGGTGCTTTTTCTTTGAGGAAACATTTATTTAAGGCAGAGCAGCTCAGAGAAACTAGAGTGGGAACAAAGAACAATTTAATGAGGGGGTTATGGATGGATGCAGGAAGACAAAAAGCTTATATAGGTCTGGATATTTTTAGGTGGTTATTTAGATTAGATTAGATTTGCCACTTGTAGTTTACAATGATATCACAATTTTTCTCTAACCCTTTTTATTTCAGGTTAATATTTGAAAAGTTTGCTACTGGTGATCCCAACACAAAAGACAATTCAGTGGGAATTCAGTTATTAGGAATAGTTCTGGCCAACAATTTGCCGCCGTATGATCCAAAGTGTGGCATAGACAGTGCAAGGTGAGAAACACGTGTATGTATTCATAGCCAAGTGGAAAGAGTATCAGCCTGGGAGTCAGAGATCTGGATTTGAATCTTGCCTGCCACATGTGTTGTGTGACTTTGGGCAAGTCACTTAACTTCCCTGTGCCTTTGTTTTGTCTGTAAAATGGGGATTACATACTTATTCTTCGTCCCTCTTAGACTGTGAACCCCATGTGAGACAGGGACTCTGTCTGATACGATTGTATTGTATCTACCCAATGCTTAGTACAGTGATGGCAAATTGAAATCACTTAACAAATTTCACAGTTATTATCATTATTATTATTAATCAAAAACATAGCTGTGCCCAAACTCAAGAGAATAAAACTAAGCAATGTTTCAAGTTTAATTTGTATCAAGGACCAGAACCAAAGTAAGATGCATCGTGGATTTTCAGTTCAGGAAGCTGGGTTAGGAGAAAGCTTGATTGGCAGACTGCATTAAGGGAGTATTTGAGATGATTTGGGAACTATCATTTGACGTAGGAACTAGCCGGCTGTCTCCTTAAAAATATGAACTGCCTGTTTCATCCCAGGTTTCAGAAGTGGAACCTGTGTTATTAATTGCTCAGTCAAGCCAGTGATTATTCCAAAACTGGGACCTAGGAACCTCAAAGAGCCCATCTTAGTCTAGTGCCACCCCACTTGATCCACTTCTCATTGAATGTTTGCTTGACATAATTCTATTGTTAGATTTTGTTAAATAGCAAACTAAGTTGTAAGGTGAATGGATGTATTTTCCTTATTACTAGATACTTTCAAGCTTTGGCCAATAATCTCTCCTTAGTAAAGTATAAGGAAGTCTATGCAGCTGCAGCAGAAGTTCTAGGACTAACTCTTCAATATGTGTCTGAGAAGGAAACTGTAAGTAAATTGCATTCTCTTTATAAATTTAATATAGAATGACTCTTGGTATTTAGGTGTAAACTGTTTGCTACTTGTATTTCTCCCACTTTGTTGTTAAAGAGTAAAAATGAAAAATTCAAGTTGTTCAATTGGTAGTATTTATTGAACTCCTACCGGGTACAGACTACTGTACTGAGCACTTGAAACGATACAATAGAGGAAGAAGGAACAGTCCCTGCCCCCAAGGAGTTTACAGTTTGCAACATTTTTATATGGTATTTGTTAAGCGCTTATTATGTTCCAGGCACTGTACTAAGCACTGGGGTAGACACAAGCTAATCAGGTTGGACACAGTCCTTGTCCCACATGGGGCTCCCAACAGCAATCCCCATTTTTAAAGTTGAGGTAACTGAAGCACAGAGAAGTGAAGTGACTTACCCAAGGTCACACAGCCAACAAGTGGCAAAGCCAAGATTAGACCCCAAGTCCTTCTGACTCCCAGTCCCATGGTCTGTCCACCAGGCCACGCTGCTTCTCTCGCTATAACAGATCTTCTAGTTGTGGGATTTCACTGTAGGATGAACTAATACAACTGGAATCTATTTTGCTATTTTGGGCCCTTAATAATGTATGTGACATAACCCCCTATTAATGAGTTTATATTGAGGTTCTCCCCTTAGAACCAGTCTCTAAGTTGAAGCCACTTCTTGTTAAAAGGACTTTAATGTAATCTAATGTTTTCTTCTTTTGGAAATTTAATAAAAAATGACAGAGAGACTAATTTTTGTATTTTACTCTCTACTTACACTTTAAAATTGCTCAGGAAAGCAATTTTTTATCATCAGAGCATCTCAGAAAACCTCTTTTGCCAACTTTAAAGTGTAATCACTAAATTGAATTTAAATATTTAGTCTAATGTAGTTTATGTTTTTAGTGTTGTAAATGTTGGTAATAGTCAGAAATTGGAAAAAAAAATATGTAGCTGCCAGCATTCTGCTGTTGGGCCGTGTTATTTTTGTATTCCTAGATAACCATTACCTTTCTACTCACGTTGATCCATAGAGTCAAAATAAAATTTATTGTCATTATAAATATTCTTGAATTTTTATGTTTTTGGTGTGTGAAAGTAAATTTGATTTTTCAGGTGCTAGAGGAGTCAATCTGTGAATTGATTGTAAAACAGTTAAAGCAGCATCAAAATTCTAGAGAGGACAAATTTATTGTGTGCTTGAATAAAGCAGTGAAGAGCTTTCCACCGCTTGCTGATAGGTAGGATAATAAGCCATGGATAATATTCACTTGAGGGTGGGGAAGGTTTGAACCCTTCCTTAATTTCGTGCATTCTCTTGATTCAAGGTTTTTGAATGCTGTCTTCTTTTTGCTGCCAAAACTTCATGGAGTGATGAAAACCTTCTGCTTGGAAGTGGTTCTTTGCCGGGCAGAGGAAATAACTGACCTCTACTTGCAGCTAAAAAGTAAGGATTTCGCCCAGGTCATGAGACACAGGTGAGTGCGGAAACAGTACTAATATGCATTGCTTTAGCAGCCTGTTCACAAAATCTGAGTTAGTCTTTCTGTCGCTCTCCATGCAAGGTGGGCATATGGAGTGTCTAGACAGTTGTCATTTGTATTTGTTTAGAGCATACTTTTGAAATTGTTCCTTGAGAAAACACATGAATCGTATGCTGCTGCACAGCTTTTACTTGGTGCTTTGGTAGCTCATCAGTTCATTAGCAGTTAATATCTGTAGATCTTTCCCTGAATGCAGAGCACTATCTTGGTTCTTTAGAAATTAATTAATCGAAGAAAGGTTAATCATAGGAAGTTCTCTCCAGAAATGTATGATATACCACCAAAAAACTATCAGAGACACCAAAACAGAGCATTTTCCCAAAAAGGGGTATATAAATGTGAGTGGAAGGCAGATAGAAGGACATAGTGGTGGACAAATGTAAATCTAGATATTGTCCTACTTAGTTATTTAAATCCTTATGTAGAAGCCAACTATGGCAGAATGTCACCAAGAAAAGTAATAACTTGTGTTTGGAATTTTGTCCCTGGGTAATGCTACTCATGGTGAAAGCAAGACTCTATGTTTTTCCAACACTGTTTGCTTGAGGTATTTTCTGGAAATGCAATTCTCTCCATTTTGGTAGGTATTCCTATAATGCAGATAGAACTAAAATTTTGCGTTTTTTTTTTTTTTTTTTTTAGGGATGATGAGAGACAGCGGGTTTGTTTAGAAATAATTTATAAGATGCTGGCAAAACTGAAACCAGGAGAACTACGAGAACTTCTGAATGTTGTTGTAGAGTTCATTTCTCACCCGTCTCCAGTCTGTCGGGAACAAATGTATAATATTTTGATGTGGATTCATGACAACTACAGGTAGGAATTCGTAGTGCAGAACTGTGATTCGAAAGGCAAAAAATAATCACTGATGGTAATGGTGGTGCATTTAGAGCCCTAATGTACTCCAACAAGAGCTGAACTGCCATTAAACTTAACTTTTGAATCTAGAGCTTAAGACACAAAACTGAATTAAAAAAAACAAAACAACTCATTAAATTGTCCTCATAGTTGTGCATTCTTGGATAATGACTATGTTTTCTCTTTACACTGTTTCCAGTGCAAGTGAACCGTTGTAGGGACATTAAGTCCCCCCCATAGAAACTTCATCAACCCCCTCCTTACCACTAGTGCTTTCCCAAGAATAGACCAGCAGGTGATGATAAAACATAGTCAAATTTCATTGTGTTCTTAATGGAGTGCATACTAAGAATAGTCACTCCTTATTTTAAGATAATTAAAAGCAAAAGCATTTGTCGCTGTGTGACACCTAATAATAATAATAATAATAATGACATTTATTAAGTGCTTACTATGTGCAAAGCACTGTTCTAAGCACTGGGGAGGTTACAAGGTGATCAGGTTGTCCCACAGGGGTCTCACAGTTTTAATCCCCATTTTACAGATGAGATGAGGCACAGAGAAGTTAAGTGACTTGCCCAAAGTCACACAGCCGACAAGTGGCAGAGCCAGGATTTGAACCCATGACTTCTGACTCCAAAGCCCGGGCTATTTCCACTGAGCCATGCTGCTTCTCTTGTTTTTCTTATTTTGTACCACCTTGCAATTGTCAAAGAAGTCACTAACACTTTGCTCTTTAAATTTTTTAAAAAATGTTTTCAACAGAGATCCAGAAAGCCAAGCTGATGAGGAGAGTCGAGAAGTGTTTAAATTGGCAAAAGAAATACTACTTCAAGGACTGGTTGATGAGAACCACGGGCTACAGTATGTTAGTCTTCGTAATGTGATGATCTAGCTGAATTTTTTTTCCTTCAAGATCTTATATTTAGCAGTAATGTATCTAATTTCAAAGGTTTCAGATACTTCTTAATAGTTACTAAGTAACATTTCCTTTTCTTACAGCACTCCTGATTTTTCAGTGAAGTGAAAATTACACGAAGTTCAATTAACGTAAAAGCACTTTGGAATACATAATGAATGAATGACTGAATGAATGTTGTGACCCTTTGGTGACAGTATAATTAGAAAACCTGAATGGCATTTTTGTTACACAACAAATTATCACCCCCCTCCATCAGCAAACTGCCCTCTGTTGTCTCAAGTGTCAGCAAATTTGGTTGGAGGGGAACAATGTTATTTTTTTTCTTCACAATTTAAAAGGTTTTTTTGAAAGTAGAAAGTCCAGGAGTCTCCCTCTTCCTTCTACCCCTGCCATTCCTGACCAATTTCTCTACCTGCTCCATCTTTTCCACCTGAAACTGCCATTTCCTCCACCAGCAGTGAATGAGAAAATGTGGTTTATCAGCCTCCAGGCAACCCCTTGTCATGAATCCTGTCATTTTGATCTAATATTTAAAGTAGCTTGAGTTATTTGTCCACTAGTTTCATGCACTACAGGACTGCACATGTTTGGGGGTAGTACAGGAGAATTTGTAAGCCTGGAGTAAAGCCTGTTGTTGATATTGATTAAAGTTAATCAGGTTCATGGGAATAGGAGAAATGATCATAAAAAGTGTACAACTCAGAGGGATCACTTGGGTGAAATGTGTCGTTGTTATATTTATGTGTAAGTAAATGTAGGCTAATTTGACCATGTGCTTTGCCACAGTTTTAGAAACCTGGATGGATAATTTAGCCTCTCTAGAAACCATAAACTTGATCTATGTTATTTTAGGCACGTAAAATTTAGTCCTTTAACAGTTTAGTGAAAAGTCAAGATATAAAATTACTGTAGTTGAGAAATTGAACGCCATGTGCTTTTTTGCTAACTGAACCAAGCCCATTCTCCTAACCTTTTAAAAATTATGGTGATTTAAAATATCCAATTGGTGTTTTCTTTCTCCCTGTTTTACAGATTAATTGTTCGGAATTTCTGGAGTAATGAAATTAGGTTACCATCAGATATCCTGGATCGTATGTTAGCTCTCAATTCCTTTTATTCTACCAAAATAGAAATGCACTATTTGAGCTTGGTAACAAATTTTCTGCTTGAAATGACTAGCAAGAGCCCAGATTATTCAAGGCACATATTTGAACATCCCCTTTCAGAATGCAAATTTCAGGTAAAGTGCTATGGGATATGTTCGGTAGCAAAAGAAGCTGCAAAGAGACTTCAGAAATGTCCAGGGAAAGTTTTGGTGTGTTGGGTTCTTAGAAATACTCTATAATGTGCAGGATAATCCACTAGCTCTGCATATTAATTGCATAAAATTGCATTATGACAAGTGTGCAATGTGAAACCAAAAATTTCAGAAATGACTACCATTTTTCAGAAGTACCAATAAAGAAATGTTAAGATGTAGATTTGAAGCTATTGTTTTTGAGGATTCATTGTTGAAAATATATTTTCTTAATCTGAAACCAAAGAGGTCTAGAAAAAATAGACTATTCCATTGTTTTGAAGAAGCATCTAAAGTTAATAAAAATCTTTAGAAAACAACTCCTCTAAAAGCCAAGTTTTGTTGAGAAGAATTTTGATTGGTAAATTCTAGCGTTTTCTTGAGAGGGGGAAAATGGGAGTGACATTGAACTTTTACTTTCTTACACTTTCAGGAATACACAATTGATTCTAACTGGCGTTTCCGCAGTACTGTTCTCACACCAATGTTTGTTGAGACGCAAGCATCCCAGAGTGCACTCCGGAGCAGATCACAAGAAGGATTGCTTCCAGGCCAGGGGTTATTACCTGGGCAATTAAGAGCTACCCAACAGTATCAATTTACTCCTACCCAAAATATAGGTAAGTAAAACTCTAAACTTTCATTTTAAACATATATCATTGTTCCAGGGCTTTCATGATCAGTGGTGGAGAAATTCCCCCTCTAGACTGTCTCCTGCTCTAGATTGTAAGGTCCTTGTGGGCAGATATTGTGTCTACCATCTCTACTGTATGGTACTTTCCCAATCACTTAATAATAGATACCATAGATTGATTGATTTTTTTTTTAAAAAATTTCATCAGTTTTACTCCCTTTTGTCCTAAAAGCCAAACCGATTTAATATCTTTGAAAGTTAATGAAGTGTTCCAGGTAGATATGAATCAGTAATAGGTATTTTCTGTATGTTAGGTTCAACCGTCCTTATCCTTTCTTTTGAAAAGCAGTGTGCCTTAGTGGTTAGAGCTTGGGCCTGGGGGTCAGAAGGACCTGGTTCTAATGCTGCCTTCCTGCTCTGTGACCTTGGGCATGTCACTTAACTTCTCTGTGCCTCAGTTGCCTCACCTGTAAAATGGACATTGAGACTGTGAGCCCTGTGTGGGACAGGGACTGTGCCCAACCCAATTACCTTGTATCTGTCCCAGTGTTTAGAGCAGTACCTGGCACAATGTATGCATTTAACAAATGCCACAATTGTTGTTATTATCATTCTTATTGTGATTACCTTAAAGTGCAGTATTAAGTACAAAATTCCAGGATTTCTGTAAAAAGTACACCTGAGACTGCTTGGAACTAAATGATATGTTGAAGTCATATTAGTACTGCAAAAAGAAAGATGTTCTTTATGTCTGATTTTTGGTGTCTCAGTAAAGGTATTTCTGTTTTTCAGATGGGAGAAACTCTTTTAATTGGTTGACTGGAAGCAGTGTTGATACATTTGCTGACTATCCAGGTCCTTCATCATCTGAGTCCTTGTCCACCTTGCTTTTTACCCACAAGAGAAGCAACAGAACCCAAAAGGCTGGCTTTAAACCACTGGGACCCAATTTTGGGAAGAAAAGGGTAGCCTTACCAGGAGATGAAGTGGTTAGCAAGACTAAAGGTAAAGAAATCATCCTGAAGAGAAATTAGAGTTCTTGCTGAGATTGGAATAGGGAAGGCATGTCACTAGAGCATCGTCGTTACTATGGGGGACCACTGCAGAGATTGTGTCCCAGGACCATCACTCTGTTGGTTTCAGGTTATGACAGCCTTGAGGGGAAAAAGGACTATGGCTTTTCATACATTTTTTTTTCCCCAAGTTTAAATTTAAATCTCTGGGACTTTGTCCACAGAAGCAGTTTCTTGTTGGGGATTTTTTATAAGTGGACCAGGGTTTTGTGGGGGAAAATCTCCAAGAATTAAGTTTATATCTAGAAACAAACCGTTTAAAGCCATAGTTCCCTTTCTTCTCTCCTCTTAATATATGGTATCCATTTTAAAAAAAGAAACGCTTTGTAACCACATTCACAGAGTAGCAGAGGTACAACTCCAGCACTTAGTAGAGTGTCTGGCACATAGTAAGCACTTAGCAAACACCATCATTATTATTATTATAACTGTGTGCGTGTTATTTCAGAAATTTATTGAACTGATGCTTCTTTATGGAATGATTCTTAATTTTTTTTAGAAAATTGTAAAATAGTGTTAAAGCACTTAGTGGATTATCAACAGACATTCATGATGATGAAAATAGTAACATTGAGCTATGTACTTTAGGACTAGAAGAACGGACAGAAATTCTAAGATTGAGGAGGCGTTTTTTAAAGGACCAAGAGAAGCTCAGTTTGATTTTTGCCAAGAAAGGAGTTGTTGAACAGAAACGAAAAAAGGTTTGTTTTTCTCAAGGTTTTGGGTAGGTCATCAAAATGTATTTCGGATCTTTGAGAATTTACTAACCTTTGGAGAAAGCCATTATAGGTATGGTTTGATAAACAGAAATAACTAACAACTTGAAGTGATCCTTAACATTTTGAAAAATTACTCTGAAAAAGAGGGAATTGAAGAGATGTATTCCTGGTGTGTCACCTGATGTTTATACACAGGTGTGTTTTATATGGCCATATTTCAGAACGGTAGAATAATGTACAAAGTGCTGGTAATCAGTGCTGATTATTGTCATTAGACAAATCCTGAGTGAGTTTTGGTGATAATGCCCTTGAAAGTGAACATGAGAAGGTGAACTATTTACATGTTTCCATCAAGATGCCCAGAATAAAGCACATCTAATTTAATTCAAGCAAATCATATCACACACACAAAGCTGAATATCTCGAAAGGCCATATAATGTAGTTACTTATTTTTAGTTTGTTAAAATGTTGCCATAGCAATAAGTATTTTACATTTATAGATCAATTTATGCTGTAGTTGTAGGCCATAAACATTAGAACTTGATGGATGGATTGGGTATTTAAAAAATCCTCAGGTAATTACAAAGACAAAAGCTTTTCTTTTATTCTCCCACATACAATTTGTTCCCTACTTAATGATTAGAAGTAGATTGAGCAGTAGCATGAGTCAGTAGATATTGCTATGAAAATCACACTTGTAATTTTGGTCTGGGAAGTAAAGTTTCAACACCATTATAGTTTTAGTCCCTTATATGTAAAACGGTTCCATGGTGATTCTATTCTTGGACCAGTCTTTGACAATCCTTTGTGGCTATTAAGTTAAAATCTGGATCTGTCTAGTTCTATAATCGTACCTTTCCATGCGTATGCAGTCATTCAGTCATATTTATTGAGCACTTACTGTGTGCAGAACACAGTACTAAGTGCTTGGGAAAGTACAATGCAACAGTGAACAGTGACATTCCTTGCCCACAACAAGCTTACAGTCTAGAGACAAGCTTATGGAATGGGTGCTCAGATTTACATTGAAGACAAGTAATTTTGATAGTTTAATATGAGTACAATGTCTTCTATTGAAAAATAACACGGGAAGCCATCCTTTTTTAAAGGTTGATCACTTAAAATCTATCTCCTCCTTTCTTTCTTTGAATCCCTTTATTTGCCTGTCACCTTCCACAGCTACCAGTCGCTGTTATCTACCACCGTACTTGCTCTCATTCCTTTCTCCCAGTCTAATTACTGGGGACATAAACCCCCAAGTTAATGATCCCACTGACTCCACAACCTCCTGCTTCCTCCCCCTCCTCTCCTCCACTGACCTCTTACTACCCACATCTCAGCCACTCCACCAGCATGGACACAGGATTGATCTAATCGTCTCCAAACAGTGCCTCACATCTGACCTCCCCAGCTCTGTCTTACCACTTTTTGATCACAGTATTTCAACCCGTCACCTCACCCTCACCTCTTGCCCCTCAGATTTGACCCTCTCCCTTTATCAATAAATACGATTGATGATGATGATCAAGACTTCCTTACTCCAAACCCCATCACGTCACCTGGACTCTGTCCTATCCCTAGATGCCAAAGTACACACTGTCAACTCCACCTTTTCCATCACCCTGAACTCCCTTGTCCTGCTATCCCTTTGCCAGTCTTGTAATTACCACCCCCAGCACTGGATCCCTGCCACAATTTTGTTTTTTTTAATTTGTTTATGGCATTGGTTAAGTGCCTACTATGTGTTAAGCCCTGTTCTCAGTGTTGGGGTAGATACAAGATAAGCAGGTTGCACCCTTCCTGTCCCTGTCTCCCATAAGGCTCACAGTCAAAGTCTAAGAGGGGAGGATTTAACACCCATTTTACAGATGAGGTAACTGAGGCACAGAGAAGTTAAATGACTTGTCCAAGGTCACACAGCAGACAAGTGGAGGAGCCAGGATTAGAATCCAGATCCTCTGACTAGCAGACCCATGCTCTTTCCACTAGGCCACACTCCTTTTCAGGTCATTTGCCGGAATGTGTCACTTGATTGTTCTGTACTTCCCAAGTGTGATAGTCCTACTATCAGTCAATCAATCAGTGGTATTTATCGACTGCTTACTATACTAAACATTTGGGAGAATACAATTCCATAAAGTTAGTAAACACCTTCCCTGTCCACAAGGAGCTTACAGTGTAGAGCAGGAGGCAGACATTAATAGAAATGAATTATGGATATGTACATGAGGGCCGTGGCCTGAGGGTGAGGTAAACACCAAGTGCCCAAAGGGTACAGATCCAAGTGCATAGACCACACAGAAGGGAGAGGGCGTTGGGGAAAAGGGGGCTTAACTGGAGAAGTCCTCTTAGAGGCGATGTGACTTTAATATGGCTTTGAAGGTAGGAAGAGTGGTTGTCTGGTGTATCTGGAGGAGGAAGGAGATCCAGGTCAGACGACAGATTTGGGAAAGGAGTCAGCGGTGAAATAAGGAGAAATTGTGGCACAGTGAGTAAGCTGGCACTAGAGAAGTGATGTGTGTGGGCTGGGCTGCAATAAGAAATCAGTGAAGAAAGATATGAGGGACAAGTCGATAAAGTGCCCTAAAGCTGATGGAGGTCTCGAGGAGTGGGAAGACATGGATCAAACATGGCCCAAAATGATCCAGGCAGCAAAGGGAAGTATGGACAAGGGTGGGGAGAAACAGGAGGCCGGGAGATCAGTGAGAAGGCAGTGTCAAGACAGGATATGCTAAGTGCTTGGATCAACATAACCACACTGGAATTATTGCTACTGCTATGATAAACCCTTTACCTTACCTTCCATTTGTTTTCCTTAAAATTCAGGTCCAGCTCTTTCTCCTCTCATCTGACCCGCTCATTTAGATTTCACTTTTATCCTTATTCTAGGAGATAAAAAGTGAGCTGAAAATGAAGCATGATGCCCAGGTTACTCTGTATAGAAGTTACCGCCAAGGAGACCTTCCTGACATCCAGATTGAACACAGCAGTTTAATTACTCCTCTTCAAGCTGTGGCACAGGTCTGATTTACCCTCACATTTCATCTAACAATATTCTTCAGGAACTCTAGTCAATGCTAAATAAGTCTGTTGACCAAATGTTTAGGTTTTTGTTGGTGAAAAGTACACTAAGAATCAGAATATGTCTTTGCCCTTTGTACATTAGCATGACTCCTAAGGATGTATAGGTAGCCTATGTGAAGTTATCTGGTAATTTTTTCTTCATTATTGCATTTCATTTTTTTAAATTTCGTGTCACTTGAATGGTGCCAAATTTGAATCTTCCTTTCATTAATAACTCCCTTCTCGGGATTTGGATTTTGAAGGCACCTGACCCGCATGAATCTCTAGGGTGCTCAGAGCAGGAACGAAAAGGTCCTGTGTTGGAGTCGGTGTTGTGGAAGGGAGTTGAGAGAAGAGGACATTACACCCAACCTTACATATAGTGGTATTGGTTAAGCATTTAATATCTGCCAGGCACTGTACTAAGCTCTAGGGTAGATAAAAGATAATCGGGTTGGATACAGTCCCTGTCCCACATAGGGCTCACAGCCTCAATCCCCATTTTACAGATGACGGAACTGAGGCACAGAGAAGTGAAGTGCCCAAGGTCACACAGCAGGCATACAGAGGGGCCGGGATTAGAACCCAGGTCCTTGTGACTCACAGGCCTGTGCTCTATCCACTGGGCCCCGCTACTTGTCTGATCTGAAAGCTTTCTGAAATCTGACCTGTGCCCCTACTGCCCCACTCCTCACAGCTGATCCCTCTGCATCGCAGGCCAACTCTCACAGACATTCTTGAGTCCTGGCTGCTATCAGGGTAACAAGTCCACACCATCGGTGCCGTCTTCCTCTCCCCTGCTGCCACCTGAGGCGAAGGGACACAAACTTTGCCTGGATTGGCTCTGCTGTTGGGTGGACTCTGGTTCTCATAGTCAGAGGACTTGGGTTCTAGCCCCAGCTCTGTCGTTGGCCCACCGTGGGTTCCCAGACAAGTCCGCTAATCTTTTTGGACCTCATTTTTTCTTCATCTCTGAATTGGAGATAATAATATTTGCTTCCCCCTAACCCACAGTGATGCCCCTGAGGACAAAATGTGATAAGTAATGTAAAAGTGGTGCTGAGTGAATGAAAGCTTTACACAAAGTAAAGGTAACGACTGTGGAATTTGTTAAGCATTTATTATGTGCCAAGAGCTGGGGCAGATAGAAGATTCTAGACTGTGAACCTGTTGTTGGGTAGGGACCGTCTCTATATGTTGCCAACTTGTACTTCCCAAGTGCTTAGTACAGTGCTCACAGTAAGCGCTCAATAAATATGATTGAATGAATGAATGATAATCAGCTCCCTGTCCTACATGGAGTTCAAGAAGGAGGGAGAACAGGTATTAACTCCCATTTTACAGAGGAGGAAGCCGAGGCACAGAGAAGTTAAGTGGCTTGCTCACACAGCAGGCAAGTGGTGGAGCAGACTTAGAACACAGGTCTCCTGACTCCCAAGTACGTGCTCTTTCCACTAGGCCATGTTACCTCCTTCTCTTGTCCCTCTGCTCCCATCTACGGCAGCAGCAAATGTGTGGAAGGTGGGTCACTGAAGTCATTCTTTGCCTAGGGTGTTCGTTGATCTTGTGGGCCTGCTTCCAAAGATAGGAAAAAAAAAGCCTAACAATGAGGCATGCTTGCCTAATTTTTGTACAAGGTCCATCTTCATTGATAATTTTTTGTTGTGCCTTCCCTTGGCTATAAAAGCAACTTGTTCTAGGGAAGTATAATTCTCAGTGAACCAGGTCGTAGCTCATTCAGTTCCATCATTTTATGTCTTAGATACAGCTCTCCATTTCTTAGGCAAGTTGAGAATTAGCACATGAGATCAGAAGTCCAAACTGGATCAGTTAAAAATGGGTAATAGAACTGGTGTGTTAAATCAGATTTTTTTATGGGGAGTAGTTCAGTTTAGTTCCCATTCCTGCTAGTTTGGAATTCTGAAGTTATGAAAGAAGTCAAGATACGGATAGGGATGACTTGCTCAGACAAGTTAAGGCCATAAAAAGTAGCCCTAGACTTTTTGGATATTTTTCTTTTACTTTTATTTTTCCAGAGAAGTTGAACATCAAGCCAGTGTTATCTGGTAGTGAAGCTGCCAGTGTTATCTGGTAGTGAAGCTACCAGATAGGCTTTTCACTTAAAATGCTGCAAAGCAAAAATCTTTACAACTGATTGGTGATTTTATTCTTTGTCAGTATGAGAAGCTATTTTATTATTCACAATTCTATGAATGTAAAGATATTGCTTTATAAGTTCAATAATTTTAAAATTAAAATGCTTTCTATCTTAAGGTTTTGTTGGAGGATGCTCCATTTTCAAATTAAACATCATATAGCTTCAGTGTATTCCTGGATTTGGCCTACAGGTTTTCATAGGCTATCTTCATTTCTTTCTTTTGCATTTTTAAGCGAGATCCAACACTTGCAAAACAGCTCTTCAGCAGCTTGTTCGCTGGAATTCTGAAAGAAATAGATAAATTCAAGAGCCAATCTGAGAAAAGCAACATCACTCTGAAGTTACTTCAGGACTTCAATCACTTCCTCAGCAGCACTGTGTCTTTCTTTCCACCTTTCATCTCCTGTATCCAGGTAAAAGTCTTAGTATTTTTGTTGCCATTTGTGCATCTTCTCAGGACACAAACTCATTTCAGAATTTATTTACAAAGCTTTTCTTCTAAGAAGGAAGAAGAGGGTAGAGTCTGGAAGAATCTCTTTGTCAAACAAAGAAGAGTATCTTCCTAGTTTCTGCTGTTTCCTGGGAAATGGTAGAAAAGTCCAATCAGAAATCAGAAATGAAATCTTGGAAAATGGTACCTAGTGGCCCAGAGGTGTACGTCTGACTTAGGGGAAACTCTGCCCTCCAGAAGATGCCCAGGAAGCCAGGCCAGGTCTAGGCCAATTTGGGAATGACCCAGCATGAATCAGAAGTCCTGGATCAAAGTGGGCTACTGGACTAGCCCTTTTGGAGTCCTGAGCCCAATTCATCAATCAGTAGCTTTTATTATTATAATTGTTGCTATTAACAAAAACAATAATAAATGTGGTACTAAGCACTTGCTATGTACCAAGCACTGTGGTAGATACAAGATCACCAGGTCCCACATGGGGCTCACATTCTAAAGTAGAAGGGAGAACAAGTATTGAATCCCTATTATGCGGATAAGGGAACTGAAGCATGGAGAAGTAAATGACTTGCCCAAGGTCACTCAGAAGAGAAGTGGCGGAGTAGGGATTAGAATCCAGGTCCTTTGACGCCCGGGCCTTTTCCACTAGGCCACGCTGCTTCTTACTAAGTTTATTGTGTGCATTGTGCTGCACTAAGTACTTAAATTTCCATGGGTGACACCAGAACTGGCAGCCTTGCAAACTGGGAGTGACTTAAGGATAAACCAGAAATGCCTTTAGGTTTGTCTTTCAAGCTGGACCACAATTAAGCTGGCAATTGGTGGTTGGGAAGCTGGGTGGAATCCATTGCATCCAGTGGATTCCCCTGGCTTTGGTATTTCTTTTAGGGGAACCTCACATGGGTACTAGAACCAATGCAAGATTTTGTTTCCTCATGTGAGTTTATGCAACATTGGGTTATGTGATTCTAAGGGAACTCTTTAAAATGAGCATGCTACTATTGAAACTTTCCCAACATTTTAACTACCATTTGGATTGTTCAGTCACTTCACATTGTGTGTGTGAGCATTTTATTAGTTTATCATTTTCCTGTTGGAAATGGGCCAGAAGGGTCTGGATGGCTCATCAAGATTCATATCTTGATGTGAAAAAAGCTCAAACCCCCTGGGGTTGTGTGAATGGGATAATGGATTTGCATCCAGACTCACCACAGCCTTTCACTAGCAAAATGCTCTTCAAAATTCAATTCTGTTTGATAAACAAAGAGCTCAGTTCTCTCACTGCCTGAAGTTTCTCTCTGGTAGTAAGTTATTTACTGAGAAAGAACATTAACCCCTTTGCATTATTAGGAGACCATTTAGCACATTGTTGCTACACTGTGTCTTGCATAGTTACAAACTAACTCCTGGAGGTAACTTTTAAATGCTGGACAAATAAAGCTTAAAATATTTACTTTTAATTGTGCCACTCAATCAATCAGTGGTGGTTTTTGAGTGGTTATTGTGTGCAGAACATTGGGCTAAGTGCTAGGGAGAATTCAATGCAATAGAGCTGGCAGTTGCATTCCCAGCCCACAAGGAGTTTACAGTCTAGAGGAGGCAAAAGACATTTAAAGTAAATTACAACTTTGTACATAAGTGCTGTGGGGCTGAGGATGGGGGTGACTGTCAAGCGATTCAAGGGTTTAGATCCAAGTGAATAGGCGATACAGAAGGGAGAGGAATTAGAGGAATTGAGGATTTAGACGGGGAGGACCTCTTGGAGGAGATATGGTTTTAATAAAGCTTTTTAAGGTAGCGAGAGTCGTGGTCTCACACATGGAGGAGGGAGTTCTCAAGAAGACGTGTTGCCTACCTGTAAAAAGTCTAGCATTTTAAGCACTGTATTAGGGGAATTATTCAGGCATTAATGAACTAGTATTGTAATTAATTTAGAAAATTTTTAAGGGAAAAGCATAACATTAAACAAGGTAATCTGGTTTCACTTCCTAAGCATCTATGTTGTATTTTTTTAAAATCAAGAGTGATTATTTGTAATTCTTGTCAAAGAAGCCACAAAGGTTTGTGCAGGTTTCTAGAATTAAATTGCATATTTGACCTAATCATCACTGTCAATTATTGAGAACTTAATATGTAGAAAGAAAGGTAGGTGCATAGTTTGGTGTGTTTTTAATTATTCAGATTTTATTATCCCTGATAACGAGGGTGTAAAACTAATAATAATTGTAGTATTTTATTAATCAGCGGTCTTTTTTGAGTGCCTTATTTCTGCAGAGCACCACACTAAGTGCTTGGGCGAGCACAGTACATTTGGTAGCCACGATCCTTCTCCTCAAAGAGTTTAGAGAGGAAGAAACCAAGTATAAGGATGTGAACCTAAGCACTGTGGAGATAGGATAGCATCTAAGTGTTTAGGGGGTGAGTCATATTTATTGAGTGCTTACAGTGTGCTGAGCACTGTACTAAGCGTTTGGGAGAGTACAACGTAACAGACACTTTCTCTGCCCACAACGAGTGAACAGTCTAGAGGGTGATTGAGACATTAATATAAATAAATAAATTACAGATATGTACAGATAAGTGCTGTGGGGCTGGGAGGGGGGATGAATAATGGGAGCAAGTCAAGGGAATTGAAGAAAATGAAAAGAGGGCTTAGTCAGGGAAGGCCTCTTGGAGGAGTGTACCTTCAATAAGATTTTGAAGGAAAGAAGAGTGATTGTTGGATAAGAAGAGAGAGAGCATTCCAGGCCAGAGTCAGGACATGGGCAAAATGTAGTCCATGAGGTAGATGAGATCGAGGTACAGTGAGTAGGTTGGAATTAGAGGGGAGAGGTGTGTGGTTGCTTCCTCTCTAAGCTCTTTGAGGACAAGGATTGTGGCTACCAAATGTACTGTACTTGCCCAAGCAGTTAGTGTGTTGCTCTGCACAAATTAGGCACTCGAAAAATACCATTGATTGATTAATAAAATACCCCAATTATTAGTTTTACACCCTCGTTATCAGGGTTGTAGTAGGAGAGTAGGAGGGAGTACTAATAATACCTGATACCTTAGTACTACAGGTACTAATAATAAACGTTTTATATGCCCTTTTGTCCTATCAAATTATTGCTTATATTGGGCATAGGCAGGGAAAGTATCTGCTAATTCTGTTGTATTGTACATTCCCAAGCACTTAATACAGTGCTCTGCATATAGTAAGTGCTCAATAAATATCATTGATTGGGGATATGGGAATATTAGGGTCTTCTGTTTGGCTAATATTTCCTTGCTTTCTTTAAATGGTCTAATTTGTTGTGTTTAAAGAAAAGGTCATATATTTCATTCAGCAAATGACTGGTTAAGGAAAACCATTGAAACTAAAGGAGGAAAATCGTGGTGATGTTGCTATTTGCGTCAGAATTTTCTCTGACATCTAGTAAAATGTTATTTTCCTTGGAAGACTCTTCCAGTGCTTTTGGCTAAATGTCTGCATATGTTTGTGGTTTCACAGGAAATGAGCTTCCAACATACAGAGCTTCTAGACCTTGACGCAAACTGTGTGAGCACTAGCTGCTTAGCCAGTTTGCAACAGCCCGTGGGCATCCTGCTGCTGGAGCAGGCATTGATTCGCCTAGGCCCTCCAGAGGAGCCATCTTCCAAAAAAAGGCGGGGAAAATCCCAGCTTCCTCCAGATGTTGTCAGATGGATTGAGCTTGCTAAGTAAGTTCTGTTCTTAAAGGGTAAGTCAAGCTTCTTTTAAAGAAATGCAGCAAAACATCGCTTTAGAACTCTGGATTTCAGAAAAGTGATAGGAACGTCTTGGTCAGTGTGTTTAAAGAAATTGAAGAGACAAAACATCAAGTGATCCTCAGACTTGTATAAGTTAATAGAAAAACTTAATTGAGGAGTGATTGCATTTATTCAGCCTTTTCATTTCCTCTGTAGCTTTTGATGCATTGCTGCCCCTTCCCCAATTGTAGTTTGCTGTCCCAGATTCTTGTAATTCAAAGCCCCAAGAGGAGTATTTTCTGCTTGCTTTCGTGAACTAGACAGAGCATAGTTTCCTGCTGGGCTTCAGCCCATTAAGTGGCAAAACATGCATGATATTTTACCAATGGGTCACATATTAAGGACCCAAAATAAGTGAAAATGAGTGCAGTCATCAAGATTCTGTAGCTCCTACAGCTTCTTCAGGGAGAAAAACAAAAAACTAGATATGATTCATAGGTCACTTGGCCTCAAACTATGTCGGTGGGTAAAAGAGGCCCTTACCAGCATGACTCAGGCTGTGAAATCTAATTTGTAGTTTGCACTTTGTAGTCCCCCCAAATTCTTCTCCCCAAATCAGAATTGGTTGAAACATCTAGGAAGTAGTGGAACCAGTTTGGAGAACCGCATTTCATCCTAATAGCTTTGGTTGTATTTGATAGCTTTTTATTTAATTGAGAAGACAGCAGATTCCACAAATTGTGGCTGTGCAGTAAATTTCCTACCCAGTAGAGGCCTTGAAAAGCTGTCTAGTCTACAACTTAGAACGATGAGATTGACTTCTGTATTGTGGACTCAAATGCAAAGTTTTCATGCATTGAGAAACCAGTGAATATGTAAGGTGAGAAGTTTGAACTTGTGTCCATGCCTGAATGAGTAGTATTTTCACAACTCAGTTCAAGGTGCATTGACTGTTTCTACCCTTTGAGTAAATTAAATAAACAAATGGCAAGGTCAGAATTGGGTTCATTTTTATGTGAACAAATACATTTTTAAAAATTATATTTGTATTCCGTCATCATTAAAAATAGTCCTTACAACTCTTCTTCAAAACCACTCAGCTGGGATATAGTGCGCATGATTTAAATATTACGTTAAATATATTTTTTACATGGTTCAGATGGTGAAATTATTTTGTCCTTCTGTAGGCTTTATAGGTCTGTTGGAGAATATGATGTTCTTCGTGGTATTTTCGGTGGTGAAATTGGAACAAAACATATTACTCAAATTGCATTACTAGCAGAATCCAAAAGTGATTATTCTGAAGCTGCTAAGCAATATAATGAGGTAAAGTGTTTCAACAGCCAACGTTGCATTCACTTAGAAATGGGATTTTTTTCTAATTGTTCATACATTGACTTTGTGGTGTTTTTTTTTCTCCCACAGTATTTTTTTGGGTAGTTGCAGGTCTGTGGCTTTCGGACTAATGTTTCTTCTCATTTTTGAATAAAGCTTTTGGTTGGCTCTCCTCCAGCCCTTCCCTGACCTTTATGAGATATGGGGACCAGGGTTTTTGCTGTATTCAAGAAATACTCCCCAAATTCTCAATAATGATGACTAGTCATTCCTGCAAACACTTTAGCTGATACTTTCAGTGCCCTGGGATGCAAGTCATCAATGCCGTAAGATTTAAATGCCTCTAACCTATTGAAAGCCTCTCACCAGATTTGTTTTTTCCTAGTCTCACTGTACACTTTCCACTGTCCCCTCCTTTCAGTGCATTTTCTTGGTCATAAAATCATAAAGCTCAGGATCATGTGGTCATCACAAGAAGCAGCATGGCCGTGTAGAAGGAGCACGGGCCTGCCAGTTGCTTGCTGGGTGACTGGGTAAATCACTTCATTTCTCTGTACCTCCAGTTTCCTGAACTGTAAAATAGGGACTCGATAACCTGATCTCCCTCCTACTTAGATTGTGAGCCTCACGTGGGATAGGGATGCTGACCTACCTGATTGTTCCATATCTGTGCCAGTGCTTCGAACAGTGTTTGACTCATATTAAGCACTTTTAGACTGTGAGCCCACTGTTGGGTAGGGACTGTCTCTATATTTTGCCAATTTGTACTTCCCAAGCGCTTAGTACAGTGCTCTGCACATAGTAAGCGCTCAATAAATATGATTGATGATGATTAAGCACTTAAGTATAATAATAATCATCATCTGGTCTAACCTACTCTCAGGCTGATGAATAACTTGACCACCAGGAACAAATAGGTGCTTATTCTCTTTGTAAAGATTTCCAACGCCAGAAATTATATTACTTCCCTTAATACCCAATTCTAGCCCTTTATTTCCACAGAAATAAAGCTTTTAAGAAGAGTGGTGAAGGGATGATGACAAATAGTCAGTGTCATCCTCATAGAAACTCTTCATATGTGAAGATTGTAATCTGTCTCTTTCCCCTTCTTCCCTGTCTACCTCTTTCCCCTAAACTTCTCCAGGCAAAACAAACCCATTTGCTTTCATTTTTCCCCATGAGGTCTATTGTCTATCCTTTTAATCATCTCTGTCCTCTTCTCCTGACACTAAAGTTTCTCCACATCCTTTTTGAGATGCTGTGACCAGATGGATGAAATATGGTTGAAGGATTATTTCCTGAATTTAGCACATTTCATTGTATCGTATTAGTCTCTTTTTTGTCATAGTTTAAATAGCTTAATGTTACCGATTTGGTGGCAGCTTGTTGACAACTCTGACCCCCCCCATCCCAGGCTTCTAGACTGATGCCAGGCCAGTCTTTCCTAGTTTGGTATTTGAGGTCTTTGCTTTTTGTCCCCAAACGTTCTCTGTTGTACTTGCCACAGTTGGATTTTTTTCTAATATTGTAGGAATATTCTTTTCTTTTTGACTAAGGTCATTTGAATTTTATTTTTTATTTACATGTCCCCAAGCTCCACTCAAGGTAGTAACTTACTTGGCACTTTTTCTGCTCGGACTTTCCTTCCTCCTTCTGGTCATCAGTGTCACCTACTTTCAGCTTTTCTGCTGTGGGCCAACTTTTGCCTATTCTCTATTCCTGTTATATGTCCATTTCCTTTTGCAGATTGTAACTTTTCTTTTGCAAATCAACTGATAGTATTTGAGTGCTTACTCTGTACAATGCAATGTCTTAGGCTCTTATCTTCAATACTGTTTTGTGGTTTTTATGGGTAGTCTGCTTTAGGGTCCAATTTTTTGGAGTTCCCATTTGTGGTTCAGCTGCTTGCAGTTCCTCTTTTCCCCTGCCACTTTTTTGCCTAGGAATGTTTTTTTCTTGTTCTCCCTTTGAGGAGCATCCGGTTGTCTTAGCTTCTAGATATGTTTAGCCTTTTTCCTATAGAGTCTGTTCAGTTAGTTCTCTAAATCAAGGATGGCACCTGCCCTAATTTTTCTGTACTAAATTTTACCAAATGCACTCTGAAGAACTTGTTTGTTTAGCATATCCTTCCAGCAGTTGTCTTATTTGTTAAATGTTCCCCATTACCTCTAAATTTGACATTAGCATAATTAGCTTTAAAGAGATGACACAAGTCTTTTTTTTAATGGTCTTTGTTGTGGGTATTAAGCATCTGCTATGTGCCAAGCATTTGAGTAAACAGAGGTAGTAGTAGGCTTAACAAAATATCCCCTTACTCTTGTCAACATAAAGACTTTTACTTGTTGATGTCTCTCTTTCTTGAGCTGGGGAACAAGGGTGTGTATATAGCCTCATTACTCAAGGCCACACCACTTTTGTTTTTATGCTGCATGCTATTCCTGAACTTCTCATGAGCTTTTTTCTAACTTTTTCCCTAGGCGTTGAATATGCAACATTGGGAGGATGGTGAACCTTCAGAAGCAGAAAAGGATTTTTGGGAGCTTGCTGTTCTTGAATGTTACAACCACCTTACTGAGTGGAAGTCACTGGAGTACTGTTCAACTGTCAACATTGATAGTGAAAGTCCCCCAGATTTAAATAAAATTTGGAACGACCCGTTTTATCAGGTTTGTAGAACCCTCCTTTAATTGTGTTCGAAATAACGTGAGTTTTTAGACCCAGTGACACTCAAATAAGATAGAGAAAATAAGGAGCAATTAAGAATTACTTGGTAAATTGTACAGTACTCCCTACTGGTAACTGAACTTATGGTACAGGCCCATTTTCAAATCATACCTCAGAGCATCTTTTAGCCTGCTAAAATTGAAATTCTGTTAAAAATTGCCAGAACATGTACAAAATTAATTCCCCTGAAATTCCAGTTGGTGGGTTTCTCAGCTGACTGAAACTGAATTACAACACAGTGACTGGAATCCCTAGCTCGTGAATTTCAGTGTGACTGGAGACCACTGGGAAATGGAACCACAGGGGAAATCACCCTACAACCTGTATCTGAACACCTCTTGACTGGCCTGTTTGGATGTCATTTACAGCCAACTTATGGATAGTTAGAGTGCTTCTACCCCGGTCCAGTTTCTCAGCACACTGTGTGGAATCAGGATTGCCAACCAGGACTGTTCCACGTCTAGGCTAGCCACCCAGCAACCCAATGTATTTAGTTATAGTCAGTGTTGTATAATGAACCATGAAATCAAGGAAAATCTTTCATTATGTATTTAGTGAAGGGCAGTTAACTGGGACTTGAAAACATTTTCCTCGAATCCTTGGTTTTACAGTATTTACACTTGTGGTATTTTTTACCTGTAGAATTTTTGCTTCTACCTGTACATTTGCCAGTTCAGGTGATCACTAAGAAAACCTGTCTTTAATGTGGTAAGTGAGGAATTAAATTTCTGAGTATGTGAGGGCAGTAGAAGTTAACTTATAGCAAATTAAGTAAAGCCTATAAATGAAAGCATTTTCATTTGAATCATTTTTCCAACTCTGACTCCTGACCTTAGTCCAAAAACAAAATGTCAGTGTGATATGTTTCTTCCAAGTTAATACTTTTTTTTTTTTGTTTTTTCAGGAAACTTATCTACCATACATGATTCGCGGTAAACTGAAGTTACTCCTCCAAGGCGGTAGTGATCAGTCACTGCTAACATTCATTGATGAGGCAATGAAGAAAGAGAAGCAAAAGACACTTATAGAAACTCACTACAGTCAAGAACTGAGTCTTCTTTATATCCTACAGGATGATTTTGACAGAGCCAAGTATTATATTGACTATTGCATTCAGGTTTTTATGCAGGTAAATTAGTGTTGCACCTGGAGTATCCTTTTTTAAAGAAAATAATTTGTATGATAGTTACATTTGCTGATTTGACTTTTTTCACTGGTGGAAACCCATCCTAGCTCTCTCACCTTTTTCTTATTTGTGTGCCTTTTTCTCTTCTCTTTACTTCCTCTCTTCTTCCCCTCAATGCATTTCCTTTTTCACTTTTTCTTTTCTTCTTTTCTTAATTCTCTTGTTCTCTTCCCTTTATAATTCTGCTCTTTTTTTTCTCATCTTTCACATTTCCACTTATGGCAGGTAGTCCCTATGCAGTTGTCCTGTGCATGTGAAGAAGATACCTTCATCTATGAGTGTGTGTGGCAGTGAAAAGGTCATTGCAGAACCCAAGATCCCAACCACACAGTGCACATAAAGAGGCTGTCCCTTTTGTATTCTCTATTTGTATAGATTGTACGAAGGATCACTCTAGATACCAACTTTAGAACCAGTCTTCATCTCACCACAATAAAACTAGGTTTATTTGATACATTTACTTTCTCAGACACGCACCCTAAATCAGATCTGACCCCCTGGCAGCTCAGCTTTTTGACTGTAATAGCAGAGAAATCTTCCCCAGGACCACAACAGAAAGAAACTGCATCAGACAACGATAGAAACAGACTACTTCAACTGTGAGCCCCATGCAGAAATGGGACTGTGCCCAAGCTGATTAATTTGTAACTACCCCAGCACTTAGAATAGTGTTTTACATATATTAAGCACTTAACAAATGACATTTTTAATGAAAAAAAAAGCTGCTCGGACAGCAGTTAGTGGTTAAGATAGTAGTAACAGCAGAGGAAACTGGAAGTCCTGTATGTGTTCTTTTGTTCTAGCAAGGTGGTTATTACAGTAGCCCCCACTAGTGCCCTGCCTTTCCCCTATATGTAGCATTAGCAAAGCTTTGCTTTCTCTCACCTTAGTTTGGCCTTTAGACCTTGGACCTGATGAGGTTTCCTCTGCATATCAATAGGTCACTGATAAGCATAGGTTGATTGGCCAATGAGATATGTGAACCCACCAAAAGAGAAATTAGAATAGGAGGTAAAATAGGAAGCGAAGGAAAGTGATGCCAGGGTTTTCTGTCTGTCATACCTGAGCTGAGAGAAATAATAGCATTTATTGAGTGCCTACTGTGTGCATGCACAATACTAATTCTTGCAAGAGTACAACAGAATTAATATACATGATCCCTCAAAGAGCTTACAATGTAATGGGGGAAACAGACACTTAAAATATAGTGAGGCAGAAGTAGTAGGGTAAGTCTGTGTTTTATTCTTATGCTTCAAGGACTTGTGAATACTTTTTGGGTGGTGGGGAAGAGCTGAAGTGACAGTTGGGAAAAGTAGATACAGTCAATTGATCAATCAGTGGCATTTATTGAGTGCCTACTGTGTTTAAAGCACTGCAATAAGCACTTAGGAAAGTTCAGAACAGTAGAGTTGGTAGACATCATCCTTGCCCACAAGAAGGTTACAGTCTCAACAGGGAGACAAGCATTAAAGTACACTACAGACTGGGATATTTAGACTAGTTTTACCCAGCTGAATGTGTAAAACTGGGGTGGACAGGTGTTTTCACTGGAAGACCACCTACCCAATTTCAAAAATTTGCTAAAGACTGGACATGCAAACTCTTCTTGACTATCGCAGTGAAGAATGGGAGTGGTTGAGCTTTCTGCTTGCAGTAGCTCCCAGCTGGTTTTGAGCTGGCCATTGATTCAGGAAAGGGGTTCCTGACTCTGTTTGTGGCAGTGAAGGAGCCACGGTAACCAGAACTACAGACACTGTCACTTCCCAAAGTCAGTTGTTGACCGCAGTCTGGCCCAGAGCTTAGTGTCAGTCATTTGGCAGATTGGATCCTGCCCACTGCTCACTCTCACTCAGCCCATTCTGGAGTTAAAAATCAGTCATTCAATCACTTTATTGAGCATTTACTGTGCGAAAGCACTGTTTTAAGTGCTTTGGAGAGTACAGTACAACAGCCAAGTTTGTAGATATGACCCCAGCCCATGAGGAGCTTAAGGTCTAGCGGGAGAGAAAGACATTAGAATAAATTATGGATATGTCACTAAGTGCTATGGGGCTGACAGTGGGGTAAATATTAAATGCTTAAAGGATGTAGATCCAAGTGATGCAGAAGGGAGAGGAAGGAGGGGAAATGAGGGCTTAGTAGAGGAAGGCCTGTAATAGGAGTTGTGATATTTAATAGGGCTTTAAAGATGGAAAGAGTGGTGATCTGTTGACTATGAAGGAGGAGGAAGTTCAGGCCACAGGGAGGGCATGGGCAAGGGTCTGGCGGCAAGATAGGCTAAATGGAGGTACAGTTTAGATTAGTAGCGAAATGCGTGGGTTGGGTTGATGTAGGAAATCAGCGAGGTAAGGTAGAAGGGCCGTGGCCAATTGAGTGCTTTAAAGCCAATGTTAAAGCGTTTCTTTTCAGTATGGAGGTGGATGTGCAAAAAAGCCAAGCCGAGCTGGCAAAATGAACTATGATCTTGTATATTAAGGTAGCACATTTATGATAGTGGATTGAATATGTTGCTCCAGTATAGTACATAAAAACAAGCCCAAGATATGTTGACCTTATTTAAATACTTTTTTTAATCCTAGAATTATTCCAATATTGATGCCCTTTTACTCCAAAGTAGACTCACCAAACTGCAGTCTGTGCAAGCTTTAACAGAAATACAGGATTTCACCAACTTCATAAGTAGACCAAGTAAGATATTTTTCTCTATTCATTTCTTTGTCATGATGATAATAATAATTCCGGTATTTGTTATGGCTGTACTGTGTGCTGGGCACTGTACTAAGCTCTGGGGTGGATAAAGGCAAATTGGGTTGGACACAGTCCCGGTCCCACGTGGGGCTTACAGACTCAGTGGTGTGTTTTTGCTTTGGAAGTTCTACTCCGAAGGTTTGTATTGTTCATAGATCAGAAAATGACTGACATCCAAAAAAGATGTTCCTTGTTTTCCACTGGGAATTCTAGTTCACTTTTTATGAGATGAAAATTTAAAGCTGTAGTTATAGATCTAGATTCTATTGAGGTTTTAAAATTAAGAAATAGACCGCTTGCTTTAGATGCTGAATTCTGTCCTTCAAACCTTAAACTCCAATTTATTTTTACAGGATTCAAACAATTTTAAAAAGTCATGAAAATGTATATATGAACAATATGACTACCTTACTGGTAAATAAGCAGTTTATATTAAACATTAAGAGCTAGGCATAGATAGGTAGTATTTTAGATGATAGAATAATTACTCACAGACATCCATTTTTATATTTATCATAATCTCCCATTCTTCCCCTTCTTAAAGAATGGACAGTATCTGTCGTTGTTTTTCAGACCACTGATACATATCTCTATAAATGGTTTTATTGGAAAGATAGAATAATAATACAAATAATGTGCTCATCTTGAATTGTTTTTGTATTAAAAAATGAGATTTTGCTCAGGCCAAGAAATCTGAGCCAGTTTTACTTTAGTGCTGATCATCACTTGTTCAGTTGGTGTTTGGCTTTGGGCTTTAGGTGTGGTCATCGTTTTCAATTTTTTTAGGTAATTTATCATCTCAGGCATCCCTTAAGAGACTTCTCAGGATCTGGACAAACAGATATCCAGATGCTAAAATGGACCCAATGAACATCTGGGATGACATCATTACAAATCGGTAAGATGAGACTTTTCTCAGGCAAGTAGGATTCTCTGTTTTCTAAATTCACTAAATGGCTTTTTACAAGTGCTTTTAGAAGTGTGAGATTTGAATCCATTGGTTTGCAGATTTTCTAAGCAAGACTTAGAAATAGCTGCTTAGATTAGATAATACTAAGGCAACCTTTTGAAAGTTACCATTTCTGTTCTTTTCTGACCTTTATTCTTGTCTGTGAGTTAGCAGGTGGTAAAGAGGGTAACAGAACTACAGGTCAAATTACTAACTTATACTGCTGATACAGTATGAAATATTATTTAAGCAATAGAATGTAATAGCCTGTACTGCCAACAGTAAGCTTAAAATCTAACGGACTGCGTCTACTCCTGCCCTTATAATTTCACATAGAATTACCTGGTCACAGTAGGTATTCAGTAAATGTTGATTAGCTAATATAGGAAAGATGATGCTTCCCTTCCAGACGTTTATACTCTAATGGTACACTAAGCACATATTTACTTGATTGTTTCATTCTAATCCAACACTCTAGTGGGAGTGACAGTTTAGAAGCAAATATCATCTGTGCTGAGTCCTCAGGGCTTTGACTTTCACCATTTCTCATTTAAGCCTCTTATTCTTTGTTATTGTTTCCTAGCTCTTGAATTTATTCACTAGAATTTTATGTCTTCTCTCTTCAGCAAATAGCTTCCCATATGGCAGGAAAATGTAAAATACAAAAGAGAATCATATTTGGACATTAGTTCGAAATCCATGCCCCAGGCAGAACTTAACAATCTTAATAAAGTTAATATTTATTTAAACGGAAGACTGTGCTAAGAGCTTTGTAATAAGTTAATATCGTATCAGAGATTAGTAGCAATCTAGAAACAGTGCCGTGTCTGATCCATTTTAACCTACCTTGCTGAAAGTTGGGGCCCTGGCTTTCCTTGCCAAGTTTTTTTGGTGGGACCCTGTCTGTACCCTAGGACAGACTTCCCACGATTTCTCCTTGAAAATAGCGAGGTAGGTGGAGGTGGAGTGTGGGTCTTGGCAGAGTTGAGCATGCTGACAGGATGAGGGAACTAGACACCTTGTAACCCCCTACTTACACCTGCACTCCTGGCTCCCCACACCTTCTTCCATGGTGCTTTTTGTGCTCTTTTTTTACGGAATCCTGAGTCCTAGCAGTATGAGGGAAGGGAGTCGGCACAGGACACCAAAAAGTCTCCACATCTCAGTCATGCCTCCATATTCTTAAACCCTAATTTAAGGCCTCCTCTCTCTCCCTTGGGTTCACTCCTGTACCCTCCCTGCATCCATCCACACCCAAGTGCTTCCACTTCCTATGTACCCCACATCCCGGAAGGGTCTCACCCACCAGGCTTCCCAGATTTGGCCCAGGTTCTGTCTCCTTAATGCCCCAGCGCTAGGCCAAATGGAGAAAGAGATGCATCCCAGGAGAGTAGAGTACTGGTTCTTTAAAATGGAAAATGGTGGATTCAGATGCATCAGATGTAGAAGAAGTAGATCAATCAATCAATCGTATTTATTGAGCGCTTACCGTGTGCAGAGCACTGTACTAAGTGCTTGGGAAGTACAAGTTGGCAACATATAGAGACGGTCCCTACCCAACAGTGGGCTCACAGTCTAAAACATGGTATGTTTAATAGGGGTCTTCATTCTTAAGAATTCCTGTGCAGGCTGCTATTGGGCAGGTTGAGATTTTTAGAGATTTTGGTCTTTGGTGGAAGGGAAAGGCATGCCACCCCTCCCCCCTACCTAGAGAAACTGTATGGCATAATAATAATAATAATGATGATGGTATTTGTTAAGCGCTTACTATGTGCCAAGCACTGTTCCGAGCACTGGGTAGATACAAGGTTATCAGGTTGTCCTACTACGTTGGGCTCACAGTCTTAATCCCCACTTTACAGATGAGGTAACTGAGGCACAGAGAAGTTAAATGACTCGCCCAAAGTCACAGAGCTGACAAATGGTGGAGTCAGGATTCGAACCCACAACCTCTGACTCCCAAGCCTGGGCTCTTTCCACTAAGCCATGCTGCTTCTCATGGGTCATTGGTTCTAATCCTGGCTCTGCCGCTTGCCTGCTTTGTGACCTTGGGCAAGTTACTTCACTTCTCTGTGCTTTAGTTACCTCATCTGTAAAATGGGGATTGAGATTGTGAGCCCCACATGGGACAGGGACTTGTGTCCAACTCAATTTGTATTCCCACCAGCTCTTAGTACAGTGCCTGACACATAGTAAGCACTTAACAAATACCATCATCATTATTCCTCTGGCTAGTTGATAATTGAGAATAACTTTCAGGTGGAACTGGGCTGAGCACTTGGGGCTTCTTTTATATGTTCTAGGAGATGACATTTTCTTTGTTGTTACTATACAGGTGTTTCTTTCTCAGCAAAATTCAAGAAAAGCTTGCTGGTCTGCAAGCTGATGATAGCATGGAAATAGACGGAGGAGGGGATACCATTGACCGGATGGAGGTGGAGAAACAGGAAGATGACATTTATTCCATGATTAAGAGTTGCAAGTTTTCCATGAAAATGAAAATGATAGAAAGCGCCAGAAGCCAGGTGCCTGCTCTCTTTGATCACCCGAATGCATCTGAGGTCTTGAGGGTGGAATATTTAGTTTGAATCTGTTATTGTAGGTTTCCAGGAATTCATGATTTTCTCTAGAATGACAGTAAACTCACAAAGAATTCACCCCCTCTCCCTTCCGAAAAGAACTCAATGCTACCGGATGACTATGGCTCTCTCTGGTATAGTCATTTGGGCCTGTATATAGGCATTTGAATTGCTAGTTCATTTTATAACCAGTTAGTCAACTGTAGCAGTAATTGGCTAAAATTCCTGAATGAGCTATTGGGATCTCATTCACTACAATTTCAAGGAAAGAATCTGGTTTAGTTAATAGATTCTCTAGACTTAAAACAACCCTGTAAAATGTTTACTTAGACATTTAATTTATTCGTGATTAAATCATCTGAAAATTTTTCAAAAGCGATTTTCAAAGCCTTTGACGAAATCATTTTGCAAAAAACAAAACCTTGCCAGTCAAATGAACATATCTGATCACTATTTACTAGTGTGTTTACATGTGCCCTTATAAAGACTCCTCTGAAGAAGGCAAATGATATACATTGAAATAAAGAACAAATTGATTGTTGGTCCAAGTGTATCATGTTAGCAAGGATGTTGAGTAGAATCTTAAGCTCCCAAGTTTTTTTGTTGTTTTTTTTAATTGATTCTGTCAAAGTGCATCATGTTTGCAGGGATTTTTGCCAGAATTCTTAAACTGTGGCTTTTGGACTGCTATTTGTTTGAAGGAACCTTTTTTCCCTACACCAGAAATAGACTATTCTACCATTGTTAGTGATGCATTGAATTTGTATAGCACTCTACTTTCTAAGAATGCAAAGCACTTTCTCATATATTAGCAAAATCCACTTAGAAGTCAGGTATTCTTCCTATTTTACAGGCGATAAATTGAGTCACAGAGAGGTTAAGTGTCTTGCCCAAAGTCACACAGCTATGGCAGATATGAGACTAGATCCTAATCTCCTGGCTCCTTGTCCCAAAACATTTTGGGTCACATGCTGAGGAATCCTTGGGTGTCTACTCAAGTAGGTGGTTGGGAACAAATGTTCATTTCTTTTACAGTGGAACGCATTTGCTTTGCTTCAGTGTGTTTTACAGATGCCTTCAATTTTAAACTCAGGCAGTTCTTGATTTTGACAATGGGAATTGAAGAGAAATGGATGATGAAAATCCACAGGCATTTTAAAACAAACACCTCTTTTTATCAATTAGTTTTATTGTATGTCCAAACTTTGCATGATAGCTAAAAAATAGTACACTTGGTTGATATGAGTTTCACCTCCTTTCCTTGCCCTCCTTTCTTGGCCCTACTCACTCTCCAGAAAATGTTGTGTCTGCTCCTAATTGGACAAAACCCAAGCAGAAGGAGAAGAGGAAGAGAAGCAAGGAGTCTGAATAGTCCATACTTGTGGATAGTCAGCCTCTGAATGGATTGGTTGGAGGGCTTGGGGACATTTGTAATGGTCATTTTAAGACTATCGGTATCATAATTTCTTCCCACCGCTGAACTGTTGTCTAACTACATTAAGATAATTTTCCTCTTCTTCCTCCCATGACATAGGATAATTTCCGAGTTGCCATGAAACTGTTGAAGGATCTGCACAGAGAGTCCAAGACAAAAGATGACTGGCTGGTGAGATGGAACCACAGCTATTGTCGATGCAGCCACAGCCAGAGTCAGAGCCAGAGCAGTCCTGAAAAGATTCTCACTGTGTTGAAAACAGTCTCGTTGTTGGGTATGTTATTCTGCATCTGACTTTTTATTAATAGAGTGATTCAGTCTTTTGCTGTTAGTGAATTTTTTCTACGGGCTTTGGAGGGTGTTGGTACTCTGCAATTCCAGGAATGTCTTGCGTGCGCGCACGTGTGTATGTACACAGTCAGAAATTTGCTACTTCAGGTTTCATGATCTGACATTGGGAATTGAGACTGAAAAAATTTTGTGACACAGTGATGTCAAGTGAATAAGTTACAGTATAGGTGATATGTCAGTCCTTGACTTCTCAGAGCCTAAATTTTCCACTATCAATCAATCAGTGGTAATTTTTGAGCACTTAGTATATGCTATATACTATGTGCTTGGGAGACTACATTGGAACAGAGTTGGTAGACAACGTTCCCTCCCCACAACAAGCTCACCGTCTAGGTGGGGAGGATAGACATTAATATAAATAAATTATGGATATGTGCATAAGAGAAGCAGTGTGGCTCAGTGGAAAGAGCACGGGCTTTGGAGTCAGAGGCCATGGGTTCAAATCCCGGCTCCGCCAATTGTCAGCTGTGTGACTTTGGGCAAGTCACTTCACTTCTCTGGGTGTCAGTTACCTCATCTGTAAAATTGGGATTAAGACTGTGAGCCCCCACGTGGGACAACCTGATCACCTTGTAACCTCCCCAGCACTTAGAACAGTGCTTTGCACATAGTAAGCGCTTAATAAATGCCATTATTATTATTGTTGTTATTATTATAAGTGTTGTGGGGCTGAGGGAGGGGTGAATAAAGGTTCCGAATCCAAGCACAAGGATGACACAGAAGGGAGTGGGAGAAGAGGAAATGAGGGCTTAGTCAGGGAAGGCCTCTTGGAGGAGATGTGCCTTTAGTAAGGCTTTGAAGGTAGGGAGAATGATTATCTATCCGAAATGAAGAGGGAGGGTGTTCCAGACCAGAGGCAGGATGTAGGCGAGGAGTCGGTAGGGAGATAGACGAGATCGAGGTACAGTGAGTATGTAGGGTGGCATTAGAGGAGTGAGGTGTGTGAGCTGGGTTGTAGTATAATTCTATTTATTGTAACAGTTTTGACACCTGTCTACATGTTTTGCTTTGTTGTCTGTCTCCCCCTTCTAGACTGTGAGCCTGTTGTTGGGTAGAGACTGTCTCTATATGTTGCTGACTTGTACTTCCGAAGCACTTAGTACAGTGCTGTGCACATAGTAAGCGCTCAATAAATATGAATGAATGAATGAATAGTAGAAAGGCAGTGAGTAGGGTAGGCGGGGGCAAGTTGATTAAGTGCTTTAAAGCTGATGGTAAAGGAGTTTCTGTTTCATGTAGAGTTGGATGGACAACCGCTGGAGATTCTTGAGGAGTAGGAAAGTACAATACAACACAGTTAATAGACGATCCCTGCCCACAACAAGCTTGCAATTTACAGGGGGAGGCAGACATTAAAATAGATCACAGCTAGAGGAAATCACTAGGTTGGGGATAGAAGAGCTTAGCCCTTTTCTACTTCATGGGAGGAATAGAGAGTTCAATTATCTGATGTGTTTTGAGCTTCTTGAGAAGAAAGTACCTTATCAAATTGTGATGGTGGTAGGTTTTTTTTCCTTTCTCCAGTTGTATCAGTGTATCATGGTTCAGTGTATTGCTGCATAGGAATCCAAAATTAATTCCTTGACCTTACATTACAGTAGGATCTTTGTGCTTTCTCACTCTGATGGTTCTCACTCTAAGCCACATTAAATTGAGGTTTCACCTGTAGTTTTAAAAGTTTTTTTTTAATGTAATGTCTACACTAGAGGCGATACTTTTTGGTTTTATTTATCTTATCTGTTTTTTAAAATCTGCTCTGCTACTCATAATAAGAAAAACCATTTACCAGCAACCAAAATTAAGTGGTTTATTCACCCCTCCCTCAGCCCCACAGCACTTATGTACAAAGCTTCTGTTTATATTAGTGTCTGTCTCCCCTTTTAGACTGTGAGCTCGTTGTGGGCAGGGAACGTGTCTACCAGCTCTGTTATATTGTACTCTCCCAAGTACCTAGGGCTCTGCACACAGTAAGTGCGCAATGAATATGACTGATCAAATTAGGTACTATTATTGATATGTTTTAATGTTCAGCTTCCTTCCCAATTCAGTGTGTTGTTTTTTTCCCATTGTGTATATTAATAAGGGGATGAACTGCAGTAAAATTATCCCATGAGGTAGAACTGCAACTGCGGTGGTTCCACGATATGGCCACATCCTTGAAAACGAAAGACCGAGCAGGCCCAGATGGCTTTGAGGGAGTCTTTTGGGGTCATAGTTGCTGGGTACATTCTGGGTTGGGGAGTTCCTCCCCATCTTGGCTGGTCTCTGGAGGCCTGGAGTGTGAAAGGCTTCTCAAAAGGAAGAGTCCCGAAAGGGAGTGGATTTTTTTTTATATAGCATTTATTAAGCACTTACTTTGTGCAAAGCACTGTTCTAAACGCTGGGGAGGTTACAAGGTGATGAGGTTGTCCCACAGGGGGCTCACAGTCTTCATCCCCATTTTACAGATGAGGGAACTGAGGCACAGAGAAGTTAAGTGACTTGCCCAAAGTCACACAGCTGACAATTGGCAGAGCCGGGATTTGAACCTATGACCTCTGACTCCAATGCCCGGGCTCTTTCCACTGAGCCATGCTGCTTCTCTAATTCTTTGATTTCCGTCTCCTCCCCTGCCCCAAGTGCTGGTTGTGGAATCATCCCAGCTCAGAGGGTTTACTCTCTCTGGGAGAGAAATCCCGTAGAGAGTGACTGTCAGGGTTCCTTCGGCAGCTTTGGGTCCCCCACAGTGATCCTTGGGAACCCCATACCCCAGCGGGCTAAGCAACACATCTGCTGTGCCAGTAAACAGCCCGTTGGGTTTTCTGCAGGCTGTGCTTTGCCACAAAAAACCTCAATCAGCCTGTTTGCCAGATGGCAGATTTGATAATTTTGCGCTTCTCCACCCATTCCATGGTAACTGATATGATCTGACTAAATGTAAAGCTATTCTTTGATTTCAGGTTAATTTGACCAATGGCTTTCTGTTTTTGCCAGGGGCCGGAGCGGGTGGGGTAAAGGGCGGGACGTTTCACACAAGATCCAGCGCCAATACGGACAGAATGTTCCTTGAACAAATGTGAAATGAGTCAGATCTCAGATGTGCTTTTTCTGGGGGCTGACTTATTTTTTCAACACCTTCATAGAATACTCTGTGCACTTTGTGGGTCTCTTTTAGTTTGTGGAATTCAAACAAAAAAATCAGATTTTTCTTTTTTGTGATCTAACAGATGACAGCTTATCAAGCTACTTAAGCAAGAACATTGTGGCTTTCCGCAATCAGAAGCTTCTCCTGGGCACCACGTATCGCATCATGGCTAATGCTCTCAGCAAGGAGCCCACCAGTCTTGAGCAAATTGAGAAAAATAAAGCTAGGAAAGTAATGGAGCTTTCTGGAGCCAGTTTTGATAACGTACAGGAGGTAAATACAAGTGGAAAGAACTGGTAGCCGGGAGTCAGGTGTCCTGATCCACTTTGGCAAATCACTGAACCTCTCTGAACTTTAGTTTCTTCATCTGTAAATCAGGGGATAAGATCCCTGCTTTCCCTAACTTTTAGACTGTGAGCCCTGTGTGGCACAGGGACCATCTTTAGTTTGATTCTCTTGTATCGTTCCCTGGTCCGTGATGCCTAGTAAACACTTAAAAAATGCCATTTATTAGGAAGAGGCTTAGCTTTTTTAAAGATAGTTATACAAGCAAGCTTAGTTAGCCTGTGAAATGCTGTAAAATGTCTCTGCATATTTTCTGAGTTTATTTTATAGTTATTGCTGGCTGGGGATGAAAAAGTGAAGGACTAGAGAAGGGCTCACAACCCCAAAAAGTATGGTTTTCAGTATTTATTTACAATGAGTAGTATGCATCAACAGATTCTACCCAGGTGTGACACTATATATTCTTAAAGGCAAATGTGGTTTTAAATGAAGTACATGCTTCTCTATAGCAGCGTGGCATCATGGATAGAGCACAAGCCTGGAAGTCAGAAGGTCATGGGTTCTAATCTAGGCTCCACCATTTGCTGTGTGACCTTGGACAAGTCACTCCACTTCTCAGTTACCTTATCTGTAAAATGGGGATTGAGCCTGTGAGCCCCACCATGGGACAGGGACTGTTTCCAACCCAATTTGCTTATATCCACCCCAGCGCTTAGTACAGTCCCTGGCATGCAGTAAGTGCTTAACAAATACCACTGTTATTAGTACTATTATTATTATGAAGTCCTAGCCTGATAAAAATATTCCCTCTTAGAAATCCATGCCTGGGGAGTAGGCACAGCTGGTCTGGCCTTTTTCTATTTCCACCCTGACTTTTCTCTACCAAGCTCAGGAGTGGGCCGTCCTGGACAACCGACCCCAAAAACAATGCAGGCGCTAGTTAACGTTGTTGGCCAAGGTACTTCAGAGTGAAGTTCCCCAGTTAGCTAAATCTAATGGGAATTATAGATTTATAAAAGCTGAAAGATTGAGGCAGGCAGTCAAATCTCTCAGCACTTCATGTTTTCTTTTTACGATAGAACCACCATGTTATTTTCGAACTCTCTGTCTGACGTACCCTGGGCTCCTTGAGGCAGTGAACCCTCTTCTCCCTCTGTTGAAATTGGTACCTCACACCCTGTACAGACCTGCTGATTGTTTCTGTCTCTGTCTCCCCAGCTCCTCCCTGATTTTGCTGTTCATGGGTACCTTTCCTCCTTCCACCCATCACTGTATTCATAGTACCGGCGGGATCAGGGGTTAATACCTGATGGAGCAATTGTGATGTTTCAAAAAAATAAAGCGTGTACTAGGTGACTAACTTTTACTCAGTTTTCTGAGCCTTGAACGTATCTGTGTGGGATCATCTTTGTGGAAGAGTACAGCACAGACATTTCTCATTTAGTGGAGAAAATGCCCAGGAACCAAAGTTTGAGAATGTATTCACAAAGTATTCTACCTCTTAGTGCTCCTCTTTCTGGCTGAATTGCAGGTGATTGCAGGTTTGCACAGGAGAGCATTCCAGTACTTAACTCATGCAGTGAGGAAAGCAGAGGAAGAGGATCAGTCTCACTCCTCAGAACATGTAGACACAGGTGGTGTCATAGATACCTACATGACTTTGGTAGATTTCTGTGACAGACATCTCCGAAATGAGGAGGAAGGTGCATCAGGTGAGTCAGGAAAGAAAGAATTTCTATATCTTACGGGCTGTCACTCTGAATCTGTGTTTGGGTGGGAGTTAACAGTGCAGTTCTTGAGGATTTGGGGGCCACTGTTTAAAAAAAAAAATAGAAAAGACAAATTTAGAACCGAATACAGCTATTCTTGGTGAGTAATGTGCTAGCTTTACAAATGGTCAGGGTATCCCGAACAGACTGTCCTCCGCTTCGACATTTGCCTAATTTTACTTTCATGTTTTACTTTTGGCTCTGACATTATCAACCAAGAAGTCTTTGTTTGACTTGAAAGATAAATTCCGTAACCAGCAGATGCTCCCCGAGTTCCCGGCCCAGGACGTAAAATCTTCTGTTCCGTGCAGAAACGGGCGGGAGAATTGAAGAGATGCAACTTCCTGATAAAAGCTTTTTCTCACAGTCCAAGAATGTGTCTGGTGTCTGTGGATCAAAAGGAGTGGTCAAATGGGAAGAACAGCAAAGGATAAAGCAAAGAAACAAACATTTGATTGTGATTGATTAAGATTATTGTTTGACCAAGTGGATGTGGTGTTTCCTTTTATGTATTCTGACAGTTATTGATGCTGTGGCGCTGCAGGCATATCCAGCACTCGTGGTGGAGAAAATGATGAAAGCTTTAAAATTAAATTCTAGAGAGGCTAGGCTAAAATTTCCTAGACTGCTCCAAATTATAGAACGCTATCCGGAGGAGACCTTGGATCTAATGACACAAGAGGTCAGTGTTTTTTTGGCTCATCATCATCAAAAGTACTTATTCATTCACTCGTATTTATTGAGCGCTTACTCTGTGCAGAGCACTGTACTAAGCACTTGAGTGCTTGCTGGGTGCAGAATGCTGTACTAAACACTTGGGAGAATATACTCCGCCTTAGAATAGAAGTTACTATATGGGAGAACAATCCTCGTATATTACCATATGCAGTGAGCATATGTATGTATCTCTTCCTTATCACTTTTATTGCTCTCCGTTTCCACAAACCTATGTAATTTAAAATTCCATGCAACTGAGTAAGCATCCAAATCTTCCTAGTTCTTCCTGTGAGATTCACAAGAACATAGCTTCTAAAAACAGACCTAAAAAAGTAAAAGGAATGAGTGTCTTTGGGACAGAGAAAGGAATTTTCTATGGACAATGAAGATGGCATAAGAGTGCCATTTGGAAGCTGTTACTACCTTAGGTTTAATGAAATTATTAAATATTATAATTGATTAATAAATTCAAAGCGTGGAGTGTATATGAGGAAGATGACTTTCATAAATATATCAATTTATGTAAGTCACTTAATTGCCACTGAGTATAAATTTCAAAGGTCATAAATATTTAGATGTATGTGAAGCTAACTAGAAGAAATTCTCCGTAACAGAGGGCAAGGCAAGGATTATCCAAAAGCACAGAAAATCAACTGAGGAACAATAATAATAATAATGGTATTTTTTAAGCACTTACTATGTGCTTAAAGTTCACTGTTCTAAGAGGTGGGGTGGATACAAGGTAATCAGGTTGTCCCACGTGGGGATCACAGTCTTAATCCTCATTTTACAAGTGAGGTAACTGAGGCACAGAGAAATGAAGCAACTTGTCCAAGGTCACACAGCACATAAGTGGCAGAGCCGGGATTAGAACCCACATCCTTGGACCCCCAAGCCTGTACTCTTGCCACTAGGCCATGCTGCTTCTCAAAGGATGCAAAGTAGGCATCACTCTGTGCCACTTCAAGATCTATGTGAACTTCTGAACACTATTGAAAAATACATGCCCACCAACAATAATACCTGTACAAGACAATCAGTAGAAAACCCAGCCTTTATTGAGGAAACAAACCTGATAGCAGAGGGGCAGGACGTACCCTCTTGTTCTCAGTAGGCTAACAAAGTGGGATTGTGACTGTGTTGAAGCTGCTTCATTTGAGTTTCATCTCTTTCTTCCTTTCCCCTGGGAGGTGCTCATCAGGGCCAAAGCGAGAATTTGACCAGTCTAGGCAGACGTAGGGTTTGTGACCACTTCATTTTTGAACGGGGCCAATTTTGTGGGTGGGAAGGCAGAGAAACAGGACTGCAGGACAGGGCGGTGCTAGCTGATCAGCTTCTTAAACTGCCCTTTCTTTGCTCCTCCCACAAGCCTAGCAAGCTTTTATTTCAGGGGGGTCCTACACTAGATCTCCCCCGCCATCAGCAGCCCTTGAAAAGTAGTGACTCCGGGAAAGTGTCCTAAAACTGGCTTTTTTGGTAACGGGCAGTAAAAGAGGGGGTGCCCTCAGGCAAAGCCAGGATCCTGAATAATCCAACCACGACCCAGTGTGGACAATGGGTCAAACTCCAGACAACTCACTGTTAGGGGCTGCTGGGTCTGTATGTATTGCACTTCTCTATGGGGCCTGGGTTTCAGATTTGCAAGTTGTGTAAAAACTTCAGTATTAAATATTCTCTACCATCCAACTCTGTGAACCCTTTTTAAGTAAGAGGGTGCCTATGAGTTGGGACCAAAGGCCATACACAAGACTGCCCCAGCCTCTCCAACTAAATCTGGGCAAGGAAAATGGAGTTGGTAACTGTGTTGGCTGCCCCTACCACTGAAATGAGACATCAGATTTACAAAGCGACAGTAAGGCGATGGAAGCAGCGTGGCCTAGTGGAAAGAGCACGGACCTGGGATTCAGATGGACCTGGGTTCTAATCCTGTGTCCACCACTTGTCTACTGGGTGACTGTGGGCAAGTCACTTAACTTCTCTGGCCCTCAGTTACCTCATCTGTAAAATGGGAATTAGTACTGTGAGTCCTATTTGGGACAGGAACTGTGTCCAACCTGATTAACTTGTATCTACCCCAGTGAGTTAGTACAGTGCCTGGTATGTGGTAAGCGCTTAACAAATGCAGCAAACAAAAACTGGAAATTCATTCTTTCTAAAGATGGGTGGAGACACAGTGGAAGAGATTTGATTTTTGTTTTTCTCCTAGGCAAGATTACTGAAACGATTTTAAGTTGACAAGCAGTATTTTTCTCTGTCGTAGATTTCTTCGATTCCCTGCTGGCAGTTCATTGGCTGGATCAGCCAAATGATGGCAGTGCTTGATAAAGAGGAAGCAGTAGCTGTGCAACACACCATAGAAGAGATTGCTGATAATTTCCCTCAAGCAATTGTCTATCCTTTTATGATAAGTAGTGAAAATTACTCTTTCAAAGACACATCAGCTGGGCACAGGAATAAGGAGTTTGTGGCAAGGTAGTGTTGACATAATGTTCTGACTGAATACAAGTGTATTGTAGAAAATGATTTCAAAGGCTTTTGAATAATTCCATCCTAAGCAAATTCCTCTTCATTGTTGATCTGGCCCTGACTAAATCGCCTCCTCCCCGCTGTCACTTAAAGGCACTGTCTCCCCTTCTACTCTATCCCAAAGGGCGGGAGGTCTCGCCTTCTCCCACTTCTCTCCCTCCTGACAAATGGGGACGTGTTGGCCTGTTCCTTAGCCTCCACTGCTGCTTTTGCAGCACATTACTGTCTCCATACCCCATCTCTTTCTTGAAGCCCACGTTATCTGCCTCTACTGCCCACTACAATTACTAGTCTTCTACTGCTTCCTGGTTCCAACTCCAATTTTCTGAATGATTTTTGATTCTTTTCTCACCTTCTTTCTCTCATTCTCCCCTAAAACTGATTCTCGAGGATTGGGGTTTTTTTTTTACACCCACTTCCTCTTTTCCAACTCTCCCTTCTTGACCATCCTCATCCAGCTTCCTCTGTGTTCACTCCAAGCCCATGATCTCCGAGGTCACCCATGACCCAGACACTACTTCATCCTAACCTTTCTCAACCTCTCGGCTGCCTTTGACACTGACAACTCCCTTCTTCTGGAAACATCAGCTAATGTTGGCTTTTCTGATGCAATTCGTCTCCTTGTTCACCTCATGCCATTCTAGCTGATCCTTCTCGGTGTGTTTTGCCGGCTCTCCCTCTGCCTCTCATTCCCAAATTGTGGGTGTCCTCGAAGCTCAGTTCTGGGTCCGCTTCTCAGTTTACACTCATTTGGGGGTGTTCATCTGCTACCAAGTTTTCGATTACCATCTCTAGGCAGATGACTTCCTAATCTATCTCGCTGGCCCTGACCCTTCGCCTCTGCAATTTTGCCTTTCCTTCTGCATCTGCGTGGATTTCTTGCTGGCACCTGTACTTTAATATGTCCAAAAACTGAACCCCTCATCTTCTGCCCCAAACTGTCCTCTGTCTAACTTTCCCATCACCCTTGACAATACAGTCATCCTCCCATCTCTCAGACCTGTAACCTCTGCAATATCCTTGATTCCTTCCCTCCTTTCAACCCTTGTGTTCAGTCTGACACTAAACTGTATTATGTCTTTGCAACATTTCTAGGTTCCACTCCTTCCTTTACCTCCAAACAGCCACCATGCTTATCCAGGTAGTTGTACTACCCCAATTCGAATTCTGTATCAGCCTCCTCTCTGGGTTTATTGCCTCCAGTCTCTTCCCTCTCCAGACAATACTTCACTCTCCTGTCTACATCATTTTTCTAAAATGCATTCTGCCCGTGTCTTTCCCACTCTCCAAAACCCTCCATTGGTTGTCCACTCCTCTCTTCGTCAAGTGGAAATTCCTGATCTTTGGCTTTAAGGTATTCAGTCAGCTCTCTCCTTCCTTATCGACTTTTTGTTCCACTGTACGCCAGTTCACTTTTTGTTCTCTCCTGCTAACCTATGGCACCATGCTTTGTTCTCATCTCTTACACTGTTGACTTCTTGCTCACATCCTTCCTGCTGCCTGGAATTTCTCCCCCTTCATATATCACATCTACCAACAACAATAATAATAATAATAATAATAATGACGATGGCATTCGTTAAGTTCTTACTATGCATCAAGCACTGTTCAAAGTGCCGGGATAGATACAATCTAATGAGGTGGGACACAGTCCCTGTCCCATATAGGGCTCCCAGTCTTTTTACAGATGAAGTAACAGAGGCACAGAGAAGTTAAGTGCCTTGCCAGTGTCACAGAGCAGACAAGCAGCAGGGCTGGGGTTAGAACACAGATCCTTTTAAGTCCCAGACCCATGCTCTATCCACTAGGCCGTGCTGCTTCTGTTGTATTGTAGTTTCCCAAATGCTTAGTCCAGTCCTCTGCACACAGCATATTTATTGAGCACTTACTGTGTGCAGAGCACTGTACTAAGCGCTTTGGACTGTACAGTATAACAAAGATGCTTAGTGAATACCATTGATTGATTGATGCGTGATAGATAAGAGTACTTCCCATCTTCAAGGCCCTTCAGAAGTCATATCCTATCTAGGAGGCCTTCCCAATTGCTTTCCAGTCCACCTTCTTTATAGAACACCCACATCAGCACTTTTGCCCCATCTAAGCACTTAGCTACTCACAACCTCCTGCTGCACTTTCGTACACATCTTATATACTCTCTTACTTGCTTCTATTTGTAATTTGAGTGTCTGGCTCACCCACTAGACTCTAAGTACTTCGAGGGCAGGGATTTTGTCCACTAATGATATTGTACTCTCCCAAGTGCCTAGAACAGTGCTTTGCACACATTAGGTACTTAATAAACAGGATTGGCTTTGAAAGTTTTACGTAGGGTGAAAAATATATTCCCATCTCTGGAAAAATATAATTTAAGGCTTAAATTGTTTGAGCGGTGTAATACATTAGAGTTATCTTGGTCAGATTTATGGGATTAGGAATATGGCATTCACTGTCTGCTGTAGAACAGAAAAGAATTAATTGTAATAAAGTGAATTATGGGATTTAGCTGTACTGGTAAGAGTTCATGTCTGCCAAGTTAGCTCTGTGCTAGCTGCCTATAGAATGCTCTGATAGCAGTATTTGTTGTGCTTAAAAATACTAGATTGAATTTGTCCAAGTGGGGCACTTTTTCCAGAAAAGTCCTCATACATATTCATTGGCTGAGGAATTTTTTTTGATTTTTCAGCAGCCACCTTGCGGTGCCTGCACTTCTCCTCTGGTGGGGACAGGGTGAAGGGAGAGGTGAAAAAGCTTATAAAGTTATGTATCTCACGGGGCACCGGGTTGGCGTAGCCCAGGGTGAACTTGGCAGCAGCACTTGAGTTGGAGGCTTTTCCAGTATTAATCCTGTCTGCATAACATCATACTTACTATTGTGAAGATACGGTTGGGTTTGCCCCGCGGAGACTCAGCTGGGGGGTTGTTTGCTTTTCCCCCTTGCTTCTTCTGGTGGGGGTAGTCCCAAGCCTTGCTTACCAAATTTCCTTTCCAGTCACGCAATAATACTTGGATGAGGGGGATCAGGCGATCAGTGCTATTTATTGAGTGTTTATTCTGTGCAGAGCACTGTACTAAGCACTTGGGAGAGTACAGTGTAATAATAAACAGACAGATTCCCTGCCCAAAAAGAAACCATACTCTTCGTTCTTTGAAAGCATCAACTGGAGTTGCTCAGGGATCAAAAAAAATGGTCACGGGTGTCTCCTCTTCCTTGTTAGCAGCAGCTTGGAGCCACTTTCACCTTCCTTCCATCAGTCCCTTACAAGAGAAGTGATGGCAAGGCAGCTGGCATTAGCAATTATTACTTTCTGGGAGCACCTTACTATTTTAGGTGACCCCCAGTTTTTCTTCAGACTTAAGGTTTTCACCAATTCAAATGCTGTCTAATTAACGACAGTTTCTCCAGGAGAAGATAAAACAGTAATTAGCAAGTGCACAGATTTCTCTTACCTACTTGCCACACGGCTTAGGTAGGCACCCGCCATCTGCCACTGCCCACTACCTGCCCACTTCACATTCTTTTCTTCTGTTCAAAAACAACTGAAAACAGGCTATTTAAATCTGTTGAGAGAATGGAGAGAGAAGAAAATCTAGTGACTTCTTCCCAGCGCAAGAGGTTGGAGACTAATTTGTAACTATACAATTTTATGCAAAATTTAACTCCAACAACCTTTGAATGAAAAAAAAAATAATGGTATTTTTTAAGCGCTTACTATGTGCAAAGCACTGTTCTAAGCGCTGGGGAGGTTACAAGGTGATCAGGTTGTCCCACGGGGGGCTCACAGCTTTAATCCCCATTTTACAGATGAGGTAACTGAGGCACAGAGAGGTTAAGTGACTTGCCCAAAGTCACACAGCTGACAGTTGGCGGAGCCGGGATTTGAACCCATGACCTCTGACTCCAAAGCCCGGGCTCTTTCCACAGAGCCACGCTGCTTCTACAGGGAATGAAGATCCCTGTAAATAAGAGATCAAAGAAACATTTCATATTTCCTTATATTGGAGGTTGGAATTTTATGTCATGTTTTCAGTGATCCTAAATATTTATCCTAGTAGTAGCGTAGGCTGGTTGTTCATTTTCCCTACACACTATGTTGTCTAGCTGAAATGAAACAAAAGTTTTTAGTAGAAGTTATTTATATTGCTTTCCCCTCCCCATATTTCTTCAACAAATGAGTATGGTGTGGATTCACAAAGGGTATTTGGTTTTCTGAACTTGGTCCTTTTTTTTTTTTTTGTAGGATAAAGAGTAAATTGGATAAAGGAGGAGTGGTTCAAGATTTTATCCAGGCCTTGGAACAACTCTCGAATCCTGAGATGCTCTTTAAGGTGCACCAGTAACATTAGATGGACCATTTCTGTCTCTAAATGACTAAAACCGGGGATGTTTCAAACGGAGCTGCTCCCAGAGGGGTGAGGAGTGATCATTTTCTTTGCAGCTCAGCCTCTTCTCTTGTTTTCCTAGGACTGGGTGGAGGACATCAAAATTGAGCTGACAAAGACACCTATAAATAAGAACAATCTTAAGAGGATGTATGAAGGAATGTACAAAACCTTGGGGAACTTAAGGGCTCCAGGCCTTGGGGCCTTCAGAAAGAGATTTATTCAGGTAAGTCCAAAAATATAATGGTGTGAAGAGATGAGAGGTGGGATGCAGTAGAATTAGAATATACATCTAAACTTGTTAGTTTTCTGACCCGGAACTCCCCCAAAACGTTGGATTTCCTGATTTCTTGTTGTCACGCTGCTTGTATGGAAAGCAGTGACGTGGTGCAGAAAATCCGTCAGTGTCGTCACCATTTGTGTTGATGATGGCATCTTTGAAATCCTGGGTCATTTCCTCCATGTCTACATGTTGAGGAAAAGTCCAGAGAGATGCTTGTAGATCCATGATGGGTTTTTTTGTTGGGTTTTTTTTGTTTGTTTTTTTTGGGGGGTCTTTTTACCATTTTCCCAGGGTCTCATTGTGGTGGTGACTCATTGTGGGATTCATTCTTGAATGTGGGAAGGTACTTCTGAAGCATCACTAAATGACAGTTGCCACTTCTGTAGGATTTCCTCCGTGCATATGATGAGGCTGGAGCCCTCATCATTCATCAGCGGTTCTTTGGGAATGAGTGTCTGGGCATCTTTCTATATTCTTCTCTGAGGTGTAAAAGTCCTTGGATTGGCAGCTGTTTCAGTAGCCCTGAAATGCTTCAGCTTTGTCACTGCATCACTGTCCCCTGTATTCTTTGATCTGATCTGAAAGACCAGGCAGAGCCTTCTACAGGCATCTCATTGGAGTGGCTCACCAATGCTGCAAGTAGCTCCTTGATTTCTGAATTATTTGTATTGAGCTAGGGGTGGCATCAGCTAACCATGCCCATCTTTTCGGTGACTGGACAAGAATAGCTGGGAGACAAACCCCTTGACTGTTTTCACTGTTCATGTTGGTACCTGGAGGTTTCATTCCTTGTTCCAGTAGGGATGGTGCATTGTTATTGCCCAGGGACTCCGCACTGGAGACTGTGTTCTCCAAGAACAGACATTGAGTAGTCCGAATGGTTTAAATGTCCCTGCTCAACGTAATAGTTGTATGGCTAGACCCCCTCCCTCTCTTTAGTGAGTGATGGTCAATCCATTATGCAGCAATCATCATCATCATCATCAATCGTATTTATTAAGCGCTTACTGTGTGCAGAGCACTGAACTAAGTGCTTGGGAAGTACAAGTTGGCAACATATAGAGACAGTCCCTACCCAACAGTGGGCTCACAGTCTAAAAGTCTAAAAGCCATCCAAATAGCTGCCGTGATCTGACCAGTCTTCAAGCCCACTTGCCATACCAAGCCCCCCAAAAGCCCCCATATGAGCAGATCAGCCAAAGGCAGACACAGCCCCATCTTTAGGCCCAAAATGAGACAGAAGCGGAACAGTCTGGCCAGTGGTGTTCCTGCCGAACTAAGCCAAGTTTTGATGCGGCTTAGCTGTAGTTGATGTGATGCCATTTTGGAAACCTAATGTGCATTTGTTATGTCTTTTATGTAGAAGGCAGAAGGGAACGTTAGTAGTCTTGAGCTGCTGTTTGCATTTACACAGTAGGATTAGGCCATTGCTCATTAACTGCACAATCTTATTTAGTACTGTAACATTTTCTATACTTTAATCACTTTCGGCCCATGCATTGAAATTCTCCAACAAGGCCAGCCTGTCAGATTCTGTTACCACTGTGATGAATTTTTTTCTGTTCTGTTCATCGTTTGTGATTGTGGGAGTAAATAGGCTGAGGTTGGTAGTCCGATGGTCTTGTTCAAGAGGTAGGCGTATGGCCATCAGTGAGTTACTTGTGAAGCTGCTTTGCACATTGTTCACGTTCAGTAAATACCAATAAGGAATATCTTTCTATTCATAGATATCTGGGGAGGAATGAGAACCAAGGAAAGCCCTAGCTGGTACTACATATTCCAACCTGGATGTGCCAGGGCAAAGAAACACAAGTAATTAATAGAGCGGTCTAGTGGTTTCTGATCCATTGCAGGATTTCAAGGAAGCAATGCAGGGAAATCAGTTGCAGAATTGTCAGGAATAGGGACTAAATGCAATTAGTAAGGAAAGAGAAAAAAACTGCATTTGGGGGCTTTTTTGTTTTGTGTGGTTTTGGTCTTCTTTGTGTTATTCAATCACTTGAGTAACATTTCCCAGTTTCACCGGTAATACTGTTTTAAGGGTAGTACTATCTACCCTTTTAACTTGTAAGATAGGCCCAGAAAGGATTAAATGGCATTCCCAAATTCGCTCATATAGAAGCTGGAGTCATTATTAGAATTCTCAGGCAATTGACTATTCCAGGCTTCTACTGGTCCCATTGCTCCAATTGCACCAGAGGAGCTGGGGGAAGTAGTTGGGAAGTAGAATGTGTCCCCATTCTAAGTCATTGGTATTCAACAGCTGAAAGTCTGACATAAGTTTGAAAGGTTATAAATGATTCACCACTGTGTAGATCTCCTGGTCAACAGAGTAGAAATAAATCTGGGATGTTTCTTTTTTGGACCATCTATATATGTTAAGTTGGCATTGTCTCCACCTGGGCCACTGCCAAACTCTTTAGCTCAAAGATGGGCCTCCTAATGGCAGTGGATGGAAGGACTGAGCCAGAGCCACAGAAGCCAAGGAAGAGGAAGGAAGATGGAAAAGGAGAAAGGACTGTGGGAAAGAGGAAGGGGAAGTTGAGGCAGAGGGGCAAGGGTTGAGAACCTGGAGCCGTGAGAAGCGCTGGGGGACAGAGGAGAAGCAGAGTAGGGAGATGTGGTGGGGGAGAATTTGGCTGCCTCGAAGGCAGAGGTAGGGACTGCTGAAAGAGTAGGAGCACCGACAAAGACAGTGAAGCGGGCAAAAGCCAGAGTTGGCGCAAGGGCAAAGACTCCCGGGTCAGACTGCTATTTTTCCTGTTGGTTGTAACTAAATACGTCATTTTCTTTCATATATGAACATAACATACTGGTGATTAATTTTATGGGCACGAGTGGCAGACAGGCCCTCTCATATGGTGCACTAAGAGATTGTCCTGTGCTGTACACAAACGCCTGGCACTTTTTGATTCGGCCCCTGAATATCACGATCTTCCCAAAGCCTTGGGAAAAAAAAAAGAGCCATGTAGCCAGGGATTCAGTTCCATTGTATCGGCAGTCGGCAGTCCATGTGGCCCATGGAGGGATCATCATCATCATCAATCGTATTTATTGAGCGCTTACTGTGTGCAGAGCACTGTACTAAGTGCTTGGGAAGTACAAGTTGGCAACATAACATAATGGAGGGATGCCATTCTTGAACTGAGTACTTGTTATTCTAAGGCCAGTTGTTCATTTCAGGCTTTTGGGAGTGAGTTTGACCATCATTTTGGAAAAGGAGGCTCAAAGCTACTACAAATGAAACTCAGTGACTTCACCAGCATTACTAATTCCTTGACTAGCAAAATGAAAGAAAGCTCCAAGCCACCTGGAAATCTGAAAGAGTGTTCGCCCTGGTTGAGCGACTTCAGAGTCGAATTCTTGAGGAGTGAGCTGGAGATTCCTGGTAAGCAAATTCTGTCGCGGCCCTGAGTCTCAGCTAGCAAAACGTAGGTAAAGCTGCAGGTAGGAGTTGCTGAATACAACTTTAAGGTCTCCTGTGTGAATTTGAAGTTATATTCTGTTTCCCATCATTGAACAGTCTTTGAAAATGATTGTTAAGGCCTGCATTTGAGCCGTAATATTCGAACCCCTGGCCAGGCAAGGGCTAATTGTGTCTGGCCTCCAGTTAGTGGGTTGGTTCTCCCCCAGCTGTGGAGAATGGCTGTATGGAGAATGGAGAATTGCTCCCTGCACCCTCCCCTCAGTGGGTTTTGATGAACCTTGCTGCACGGGGAGCGGAGGCAGTGCCAGGTGGACTGTGACCGCCCGGGAAGTGATTATCTTCTTTGAAGCAGGCTGGAGGCTGGGCTCTTGGGAGCCTCAGATCAGGGAGTTGAGCTCAGCCGTAACAGTAATTGATAAGAGGAGAAATAATTTGATTTTATACTTGTCACATGAATAAATCAGCTTTAGAACTAACTCCATTATACTGCAGACATTCCTATGAGAGGTACTGGTATTCTCTCCATTTTATGTAGAAGGCAACTGGAAACAAAGATCTGCTTGCTGTCTGATTTTAAGAGAAGTTATGGCTGGAGCTCAGTCTGAGTCCCTCTGGGTATTTCTACTTGTGATTTTGAGTATGGTCTAACTCCTTCCCCTTGGCCTTCAAACATGCCCACATCTCACTTAGCTTAAAAAACAAAAACAAAACCCCCTGTGATGCCAGCCGGGACCTGAAGGTAACGACACGTATCCTTGTGCAGCATCTTCCTCCCCATCATCAGCTCAAAGACACTCAGGGAGACCACCCGCGCAACAAAGACCAAACCTCTTACCTCTCCCTCAGGAGGCTCTCTCCATTTGATCACATCACCCCCACCAAGGCATCCACTAAGAGAGGGTTCTGTTTGGATATGTTTTATTCAACCAGAGGAATCGGAAATGGCATGAAGAGTGAAGTCCCAGAAGGTAGCAAGATGGTGTCCCAGTACAACCCACCTTTCTTCAGACACTGGCCACCTCCATCCCCAGTAAAGGTCGTATTCCATTCTGGATGGAGCCCTCCAGGGAAACCCATAAAGAGTAGTTCAATTCAGTCATTTCTTTTATTGTAGGAAAATGAAATATTAAGAAATGTTCTATAAATTATCTAGACTGACTGCTAATTAGATCAATGTCTAATTTTTGACCGGAGGAGTCCTTGGGTAAGGCACTCTGCTTAAAATAAGTGTTCTTTGTCTTTCTAGGTCCGTATGATGGGAATAAATGTTCTGTGTCTTTCTAGGTCAGTGTGACGGGAATAAATGTTCTGTGTCTTTCTAGGTCAGTATGATGGGAAAGGGAAGCCACTGCCTGAATACCATGCAAAAATCACTGGATTTGATGAACGGGTAAGGTCATACGTTTGCTGCCCAAAGAATCTTGGATTTTTTGTGGAGAGTTAAGGCTAGATGTCATCAATTAATTAAAAAAACCCAGGTTATGGAAGATGCATTTGTTTCTGTCAGTAATTATGTTCTTAAATTCCTTATAATGTGAAAAAATAGTTTACATTCTTTATAAGCCCCAGGGAATGGTTCAGTTCATTTCCTGATTAGAAGGTGACAGTAACATATTGGTAGTTATTAGGGCAACAACTATAAACAATAGATTGTGAAAATATTGGTAACCAGGGCTCAAATGTTTGTTTGTTCCCAGAATCACCAAGAACAAAATCTTGCTGCCACCTGCCTTGCGAGGTCATGGTGCACAGGTGGCATCAATCAATCAATCAATGGTATTTACGGAGTACTTTCCATATGCAGAGCACTGTACTGAGCGCCTGTACAGTAAAACAGAGTTGTTAGATACGTTTCCTGCCCAGAATGACCTCCTGGTTGCAAACCCAGCCTCCCCCGCCACACTGTCACACCCACAGCCATCTTTCCCAGAATAGGCTCCATGATTGGGGGGGGTGGGAGTGGAACGGGCAGGCTTTCATTTAAAGGTGTTCTTTCTTAGCTGGAGTCATTTGCAACTTCATTCCGCATAACCAGCTGAAATTTTCCGATCGTCAGCAGAGCCCAGAAAACGTGAGCTATTGTGCAATTTGCGCCTAAAATTATTTTACTACCTTGCTCCAAGGTCAAAGTAATGGCCTCCATTAGGAAGCCAAAGCGTATCATCATCCGAGGCCATGATGAGAGAGAGTATCCTTTCCTTGTGAAAGGTGGAGAAGATCTGCGACAGGATCAGCGAATTGAACAGCTGCTGGACATCATGAATATTATCCTCTCACAAGATGCTGCTTGTAGCCAAAGGAATATGCAGCTGAAAACATACCAAGTTATTCCTATGACAACCAGGTAGGGTTCTTTGAATCCTCTCCTCCAGGAAGATGCACCATTGCTTAAAGTGATAAATAACCGTGCTATGCTTTTAAGTGCTAAAGTGGGAATATCACTTAGCTCAATTCTGACCTCAGCCACACAAGGCCACAGTTGAATTTTTGAAGCCCAAATCTGGTCAAGATGGAAGTTTTTAGGTAGAAGGAATATCAAAAGAAAATTCTTCCAAAAGGAGAATTTCTTTCTGTTTGACCACCTGAGGTCCGTTATTTAGAGTTATTCTCCGGTCCATGAATGTTCCAGGACTTCAGGTAACGGCGGGAGGGAGGGATGGACGGGGGGCAGTGGAGGGGATTCTTCATCTGGTCCAAAAGCTAAGACATTGGCTTTTGGATGATCACTCTTACAGCAGCCCCTGACTTTGTAACTTCTGGGCAAGGCTGTTGCAGTTTTTTCTACTTGACTCTTTTGGAAAGCTGATTGAAATTCAGCAGTCCAGTCATACATTTTAGCTTCATGTAGTGCTTCTGAGTGGTCTGGGTCAGCTCCCTTTTGCTTCTATTCGCAGTTCAAAATAGTCATGGTCACAGAGTAATTTCATCTCTCCCTAGGGAGAGCAGCATCAGGAGGGGGAAAGAGCAGTCAAGGAGTCAGAGAAGACACGTTCTAGTCCCTGCGCTGCCACTTACCTGCCATTGTGACTTGGGACAAGAGGAAATTGAGGCAAAGAAAGGATCAGTGACTTGCCCCAAGTCACACGACCTCTCTTTGTCTCAATTTCCTCTTCTGCAAAATGGGAATAAGGCCACCTGCCTTCCCCTTGCTCATGGGGATGTGGTGAAGACATAAACACTGTCTAAAATAAAGGTATTCTTTAAAGTCTGTAGACTGAAATGTGGGGCAGTGTTTTCCATGGGACTAGCCATCCTCTTTTGCCAGCCAAAGCTCTGTCTGATGCACTGATTATGTCTGAGTTGAGGAAATCAACTTTTTTGGGGCCTGATTGCCTTCATTTTTTATTTTATTTTTTTCCAAAAATTGTGCTACTGTTTCCTAAACTCAGATAATCCATTCTTTTAAATCAGAAACATAAATGCTTACTTGATAGCTTCCAAGAAGGGGAAAAGGTTAGAGTTTACTTCAAATGAGTGCTATTTATTTGCAGGAAGGAAAATCAAGTCTCATGGGTGGGGACATGCAGACACATGCATATTTTGGTACAATTTGTCTTATTAGCAAAATTACAACTATTTCCCATTTCATCTTTCCAGATTAGGAGTGATTGAATGGCTAGAAAATACCTGTACTCTAAAGGAACTAATTCTGAAGAGTATGTCTGAAGGGGAAAAAGCTGCTTATGAAAGGTAAGGCAAAGTTTAGCTATTGAACATGCTGTAGGTTTCAGGTTTGTTGCTGTGTTTGGAAAAAATGAATGTCCAGTTGCTTACAAATTGAGAGAAGCAGACATTGATGGAGACGTTTTAAGCAAACACAGGTAAAAAATACAATTTTCTGGTTTCGAGAAAAGATCCTGAACACATCTGTTTCTTGCCAGCAGAGTTGTACTTCCCAAGCGCTTAGTACAGTGCTCTGCACACAGTAAGTGCTCAATAAATACTATTGATTGATTCATTAGGGACTGTAGTTCCAACCCAACCAGAATGGATTTGACCTTGGCAGACATGGGCACTGCCTGCTCATGCTGGTCCAAAAACTCAGCAGTGGACCGGAGATCTGGTCTTTGAATGGGAATGCCAGCTCCACAATGTCTGTGACCATAGGTCACCTCTTCATCTTGGTTTCTTCAACTATAAATTGGGAAGAGATGTGAGGATTAAATAGTCAAAGTGACTATAGTAAAAGTGGGGGAAGGGGAGCTACCGGCCAGCAGCAGGTGTGCTTGGTCAGCAGAGGTTCCATTCCCCTTGCCCAGCTCAAAACACATCAAGAGAAGAGGGACTTTGGCCACTGCAGCCTATTCCCTTGTCCCCTCTGCCTACTGTTTCTATACAGGTTTGATATTAAGTATTCATCTAGAATGCTCTAAGGACTGGACAGAAGAGACATGGCAGGAGCCCCAGGCTGCATAAGGTTACAGTTGAAGGAGCTTCTGTTTCCGTATTTGTCTAATTTCAGTGGTAAGCCCCTCAAAGACAGGCATTGGGAACAGAGTAGAGCATTATGGGGTCATATCTAAGCAGTAATGGCCATCTTGGAGGGAGTGGTTTAACCTCTTTGCCCCTAAGCTCTTTGATTTGAAAATGGGAGAGAATGATATTGAGCCACCCAAAATACTTGGATGTACTAACTGATAATAGAGCGCAAAGCACTTTCCAAATACAAAGCGCTGTATAAATTCCAGCTACCCTTATCTTCCCTCTGCATGTTCAAACAAGACCCTCCCAATCACCTGTTTGTGACATCACCAAGGGATTTGTGGTTTTACAACCAGAGGATTTTGATCTTGGTTGAAAGAGGCAGGAAGGTGACTTGGACCGTAAGGGAGCGGCCTATTTGGAAAACTGGTTGGGTAATGAGTCAGAGGAAATCCTCCATAAATGAATGAAATGCAAATTTATATGAAGTTGGCTAAATGCTTATTTCTTTAGATTACATACATACTGCTGTTATGGACGTTTGGTGTCCACTTACTGCTAGAACCCCCAAGCTCAGGGGCTCTGCAAGGAGGGGCAGGCCTGCTGGGGCTAAGGCATTCCGGCAGGTGGACAGGCCCTGCTGAAATCCTCAACGTAACTGCAAAGACTGCAGTAGCCACCGAGGTAACCCTCTGCTAAAACGGGGCAGTCAATGTGGCACAGTATAGGCCCCCCACGGGTCATAAATAAACGTCTTCTTTGCAAGAAATATTCTGGGCATTGGCCAATATGCTGCAACCCTGCCCACCTACTCTGGTGGCACATTACGGGCTCCAGTACGAAGACAAGTGAGAGAGGATGAGTGGCACCAGGCAAATCAGTAGCAGCAGACTCAGTTCCTTTCACGGAGGTATCCAGCCCCAAGGTTCTTCCCTCATCCTCCACAGGAGCCCCCAGCAGAAGTACACGAAACAGAATGTCTCCTTTTTCCCTCCAACTTAGGTTCCTTAGCTTCCCTACCTGAAAGAGGGGTCAGTCATACATCGACCCAGCTAAAGTTACAAGAATTTGAGTCGTGTTAATTGTTCCAGTTTGGCATAGTGGGACTGTCAATCAGTGGTGTGTACTGAATGAGTAGAGAGAGCACTGAACTAAGCACTGGGGAAAGGACAGTATGACAGAGTTGGTACAAAGGGAGCTTACAGTCTAGAGGTTTGCGTTTTCGTGATTAGATCAGGTTCTACTGCATTGACAGCCAGCCAGGTATTGGGGGTTGAAAAAAAAAATCTTTAATTCTGCCAGACAGACCTGCAGGTATTAAGAGCAGGTTAGCAATACATAGCTACAAAAACACAAATCTTTTCCAGATCATAATCTTCACTAACATTACTTTAGCACTTATGCAGTGGGGTATTCAGGTTCAACCCCCCCCCCCCCCCCAAAAATAATTCTGAACAGGAAGTTTCCTTTCAAAACTCTTTCCCTGAGCAAATCTGGGCAAAACATCAACTGAAGGCCAGATTTTCCCACTATTAGGGTCATTAAAATGTATTAAATATCAACTTTCGATTTAAAGGGCACAGGCAGTACTAGAAAGGTGTAAAAAGAGAAAAACTGCCTAGAGTTTTGGAAAGTGTCACTTGCCTGTCACTTCTTACCCACTTGCACTCTCTGTGGGGAGTATTTGATTAGGCTCCATTGGCGGGATCTTTCCAACTGGGTCAGAGTTCAGTAGGTTCAGAGCTGAAGCGGCAGTCCGGGGAACAGTGACACCTATTTGCACATGAAACAGTGAACCATTGTCCCTGGCTGCTTTTCCTCTGGAGGCTGTGGGAGTTGAAAGTTACTCTTCCATGATTTCTTCTGTCTGAAATATACCGTTGTCCTGTGAATGAGCTGTTAAACAGTCTGGTTGCCCTCCCCACCCCCATTTGCCCTCTGAACCTGGTCCTCCCTGAGTTTAGCTCATCCCTAGCTGGACTATTCTAGATGACCTTGAACAAAGTACAGTACACAAATCAAATCTAAGTCAACCGTGCAGATCCCTAGGGATTTGAATCTTTCTGTCATCTTTCATTCAACTGATGCGTAACAGTGAAAATTTTCAAGGTTTTGCATACTGAAAACCTAAAACCGGGATACCTTCCCCTAAAAAGAGCTAATTTTTGCTCCTCCTTCTTGCCTTTTTAGCAATCCCAAAGGACCTGTTCATGAGTATGGTGAGTGGTTATACAAGATGTCCAAAAAACAAGACTTTGGAGCCTACATGCTTATGTACAAGTAAGTGTCTTCCTCCCCCTCTCATTTTTAGTTTGTGGGCAAAGTCTGTGTTGACCATGGGAGACTTTTAGTGAGACTGTGTTTACTGGGATCATGTAATAACCTCTGACCTACCTCAGCGGGGGAAGTTGGGTGTGTAGAAATGCATTTTCTGATTTCTAAAATGATACACTCTACTGCAACAAAAAAAGGATAAGGACTGAGTAATTTTCACAGCTTATCCTCTAGAAGAAAACATTCATTTCTACCCAAGTCATACCTGAGGTTTAAACAGCAGGCAAAATTGGAAGAATTTTTAAATTTATAATTATTAGGCACTTGAAATTACCAGTTGCAGTTCATTTGGTTTGTTCTCTGTCTCCCCCTTCTAGACTGTGAGCCCACTGTTGGGTAGGGACTGTCTCTATATGTTGCCAACTTGTACTTCCCAAGCGCTTAGTACAGTGCTCTGCACACAGTAAGCGCTCAATAAATACGATTAATTGATTGATTGATTGATTGCTGCCTGGATGCCTGACTTGCCTCTCCAGTCCCTGAGAATGCCCACTTGGACTGTGCAGTTGCTAGACCTCCGCAAGCTCCCCAGGCTCAAATAATATCCTAATTTCAGGCTTCAGCTAATAGCACTTCCAGTCCTTTCAGGCATCAGTTTCAATTTCAGTCAGGAGGGCTTCCTGTTATTAACTCGTAGGCGTGCTAGTCGCACAGAAGCCGTCACAGCTTTCAGAAACAGAGAAAGCAGAGTGCCTGGAGATCTGTTACGGTGAGTACAACACGCAACACGCGGACGTGGGCGGTCCCCCTGGGGTGAGACCACAGGCGCGGCCGCACTGTCGGTGACAACTGTTTCTGTGTTGCCGCAGGCGGGCCTTTGTCAAGATGAGCACCAGACCGGAGGCCTTCCTGGCCCTCCGCTCTCACTTTGCCCGTTCGCATGCTTTGCTCTGCGTCAGTCACTGGATTCTTGGAATTGGAGACAGACACCTCTCCAATTTCATGATTAACCTGGAGACAGGTGGCATGGTTGGGATCGATTTCGGACATGCCTTTGGATCGGCTACTCAGGTAGGGAGGCCCCCTCGTTACCTTTCGTGTACGCCTCCTGCAGCGTGGGGCTGTGCAAACGATGGACAGTGGAGCTTTACAAGGGAGGGGGCAGGGTGTGGGCCCCAATTTGCTTTCTAAATCAGTGCTGAGTCTTATAGCTCTATCTGAATAATAATGATAATACTGATGGTATTTGCCAAGCGCTTACTATGTACTTCCCAAGTACTTAGTACAGTGCTCTGCACACAGTAAGCGCTCAATACGATTGATGATGATGTGCCACGCACTAAGTGCTGGGGTACATACAAGGTCATCAGGTTGTCCCATGTGAGGCTCACAGCCTTAGTCCCCATTTTACAGATGAGGTAACTGAGGCAGAGATAATTTAAGTGACTTGCCCAAAGTCTCACAGCTGACAAGTAGCGGAGCTGGGATTAGAACCCATGACCTCCGACTCCCACTAAGCCATGCTGCTTCTGTTCCATACCCACAAGGCGCTTACAGTCTAGAGGGGAATTCTCATTTAGTAAGAGGTTCTGAGCCTTAAGACAAAATTTCATAGTTCAGTACCTCAAAATACACCAGCCTGAATCCCTCAAATCCAGTATCATTCATTCATTCATTCAGTTGTACTTATTGAGTACTTACTGTTGCAGAGCAGTGTACCAAGTGCTTGGAAAGTACAATTCGGCAGCATATTGAGACAGTCCCTACCCAACAGTGGGCTTACAGTCTAGAAGGGGGGAAACAGACAACAAAACAAGCAGACAGGCATCAATAGTATCAATATAAATAAATAGAATTGTAGATATATGCACATCATTAATAAGTAGAATAATATGTACATATATTCACAAGTTCCGTGGAGCGTGGCGGGGGGTAGAGCAGAGGGAGGGAGTAGGGGCGATGGGGAGGGGAGGAGGAGCAAAGGAAATGGGGGGTCAGTCTGCGAAGGCCTGGAGGAGGTGAGCTTTCAGTAGGGCTTTGAAGGGGGGAAGTGTGCTGGTTTGGCGTATGTGAGGAGGGAGGGCATTCCAGGCCCGGGGGATGACGTGGGCCGGGGGTCGATGGCGGGACAGGCAAGAACGAGGTACGGTGAGGAGATTAGCGGCATAGGAGCGGAGGGTGCGGGGTGGGCTGGAGAAGGAGAGAAGGGAGGTGAGGTAAGAGAGCGCAAGGTGATGGACAGCTTTGAAGCCAACAGTGAGGAGTTTTTGCTTGATAAGAAGGTTGATAGGCAACCACTGGAGATTATTGAGGAGGGGGGTGACATGCCCAGAGTGTTTCTGTAGAAAGATAATTCAGGCAGCAGAGTGAAGTTTAGACCAAAGTGGAGAGACAGGAGGATGGGAGATGAGAAGGGATGCTGATGCAGTAATCCAGTCGGGATAGGATGAGTGATTGTACTAACAAGGTAGTGGTTTGGATGGAGAGGAAAGGTTGGATCTTTATGTGAAGGTGAGACTGGCAGGTTTTGGTGATGAGTTGGATATGTGGGGTGAGAGAGCAGAGTCAAGGATGATACCAAGGTTGTGGGCTTATGAGACAGGAAGGATAATAATAATAATTGTGGTTTTTGTTAAGTGGCTTAGTATGTGCCACTGTTCTAAATGCTGGGGTGGATACAAGCGAATTGGGTTGGACAGAGTCCCTGTCCCACGTGGGGTTCACCATCTCAATCATGGTAGTGCCATCCACAGTGACGGGAAAGTCAGGGAGAGGACAGGGTTTGGGAGGGAAGATAAGGAGCTCAGTCTTGGACATGAGTCCTAGGTGGTGGGAGGACATCCCCGCGGAGATGTCCTGAAGGCAGGAGGAGATATGAGCCTGGAGGGAGGGAAAGAGAACAGGGGAGGAGATGTAGATTTGGGTGTCATCTGCGTAGAGATGATAGTTGAAGCTGTGGGAGCGAGTGAGTTCACTAAGGGAGTTAGTACAGATGGAGAAAAGAAGGGGACCAAGAACTGACCCTTGAGGAACCCCTACAGTTAGGGGATGGGAGCGGGAGGAGGAGCCCACGAAGGAGACTGAGAATGAATGGCCAGAGAGATAAGAGGAAAACCAGGAGAGGACGGAGCCGTGAAGCCAAGAAGCAAAACAACAAAACAAGTAGACAGGCATCAGTAGCATCAATATAAATAAATATTATTATATATACACATCATTAATAAAATGAATATAATAATAAATATGTACATCCATCCACCAGGAGCTCAGGCTTCAGGCATCTTACCTGTGGTTCAGCTCCAACTGACCCTCAACTGTAGTTTCTCTTAGTTCACCTGGAACTCAGACCAAAATATTCCAATCTGAAGATCGGTAATAAAGAAGAAACTAAAATTGTTTTGCCCCCAAATCCTTTCTTCCTCCCGCCTTTTAGTTGATATTCTCCACTGCGCTGGGCCCGTGTGCTTTTCCCTCTTTCAGTTTCTGCCGGTCCCCGAGTTGATGCCTTTCCGTCTGACTCGCCAACTCATTAATCTGATGTCACCGATGAAAGAATCGGGGCTCGTGTTCAGTGTGATGGTGCACGCCCTCCACGCTTTCCGCACAGACCCCGACCTCCTCCTCAGCACCATGGATGTGTTCGTGAAGGAGCCTTCATTGGACTGGAAGGTAAGTTTAAGCCGTCTCCTCTGTTCCAGAGTGAATGGCTAAGCGGCTTTGCTCCCACTTCATGCCCTGGGGGGAATTTTTCATGTTAAAGATTGGTTTAGTCCCGAGACCTGCTGGGCACCAGCAGTGTTTGAGCCATGCAGCGGGACCAGAGTCATGTCACCATATCCCCCATCTTGGCTGAGGGCAGTGCAACCCCCTCGCCCCCCGTGGGATCGGACAAGTTGAGCCTTCAGTGGAACCGATCCCAAAGCAATCCCGCCTTGCTTGCCCGAGCCACACGAGTGCTTTCCCGTCCTGTAGGGTTCGACTGGGACAAAAAGACCAGTGGCAAAGCCCCCTTGGTTTAGCATCTGAAGGGAAAACAAGTTCACAACTTCCACCTGCTTCTTAAACCTTCCACCAGGCTCTTATCGGGCAGACATATCCAGAGGCTCCTCTTTATGCAGGCCCAAATCGAATCAGATCAGGGATGTGCTTTATCATGCCCAGGTAACCATATTAACAGGGACCCAGTGTAGTGTCTATAGGAGTTGCTGACAGTAACAGTACTGAAAGAGGGTAGATCTACCTTAGTATTTCTGGGTCTGGGTGACTGATGGCTTGCTTCCAGTGGTTTTTCTAGGAGACTTCACTTTAGTTCTTCATTGGATGGTCACGGTTATCTCAGAAAATGGTCTTTGCCTCCTCATAAGGAACCTGTTTATGTGGTTCTGAAAAATTAAATGATTTGGTTATAGGCTGATAGGTGAATGAGTAAAAACTAATACCAACAAGATGCAGATTTCAGCTCAATCGTAAATAAACTATACATAAACCAGAGGAGCCTCAGAACTACCCAATTTATAATAAAACGCAAGCTACCCCCACAAAAGCAAAATCTCCTAAACTGATAACCTGAGCCCCAAAAGGTTGGGAGCCAGCTAACCGATACCCTCCTAATCAAACATGAAAAAGATGCTCTCGTTTCAGCACAGGCCCCCTACACCAAAGCCTAGGATTAGGTGGTATCTCTATTTAAGGTGTAATCTTTTACATAGACCAGCCCCAAGAAGCACTTAATATTGCTCTTTGAAATTGAAGTTTTCTGGGCATCTCTGTTTCTCTGAAATGAAAATGGTTGCTGTGATGGATCAAAGGAAGTAATACTGATTTCTCGAAGAAATAAGGAATTTATCATCACTGTTTGAGGTCTGTCTACAGTACTTACCGAGCTGCCACTGCCTGGCTGGGCTAGGCACTACCAGGCGTAACAGGAAGAAAAAGCCCTAGTTCCTGCCCCCAGGATTCAAGTGCAGGAAAAAGACATTTATCTGTCAACACCCAGGAAGGTTTATACCAACTGAAACATCCAGACAGCCCAAAGTAAGAAGGGTGGTTGGTGTTCCCTGGAGCCAGGTGGAGTGAATCTGAGCCATTCAAAAAGATTTTGAAGGAGAGGAAGAGGCCTAGTTTGCTGTAGGTGAGGAAAGGCTGGTTCGATTAATGCACTAGTCCTGAGCGTTGTTTGGGGAGTCAGGGATCTCAGGAAGTGGGCGGGGGGGACTGTTGCTATCATTAAGACTGAACAAAGCAGGGGGACTAAATGTTCTTTTAATGCAGAACTTTGAAACAAAGATGTTGAAAAAAGGAGGAACGTGGACCCGGGCAGTGAACACAGCAGACACCAACTGGTATCCCTTGCAGAAAATTAGTTATGCCAAGAGAAAATTAACAGGAACCAACCCGGCAATTATTACCTGGTAAGAAAATTTCTCTCAGTGCAGGCAAGTTTCCCAGTTTCCAGGTGCCTCAACAGTGTGCACTGGACCAGTCTGAGAAAATGACCCCCTTTTTCCCCCTCTCCCCTACCCCACCGCAAGGTAATGTTGGGCAGGGGTTGTCTCTCTTTGTTGCTGAACTGTACTTCCCAAACCCTTAGTACAGTTTTCTACACACAGGAAGTGCTCAATAAATATGAATGAATGAATGAATTCTCCTTTCACCTCTAGGGAAGGGATGGTCTCCACTTCTCCTTGTTCAGTGCAGAAATTGGGACTGGACCAGGCTGGAAGCAGGGAATCTTCTGGGTGTCAGCCGTTCTGTGGGTGGAGAGAGTAGTTTGAGCTGTTCCTGCTTGCTGCATTTCCTGCAGACCCTGGACTTTAGCCGAGCCAGCTCTCAAAGGAAGACTCTTGCTCTTGCAGGTGGAAATCTGCAGAAATGAGTCGTGAAGGAAGGGGAAAGATGAAGTTAAGGCTTTGTAATTGTTAGCAAAACTGGCCTGTGAAAAAACTCTCTCCAGCACAATAACAGACCGTTTTGGAGTGCGGGGGAAATATCTTTGGGGTATTTTCCAGCAGGTGTTAGATAAGCAAACAGATCTGCCTTGAGCAGCTAGGAATCCAAACCCAGAAAGAAAAAAAATATGAATGTGTGCGTTGGGGGTGGGGATTTAGGGTTCATTTCTACGTGATCTTTATTTCAGTGATGAATTGCGCCTCGGTCATGAAAAGGCACCTGCTTTCGAGGACTACATCTCTGTAGCCCGAGGAAGCAAAGACCACAACGTTCGAGCCAGAGAGCCGGAGGAGGGGCTTTCGGAAGAGCAGCAAGTCAAATGCCTCATCGACCAGGCCACAGACCCCAATATCCTCGGCAGGACTTGGATCGGATGGGAACCCTGGATGTAAACGTCGTAAGGACGATGCCAGGGATTAAAGTCATACAACGTAGCCTGCCAAGTCACACCATAGAAGCTACCGGGCCGGCTCACGAGAAGAAAGCTTGTCTTGGATTTCATTTTAGTGAAACGGATAATGCTGTATTAGACACCAATAACGAGGCAAGAGATATGTGTTTCTACCTGTACCTTCTGCATGGGCTGCCCTGAGTTGGTTGTCTAGGGGTATCCTCCAAGGTTTTCCCATCCTCACTTTGAGAAGTTTCCTAGAGAAAACAATGAGGATTAAAGTTTCATTTTCAGAGCTGTGCGGGAACACTGCAGGAAGTAAGCCATCATTGCAGGAAATAAGCCATCAGCGGGATCAGTAGATCAATATGGTACCAACTCTCTGTGAAAATCAGTTCACCAGCATAAGTGATTTACGGTTGAGGTTTATAATCTTTTATGTTCCCATGGCAAATAATGAAACAACCGTAACAGTGAGCCAAATTGCCTACAGCCCTTCTTATTTTTGATCATGTGTTTACATGTGGCTATTTTTTTCCGCTCTTATTCCTTGCCAGTTCCCAAGCCGTAAACCTGGCCGATTGATCACTTCTAGAAAGGGAAAGAACTGTATTTTGCAGAAGTTACTATTAGTACTTTACTCCATGGTGTTAAGAAGTCTCACTCCGCAGCAGGCTTTGCTCGCCCCAGTCTGGCAGATAATGCTTCAGGAGGCCAAGCCCAATGTAGGTGGATAAAAGTGCTATGCAATTCTCCAGAAAGTCATATGAAAAAAGAACAGTCCACTGTATCAGGAAGACAGATTCTCCCTAGCTCCCTGACCTTCCGGGGCTGCCGTTTTGGGAGGAACCACTGAGACTGAAGTCTTATCTATATAGCAGATGTTGTGCTGGACAATCACTTTTTTTATGGCAGTGCGGCATTCTGATGGTTTGTTCAGAAGGTAGTAATAACTAGAAGGTCTGAACAATTATATCAATACGTAAAAACTTACCTAACAAAATAAATGCTCATCAGATCTGGTATTAAAAACTAGTTTGTTTTTTGTTTTAAGGGTGGTTTACATTATGTACCTAGTCAGTCAAAATAGTTCACCTTGAGAGAAATTTGAAATGGAAACTCAATCTAGAACATGGATATTTTAGTGAGCGTTTTGGCTTGAGCACAGAAAACTGAACAGAGCTTGGTTCAGTTGTGGACTGATTTGTCTCAGAATGAATGAATTAAATCACGGGTTCTGGTTTGTCTTGTGCAGATTGGAAGAACTGATGCAACCTTCCGTGATTTTTTAACACCTGGTTCTATCCAAGTGATAGCTTTGACTTACCATGTAACGTGAACCCTCTGGACTTTGGGAATCGTTTTTATAGTGCGGTTCAATAAAGTGACATTATTTCAAGTAATCTGGCTGAAAGTGTTTTAAGACCACCTACTTAAAAGTCACCTTATAGCTAACTGGGAGTAATAAAAAGTTATCTGAGTAGCTCACCAAATGTATGGAAATCAAATGGCCAATCTGAACAAGATGATAAATTGCCCTTCTCACACAGTTATACAGTATGTATAGGAACTTTGACCTGTAATCAAGAAAATGCAATTTAGCTTGGCAGTTTTTCCTGAATGAGGCTGTTAGATTTTATGGGGGCGATGGGGCCCTGGCTAACCGTGGGTTGGGAGCTGTGGGAGCAAAGACTCTCTACACTCCACAGTTTTTTGACACCCAGCTTTGCTCAACTCAGGTCTCTAAATAAAAACCCGAGCGTTTCTGAGCAAAGCTAAAAAGATCCCCAAGTCGGGTCTTTCAGAAACCTGCTAAGCCCTTCAGCGCCCACCCCGACTCCTCAATCCTGCTTGCTCACTCCTAAAAGCCTCACTTCCCTTCTGCACCTCAAAGCAAAATGAAAAGTTGGCCCTAATGGTTCCTTGGATACGCAGCATAATTTAATGTTTACAATGTGCCAGGGAAGTATTTAGCACTTAAGGAAGGGCATTTATGGTTTTGAAATTCTGGAATGGACCGAGTTGGTGTGTGTTCTCGAAGACTGGAAGGAAGAGCCTTCTCCTGCCTCTCTCCTGGCTCCTACCCCAACTCTCACCCCTCAGGGGCCATGAAACAACAGCCTGACATTTCCTTCCCGCACATCCCTGGTGTGGACATATAGCGCTGGGCCGCCTGCCGAGACCGATCGAACCTGATTCGTTTTCCGACTGACCGTCCCCCCCAAGGCAGCAGGTTAAATGTGGGCCGGATTATGAGGAAGGGGGTGGTGGGGAGAATTGAGTCCTGGGTCTCGACTCTTTCGCTCTCATTACCTTGATGGTGTGGGCTCGTTTGTTACCAGCGTCCTTGGAGGATGACAGTGTCCTCAGACGGGAATGCCGTCGGTCTGTCCGGCGCTTCAGATCTACAGATGGAAAGAAATAATCCAAGTGTAAGTGGGGTTGGGTAACATTTTCTCCCTGCTTTCATCTCTCCGCTCTAGCAACTCAGGCAATATTTCCTTGAACAATTTTATTTTATTTTAATGGCATTTATTAAGCGCTTACTATGTGCACAGCACTGTTCTAAGCGCTGGGGAGGTTACAAGGTGATCAGGTTGTCCCACGTGGGGCTCACAGTAATCATCCCCATTTTACAGATGAGGTCACTGAGGCTCAGAGAAGTTACGTGACTTGCCCAAGGTCACACAGCAGACGTGGTGGAGCTGGGATTCGAACCCACGACCTCTGACTCCAAAGCCCGTGCTCTTTCCACTGAGCCACGCTGCTTCGCTATTTTGAGGGGGCTGAAATCTGCAGAATTTTAACCTGGAAACCAAATTTGATCCAAAGCCTACTTTATTCAAGGGAAGGTATTTTTGCCTCATGAAAATCAAAGACAGTTACAAGGATTACTGGAAACACTAATAGTGAAACCAGAAATTAACCGTAGAAATCTAGATGTGTGGTAAATTGCCTTCTAACCCTCTTCACAGGCCCTGTATGAACAGCACTTAGTAGTAGTAATAATAATAGGGTTTTTCGTTAAATGCTTATTTTGTGCTAAGAACTGGGGACAATAAAACATAATCAGGTCAGACACAGCCTGTGAGTCTCATGCTGGACAGAGATTAAGGAGGAGAGATAATGGGTATTTAATCCCCATTTTACTGACGAGGAAACTTGTGGCACAAAGAAGCGCCTCCAAGTCACAGAGCTGGCACGGGAGGGAACTGGGATTAGAACCCAGGTCCACCAACTCCCAAACCTGCCCTCTTCCAACTAGGTCTCCTTGCTTCTTGCTTAAAAAGCCTTCACTTTTTTAGGGAGCTTCAATCGATCAATCAAAAGGGTATTTATTGAGTGCAATGTGCACAGTGCTGTAGTAAGCGCTTGGGAAAGTACAATACAGTAGAATTGGTAGCTATGTTCCTGGCCACTGCCGCTTCAAGTGCTTCTCGGGACCACCCATATCTCTGTTAAGGTGCCACTTGGCATAAACAAGTTCAATAAACACTTCTTGAGTTCACGGGGAAAGCAACACACAACCAGGCAGCCTGTCCACTAATTCTGTTGTCTTGTACTCTCTCCAAGCGCTTAGTATATTGCTCTGCACATGGTAAGCGCTCAATAAATATCACTGATTGACCGAGGAACACGAGTAAAGCTTGTTTTCCATTCTCTCTGCTGCTAAAATAATCTCTGGGGCAAATAATGCAGGAGAGGGCCTGGCACTTTAGAAAATGAAGATGCCTTCTCTTGGGGAGTTCAAATTCCACTGAGACTTCCTAATTGAATTTGATCCTTTTAGGCCTAGATTTTAAAACTGTATTTCATTTACACTTTTATAGAGAACAATGTCGTATTCCATTTAACTTACAGCCACAGTTCTACCACCAATATTTTGACTTTGGTTCCTAGAACCCTCATAAAGATATTACTATAGAACAGCAGCAACAAGAGCTATATGTCAAGATCCTCTGGAGAACTGACGCATAAACTAGCAAAATGACCAACAAAGATATGTTAGTGGTTTTCATGGCTCAGTGGAAAACAGCCCGGGCTTTGGAGTCAGAGGTCATGGGTTCAAATCCCTGCTCCGCCAACTGTCAGCTGTGTGACTTTGGGCAAGTCACTTAACTTCTCTGGGCCTCAGATACCTCATCTGTAAAATGGGGATTAAGACTGTGAGCCCCCCGTGGGACAACCTGATCACCTTGTAACCTCCCCAGCGCTTAGAACAGTGCTTTGCACATAGTAAGCGCTTAATAAATGCCATTATTATTATTATCTACTTATAAACAAAGGAGAGAATGCAACTGCTACTAAATAGAAAGAGGCCAAATTAAAATGAAAATAAAAAAAATATTTTCCAACAATAAAGACCCAAAGAATGAAGAAAATACTTGGGTGTATCCTTTCTAATTAAAAAAATTCAAAGGCAGAGCCAAGAAATAGGTCATTTTTGTAAAACAATTAAAAGGCATTCTGAACAGAAACAGCAATAAATTATAGAAGATTTAGCAAATCAAGAAGGCCATTTCACCGCAAAAAAAAAAAAAAGCATTTGTTTCGATGCAGAATTCAAAGCAGCTGTTTGGAATATGGTACTTCGGGCCTCAAAATTGCTGTCCCCTTTCTAGTCTGCCCTTTAGCCCACTTTGGGAGGGAGGATTCAGTAGGTTCTGGGAACTTACTGCACTTCGATCCTACCCTCAGCCATCCCTGCTTTTACCCCTCAGTGACCCACTCTGGCAAGAGTTGGATATGTTATAGTCATTACTTAGGATCTGTCAAATTCACCCTGGCCGGGATCCTGATAATATTTTACAGACATCTACATTGTGAGCACTTTTTAATTTTTTTTCATTTTTTTTGGTATTTGTTCAGCGCTTACAATGTGGCAGGCACTGAACTAAGCGCTGGAGTAGATACAAGATAATCAGGTTGGATTCAGTTCCTTTCCCACCTGGGGCTCAGAGTTTAAATTGGTAGGAGGAAGATTTAATCTCCATTTTCCAGATGTGGCAAAAGAGACATAGAGAAGTTGAGTGACTTGAGAGTTCCTAATTGAATTCGATACTTTCAGGCCTAGATTTTAAAACTGTATTTCATTTACACTTTGTTAAAGAACATGTTGCATTCCATTTACAACATTTGGGGGGAGAAGCAGTGTGGCTCAGTGGAAGGAGCATGGGCTTGGGAGTCAGAGGTCATGGGTTCTAATCCCGGACTCCGCCGCTATCAGCTGTGTGACTTTGGGCAAGTCGCTTAACTTCTCTGTGCCTCAGTTACCTCATCTGTAAAATGGGGATTAAAACTGTGAGCCCCACGTGGGACTACCTGAGCACCTTGTATCCCCCCAGTGCTTAGAACAGTGCTTTGCACATAGTAAGCGTTTAACAAATACCATCATTATTATTATTTAACCTTCAGCCACAATTCTGTCATACAGCAGACAAGTGGCAGAGCCGGAATTAGAACCTAGATCCTCCGATCCCCGGGCCGGGCTCTTTCCACTAGGCCACACTGCTTCTTCGCACTGTTCTTAGACTGAGTGCCCCATTTGGACAGGGAGTTTGTCCAACTTAATTATCTTTGTCTCTACTCCAGTGCTTGGTAAAGGGAAAGCACTTATCAAGTTCAACAATCATTATTGGATTATAACTTTCGCATGGTTTACTGATACACATCCTTGTGTTCATCCCTTGGAGTCAAAATGACTGCAATTGCTTATTACTTTAATGTTCTCACTAAACTCCCCACAAAGTGCTTTCTGATAAGACAACAATTAGAATACGATGTTACCTCGGTTGGCCACAGATGCTCTCGTAGCCTTCAGCGAGCAGCGTTCCCCAGCCATCTGGCATCCAGGCACCTCGACTACAATTTTAAAAGAGACAGAGTTGAGATACTGTTAGAAAATTTCACTTCTGTCCTTTAGCTTTTAATTCTAGGTTAGGAAGTTGAGCAGAGCAGGGGGAAATGGGCTGCGTTCAGGTTCTCAAGCTTTGATTCTCTCAAACTTGGAAATGCCCACAGGATGCTTAGGAATTTGTTGCGGTGAGAAACAGGTAGTCAGTTTCGTCGCCTAGTGACAAGAGGATGGGATCGAGCACCTGCAAGTCAGGAGACCCGAGTTCTAGTCTCAGCTCTATCACCAGCCTGCTGGGCGACCTTGGGCAAGTCACTTAACCTCCCTGCGCCTAGTTTCCTCATCTGTAAAGTGGGGAGATGATACTCGTTCTCCCTCCCTCAGACTGTGAGCCCCATTTGGAACGGAAACTCTGCACCATCTTACTTCTCGCAGCTACCCCATCACGTAGCACACATCAATCAATCCAGTGATCACTGGTGCTTACTGTGTGCGGAGTATTGTACTAAGTGGGTGGGAGAGCAAATACCATCATTATTATCAGTTTTGAGAATTACAGAAACTTCCATTCCCATCCAGGGTAGGACAACTTCTATATATAGAATGAGACTGAGTTGGTCTCAGTCTGAGTCTGAGTTAGTCTGAGTTAGTCTCAGTCTCATATATATAGAATGAAGTTGTCCTGTATATATGTATATATGTTTGTACATATTTATTACTCTATTTATTTTACTTTTACATATCTATTCTATTTATTTTATTTTGTTAGTATGTTTGGTTTTGTTCTCTGTCTCCCCCTTTTAGACTGTGAGCCCACTGTTGGGTAGGGACTGTCTCTATATGTTGCCAACTTGTACTTCCCAAGTGCTTAGTACAGTGCTCTGCACACAGTAAGCGCTCAATAAATACGATTGATTGATTGATTTTAGTTAGTAGGGAGTAGAGAATGGTTAGCAATATCAAGGAAAATCAGAACTGGATCTATCAGTAGTGGCAAGTAGAGCAGGCTGAGGACGAGCCCCTATGCAATGGATTTTGAAATAGAAGAAAATTCCGTGAATCTGTGCAGATTAGTCGATGAACCATAAACTGAAATACCTCAGTCCCATATGTGACCTAGATGTCATTTTTCATTGGCAATAGTCTGTGGCTAGTTCCGCTAAATGTTTTGCATATCTGCAGGATTATTTTGATGATGTGACTATTTTAATGCCAGCTGAGTGCATGAGATTGCTAGTCTAGAAAAATAAAATGTAAAACGTCAGCCAAGTGAAGAACACTAGAAACAAACTGGTTATGGCTGAGATTTTGCTACAAAAGGTCTTCATTTGCAGTGTTGATAATTCTTCTCATACAAAATGAAGCCTGAAAATACCACGCCTAGTTAGCAATCTAGCCACATGGACATTTTCAGAAACGGATTCCGAGTAAGAAGGCAAAACCATGCAGTGCTAACACTGAGCCTAGATAAAAATGGAAAGCTCCCCCATGTCTCTAAAGCCTATTTTATTTATTAGGTAAGGGAGTTTTGTTTAGAAAAGGCAAAGTTGGCCTTGCACCAGATGAGATGAGGGCAGAATCTATCCATAAACAGATCTACAGATTCACAACTGAGGCAGCTGAACTTAAACAACAAAGACTTCTCATTGCTCTGTTTTATGAGCTCCCATGGAAAAAGTCAAACAAGATTTTGTAAATTAATAAATTTTTTATCGAAGCCTCCTTAAATCTTATCATTTTCAGCCCTAAGAAGGCCCAAGTCCCAAACAAATTAGAGGTTTCTCGGTCACCCCCGTGGCTCGGCACATCACCGCGGGTGTCAATCAACTTCTGAGATGAGACCACCTCCTCCTATTCCAGAATTAGGGGTGCAGGGGTGCAGCTTTTAATTTGCTTTCTAAGCAGGTGGGCAGCTGGAGCTAGAGGGAACTCTGCCCTTTAGAAGCCCATGGGGGTTGGGTGAAAGCTGGCAGTCCCCACCTCTCCCTGGCTGTGGGGTGACGGGGGGAGGAGGGGGGGGGTGTGTGGGTGGGTGTGTGTGCATGTGTGTGTACACGTGTGCGCATGCGTGTGCGGCCAGGGGGGTAGCGGGGGTGGCTCCATCTCTCTTCCACCCTGGTTTTGGGGATCCCAGCAACGACACCTTAAGCATCCTGTCTCCGGGGCTCTGGTGGGGGCCCGGCCCCTCCACAACCCTTATGGGGCAGCAGACACTGCCTGGGCTGAGCAGAGCCCGGAAAAACCCTCAACGCCACCTCCCTCACCAGTTGAATCTGAAGAGAACATGCTAGTTCTCTACACGCTTCATGCTTCTCATGAGAGAAGCCGCGTGGCTCAGTGGAAAGAGCCCGGGCTTTGGAGTCAGAGGTCATGGGTTCAAATCCAGGCTCTGCCAATTGTCAGCTGTGTGACCTTGGGCAAGTCACTTAGCTTCTCTGTGCCTCGGTTACCTCATCTGTAAAGTGGGGATTAAGACCGTGAGCCCCCCGTGGGACAACCTGATCACCTTGTAACCTCCGCAGCGCTTAGAACGGCCATCCGCCAAGCTAGCTCTCTTCCTCCCTTCAAGGCCCTACTGAGAGCTCACCTCCTCCAGGAGGCCTTCCCAGACTGAGCCCCTTCCTTCCTCTCCCCCTCGTCTCCCTCTCCATCCCCCCCATCTTACCTCCTTCCCTTCCCCACAGCACCTGTATATATGTATATATGTTTGTACATATTTATTACTCAATTTATTTATTTATTTTACTTGTACATATCCATTCTATTTATTTTGTTAGTATGTTTGGTTTTCTTCTCTGTCTCCCCCTTTTAGACTGTGAGCCCACTGTTGGGTAGGGACTGTCTCTATATGTTGCCAATTTGTACTTCCCAAGCGCTTAGTACAGTGCTCTGCACATAGTAAGCGCTCAATAAATACGATTGATGATGATGATGATGCTTTGCACATAGTAAGCGCTTAATAAATGCCATCATTATTATTAGTAGTAGTAGTAAGCCATATTGACCCCCATCTATCTGCTCTCTCTCTCTCCCTTTTCCTCCCACCTCCTCCGCCCTCCCTCCCCACCCGACCCCCCAACTCAGTCTCAGCCCTTGGCTTCCCCTCTGGAATATTCTTAGATCATCTCTGAGTGTGACTTCTTTCTGCCTTTATTGATTCTGCCCCGGAAGCCCTGCCTTCCGTTCACCCCTGTGCTCTAAATGAAAAGTTGGCACCTACGTACCTCAGGTCCTGCATCACAGGAAACAATATAGCTATTATTCAAATATGCACAAGAGTCAACCGAAGGCGTGGAGACGTCGAAGGGCAATGGGTTGGCAGATTGTCTTTTGGTAAATTGGAGGTAGGCCAGAAAAACATGCCCCCTTTTAACGAGCAACAAATAAGTCTTGACTTTTTAACCACCCAGTTGTTTCTCCTTCTGCTCGTCTTGGTCTCAGAAAAAATAAAATAAAATCACGCAACAGTGAATCACAGTTTTGTTATGGAAATTTGAGGCCAGTAAAGGAAACAAGTTCTTAACAAGGAAATTCACTTAAGCAACTCACTTTTTGGGATCATGAAGGGATGGAGGTTATTTACAGTTGTTTCTGGCTCTTCATTTCCTGCTCAGATCTGAAGTTCCTCTCAACTGAATTAAAGCTTGTACAGTAGACAGACGGCTTCAGGATGTTGTACTCTGTCTCTTCTCATTGCTTGAGAAAAGCTTGAAATGTAGTCCCTGTTAGCTTTGGATCCCATTTGAGGCTAAACCTGGTAGAGATGAGGCAAGTTACAGGGGAGTTTAAACTCTCAGTTAAAACCTGGAGGTGTTATTGTTACTTTCTGCTAGGTGATTCATTACTCCCTTCGTGCGCCATTCCCTCACTTGGCATTTTCTTAAAGGCAAATTAGATGACTACGAGGTGCTGGTTTGATTGTTCTATGTAATCTTTTGACTAGCACTGCAGAATCAAACACACATGTAGCTTGTCACGTGAAACCATCGACAACAGTGACTGCACTGTCCTAGCGACTCTGGGGAGTTACCGAAGGAGAAGCTATGGCACCTGTAGGAGAAAGCTACAGACACAGTGATGGGAACAAAAGTGCATATATTTTTTATACACACGCACACACATGACCATCAAGCAACATGCTTTTAAACCACCAGTACCAGCACTGTACTAAGTCCTTGTTGGGGTTCAACAGAACGGAGTTGGTACACATGTTGCCTACCCACAATGAGTGATTAAACCCTCGACTATAAATTCATTCATTCATATTTATTGAGGGCTGACTCTGTGCATAAATCAGAGCAGCGGGAAGGGTTTAGTGGACAAAGAGGGATGATTCCCACTGGGCCTCAGAATATTTAGCACAGGGGGCACCTGCAAGGATATTGCCTCTGTCCTCGTGGTGGAGAGAACTTGGATGGCCTCTATGAGGATATCTCCTCATCACAACCCCAAAGGCAAGGACCACCTGCCCCTAGGAAGACTGACGGGCCAGTCAAATTGGGGTCTGCCAGGGGCTAAAAGCATTGACAGTTCAGTTGAACTATCCCAAGTCTTTATCGACCTCCTCTTCTTTCCCATCCAGTAATAATAGTAATAAGGCTATTTGCTCTTTCAACATTATCATCCCATAAACACCTTTTTTGGTTCATGGATTTGGGGAACTCTTCCAACTTGAAATGAATGCTAAGAACCAGACTTCTCCCCCGTCCTCCACCTAAATTGAAGAGATAAGGCAACTTTCATCTATCATTCAGCTTGCCTGACTCACGCAAGGATCTCCCTAGCTGCACGGGGGAGTAGCAAGATGCACCAGAGGAGCGGGAAGGTCGTGTCCTGTGCAATACAAACAGGAAGTGAAATGGGGAACTTCTGAGCCAGGGAAATGCAGAGTCAACAACCCGGACGACAGAAGGGAGAGCTTCAGACCAAGGCCGGAGCAAGTTGGTTCTTTCGGACGTCCCTCCCCTCCGGCCCCGCTATGCCGGTGAGACTGGCCGCCGCCACTGTCCGGAGGGTCTCACGTGGCCCAGTTGGGACAGCACCTTGCATGGGGAGGCAGAGATGTGGGCCCCAGTCCTAGGAATATGACCCGCTTATTGAACAATGGGACTAGAAAACTTGTCCCAGAAGTATTTGGGACACGGAAGGCCCTGCTCCTTCCTCCCCACTCCCACCTCCCACATTAGGCCCCACAGCCTTGCTCCAGACCAGTGGAGGTTTGCTGTCAACAGTGAACAGGCATCGTCTGGATCTAGCCCAGTAAAAACTTCAGTTTTTGCCACAGTACTTTCACAGACAGCCTGATTCCCAGCATCCACCTCCCACTGGAGGATTTGGGGCTCTCCCTCCCTCAGGCAGGCAGGAACTCCGGGCCTATCCCGGGTACCCGGGTGACCCAATCCCACGCCTCTGGGTGGGTTGGGATCTGGATTTGGTGGGATCAGTGCAGTCCCTGCAGTTCAAGCAGGTCACGGAGAAGCAACGATGGGGAGGCCAGGCCTGCTAATACCTCTTGGGGAATCTGCCGCCACTCAGAGAGAATCTTGGGCCAGTCAAGGGGCACACACTCAAGGAAGCACTCAGACCCACCCCCTCATCTCACTGAGCATCTGCCATTATCCACGGAGAAACATACTGAACTGGGAGAAAAACCGTTCCGCCCCATCTTTTTCTTGGTCTGAAATCTAGGCTGGAATAACGACAGTCACCGAGCAGAAGATAGAATCTACTTGGATGTGCTCAATTTGTTTCACAAACGGCATGCGTGCACTATTGCATGCACTAATATTAGTGTCTTGTCCTCAAAGCTTTGTTTTATAACGTAATTCATGTGAAGGGGATTTGTCTGAACAAAAAGCCTTCTAACTTTCTAAAACACTTGTACCCTCCTCCCCCACTTCCTGACTACAAACGTAACCATGTCTCCCCTACCCTAAACAACCAAACAAAAAAAAAAAAAAAACACTTCTCTGCATCCCATTGCATCATGAATCTATTGTCATCTCCCACCACTCCATTCCTATCCAAACTGATCGAGTAGGTTGCATACACTGTGGCCTCCACTTCCTCTCCCCCAACTCCCTTGTCGACACTCTACAATCCAGCTTCTGTCCCCTTCTTTCCATTGAGGTCATTGGTATCCAAGGTCACCAGTGACTCCTTTTCGTCAAATTAACAGCCGCTACTCTGTCCTAATTCCCCTCAAACTGTCTTCAACCCTGTGGATCACTCACTGCCGGACCTTGTGTTTTCTGACATAGTTCTCTCCTGGTTCTCCTGTTACCTCTCTGGCTAATCCTTCTCAATCTCCTTCGCCAACTCCAACTCCTTGAATGTCCCTCAAGGTTCTCTTCTGGACCCCCTTTCTCTTGTCACTTTACAAAGCTCCCTTAGAGAGCTCATCCACTCTTCGACTACTACCTCTGTGTGGCTGACTCCCAAATTTGCCTCACAAATCCTGGCCTCTCCGCCTCTGCAATCTCACTTTTTCTCATGCCTCCAGGACATCTCTGGGTCAATGTCCCACTCAATATGTCCAAAACTGAACTCCTCGTCTTTCTTCCCCAACCTTCTCCTCCACCAAAGTCGCCAGTCTTAGTCAACAAAACTACCATTCTCCCACTTCTCATGTCCTCCACCTTGGCAGTATGCTTGACTCCTCCCTCCCCGTCCATCCCCACACACAATCTCTTACTCCACCCTGTAGGTTTTTCCTCCACAACGTTTCCAGAATCTGTCCCTTCTTCTTTGTCCAAACAGCCACTGTAGTGCCCCGGTTTGAGTACTGTAACAGCCTCCTTGCTGACCTCCCTGCTTCCAGTCTCTGTGGAGCCTGCACATATCTCCCCACTGTTCAAAAACTTCCACTGCACCTCTGCATCAAGCAGAGACTTCTGGCCGCTGGCTTTAAGGCACTCCATCAGCTCTCGCGCTCTCCTACTTATCCATTCTCTTCTCCCACACACCCCGGCTCACACTTTTTGTCCCTCTCAAACTACGCACCGTGCCTTATCCCGGACTGTCGGGCCATTGATCTCTTGCTCACTCATTCAATCACATTTATTGAACGCTGACTGTGTGCAAAGCACTGTACTAAGCACTGGGGAGAAGGCAATATAACGATAAACAGATGCACCACCTGCCCGCCATGAGCTTACGCACGTCCTCCTCTCTGCCTGAAACTCCCTCCTCCTTCATATCCCTTCTGAAATCACGGCTCCTCCAGGAATTCTTCTCCGAATAACATCTCCTATCTCCATTTGCCCTCCCCTACTCCCACATCGGCACTTTAGCACTCACCACCTCCCATCACACTCATTTCCATCTTCTGTAGAGAAGCAGCGTGGCTCAGTGTAGAGAGCCCGGGCTTTGGAGTCAGTGGTCATGGGTTCAAATCCCGGCTCTGCCAATTGTCAGCTGCGTGACTTTGGGCAAGTCACTTCACTTCTCTGGGCCTCAGTCCCCTCATCTGTAAAATGGGGATGAAGACTGTGAGCCCTCCGTGGGACATCCTGATCACCTTGTAACCTCCCCAGCGCTTAGAACAGTGCTTTGCACATAGTGAGCGCTTAATAAATGTCATTATTATTATTATTATTCCCCATATCACCTGTATATATGTATATATGTTTGTACATATTTATTACTCTATTTATTTATTTTACTGGTACATATCTATTCTATTTATTTTATTTTGTTAATATGTTTGGTTTTGTTCTCTGTCTCCCCCTTCTACACTGTGAGCCTGCTGTTGGGTAGTGACCGTCTTTATATGTTGCCAACTTGTACTTCCCAAGCGCTTAGTCCAGTGCTCTGCACACAGTAAGCGCTCAATAAATACGATTGATTGATTGACTGATTATGGTATTACACTCTGAATTTATTTTCGGGTCTATCTTCCCTGATAGATTCTAAGCGCTTTGAAGGCAGGGTTCTGGTCTACTTGGCCTCTGGTCAAGGCCCTGCTGAGAGCTCACCTCCTCCAGGAGGCCTTCCCGGACTGAGCCCCTCCCTTCCTCTCCCCCTCGTCCCCCTCTCCATCCCCCCCATCTTACCTCCTTCCCTTCCCCACTGCACCTGTATATATGTATATATGTTTGTACATATTTATTACTCTATTTATTTATTTATTTTACTTGGACATATCTATTCTATTTATTTTATTTTGTTCGTATGTTTGGTTTTGTTCTCTGTCTCCCCCTTCTAGACTGTGAGCCTGCTGTTGGGTAGTGACCGTCTTTATATGTTGCCAACTTGGACTTCCCAAGCGCTTAGTACAGTGCTCTGCACACAGTAAGCGCTCAATAAATACGACTGATTGATTGACTCATTATGGTATTACACTCTGAATTTATTTTCGGGTCTATCTTCCCTGATAGATTCTAAGCGCTTTGAAGGCAGGGTTCTGGTCCACTAATTCTGTTGTACCTTTCCCACTGTGCTTACTACAGTGTCCTATCCAAGGAAGGCACTTAAGTAGATGTTCGATCGATTCCCGATTTGGTTCGGGAACAGGAAATTGAGAGGTACAAAAGTTAACCACAGGGTGGTGCTCCCTCAGTAGCCAAAAGTGGGAAGAACGTTTCAAATACAGAAAAGGAAAGTCTTTTCGCTGACTGAGGTGCGCAGGCGGGTGAGCCGCTAGTAAAACACAGAATTTAGGAGCATTTTTGTGTTTGATGACTTTGTACCTATAAAGGTTTAATATGCTACGCTAATCCCCCTCCCTGCCCTCAAACACACACACAATGAGAAGTCAAAAAGGCCATCAAACCTGGCCAAAGAAGAGATTGGATGTGAGATGACTTTCTGAAATGATTTCTCAAATCTCCTTTTCGTCACACAGCCAACCTTAGGTCAACAAGTTAAACAAACAAATGAGCATTCACGGAGCTGGCAGGAATCCGCATCCACGGTGCACGGATTCTCCAAACCAGGTTGCCCGGTGGGGAAGAGATCAACTCTGGGACCAATCAATCAATCAATCGTATTTATTGAGCGCTTACTATGTGCAGAGCACTGTACTAAGCGCTTGGGAAGTACAAATTGGCATCACATAGAGACAGTCCCTACCCAACAGTGGGCTCACAGTCTAAAAGGGGGAGACAGAGAATCAATCAATCAATCGTATTTATTGAGCACTTACTATGTGCAGAGCACTGTACTAAGCGCTTGGGAAGTACAAATTGGCATCACATAGAGACAGTCCCTACCCAACAGTGGGCTCACAGTCTAAAAGGGAGAGACAGAGAACAGAACCAAACATACCAACAAAATAAAATAAGTAGGATAGAAATGTACAAGTAAAATAAATAAATAAATAAATAAATAGAGTAATAAATATGTACCAAACATACTAACAAAATAAAATAAATAGAATAGATATGTACAAGTAAAATAAATAAATAGAGTAATAAATATGTAAATATGATCACACTCAAACCCATCCGACCTGCGCGGACGAAGGGGCGAGAGATCACCATGAGGCCTGAAACGAGCCCCTGCACATGAGTGGATTAGAATGGGAGCGCCCGTGCAGGGCCAACCTCACTCCCTTGATATTGTCACACATCCCTGGCACAGGGTGACCCAACGAGCGGGGACTACGGATTTTCTGTCATTTGTACTTCCCAAGCGCTTAGTACAGTGCTCTGCACACAGTAAGCGCTCAATAAATACGATTGATTGATCCCCTGGCATCAGGCCCCTTCCCAAGACAGTGGCTATCTAACCCACTGCGGAGGCATGGCTGTTTTCATCCCGAGGGTCTCTCTGTGCAAACCACTGTCAAAGCACTAGGGAGGCCACAATGGAGGGAAAACGGATCATCATCATCAATCGTATTTATTGAGCGCTTACTGTGTGCAGAGCACTGTACTAAGCGCTTGGGAAGTACAAGTTGGCAACATATAGAGACGGTCCCTACCCAATAGTGGGCTCACAGTCTAAAAAGTTACTTGGATGAGTTACTTGGCCTTCCTGGGGCTCACAGAATGTCATAGAGATAAAATTAAAAATAAAGGAAAAAGAATCCAATCCTACGACCCTGGAACACGTGATCCTTCTTCCTCCTCCCTCCACCGGCCCCCTGCCTCCCCCCACCCCAACTCCCCAGTGGGGCCCTCTGGACTTTTGCAAAAACTTCCCCCATTATTCATCATCAATCGTATTTGTTGAGCGCTTACTGTGTGCAGAGCACTGTACTAAGCGCTTGTTATTCTTAAATTCATTAAGAATATTCTTAATCTTAAATTCAGCCTCCCAGTGGAACCGGGTGCTGCCCTCTGATCCACTGGGAGGGGGCAGGGGAAAGGAAACAGGAAAGCTTTTGGCTAGCGCGTCTCTGCTGCAGGGTCATCCCTTAAAGATGTTGATATCCCCACTCCCTTTGCTCTATTATTTCCTCTGCCCTTTCCCAAGTGCTTCATACGGGTGCTCTGCCGGCAGGAAGTGCTCAAGAAACACCACTGATTGATTCCAACCCCGATTCTGCTTAAATGACTTGTCGTGGGTTAAAAGAAAGAGTACCTTCTCCTTTGCCAGGTGCAATCTGTCACCATCTAACCTTTGTCACACTCACGCTTTTTACCCCAGGTCACTGGAACTCACCTTATGAGGAGAGCGTTCTGTACTCTGGAGCAAATAATTGATGAATTCGGTTGAGGAAATCAACCGGCTTTTGTTTTCAACTCACTTTCTCTTTCCGGGTCCTGTCTGCCTGGCTCAGTGGAAAGCGCACAGGCTTGGGAGTCAGAGGTCGTGGGTTCTAATCCCGGCTCCGCCACTCATCAGCTGTGTGATTTTGGGCAAGTCACTTCGCTTCTCCGTGCCTCAGTCGAGGCATCTGTAAAATGGAGATGAAGATTGTGAGCTCCACGTGGGACAACCTGATGTCCTTGTCTCTACCCCAGAGCTTAGAA